>NC_140561.1:20247236-22647236 GCF_057381845.1 Rhamphochromis longiceps
TCCGTTCCGTAGTCGGTATCCGTAGCCAGTCTTGTTAATGATCTCACTGAGGGGGTTCAGGCCTATGCAGAACAGCAGTGGGGACAGATCCCGCACTTGATGGTGACTTGTGCTATGGGCTTGGAGTTGGCCTCTAGTGTTGTACGCCACATCCCCATTGAGTTCCTGATGAAGGCTCTTAGGGTCCCATTGATCTTGTACAATTCTAGGCATTCCAGTATCCAGCTGTGGGGCATTGAGTCATAGGCCTTCTTGTAATCAATCCAGGCAGTGTGTGTGTACATATATATATATATATATATACGTATACGTGTATATACGTATACGTATACGTGTATATACGTATACGTATACGTGTATGTATATATATATATATATATATATATATATATATATATATATATATATATATATACGTATACGTGTATATATATATATATATATATATATATATATATATATATATATATATATATACGTATACGTGTATATATATATATATATACGTATACGTGTGTATATATGTGTATATATATATGTGTATATATATATGTGTGTATATATGTGTATATATATATGTGTATATATATATATATGTATATATGTATATATATATATGTGTATATATATATATATATATATATATATATATATATATATATATATATATATGTGTGTATATACATATATATGTGTATACATATATGTATATATGTATATGTATGTATATATATGTACACACGCACTCAAAATCTGGCAAAATAAAGAATTTTCATCACACATTCAGACTTAATTAAACAGTAACAGCTAATAAAAATGATCTCAGTTGCCAGATTAGATAGACTAGAACTGAAGTTTTTTCTCTTTAATTAACACATCCAGCTGTGCAATGTTCAAACTACACATAAAACATGTCTGAAATTAGTGTAGAAAGAAGAATTTATTACATGTGTTCCTAGGTGTACCTAATAAACTGGCAACTGATTGTATTAATATTTGATATAACCGATATCATACGTTACTAAATGTATTTTAGGAAAATATTTTGATTGCGTACTCCTCAATAGTGAGGTGACTGTTATGCTTTAAAAGGAATCTAAATTTCTACAATGCAGCCAAAGATTTCACACAAGACCACAGTGAAGACTGATGAGCCTTTTCAGCTGTTATATGTGGTTGAGCTAATTACTGTATGTAGTGACTCATGGCGCTTGTGGACTGAACAAAGAGGACTTTGTTTAGTCAGCAAAGATTTTCTGGGAAGTCAGTTGGATGAAGAACAAGTTAGTCAAACTTCTTTTGTCTTCTCTGGAATGAAAAATGATCTTAATCAACCAACCCACAGCACATTGTTACCTTTCTGTGTAATGTGCTGCACACAGTTTCCTGCATCTTCCTACAGTGGAGTCATTAGCTTGTGCCTTGTAAATTGAGATTGTATGAGCCAGCCATTAGCTCCACACTTGACTTAGCACTGTGACATGAGCGTGAAGAGAGTGTTGATTCAGATGGCTGTTTTATTTTACTGAATCCATCTGTTGTAATGTGTTTGAGCTTCATTCAAGTCAGTGAATGTCTTTTTTGTTTTTTTTTTAAGTTTGACGAAGGTGGTGTTATTTTGAAAGTCTTTGCCAGTCAGGCCTCATTTGAAGTTGGTACACTTTGCACATGTAAAAAATAAAATTAATAACAGCTCTTTTGCTAGTTTCTAACCAGACATTAAACCTGTGGTAGATGCAGTAATCACCAAAGGTGAGCTTAAATGCTGAAAGAAGAAGAAGGAATTTGGCACATATCTGCAGAGTGACTAAAGGTTTTCATGGAACGCTGGCCATTTTTTTTTCTTTTTCTTTTTATGACCACATTTTCTTCAAGGTTAAAAATGTATGAGGTTGATATTTTCAAATATAACTTTGTGTTTACACTTGGTTTCTGTAGTATGTGCACGAACACATGCATGTTCACCAGAGCATGGTTTAAAAAAAATGTTTTTTTCTTCTCATCTTTCTTTTGGCTGCTCACGTTCACATTTGATATCAGCCGCATCATTTCTAATGGTCCTTGACAATCTTCTCATTTCAGAGTTTTCTTAAAGGGAATGGTGTACAGTGCTATATTTATATTTGGAACGTATTTATATTGGAATAGAAATCTTAATTGAGTCGATACACTTCAGTGTGGATATGAGTTCATTTTAATGTGTGAGCACACATGATATAATCAGTGTGCAGGATTGTTTTTAGTGAAATGGTAATTTAATCACTATAAATAAAAGCATATTTTATTTTATATCTTGATTTTGTTTACATGTATTTGCACAGAGCATTTTTCTCATCACAGCAGAGGAACATTCATGCAGGGTTACTATGACTGAATAATATTTGATGGGCGGATGGACATTGTCCACAGTAGCCCTGAGGGTTTACAGCGCGATGATACGAGTATGTGTCATGTCTTCATTAAACAAACATTCCATCCTGAATACAAGAAAAATTCTGTCAAGACATCTGTAAAACAAAAAAAATTACGTTTCCTTTTTTTTCTCCTCTCAAATCTGTAGGTTTTTTTTACATCAGCCTGCACGATCAGTACATCTGCTTCCTCTCTTCTGTATATACCACAGGGCATGGTGACTAGTCATACCCATTGCAAACAAAAGTAAAGTACCCTTATACTATCGGTAGAATGCAGCTAGACTATATGTTATATATTCAGCATGAACGTTATATATGTTTTTATGCCTTTACCCCCTCTATGTCTTAATGACTAGTTATTTAAAAAAAAAAACCTTGGGATGTCTCAGTTTGGCAGTAGCTGTTCTTAGTCACGAGTGGGGTTATGGCTCCACTGAGAGGGATTGGTTTACTGTTACTGTTTTAACACCTACAGTGCCTTGAAAAAGTTTCCATACCACTTAAACTTTTACACATTATACACATACAGTGCTGTTCAAAACATTTTTTGAGCATGCAATTTATTGAAAACAATGCTTAACCTGAAACACATACATACATATACAGCTGATCAAAAGTTTAGGACCACACCTCCAAAAAAAAACAACCCCATAAACGCCCCCAAAACAAAGATCAAAATTCCAAACAAGAACAAGTAATGAGTAGCACCACCGTTATTGTTGATCACTTCACAAATTCTTTGCAGCATGTTTGATGCAAACGTTTCCACGAGGTGAGTGGGAACATTTCTTCAAGTGGTGAAGACGCAGGATGGTCCAAAAGAGTGATGTTATTCTCCTAGAAAAAGTCCCATGTTCCATAAATCAAACACAGACAAAGTCCACCTTTCCAAATATTTATGAAGAAATGGCTGAGTGCTGCTGTTACTGCTGGTTTGAACAGCTGCCTCACAGCAAAAAGGTTCTGGGTTCAAATACACTATCTGGCCTTTGTGTGTGGGTTCTCTTTGGCTACTCTGGCTTCCTCCCACAGTCCAATGACATGCAATTACCAGGTTAGGTTAGCTGGTGATTCTAAATAGGTGTGAATGTGAGTGCGAATAGTTCTCTGGCTCTGTGTTAGCCCTGCAACCGGTACCCAGAATCTAGCTCTATGGGCTCAAACCTCCGCATAACCCTCATTTAGATAAGAAGAAGAAAATGGGTGGATAAGTGAATTACCGACTCAATAACTGGAAAGATACAAACTTACAAAAACTGTGTGCTAGGAAGTGCCAGAAAGTGATTGGGTCTATTGACCTAAAGACCTATTGTGCCAGTATCCCAATGACTCTTTGGCTACGTTCACACTCCACGCGAAAGCGCGTCAAATTTTTTTGACCCTATGCGCCCCATATCCAATCATGGTATGACAATGTGAAAAGCACAAATCTGATATTTTCAAATCCAATATGGGTCACTTTCGTATGTGGTATTGAATCCAATACATATCTGATGTTTTAGAAAGCGACTGCTGTTTGAATGGTCATGTCGTATGAAATCCGTCTTTTACGTCACTGACACGAGGCAGACGCCAATTATCAGTGCCCGAGAAGACATCGTGAACGCTTCCTGGACATCCAGAAACGTGGAGAAACGTGAACATTTTATTTGTACTGTATAATCTGCAGATTCTGACCGAAATCTGCAACTATCCTTTGAAGCACTGCTCTTCTCTAAAACAGCAATAATGATAATTATTAAGCCATATGTAAATAACAAAATAGCTTTACAACTTAAAGCAAAATTGGGAAACGTAAAGTTCGAAACAAGTCTCTATATTAAGGGCCATCAGTCAAACAATATTTTTTGGTCTGGATCTAAACAGAGCACGTTGTGTGTGACGTGCTGCTTTAAGAGTTCACACTAGAGTGCGTTTGCTGTCACATTTTATTTGTAGTGTGAACAAGCAGACAAAAAATTTGGATTTGATCAAAAAATTGGAATTGAGCATTAAGACCTGCAGTGTGAACGTAGCCTTTCTTGTGTTTTTGAGAATATCGACTGAGAACATGCCATTTTCACGCTGCCAAAAAGTGATTGTGGCCTATAACTTGTCACTGAAACAATTTTTATGCTTCAGACTTGCTAGATTTCATTCAGAAGGGTTATATGTGACACATTATACTGCAAACTTCAAGCTAGCCTTCATTGGACAGTGCATAGAAACTCAAATGTCCAAAACCTTGTAGTTCAGAAAATAATCAAAAAAGGAGTAATGGCCTGATGTAAACAGGTGGTAAGAAGCTAGACTTTCTGCTGAAAAGTTCTCTTATGATCCTCTATAGCCTTGGTGGTGGGACCTTCCGTGTGCTGCGATTATTTATGCACCCATGGTTTGAGCTGCACCATAGTATGAGTAAATGGGTGACGGTGAGCTGCACATATCAGTTGATATCAGTGATTTTCTGGGCCTGGACTTAGTACATCCATACAATTCCTGTGAAATGGTCAGAATCTGTTCTGGATTGTCTTTTCCACTTAAGGCTGATACTCAGTGGCAACTAGTAGTGATATATATGAGTGAGAGAAAGTGAGACATTTCACAATTTTGTCAGATAAATGCTTCAAATCTACAATCCATTGTTAGGTCCAAGCTGCGTCTCCTCCAAAAAGCAGACATTGGAAACAGTAAAGGGAATGCCTACTTACACTTGCCATTAGCCAGTCCTTTCATGAAAACACGCAACACAAAATTTACGATTCAGTCATTTTTCCCCCACTGTGCTATTTGAACATCATTTGTTCAAATAAGGATGGGTAGGGCTTAGCCAATTTCATACCAGCCACCTCTGCTGATACTTATTCTCTTCCCTAGGCTCCCTGTCTAGATGGTCATAAATAAAAAGCGCTTGTTCAGCTGGCGAAAGATGTCGTGCCCTTAACAAGTCTGAACCCTTATCCACCCACTCAACAATACTTACAGCAGTCTTACCCGTGAACTGCCTGCATTTCACCTTGCATGCTCTCCTGTCACACCAGCCCTCTACATGTCCTCTTTCACTACCTTCATCCTCATAATAGATCACCCAGTTGAAAAGGTCTCTTATGTTCTTTGATTTTGAGCATTTCAAAAACTTTTCCAGCCTTCTTGATGCATCTGTAGACACTTTAGAAACTTGATAGCATTAAATTCAATCTTGTCATTTTTTTTAATTTCAACATTTGATTAGTTGTTTTGTACTATTTTACATCCAAAAACAACTTGTCCTTCCATATGCTGCTCCCATCTTGTTCTCAGGTTAGCCAGTCTTCTCAGTCTCAATATTTTACTAGTCGCCAGGGTTGGCCCACTGCTCACTTTAACAGTTATAGTATCGGATGGAAATTTGTTGATACAGTTGGCCTAGCATACAAGTAGCCATACTAGTAAGGATTGTAACACTGAATGTATGAGATAATAAAAATACAAATGTCTAACATCTAACATTTGGCAGTTTTAATACACAATACAAACAACTGAAAAGAGGCAGCAGAATTGTATTTACAAGATATCTGAGGTAACAGATGCAGACTTTTTAATACGAAAACACTACTGTGTCTGAAAAAAAAAGAGTGTGTATGTGATTTACATCTCATATGAGATTATTTTTCATAACAGAGTGCAGAGTCAGGATTTTTAAAACTCATTTACTCAGGTAACTCCGTCGCCACTTAATCTGTGCTATTTTACAATAAATCAAAAAAATAATGACACAATAATTATGTACATGTTGACTTGCAAGTACCCACAAGCATTCACAAAATTTACAAATTCAGCCCTTTAAGTGCATGTTTGCATTAATGTGGTGCACTGAATCTGATTGACACTGTAGATTTATTTGATTTCCAAGTTGAGATATATTAAATCCAGTTACTGTCAAAAACAAAAAGTATTCAAAATTTTTCTGTTCTCTTCTGAATTCACAGGACATTTGTGAAAAAACAAAACAAAAACTATATATCAACTGCCAGTGTGTGCAGACACTGTTTACTTGTTTGTTTTCACCAAATGGATCAAATCAGAAAGCTTCGAGGATCAGTGGAAACTGGAATTTGAGGGTTTTTTTCTTTTGTTTTCAACATTTTTTCTTTTACTTTTCAGTAAAAAGAAAGAAAGAAAGAAAGAAAGAAAGAAAGAAAGACGAACAAAACAACCTGTGCAGATCGTACAATCTGCTGAAGTAAACAGAATTCCCTTGTTGACTCACACTACGGACGTCTCTGTCAATGGCAACACAGAAGACAAACAAGTAATAATTTAATTGAGGATAAACAGTGTGCTGCAGACGACGTCAGAACTAATCGTGAATATTTAGTAAAACTGAAAACAAAAACTGAATCCCGTCAAAAAGGGGAAAATGCATAACTTCAACTGCACAAGTACAGCTGACACATTGTGCAACATATAAACGTTGCCCCATTAAAGACACTTGCATTATTGCCTATTCAAGCCACATGAACACATTTTCTGAATGTGTAAACAGCACAGGTTTTAACAGCAATGACCAAATCAAGTGGGCTTTCTCAAAATTATGACTAAACCTTAAGAGTCCTCCTCCCTCCTGCTCTCCATAGGAGTGCAACATCACAAAGGGTCACTCTGAATGAGCTCATATATCCACGTCATCTGAATCATAGGAGCTGGATGACTTTGACTCCTCCTGGGAATCTCCCCAAACAAATCTGTAGTTGTTCTCCAACTCCTGCTGCCTTTTCTCCTCTTTATAAACCTCTTCAGTGCCTCCAGTCTGGTGGTGGTGGGAGGGGGGGGAGTAAAAACAGGAATGGGTTAAAAACTAAAACAACAAATCTAATCCACTTTGCTGCTAGAAGATTCATCAAATCTTGTGCTAACACTCAGCTGCCAATCAAAATTCAGCAAGGTGATTCCTACAGAGCAGGATGAAAAATATAAAAGTCCTCTACTGTCTAATTTACCATGAAGATAATAAGAATAAGACCAAAAAAATGAAATT
Source organism: Rhamphochromis longiceps (assembly GCF_057381845.1). NCBI lineage: Eukaryota > Metazoa > Chordata > Actinopteri > Cichliformes > Cichlidae > Rhamphochromis > Rhamphochromis longiceps. Next base: position 20,254,647 of record NC_140561.1, read on the forward strand.
GCACATTTGAGAGTGTAGGATCTTCTGTTACATAAAGATGACACAGAAATCTGTACCATAAAGTTCAAACATGTAACCACAGTGCTCGTGGAAGCTTATAAGAGCACCTTTCCTGAGCCCTCAGTCACACAGGTCTAGAGACCAGTTGGCAACTACTGTATCTGGCAATAACTGGTCGCAAAGGAAACTGTACCTACCAACGAATTGAGTAACTAGCCAGCAGCTCTTAATAGTGATGGAAATAGTTGCTTTTGGGTAGTGTGGCAGGAAATTGCACACACTATATTGCAAAGACAGAGGGGGGACGGGAATTCACTTAACATAAACAAATCTGTACTTAGAGTGCAGCCAGTAAAAGAAGCAGAAGTGAAAGCTGGCTCCACTTCAACATACACCAGGAAAAAGAGACGATGTAGCAGTCATGAGGGTCTGCTGTGAAAGTGACATTGACCTTTTCACCTGGTGACAAGGACATTTTGTTCCTTCTTTTCTTTAATACTGCGTCCACAAATTCTGTTGAATTGTGCTTACTGACATCTCAACTGATGCCCCCAGCCTGAATAAACTTTAAATGTGTCATAACTACAATCCAATGAGCTTTTGGTTTCTGTAATTAATTTCTGTGAAAGCAGACAAACACACAAGAACAGCAGGCCACTCTGTTCTTTCTTGCAGACAGGAAAACACTCAGCAAACTGTACAGCGCTTCCGTCAGACACAGTCCAAGCCTGCAAGCAACAGCTAGAAGCATTCAAAGGAACCCAATAGAAGTACTACTTCAGTTACCAGGAGATTAATGAGTAGCTCCCTGAAGGACTTTGTATCTTCCTCAGTCAGCCACTGATCACCTGCCTCTTCTGCGTTTTTTCGTGTCAAGATCTTCACTTCGATTTTTCCTAACAACAAAGAAAAACAGACGGAAGACAAAAAAGGTTCAGCAGTTACGCCTAACACATCCAAATGGCGTAAGAAAACTGCTGAACAAGTCAACAATGACAACGGGATGATTGACATGAATGACACAAACATATGAGTGGAAAAACACAGCACACCTGGCTGAGATATGTTCTTTGATTAAGGTGAGCTTTAAGCTTGCTATTATTTTTTTCCTTACATGAAAACAGATTTTTCAAAATCTTCTCTTTTTAACTCATTAGACAGGTTTTTATTTTACATAGGATACGAAGAGAAATACAGTGCTGTACACTGAAGATAACAGATGGAAGAGAGAAAAGGCCGTGAGTGTTTCGGGCACTCTCCCTTCATACCTTCGGCCTTCAGTCCTGCCTTCTCTAGCTGTTCTTTAACCACGTCCTTTATGTGCTGCCACTGCGGGTCTCCTTCGCCCACCTCCTGAACTTTCACCTCCCCATCAGGGTTGATACCCGTCTTATACTTAGTTATTTTGATCTTAACATGGTCGTCAGCTGCTTGGTCTAGGGTGACGAGACAAAAGAGGGACAAACAAGACAGTTCACCTCAAAACCCACCAGTAGGGCCACGAGATGAAGGAGGCAAGAGCCTCGCATAGCATTGTGTTATGAACATAGATTAAAATACTGTGTCTGATTTCAGAAATTTTAATTTAGATTTAGATTAATGCAATCAAAAGTCACCCACGGTGACATTAATGGCTGGAGAAGAAAGACTGCAACTGACCGAAAGTGATCTGATAACATAAATTCTCTGAATTCTTCAAATTCCATGTGTGGATCTTTCCTGAGATGGAGGATGTCATAACACACATCTACTGCACAGACTGATGAATTATGAAGATGATTATACACAGAGGGTGTGGACATGCACATGACTACAAAAGGGTCAAGCCCCCTGGTTACCTGGGTGCTTCGGAGCCAGGCTGGGGCTCCCCCGGGCTGGGTCGCTGGCTCTTTGGCCTCCGGACGTTTTCTGCTCTGGGTCCTGAACGTCTTTCTCCTCCAAATGATCGAGTATCTTATCCAGCGTCGTCTCCAGTGTCTGTGTTGCCTGAGTGCGGTCAAACTCCCCTTTCAGACCCTCTGTCTCGAGTTCCTGTTGAGCCTACAACACAGATAGAGCCAAGCAACGCCTAAAGTTAGTATTTAGTTTGGTCTTTTCCTTGTTACGTATCTGTCTAATCAAATTTTAGGTATTTTAGGTATCAACTTATATATATATAGTCTTAAACCTCGTTTATGATGTTGTCAAACTCCTTCTGCATTTCCTCCTTTATCTCTTCGATTTTATCCGAAGGCACAGAGAGGTCAGCCATCTCATCCTCAAACTCCTGTAGCACGGGGTCCTCTTCATCTTTCTCCTCCTTGTCAAGTTTCTCCGTTACTCTGTTGTGTCGTGCTGTCTCTTCTCTACTTTTGGCTTGATCTTGTGCTTTCTAAAAATAAAAACAAAACAGAAAAGGATTGGAAAGCCTATGCACTGCCAAGAGAAAAAAGGCAGTCATTTGCTGTCACTAACAACAGCAAATACTGACCTTCCTGTTACTCTCCTTAAGGTGCTGGACAAATTTCATCAGGTCTGCTGGGTCAGTGATGATTTTAAAGTTGAATTTTTCTACTAAAAAAGAAGAATATCAGAGAAGAAAAAGCTCCAGCTTGTATTTGCTTTGTTTTCTTTCTTTTTTTTTTAAATAAGCTGTGCACTAAAACAGCACTATCTTTCTCAGTACCTTCATCACCATCATCTATGATTTCATTGTCTGCATGTGAGGTATGGCCACCATCTGCTGCCTGTCAGAAAGAGGAAAAATCAGGTTAGAGGGAGGAAATGGTGACAGAAAGCATCTGACTGCCCCCTCTAGTGGTTAAAAAAGCCAGATCGCACTGTCAAAAATACCTGGAAATTCAGTATTATACGATATACACAGTACTACATTTAATAATAATCAAAAGTGTAAGTAACAGTAGAATGATAATCAGAAGATGTCAAAACTGTACCAAAATGAACATGTCATTGGACCTTGCAGAGCCAATTACAAATGTATTTTTATGGCTACATTTCAATTTGAGTTACTCACTGTTGTGTGTTTCTACCAAGAAGACAGACTGTTGCATCCAGAATTGAATTCAAAATCCTGCTCCTCACATACAAGGTCTTAAATAATCAGGCCCCATCTTATCTTAATGACCTTGTAGTACCATATCACCCTATTAGAGCACTTCGCTCTCGCTCTGCAGGCCTACTTGTTGTTCCTAGAGTATTTAAAAGTAGAATGGGAGGGAGAGCCTTCAGGCCCCTCTTCTGTGGAACCAGCTTCCAGTTTGGATTCGGGAGACAGACACTATCTCTACTTTAAAGATTAGGCTTAAAACTTTCCTTTTTGGTAAAGCATATAGTTAAGGCTGAACCAGGTGACCCTGAATCCTCCCTTAGTTATGCTGCAATAGACGTAGGCTGCCGGGGATTCCCATGATGCATTGAGTTTTTCCTTTCCAGTCACCTTTCTCACTCACTATGTATTAACAGACCTCTCTGCATTGAATCATATCTGTTATTAACCTCTGTCTCTCTTCCACAGCATGTCTTTTATCCTGTCTTCCTTCTCTCATCCCAACCGGTCGCAGCAGATGGCTGCCACTCCCTGAGCCTGGTTCTGCCGGAGGTTTCTTCCTGTTAAAAAGGAGTTTTTCCTTCCCACTGTTGCCAAAGTGCTTGCTCATGGGGGGTCATATGATTGTTGGGCTTTTCTCTGTATCTACTGTACAATGTAAAGCGCCTTGAGGCGACTTTTGTTGTGATTTGGCGCTATTCAAATAAAATTGAATTGAATTGCACTTGCTATACCTGATTCTCCTGTTGGAAAGTAGATGTTCTTGAACTTGCTGGCTTTGTCACTCCCTCCCAGAAGTCAGAGTCTTCTGCCTCATCTGACTCTCCATCTTTTGATACATCAGCAGGACCTGTTTCAAAACCAGAAATAGACACTCGTGTTAGAATCAGAATTAATACACAAACGCCCATTATGGATGGATCGGCACTTTATTATTAGGTGCACTGACAAGTTACTACTGCGGGGTCGTTTGCCTCATAAGCATCAAAAAAACTCACCTTTTCTACGACTGCTAGGCGATGTCTCCTCTGCTGTTACCTTTACTGCACCATCTCCTCCTTCATTACCAGCTAACATCTCATCAAGACTCCTCAATTCCTCCGAGATCTGCTCCACTTTACGTTTTGTGTCCGCTGGGAACGGAAACAGGATGATTGGCAGAGGAATCAACCACAAGACAAAGGAGAGAGCAAGCTTGAAGTTTGAAAGCCAAGTTAGCTTCTTAGCTGGTATTTTTATTAAAAAGACCACAATCTGTTTTAAAATGCGAAAAATAAAAAAAAATCAAGAGGCCTCCAAGATGCATTGCTTTGCCCTTCAATGTTTTTTTATTCACTCACAGACTTGTGCCTTGACGTAATCCATGTACTGTTGGGCACTTAGTGCTGGCTGGCACACAATGCCCTGAGGCTTGGCAGTGGATGGTGGCCGCAGGAATGGGTGCTGGCAGGTGCGACTGGTGTGAATTGTCAGCACATATCGACATGACTGAGGTTCATCTACTCGCGCAATGTAGTCACCTGAGCCTTCTTCACATACAAACTGGAAACAAAACAGAGCAAAAGTATGCAAACTACTTTGAGCTGAATTAAATGCCCAACTGTTTGGGCGCTGCTGGGTTGCAACATATTTGGTTCTTTTTTCTTTTCTTTTTTTTTAGGTGAAAATGTTTAAATACAGTAAATAAACAGGGAATTCATCAACTGTTACAAATGCCAAAACACAGACAGATCAGTATAACCAACAGTGGCCAATCTCTGCTTTATTCATGTCTTAACAAGTGCTTACGACTGCCAATACCTTGGTGACTGAGAATTTACAGAGAACCTTTTTCCTGTTTGTGAAATGTTTCCTGTGTGACTAACACACACAACTGACAACTCAAATACTTTGACTCTACTCTCTTAAGGTTTCCTTCTGATCACTTCCACAGACCCCGATCATTTTCAGATCTTTAGTGAGTTCCTAAGAGGATTCCAGAGTTATTAAGTTTCACTACAACATCTGTGTAATCAGAGAATCATCATCTTCTGATAAACTTAATCTCCTGTAGAAGGGCTAAAGAGTCGACTAATGCCGTATCTCTAAACAAACAGCTGTATATGAATATCTGGGGACCGGGAAGCTTTCTGGATTTTATTTCTTCTCCTCTTTTAGTTCTTGTTCTAATAATCAGTCTCATCTGAGTGTGCAGTTAAGTCCCCATGTGAACAAAGCACTTGCCTAAATTAATCTCAAAACCATTAGTTTTCAGATGGCAATTTGTCTTAATTAGTTTGGGGGTTTAGGGTTGTTTAGCACTAAAAAACTGGCTGCTCCATGAGATTAAGACAGCTGACTAGATGACGGGTTCCTTCATTTAATAAGGTCAAACAGGTTTAGTTTTTGGACCCAATAAAGTATCAGGATGAGCAAAATACTTCACATGCCAAACTTTGCGTTTGGCATGTGAAGTATTTTTAGCTCTTTTAAGTACACAAAAAAACATGCTGTCATAATCTGAACTAATGTCTAAGTCACAGTTTTAATTTTTCCAGAAAAACTAGCCAGCGTCTCCCACCTGACCTCCCTCAAAACTATTCATAAATATTTCTACACAGAAGGAATCGCAAAGATGACTCTGGCATTAAAGTGGAGGTAAAAATGGAGACAGTTAAGATGCTATAACTTGTTTTGACTAGACTACACTACAACAAAGAACAATAATAATTTCTTTAAAAATTAAAACTCAGCTGAGTCTTTTAAGCAAAGCAAACATAAAACATATTCATGTTCAAAATGTCTGCTGCTTGGGATATATTTAAAAGTGAAAGGCTTATAAATCTGCACAGGCATTTTGCATATGAGTGTTTGGATAAGCAAGGAGACAGTCAAAAATCAAAAAGAAAAAAAAAGTGAAACACACAAATCATCTCAAGCAGGATGTGTTCCAAATGTAAATATCTCACCCGGACTTCAGTCTCTCTGGGATTTCCATTTAGGTCACACTTAGAGCCATTTACATAGGTCTGGCTGTGGTACCGCTTTAGCCTGTGCTGTTTGGAGGCCTGAGAGAAAAAACACAATGGATGCACCCACGATTGTTTGGTTCATATTGTACAGTCATGCAAATCAGCCACAACATAGAGGCAACTTTACCTTTGCTGTTTCATTGCTCCAATCAAATTCTGACTCATAATAACCCAGGAAGAGAATGTCTCCTTTGATCTCTGTGTCTAAGGACAAAAGAACAAAATTTGTCAAAAACAATAACTGAAAGCCTCTTGTAGGTTAAAAAAAACAAAAACAAAAAAACAGAGAAGTGGCCTCTCACCTTCAAGGTGGTATTGTCTGATATGCTGGCCATGGCAGAACTCGTACGTCCACCAGTCCTTCGTCTGCAGGACAGGTATTTCTGTTAGACTTTGACACAGTGCCTAAGCCTGAAATGGTCCCACGCATATATTTGTAAATAGGGCTGCCACAAACTATTATTTTTGCGATTAGTCGACTAATCAGATCATGCATCCATTGGACATACAGCGTACAGCTTATTGCACCAGCATGCATCTGCTCTTATATAACTATCATTAGCTTAAAGCTTTAAGTGTTTAAGGTATGTGCTAACTAAAAATTAAAACAAGATGATAGTTTATTAAATTTTAATGAAATTTGCAGGTTGTTTCGGTGAAGGTTAATAAACTCCTTGCTATCTAAAATATAACAGGACACCGGAGTATATTCTCGAGCATCTCACACTTCTGATAATCAGTTGTCTGCTTGACGTTTATTCAGCTGTGTAAAAACTATAACTTTAATCTCAGCCAAACCGATTTACTCAGGAAAAAATAAAATACTAAAAAAAAGCCAAACAATAACATTTTTAAGTTATCTAAGTGACTTATGTATGTTTAATCTGAGTAGCGAAAGACCGCGGTGGGTTTGAAAATGATTTGCCGGGAGTCCGGTGTTCTCACAGGCTCTAGTGAGCCTTGCCCCCGGCTAGCTATCGAGCTAGTGGGTAACAGACGTCTCCGAAAACGCCGGAGCGCTTTTGAAAATATGTGGTGTCTTGATAAACTGAGCAGATATTTGAGGTTTACACAGCTACATTCTCGCCTAAAAATATGTTAAACGTTTATTTTGTGACCCAGAAAGAATAATAAGAGTAATATTAAAACTAACTAGCTGCCGCTATTGTTGGAAACTGAGCTGGGCTGCGCTATGAATTCTGGGAGAGAGCTACTTCTTCGGGGTTTAACGGCAGCTGGCATCCTTGTACATGCAGTGCTGCCATCTTCTGTTTCAGTCCGTTATTACACTCTTAAATACTACTACTTATTCCTGCGTCTTTTGGGATCTTACAAAGCTTCAAACAACGCGTAATCGTGACTAGTCGACTAATCCTGGCAGCCCTATAAATGAGGACTATTTTTCAGGAAGTCTTGTGGTTTAATCAGATGTAACTTTGAAAATCTAAGTCAGACTCCCATGTTGTTTTTAGAGAATATGCTCTTTTCTTCTGGCAGCCCTTCCAAACAAGTCATACTTGTTCAGTCTTTTTCTAACTGTACTGTTGTAAACTTTGGGGTGGCTGTAGCTCAGGTGGCAGAGCAGGTCAGCCACTAATCAGAAGATTGGTGGTTTGATCCCAGGCTGCCTCCTGGCTGCATGCCAAATATCCTTGGGCAAGATACTAACCCCATGTTTGCCTACTGGTGGTGGTCAGAGGGCCCGGTGGCGCCAGTGTCCGGCAGCCTCGCCTCTGTCAGTGCGCCCCAGGGCAGCTGTGGCTACAACGTAGCTTACCATTGCCAGTGTGTGAATGTGTGTGTGAATGGGTGAATGACTGAATGTAGTGTAAAGCGCTTTGGGGTCCTTAGAGACTGAGTAAAGCGCTATACAAATGCAGGCCATTTACCATTTTAACATTTAACATTCTAACTGCGGCCTGTGGAGTTTGAGCTAGTCTCTTGGGTATTTTCCCAGTTTCTCTGAGGACTGCACAGGCTGACCTTGGGTTTTACTGGGACATCAACTCCTGGGAATATTGGCGGCTGTCTCAAATGTTGGGAAAAATTCTTACTGTAGAATGATGGAGTTCATTTTGAAGGCAATAGCTTTATAACTCATCAAGACTGATGGGCAGAAACAACTGATTCTTTGAGATCTTTGGTATTGTTTTTCCTCGTTGGTACTGTGCTAACACACCTGAATGCTCCAGAGCACATGATCAATTAATCAAGCACATTTGATTAACAGCACCAGGCTGTGACTTAACCTCTTTATGCCTATGGAAGCGGAAAGTGTGACAAACTTTCTTTGTCTCATGACTATACAAAAAACACATTGTAAGGAGCAGTGTTGGGGAGTAACGGAATACATGTACCGCCGTTACGTATTTAAAATACAAAATATGAGTAACTGTATTCAGTTACAGGTACCGTTTAAAAAGGTGGTATTCAGAATACAGTTACTTTGTTGAAATAAATGGATTACACTGCGGTACTTTCCTGTTTCATTTTGTCGCGGGTCAGGACTGTTTGGGTTTTGTTTGACAGCTACGTTCTTTTGTTCCAGGCGGCAGCGTTACGGTTGCCATGGTTACAGGGCGACGCTCTCTCTCTCTGCGACTGTGTGTTTCCTGGGTGAGAGAGCGCCTTTTCGTTGTTGTTGTTGTGCTAAGCTAACAGGCAGAATGCTACAAGCATAGCTCTAAAGAATGTAGCATCATGTTCAGTGTAGTCCGTGTTGCAGGGAGAATGGACTGCCATACACGTTATGGGTCTGTGAGCGCGAGGAGGGAGAAAAAGGGGAGTGGAAAGGTACGAGTTGTCATCGAGGAAAAACGGGAGCTGGAAGCATGTAAATATAATAATAACCACTGCAGCCAAGAAGAGTGCCTGACGAGCCCAGTTGTAAGTAAGCTATTAAGACTCGACTGTACACCGTGTTCGTGTTTTCCTCCGAAAACAATAAGTTCCGTTGGAGCAGCCTTTCAACGCCTCTCTCTGTCTCTCGCAAGAAAAGTTGACCCACACAACAAAGTAAAGCTATTTTTCGGCTACGAGCCCGCCAGGGACCCCGCCGTATTAGTCAGAGGTCCCTTTACTACAGTTCGGAGTCGCGGACCTTCAGTAATAGTAATAAATCACACAGCAATAGTACATTCACGTTGTTGTAAAAAGCATGATAATATATTAAGTAATCCAAAGTATTCAGAATACGTTACTGTCATTGAGTAACGTAACGGAATACGTTACAGAATACATTTTGGGGCATGTATTCTGTATTCTGTAATGGAATACATTTTAAAAGTAACCTTCCCAACACTGGTAAGGCGATACATGGATAAGATGCACTGTGAGCAAGAAGATAGTGATAAAGTACTTGTGAGCTTTTGGGTAAACCTTAACACATAAGCTGAACAATTGAAAACACAGGTACATTAACAGATGTGTGTCTCTTAGATATACTGCTTTTGTACCCAGTCACTGATGCAGACGAGCAACCTTTAATCCAATGAATACTGAATCAAGAGCCTCCCAGTGTTGTTTTTGGCAAGCTTCTGGGGCATCCATGTGCGTTTTAAAAATGGTTTACTTAAGCTGGCAAATATACACACGCTTTCGGTGTGTTTTGCTCTTGTGTTCTTATTGTTGTATTATTATTGTAGTCACACCACTGTGTAAACAGCTTAAGCATTTCTCTGTTGGATTACACAGATAAGTAGTTAAGGACCAACCTTGAGTAGACATGGGGCATTGTGCATGGGCTTGAGCAGGTCTGGGATATCTGGCCCAGTGTAACCCTCCGAGTCAGGCTCAGTGGCGGGATCCTGATGAAAACGCACAGCCTGGGCTGGAAGTCGACACTCATAGAGCTGTTTGTACTTACTGGACACCATCATAACCTCCTCTGTCTTAGTCTACAAACGTAAGACAGACATGGAAAAGGGGGTGAATTTAATGTTGACACACATGTTCACACATTACCAACGCATCAGGTGAATGCAAACAGATAAAAACATGGTTTGCGGCTTTACTTTTAGCTAGTTATAGACATGTGGCAATGAACATAACAGCTGTCACAGCATGCTGTGACGTACTTCACCTGAGAATTACTCGTCTTCATGTAACTCTATAAGATTTATTTTAACATGTTTTGTGCTTTTATGACATCAGGTCTCACGCTTTGTGAATTATTTGACACTATTAATAGTAAATAAATACCGCTAGCTCATATTTAAGCTAACAAGCTATATCCGTTAGCATTTTCTGACTCACCTGCCCCAGGATGACAGGATCGGGAAGAATCTGAATCCCATATTTCATGTCATTAAGCTCCTCCAAATTCAAGAAGCCCGGGACACAGAGGGGACATGTCAACAAGAAAACGTACAGTCTCTTTAACAACCAAACCAAGGAAGCAGCCATCATTGACTATCGCCTCTTACCCCTGTCTGACAGCAACAACACACAATGCCTGACATGGTAGCAGCGGATTGGTCGAGCTGAAAAGCCCTGCTTTGTCATTGGCCAATTTCCAAGTCAATCAAAGTTTTTCCCGAGTTCTGAGGTGCGTTTGGTTTTCATACCAGCGGAGAGTCAATGAACGGCGTGTTTGTGCTATATTTAGCACGCTAATGAATAACAGCACATCTCCGCTGTCACCGCCTGTCTTGCGATGAAATAGGCTCACACATAAGCACGAAGACAAGGCGGGCTGTCGCATGGTAAAATGTTTGGTGGGGGGTGTCTTCGTTTGTTTCATTTTGTTTTGATGCAAAGCAGTTCCAAGTAACTGATTTTAAAGGTTTACAATAACAATTAGGTAAAATAATGACAAAACAATAAAACGATTCATATGATACCCAAAAAGTACACACCGAGCTGAGCGAAAAGTGCAGTCAAACTACTGGGTTTAAATATCTGGTGAGGAAAAAATCAAGAGTTCCTTGAAGAAAAAAAGCATTCCTTAACAGAATACCAGAGAGGAGGGGAAGTACAGAGGGTGAGATACTATAAAAGCTGAAAAAGCAGTACACATATTTATCGACTGTGTGCACAGACGCCCACACACACACCAATCTAAACATGTATGTAGACATAAATCTTATTGTTTGATCATAATTCTCCTTTTTTTTTTTTTTTTTTTGAGAAATCGTGCAGTCAGTTCAGTGTTATCCTCTCCTCTATGTCTGTGTGTGTGCGTGCTCAGCTGACTGACCGCTGATGAGTCTGGTGTAGCGGCGATATCGGTGCGCTCACCGCTGCGCTGCAGCCGCTGTTGCTGCAGGGGGAGCATCCGTCCAACAGCCTGCAGTGCTGCGATGCGCGGCAGCTCCTCTCTGCGCCTCTTCCCCCCGCATAATCGTTTTCAAGACCTCCGAGGAACAGATTCGTGAGAGAGGGGCGAGCTCCGTGCAGCAGGGAGGTGAAAGAGTCTGTAGTGTGTGCGTCTTAACTGAGGTGAGCTTTGGGGTTATTTGATTTTTTCTACAGTGGGGTGCTGCTGTGTCCCCGTCTTCGGCAGGGGATTTTTTTCTGGGGTTGTTGTTTTTCAGCTCTGACTGAACGTTTGACAGCTTCTTTGATAGACAAAGAGGGGATAGGCGTGAGATTTTTTTTTAAATTTTTGACATTAACATGGTGGTAAAATAACTAAATGCACAGTATGTCTTTATTCTGGAGATGTTTTTCAGCATATTAGAAGTGCTGTTTAAAGATAATTTCGGATGCATGGGTTTTCTTGCGCTCTCACTCAGAATAAGGAGGGCTAATAGGCCTGTGTTTAGCCGGGTATTTATATTCGCTACCTCGGATTTGTGTACACACATTCGCATTATTTTTTTCCATATTTTCCTCATGTTTCACAGTACGAAGGAAGGTGTGCTAATTTTGTGCTAATTATCCCAAATAGTCCGAAACATGCGAGCAAATCTTTGGTAGGAACCCACGGACTATATGCATGCCCATAGCATGTTCACCGCGGCACTCCCTACCATAGGCTCGTTTTTAGGTTAATGACAACAGCGTGCAGCACACAGCTATGCTATGTTCTGATTGGCTTAGATTATCTGTTATGTCTTAGGGCTGTTCCACTATCGCTGCTAATTATCATTCAGACGGGGAGATCAAATCTGGGAGGCCTGCAGTAATGCAAAGCAATGTTTTGCATTACTGCAGGCATATCTTCACAGATATGCATCATGTCATGTTGTCTTACCTTACAATCTCTGTTGAAATACAGTACTATGCAAAAAGTCGAGACCAACCCCTCATTTTTTATATTTTGATTCCAGGAAGCCAGATTTGTAATTATTTAAAAAGTAGACATCCTGAAGGTCTTAAACATTTTTCTTTCAAAGTCGTTGGCTGCTTATTGACCTAGTTTCAGTCTGGTCCTTGTACCTGAGCAATCTCACAGGAATGTTTTTGTTATTGCTGTTTTGTAAGCCACTGATCTATAAACAATTCAAACATAATCAGGGGATGACCTGTGTGGTGTCCACATTTAGTTAATAACTTGGCAAAGAACCAATTCTAAATTGTATTTTTTTTTTTTAACATAATGAAAACTGCAAGAAAACTCTGAGGTATAGCAGATTACCGATTATTCAAGAACTAGACTGAAAGGTACGACAGTGAGTGGCCAAAGCCATCTGTAAGCCATCTGCTGATTTAGAGGAACATTGCTAGTTCTGATCCTATTAATCTTTCCCCTGTATTGATTTAGTTTTTCCCCTCCAGCCCTTTGTAAAATGTGGAGATACAGAAATTCTTTTATTGCTGCCATATAACCTGCATCATTATAATTGCATTAATAACATTCTACAGCATTATTCCATTTAATAATATTTCTCACAGTATTGATATTGCATTAAAGTTGTTTATTGAAGATGTTAATTTAAGGATCCTTTCATTATGTTAACTTTTATTACAGATACAGCCAGGAGTATTTCATACACATTGCATAATATTTGTGCTCATTTAGAGTTATTGCATTAGTCTACAAGAAGGTCTTAAGCTTTATGAAGCGCGAGTCTTCACAATCTATTGTGAAAAGGACTAAAGCATAGAAGGATAATTGCATGCATGCTTACAATAGTCAAAGGAGCTTGCAAAGAAAAGCGTCTGGACTTCTTTAAGTTGCTTGAAGACGTTTCACCTCTCATCCGAGAAGCTTCTTCAGTTCTAAGGTCAAATGGTGGAGAGTCCCAGATATAAACCTAGTGGGAGTGACCCCCCACAGAGGGACAAAAGGACCCCCTGATGATCCTCTAATCGCCTGAGCCAAGGTGTGAAACTGGGTGTGGGTCCCAATCAGCCAGAGTTTCGGGTGAGTTCATTGTGAAACCTGGATGAGAGTTGAAACGTCTTCAAGCAACTTAAAGAAGTCCAGACGCTTTTCTTTGCAAGCTCCTTTGACTACGATGACCTGTATGACTGAGAACCTTCACAGACATGCTTACAATACATATAATCTAGGAATGTGTCAGGCCTGAGACCTTAACTCATTTAGCTTCCAACTGCATTTTAGCCTACTTGGTAACAGATGACCGGAGTCGACAACCAGCCCTCAGAGACCTCGAAGGCTTGAAGTTATTACCTTGTTTGGAAGATGTTATAGGAATGAGAAGTTCTATGTCTGTTTATAGCCATCTAAAATGTACCATTTACTGTAACTGACGTCTTTAACCTATTTTTACGCCATGGGGGGGCGGATACCTCACTGCTTTAAAAGTGTTCTCAACATGTATTTTTGTCAGAAGACATATGCTGATGTTTTCTCCTGGGTGTTAATAAACTCACCGTTTGATTGCACTTTCCTGGGGCCTCCGTGGTTTGTGACACTGCTCTACATTGATTGATTTCGTGACAAAAACTAATTTCCCCCGGCAGCTGTGGTACCATGCAGTCACTTAATGACACTACATGGTCACTTACCTCATGATAATATAAGTTTATATGCACTTCAGGTTTCTTAAGAGTACATTCTGTTATATTATTATTAGTTGTTATCCACTTTTTCAGTCTGTACTCTTTGAGTTGTTTTTTTGTTCTTTCCAGATGGAGAAGGCGCTTGCTCATTTCCACGAATGTTTACATGGTTTCTGGAGATGCAGGTGTCAACAGAGGTTTTCCTTTCAATGACTGGATAGAGGCAGTGAGGTATATATTCCTATAAATACTTTTTAAACTGCTAGAAATGAAAGTCTGTCTGCTAAATGGTTACAGAATGTTTAATTTAATGTCTTATCTCCTCCATTTGTGGCAGTGAATTTTGTCATTGTAAGCAAGCCTACACACACACACACACACACACACACACACACACACACACACACACACACACACATACAAGAGACAGAGTCTTGATTCCATCACTTCAAAGGTTTTCTACATTATTTCTAACACTAGACTTTTCCTACTCTGGACATAAACAAAGTCGTCATCATTAGATGTAAGCATTTATGTCTTTAACAAGAAGGCTGGATTCCTACTTTGTAGCTGTGTATAATATTTACGTTCCCACAATATGAGCAATCCATTTACAAGAATACCATCTCGCCCACACCCAAGTGCATGCAGAATCAGAAATGGAGTTTTTGTTTCTCACAGCTGGAGGAGAAAGAAGTAATTGTGTGCTGGCAAGTTTCTAGAAGAATTTTCTAGAAGAATCGAGGAGAAAAAATATGGGAGGGGAATGAGGGATCGGAAGGCATTCATGATTTCATTATGCTGATCCTTTCAGCAGATATATAGATCTCTTTTAATGGCACCACTGTGAGTGCAACCACAAAAATGCGAATAATTTTCCATCGATCTGTAGCTGTGGTGACGACTTAGAAAATCTTCTGAGACTATAATTAAACAACTGCGATTAAACAACTTCCTGTGGGCTGTTTTTGGGGTTGAGCTGAAGTGGAAGGGGTGGTGCAGGGGGATGACATAACCTTTTAACTTTAGCAAAACCTCACAAAGTTGTCACACAAAACAGAGACTGTTGATTTTGTTCCCGTCACTTAAATCGCATTCCTGTTCGGAAATATCGTCAGAGTATAATTATAGAAACCAGAGCGTCATCCAGCATTCTAATCTCTGACAGGTTCCAGGATGCGGTCCATGAGGAAGACGGTGTTGCTAGTCATCTTGGTGTCTGTGGTGCTAGTACTGGCTCTCCTCCATTCGTGGCCCACTCGGGGTTATACCACAGTGGATGTTTGGCAGCGACCAGCGTTTATAGTAGAGAGGCATCTGGAAGAGAGGGTCCCTGAGTCAGACCATCGATTGAGCAATATTCCCTTCCATGTAAGGGATAATGTGGCGAGGTAAGTAATGCTATTTTGAACCAAAGCGGACGGACCTGAGCTTAAATCTGATCACACGTGTCTTATAATCTGTCCAGTTTGCTGGCACGTAATGGATGCATATGTGAGGGCGAAAGTGGGGGGGTAAACCTACCGTTCGCACAACTCTTGTTCCCGCGGGTGTCAGCTCACCCGCTGCACACTGCCTTCGAGGCTTCAGAGCTGGAGGAGATGAAGAGGAGACGGGCTAAAGAGTACAGCAGCTTTCAGACGAGGTAAGGAGTACTTAAGAGATGTTTCACATTTTTTTTATCTGTGTGGCTAAAATATTATTATGTGGCCTGATGTGTTGTTTTATTTAAATTAAATAATGATGTAACAAAATGTGTTACTTGAAATAATCCATCTGTCTCAGTGCACGCTACAGGAAATTGTTTTTTAGACTTATCTATCTCTAACATGGAAAATCATCCATGATCTCACATCACTATCTGCTGATCTGCTTCGCTTTGTGGTTTGTTACTACGCGGTTTGAATATACATGCATTAGAACATATATAAACACAGACCTTGCTTTTTGCTTGCTTCCTGTACACAACTGGCAGCCTTAAAACCTCCCCGCATCTCTGTGGATCGTGCAGGAGTTGTGCATTAGTAAGGCTACATAGACGGGTATTTTTGAAAATGCAGCTTTTTCTATTTGTTCGGGCCTTTCGTCCACACGTAAAAGCGTTTTGGATCACTGAAAATAGAGGTTTTTTAAAAACTCAAGTTTTGCGTTTACGTCTGTACAAAGAAAACAGAGATTTAGCCACGCAACGTCAAAGGTGAGCGCCTTTTTTTGACGTCAAGCTGTGCGTCACGTTATTGTTTACATGAGATGAATTTTGTACAATGGCAAGTATAGATAAAATACTGTTGCTTTTAATCTTACTATCTGCAGTTTTTACACGCTTACATACACACACACAGTTACTGTCCCTCCATTTAGAAACACAGAGGCATCATAGTGAACATCGACGCGGCTTCTACATGCAACACAGACGCTGTCACAATCCAAATCCCGACGCCATTATTATGAATCACTCAGACTAAATTTTCAGTTTCTTTATTGAATAAACTCTGGCTGAGAGAGCCAGTGAGACAAAATCCACTGAATACTGACTCTAGTTATTAACATTTGAAATGATGAAGGCAATTAAAAAGTAACACAAAATTAGCCACCTTTCCAGAAAAATTTAAACTTTTCAGAAGTACTGAAATTAATTCCTAATACGACAAAACTTGTTTTTATCAAAAGCTTTGCTCTCCAGTAAGAAACGTGAGGTCATTTTAATAATGATATCCGCGGATAATAGTAATTGTGACTGTTATTTGCGAAGAGCTTCCTGCTTTCTGCTTGCTGTGCTTGTTGATGGAAAAAAAAATCTCATTTCAGGTCAAAGACCCCTGCAGATCTACTCATTATTGCTGAGGCTAACAGCCCCTTGCAGTATCCAACACAGGGGGTGGAAGTACGACCCCTGAAAACAAGCATCATCCCAGGTACGACTTCAGCGAGTGAGCAACTCAGATATTTTTGAAAGTCTCATGGTTTTATCATTTGAAAGTAGTTAAACTGGCCCCTAAACATTAAAAATTAACCTGAACTAGAGGTGGTTTATATACTGGATATTCTTTGTACCTACATATATTGTAAGGTCACCCCTCTGAAAGGCCTTATTTATCCAGCTGGTGCATACAGGAAATGGACTGAAAATCAATCAGTGTTTGTTTCTCCTTTTCCAGGCTTGGCCTTACATGACCTTCCCAGAGATAATTACTCAGTGAGTGCTCAAAAGTGTCTGTCTTTAAATATTTTAGATGCCTGCAGTCCTCTGACCTTGACCGCTATTCTTTCCATCATATGCAGATAAACATCACTGCCACGCTGGGAACTCTAAATGTGGCCGCGGAGGTAGACGAGGTGAAAATCAAAGGTGATGGCGAGATGCACATGACTCTTTCCAGCCGCCTGCTGCCGAACATGAACCGACAGCTGCAGTTCGTCACCTACACGAACACGCTGTTTCATCCCAGCACGGCAGACACAGGTGAGCCCTCGGAAACAATCCACCGTCTTATCAGCTCTGGACTTTGTTCTTCTGTATTTTTCAGCAAATTCCACAAAGGAGAAAGTAAAGATACAGAAAAAGAATCATCTCACACCCTAATTTGAATCTGTGTTTAAATTTAAAGCAATATGTGGATTTTTTTTCACTCTCGGTCATTAGATGAAAACTCTGATACTTTGATCATGCATATACAGTATATACGAAGGTACAGCAGGAGGTGACTGACATGCATGCTTCCATCTCCCGTTTCTGGTAGGTGGCAACTCATACTTTTAGACTCTCCTTTTTCTCCCTCCCTCGTGCTCACAGACACATAACGGGTACAGCAGTCCATTCTCCCTGCTGCACGGACTATACTGTCCATGAGGCTACATTCTTTAGGGCTATGCCTGTAACACTCTGCCTATTGCCTTGATATTAAATCATTTTTGGAATAAAAATTCAAAAAAATATTTCTTCACGTCATTATGCGGCCCGCAAGTAGGGCCGCGAGATTGAGACACAGGCATTAGAGCCTCTTCATGCGCGTTTTGTTTGGGTTTTCACCGGCGTGGAATTACCAAATATAGAGAGGGCATAGCCTAACATATGAAACAGGAAAATACCGCAGTGTAATCCATTTTTTTCAACAAAGTAACTGTAATAGAATACAGTTACTCATATTTTGTATTTTAAATATGCAACGGCGGTACATGTATTCCGTTACTCCCCAGCACTGTCTGTACAACACCAGGATTGTTTTGTTTGTTTGCCATCATCGCATTATCAGACGTGGCTAACCTTCCCGAGTGTCTCCAGCCTTTATACTAAGCTACTCTGTGTACCTTGCTTTTTTTTCCCTTTTCAGTGGCCTCACACCTGCTCTTGTATGGTATTCCTGGCAGAGAAAATTATTTGCAGAGCTGTTTCTCTTGAGCTAGAATTGGGCAACCAAGCAGGATTCAGTCTGATATCAGAGCCTCTTTGTTTCGCACAAAATTAACAATAGTAAGCATGCACAAAACCTGAATGGCTGAAGGCATGTTTGCCCTTGTCTTTTGACTTTCTGCCTGTATAGTATAACCCAGTTTCAAAACAGCTGGGGCACTTTTTAAAATGTAAATAAAAACTGAGTGCAATCGATTTTATTCACAGCAAAACTTAGAAAATACATTGAGTCTTTATAATGAGAGTATGGACCTTTTACAAAAAGGCAGATCAGCATTTTGTCTTCATGACAGAATCATGTCTGTCTTTAATGCACGCGCATCTGAGTGATGTAGGACATTAAATCGAATTTGCCTAACCACAAGTAGGAAAGGCTTTCACAATCTTTCCGCTGAGGATGACAATGTATCTGAACACTTGAACATGACCATAGCTGGACTGGTGCATCAAACCCCGTGTTCCTGTCTCACAAGAAAAAGTAAAACCCACAGTGAAAAACTGTCTTTAAAGCTCTTTTAACAACTTTTTGCCATTTCAACCAACAGAAACAAGACATTGCCTTGTCTTGTCCCTTGCAAAAAGAGATTTATCAAGGTTCTCTGAATCTTTCGATGATATTTTTTTACTGCAGATGACGAGATATTTAAAGTCTTCACAGTTTTACAGTGAGGAACACAATTCTTTCACAATCGGTAGACACTGTTTTATGCAGATTGGTGAACCTCTCCCCTTCTTTACTTCTGAGAAAACTTTTTAAGATGCTTCTTTTTTCCTTAAATGGTCCTCTAGCTATTTCTTTTCTATTTTTAGTAACACTTACTTTTCCAGCATTTCCTGTCTCAATTGGGGACATGTTGCTTCCATCAAATTTAAACTGAACTAATATTTTCCTTAAACTGGCCGTTTAAACACTGGATATGCTTTAATACAGTGATCCCCAACCTCCAGTGTCAAACAATATTTTCACGAACTGGCCTTTAAGGTGTCGCGGATAAATACAACAAAATAAAATGATATGACCAAGACAAAAACCGTGGTAATTTGTAAATATGATAATAAATGCGAATTCACTTTGTAATTGTGTAACTTTATTAGCATTTTCCTCCTGAAAATGTGCCAACAACATTGCGAGTGACATCCTCCTCTCTGCCCCTTAATGCTCTCTGGTCACTATGGTAACATTTAAATATTTCTTTCAAAATAAGACACACAACTACAAAGACCCAGGGAAACCGAGTTGACAATAAAAATGCTGAAAACCATAAATTTCACACCTGAGCTTCAACTCTCGCGTCCCAGTACCGAACGACTCGGCCTGGGGGTTAATATCTGTTAATAACATCTGTCTTTACTTGTCATCCCAACCCTGTAGAGTTTTTATGAAAGGTAAATTAGCCGTAGGAGCTAAAAGTGCTTTGTGTTTTGTTTTTTTGTGTTGTTTTTTTTACTGGAATTGTCTATAAAATGCTGTAGAGTTTAGCATTTTAACCTGAGGGTCTGAAAAATTGGTTTTGTACAAAGACATGACATTGTTATGTCTACATGCTTTACGAGAACCAGATGAGAGTGAGGCATTCATAGTTTTATCTTAATGATACTCGTGTTTTTTTTGTGTCGGGGGTCTTTTAGTGCAGCTTGAGACAGAGGGACATCAAGCTTTCTTCAGCATCAAGATCCGACACGGAACAACACCTAAACTGTACAACACTGGATCCAAAGGAGGTACAGCACCGGCATGTTGACGGTGTTTGTAACTAAAGTCAGACGTCCTTTCTGAGTCAAACAGCACTTTCTAAAGTCAGTTTTCCTCCATCAACTCTCTGCAGAGTACAACATCAGCGCCCTCGTGACAATAGCCACAAAAACGTTCCTGCGTTACGATAAGCTTAGAGATCTTATCGACAGCATCAGAAGATACTACCCTACTGTTACCATAGTTATAGCTGATGACAGTGAAAATCCCCAAACCATCTCTGGGCCTTACATCGAACATTACATCATGCCCTTTGGAAAGGTAAGGACACACTGAAGTCTTCTCCCTGCTGTCACTGGTGATGCGATCTCAATCTAAACCTCAGCGTTGCGTCTCTTAGGGTTGGTTTGCCGGCCGAAACCTGGCCGTGTCCCAGGTGACCACGAAGTACGTACTGTGGGTGGATGATGACTTCATCTTCACAGCCAACACCAAGCTGGAGAAGCTTGTAGATGTTTTAGAAAGGACCACTCTGGATCTAGTGAGTAGCAGAAGAATATTTTTTTTCTTTTTCTCAGTTAATATTAAAGTTTTGGGGCTCTTGTAGAGACAGTGTATCTATGTGTGTGAACTAGGTGGGTGGTGCCGTGCGGGAGGCCACGGGGTACACCGCCACCTACCGTCAAACCATCTCCATTGAGCCAGGAGAGGAAGATGGTGACTGTTTACACATGAGGAGAGGATTTCATCACGTCATTGAAGGCTTCCCCAACTGCGTTGTGACTGATGGGGTCATCAACTTCTTTTTAGCTCGCACAGACAAAGTCCAGCAGGTCGGCTTTGACCCACGCCTCACCAGGGTCGCTCATCTGGGTGAGTACAGGGCTTCCTTTCTTATCAAAGGAGCAAATTTAGCATCATGCCATCTGTTATTTATTCAGTGTTTTGACTGCCGGATGCAAAAATATGCCAAAATTGAAAAGAAAAAAAAATGTTATCATTATTATTATTTACGCATTTATACACAAGTCTTGAGCCACCATTCTTTTTTTTGTAATTGTCTTGGGAAATATTTCTTCAGGCATTCAGAAGCTCTTTGAAAGTTTTTCTTTCTTTGAGTGTCCAGAACCCAGGCCTCAACATTGTTGAAGCAGTGTGGGATCAGAAAACAGAACAAAAGGCAGCAAACACTCAGCTTTGAATGTCCTTTGAGAAGCCTGAAGAACTATTCCTGAAGGCTGCTTCAAGAAATTATAGGAAAGCTAAAGCTCAGGCTGTGTTTAAGGAGAAAGGTGGTAAAACCAAATATTTACTTTCAAGCTTGTTAGAATTGTACAAACACTGTTTTTGATCACCTATTTCCCATTTGTTCTAGAAAAATATATAGAAATGAGGTGTAACTCAAGACTTTTGCACTTTATCGTATATTCATATTCATTGTTTTTCTATCCTCCTGCAGCACTGAGTCAATTTGTGTGCCATATCAAGTTAATTTAATGTTTCCTTAATCATTTAAGAATAAAAGAGAGATGAATATCTCAGATTAAGGTATTGATAGCAACAATATCTTAGCAATTTAAGAAAAAAGATTCATATCTTATTTTACTTACTGAGACGATAACGTGTGCAAGATAATTTTTGCTAGCAAATTATGCTGTGACATTTTCTTATCAGCACACACCACCATGGAGGAGTCGCAGCTCGGCTTTAATTTACCTACATTAAACTGAATGAAATCTGATTTAAATGGAACATTTAGCTCACGCCACCTTCTCCTCACTTTCATACCTGAAATATTTCATCAATTAAAAGTGTTCCTGACCCACTGAGGGATGTTTACCCCTCTCCCTTTTTTTTCTAGAGTTTTTCATCGATGGCCTCGGCTCTCTCCATGTGGGCTCTTGCGATGATGTCATTGTCAATCACGCGACCAAAATCAAACTACCCTGGGTAAGCCAGTCAGAGAGCGACAAGACCTACGCCAAGTTCCGTTACCCATCAGCCTCCTCTGATGCCACGCACACCAAAAACGGCCTCCTGTACTTCAAGAATCGGTTTCAGTGCTTGACTCATAATTAGCTTCCCCTCTCCTCTTTTTCTCGAAGGTTCCTCCGCTCTCCCCGAGTTGCCAAAGAAGTTCTCCTCCCCCACGCCCTGTCAGATAAAATTTTGGTTTGCCTTCTCTTGAGAACCTTGAAATTATTTTTCCAGCTTCAGCCTTTAGAGCAGTTTTAGCATGTTTTATCTGTCAGTGCACAGCTCTGCAGTGAGCTAAAAAGTCCTCTAGCATCTAGAAGCCCAACAGAAAAATTTAGGCTTCCTTTTTGGTGTGAAGACAGGAGAAAATGAGCTGCAGTGCCCAGTAACATCTCGAGTCATAAAGGAATCTTGCTCATACCCTGCACAAAGACCAGGCTTTGGGAGAACCGAACAGGTAGCAGCCAGTGTAACTTCATTGTCATGCTGTTTTGGGTAGATGTGCATGCATTCTCCTTCGATTTGCACTAGCCGAATATAGAATTGAGCTTGGAACAAGGTCTTTCTGTCAGTGACAATAAACCCTATCAGTTAAGTGACAGAGCTGCAGACTCAGAGCTCCAGTGTGACCTCCTTGCCAATGCCACATGAAGAACGTGTTCCAAGTCTTTTCATTTGTCGGGTTCTGGTACTGACTGGCCGTGCCAAAGGTCTGGATGCTGCTAGCTCTTGGGTGCTTTAATCTGTGTGTGCATTATGGTTTTACTGCCCATTACCCAGAATCCTTTTGTGTCACCCATGGAGAGATAAGTAAGATCTGAGGAGGAGAACCTTTTGGTCTCAGTTCATCAGGTGTTACCTGGTTGCGGGAGCAGCTGTAATCGTCGTCTTCTGCTGTTTGTCTGTTTCCCCAACAAGCATCTGAGGAAAACGAGGCGTTTGAGTGCTCACCACCGGATCTTTACATGTGGCCAAAAGAAACATTGGTTGAACTAAAGTACTTGTAAAATACTCACATCATTATGAAAAGAGGATGGAGAAGGGGGGGGGATGAAGCAAGAATACAGTTTTTATACTGAAACTCCTCTTTGGAGCACTCCTGCATGTCAGAGACTCAAGTGGTGATGCTGTTCTTTTATACCATGGTCTTTAGATGGCACCCTTGTATCACTGTATTTGTTTCCTAAGCAAGTTTTTTAACTTTGTTTTGTTAGCAATAAGGTGCCAGAGATTTATCAACTGTTTTTTTTAATCCCCAAGAGAAATATCGACTTATTTGTAACTATTTTATTTATTAATTTATTAACAATTTGTTTGCCTTTTATTAGATAGAACAGTGAAGAGAGTCAAGTAAGCAGGGGGGTGTCGGGTCAGAAAGCAGCACATCGGAATCGAACCTGATCTGCTCTGAGCTACACCGGCATCTGTTTGTGACTTTTAATTCATTTCTATTTTTCACCAAAATGTGACGTTCGTTCTGTTGATGGAAGAAACTAACAGCAGTGTTCCTGCTGCTTGGTTTGTATGTAGTTGTGTACTGAAGAATTTGTCTCACATTTTAATTTGTAAGTGTTGACAGATGTAGAATTTTTTTTAACAGTGATGTTTATTGTGTGGACACAGAAATCATTTGCTGCCTGCTTCACCCACCCACCCCCACACCCAAAACAAAAAAATATGAGTTGTTTGAGCATTATGAGAGTTTTTACATTCATTTCAAATGTTATAAAAAATGTGTGTGGGGAAAAAAAACGAAATCTTGTGTTCAATGTTGTGATGTTGGTTCAAAGGATGAAGACGCTGACTTACAATAGATTACAGTCTTTTGATTACAGATTACAGAACTTAATTTATAAGCACATCTTTTATGCTACTGAAGCAAATGAACATGATAGATGAGAGGCAAAAACTGTCAAATAATAGCAAGCATGGTTTATATTTGAGACTAAAAGCCTGCGTCTAAAACCAGGTTTTGAATTTAATGACTGAAGTTGTCTGAGAGTGTCGGAGCCTGGAAGCTGAAGGCTCTATCCCTGAGCGTCTGAAACTTGGAGAGAGGAATGTACAGCAACCACATGTCAACACAGGAGGAAGATTTCTCAGGTGGGGCTGGGGGTGTAGAGCTGAAGGAGATCAGAGAGGTACTGAGGGCCATGAACATGAAGGAACATGCAGGTAAGTCTTATTTTTAGCTTCATGTTGCTCGTGCCAGGTTGTGCCCTGTCTTTCTTTCAAAACAGCTTTAATTATTTGTGGCAAAGATTCAACAAGTTATTAGAAACATTCCTCAGAGATTTTGGTCCACATCAGCGTCACACAGTTGCTGCAGATTTGTCTGCTGCACATCCATGATGAGAATCTGCCGTTCCACCACATCCTGAGTCTGGTCTATTAGATTGAGAGCTGGTGATTGTGGAGGCCATGTGAGTACAGGGAACTCATTGTCATGCTCAAGAAACCAGTCTGAGATAATTTGAGCTTTGTAACGTTGTGCATTATCCTGCTGGAGGCAGTCATCAAAATACCAGTTCGATGTGGTGATAAAGGGTTGAACATGGTCTGCAAGAGTACTCGGATAGGCTGTGGCATTTAAACAATTCTGTGTTGGTATTTAGGGACCCAATCTGTGCCAAGAAAATATCCTCTACACCCTCACACCATCAACAGCAGACTAAACTGTTTATACAAGGCAGCATGGATCTGTGCTTTACTGCTTACCACCAGATTTTGATAGCAAAAGTTCAGTTTAACCCTCGGTTTCCTGTTCTTAGTTGACAGGAGTGATCCTCTGTGTGGTATTCTGCTGCCGTAGCCCAGCTGCTTCAAGGTTCTGCTTCTTCACACCTTGGTTGTAACAAGTGGTTATTTAAGTTACCGTTGCCTTCCTATCAGCTCAACGCAGTCTGGTCAGTTTCACCCAGAAAAACTGCATAATGGATGTTCCCTTAAAATTCCGCCAAGCACAAAAATAAAAAACAAAAGCCTTCATATTAATTACAAGGTTTCGTCTTCATTTTCAGTAGCAATATTAAGATGTTAAACAAGCAGACAAACATGTAAAAGATGAGGCAGTGTGAGTCTATGCAATGCAAATGAACAACGAGACCACTAGGATGTTGTGTGTCACATAGTCAGATGACTGAAGGACAAATGGCCTCTGCGTGATGCAGAAATTTCAGGCAGTCTTTTGCTTGGAGTACTGAAATTTTTTATGTTCAGAAGTGTAGAGCAGGTGCCAGCAGCACGAGTTTATGCCTTTTCATGATTTTGCTTACTGTATAAAAATTCTGTTTATATGTATGTGTATAGACCCAGCTGCAATTTTTAATATAAAATATAATAATTAATTAGTTAGACCATATAATTAATCATAATATAAAATATTTGACTTGTAAACTGGTAAATTAAAGAGCTCACATTGTGACTCACTCTTTAATTCATAATGATGAGCATTTCCCTCCACTAGAGGGTGCTAAGCACCATCTGGTTCCCTGCTTTGTAGACCAGAGATCAGATTGTGTGCAGCTTCGATGTTTCGTTTGGATTTTCTTTTTAAATAATCTTATAAAAACAAGACAAAACAACCTGATTATTACACATTTGGGAACATAAATCTTCTGGATAGCGACCAAAGGCATCCATTAAGTTATACACTGCACATTATAATGAGGCTAGGAAGGGGTCCTCTGGCCTGTATTAGGAAAACTAATTCATGGAAAAGACAATAAATGACAGGAAATAGCTGCTGACTTACACTCTGACTGATCGATTGCAGACTGTTGGTTTAAGATGGAAATAATTCATATTTCCCAGCAACTATGCTTTAATGGGTCATTTATATTTAAAATAGACGGGAAACATGGAAGGATAAATGAACTGACCTATCAGCCTTGAGACCTCATAGGCACAAGGGCCAAAGCAAATATCGAGAACAAGTTATTCAATGGGTCCAAATAACAAGAGACACACAACAGTCAGGAGACGCTAAAAGAGACACATGAAGTGAAAAACTAAAAATGATGATAACAAATATCTGAACAACTTCTTTAATTCCACGAGTGTATCAGGACAGCACGAGATTCACCGATATGATCCAACACAAAATTATTTACATTCAAGACGACAATGACGAATGAGCACCTCGGTTTTATCTGTGTTCCCTTTTTCCTCTCTCTGCTTGGTTATGACAAGCTTTGTGTAAGTCCACAAATATGTTTAGTTCAGATAAGACTGACAATGGCAGGGTTAAAACAGGCCACCAGACAGAAAGCACAGCTATTCGCTAATCTCCAGGGACTGCAGGGATACACATAACTCGTGTGGATTGAGATCCTGGACTATAACTGGGATTTACAGTCACTTGGCAATTTCATGGATACAGTTATTTGAGGAGGGATTTAAGATCTCAGTTCTCTGTGGGAATAAAGTGGAATTGGTCTCCTGTGAAAATATTACGCATTATGCAAAGATCCATCAAAGAATTTTCAAAGGAAACAGGAAGAAATGAATACATAAACACCGTGAAGCACAGTCTCTGTGGTGACACAGATATATACACTTCATGTACACACACACACACATATATATATATATATATATATATATATATATATATATATATATATATATATATATATATATATATATATATATATATATATATATATATATCTGGAAACTGGCGGGCACACCCTGAGAGGAAATATATGCCTGCATTTACACCAATCAGCCAAAACATTAAAATAACCTGCTTAGTGAAATGACCTCTTTGGAGAAAGGGTGTCAAACATAAGGCCTGGGGGCCAGAATCTTCCTGACACAGACACCAATCTGGTCTACTGGATAATGTGAAAGAGGGCGTAGTCTCGACTTTTAACTCTATTTTGGTATATTTAACAGCTTTTTCTGCTGATAAGGACTGCCCTCCTGCATTCATGCTACACTAAAGTATTAACAATTAGAAAAAAACAGAATTTTTGTTTGCCCCCATTTTTTTTTACTCTTAAATGTCTACTCTTAAAACATTTCTTGTTTGTTTGTTTTATAATGGGTCCACATTAAAAACAATAATAATAAAATAATTCTAAAAATGTGAATTAACAACAATGTTCTGTTTTATAATTACAGGACAGTCAAGGAAATGAGGTACCAGAACTTTTTCTGTAATTTTACACAATTATTTCTTACAATTTAACCCCAAAGTCATCCTGATAAAATTAGTTCATGTCTTATGGCAACATTTTTTTTAATCAAGCAGAAAAACTGAGACAAAATTTTGAAATTGCACTTTTTTCTTATATTAAGATATCACAGGCATTAAATGTGTAGATAAACCTAACCCACTTGAAATCAAAGTGGGCTATATGTGCCCCCTCAATGTAAAACAAATTTGGCATCCCAGCTTTGGAGGCATGGATGCAGGTTCACTGAGTCTGTGGAAAACTTTGTGTTCTGTGGAATGGACGTGTTGCCTGTGGACGGGGCTTTCTCGTGCCTTCGTGCAGATCCTCAGTCAGAATGGGTAAAGTTTGGAGGCCAAGTCAACAAATCTGACTTTACGTCCAGTTTTTGCAGTGCGTATTGTGCACTGTCCAGCTGGAAGAGGCTGCTTCGCTAATAAGGTGGAAGAAACATCCAGATGAATGGCAGCACCTAAGGCTTCGCAGCAGGTTTTTGCATTGCAAGAGATGATCGGAATTGTTCGGTTCATCTTGTTTTTAATGTTATAGCTGATTGGTAATGTATATGCAGATGCACTCAAATGAATACAGTCACACCAAAGTAACTTCACTAGAATAGTCCCCACATCATAAGCCTAAAGGAAATATGAGACAATATGTGAAAACAGAGACGCGCAGACTCGGACAGCTTGTGTACATGAGTGGAACAAAGTGTCCTGGCAGTCAGACCTAGTCGAGGTACTCCAGCTCCAGAAGGGTAAACTGAGTTCATGTGACACTGCAGCGCATTATTGCTCGCTCTCCTTGAGCTGATCCAAGTTATTTAGTTGATGCGCTGAATAAGTCCCAGCGTCCTTAAATGTGATCGTCTGGAAACTGGCGGGCACACCCTGAGAGGAAATAGGCAATTTTTACACTGGCATTTGAAGCAAAGACACACTGCAGATTTTCAAAGGCTTCCTGTTAATCAGGTGATTGATTCTGGCATCAGTGTAATTTAGTACATTTGCAAAATAAGACTGAAAAGGCAAACTTTAAAAATAACACGGAGATAAAAGAATTGTGCTGTTAAGGCTGTAATATTAGCATTTGCAGAATAAAGTGATTTGTTTTCACCACTTGAGGTAAATTTGAGGTAATTTAAACAAAAATTGTTAAATTATTTAATACAGTATGCACAAAAAAAACTATAAACATACATTTTAAAAATAGAAACTTTAATCAATTAAAGTAATACGAGAAGTAAATAAGGCTATGCTTGCATAATAAAAAGCCAGGAAACCCTGCTCAAGTAGAACTCAAAGCAAGCAAGAACAAATAGGGGTTTTTTAGTCATTAGGTAAATCATATGTGAAAAGGTCAGTTGTTGCACCGATTATGAAGGCCCTGTCACCTCTGCTCTTTTAGCCTGGATCTAGGAGAATAGGGCTGCAAAAGTTATGTGCAGTTACTTCATCAGTAATGAAAAATGAACCGGTACTCAGTGACTTTCTTTACATAAATGTAATTAAGAAGCTGTTACATAAAAATGGCACGGAGTCAGGAATCATGCATGACATGTGTGATAAAGGCTGTGTGAAAAGGTAGATAGGAAACTTTTATTTTATTTTCTTGTGCATTTAAAGCACAATAGAAACACAGCTGATCCAAAACACAAAGAGCAAGCCAAGAGGACAAGAACAACTTTGTGGAATCAGGCCAGATCAGCACGTCTAATAAGTATTGTAATCAAACTGCTTCCTCCTCTTGGTGGAAGTCTGAATGAATGAGATAAAAGAGCAGGTCAACGGGTTTTCCATAAACTGGCTGCAGGTTAGGTCAACCAGGTTTGTAAATCCATGCAGTAACAACAACAGGATATTTTCACAAAGGCATACAGAGAGTCATTTCCCATCACCATCAGTGATCGCCACAACAAACAGCCTCAGTCCACGCACACAGACCAGCTCCACAGAGCTGATCTACATCACTTTATTTTATTTAGAAATGCTGACTGCATTGAATTATATCACATTCTGCAGCCGACTGCAACTAGTGTTGACTAAATGGCTGCCCAGAGCTTGATGGTTGTGCACATTCACCATCCCTTTGATGACAGGGCAATTGTCCAGACGACTGATTGGATCTTTCTGCAAACAGTTGCAGTCTGACTTGGACGGACTGCAATCACTCTTAGAGACATTGTTGAAATTTTGCAAAAAAACCCTGCTAATTTATAAATGCAGACAGACTTGTGACATTTTGCCATCAGTCTGAATGAGTCTTTGACCAATGACCACAGCTCAAAGGGACCCGACTCAATTGGCTGCCTGCAAATGTAATCGTTAAATGTGAATTTCTACCTATACAGATAATTTGGGTTCAAATAGACACTTTAAATGTTCATTGATGACACCAGTGCATAACTATAGACCGTAAACAACTTTTACTGTATTTTCTTTCAGGAAGAATAAATTATCAGCATGGCAGATGCCTCATCTGTTAAATAACTGAGGTCAGTCAGTGTTGTGTATTATTTACCTGCAGGCTGTGATAGCTGCAGGGAGCCAGGCCATTGGATGTGCCACAGTCACGTCTCACCTCTGAGCACAGACTGAGCTGCATGGGGGAGGAAAGTGAGGGATGAGCTGCACAAACTGTTACCACGCAAGGGTTAGACACCTTAAAGAGACAAAGAAGTCAAAGTTAAATCGTGAGAAAAATACAGATGCATGTTTGTGCATAAATATGATGGTGAGCACTGCTGTTTCACACGCACCGTTTGCGAGGCCGGGCTGTGCTGGGATGAATGCATAGAGGGCAAGGAGGTGTTATAAGACAGAAAACAGGGCTGCTGACGCCTGTCCACGGATGCTGAGGTGTGAGGCCACAGGCCAGATGCTGATGTAGATGGAGACTTTGTGTTCCTGCCCAGGCTGTTTGACTTACTTTCCCTCCGTTGGTATTCTATCGGAGATTGAAGAGCTGCAGCAGACAGGAAGATATGTTGCATTATTCAGACAGACCAAACTCTTAAATCAACAGTCGTATAGAAGAAAGACTGAGCTCCGGTACCATTAAGGAAGTTCCTCTGAGTCTCTAATATCTGGACCACATCACTGTGCCAAGCCTGCTGTATATCCGGAGATGATGCCTGCATGATGAAGCGCGTCACACTGCCGTCAGTGCCTCGAGAAGTCAGGACCAGACAGCAGGGATCTTCTTCAGAGTGCTCCTCCACACCAAGGCAGCTTACCTGCAAAACACAACATGCTCATTTTGAACATTAACAAAAGCACTCAACACTCAGCACTCAAATATAATCTCACCTTGATGCTGTTTCTAAAGGTGTACCCCGGCAAAGGGAAACCCTTTTTCTTATCAATTGGCTCACTGAAGATGACCAGCTGCTCAAACAGGAAGACCCGCCTCTCCCTCGCTTTGGACAGGAAGCCACTTTCCTGCTCGCTGACGGAGAAGGTATCCTGCTGGAGCAGCTTCCCCTGAGCCGTGATTTTCCCCTGAGCAGTACATATATCATATACCATTGTCAAAGAACACAAGTCATCCCGGATATGCGTCTTATTTTTTAAAAAACGGCGGATCTTACCTCAAAACCTTGGAGCCTTCCCACATTCATCATATCATTACATCGTTTTGGCACAAAACACATAACCTCCACTGCTCTCTGAGTCAGATGGATAGCAGTGAAAACATAATTTTAGTGTGCGATTGAAATGATAAAGCATTTTATTGGAGTTTCCATTTCATAATGAGCTCGTACCTGCAGCTCCTCCACATCCTTCCCAGCTTTGCTGTAATACTTCAAGAAGTCCTGAAGGTGCCAGTCAATAAGAGATTTATTTTAATTTTCATAAAATAAACTGAAACAACTCGAATAGAAAACTGTAACATAAAGTAAGGAAATAAGGACTTATAATGGTGCAGTATAATAAAAACCTCCTTGTGACTAGGATCAAAATCAGTGGCTGAATTTAAATTTTCATATTTGGCAACCGGTTGCAAAAAACTGGGTGACAGCTGTTTGCAACCAGTTGCCGAACCTTTTGCATTCACTTTGCACAGGTCACCTGGACCTGTGCAAAGTGAACGCACAGGTCACCTGGACCTGTGCAAAGTGAACGCACAGGTCACCTGGATTGAAGGAAACTGTCTCAAAATAATCTTAATCTCCCTCTGCAACCACTCTCAGACAGATTGGAGAAGGTTTTTAAATAGCTGCCCTCTAATTTATAAAAGCAAATGGATTTTCAATAAGTTGCAATCAGCATGAGCCTGAGTACAACTCGTTCGCAAGACATCTTTCTGCAATAGAGAACGTGACTCAACTGGTTACCCGCTAGTTGTATGCAAGGTTGCTGAGAGCCTACTCACAATTTTCAGTTGTGAACGTTTTAATTTAAGTAAATTAAACCTTTTACTATTTAATATTTTGATCATTTTGATGTTTCCTGAATCAAACGAATGACAGATTATTTTAATATTAACATGTAGCAGGTGCCATGCAAGTGAATAGGTCATCTTTTTAAGTAGCAAACCTTCAACAGTAGCTGATACTTCATGATCCTCTGAACAGGTTTGATAAGCAGGTCATTGAGCTGCAGCCTGTGACCCAGCTGTTGTCTGAGATCCTGTCAGAAGACAAAAATGGAAAGAAATGTGAAAAACAAGGGTTTTTTAGGCTGAAAAAGTCATCTCTGCGGACAGAGACCATTGGGCTCTCACCTCAAAGTATGTCTCGATGTATTCAGAGACAATGTGCTCGGACTTGGGTTTGTTCTGACAGTAAACCACATACATGTGAAGACGCCGCTCCTGGAAGTGGAAGAGGGATAATGGAAATTATTACAAATAAGTGTGGAGCAATGAGCAGGGTAAGAATTACACCTTAGTGTCCAAAGCTGAATTAGACATGCTGCAGAAACTTAAAGAAATAAAGATGTTTGGATCGAAAATCAAATCAAAATTATGAGTTTATTCTGTTTATATTCCTGCTGTAGCACAGCGATACGGATGCTCGACTGTAAAGTGCCAATAATCGTTTTCCACACCCTTCCAGTTTCTCCACATTTTGATGTTTTACATCAAAACACAAAATA
Organism: Rhamphochromis longiceps; assembly: GCF_057381845.1. Classification (NCBI taxonomy): domain Eukaryota; kingdom Metazoa; phylum Chordata; class Actinopteri; order Cichliformes; family Cichlidae; genus Rhamphochromis; species Rhamphochromis longiceps. Next base: position 20,286,975 of record NC_140561.1, read on the forward strand.
AAAGTTGCTTTCTTTGTGTTTAATGTTGCCGTTTGCAGTGATGATCATCAAATCTTCTGAAGTTTAGAGTAAAAACAACAAAAAAATTTAATAGAGCTCAGAGAGGTGTAGATTCAGCTCCTTTTTACAAACAGCAGGGTCTCAGTGGAAGCGTCTTCGACACTGATTGCTGCCTGTTATTTACCAGCTGCACCTGCAGTCAGCTGATCTACAAAAAGAAAACACATCTGCACAGCAGCAGGCCGAGGCATTACATCACTGGGGACTGTGATGACTAAATGTTCAGACTGAGAAAAAAAAAGGACACTAGTCTCTCACTGATCTTTAGGCTCACATGTTTGATGAAGAGCCGGGCCAGGCTGTCTGGATCACCCACACATTTCTCCAGCTCTCCCAGGAAATAACTGTGTGACACGAAGCACAGAAGGTCAGGCAAAAGCAGCCAACCAGCCAAACACACACACACGTACTCAGAGGCAGGAAACAAACAGTAGCAGGGGGTATGACACATGCTTAACAGCTATGAAACATGAGAAGTTTAGGGGGAAAACTTGTTAAACATAAGAGATGTTCATATTCAGAGGAACTCAGGGGGGAGACATTCTGACTCACTCCTTATGCCAGTCATAGATCTGGTGGATATTTCCAAACACAATCCTGTCCTTTCCTCTCAAGTCCTCAGGAACGCCCTGATTACCCATGGTGGCCATGTAACCCTGTATAAACACAAACATGTATCTAAGTTGCTTATTTCTATACGGGAAATAAACTCCTTTGCTTTTGGTACAAATTAAGCAATGTCAGGTGTTTCTTATATAAATACAAATAAGTAGATCATTTGAGGTGAGGCATACCTGCACTATAAGTCCAAGATCTTCAACATATAGCCTTTCTGTCTCTATCAGCTCTGTTAGCACGTATCTGAAAGACAAACATTAAAAAACATGATGATGATCTCAGGGCTCTGTGCGAAATATCAATCATAGTTAGTCACAGTTCTCTCAGCATAAAGGCATGAAACAAGGGCAAACACATAGCCTTTATCTATAAAAGGGAAAAATGATAAAAGAGCAAGGGGATCATTCCACAATTTGGGGGAAATAATTGAAATCGGACAATTGCCCGTGGTTTTCAAAGGGGCTTTTGGGACTGCCAGGAGCAGCTGGTCCATGGACCTCAGCAATCCTGAGGGGATAAAGAAGTTAGAGAAGTTACAGTATTTGGTATAATGCTTTAGACTTACATGCTCTTCTCTAAAGCAATGTTTCTCTCTTCTTCACTGTCCACTGTACCAGAACACTGGCTGGTTGAGTCATCGGTTACAGTACAGCTGTCCTCCCGTTGCAGAGTGTTGATGCTTTGACTCTAAAACACAAAAGGAAAACATTACATCTTTTGGCATTTCTGTAACATACAGTATTACATTCAATCAGAGAGGTCAGTTGGTTAAAGAGCTCTGGATGACTGTGAAATAAAGAGTAGAAAAGTAACTCTAGGTACTTTTATTCAAGTAGTATTGTAGATACAGCAGTATTTTAATCTGTATGCTAGTTAAAAATTCTGTTACTTCTTCCCCCACTGCAACACAGTGCTGTGGAGCAATCCATTCACACACACTAAAATCATTAGGCTTCATGCACGGCACATCCAAGGCAAGTTTATTTGTATAGCAGTTAGTAATCGCCGCGGGAAACACATCAGTGGGGCAATTTTGAGTAACCTGAGAATAATAAGCACATTTTCTGTGCTGCTGAGGAGAGTGTTGGGCAGACAGCAAGGTTAATAATGAGCAGTTTGTCAAGTCATATACTGTAACTGAGAGCCTGCTAACTGAAAAATGCACAGAAAGCTGTTAAGTAACAAACATCACTCTTCACCTAAAAGCACTGTAATCTAATGTGAATTTAACTGGAATCCTAATTTTTATCTTTTGCCTCAGTGAACAAGAGCCTATTGCAGAATCAGAACATGTTGTCAAGTAGATCAAATGTACATTTTATATTTGGAGAATGATTCAAATGTGTGGAGCTCAACTGGTTTGCAGGGATGCTCTGTTCTGCAATGACTTGCTGTTGTGCTGTCAGATAACTGGTAATGCTCTGAGATCAGGGAGCAGCTCAGCGGCTTCTCCAGCAAACAGTTTAATTTTCTAATTTATTCAAATTACTGAAAGAAAAAGCAGCAAGTACAAGTAGCACATGTACAAAGCACTACTACTTTAGACAATGTATTACACAACATCCCAACTTTCCATAGTATCCTGGCCCGATTCACCTGACAGTGTCCAGACTTTTTGAGTGCAAACAAATTTATGGAGCTGCTCATACATGCTGGTGATTAGTGGTTGTTACTAGTCTCTGCGCCAGGCTAACTGCCTTTTGGATGTTTGTTATACTGACCATACAAACCATGTATCCAATATATTTTCCAAACTATTAAACTACTCTTTTAAAGGGACAGTAAGACTGTTTATAGTAACCCAGGCAGCAGCAGAGTAAACAGTTAATAACTGAAAATAAATATGAAGCTACAGGTATCTAAGCAATGACATTTTTCTGCAGGGCCATGAGTTAAAAAAAAGGCTAAAAGTGAGAGCAATCATTTATTAAGAAAAATAATGTGCTTTATGAGTTAAAGGATTAATTTAATCATTTAAAAATTCCTCTTATCACCTTTGCAAAGCTTACAAAACTTTACTCTGTCATCTTTGGAGAACTGTCCAACATCCACAGACCTGTTTCTCACCTTGCCTTTGAGGCTCTTCTTCTAATTTTGGCATGCACTCCGACCTCAACCCTAACCCTGTTAAAGGCTGTTTTCTTTACTTAATTACTTCCAGATGCGATCAACGAAAGCCCACAGGATTCAATCTACTCCACTCCCTCTCAAAGATTACTCAGTACAGTGTAGGGTTTCTGAGAAATATTGTCGGTGCTTTTATATATTTATTTGTGTGTGAGCGTGCACATGAAAAATGCAGCAAAATTGAGTCATAATGCACAAAGGTCAGGTGGTGTATATGAATAGGAGTGCTTTTATATGGGCAGGATGTAGATGGAGACATGTGCAGTGTAAGTGTAATTATGCTTTAAGTTATTCATTATCTGCTACAAGCTCTGCATTACATTATCAGAAGATTTAATAACAAGAGACACTCCATGGAAAATCTGTGGGAAAGTGCAGAGGACTTTACTGTTTTTTGTGTTTTTAAAATATATTCTTAACCAACAAATTGCCCAATTAATTGTTTAATTCACAAATCAAACATTTGCCTTAAAATCTGTCTAATAAAATGTTTTTTATGGCCCAGAAGAGGCAGCGGAGTTTCTATTGATTTGATTTTGCATGATAGAGCTTTAAACTGAATCCATCCATGGCAAGTCAGATTGTGTTCACAGACAATGTTTTCTAGAAGTGTTCCTGACCCATGCAGTAATTTCCATGACAGAATCATGCCTATCTTTCATATAGTACACACAATTCTGATTTGTCCCGTGACCCTTTGATGATATTATGGACTGTAGACGATGACATATTTCATCTCTTTACAATAAGTCTTTACAATTTTACATTGAGGAACATTATTCTGAAATTTTTCCACACGTTTTTGCAAATTGGTGACCCACTGCGTCTTTAAGATACTATTTTTATACCCAGCTATGTTACAGGTCTGTTGATGCTTAATCTAGGTAGTTTTTTTTTTTTTTTTGCTTGTTTTTTCTTTTGATTGTCAAATTGCAGTCCGAGAGTCAAAATACTTTAATTAGTAACATACACAGAGGAAAAAAAAATAAACGAAGGGCTCTTGGAGTGTGCATATGAGTGTGTGTTTCTCAAGAATCTTTCATCTGATCTTCTTAACACTTGGCAGGTGTACTCCTGTTGTTCAGTTCTCATATTCTGGCTAAAAGCTGTTTTCTGTTAGGCTTTCTCAACAGTCTGACACACAGCCTGAGAGCAGGAAAGAGAGGCACATGCAGAGTCTCTAACAGAGGAGAACCATTACTTTAAGAACTTACATTTTAATCAGGGAGCTAACATAAGATAAATCTGAATGATACTCTATAGAGCTATGTCTAGCCCCCCACTACAGACTGGTGGCATGTCAAGGGTGTATTCCAGCTTTTAATTGAATTTCAATTCAACTTTTGTATAGTGCCAAATCACAACAACAGTTGCTTCAAGGCATTGCATGTTGTAAGGTAAACACCCTACAGCAGTACAAAGAAATAAGAGAAAACCCCAACAATCATATGACCCCCTATGAGCAAGCACTTTGGCGACAGTGGGAAGGAAAAACTCCCTTTTAACAGGAAGAAACCTCCGGCAGAACCAGGCTGAGAAAGGGGCAGCCATCTGATGCAACTGGTTGGCGTGAGTAAATGATGACAGGACAAAGACATGCTGTGGAAAAGGGCCAGAGATTAATAATAACAAAAAAAAATAGATGAAGAGAGGTGTATAAACATAGTGAGTGAAAAAGGTGACTGAAGAAGACTCAATGCATCATGGGAATCCCCCAGCAGCCTAGACCTATTGCAGCGTAACTAAAGAAGGATTCAGGGTCACCGGATCCAGCCCTAACTATATACTTTATTAAAAAGAAAAATTTTAAGCCTAATCTTAAAAGTAGAGAGTGTGTCTATCTCCTGAATCCAAACTGGAAGCCGGTTCCACAGAAGAGAGGCCCGAAAACTGAAGGCTCTGCCTCCCATTCTGCTTTTAAATTATTTAGGAGCCACAAGTAAACCTGCAGTCTGAAGGAGATATCCTGGTCAGAAATGACTCCAAGATTCCCCACAATGTTGCTGGAGGCCAGGGTAATGCCATCCTGAGTAAGTATCTGAGTAGAAACAGCATTTCTAGGATTTTCAGGGCCGAGTACAATAACCTCAGTTTTATCTGAATTTAGAAGCAGAACATTTGAGGCCATCCAGGTCTTTATGTCTTTAAGACATAGGTGTCAAACTCTGACCCGTGGGCCAAATTTGGCCCGCAGCCTAATTACATTTGGCCCGCGAAGCCATACCAAATTACTATTAGAGCTGGCCTACTGGTATTATACAGCTAATATATATATTGTTTAGTATTAAGCTTTGCTTGTTCCATATTCAGTTTTACAGCAAAACGTGTTTGAGTCCATAAGAAAAGATTCATTCTTATATCTGGAGGATTAAATATATTTCAATAAATATTAACGTTAGCCCGCGACTTTGTTTCAGTTTTGAATTTTGGCCCACTGTGTATTTGAGTTTGACACCCCTGCTTTAAGACATTTCTGCAGTTTAACTAATTGGTGTGTGTCATCTGCGTAGCAGTGAAAATGTATGCTATGCCTTCTGATGATACTGCCTAAGGGAAGCATGTATAATGTAAACAGAACTGGTCCTAGCACTGAACCCTGTGGAACTCCGTAATTAACATCAGTGTATGAAGAGGACTCTCCATTTACATGAACAAATTGGAATCTGTTATATAGATATGATACAAACAACTGCAGTGCAGTAACCGTAATACCTACAGCATCTTCTGAGAGCTAACGGGGCTAAGCTACCTGCAAAAAAAACTGCAAAGAGGCTACATTTATTACAAGTATCATTATTACTAAAGGACACCGAGGAGTAACTAAACATCTGACACACAGAAGGAAGGTGCAAGAGGGCCATGCAGCTACCAAGTTGGCTACAAGCTAAGTTAGCGAATCCCTTAAGAAATAGTGAGTGAATACTGTGAATATAATTAGCAGCAACAGAGAGTGTGCTGTAGACTGTAAATGAGTAATTCAAACTTGTTGTGACAATTAAACAAGACTATTTTTTAAATTGCATTGTCACATTATTTTAGTAAGGACTCGTTAACAACAAAAATGTAAAAATGTATATATATTTTACACCAGATACCTTTCCTGTTGCAATCCCCAAGGAAAATAAGAGTTTATGTCTACTTCCGGGGTCTTTTGCTTGTTCTGCAAATACATAAACCACTACAATATAGAGCCACCATGTTAAAGAAATGAGCTCATTGTTTTTTATGTATGAAAGATTCAAAAACATTGACTGATACTTCCGATTTTTAAATCACCAAATATGGGTTGGAATACAAAGCTCTTCATGCACACATGTATGTTTGTGTGTGAATTCAATTATACCTCTAACGTAGTCATCATTTAATGTGTTATGTTGTGGATCAATGTTCAGTCCTTAACTGCCCACAAGTGACACAGATCATTTAGATGACGATGATGGGCTGATAACTCGTGGAATAATAAATGAATTAGTATTGTCATGTTTTGGCATTCCTGCTGTGCTTACTGTGTGAGTTATTTCCTGTTTTATTTTGTTATCCTTGGTTACGACCTCTCAGTTGTACTTCCAACCTTTGTTCTGTTTTTTTCTGGACAACCTGCATTCAATTAGTCAGTCAGTCCCCTGAGAATATATGCCATCAGCTGTCCACGTTTCACTTACCAGACTGACTTGTCTGGATAATAGTCAAGCTTTTGTGCGCATGTTTGTTCCTAGATTTCTCAGTGTATCACTTTTGGGATTTTTTTCCTTTTTTCTGCCCATTTCAGGATTTGTTTTCTTGGATTTTGAGTTTTCCCTGTGTCTTGTGTGTCCTATGTTTGGGTCTTGCTTCTTCTGAGAACCATCATAACTACCCTTTCAAGTATTTATTGCACAAATACACAACAAAATTGTTAGTTGTTTTTTTCTTCATGTGCATCAATGTACCAGGTTGTATTCACAGCATGCAAAAGAAACATTTACTGCCTGTGTCTGATATGGATGAATTTTAAAAGTGTGCTTCTAGCAGAGTTACTTTTATGACTTCTATGAGACCCATTTATGGTGTTTAACTGCTGAGAAAGAAAGAGGCTTTGAATCAGTTGCATTTATAGGTGTGTAAAGACAGGTTAGGCGTAACATCATTACTAGACTCTGTGCGTTTCTGCCTTGCAGGAGGTCCGATAAGTAGCTCGGAGAAGCTGGATGTAAAGGAGAATGAACTGCTGGATTCAACAGGCCATCTTTCCACTCCTGGCAACAAAAATAAACTGTAATTAGGAATAAATATATCATTATACTAATATAGCATATCTCAGTACCGTAAATGAGTTTATATGTCTGTCTTAAATACTAACTGTGTCTCCAGAGGTGAGGATGGTGTAGTTATTGTGCACTTCCATAGGCCTTTGCTGAGTTTCAGTGTGGGAAAGGATCAACATTGGTTGCCTCCCATCTGACCCAAACATCTGCTTCTCGCCTTTCCCCGCTCCACTTCTGGCATCAGAGCTCAGCTTGCGGACGGGATTGGTAAGCCATTTCTTCAGAGTGGTGACAGGGTGCCGTGAGCCTCCAGACGAGGAGTGCGAGCAGGGACTGGAGCCGCCTGAGGCCTGGTGAGGCACAGAGCCCACTGAGGGAGTGATACTGCCATCACTGCCTGCCACAGAGTACGACTCTGCTGCAAAAGGAGCAAGAAAGAAGGGGGGGAAGAGAACATGAATAAAGTCCAGGAGCTAATTGCAGGGTATATCCTCATAGGTCAAATGTTGCAGACAGAATTCTGCACAAAAATGTTCAATTTCCTGTCTTTATCCCACACTGTAACTTCAGTAGCTGCAGCTACTGTACCTACGGGCACTAAATGGTTTTAAATACCAGAGCTGGTCTGTTCTCACAAGGAAAGGCTAAATAAATTCAACTGGAAATGTTATAGTAAAAGTTGATTTGCGTGCATTTGTTGTGCAAATTCACAGGAAAATGTAGTTAAAGCAATACTTTTGTAAAATAATAATCATTTTTTTAAAAGATCTCTCCTATTTTAACATTCTTTTACTCAACACTATATAATTTGATTTATTTTGTTATGCATTAAAGGAAATACAAACCCAGCACCAGAAAACAGTTGGAGCACTGTGTAAAATGTCAAATAAAAGTAAGCTGCCAAACCATGGATACTATCAGAAGCTTTTCATGGTCTTGCTCTCTTCTGTTTCATGTTTTCCAAGCAGAATTTCAAATTTTGATTTGTCTGACCACAGAACAGTTTCCACCTTGTAGCCTCAGGCAATTTTAAGCGAACTTCGGCCCAGAAAAGCCAGCAATGTTCCTGGATCATATTCACATGTGACTTCTTCTTTGCATCACAGAGCTTTAATCTGCATTTGTGGATGGCACGGTGATTTGTGGAAGTGTTCCTGAGCCCATGCAGTGATTTCCATGACAGAATCATGCCCGTTTTTAAAGCAGTGCTGCCCAAGAACAAAATACACAACATCCAATACTGATTTTCTGCCTTGTCTCTTGCACACAAAGATTTCTCCAAACCCTCTGAATCTTTTAATGATATTACGTACTGTTTACAGTTTACATTGAGGAGCATTATTTTGAAATTGTTCATCCATTTGTAGATTGCAGTTTTTTGCTGATTGGTGAATCTCTGCCCATCTTTACTTCCGAGGAACTCTGCCTCTCTAAGATGCTCTTGTTACACCCAGTCCCAAAACTGATCTGTTGCCAGTTGTTGTGAGCTGTTTGAGGGCCACTAACTTTTCCAGCCTTTTGTTGCTCCTGTCCCAACTTCTTTAAGATGCGCTGCTTCCATCAAATTCGAAAAAATGTTTTATTGTGAATAAAATATCCACTTATGAGATTTACAAATGATTGCATTTTTTTTTCTCAAATTTGGGGAATTGGGGATGTAGTAGTGTAGTAGTATTCACATCATTTAGTTAAAAAAGTAGGTATAAAAAGTTAAAGTTGGCATTATGAAGCAAATGAACTTGTTTATATATCGTGTTATATTATTTATTGTTAGTTAAATATTTTCATGGAAAACTAATGTTTTAGCTTGTCATTGTAGAGCATTTTCTTTAAAAAAAAATAATAAAAAAATAAAGTGGCAACTATGTCAGAACTCTTCTGGTAAATATAGCTAGTGACCCCCGGATATATATCATGTTCATAGGATCAAACCTTTCTGATAACACAAATTAAAGCATTTTAAAATAGTCACAACTGAGATCATCATGTTTGCACTGAATGTTCTCAGTCAGCAGCTCAGCCTGGACCAGTACCAGAGATGACACCGTTTAACACCACAGCTGGATCTTGTTTCCAGCTTTAAGTCTCTCCACTGTGGAAACTGGTATCAAATCGTGAACCACACGGTTTTAATCAAGAGCTGCAACCTTAAAATTTCACTCTGTTTTGCTGATCATAGCAAAATGAAATCTTTCAGGAGCCCCATTTTGTCATTTTGGATTCTTCCCAGAAGCCACTCTTCCCTGTCAGCACATTTATGTAAGCTGTAATCATAATAACAAGCTTTCTAGAAGCCAGTGGAAAACTGGGTCAGCCATTTGCCAAAACTGCCTGATGCAGCCATTAAACAAGACACCATACTGACAATAAAATACTAAATCATGTGGGATTTTTTTTTCCTGTTCCATTTTAACTCCTTTTATTTTAAAAAAGACTGGAAAAAAACTGTTCCCTGTGTACAAAAACAGACAAATATTAAATGCACTATTCATGATATTTGCACGATTAGTGATACCAACTGATGCTTTCAGCTGGCATGAAGATATCCTACAAAACAAAACAATACATTTAATGGAGGCTGCATTCAAGTAAGATTATATACTAAAACAATTGTCTGCTGCTTTATTCGTGCAGTGAATAACACAAGCCGATTTCTGTAATGGGATGATTTAGACAGAGGGGAGGTGTTTGTGTCTGTTTAGAGTTTGGGATTGTTGACACGTTCAGAGATGAACTTGTCAACAGCTTGCTTATATTCTAAATGAACATGCTGACCAAAAATAATGGAAGAGTCTGGAAATGTAAAAGAAATAATGGTGAATCCAAAACAAGATGAATTTAGAGGATGAAGAACACAGAAAATAGATGCATGAGAAGGTGAGAACAAGAAGTAAAACAGCTAGAAGACATTATCCAGTACTAACAATTCGGTTTATAACGTTCTTCTCTTTATGTTAAAAACAAACAAACAAACTGTGGAACAGCGGTAAGCAAGCAAGTTCAGGGTTCAAATCTGACTGACGCTTGTATATTTTCACTGTGCCTTCATGGGTTGGATGCTTTTCTGTGTCCCTTTCTCATCAGTACTGTCGCAGATGTCGACCCTGTCCGGGTGTACCATGCATGTTGCCCACTGTCAGCTGGAAACTACTAAGATGACAAGTTAGGATAACGAATGCATATATTAGTTCTCTGGACCACAGCAGAGTCACATCACTGGTGAGTGCTACAGCCAAAATCACGCACAGTATAAAATGATGTTTTTTTCAGTTAATTTTTTTTATTTTCAAAGCAGATGTTTCAATCAGTTAAGTGACTGCAGCATCTTTATCAGCATCTCAACAACTATGTGATCCAAATAAGTACAGAACAAATTCAAACGAGTCACTACAAACAACCCCGAGCAGAGACTGCCATCTGGTCTCCTTTTTTTTTTTAAATAAAAAAAAAAAACAACTATCAAGGTCATTCATGAATGCTGTCAACCACCCCAACATCTGTTAAAATGAGGTATGTACAAATCACTGCTCGTTTTTCTGCAAATACACTAACATTTACCCTGAAATGACTCTTAGTATTCATAGTGGCTTCTCTGACACCCAGATCAGCGCTGAGCTGAGCAACTCAGCCGGTCATGTTTGTTTAAAATTGTTATGTAAGGTGTCATTTTCCAACAGAGCAACAGCTGGACCACCATCAGGACTTAAGGGAGTGTTTGAAGTGCATGCAAGGATGCATGCTGCTAATGCATCCACGCATTCAGACATTACAGACATAAGATTTTTATTTTAAATACATAGTTTTATATTCAGTTTAAAACCTGTTGATTTAAACTGTAACATTAGCAACTATTTTCAGGTGGTTTCACAACATAAATGCTCAACAACATACAGATCCATGGATAGATGAGAGTTTGGAAGAGGATAATTTTCTCTGCATCCATGCCCAGATGGAAGGAGATGACAGTAAATGAGACCAAAACATTAAGGAGGGGTCACTCACTCCAACAGTAATCCTTTCTGGTGCATTTTACTACAGTATGGAGTTTGATATGTGAGGGCAGAAACTGACTCACTGAACTGGAGTAGACCATCTGGGTAGTTGTGGATTATTTCTAAAGCTTCTAGTGAGTCAGCAAATCTTACCCCAGTTGGAATCACATCGAGAGTCATTCATAGTCAGTTATCAAGGAAAAGGAGGCCAATTGACCTTTTTTGAGCATTTAACTTGCTACTTTGATGTTTTTCCACTTTAAAGAAGTGTAGGTCCTCCCATTCTCTAGTTTTATAGTTAGTCTCCTGACCAGTGTCAGCACTGACCACATTTCCTTGATGTGTGCACAGAAAGAATAACTGAATAACTTTTGCAACTGAGTGTTCAAATAACTCACTTAAATATTTTGAATTAGTACCATGTCTGGCTCACAGTGAGTGACAGCAATCGGTACATATTATCTAATTCTAATTTTCTAATGCTTTAAAAATTATGTTAAACATTTTGCAACATAACTGAACGCTTAATTACAGTTAAAGTTACAGTTAACATCATAAAGTATTATCCATCCAGGAAATTAAATTGATTGTATAATTTGATAGAAAATCTCTCCTAATAATCAGATGCCAACATGCGCTTTCATTTATTTAATTTATTTATTCCAGTAAAATAGATTTAAACAGGATCTGATCAAGACCTACCTGTGCACAAAATACACACCTGTTTAGACATGAGCCGCAACTTAAAGCCCTGTTTATTTAATTCATAAAGACCTCATAGTACCATATTATACAAACTGATCACTTTGCTCTCAGACTGCTGGTTTACTTGTGGTTCCTAGAGTTTCTAAAAGTTGATGGGAGCCGGAGCCTTCAGCGATCAGGGCCCTCTCCTGTGGAACAAGCTCCCAGTTTGGATTCAGGAAACAGACATCCAGGAAACAGGATCAGGTGACCATAGGCCATCCTTTAGTTATCCTGCTCTTATAGGCTCAGACTGCTGCAGGTCCTCTTAGCACTTCTTCTCCACTCACCATTTTCCCTCCCTATGTGTTAATACACCACAGCAGCGAGTCACTACATGCATTTTTCCCCCACAAGGTTTGTTTTGTCCCGTCTCCCTCTGCTCTCTCTCTCTCTGCTGTTTTCTTTCCTGTCACCCCTCCAACCAACCACAGCAAACAGCTGCCCCTCCCTGAGTCTGCCAGAAGTCTCTTAAAAGGGAGATGTTCCTTCCCACTGTCACTTGCTCATAAAGGGTGGTCTGACTGTTGGTAACACTGTAGGGTCTTTGCCTTACAGTAAAAAGCACCTCATGGATTGCTACAAAATAAACTTGAATTGAACTGAATTTTGAATTACATTAATTTTACATGAGTGTAAATTAATTCTGCATGGGAAGTTCACTACAATATCAAACCATGAAAGATCCACAGTGGAACAAAACAGTGTGTCAGCAGCACGTACACAACTTCCTGCATAAAGTCTTACAGCAAGATATTAACTTATTGTACACATGAAGTGCAATAAGTGATGATTTAAGACACAGACTGTGGGTTCCCCTCAGTGCTTGGATTACCTAAGAATAAAAAATAACTTTGAACTAACCCGCTTTTACTCATACTGGTTACTTACACACACTGTTCCTGCTAACGTCTATTGCTAAATACACAAGCTACACAGCGTACGCCATCTTGCCTCATTGTAGGTAAGGTTAAGGACAGAGTTTAGAGTGAAAAGATAAAAAGTAAGCATCACATTGACCATTGAGCACATACCAGAAGCACACATTATTGTTTGCATCGTGTAGCTAATGGTTCCCAACAAACACTGATGTAGAAATATATCACAACCGTGTTTCCTGTTCCATGATTTTAGGGCATTGTTTGTGTAAAATATGCACTATAAATAAAACTGCTTTGTCTTAGAGAAGACTGAAACCTTCCCTTGCTGCAGGTACTGTTTAACTTTATGCTGTGATGTAAATCTGGTTAAAATCAGACATTTAGTTCAGGAAACATACCATTACCCAAAAAAGTGTAAGATGGCTAAGTGAGTGTGTAAACTCCTGTATATGGAGGTGATCTGTGAAACTAGACACTTTCATGCTTGTTACTCATCGGGTTTACTTCTACACATGCTGGCAAGGATGATGTCACACACACTGGCTAATTGGCTATTAATCAAGGCAGTTTCTGCGCCACAGTGAAAGAATGTCTGGTGACACACCGAAAACTGTAGATTTCCAAGCAAGTTACCCAAAAATACTTTAACTGGAAGTGTTTCTCTGTCTTTATAAATAGCACTTGGACATTGTGCCAAATGAAATGAGCAATCAGTGAGTAGGATCACAGAGTGAAGGAGAAGAAGGAGGTCTTGTAAAATAAAGGAGAAATCTCCATACCAAACAAGATAAACACTATAAAATGAGAAGGAAAAAAATGCTGAATAAATAAAAGGCATGAGCAAAAAGATGTTAAAAAGCAGTTAGTGTTTTAGTGTCATCTATGACTAATCCACAAATAGAAAACAGATATTTTTAGAAATGTCTAGAGGGGGGTGGCGGGGGAGGGGGGGGGGGGAATCACATCACTAAGAAGATGAGTATCCCAAAGGAAATCAGGAGGTGAGAAAGTGAGGCAACGCAACGCTGCTTTCATTTTCACATTTTACATGCCTGTTTGCAGGGTCTGCCACAGTGCGGAGAGCTGCCCTGTAATCACTTCCTGAAACAACTGGAACAACAGAGGATTTAAGGGTTGCAGTTGTGGGACATGGCTCTGTGTCTATGCATGTGCCTTTGTGTGTGCATGTCTTAATATGTGTGTATTTACAGCCGCATTAGCTATGAGGCAGTGTCACAGTATTAGGGGAATGATTTTTTCTACATAGAACAGCACTCAAAAATGCATCCAACGTGAGAAACAACCAGATGAGAATTTTTTTTCTTTTCTAGCCATGGCTATGGGCATATCCACCTAATCTCAGTAAACTAATCCTTAATCAAACAAATAAGGAAATCCAGTGAAATGCAGTTTGTTTGTCAAAGGCTTTTTGTGGAAGTGATTCATTATTTGAGCCAACGAGAAAACAAGGGAATTTCTACAGCAACCCACACAACACAGGTATGTCATAATGAAATAAGGACTTAGTCAGAACCCCTTGGCATCAAATTTTAATGCATCGAGTACCCTTACGTGTTATTGTTCAGTGTGCAAGGTTAATGTTGCAAATGTTCCAATGATGCAAAGGGCCATATTTTAACACAAACCACAATGCTTTCTTAAATCTAACCAAGTCCCCTTCATCCCTAAATCAAGCCATGGACTAGTAAATGACATAGTGGGGGTATTCTGAGAACATGGCCCTGATCCAGGAGCTCACACCTCACACCACAGCAAGGCTGGGCCCAGCAGACGTCATTTACTAACAGTGCACTCGGACAATATTTAAGACAAAATGTAAACAGCTGTTATTAGTAGCAGTAGTAATCGTAGTAGTTATAGTGGTAGTAGTTTTAAAGACTTCCTAAATATACTAGGACAGCCAGACCTTGATCATTTTTTCATGCGCATGGTCACAGTATGAAAAACTGGATAAGATATGCCCTGACATCCTCAAGCATCTCGATGTATCTGCTGCAATACTGCATGGAGTTCTGAAATAGTGCCAATGGTTAGCAGACCGAAGAGGTGGTCCCCCTTTTTAAGCGAGGGTGCTGCAGAGTATGTTCCAGCTTCAGGGGATCACAGTCCTCAGCCTAGGAAGGTTTTTACCATGTTACTGGATAGAGGAGTCTGTTAACTGAACCTTTGAGTCAGAAGGTTTAAAGTTTAAACTTATTGATTTGGAAAAGGCATATCTCTGTGCTATTTGGTCCATGAATAACTGTTGTGAGAGCTTGGTCCAGATTCCAAGGATTAAGACTAGCTCCCAGTTGTGTAGGACTTTAAATGCTTTCCCTTTGTCAGAGATTCTGTTCATAATTTGTATGGACATGACATTTTAGGGGCAAAGGGTTTACCCTATGGTCATGTTAGCTTCACTGACCAATGACCTCCAGCTCACACTGGGGTGTATGTACTGTATGTGTGAAGAGGCTGGGATGGGAATTAGGACTTCCCAGACAGAGGGCATGGTTCTCAGTGAGAATGAGTTGCTACCCCCAGTGGAGGAGTTAGAGTATCTTGTGGTCACAAGTGAGGGAATCGTTGTGGTGAAGAGACAGCTGAGTGTGAAGTGAAAGCTGCTTATTAACTGATTGATCTACAGTCCTGCCCTGACCTTTGGATAACAAACTGTTGGTAGTCACCAAAAGAATAAGACCGTGGATACAAGCAGCAGAAATGAGTATCCTTCGAAGGGCATCTGGGCTCTTCCAAGGTCAGGAGATAGCTTAGGAACTCAATCATTCCGGAGGAGCTCAGCTCAATCAAAATGAACCAGTTAAGGTGGTTTGGGCATCTGGCTAGGGTGCCTCCTAGGGAGATGTTTCAGGTTCCACCCCAGGGTGGACCAAGGACACGCTAACGAGATTATGTCTCTCAACTGATTTTGGAATGTCTCAGTATCCCAAAAGCAGGTAACATTCAGATAATTTTTTTGAAAAACATCCTTCTTGGCAGTTTACCTCCATCCATAGGATTATGATGATCTTCTAACAGGTGAAGTCGAGGGAAGAGATTTTTGGTTGAAAAGTTTGCATAACTTTTCACCTGAAACTTTCCTGTTTCCTGTTTTCCCGTACAATGAAATGGAAAATATTAATAATTACCCGAAACCGAACAGATGAAAGATACATGCAAATAATTAAAAGATTAAAAATCAAAAGTAAATGAGGAAGGATCGATGGTCTTTATTATATTGTATAACTGAATAAAAGCTCTTACTTTGCAGTGAAACTACAGAGTCTGAATGCATCTCCTCATATTACAAAATATGAACACTCTGCAACATCTTGCAGACACCGCAACAACAGATGAATAAACCTGCAGTAAAACTTCTACGTACCTCTGGCTTTGACAAAGCAGCAGCCACATTTGCTGAGTAGTTTTCTAAACAGGTGCTGACACCCACACCCTCGGTGATGGTGACTCCCTCTCATGGTGATGCACTTCTGCCGGTCCATTCAACACCATCAGAAATAGGCATAGTGCTGAGCACACACACACACACAGAAGCACATGCACACATGCACACACACTATTTCTGTGGTAATCCCCGCAGGAGAGAGGAAAAGTGTACACAGAGCTTCACAGCCATATTCCAAATTCGAGCAACAACACCTGATGGGGAAAAAAACTCCACCACTATCCCATGATTTGATGGCAAATCGCAGGAAAACCAGAGAGGCTGTTGAGGGCTTCGGCTTATGAGCCTCTCTGCGCTGGGAGATAGTGGGCAAAGATTATGAGAGGGACCAAAAGTAAGTGAGGGAGCGACAGAGGGGCAGGGAAGGGGAGGGGCCCTGATGAGGGAGGGATGGTAGCGAGCATGCTGTGCTGCTGCACCAGCATCTGTTTTCCAGTCCCTCCTCTCAGCCTCTCCCCTCCCCTCCTGATCCACTCTCGCTTCACACCTCCTTCATCAGCTTCTATTATCAGTGTTTGCTCTCTGCTTACCATTAGCAGGCATGAATAACAACGAGCATGAACTTTTCCACTGAACAGGCAAACAGTCATTTTCATTAGGCAATGCCTGCCTGTTGACTGGTCCACGTTTGGTCTGGGCTGGGTTAGCAAGAAAGAAAGTACACTATAAATCATGTTTTTCAAAGGAAGAAGTGCTTATTTGAATAATTTTGATGTTGACAACTATTTGCTACAAATTTGTTACCAATTAATCTCAGGTGTTCCCCACTTCCAGATTACAAAAACTATTCTACTTCTACTATTCAACACCACTTGACTCCAAAGGTTGCAGACCGTGGACTCTTAGTTAAAACAAATCACTCAGCTAAAGTAATAAAAGCTGAGAACACATTGTGTGCCATCACAACCTACTAAGAGACAACAAGCTGCAGATTTGGAAACACATCAACGACCCACATTTGTGTATTTCAGGAGTAGAGGGGAAAAAGTGAGAAAGTGTGAAAAGAAATACCACAAGCAGTCATAATTTCGTTTAAAGTCTATAAAAAAAAAAGCACCCACAGTTACTCAAATGGGCCCGCACTCTCAGCTTAATCTACGATTTATGTTTTCAAAACTTTTAACTAAACCATTCTCTCAAATCAGTATGACAGCCTACTCTTCCCCGCTCGCCACCCGTCGATACCAAAGCACTGCCGTGGAAAAGCCAACATATGAAAATATCCTGCACACAGCCCACCGAGGTAGCTAGATGGAGGCGGACCGATTCAATCTCAAAGCCAAGATTAAGTATTCTTGACGAGATGATCTTACGAGCACAGCTGTCCGTGCTCGCAGCGGTGACTCAAGAAGATTTACGGGTAAACTCGCATGATCCCAAATGTGGACAAAGTCAATGAAGAAGGGGGAGAAAAAAGGAATAGAAGAATTTGACACAGCTTCATTTTTTACTATATGCAAACTGCACAGTTTCACACACACATGCAAACCAACATTCACACATGACCAGTGCAAATGATGACATCTCAGTCCACAGAGGGGGAAATTACGGCTGCAAAAATGTCAAAATGCTCTCGTTCTGCCGGCCGTCGAGTTAAGCTTTTAAAAACTCTGCTGAGACGATGATCCCTCTGAGCTGAACTGCACTAATCCCGCCACAATTTAGGATTACAGTCCGTGCGTGCATGTGTATGTCAGCTTGCGCATGCCTAATCAGTCAATATCTAATCACCAGAATAACATAATGTGGGGTTGCATTCGGTGTTTATTTTGGTGTGTCAATTCTAACTCTTGTGCATGCGTTGCTTTTCTGTCAAACAGCTCCCCACTATGGGTGATGTAAGAGTTGCACCCAGCAGCAAACAGTGTGTGCAAATCACTCACTACTCACTTTATAGCAAGTATTGACTATATAGACATTTTATAGCACTTTCACTACACTACCTGAATTCAAAGTATCCCACAATTCCTCGTTAAATGCCGTGTACAACCAGTGGTCACTCCCCAACCACTGTATAGTATCATGGATCAAAAATGGCAGACAGATGAGAGGAAAGAAAGGAGCACATGACACTGCGGTACCTTTGCAACCTGCGGTCACAGGTGACTTCCTGGCCCACTTCTCCCGAGTCCATATGTCCCGGCTATGACCATGCAACAACATTTTCTCCCTGCTGGTGTCTGAAATCTTATACATGGAAAAGACAAGCGAGTGATCAGTGAAGGGAATTGGATTTGTATTTTGATACATATATATGTGATAGATTAGGGGGGTAGGTAGATCCTACCAGACAGAGCTAATTATACCAGGCTAACACTCTGTTTCACCTCTCCTCCACCCCCTGTCTCTCTTATTTTTGCTTCAGCTTAAGTGGGTTCTTATCTTATCTGTGGAATTTCTCTTAGAGAACAAAAACGATCAGGAGAGTGGATGGTATCACAGCCTGGGGTCAATGATGTTCACTCAAGTTAAGCCAGGGTAATTGAATCTTAATAGTCAGCTTCTAGCCTACAAAACAAAAATGCAGAATGCAGCTAGATTTGCTGATCACCACCCCAACAAGTCTTACTGCATGACATGTGAGAAAGATCACATGCAGCTTATTTCATTTGAATAGATTTTTTTAAGGAAACCACACTGCTCTGCATGTTGTTGTCTTTGCATTTATGACAAATTCGAACGTGTGGCCATAAAAACAGCAAGAAGCGCGTGTCTGCATGCTGGCTAAATGACTAAGGCTCAGGATTTGGTTTTCCATAACAGATGACGAATTAAATTAAACTGAAATGAGCCCTATTTTAGGGCAAAATAGTAATAATAATTTTCATAATAATGTTAATTTGTTTGCACTCATATTAGCAAGAATGGAATCACTTTTAATGGATTTTGGAAGAAATTACATTTATGTGATTCTTTGCATTAGAAATCTAAAGACTACATGGCAAAGAGAACAAGATTTGAAAACAAAAAATATATAATTTGAATCAAATAATAGTTGCACAGTTTTTGAAAAATTACTTATTTTCCTGTATTGAGATGTCTTCTTGTGTTATGTAATTCAACATCCATTATACTGGATAATATTTGACATAAATTAATACCTAATTAAACATTTGTTCAAAAATATGCTGATATATACATAAGATTTTATATGAGACCATTTCCTTTTATGTCACACGGGTACTCACTTTATCAAGCTTGTATTCCAGAAGTTCTTCATTCCTCCCTTTTTCCAAAGTCTTCATTTTTCTTCCTCTTGAGCTTCTTCTATCATTGCATCATCTTTCTTCACTTGGTGCTGTACTCTTTCCCCTCATTAAATCATCCGTGCGCCAAGTTTTGGACTTTAATCAAAGGTAGAAAACAAGTTAAGCTTAGGCTTCAGAGAAACATCCAACTCATCCTGCCTGACAAAAAGACAAAAGCAGACAGCTTAAACTTTGCAGCGGGTCTCCTGCGGGAAGATGAGGACAGCTGGTCAATTTCAGTGGGATTTCTCCTTAGGCCGCTCTGGATTAGAGAGGGTCAAGCCATCCAGACAGGTCCTGCCATGTCCAGCAGATTCCTTGGGCTAATTTCAGACTGTTACTGCATTCCCAGAACAAAAAAATATACTCAGAATAGTTTATTAAAAACCTCAACTGTCTTATTATTATAATTATTATTATGATAAAGAAACACAGACTTACTGCCTTTTCTTTTAAACCAGATTTGATTTAACACTTTTATTCCAGTTTGTGCTCTGAGGTAATTCCTGGAATGTAAACAATCCACAGATTTAAATCATGCCAATGAAGTTTGTATATCCCATACACTTCTATCACAGATGTAGGATGTCATCACTTTCACTCTGCTGTGACCAACCAAAAAGGTAAATTTGAGAAATACCATCCCTGAACTGCAGCTGTTTGGGAATTTCTTTGTTTTGGAGTCTGTCCCATCTATTCCGAACACACTGGTCATGTCTAATGGGATTTGACTTTCTGCTAGTTAGTCTTAACAAATTAATTAGATTCTTTGGATTAAAGCAGCTTACTGTTAACATTTTATACTCGTAAATGAATTAAAGATGTCCACCAATAAAAATAATTTTGAAGACTGAAAAAACTTTTATATGGTAGTAGCTACTTATTTCCAGATTTTTATAAGGTGGTCAAAAAGAGGAGTGTATTCCTGTAAGCTACATCGACCTCTAGGTGACCCTGTAGAGATTGCTCTTTTTTTTCTCCTTCATAATTTGAAATATGAAGGAGAAGAAAGCTATAATCTTTTATTTCACAGAAACATTATGAAGGATTATATTTGTTTGTCCACAGCTACTCGTGCACATGTTTATCTTCATTCTTATGACCGATCAGGGGTAAAGCAGCTCATCTACTAATGGGAAGGTTGGTGGTTCAATCCCTCGCTGCTCCAGACTGCATACCAAATATGTTTGGGAAACATACCGAACCCTGAGTTGCTTCCAATGCAATCATTCAAGTGTCAATGTGTGTGAATGTGAGACAGAAAGCACTTAGGCATAGAAAATGGGTGAATGAGTCATGCTGTATAAAGTGTTCTTCTACTCAAGTTGAGTAGAAGAACCAGTCCATTTACCATGTGAAATGTGTGATTTTAATATGTCGATGTCTGTCTCAGTTTTTTTTTGTACACAGGTCTCTTGTGAAAAAGAGATTTCAATCTCAGTGAGACTTTGTGTTTAAATAAATACTTCAATAATAATAATAACAACTGCATAGATAAATAGTCCTCAAAATTCAGAATGGTATGGCTGAATATTAGTCTAAACCTGCTACTTTGTAGCTTAGCATAAGGCCTTTTTAAACTGTTTAAGAGCAGTCCACTGCAACAGAGGAGTCGGAGCGTCAATCTGCATATTCATAAATCGGCAGTAAAAGTCGTAAAAGCTATTTTATTAAACAAGGGTATTATTTATGAAAAGTAAAAATCCAGATGTGGAGCTGAGGTGCTTTTTGAGGTTTGCATCAATGCTAGCAGTGGAACTTGAATAATTTGTAGAAGGAGAAAACTTAGTTCATCCAGCTAAGACATACTTAGCTTTTAACTGCTATTAAAAGATGAAGAGAGCAACAGGTAATCCCCTCTATAAAGCTGTTACAAGTGGGATGAGCTAAGCATAGGAGATGAGCACACAGTGCCTCAGTGAAGACTCAACGAAGACTCCTCCTCTTAGTTTTATGTCATGATGACAACATGTGGGATGGAAATGGGTAAAGTATCTCTGTTCACAGGCCTGGGAGGAAACGGCTCCTCTGCAAACAAAGCAGGAGGGCTGAAATCAGAAGTCATTTAGCACGAGTCACAGACAAATGCTGACAGGTTCATGCTACTTATGGTAAGTGTATGTATTTCCTGTTCATGTCTATGAGTGTCTCATAGTTTGACAGTCATGGTATTATTATTTATTACATAATGATGAATGACAGTCAATGCAGCAGATGCGCCTCTGAATTTTTATTTCTTTACTTCTGTTTTATGAACTGTGGCTTCACAGTTATGTACTGATATAAAATACTTGAGAAGTCTATACTGAGCGAATAAAAAAATGTACAGTTCAGTCATAACAGGTCATGGCTGTACCATCAAAACACCTGTCAGTGATGTTCTTTTTAGATAGATCTTTAAATCATATATTTGCAGTTTTGATTTCAGCGTAAAAATATGTAAACTTAACTTTTTGCTGTGCGGAGTAAAAATTATACAAGTCAAAAAGCAGAAGTGATTACTTTCAATACCTATGTTGGCTTCAGATTGAAGCAAGCAGGTTCACATGTGACCAAGATTACTCTGAGGTGGGTTGTTCCTCATTTAGCCGTGTTGTGTGTTCAGCAGGGCATTTAGATTCTTATCCAGTTAACAGTGAGGCAGCGCTGAGCTCGGACTCATGTCACACTTCATCTGTCACCAAGTGAACCTTTGATCTTCCTGAAGCCTGATATATAGCATGTTGTGATGAAACAACAGCTTTATGCTTAGAATAAGTGGACAGATTGTAAAACAATAGCTTGCTTTCCAGGAAGCCAAAAAAACATACATCTGACAGGAGGTTTCTGCCTGACCAGTTTCTTTTTTTGATATTGTTTTAGATGTAGACAAAGGCATTTGGGCCCATTTCACCTGTTCTGCTGGAAGATGGCCACTGCAGCGGAGGACCCCCACCTGGGATCAGGCCCTGACGATAGCGAAGTGTCTCCATCCGGGAGAGAGTCAGACTCAGATAGCATTCTTTCGGATGACTCGGTGCTTCCAGACTACACGCCAGAGAGAAGAAATGGGAGTGCAGCATCAACACTGTATCAAGCGTGCGCCCGTAATGAACCGGTCTCTCTGCAGACAGTGCTTGAGAGGGGGGTCACAAAAGAAGAGGCGATGGAGCTGGACATCAATGGCTGGGTGAGAGTCTCATCCATAATGAACTCATGATCTCTATGACTAGCAGTGAGCAACATATTGCAACATCGCTGATCTTAACTGTTAACTTCAAACCAACAGAATGGTTTAATGGTGGCGTGCTGTAAAGGTTTCCTAGAGATCGTACATGGACTTCATACCTGTCCATATGTTGACATAAATCACCAGGACAATGAAGGCAACACAGCACTGATGATTGCATCCCAAGCAGGTATGTTTTACCAACTTATTACAACTGGGGTGCTCACGAAAAAGTTAATTTGATGCAAGTGACATGTTTGCTATAAAATCTGTTTCAGTAAAGATGGGGATGGGTTCCCCACTCACTCTGACTGCATGGACAAACAGTTCAGGAAAGAGATAACTAAATGCATTCCTTAAATGCTGGTTAAAGCTTTATCAAGCAAAAAAGAAGCCATGTAAATGGACTAAAGCTCATTCAAAATGAACTGAGACAAAGTAGAAAATGGTACTTTGGTCAGACGTATCAAAACATTTGACATTCTTTTTGGAAAACATGGACAACAGCTGTGTCCTTCCAACTGACCATCCAACTTCTAAATCTTTCATCAGCTGAAAACATCTGGAACAACATGAAATTAAAAATATGTCAAAGGAGACCCAGGACTGTTGAGCAGCTAGAATCCTGTATCAGACAAAAACAGGAAAACAGTCTTCTCCCAAAAGTCCAGCAGGTGGTCTCCCCCGTTTCCAGATGTTTATGGACTGTTGTTAAAAGAAGCGGGGATGCTAGACAGTGGCAAACTGCCCCAACTGAGAGTTATTGGTGCCAGTAATCTCAAAGTGAGCTAATATTTTTGTATGTATGTTTTTGTTTGAACCTTTGATATGGTTTATGTGTTCTATTGTGAACAAAATCTGGGTTTATTAGGTTTGTAATTATTCCATTTTGTTTTTATATTTTACACAGATTCCTGAGAACTTCTTTGGGATTGGGATTGCAAATAGCTTGAGCTTGATTTAATCGGAGATTTAACCAGTTGCAAATATGCACTCAACTCGTGTTTTCTGATGCACTGTTGTATAAATTCTGTGTTTTTACAGGTCACATCATGACAGTGACGTATCTCCTGAACTATTATCCTGGAATAGACACAGAAATAAGGGATTGTAGAGGTTTCACAGCTCTCATCAAAGCTGCAATGACTGGCCGCACTGACGTTGTGGCAGCCCTTGTTATGGCTGGTATGTAAGAGTAGAGTGCAAAAGCACACTTTATTTCACTGGATCATTACCTATACATTTCAGCTACCAGTATAAAAACAAAGGTATGGTATATTCTCTGTTTCTTAATGCTTTGGGAAATAGCAAATATGAATAAATATCCATCATTAATTGAGACTAGACTCTTATAGAAATATGTAGCACGCCCCTGCGGGCGGTTTATCCTTCAAGCTCGGGTCCTCTACCAGAGGCCTGGGAGCTTGAGGGTCCTGCGCAGTATCTTAGCTGTTCCCAGGACTGCACTCTTCTGGACAGAGATCTCCGATGTTGTTCCTGGGATCTGCTGGAGCCACTCGCCTAGCTTGGGAGTCACCGCACCTAGTGCTCCGATTACCACGGGGACCACCGTTACCTTCACCCTCCACATCCTCTCGAGCTCTTCTCTGAGCCCTTGGTATTTCTCCAGCTTCTCGTGTTCCTTCTTCCTGATATTGCTGTCATTCGGAACCACTACATCGATCACTACGGCCGTCTTCTTCTGTTTGTCTACCACCACTATGTCCGGTTGGTTAGCCACCACCATTTTGTCCGTCTGTATCTGGAAGTCCCACAGGATCTTAGCTCGGTCATTCTCCACCACCCTTGGGGGCATCTCCCATTTTGACCTCGGGACTTCCAGATTATACTCGGCACAGATGTTCCTGTACACTATGCCGGCCACTTGGTTATGGCGTTCCATGTATGCCTTGCCTGCTAGCATCTTGCACCCTGCTGATTGTCTCTGGGGCATCTTTACACAGCCTGCACCTGGGGTCTTGCCTGGTGTGATAGACCCCAGCCTCTATGGATCTTGTGCTCAGAGCTTGTTCTTGTGCTGCCATGATTAGTGCCTCTGTGCTGTCTTTCAGTCCAGCTTTGTCCAGCCACTGGTAGGATTTCTGGATATCAGCCACCTCCTCTATCTGCCGGTGGTACATACCGTGCAGGGGCCTGTCCTTCCATGATGGTTCCTCGTCTCCCTCCTCCATGGTGGATGGAACCATATATATATATATATATATATATATATATATATATATATATATATATATATATATATATATATATATATATATATATATATATATATATATATATATATATATATATATGTATATATATATGTGGCCGGCATAGTGTACAGGAACATCTGTGCCGAGTATAACCTGGAAGTCCCGAGGTCAAAATGGGAGATGCCCCCAAGGGTGGTGGAGAATGACCGAGCTAAGATCCTGTGGGACTTCCAGATACAGACGGACAAAATGGTGGTGGCTAACCAACCGGACATAGTGGTGGTAGACAAACAGAAGAAGACGGCCGTAGTGATCGATGTAGCGGTTCCGAATGACAGCAATATCAGGAAGAAGGAACACGAGAAGCTGGAGAAATACCAAGGGCTCAGAGAAGAGCTGGAGAGGATGTGGAGGGTGAAGGTAACGGTGGTCCCCGTGGTAATCGGAGCACTAGGTGCGGTGACTCCCAAGCTAGGCGAGTGGCTCCAGCAGATCCCGGGAATAACATCGGAGATCTCTGTCCAGAAGAGCGCAGTCCTGGGAACAGCTAAGATACTGCGCAGGACCCTCAAGCTCCCAGGCCTCTGGTAGAGGACCCGAGCTTGAAGGATAAACCGCCCGCAGGGGCGTGCTGGGTGTTTTTATATATATATATATATATATATATATATATATATATATATATATATATATATATATATATATATACATATATATATATATATATATATATATACATATACATATATATATGTATATATATGTATATTATACATATATATATATATATATATATATATATATATATATATATATATATATATATATATATATACATATATATATATATATACAACAGATTAGTCACTTACACATATGAGCTACTCAGCTAGCTCTTTTTGCTACAATTCAAACTATACTGATGTTCCATTAAAAGAACTTTTTACAGTTTGAACATACAAATGCTAGCCCCAACTGATATCACTGGATCGTTTCTGAAACTCTAACATCAGCTCTTTAACTCTGTCTTTCACTGCTCTAAATAAAGACTAAGAGCACTGCTAGTGAGAACGGCTGACTACATGGTTTATCTGACCGTATTTGAACCCGGCTAACTCTGCGCATATGTCAACGTGTCGGTGACGTGAGACTGGTTTAAAGGATCAGTCTGAGGACATTATCACATCTTAACAGATACTGACTCTGTAATCTTTACCTTACTAGACTTGCGGGCTGGTCGCAGATTAGTCGTTTCCTTATTTTTGGACTGCACGTTTCCTCAAATCTCTGCCAGGAGTAACACTTAGTCCAACATTAATATCATACAATAAACTGCCCTCATAATGAAATCCATAAAGATGGATTTCTGAAGGAGACTGTGGGAAAGTCAGCTGAACTTTACAAACCCCTGCCTGCTTTATTCTACCGCATTTAGACAGCATATCACTGTATCAGAAAATTTAAGTTAGTAAGTCAAATAAAACATTAGTAAACAGGCATTGGCACACAAGTCATTTTCACATTTCACAGTATGACAACCACAGATGTAGATAATTTTAACTGTGCAAAACGGCTCAGGGCTGTGCTGTAACTTAGTTATCTACAAACTGTGAGACAGCAACACGTTTATTGCAAGCCACCATGCGCCTCATGAACCTCGAGAACTCAGGTTTGGCATCAAGTCTGACGTGTGTAGGCTGTATGCGATAAGATTTACTAAAAAGTATTAATACATTATCAAGTCAGACACTTTGATGTTTAACATTTTTTTGTAGGGCAGCCCAAAACAGCACTTTAACAAGTTATTAATATGAACTTATTATTAATGAGTTATTATTAATCAGTTCTTGTGTTTGTTTTTCCTCGTGGTATTTCTTTTCAGGGGCTGACATACATGCAGTAGATTCCACCAGAGGAAGATGTGCTCGGGACTGGGCCTTTAAGACAGGTCGCTACGAGACCTTGCACCGTCTCCGTCGCCTCAATATGCGTCCAAGAGCTGAGCAGTTCTGTGAGGGTTATGTCCCTGAGTGGCCTGAGCTCAAGGAGAGAGTAGCCAAGGCCGTATCTCAGAAAACTCCCAGGGAAAAAATTGCCCAGCAGATCAAAGACACCTTTGGATTCAGATTACCTCGTGACCCCGAGGACAACGGGGTGTTGGACCACATGGTGCGCATGACCACCAGTGTCTACAGTCCTCTGATTTCAACTGGATGTCACCCACTCTGCCCCACGAGCCCTCCAGAGATTGGCAAGAAGCGTCTGGCCGTACAAGAGCTGGTCAGCAAACATACAAAAGAGGACCTTGAGGAAAGCTCAGTGTGCCACAGTAATGGCTCAGTGTCACACATTATCCCCACAATCCACTCTGCGGAGTCGATTGCTACGACATGCTGTGCCGACACCGAGCGGCGAGGCAGTATGCTCTCCACCAAAGCTGCCACAACTTTTATTTCCCGGAGTATGGGGAGGCGGAACAGCGTGTTCCCCTCTGGCTGCATCCCAAAGATCAATGTAGACAGGCCAACAGAAGCAACGCCAAAGAAAGAAAAGAAGAAGAAGAGGGAAAAGGGCTATCTGGAACCACCCAAGTGGAAGTACAAGGAGATCAAGGATGAGAAAAAAAAGGACAAGAAGAAGGCTGAAAAAGAAAAGGAAGAAAAGGAGAAAAAGAAGAAAGAAAAGGACAGCAAGAAGGCCAAAAAATAAGGTTTTAAAAAAGAAAGGGCTGTACAAAATATCCTTTGTGAGAAAAGTGAGTGTCTTTTCAACTCAGGGCTTAAAATGTTCAAACCAAAGAGCATTCAAGTGAATACTAAACTTAAATCTGAAAGGGAGTGACAGAGGAAGAGAACTGTAAAGACTCTTCAGAGAAGGTTTGAAGCATCTACGCTAAAAGCAGTACCTATATTTGGAGTTAATGTGAAAAATAAGTCTATTATTCTATTAGGGATTAAAAGACTTTAAAGAACTTCTTAAAAAAAAGAAGAATATGGCACAGTGCACAAAATCCATATTTACTGGCTCATTCTTACCGGTGCTAAAGCATCCATGATGTCTACCTCATTATTCAAATAAATCACAGCCACAGTACGAGTAGACCTGCCTCCATTTATAACATGAGATGTAAACCTAGAAGCATATATGCTACAGCTAATTTGTATTATTAAGTAGTATGTATAATATTTATACATAAGAAGAGTTTATGGATGAAAACATGAACTGAAAATACTGTATAGTGTTTAGACAACAAGCATCAAAACTCAGGATCTGTTTAATCTTCTAGGTTTATTGCCACTTTGTGATATTGCCAATAATGTTTATGTAATCTTTGAATACCGTGCACACAGTCATGAAAAAGGAAGTTTGCACATGACTCCGTACAGTTATGTACAAAATCATGTACACCCTTACTGAAGGGTAGCCGATCAAATGCACTTGATTAACTGATCATCAGCAGGTGTGAGTTTCTATACAGATGCGGAAGTTTTGGCAGTTTGCTGATCTGGAGCATTCAGGTGTCTGTAAACACAATGCCACAGTCTTCCCAGGAGAGGATGTCCCAGGAGATTCAGCCCTAGGTCAGAGCGTGCAATCCTCAAAATAAGCTGCAAAAAAAAACCTCCAAGAGCTACATCTGAGACTCTACAGGCCTCAGCTAGAATGTTAAATGTTAAAATTAATTAGAGAACAATTAGAAAAGTGAGGCTTGTTTGCTTATCTTTGCAAAAGTTGCATTTGAACAGACCACAAGACTTTTGGAACATAGATCCAAAGAGGAGATGTCTGGTGGCGGCACATTTGGCGAAAACCAAACAGAGCATATCTGCACAAACACCTCATACCAACTGTCTAGCACGGTGGTGAGGCCATCTGCGAAATCTTGGCTGAAACTGGGTCATGCATCAGTACAACAATCTCAAACTCAGCAGCAAATCTGCAAACGCATGTCTGAAAAAGAATCAACGTGTTGCAATGACTCAGTCAAAGTTCGGACCTTAACCTGACTTAAATATTGTGGTGGAACCATAGATGAATGCCTGCAAACCTCAATAAAATGAGGCATTGCTTGAAAGAAGAGTGGGCTGTTAAGATGTGAAAGACTGATAAAGTCCTAATGCAAAAGACTGCAAAAGACTGGGTCAAATCATTGCTGCTAAAGGTGGCTCTTTATGCAGGACTTCATAGAGTCCAGTGAAAACTTCCTTTTTCACATGACTGTAGATGGATTTCAGCTGTTTGAAATTATAAAAATAAATGAATAAATAAAGGACAGTGAAGATCTATTAGTAGATTTGTTGGGTCTTAAAAGCACAGTGGTTAGTAATTTTATATCAACCAATTTGTAAATATAGCAATTTATAAATATTGTACCAGAGTATTGAAGGCACAGGATGTAACTGCGCAGTCTGCGTGTCTCCATTAAACATCTATCTATAGTTAATCTATAGATAGATAGATGTTACCTCCTCGCTGTCTGCGTGTGTCACTGCCTGCTGCTGGTGGAGCCTCTACACTACTTGCGCTGTCTCACTGTCTACATGACGGCTCACCAGATCCTTGGTTAACAACGTGTTAATGCGATGAACCTGGAATGCATTGATTATGGCTGACCTACGGATGTCACTCGCTGTCCTGGTTGTTCACACTGTCCTATACACAGCCTGCCAGGGTGAGTAACTTACTGTTTGTTTTGTCTGAGGACTGTCGCTACCGCTGTGGAGCCGACGCTCCGCGAAGTTAGCTGCTAGCTACCGCTAAACTAACCATCATTAACCAGAAAAAAACAGGTCAAACCTCCTGCTGTCGATACGGGGAGCCTTTCACTGCATGTTTATAAATCATGTTATGTTATCTGTCTATCTATGTTATCTCGTCCACGTCGAGGTTTGTTAGGTGAGTCTGATACAGCAGGTAAAATAGGAGCTCAGGTAGCAGTCTGTTTATACTGAGAGCTACCTTAAACACCAGTTCCTGTATGCGTCCTTTAAAAGCATCCAGGTATCAGGCACCTTTGAAAAAATGGCTTAAAGTGTTGATGCAGAATCGATTTAATGAAATTACTCGTGGGTAGGAGTGATGCGTTGATGAAACTCTGCTAATCTTCTAGCTACAAAGGTAGTAATGTGTGCATTATAGCCTATTGGAGTAATGCTGGACAGTAGGGATTAAATCATGATCATGGGAGCGATTTTGCAATTACTTTATATGGCGCTATTGATGATGTGTATCATAATATGATATAGCCCAACTGGCATTTAATTGTCCTTAGATGAGATGGTCACATGGGGCATGTCTGCTTTGTGCATTCATCTGAAAATGCTGCTTCACGATGAAGTCTGATGTTCATAATATATTTTCCCTCACATATTGTGTTTCTGCAAAAGTTTATTTTTAATTTATTAGTTTTTAGTATATTGAAATGCTCTAGACAGCAAACTAATGCTAGTTATTGATGTTATTACATTAGAAAATAGTTCCAAAAACTTGGCGGACATTTTTTTCTTGTTTTTTCTTTAACTTGTTGAAAGCTTTCAGTGTGGTTGAAAACAGGAAAATTAAAGTGAACAAAGTCGGTGGCTCAGCCTGCCAAATTCCTGTGCTGATTATGAAGGCTTGTGTCACTGAAAAAAGCAAAGTAGCATGCTTCCATTGTAAATTACTTTACCCACTTGAAAAGTTTTATAGGTAGCCATCTTTGCTTTTGCATTTCTATTTTATTTAATTTTTTTGTCAGACACGGTAGCTTTGTGCCGCTTGACATCTTTGTGGTTTCAAACACAACAATGTATATTAAAATTGTGACATTTCTAGCTTTGGAAAATCTGAAATGTCAGTCTTGTTTCATGTTTAGTCAGCGTTTATCTTCCTTTTTTCTTCTGTGGTTCTTCTATTTCTTGCGTCCAGTATGTGTGGGCATCGTGTGAGTCAGCACTACAAAATACATTGTAGCCCATTATATTTCCCCCTTTATCTCCTGGATGTGTGGCTTTCTTGTTGTTGTTGTTTTTATCAATCCCATCCGGCACACAGGCTGTTGAAAGGTCATTTTCCCACTGAGAATTCCCTGGCAGCTCTTTGAGAATAACTGGAATGCCACATCCCATTCTTGCCTAAATAGCATTACTCCATTTCAGAGGAACCCAGTCTCTTGGTTGCCTAATTATACTAAGCGAGTTATTAAAAAAAAAAAAGAAAAAACACTCTCCTGCACCTAATGCAATGACTGCACTTTTAACACTTCCTCTACTTCATATTTTTAGCACTTTGCATTGAGATATTTAGTTATGCGGTATATTTTGGTTCGCCATCCTTGGCAGGAAGTAGCCTTAAACAGATCCCCCCACAAACCAGTAAGAAGCCAAAAAGGGAAATAGCTGCATGTTAAACAGCAAAGCTGATCATTTAAAAATATTTAGGCTTTATTTATGGCTTTATAAGTTGTAGTAGATAGTAAAGCTGTATGCCAATACCAATACCAATATCAGTTCTTCACAGGTGTACTACATGTACCAAATCATCAAAATCTTCATCACTTTAAGCTCACAGGAAATATAACCACACAGTAACATGTGCTTTCA
The DNA here is from genome assembly GCF_057381845.1 of Rhamphochromis longiceps. Lineage (NCBI taxonomy): Eukaryota > Metazoa > Chordata > Actinopteri > Cichliformes > Cichlidae > Rhamphochromis > Rhamphochromis longiceps. Next base: position 20,318,360 of record NC_140561.1, read on the forward strand.
ATCAAACTGCAGCTTTAAAAAGGTGAAAAACAGACCTTTTTTGAATGATTTAAAGTAGTATGTATGTTTCTGAGATTTTCCTGAAGCTGCCTCACCACCCTCTCAAAGCACATTTCCATCATGCAATGTATTTTAGGAGAAGAGTGTGCTTATTTACAGGGCACAGTACCTCCTTTGAGGTGTTTTAATGTCTCCTGACATGCTAAAACCAGCCTACAATCCTCACATATTTGTGTGAGGTTTTGGGACACAGCGGTAAGTCTTCAGGCTGTTGCTGCCCCCTGCTGTGTATTATAGGAGCTGTAAAATTCTCTCTAACTCTTCAGTACTTAAACAGTTTTGTGCCAGCGGGTCACAGTTCGCTTGACTTCATGCAAGCTAATGGTCTTGCAAATGTTTTGCTATGTCTCTTCAGCTCTGTGGTGTAACTGCACCACTCCTCTGTGTAAGAAGTCTGACTTCCAGTGTGAGACCGATGGGGCCTGCACGGCTTCCACCATCTTCAGCAATGGAAAACAGCAGCACAGCCGCGGCTGTATCCCACAGGAAGATCTCGTGCCCCCTGGAAAACCGATCTACTGCCTCGGTGTAGAAGGCTACCTATACACGCAGTGCTGCTACACCGACTACTGCAACAGCATTGACCTCAGAGTACCCACTGGTGAGATTCACATTTAGTTACCTGTACTGTTTATATCACCAATGTCTGTGAAAGTCTGCTGTGCTAAATTAAAATTACATAGTGTTAAATGTCCTGCCTGTTCAGTGATCCCTCCAAAAGAAATCCACATAATATTCCACATTGGGAATCACCAGTAAAATTTAAATCAAAGCTGTGGGAAGTAGGGGGACAGGTTCTAGTCAGCTGTTTGCATATAGCCTTATTGTATTTCTTGACTGTCTTAAAAGACTTTGTAGTTGCAATGAATGCAACTCATTTACTCACATGCGTCTCTACAGAGGTTTAATTATTCTGGTGTCTTGGAGTTAAAATATAGTGTGTATATTTTTCCCAGCTGTGCGGATGAGTTCACTGAAGTTTTGGCTGTTTACCAAACAAAACAGAATAATTTGGATATTTTAAAGAAAATGAGCCTTTACAGGATTAATTTGCAATTACTCTAATTCAATATTTTTGTGATGCTTTTTCTTCCATTCCATTGTGACTCCATCAGAAATCGGGGGAGGCTACGGCCCGGGTGGGACATGGAGGCTCGTGGAACTGGTTGCTGTGATCGCAGGGCCGCTGTTCCTGCTGTGTCTGCTACTGTTGGTGGGTGCGTTCATATATCATTATCACCGGAGGGGCTACAACCACAGGCAAAGGCTGGAGGTGGAGGATCCGTCCTGTGACCATCTCTACCTGGCCAAAGACAGATCCCTGGAGGATCTCCTTTGCAATCTATCCACGTCTGGTTCAGGCTCTGGTCAGTACGCAGTTTGGTGGTGGAACTGCAGCCTGACAGTCATGTTGTGGATCTTCATCAGCTGGTATCTAGTAATCTTTTTCTATTGTCATTTTTTTTTCTGGGCAGGTCTCCCTCTCTTTGTCCAGCGGACTGTAGCCAGAACAATCGTCCTGCAGGAGATCATTGGTAAGGGGCGTTTCGGGGAGGTGTGGCGAGGACGCTGGAGGGGTGGCGACGTGGCTGTGAAGATTTTCTCATCCAGGGAAGAGCGCTCCTGGTTCCGTGAGGCTGAAATCTACCAGACGATCATGCTTCGCCATGAAAACATCTTGGGCTTTATAGCTGCTGACAACAAAGGTGCAACCCAGTTATATGCAATATTTAATTTATTTAGTCAAAGAAACACAGTTCATCTTTTCAGCAGTTTACAAGACCTTATTATGCATTTTTGTTTCACTGTGCTGTATAATAACTAGTTATCCTAAAGTAAAATGATCATTTCTCGAGTATCTTCATTTATATGTCTCTCCCTTAGACAACGGGACGTGGACTCAGCTGTGGTTGGTGTCAGATTACCACGAGTACGGCTCTCTGTTTGACTACCTAAACCGCTACTCCGTCACTACCGAGGAAACGATCAAACTGGCACTATCAGCTGCGAACGGCCTCGCACATCTGCACATGGAGATTCTTGGAACGCAAGGTAGTGTTTGTTATTCTATTGTGTAATCATGTTAATTCTATTTATGTGTCCTAGATTACACTTTCAGTAAATATGCAGTTTTTTACGTATGTTTCAGGTACTACATGTAAACTTCTGCCTTGAGTAAATAGCCTTCCTTGTTCTTCTGTATTGTGGCTGTGTTTGGAGTCTTTGTCATAAGATGATCAAGACACCTCCCTGATAGTATTGTTTTAGATAAAGAGTCTCTTTCCTGTACAGCCACAGTCACAGTAATGACGCAGTAACACAGAGGCAGGTCAAGTTTACTTTCTCATTTATACTCACCAGCCAGGCAAACCTGTTCAGGTGTTCCATATCTCCATATCTAATCAGCCAATTACATGGCTCGACTGGATGCATTTAGGCATGTAGACATGCTGAAGTTCAAAGTCTTTTAACATGGCATGGTCAGATGGGCTGGTCTGAGTATTTCAGAAACTGCTGACCTGCTGGGGATTTCCCACACAAACATCTCTATAGTTTACAGAGAATGGTGTGAAAAAAGAGAAACAATACAGTGAGCAAGACATTTGGAAGAAAATGTCTGGTTGATGCTGGAGGACCGAGGAGAATGGCCAGACTGCTCTCAGCTAATAGGAAGGAAAAAGTAATTCAAATAATCATGTATTACAGCCAATGTGTGCAACTTTCAATGCACAACGCGTCAAACATTAAAGCAGGAAACTGAGGCCACATTACACACTGGCTCAACAAAATTGCACAATAGAAAAACAGGAGATTAATTTCATGAATGTGCAGCAACTGTGTGATCATGTGATCTGTCATATCAGTATGGACAAACATTTCTGAGGAGTGTTTTACTGCACCTTGTTGAATCTGTCACACAAAGAATTAAGAAAGTTCTGAAAGTAAAAGGGCCAACCCAGGACTAGGAAGGTCTACCTAATAATTTGTCTGGTAAATGTATTCATGTAGAAACGACTGGCAGTTCAGAACATCAGTTTTCTGACTTATGTTTAAACTGGTATGCTGTAATTCAGTTTCATAAGCCAGTGAATTTAAGCATTGCTTGTGTGCACCTCCCTTACACTCTGTGCATATCTGCGTTATCAAAAAGTGCTTTGATCAACACCTTTTATCACTTCCACAGTAGTTTTAACTTTGCCTCCCCCAGCCACAGACAGGAAAAAGGCATCGGGCGTTGACAGCTGGACTTTTCCGTTTTTTGCAAGACTCTGACGTAACTGGCTTGAGTCAACAGACTATGTCACAACCTGATATTTAAATGTTACTCACAGAGATTGTGCACTGACAAAGGCGACTGTGATATTTTGTAATGTTTTGCATATTTTGGTTAATCAAAGAACAATGTTTTTTTTGTTGAATGGGCGTGTAAGCCGTGTTAAGTTACAAAACAGCTGCTTTTCAGTGATTTATGTTCCATTTTTTTAAGGCTTGGTCTCACCTATACTTATCTTTGAACATTTTTCTCTGTTGAGTCTGCTTGATCATAAATTGTTGCAAAAGTGGAGGAGTAATTCTAACTTGTAGTAAATGAAAGTTTAAAAAAATGGTACTTGCACGAACAGGCTCTATTTTCATGTTGACAAAACAATTAGATGCAGAAGAAAGTATTAACAAGTGACTGTTTTCCTTCATGTCATGATAGGAAAGCCAGGCATCTCCCATAGAGACTTGAAGTCCAAGAACATCCTGGTGAAGAAGAACTGCACCTGTGCCATTGCCGACCTGGGCTTGGCTGTCCGTCACGACTCTGCCACGGATACGATCGACATCGCGCCCAATCAGAGAGTGGGAACCAACAGGTCTTTCTCATCTGCTGACTTAACGCTGACCATCGTTTCTCACAGATATCTTCTGACATCTTTCCCAGAATATCCCTTTATCCTTTACGCCAGCACAAACCAGGACTGTGTTTATGTTCCCCAGGTACATGGCCCCAGAGGTTCTCGATGAGACCATAAACACAAGACACTTCGAATCATTCAAATGTGCTGACATCTACGCTTTAGGCCTGGTCTACTGGGAAATTGCACGCCGCTGTAACAGTGGAGGTTGGACTCTCTTTGTTTTCTCTTCGGATACTTGAACTGCCTTGTTTGTTGTTGTTATTTTTTTCCTCTCGTTGGATATGCCAGAGACGGCACTGATCTGACCTCACACTATTCTGTGTTATCAGGTATCCATCAAGAATACCAGCTGCCCTACTATGATCTGGTACCGTCTGACCCGTCCATAGAGGAGATGAGAAAAGTGGTGTGTGACCAAAAGCTTCGACCCAATATTCCAAATTGGTGGCAGAATTACGAGGTATGAAAATTAAGTTCAAATCGAACTAAAATCTGCACTTACATCAGAAAGATCTTACTTTTGCAGTTTGGGCCTTTATTTATATTTCTAATTATAACATTGCATTCATCATCTTAAACTAACAGTGTAACCTCCACTTAGGTTCTTTGCTTGTGGTGTTTCTGAACTACACTGTTGGCTTTGTTACAGCTAGGACAACACATAATAGAGTTCATTCATTTCCAAGATTCACTAGTTTGTGAGTCTTTTAGTAATTTCTGTGCAGCTCCATGTGTAGCGTGATAAAGCATAGTTTCCCCCACCAGAGAGCAATGATTACTTTAGTTTGTTAGACTGAGGCCACACCTCTGGCATGGGTTTGCATGGCTAAGCAGAACGTGTGGAGGCACTCTGGTATTTTTGTTTGCATACATTGCAAATCTTGATCACAGTTCCCAAAAAATCCACATTTGTTGAGATTTTTTTTTAAGCCAATCATGAAAACTTTTTAAGTTTAAATGATATTTTTCACAATGATCTTATGTTTTTGTTTCAGTTTGTTATATATATTTCCGTGTTGCCTTTTCCGTAATGTGTACAGATCATTGGTGATCTGCATTCATGCTGAATCTGATAGCCCAAACTACAAAAATAAGACCCAGAATGAAATAAACCGGGTTATTATTAAAACTGCTTTTCTACATTGTTTTGATTCTTATTAGTGTTTTATGTGAATGAATTAGGGTAATCTGATACTTGTATTCTTCAGTATAAAGTAGCACTCAAATGCTGTTCATAGAGTGTCTGAACTACTTTGTGTCATCACCACCATTATTTATATTGCAATACAAGCTCTTAAGCCTTACTGGTGTTTTCCTTGTGCTTATCAGGCCTTGCGGATCATGGGTAAAATCATGAGGGAGTGTTGGTATGCTAACGGAGCTGCACGCCTGACGGCCTTGCGCATAAAAAAGACGCTGTCCCAGCTCAGCATTCAGGAGGACATTAAAATCTGAGCATGTGTGAGACAGCAGAGCACTGAAGAGGACCCGGCCCCTCCATCCAGACTGAGAGGAAGGGGTCGGGCCTTCTAAAGAGATGGCACAATGAAGAGTGGCACTTTGTAAAATTTTACCGCACAGACACTTCTGTCAGGTTTGAAACCACTTTATTTCTGACAAACCCTACCTCGCTTTACCCAGCCAAAACATACAGGAACACCTTCCCTGTCTCATCCTTAGCTCCCGCTGCCAAACCTCGCCCTCTTTCCTCACCCTGTACGCTGCACTAACAGTTTCCTGAATTTCTTGTGTATGCAGTCATTAACAGCACATGTACTTAACCAAGTTACATTTTAAAAATCAGTTGCTGGTGTTTTATTGTTTCAAAGTGTGTTGACAGTAATTATTAGTTAGTAAACAGCATTTGCTTGTTTTGTCTTAGCAGAAGAGCATTAACTCATTTATACTGATTCTGTTATATCAGTAATTGAACACTGTGCGGGAGCTTGTGGGCTATCTGTGTAGGTTAATTCCTGCCATACCTGCAGCATTCAAAGGAAGATTTTATTGATACCAGTGTCATAGAGATCAGGACTCCTGGTACCCTTCAGCCCAGGAGAAATGAGGCCTGCACAGTTTTTACTGTTTCATTCTCTCAGAGTCTGAACACAGTGCAGAAACAAATAGAAAAAAGACTGTGGGGGACTCCTTTGTGAGTTTGTTATGAGATTGAAATGATTGCTAATAGGAACAGATAAGCTGTGAGTAATATTTACATTTCCTGATTCCTGACATATTGCATTGCTTAGAAATCCTTTAGCACAAATAATTCACCTGATTTTAGTCTGTTCACATTTAGAAAAGTACATATTTAGGAATTATTAAACATCACTAGGATGAAGAGCAGCAGCTACTGCTGACTTTGATCTTCATTAGCTTCAGACCACTCACGTAAAATACAAGATGCATGCAGATCCATGTGTTGTATGTTAGTATCATAGTCTCCTGTTATGAATGCATAACCTCAGATAAGCTTGTATACACAACATTCAGATATTACACTGCCCCTTCAGTGCAGTCCAGAATCCATGTTTAAGCTCATATTTTATACTCTTACAGCATGTCAGAGGTTTTTTTTTCCCCCCAGGGCACTTTCCTCCTGATCAAGTATATTTACTGCACTGCACATACACTAGCCTTTTAAGGTGATACTTCAGTTTAGGTCTGAGTGTGTTTTTAGATGACTTTTTTAGCCTTTTTTTTTTTTTTTTTTTGTAAAGACAAATATTTACCAAATTACTTTGTGACCTGTGAAGTAACATCATTGTAGTTGTCAGGTGACCTGCTTATAGTACTTTATTACTGCCAAGCAGTATAAGTTAAATTCATATTTCTTTCTGTGCCCCCGTACCCCCATCATGCTATACCTCCTTAATGTGCATATTTTGCCTTATGTATATCACTTCACTCTTAACATTGTCAGAAATCACTGCATTTTTTTTTATGTATTCAGGAAAAATGTGCACTTTCTGTCTTGAGCTGTATGCAGATTCTGCAGGTACTGTTTGCATGTATTCATGTGAAGTCTGACAGACCAATTGTGCACTACTACTGACCTCGCATTAACACCAACCTTTTCTCAGAATCATCTCCGGCCACGGCCTCCAGTGTTTAAAATCACGCCACTGAAAACGAGAATGTTTACACAAATCATGCCAGTCAGATGACCTACCTTTCTGACTGAAAATTGTAAAGATAATTTTGCTTTTCTTTAATCTCTGGGAGAAAGAAGTGTTGAAACTAAATACTGCTGAAATGCCTTCGTGTTAGCTCACATTTTTTTTCCAACCTGTGTTGTTTTTTTTTAAAAAGACCGGGGAGCTCTACTGAATGTGAAGCATATTTATACTTTCTTTGTTTGCCTTACAACTTAAAAGTGAATATTGCGTTCAGTGTTTTTAATACTTCGGTGTCTGTATCCCTTTGAAGGAACGCTGGAGTGAGAGTCAAAACAAAACAAATAACAACAAAAAAAATATATATATATATATAGGTATTATATTACATGTTGTAAAACTCTGTTTATGTTATTGAAATTATTCTACTTAAAAAAAAATCCTTCAGGACAATTATCATGTAACATTCAACACAAATGTAATAAATTCAGTCATTTTCCTATGTGGTGTCCTATTTCATTTTCGTCACCCTCCCCACTCAAAGAAATATTTTTATACTCAAAGGGGGTCGAGGATTGTATTCATGTGAGAAATTAGCCACTGAAAAAGTTAGAATAAATACAAGCACTCTTAAAGAACCTTTATTGCTCATTGTTTAAATTATAATATCACTGTAGATTAGTACAAAAACTGTGCAGTTACATAGTTGTACACAATCCATTTCACATATCCTAAAACAGGAAGTGTGACATGTTCCTCACTTTATCTTCTTTAGAAAATAGAAAACGCTGGTATGTAGTGATTTTGATAAAGTCAGTCCTCTAAACGCAAAAAACCCCATAAAAACTACATAAACCTATAACAGCCGATGTTCTGACACAGTAAATAAATCACATCAACACAACACAGAACAAAGAAAACAAAAGTAGAATAACTGAAAGTAATGGTCAAATTAACAAAGTAGGACTGTTTTTTTAACAGAATGAGATTTTGGAGCACTGAAGCCATAAGCAGATCCCTTTACGACTAATAATGACACCGGGGTGTGTGTGTGTGTGTGTGTGTGTGGGGGGGGGGGGGTCTCTTGAGTAAAGTATAGAATCCATTACACATGCAGTTATAAGACAACACACTAAAATGGCAAAATATAACACCTATAAATATCCGGAGACAAGCACTCAAAGAGGATACAGCACAGTTAATGGTTGTCTTCAACAGCAAATTCATTTTAGACTTCACTCTAAGTGCTCTTCCAGGTTTGCTTCGTGGCTGTCTGGCTACACAACAGATTGAACTCTGAGGCCTTGGATTCTTTACAGAAACCTCATTCAGGTGTTTTGGGGGAAACTTATCAGGCCAAATAATGGTTCATTCTTAACTGAAAGGTACTGAGTGGCTGTATCCACTGCATCATGCTGATACTCGAGTAGAAAGGGCAGTCTAAGGCTGCACACCTCCACCAAAGCTTTCATCCAGATAATTTTTTTTTTTAAACCAAATGAATTTGAAAGGTCAGTGATTTTTATGTTGGCCCCAGTTTTATATATCAAGTAAAGGGGAACGGGTCACAAAACCTTGGTGGAGGTAACTACTCAATAAGTCTGCACATTGGAAGGGTGAAGTGGTTCAAATTGAATATGGTAGTTTGTATGTATGTATGTATGTATGTATTTATTTTACCAGCATTTATATAATCAAGTTAACTGAATGAGGAGTAATATCAATAACATCATACTACTACTTACTTAATCAGAGAACAAGGCTCAGAAAAGGCTCTGATGTGTTAAGAGAGTGCTGATCAATCCAAGCTGCACAGTTCAAAATCACCCTATTGACAGGCTTTATCTGTGTAGATTTCAGCTTTAGATCAGAAGAAAAGTGATGCCAGCAAAAGGCAAAACAGGAAAATCAGTTTTCCTGTGAGGTTACAGACTATTTTATTATTGGAAATGTCTAACTGTCCTATATGTTGCTGGGTATTCCTGAGCAGCTACAGCTCCCCTCCAGAGGATTCTTGTGCTTCTGCATCTTTCTTGGTTTTCCAGTGACTCAAAATTTGGCTCAATTTACAGGAGGTTCTGTATAAGCTGTAGAACCAAAAAAATATTTTATATAGTTTAAAATTCACAATATTTTGGTTTCTGTAGACAAATAGAATTATTCATGGGTAAATTACAAAAAAAACAAAACAAACAAAAATTATTGATAGAACTTCCATTTGCTGTCATAATTCCCCTCTTACAGGCTTGGTTATCTCCTCTCCTATGCTCTGGTGTCACCTTTAAAATGTGCAGCCTTTCATTTTTTGAGTAACTTTTCCAATTTGTCCCTGTAGGCAGAAAAATCAAATAATCACTTCAAGTTTATGTTCAGTGAATCCCCCTTATATAAAAAAAATAAAAAATAGGTAGGCTTCAGTACAGAAGTGTACGTACTCTATTCTCTATCTGTAAGCACTAAGGCTTGGAGGATATCCGAAAGGGAGACGATTCCCTTCACCACCTCGTGCTCATCCACTACCACCAGCCTGTGCACCTGCAGGGAACACAAGAACATCGTTGGTGTTACACTTATCTCAGCAAGGTACCATTTTTACATAAGGAACGTGGAGAGAAACTGGTGTAAGACAAACTGTACACAGACAGCAGCTTTGATAGCAGAAGTAACAAAGAGTTGTTTTTTTTTAATATGATTTCAAATTATGTTTTGAAACAATTATGACAAGAGGTGTGCACACAAATACCACACAAAAAGGCCCCGGCATGGATTCAAATGCAGGATGTTCTTGCTGTGAGGCAAACGGGGGTGTGCTATTATTTATTATGGTGCTGATTTTTTTTAATGTATACTTAGTTCTTTAACTGAGTAGTTTGGAATAAATCACAAATTTAACAATACCTATTTTGTCCATCTACATGGCCTTGCTGCAAACCCTCGGTTTATCCTCTTTTTGAAACAATGTAGTAATATGCTAATTAGACATGTGGTAATACTGATTATAATCCTAATCCTCATTCATCTCATAGTGAGCCTTGATACAGCCTCTGAATTTCTCCTCTGCCTGAAACAAACAGGTTTAGCATCTTTCCCTTTAAGGCCACCCTCTCTTTAGCCAGCCTTCTCCTGATTTGCTGCACCTCTCAAACAGAATGTTTGAACAGCAGGTGGGTGAGGCTTCTATAGTCACAGGCAGAGCTGTGTTCCTACAATGACCATCACAGGGATATCACCTCTCACTGAAATCATACAGACCTAACAATGGGGGGGGGGGGGGGGGGGACTCTGAAACAGAGCATGAGAGAATACTTTTACCTAAACTGACCTCAATATTTTAAACTTTTATATTATATAGATGGAAAGAGAACATAATGAAAGGCATAATAAGTCCCCTTTTAATGAATATTTAATTTTTCCTACAGCTGCAGTGACAAAACACTGAAAGTTAAAGCTCAAAATCTGCTACTCAGATTATGCATGATAAGGAGCTTAAATAGTGGATGATTGACACATGCAGTAGATAATGTGAACAAATAATGTGTACATCCTCTTCTCACCTCAGCCTCCACCAGTCTGTTGATAATGGCCTCGAGGGTGTCATGCCTGTTGCATGTCAGCACTCCTTCAAAGTACTGTGAGCGATGCTGCAAGGCTTTGGTCACCGTCACATCCAGGTTGTTGTACGTCTTCTCTGCTGCTAGATTCTGTAAAAAGACATGCTCTTATATGATGCTTCTAATGCATTGTTCATGATTTACTGTCATCATAAAAGTGCATTTATGGTGTCACAGACAGCACAATGTGCCCTGTCAGATGGTGGTGAGACACCTAAACAGCATGCAGTGAGTGCTTATAACTTACTATAACATCAAATTTTGAGTAAATGTCCACCACTCGACCTGCGAGACAGACACAGCACAATGGAGCATAAAATTCAAGATTTCTGAGATGGTTAATGGAAAACCAACAGGGGCATCATTTCAGTCAGTCCTCATACCTTTGTCATCAACAACAGGGAGCGCTGACACTCTCTGCTCAACAAAAATACCCAGAGCTGTGTAGAGCGGTGTGTCTGCACGGACCACTGCTATGTTCTTGAAAGTCCCGATATTCAGTTCTTCTAAAGTTTGCCTCAAGAACGAGGGTTTTGGCATCTCTGCTATCTGAAAACATAACAAGCATTTTAGATAACTGAATAAAAACTGTGGGTGTTTTAGTTAAGGAAATGAGATATTCCCAGACTACTTAACTGCAGACTCTTCTCTATTCAAAACAAAAATGAAGATGGCAGATGATTTAAAGTACTTAATGCAGCTGCAGTGTGGTGAGGAGGTGAGGAGCCCCGGGGGACTTACAAAAAGCTTCAAGAACTTGAGAATCCTCTTGTGTGTGAGAATATAGAGCGTGTTCCCCGTCAGCGGGTCAATTACAGGCAATCTGTGAATCTTGTTCTTCAGCAGAGATGACACAGCATCGTACAAACTGTAACACAGAAAGTTAGTTAAAGTTATTTAGTCTGCTAAATGAGACAGAAAACGACTGAATAAAATATTATGAAGAGACACATTGATGAGCAACTTTATTAGTTACACCTGTTCAGCTGCTCATTAATGCAATTATCTAGTCAGCCAATCACATGGCAGCAGCTCAATGCATGTAGACAGATTTTACTCTGAACACTGCATGTTTGTTAGCATTTCAGAAACTGGTTATCTAATGGGATTTTCCTGCACAGACATATCTAGGGTTTTTTAATAATTAAAAAAAAAACAAAAAAAAAAACACAACACTAAAAAGGTGAAAAATGCCTCGGTGATGCCAGAGGTCAGAGGAGAATGGCCAGACTGCCTCAAGCTGATAGGAAGGTAAGAGTAACTCAAACAAACACTTTCTGCATACCAACCAAAGTATGCAGAAGAAAATCCCTGAACACACAACACACTGAAGCTTAAAGCAGAAAACACTGAAAACATCTGGAGCATCGAGAGATGAAAAATATAACAAAGATCGTCCATGACTGCCGAACAGCTAGAATCCAATATCAGACAAGAATGAGACAACATTCCTCTTCTAAAAGTCCAGCAGCTTGTCTCCTCTGTTTCCAAACTGTTGTGAAAATGAGAGGCAATGATGCAACAATGGTGTTATATAGCCCTTTAAACCGCCAATCATGTGTTTTATTGTGAATCTCAGCCCATCACCACTTGCCCTATTTTTTGTTGTTGTCGGTTTTTTGGGGGGTGAAGGGGGGTGGAGGGGTTACTTTATTTTTTAGTTATTTGATTTGTATGCGAGTGTTGTGTTTATATGATTATTTGTGCAAAATGTGAATACAAAGAAGAAAAGACACACTTTTTCAAAAAAAAAAAAAAAAAAAAAAAAAAAAAAAGGACGCTACACATAGCTAAATATGGCCATGTCCCAACATTTGAGATGCGTTGTTGACATCGAATTCAAAATTATTGTGGGTGGGTTTGCCATGTTTGGCAAACACGCATTTCATTCGTTTTTATTTAGATTTCAACACAGGATCCCAAGGTTTGGGGGAATCGAGGTTGTATACTCTAGCCTTTCCTTCTCAATAGTATATCTATGCAAAGTGATTCTGGTCAACAAACTAACATCCAAAGGGACTTTTCAGAGTTTAATATTATAGTGCAAATAAGCATTCACAAACTTAAAATAGCACATTCTGTTACTTACCTTGCATTAGGAGATATGCTAACCAGGGGCTTGAAAGAGTCTTGAAGATACACCTCTATTGGAAATAAGAAAAGACAAATATGAATTTTCCCTTTAAGATATTACAAGTACATTATGTTACATATTAATAAAGGATTTTCACCTCTCCAGGTTTCAATTTTGTGCTCTTCCAACTCATATATCTGAACCTGAAAATTTACAATAAGTGAATGGAGGGATCAAGTAATGCAGAAACGAAGAGAAAGTGCATGTTTGACCAAAAATAAGGTAAAATATACATAACTAAAACAACCATGGATGGAGTTTAAGTTTGAGATTTAATTGGTTACATCTATTCAGTGTCTACATCTTACCAATGGAGATTTGTAATAGCGATGAAGAATGTTAATGAAGTCTGTGATGGTTAGCATACCTGCAGAGCAGAAACAGGAGTCCATTATTATTAAACTTCTTTTTTTTTTTTTTTTTTTACTTTTAGTGCAACAGAGCCAAATGAAAGTTATTCTTACCAACGAAACACTGCTTCTTGCTATCCCATAAAGGCGCAGCTCGCACCCCGTTAGAAACAAGAGCAAAAAAGGCCTTTTTCACCTGAGGATGAATTGCACAACAGATTAAAGCTATACTAGATCATGAAAAATATATGTATTTAATTTAGGGCTTTTGTTTTACCTGAAGTGATGTATCAAACACAACTAATTTGGAGCTGGTGGGCACAAGGTCATAACAACGATGGGACTTCATAAACCTGGTGTACACATTGTGTTCTGGATCTACAGGAATGAGAATCAGCTGTCACTATTTTCTAAAAATAACTTTCCCAGCATGACAGACTGTGTTGCAAGCCCCTTACCTTCAATGACTGGGTCCTTCTTGCTCTCAAGATCATCAATAGTTACTGGAATCTGAAAGATAACGTTTATATCACCAAATGAAGTAATATTTTTTGGTTGCGTTCTATTATATCACACCAATATTGCTCTGACGCTACAACACTTTATTTTATACATTTTAATATTTACAATTTTTGGGGCACAAAAGAGATACATCCATACAAAGCATTTCTAGAAATAACCTGATATTTCTAGAAGTGGTTATTTCTAGAAAAATGGTTGTGTTTATGTAAAGTTTCGCAACCTGATATATTGGGTAAGATGTGGGAATGTCTGTTTTTGACATGCACGGCAAAGTCAGATCTGAAGTTTATTGTTTGTTTTAAAGAAGTTTATCGTAGCTGATGTCGGAAAAAAGTTTAAAGACCGTGAGAAGTACAGCCCAATGAGTCCTCTGATAAACATGTATTCACTGGAAGTGTCGCTGACAGGTCAGCTGTTTCCAGAGGAGTCATGAAAACCACGAAAATGTGAACAGTTTCATTGTTTATGACTTGACTCTGAGACGTGGGTAACTGTACTTTAACACCGAGCCATAGACTGCACTTAAGCAGCTGGCTAAACATCAAACAGTATAACTTTGCAGTCAAATAAGATCCTCTGTAATTAGTGAGATAATTTTGTGATTTCTAGGTGTCCAAAAAGACTCGGTTACACTGACAAGTAACGAAACTTTGGAAAATAAATAAATAAATAAATAAATACTATAACAGAAAGGTTAGCGGAGTATTACCTAGCCTGTCAGTCAGTTGACATTACTGAGCCTGTCGAGGTGACTTTCTATTTACGCTAAGGCTCTTAAGCTGCGTCATTATGTCGCGTATTGTTACATTTGACTGGTAATTGTGACAGGTACCGGGACTGATAATTATATCCGTTTTCCTGACAACTGACTAAGCGCAATAATAAGCGGGTTGGCCCCAACGACCACTCCACCAAGAATTTGCTCGCTAGCTAGCTTGTACCGTTAGCATGCTTCAAAAAGTCGGGTAAGTTCATTTGGTTTAAACGTGAGAAAGCTGGGTGGAAAACCTCTCTGTATATGCAAGCTACTAACTTACACACTCCATGTTCCATTCGCTGATTCGCTTCTCTGTAGCCGGTTTCGTGTGCAGCTCTCCAAACCTCGAAGGTCTTCCGCTAACTAACTAACAACGATCAGCATGAATGGTTGTGTTGTCTCTGCCGTAATTGCCGTAATATTGCCGCACTCCAGGGATGTCATTTTAGCTCTGAAGCAGGTAGCGCTCAGGAGTAAAGAATTTGTAGTTTGTTTTATTATTGTGTAAATAAAAAAGCGTTTAGGAGTCCTATGGAATATTACTTTTAAGGAAAACTGAAAAATTCCCCAACTATTTAGAGTTACTCTGTTGTCTTGGAACTCTTGCATTCAGATGCTACGTAAAGTTGGTTGAACAAAAAAAAGTTAACGCTTAAGAAAATCTTCTCTAGTGCTTTTTGGCTCAGACAACTTCAAAAAAATAAAAAAAGGTTTTGGTTGATAAGGTATATTCAGGTATATACAGTAATATGTGGGACTCAGCCACTATTGAGCAGGATGAAGATGGGAAATTGGGGACATTGGTAAATATTGAAAAAACTGGCTGAGAAAATATGTGAGTCTTCTCAGTTTCAGTGCAGAATAATTAGAAGCAGCATAACCTCTAACATATAACAATAATACTATATAATAAAAGAAGAAAGTAGACTATACACGTCACAAGCATCTCTCTCTCTCACACACACACACGTACAGGATGGGCCATTTATATGGATACACTGTAATAAAACGGGAATGGTTGGTGATATTAAAGTCCTGTTTGTGGCACATTAGTATATGTGAGGGGGCAAACTCCTCAAGATGGGTGGTGGCCATTTAGAAGTCGGCCATCTTGGATACAACTTTTTTTTTTTTTCAATAGGAAGAGGGCCATGTGACACATCAGACTTATTGGTAATGTCACAAGAAAAACAATGGTGTGCTTGGTTTCATCCAGTATCCGTAGTTTCAGGTGCTGTACATCTCGTATCTTCACACTATAGACAATTGCCTTCAGATGACCCCAAAGATAAAAGTCTAAGGGGGTCAGATCGGGAGACCTTGGGGGCCATTCAACTGGCCCACGACGACCAATCCACTTTCCAGGAAACTGTTCATCTAGGAATGCTCGGACCTGGCACCCATAATGTGGTGGTGCACCATCTTCTGGAAAAACTCAGGGAACGTGCCAGCTTCAGTGCATAAAGAGGGAAACACATCATCATGTAGCAATTTCAAATATCCAGTGGCCTTGAGGTTTCCATTGATGAAGAATGGACCCACTATTGTTGTACCCCATATACCAAACCATCACTTTTGCTGTTCCAACAGTCTTGGAGGGATCCATCCAATGTGGGTTAGTGTCAGACCAATAGCGGTGGTTTTGTTTGTTAACTTCACCGTTCACATAAAAGTTTGCCTCATCACTGAACAAAATCTTCTGCATGAACTGAGGGTCCTGTTCCAATTTTTTGTTTTGCCCATTCTGCAAATTCTGTGTGCCGATCTGGGTCATCCTTGTTGAGATGCTGCAGCAGCTGGAGTTTGTAAGGGTGCCATTTGTGAGTAGCTAATATCCGCCGAAGGATGTTCGACTAATGCCACTCTCCAGCGACATGCGACAAGTGCTACGCTGTGGGCTCTTGCTGAATGAAGCTAGGACAGCCACTGATGTTTCTTCATTAGTGACAGTTTTCTTGTGTCCACATTTTGGCAAATCAAACACGGAACCAGTTTCACAAAACTTAGCAAGCAGTTTGCTGACTGTAGCATGGGAGTTGAGTGGTCTCGTAGGGTGTCTTGCATTGAAATCTGCTGCAGTGACCCAGTTGTGTGTGTGTATATATATATATATATATATATATATATATATATATATATATATATGTGCACAATTTTACACCTGATAACTGTTTTGCAGAGCAGTAGAAGCATCTCCCTTTATGAATATTATCAGAAATACCACCAGTATCTCTTTTATAAGGCAAAAACATTGTGACTTAATTGCAGTTTTTGGAAAAATACAATTTTGGTTTGACTCAAATATAATGCCAGTACTAACTACCAGTACCATTTATTTTCAAATAATATAAATATGGCTATTTTACAGGACACTGAAAACCCAAATCACACCTCTAAATTTCTAAAAAAAACAAAAGAAAAAAAAACCTTTACTACACCGAACTCAATATATTTCCTTACTCCTTCTCTTTGTATTTTCCAAAGTGATTTATTTCTTCCTCATTAATAGCTGAACTTTTATCTGGTGAGACTTCTGCACTGTATCTGCATCATCTGTATCACATAAACAAAGAACTACACGCAACTTAAATCCCATAGCTTTATTATTATTTGTGATTTTTTTTTGTAAAGAAAGTATGTCAATATGAATATTTAACATGATTTCAAAACTGAAAAAGAACCCCTTTTTATGCATTTAGTTTAAGTAGCTTTGGGAATCACTATAGAACAACAAAAAAAACCCAATTTGAATCATCTGCTAACAGCAAAAATTTTTCATCACATATATCACCAATATAATCAATATTCACAATATAAGGATGCTCTAATATATTGGTATCTGCATATAATTGTCCTATTGACCGTCATTGGCCTGTTAAATAATACTAGATGGACTGATGTCAGCAGTTATAGTTTCTCTATTGAGTAACATCAAATTTGAATGGGTAGAGTACTCAAATCTTGTAGTAAAGGGCAATAAAACTTAAAATTAAAAAATAAAATTCTTGTACAAAAAGCAGATTTAATAAAACTAATTTCACAAGCTAAGTTCCAAAAAGGAACGGGGGGAGGGGGGGGGGGGGGGGGGCAAAGTCATCAGGCACATCAGATGAGTAACAGATTTATTTATATACAAAACTGTTTACAGCAAGATTTCTGAATCAACATTGACCCATAGGAAAATATTGGTGTTCAGGTGTACGACACCTACACCCAAGGTGTCAAGTTAACAGAAGGGGGGAAAAATACTTTTAAGAGCACCTTGAGTCATGAAAGGAAGCAGATGAGGGAGTTTGAACAACAGTAAGGCACAAGACACAGCATCACCAGCTTCTGTTCAACCATCGTCATCAATTTGCAGCTATTCATTCAGCACAGCACTTGATAAAAAGTTACAATTAACCACTAAAGGTACAACATCGGGATTATGGGGAGAAGCTCCACAGTTTGTCACATATTCATAAGGCTACAGATTCTATGAGGAAAAACAAAAAACACATCATCATTAAGGACCTCAAGTATCTGACTGCAACCATGCAAGTCCACAGTTTGAATTCAGTGGACTGCATACCATACTGACTTGGCTTTATCGAACCCACAGGAACCATCAAATCAAAACCACCAGATCAAAAAAAGATAATAATAAATTCTAAGCTAACTCAGGCATTTTGCCACTTAACCTTACACAATGTTAAAAAGTATTTAAAAAAAACCCTCAATGTTCATAATTAACAATGCACATATATGCATAAACTCTACTTAGGATATTTAAGAGAGCAAAACTGCATCACTCAAGAGATAACCAATGATACCAAAAACCAATTTCTAAGATTAAATTTTTATTTTTATTTTTTTTTTTAAAAAGGCCATAAGTGGTAAATAGCAAAGATCTACTCAAATCTATCCTAAATCTCTCTGAGTGCTGTCCATAACATCTTTATTACAGTTAATCAGAAATTAAAATGTAGAAACAATGACAGTCTGTTTATCAGAACCTAAGATGTGAGTTGTCAAATATTTGAATATATAACAGACTTCTCTTGTCATAAAGACACAGCCCCACAGTTCATTAGTGAAAGGTACCTGAAGATGAGGAGACAAAGTTATTACAGTGAGGACTGTGAAACCACAGTGGGATATCTAATGTACAATGTCAGTATAGGCTATCCAAGGAAACCCACCATTTGTAAGAAACAATGACACTTTAACACCACATTTAAAGCAATGTGAACTGCGACTCTGCATCGATGCCAAAAAAGACCAGCTGAAGTAATACACCAGTCCTCGGAAAGACCATTAACCAGCCATCACTGGAGAGTAATAAGGCATATGCCAGTGATTTCTCAAAGATTAGGGGGGGAAATGATGCAATCAACATGAAGCAACAAATCTGAATGTCTAATTTTTTTCCGAGGATTTTGTTCAACTCAAAAAAAAAATAAAAAAATAAAAAATAAATCAAGATTATGCCCAGACGTAGCTTACATTTCAATATTGGAAGGTGGTGTTCATCGAAGATGCTGCTTTGTTTAAAACAGAGTTTAATCCTTGTTTTAGAAACTTCTGTCTCAGTTTATCAACTGTCTGAGCAGTTGCTTTGCTATGTAAATTAATCTAACATCACAATGAAGCAGAAAAGTTCCACCGCTGTGTCTTGGTGTCGGTGAGGTCACGATTGGCAAGCTGGTGAAGTTGTGCCTCCTGTCTTCAGTAAGTTAGCTTACTGATGTGTTGGATACACTTTCACATCACAATGCACTTCTTCTCCTCTGGGGGAGCATTGCCATCAGCTTTCTCCATCTCCAAAATGATCCGCTTGAAAACCTCCACAGCAGTCTGCATCACAAGAATTTTGCCATTAGAGTGTTAATGTTCTCAGAAATTAATGTGGACTCGCTAGCATTCAGAGTTAGCATTCAATAAGATATTTCTCACTACCTCGTTTTCCTTGGCTGAGGACTCCATGAATGCAGCACCCCAGGAATCAGCAAGTTTTTTTCCCTCCTCTGGCTTGATAACCCTGAAAGGAAAAAAAAAAAAAAACAAGCAAAAAAACAAACAAACAAACAAAAATAAATACATAAATATTAGAATATTAAAAACAAAAAGGTGCCATTGGTACAGTTACCATTCTACTAAGATATATTTTTACACTTTCCGAAATCTGGATTACCTTTCCATATGGAGATCTTTTTTGTTCCCTACAAGAACAGTTGGGACCCTAAAAAGACAAAAGCCTGATTGTATTAAACATAACTTAAAGAGAAAAAAAAGAAAAAAGAAAAGAAAAGGGAACAAAAAGACAACATAGAAAATATTGAAATTTAAAGAACCAGCTAAACTTACTGAATCTTCCCAACCATGTCTAGCAGTTTATCATGTAGAACCTGCACAACTTCAAAACTGAACAGAAAGATATTTCAGCATGTGAGACACTGATCAGACAGTAGATTTAACATACATCTTATGTATCTATAATTTATCACGATAAACATTTTGTACAAAAAAAACCTAAAAAAAAAAACAAAAAAACTACAGCCTGGAAAATTATAATAAAGTGGATTTGATTGAAAAACACTTTATGACAGTAAGAAAAAAGAGAATATAACATGACTGCAAAAAATAAGGGTAAAAAAAAAAAAAAGACTACACTTGTGTTTTCTGATTAGTGTATTATCAGCTTCCCTCGGAGGCTATATCTGAAAATATGTCAAATCACAGTGTTGGTATGATTTTCTAGAAACATAAAGCATGGCAGTTGTAGTACAAAGAGCCTGGAAACCTGTGCTAGTGTATCCAAAATTAGTCCCAATCATCAACTCACCTCTTCATGGAAGTCACTGAATAGACAAGGACATAGCCATGGATGTCCATTGAGTGGGATTGTGGAAAAATTGAGTACTCATCCTACAGACAAGGGCAAATAAGACATCTGAGCACATGTTATGACATGGGCAAATTATCGACTGAAAACAAATGCTCGGCGTTAGTTTACATATTAACATAAACTACTTACTTGTCCAGCTGTATCAACTAGCTGAAGATTGAAGTCTTGACCATTCACACTGACCATTTTGTTAAAGGCTTTGTTAAAGGAAAGAAAGGTGAACTAGTTTTACAATTCGCTATATGCAATCAAACAGGAAAAAATGTCTTTGTTGTAACACTGTACCAAAAAAGAAAAAACTAATGGCAAACTTACTGTTTTCAATGGTGGGGTCATAGGAATCGACAAACTGCCCTTCCACAAACTGTATTGTAAGGGATGACTTTCCTGAGCGTTAAAAAATAAAATAAAAACATAAACAAACATTATGCAGTTAGTTACAATTATTCTGAGACATGATTTAAACATCTTGTGCTTGTTGTTGATTTCTTGATCGTTTAAGCCTTTATACTGTAGATAAGTAATTTTAACGCACTACAAATCCTACAAATTCTGTAACCTGGTCAGGAATTTAAGATGTATTGCCACAGTAAATGTTTCACATAGTTATTTTAATGTCCAATTATAGTCCCCCTGTGGTATCTAGATAAGCTAACATGTTTTAAAAGTTAGGTAATGAAAGCAAAGGATGGCTGGCAAAAAGTGGAGGACTGTTCTTCTGATAGGCAACTGCCTCGAGTGCCAGTGTCCTGCAGGTTTTAGATATCACCCTTTGTCAACGTACCTGAATCAAATGATTAGTTTATTACCAGGCCTCTGGAGAACTTCAGCACATGTTGGGGAGGTAATTTAGCCATTTGAATCAGCTGTGTTGGATCAAGAACACATCTAAAACCTGCAGGACACCGGCACTTGAGACCTTGAGTTGCCTACCCCTGTAGACGTATCTGCTATACAACCATAAAATGCTGACATGTAGCATTCCTATGGGGTTATGTTCTGTTACAGCTATAAACGTTTTATGAGTATATACAAATTTTATGTAGGCATGTAAATGAATTTAGAATTATAATTTATCTAAGTAATGATGTGATAAAAGTTTTCACAGTGACAAAAAAAACTGATATTTCTCTGTAAAACACCTGCACATATTATAGTACAGTTTCTGAATCAGAACTGTAGATTATTTAATTATGGACATACAGAAAGAGAAACGTTTTTAAGTGCTATTTCAAAAGAACACAGTTTTAAAGGAAGTACTGTACAAAGTCTTAAATCTTAAAGATACTAACAATTAAGTTAAATTACATGTATATTTCTTTAAATACCAGAATTTTTACTTTTTTAAAAAAATTTCTAATTAGGTAATTAGGTTTAGTTTTCAGTTAGTGGGTTTGTTCATTTCAGTTTGGTTTTTATTATTTTAGTTTCATTTTTAGTTTCTGTGACAAATACTGATATTTCTCTGTAAAACACATGCACCTATTACTATACCGATGCTGATTCAAAACTGTAGTTGATTTATTTGTAGACTTTTAGAAAGAAACTCTCTTTCAAGAGTTTTGTTTTGTTTTTTAAAACAACAGATTTTAAAAGGACATACTTTACACTCTCCTTTTTAATACAGACGCCGACACTTGTGTAAACAAAAAGTCACTAGGCCAGAACAACAAATTATGGCGCTTCATTGGTCACACAATGAGGTTTCATAATTTAAACTAATTTAAATAATACAATAAGAGGTTTATTCTTGTTGCAGATTGAGTTTCTTAAAATCTGGACGTTATGATTGACCTGCTAAGCTAGAAGTTTGGAGCACACATTACTTGGCACTCCACCAGGGTATCCCCGGCTAAGTTTATTTTCACCGGTCACCTTTCATCTAGAAACGTGTGGATACAACTGTACAGCAACACTGGTTGACTTGAAGGTGCTTTAGTAGTTAATGTAGAAGAGAAAAAAAGAGCCCTGAGAAACAAAGGTAAGCTAGCGTTACTGTTGTACTTCGGATACGCTCACAAGGAAAACAAAGCCAGGACGTTAGCCTGTTACCCAAGCTAGCTGTGCAAGAGCTCGAACCTGTACTCACCTACAGACCGGTAACCTATAACGGCGATCTTTCTGTATTTCGGTTGAGGCATTGTAGTGAAAAGCGGTGTTGAGTAGGTCTTTGAAAAATGTAGTACACCACCTATATTTACTATCTAAGCAAACTTTTATCGCCACATTCGTCTCGCGTCACGTGACAACAACAAACTTTTTCGAGCCGCCGCTCGAGTTCTCCGCTGGGCCTCAAACTGGAACTGCAGAGTTTAGCTACCGTAAATACAGCTTATAGTCGTATAAAACTAAGCCCCTGCCTTCATCCAGTACATCATCGATTCTGGTGGGTATTCTGAAAGGATGTAACTGTCGTTCCAACCCAAAGTGGAAACGGGGAGGGGGGGAGGAAAAAAAAAAGCTGGTTCAACGCGGTCGCTGCTATCTGCAAGTCAAACTGACGGAAACTGTCATTGTGTAAGCACACCGTCGTAAAATCAGCCCACACGTCAGAGCGGCACGGGCCGTTTGCACAGCAGAGGTCACTCTTTGTACGTCCCAGCGTGTGCGTGACCACCATACTTACTTTTTTTTAGACTTTTCCAGACCGACCTTCAATGCACAGTACTCGGAGAAATGTCAGATAAAGCAGTGTTGATTTTCCAAGTTTCAGTGCAGACATGATTTTTTTAGACTTAGGGGGCATTCTACAATTGGGGGACAATTTACTTAAAAAATAATAATAAGCAATAAATCAAAGGTAAACGTTTTATGATATATATTATTTGTTGTGTGCTATGCAATTTTAAAGATATTGTGTGGAGAGAGATTTGTAAGTAATTTTGGACCCGCTGAAGTCTAAAAGAAATTACTGTATCTCTGGCAAATACATACTCAGGACTGTTTAATAATATTTCATATGTTTTTAATAAATGTTTGTAATGTTTGTTTTACCAGAGTTGCATATCTGTGCTAGTTTTAGCGTTTTCTTGGAAAAAGATGTCAGCTGCAGAATGTGATGTAGTGTGAAAGTCGAGAATGAATTTGGGTAACATGTTAAAATGACACTCAGAAAAGATTAAGGAAAAATAAAAAATATGCCAAAGAGGACTGACTTTTGGTCTAGCCATGGTATTAGCACATGTCAACTCCTTTTTGTCATGTTGCTTACTTTTTGTCTCTTCCTTTTCCAGGCCAAGTAGGTTTCAGGAAGTTGATTGCACACACGCTGTGGGAAACAATTTGCAGAATATAATTGTTGTTCTTTAAAATATGTTGATGTTGAATAAATGGTTTAAAAAATATAAGGGACATATATGGATGAACAGAAATTGTGGATTTATATCTTATTTTAACTGTTATATTTGACATGGTTACCAAGAAGCTGGGATGAGAGAGGAGGAGTTATAGGTTTGGACTATTTAATTAGTTTTTAGGGAGGTTTTTTTTTTTTTTAACTTTTTTTTAAATTATTATTCTTAATTCAGTTTAGTTTCAGTTAGTTTCATAGCAGGTTTGACCATTTGAGTTTTTGTTGTTTGAAAATGTTCAGATTTTTTATTTATTTATTTAGTTAGTCAGTTTCAGTCTTTGTAAGTATTGTTTGGAGGGCATATGTGAGACGCACGATTTAGGAAAACTAGTATAACGTTCAGTCTTGTAGAAATCCAAGGTCTCAATAAACACATCCACCAAAGTGTCATCATAAGGAAGATTGTTTCCACCACTAATTAATTTTTTTTCCTGTAAGTTGATCAGGCTATCTAACGTGAAAATTGGAGATAATAACTTGACATTTTTCACTTGCTTCTTTTTGTTGTCATTTTTCTTCAGTGGCAGAAACAAGCCTTAATATCACCACACATGTTGTAATAACAAATTTTACCAAACCAACAAATACTAAAACAACATTTCCTCTAAATGTTTTATTTCCTTTTGGTTTTTTCACAAAATAATTTCAGTTATTTTTAGTTTTTTAAATCTTTTTAAAATGCATTTCATCAGCTTATAATGTATTTATTCAAAATATGAATCTCAAAGATAACCACTAAAGGATATCATTTTAATACACTGGAAAAAACCACACAATTTACCTTTTGTAAACACAGTAGAGTATGTGGCAGGAAGAGAAAAGTACCCAGCTCTGATCCACAGCAGTAGTGGGAAAAGTATTATGATTCCTTGCTGAGTACAATTATCTGTATATTGATGCAAAACACTTTTAAAAACAGTCTGATGGGAAGAGGAATCACTCATTGCTGGATCAGTGACTAAAACCTTTGCCCAGGTCTTTAAAACCTGTATGAGCACCACCGGGAAAATGTGCAAAAAAATTAGTGCTAGTGCCAGCTGCCACAAACATATATACTAAAACTGAAATAAAAAGAAACGTGTATTTAATTATTTATTTAGGCTGGGTTAAACAATGCCGCAGCGGAATACATTTATTTGAGTGACTTGTTTATATGTTCAGCTGAAGTCATAATCATGTTTAAAAAAAAAACGTATTCTCTAACAGTGAAGATGCATACCTCACCATTTAGTTATTTCGTTTAAGACAAGACATACTGGGAATTGATCAGGAGCTGTAAAGAAATCTCTCTCCAGAAGAATGCAGTCCTAGGAACAGAAAGCATACTGCATAGAACCCACAGGCTTGGGATCTTAGCATCTGTTGTGTGTTAACACAATGCCATAATCTTCCCAGGAGTGGATGTGCTAGCAAATTCACGCCAAGGTCAAACCATGCAGTGCTCAGAAAAAATGCCAAAAAAACCCCCAAGACTCACATCTTGGACTCCATATTCCTCAGTTAGCATGTAAATGATAAAGTTCATGACAGTACAATTAGAAAATAACTGAACAAGTATGACTTGTTTTTAAAGGGTTGCCATGAGAAACAATCTTCTCTCTTAAAAGAATATAGCAGCACAGCTAAGGTTTGCAAGGTTACTTTTGAAGAAACCATTAACAAAGAAATCTTGGGCTATTTGTAACTAAAAGTGGTTGTGTTGAAAATATTTTTAATTTAATATTCAACATAAATTATTACAAATTAATTTGCATGCTTGCTTTATGAGCCGGGTGATGGTTGTGCAGTTAACCAGAGCTCTGGGAAACGGGTAGCTGTTGCTGCGTTGGAGATGTAACCCGGAAATTATTTGAAGCTGGAGGTAAACCCTGCCAGGAAATGCTGCTGTCATAATCAAACAGATGAAAATACGGAATAAGCTCACTGAAACGGCCCTTACAGGGAAAGGTAATTTAGTAGTTACTGGACAACTGGGCAGCTTTAAAACTACTGCTTCTGTGGTGTTGTTTTATACAAGTCAGCTTTAAAGCTGCTAGGGGAGCAGGCCAACAGCTAGCGGGCAAGCTGTAGCATTGTGGCTGGCTGTGGGTGCCATAGCAACCGTTTAGGAAACACTGGCAGTAGTGGCTAGCTCGTTAGGCTAGCGTTGGTTTGTTATGCTAGCGTTAAACACGACGCCGAGGAGTGTCCAAGTCAGCCCTAGTTAATTATTGTCACAAGTCAGCGCTATCTACTCGCATCGCCGCGCATGTTACTTAATTCCAACTTTGCTCCGTGCTTTCTAGCAAGCTGTCGGTGATGGCACACCGCCGTAACGTTAAAGTGTTAAGTTTAGCTAACTTGGCCAACGGTAATTTCCATCACATGCAGTAGGCTAACGTTAGCCGCCAAGGCCGTAAACTTAGGTTACCTCAACGCCACCGTTATGTAAACGTTTGCACCGTTTTTTGTCGTTTATTGTCTCAATTTCCGATTTAATCTTTCTCATGTTAGATTAGCGCAACTTTAAGTCACTTTAGCAGCGTTGTCATCGCTCACCTCAATTGTTAGGGAGTCTTATCTGGGGTTGGTAAGGTTAGGTATGATGCTGAGATTAGCTGCTAGTTAATTTTTTTTTTGATTGATCTTATTGATAGCAACAGACACGGATTTGATTTGATTTTTTTAAATTGTTGTTGTTATAAATGAATGGCCGTTCTTGCGCCGCAACAACAAATTAACGATATTACGTCTTAGTTAGAAAATTAAATGTAAGCGTTTATTTAGTTTTTTATCCCTTTGTTAATTGAAAGGGGTGTAGTCTAACGTGCTGTTTACAATCTAAGCCACACCACAATTACTTGATTTCAGAAAATGTCACGTTCCGACCTCAACCTGCAATAATTCATGTTTAAAGAATTAAGCGATTGTAGACAAATGGTTAGGTTTGTGTGCGTGAAAGAGAATTTATGTTTGTCACAAATGTCATTTCAGTATTCAGTCTGAACTAGTATGGATGTTGATGACTGCAATGGACGGTCTTACATATCAGGTGCAGCTCTGATTTATTTAGTCACCCATATATACTTACCTTCTAAATTAGGCATGTTTTTTTTTTAAATGATATCTTATTTTGGTTCTTTTCTTGGCAGCAGGTAGTGGAGACTCTTCATTGGAAAGAGAGTTTTCTGGAGCTCTTGGAGGTCCAACAGTGAGCACCCCAAACAGCAAGGAAAACTCTCCCAGTCGCTCCCTCAGTGGTCAGTGAGAACTTATAGCATCTTCATTAGTTCCATCTATATGAAGCTTTTTATTCTCTCAGTGTGATTGTCAAATTTTTATTTTCTAATCTAGATAAATATTTTTATAATCTTCTTCTCATAATCAGATTATGTTTATACATTAATAATATGAATTTTAAATTAACTTACTGGAGCAGCACTATTCACCCTACAGTGCTGGGGAAAGTATTTTACAGCATTGTGAACTACATCCCATGATTTCCCACTTACATGTTTAAGATCACCGAACAAAATTTAAATATAGTCCAAGCAAATGCATTATATAACATATATAACTGCAATCAAGCATTTGTGATAACTAGCAGTGATTCTTTCACATTGCTGTGGAGGAATTTTGGCTCACACATCTTTGGAGAATTGTTTTCAAAATGTTTTGAAAACACTGTTGGGTTTTCAAACATAAATGACCTGTTTAAGCTCATGCCAAAGCATCTCAATCTGATTTAAGTCCGGATACTGACTAGGCCACTCCAAAATCTTTTTTTATTTTATTTTATTTTTTTTAATTTTTAGCCAGTCTGAAGTAGGCTTGCTGGTGTGTTTCCAATTATTGTTTTGCTGTATAACACAAATGCGCTTGTACTTCTGTAGCCAACTCCATTAAAGTGGAGTTGTATAGTGATGAAGACCCAGGTCGGAGTACTGAAGATGAGCGAGGAGAGCGGGTGGAGGAAGGAGGTCCAGAGCAAGGTTCTGAGGCTGTCACAAGCTATAGAGAGCTCACCAATTCTGAAACTATGCCAGGTGGAGCCACCAGACTGCCAAATGGAAAGCTCAAGTGTGACATCTGTGGAATGATCTGCATTGGGCCTAATGTGCTTATGGTGCACAAACGCAGCCACACAGGTGATCAGTCAGTTGAGTTTGGATAAATATAGAGATGGTATCTTTGCTTGTTATTAATGAAACTAGGTCAGATGAGGGGGGGGACGACATCTTGGAATTTTATAGAAAATCAGCATTGTATACAATTGATGTACTATATTGACTTAAAAAAAACCCTTTGAGGTATAGTTGCAACTAACTCAAATTTTTTGAAATATAAATTATGCTTAAGAGGTTGAGTTACCAAGTTTAAGTTTTCTACAGGTGAGCGACCATTTCAGTGTAATCAGTGTGGCGCGTCCTTCACTCAAAAGGGAAACCTACTCCGCCACATCAAGCTGCACTCAGGGGAGAAGCCCTTTAAATGTCCCTTCTGCAGCTATGCCTGTCGAAGACGGGATGCACTTACCGGCCATCTTCGCACTCATGCAGGTAGGACAGATTCAAGCCCGGTAGGTGTTTGTGTGTTGTTTGCTTCAGTTTTGTTTTTTCCATTGTAGTGTACAATAACAGTGAAAATGCTGTATTTCCACTTGTTTTACCAGTGTCTTCTCCAACTGTTGGGAAGCCGTATAAGTGCAGCTATTGTGGCCGTAGTTACAAGCAGCAAAGCACTCTGGAGGAGCACCGTGAGCGCTGTCATAGCTATTTACAGAGTCTGGATTTCCAGCAGCCAACCAGTGCACCAAATTCAGGTATGTGTTCATAGATATAACTTGCACAGTATGGTGTTAAAGAAATACCAGCCTCCTAAAGGGAGTGTAGTAGCATCTAATGTAGACATGTAGTTTGCCAGCTTAGCAAGTTAACGCTTAGAACCCACTTTATCCAAACCGGAATTTAGGCAAACACAAATAGAAAATCCTAAAATAAAAGTAATAATAGTTTGTTTATACTCTGTACAGGAGAGGAAATGAGAGAGCTAGAGTTTATACCAGATCCTCTACTGCAGCCATCCTCAGACAAGATGGCATTTATCGATCGGCTCGCCAACAGCATCACCAAACGCAAGAGATCCACGCCACAAAAATTTGTAGGTGAGCATTTGGTCTCAGTGTGGACGGTTTCAGGAAACTCAGAAAGCAATAATCATTACTTGAATTGGAATACAGCATGAAGTAAGACAGAAATCTTTTGTTGTGCTTATATTACCAGCCACTATAATTTTAGATATCCAATTAGCACATAGTATTTATTTGGTTAGGAAAGGTCTGAAAGCTGCTCTCAGTATAGCAATCTAACTGAAAAAAGAAACACACAAGGAAAAAACTAAGTTTTGAGCATCTTGTAAAATTAGGAAAATAACCAGCATCATCGTAAAATAGAGAATGTATCCAAAATGCTGACTGTCATTGTACTGTATTATAAAGTCATATCTTTCTGTGTTGCAGGGCAGAAGCACATACGCCTCAACCTTGCAGATACACCTTACGAGCTCACTGCTAGTTTGGATAAAGATGGAGACATGCACCCAGTGGACCTTGATGCCCCACACTTTACTGGTCTGGGAGGAGAATATGTAGGTGTTGCAGGTACTGGAAGAGGAGGGGTATCAGACACACTCAGATCCTTGCACCTTCCCACCAGTCACTCTTCAAGTTTATCAGAACTCAGGCCGATTCACAGCTTCAGTCATGCTCCTGTTCCCCTTGGGCCAAGGTTAGATTGCACAGGGGCAGGAGCTGGCCTGGGAGCTGTGGGTGTTGGGAGCAGGGAGGCAGCAGAGGGTCACGAAGACCTGCCTCCGGGTCGAAATCACGCCCCTTCTCCTAGCAATGGCTGCCAGGATTCTACGGACACAGAAAGCATGGCAGATGAGCCTTACAACAGCTGTGCTCCGACTCCGACTTTGTACAGTAACAACGGCCATCACCTCCTCCACTCTAACAACCATAACCCAGCACCTCCACCCATCGCACACCACAGGAGTCGGGGCAGACACAGCCCCAGTCATGCCAAAGACCGGGAGATGAAAAGAGAGGATGGAGGCCATTCTGCTCTCCCTCCTCCCACACATGCTCCAACACCGAGCTCACCTACGGCACCCTCTTCTACCTCCAAGGAGACTTTTCGGGTTGTAGACGGGGAGGGGCGAGCTGTGCGCTCTTTCCGCTGCGAGCACTGCCGCGTGCTTTTCCTGGACCATGTTATGTTTACAATCCACATGGGTTGCCATGGTTTTCGGCAGCCTTTTGAGTGCAACATCTGTGGCCATCGCAGCCAGGATCGCTATGAATTTTCTTCGCACATTGTCCGTGGAGAGCACATCTTTGACTGAGAATAAAAGGACAGCCTGCTGCCCTTAGTTTTTTTTAAATTTTTTTATTTTACACTGAGAATGGGAACTGGTTGAGTTTGGTCTGCACAAAAGCGAAAGGCATCTGTGATGATGTGAAACTGATGTTCCTAACGACACCGACACAGTTGGCATTAGTGGAAAGCTCGTGTATATGTTTAAAGAATTAGAGTAGTAGTTGCTTTCTGTCCACTTTTAACAAGAAATCTATATTAAATTATTAAAGTAGATGAAGAGCAAACACTTTTTCATCCACAGATGTGCCTTGCTCTAAAATTGAGAATTTTAGCTCTGCTGCACACATTATTGTAGACAAATCTGACTTTTGTTGCTGAAATCTTTCACCCCTTGCACAATTTAGCAGAGATGAAAGAAAATGCTAAATATAAAGTTTGTAGGCTTGCAATCCCTACAGAATTTTTTTGACACCTTCTAAAAGCACTTTTTCCAATTAAGTGATTCTCAAACAGACTTTAGGTTTGGCCAGGTTTTTTCCTAGCCCGGGGTTGATTCTGTACAAGTTTTATAATGCAAAGTAAAGTGCAGACCAAACTTAAAATCCAAGTCATGTAGACTTTAATGTTTGAGGGTTTGTCATTGGAATAGAAATGCACTTTGGTTTCAGTGTGAATGGAGTGAACAGAGTGTGTGTGTGTGTCTGAGAGAAAGGAAAGCTGCAAGATTGTGTGTGATTGTTTTTGAAAGTAAATTTAAAACGTAAAATGGAAAATGAAGGCCTTTATTCCTGTGAGTGAATGCCGTGTTGGAAGTGTATGAATTGTTTTCCTTTTCTATAACTGCTTTTGTTGCACTGATACCTGCCAGAATACAATGACTATATTAAACTATTTTATAGAATACATTAATGACCTGCACATTTCTCTGAAAATGTGAGGGAAGAACAGGTGGAATGTTTTTCTCACTAGGAACAGGATTCGAGCATCACTGCCACAACTTGAGAGATTACCGAAGGAGGTTTAGGTGTTCGTTTTCTCCCCGTACAAAAACTCCCTCATATGGCAAACCAACAATAATAATCAACAAATCTGCTTATGCTGTATTTAAACATGATTTTGGTGTTGCGTCATTGTCCCGTGCCTTTCTACACGTTTCTGACCAGACTGAAGGATGTGAGATATAAAATCATTTCTGTCTTGTAGTTTGACTGTAGCTTTTTAATCTATCTAACAGAAGTCTGGCTCCCCCCACCACCCCCAACAGTTTTATCAGCAAAGATCAATTCTGATGCCTGAGCAATGTTGATGATGATGAAATGTGCATGGCTTTTGAAACATGCTGCTATGACATGGGTGTGCAGTAAATCAGTAGCACTTCACTACCGTCCTCATGGGTTAGAAACAAAGACTTTTATTTACATTTTTTTCCTGTTAGGACATTTTAAACCAGTCGCTTGAGTTACAATAGAACGAAATGGGAGTCTTTCATATCGCTTGGGATAGATATATATATATATATATATATACACACATAAAACAAGGGGAAAAAAAAATATCCTGTCTTGGTCATTTGTGTGGAAATGAAATGTGAAGAGAAATGTGTCAGCTTTTGGTTCTATTTATTTTCATGTTAAAACAGCAGAGATGGTTGTTGTAATCTCTGTGAGTAATTAGTTTAACACAAGCACAATACGTTTACTGTTGAGAAGGATGCTTTGAATTCTAAATTGAAGACTTGTGCACAAAAATTAAAACTTAATTGATGTTGACTGTAGCTAGGGTTTCTTTTCACATCCTCAACAACAACAAAGATCAATCTGGGACATGGTGACAGATTTACCAAAGATACACAGATATTTGCAGAGAAGACTGGAAAAACAGTGACTCTAGTCAAATTCATCAAGTAACTTGATCCCATTAGTTTTTTTTTTTTTAAGTTCAGACAGTGTCTTATTGAGTAAAGTTTCCCTTGTAGTTATAACTGGTATTTCCTATTTTCATAATAGATGCCCAAGAAATATTACTTCCTGTAGAACCTTCACAGTCAGATCTAAGCATATTTTGGGTCATGTCAGTGTTTGAGAATACTGAACTTTATCTTGACTTATATTTAAACAGCTTTCTGGATGTTTTGTTCTACAAAGAGAAATAAAACAGTAATCATTTTTAAACTGTTTTTAAGATCAGCAGTACCGTGGTTCTCTATAAGCACCAAATAATTTCCCCAATGCTGAGCCAAAGAACCACTGTTTCCTACTGTTAAGCACTTTTCCCTACTACAGTGGCAAAAAAATGAAAACATAAAGTAAATAATATTTGTACATAAAGTATAAGTTACAAGAAAACCTCAAGGTGTTCTTGTTCTTTTAATAACGCTGTTATTAAAGCCTTGATATATTCAAATTTTTTTCTCTTTGCAGAAGATCTTTGAAAATACATGACATAATGTTCAGCTTGTTTCATTTGATGGTGGATTAATTGTTACAAGTGGATCTACATTTGTTTGG
This sequence comes from Rhamphochromis longiceps, assembly GCF_057381845.1. Lineage (NCBI taxonomy): Eukaryota > Metazoa > Chordata > Actinopteri > Cichliformes > Cichlidae > Rhamphochromis > Rhamphochromis longiceps. Next base: position 20,350,920 of record NC_140561.1, read on the forward strand.
TTATTGTTTCAGTCCTTTATTGTCAAAGTGCAGTAAGGTGATCTGGTTGCCACTCTAGTAACACAACCTAAACACATTTTAAATTTTTGTTTCTCATCAGGTTACGGTACTTTAATATTCTAATCATCTTGCCTTAATTTGTGAGCAGACTGTTAAATTAAGTTGGGACTGACGTTAGTTTGCAAATCAGAATCTGAAAGTTTCTTGGGAGTCTAAAAATCTACAAAACATTTGCAGTAACACCAAAGCTAGCAGTGTCACTTCATATCATCTTACACTGTGTATATTCTCATTTAGGCCCACGTGACTTTTCTCCAGTTGGTGTGACGTGCGTGAATTGGGTTGTTGCTGCTGTGCCTTCCGCTGGAGGTCTTAAATGTGTTTTATGTCTAAACGGTTCAAATTTATTTTCAGTGTGAAACTTTATGCTGTGTTAGTGCAAGAGGCTCCATGTTTTGAGTATACCTCAACCCACCACTCAGTGACCCTGCCCAAAACTAGTCTTTTTTTTTTCTTTTTTTTTACCAACAATCCATTAAATACTAATTCATCAAAAGGACTTGGGTAATGCTACTTAGGAGCCAAAGAAAAATACTGAAATAACTTAATATTTGATGTATCCAGTTTTGTTGACCTTCAGTGAAATATTGTACAAAAACATTCAAAGTAAAAAGGTTTTACTCTATTCAATGGTTCAGTTCTTTGACAGAATTTGGATATTTAATTAACAAGTTCTGCATTATTAGTGGAGCAAATTCACCATTAATTCATGTGTGCTACAATGGTAATGTGCTTTTAAACCTGATGCATGTGGTACTAATGCTGTTTGCTCCTCAGCTTACACCCAGCCACCTTTGTTTTAATCTTAAAGACAACCAAATAAACAGTCTACTCCAGTTTTAGCCTATACTTACAAAAATAAACTCCAGCTTTGTGGTATTCCGTGTTTTTAAACTTTCCTTGTTGCACTTTGTTCTTTTCAGTTTTTCTAACCTGCATTTCCCTGCTCTCCAAGTGGTCTGATATCGCTTTAAGTAACCGCAGAGCGTTTTTAAATGTATCATATGTAATTTTGCATTTGCATAATTTGATCTTAAGCTACTGTTAGTTTTGTACTGTAAAAAAAGTTATTCCAAATAAAATATTTGAGCAGTTTGTCTTTCCTATGAGTAAACATCGTTCAATTAATGAGCTTCACACGTTCATGTTTTTGTGAAGATTTCTCCATTTATTTGTCAGGTTTACAGCATTTTCAATTTCTGCTTTACACGGGCTTCGGAGGAGCTCTTGGTGCACCAGCCTGTAAAAGAGAAACATTCTTAGATTAAACAGGTGTAACCACGGATGGAACTTTGCCCAAGTTATACTTTTGTGTTCCTGTTATTAGTAATGAGATTATCTACCTAATTAAGGTGCTATACAAAAATAATTCTAAACACTTAATGGAGCTACACAACAGGAGGTAAGAACTGTGTTTAAATAGTACTTACAGCAGGCCTAAACCTGGGTGGTGGGGTGCGGTCTTTCCTGGCCTCACAGGAGCGGTTCCTCACCACCTTGCTGTGGATGGCACAGCTGACACAGTAGTGCAGCTTCACATAGAGCTTGGGCAGAATATATGCTGCAGAGTGGACAAAGGTACAGATGAGTCAAATCATCGGGATGAAAAGGGGGTTTTATGAAATTAAGTACAATACAATACACTCACAGTCGAAGACGCTGGCCTCTGAGATGTCTCTCACGGCTGCCGCCTCCACGATATTCCTGATCACAAACTTCTTGATGGCCTTGTCCTTGGGGACACAACGGGCACAGTTGGTGCAGCGAATGGGCTGCACATGCCCACGGCCCTTCTTAGCACGACCGTTGTTCCTCCTCTTCTTGGTCTGCCAAAATACATTAAGGGTTACCAATGACAAAGTAAACCTGAGTAAAATGTTAAAACAGAACTACATTAGGCAGTCTCAAAAATTCAGCTGTGTTAAGGTGGAAACAATTAACAATCACAAGAATATATCTGCTTTCCCCTTGAAATCCCACATCAGCACTGGTTTCAAAACCTTTTCACCACCACCCAGCCACACCAGTTATTAACACTGGCCACAAAGCAGTCGCTTCAAACTGACGGTCTAGTTTACTATAATGTCTCAACGTTAGTGGGAATCAGAATACTTTATTGATCCCTGGGGGAAATTATTTTTTTGTTACAGTGCTCCATTATAAACCAAGGGAATTATAAACCATCAGTTTAAGGGAACCCCTTAAACTGATGCACGTGCAATCTAGTTCCACATACACGTATGAACTAATGCCATCAATCACGAGACATTTAATCATTATTGAGTTTTGTACAATCATCTATCACTCTTACACGGTATGACTGACTCAAGTCACGGTTGGGGCTTACTGAAAAACACATTTTTAACCATGAACTGTTATATTTTATCGGTTGCTTTGTCAATCGCTGTGATGTGGCTTTTCTTTTTAGCCGCATCTCTTAGCTATGTTACAGCCCAAACCTGCACCGTCGTTATCCTTTGCTAGCACACGGAACACATGCACAAAATGGCTAGCGTGCTAACGGCTAGCATTAGGCCCAAACTCATTTTTAATCGTCCAGGATGAGAGTTAATATCAATTCTCAGTTTTGTGACTTACACGTGGGATTAAAATACCCAAAGAAATGTAATTATGTGCCACTAGTCGACTAAAACATAGGTTTATTCTGTTTTCACGATTCGGCCATCAGTGAAACACACTCACCATGTTGCACGGGAAGCTGGAAAGAGGACCGGAAGAGGTTGCACCGTGAGAAGTAGTGCGGATGCTCCGCCCTCTAAATGTTACGAACAAAACGACGAAGTCCATTGATGTCTTGCTTTACTTTTCAATATTTGCAAAAGAAATGTGGCTATTGTGCACTAGGCTGAAACAAAAGCAAAAATATTGATTTTTTTTATGGGAAATAACAAAAACAACAACATTAAATTCGCGGAGGGATATCAAAACGCGCTTAAAACTCCACGCGTCTCCCGAGTGAGCGGAGTTAACAGTTAAGGCAATGCTGGAACGGCAAAGGCGGTGTCATCGGCCTAACCGGTTATTAAAACAAGCTCACCTGCGACTAAAGCCCGTTAAAAACTGGATTTGTCTAGCTAAACAACAGGTTCTAATTGTTATTGAAATGAGAGTCAAATAAATTAATCACATTATCTCTCTATATATATACATATGTATGAATATATAAAACTTGGGGTTCACAGCAAAATGGCCTTTAAGTTCACTATATAAATATCAGTATGGATAATAACACCAGTACCTGAAGATATTTTCTTAATCTGACAGCAGAATTGTATTAAATTACTATATTACATCATCATTATTATTATATTGTATTGTATTATTATACTGGCACACTCTTTCTTTTCCAGGAAACAGTGTTTAACTAGACCAAAATTGGCTGTGTAGTTGCAATAAAGCTACAAGACATTATGAGTCACTGTGCTTAAAGGACAGTGTAGTGCTCAAAAGAAAAGCAGGTGAAATGCTGATAATACCACATTAGAATAATTTTTCATGACTGTATTCTGATTAAGGTCCACATGACTCTTTTTACAACTTGATCTTGGGGTTTCATGCGAGTTATCTTCAAAAAGGAAAAATGGTCCAATTTATTTATGGACTTATTAGGTGATGATCAGTATTTGCTGTTCTCTGCTCTCTCAATTGCTCCCAAGATGATTTCCACCTGTCAGATCAATGCAGGACAGTGCTTCTGTATGTATGTTTGAAGCTGGCATGCTGCATGGACTAAATATACATTTGATTTGAGATCTGAATACAGTGTGAGCCTAACCTCCTAGAAAGAGCCTGTTCAGATACAAGCACTGTCAGTTTCAGGTTCTTCACCTGCAATTTTCTGTTTGTCCTGAGAGGACACTTAGCACATAACAGCCTTTAAAGTCTTGGCATACTACCAATGGACAAGGACCTACTCTAAATCCATCTCATCTCAATTCAACACAAACATAAAGAACAAGTTCAATTAAAAAAACATTTATTTAAATAGTTCAGTGATTTGTCCTTATTTCTTCTTGATCTTCTTATCCTTGGCCTTCTTTTTGCTAGCCTTCTGGGCACTGGCCTTTTTGTAGAGGTAAAGTCCCACCAAGCCCAGCAGAGTGGGCACCAGGGCCAAACACACCAGGGGGAACACATCGTTGACCATCCTCTGCCACTGCGTCTGCTGCGAGAGTGAAATCACCTCCACCTCGAACTCCAGAGCAGCATTACCTAGGACAGATCCATATCACAGTCACTATTCTGCAAAAAGCTCTTAAAGGTTATATCTATTGTTTATGATTATATGTTACATGAGTCAGAAAATAAAGGGGAAAAACATATAAAAGTTAACTGGAGAAACAAAAACAATGTAATGAAATGCTTCCACGCAACGCAGTGCCTCTCTGCATATATTTTCAGAAATTAACTCGGAAGAATCAAATCAGGACACATCAGAAGATATCGTTTCCCCCATGTAGCAGAAAGGCTTAGACAGGGGGGTGCAGCTCATCCTGAGGGCATGATCAGACTCTCTCAGGCAAGGCAAGTTTATTTGTATAGCACAATTCAACAACAAGGTGATTCAAAGTGCTTTACAGAGACATTAAAAAACAAAAACAAATAAAAAGCATGATTTAAAATAGTTTTTTTTTTTAAAAACAGTCAGTAAAATCAGAACAGTAGATAAAATCAGTAGTTAAAATGTAAGTTTTGAAATTTAAGCTTAAACGTGTGGATTTGGTGTTTTATTCAAATGCAGCTGAGAATAGGTGAGTCTTCAACCTGGATTTAAATAAACTGAGTGTTTCAGCTGATCTGAGGCTTTCTGGGAGTTTGTTCCAGATATAAGGAGCATAAAAGCTGAATGCAGCTTCTCCGTGTCTGGTTCTGACTCTGGGAACTGATAAAAAACCGGATCCAGATGACCTGAGGGATCTGGAAGGTTCATACTGGGTCAGGAGGTCATTGATGTATTTTGGTCCTAAACCATTCAGAGCTTTATAGACCAGCATCAGAACTTTAAAGTCTATCCTCTGACGGACAGGCAGCCAGTGTAAAGACCTCAGAGCTGGACTGATGTGGTCCACTTTTTTGGTCTTAGTGAGGACTCGAGCAGCAGAGTTCTAAATGAGCTGTAGTTGTCTGACTGATTTTTTAGGTAGACCTGTAAAGATGCTGTTACAGTAATCAAGCCTACTAAAGATGAATGCATGGACTAGTTTTTCCAGGTCCTGTTGAGACATCAGATCTTTTATCCTTGATATATTCTTGAGGTGATAGTAAGCTGAAAGAAAAGCCACGAGTGATCGCCTTTATCTTATGGTAAAACACTTCTACTGATGATGAAGGCCTTCAGTTACTAAACCTCACTGAAACAGACCACTGATGGTCAGTTCATGAGTGACCTTAGAACTGAAGAAGCTTCTCGGATGAGAGGTGAAACGTCTTCAAGTAACTTAAAGAAGTCCAGATGCTTTTCTTTGCAAGCTCCTTTGACTTCATGAGTTATGGCATTCACAAATTTAGCTGCCCAACAGTGTGACGACTATACCCCATCAGCCTATTATGGCTGATGGGTAATAAAAGTACATCTTAGAAACCTGGTATTCAGATGTGTGGTGGAACAGCAGCTTACTAAGATGCCTCCTATACTTTTTTTCCTTTAATTTGTCAAGTGTTTATCTACATATATTTTACTGGACAAATGATCTCTTTTTATGGTGTTTTGATGATGGTGCCAGAGAGTGTGGGCACGTCGCTGCAGAAATGTGATTCCTGTAAATCATTAATTCTTTAACCAAACTTTGTATGACCTGTCATCTTGTCGTCATAACTATGTATAAACTTTTAAATACGGGTCGGTATATATTTAATGTTTAAATACTGTATTTTGTATTTATATTTCTGTCAGAAGTTTTTGCATCACGTGAGGGAGTATTGTCTTAATTTTGTTATGCTTGCATAATTATAATAAAGACTCTTGAATCTCCGTCATGGAAACAGTTGCTTTTGCTGTTTTTGTCGTTCATCTGTCATCCACTCAGCATTTTTTTTAACAGATCACCTAAAGCTGTAGTCCTGGAACAGACTTCGCTGGATTTGACACCCATAGGGTTTTCCAAATTTGCCTTTATATTATATATACATATGGAAATATGATATTGATTTTATATTTGTCACGCTGCCATGTGCTGTAGGATATTTCTAGTCTAGTACCTGGAATTGTTGGAGGGTAACCTTTCTTTCCATATGCGAGGTGAGAGGGAATAGTGGCTTTGATTTTCTGCCTGAATGAGAGAACAGAAACATACAGGAAGCATTCCTCAGATTCACTTCAAAACTATCCACTTTGGTATTTCTGATTTGTGACGACATGCATCGTGAATTAACTGGTTTGCTATTCACTTACCCTTCACAGATGCCAATCAAGCTTTGCTCCAGACCTGATATGAAATTTGTACAGAGACATTCGATCAGTATAAAAAGCACGCCCACCACTAATTATGTAATATAAGCTAATCAGTCTGACAGAGCTGCTCTTAAGGATTGTCATTCGATAACTTACCAGCGATGACTGTCCTCTTCCCCAGCTCGACAACAACAGGATCCCGGGATAGAGATGTGTCAATCACCTTTCCATCCATCAGTTTACCCTGAAAACATTCAACAGGAAGAGTGAGGTGGTGCCGAGAATTTTTAAAAAATGCTGAGAGATTTCAGTGGGTGCATATTTTACAGAGGCAGGTTTGAGCTTAAAGAAGCGTGAAACACTGTCTTTTTAACCACAAAACACATTTATTGCTGAACATCCAAGAATACATTGGGAAGATGGCCCCAACTGACCGAGTGCTCAGTGAATACCTCAGGCAGCAGAAACCCAAGAAAGAGGAGGGAGACGAGGAACCATCATGGAAGGACAGGCCCCTGCACGGTATGTACCACCGGCAGATAGAGGAGGTGGCTGATATCCAGAAATCCTACCAGTGGCTGGACAAAGCTGGACTGAAAGACAGCACAGAGGCACTAATCATGGCAGCACAAGAACAAGCTCTGAGCACAAGATCCATAGAGGCTGGGGTCTATCACACCAGGCAAGACCCCAGGTGCAGGCTGTGTAAAGATGCCCCAGAGACAATCCAGCACATAACAGCAGGGTGCAAGATGCTAGCAGGCAAGGCATACATGGAACGCCATAACCAAGTGGCCGGCATAGTGTACAGGAACATCTGTGCCGAGTATAACCTGGAAGTCCCGAGGTCAAAATGGGAGATGCCCCCAAGGGTGGTGGAGAATGACCGAGCTAAGATCCTGTGGGACTTCCAGATACAGACGGACAAAATGGTGGTGGCTAACCAACTGGACATAGTGGTGGTAGACAAACAGAAGAAGACGGCCGTAGTGATCGATGTAGCGGTTCCGAATGACAGCAATATCAGGAAGAAGGAACACGAGAAGCTGGAGAAATACCAAGGGCTCAGAGAAGAGCTCGAGAGGATGTGGAGGGTGAAGGTAACGGTGGTCCCCGTGGTAATCGGAGCACTAGGTGCGGTGACTCCCAAGCTAGGCGAGTGGCTCCAGCAGATCCCGGGAACAACATCGGAGATCTCTGTCCAGAAGAGCGCAGTCCTGGGAACAGCTAAGATACTGCGCAGGACCCTCAAGCTCCCAGGCCTCTGGTAGAGGACCCGAGCTTGAAGGATAAACCGCCCGCAGGGGCGTGCTGGGTGTTATATATATATATATATATATATATATATATATATATATATATATATATATATATATATATATATATATATATACATATATATATATATATATATATATGTGTGTGTGTGTGTGTGTGTGTGTGTGTGTGTGTGTGTGTGTGTGTGTGTGTGTGTGTGTGTGTGTGTGTGAGAGAGTTATTGATGCAATAAGAAGACAGACTCACTTGGTGAGTTTCTCAGATGTGGATTAAGTCTATGCCAACCCTGAAAAGATTAGTAATTAACTTCTCTATTGCAAAAAGTTCTTCGTCTAGGACTCGTCTTAATCCATGTCTAGGAAAATAAGCCACAGTGCTTACACCTTAAAGGAAGGTCCTGACAGTTTTGTAATTCACTGTCTTGCTAAGAGTTAGATGAAAAGACTGATTGCCAGGCATGTCTGTGGTTGGATTACCTTGGCACTAAGACGGGAACCAGGAGGGAGCTAACGGAACAAAATCTGCCTTCCAGCTTTCTACACATCCACAACACATCACTTACAGATGTTAGAAACAAATTTTGTTACTTGTGACAAAACAAACTAGCTCTTATTTCTGTTTTCAGCTAAGCAAAGCTACTGTAGCTCCAGTTGGTTATCTAATAAATATATAAAGCTTTTATGCAACTTTCTGCAAAAAAAAAATTCACCATATATCAGTTTTTATAATATAAATGTTGGTAAACGACCCTGCGACAGACTGGCGACCTGTCCAGGGTGTACCCCGCCTTTCGCCCTATGACAGCTGGGATAGGCTCCAGCGCCCCCCGCGACCCTGAAAAGGATAAGCGGAAGCGAATGGATGGATGGATGGATGTTGGTAAACGAATGACCAAATATGAGTCAGATATGAGCAAAATATTTCCCTGCAGCAGATTCTTTGAACACACTTTCATTTAAGCAATCCTGTGCCATCTGTGTCACTTGAGTCCACAAAGAGCTAAATCATGAAGCGTTAATTAACAATTAAAAAGCACTCAGAGTCTAATTGAACCCTTAATGAATGTCTTTTTAACACCAGGTGAACTAGAGAGGTGCAAAAACAAAATGTAAGTTTAAAGATTCATAATAAATAAACATGTTTTTCATTTGCCTAAACTGAGTAACCAGGGTGTAACAGCGTAGCAAATGTTTTATTCTCTATTCAAACTGTCTAATTTCTTGTTGTATACAGTTTTATTTTTATGGGTATAACAGTGATGCTTACAGTTTTCTAGTTTTTTGTCTTTTTCGACGTTTGTTGTGAGTTGTTGCCACCTTTGAAGCACAAGATTTTTTTTTGTATTTGTATTTTTTATTATCTGTTCATCCATTTCTTCCACTTATCTAATTCAAGATGGCAGGGAGGGCTGAACGCACCTTGGATAGGTTGGCAGTCTATCACAGAGCTAATACAGAGAGACAGATGACCATTCACATTCACACCGAGGGGCCAGTTTAAAGTCACCACTTGACCAACTGCTGCCGTAAGATGGACCCGTGTTGGAGGAGCAGAGGACAGTGATCTCAGAGATAGAAGTAATGGGATTTTGATAAACTGACACAAAGTCAAGACCATGTAAGGTTTATTGCAGCCATGTGTCCCACTGCGGATATTATGCATCAGCACTGGTAGCACTAATTAACACGTTTGCCTGTGGACTGTGGGAAGTTTGAGTACACAGAGAGAAAATGCAAATGCCACACACACTGGATGTGAACCCAGAATTCCCTGTGAGGCATCAGCAAACTAACTAATTTTTATAATAATTATTACTCCAGGTGAAAAAAAGAATTGCAGCAGTTAAATTTGGACTTCTGGGTTGTAATGGCAAAATTATGTACTTTAAAAAGCCAATTTTACATAGTTTTTAGCCACTTGAAATCTATATAATTAATCAGTAAGTTTCTATATTCAGGTTGAGTGGCAAAACTACGAGCTGTGGTCTTGGTACTGCTACTGCTGACGTGTTGCACCGCCCCATCGTTACACAGTAAAATCAGAGTGGATCTCCACATAAAACCACATTTAAAGCACACAGTGAAGCACTGGCTGACGATCAGAGCCGTTCAGTCGCGGCAAAGCCTTTGTTTTATTTACGTGTGTACGAAAATGCACAAACACAGCGCAGGTCCACATGGTTCACGCACACGGTGCCACATAGACAAGAACCGCGCACGCACTCAGCTTCTCTCCTCGCAAATCTCAGTGAAGCGATACACATCAGCAGCCGTGGACTCACCGTGTAGTGGATCTGCAGCGTGTCTCCCATTCTGGAAAGCATGGAGCAAGTTTCGGGTTTCACCTTTGGTCAGAAGAGTTAGCTGTTAATACTCATGCATCTTTGTGGCTGCAGTTGTGTTAGAGCTGCTGCTATTGCATTGTAATACTCACCAAGGTCTCCACCTGCAGCTCCTCGGGGGCGTCATCGTGGTCTACCTGCGCGAGTCCACAGGTGAAGACTGCGAGAAGGAGCAGAAAGACGCCCGTCCTCATTGTGAACTTCTGGGAAAGAGATGCCATCCGACAACAACAACTTCCGTGTAGGAGTCTTCTCCACTCATCAGCAGAGCGAAAGAGAGTGAGAGAGCCGTGCCCGTCGACCTCTGCGTCCAAAGTGGCTCAGCGCCAGGTAATGCTGATGTGTTGTAACACTGTAGCGATAAGCCCTAATAGCTGCTGGACGCCGTCCCAACACCTGGGTCCTCCAAAAGAGCCCGCCTCAAACATTCCGCATGCATCCCATCAGGCTGCCGTGGGTGTCAAGCGGAAACTCTGCAGAGGCGCTGGGGGGCGGTGCTGCGCAGCTTCTGCAGGCTCTCCTCCTTCACTGTGTGGCTGCTCCATGCTGGAGAAAGTCGGCGTGCTGAGGAGCAAACACCCCTCCGCTACAGACGCCACGTCTCCCTATGCCCTCCGGTTTAGACTGCAGGAAACGTAAAGGTGATGGGTAGTACCCAGCTTTAGTCCGGAAGTGATGTAAAATAATGTATCGTATTAGAAATATTCTAGAAAGTCTTTGTTTTGTTGTTTTTCTGAAGAACAGCATTATATTTGATTTCTCAACCAATGGTCAACTGATCATCAGTTTTCTTTTTTTTCTAAGATGCCCCGCTCTTAAAGGTACAGTAAGTAATTTTTAGGTTATTTAATAGAAAAGCAATCAATGTTGTAGTCATAAACACACACTGATGTGTGTAATTACGTCTTCCAGCAAATTGAAATTACACATGGGAGCGGGAACTAGGTTGTGAAAGCCGCCATGTTGCTTTGCCATCTTGAATACAAGATGGACATCCATGTTCTGCTTAATGTTTTATATATGTGGCTAAAGACCGGCCATGTACTAGTTCATTCTGTTCATCTGGACGTAGCGTTTTTAGTGGGAGAAGAAGTGTTAGGTCATTCATCCAAGTGACTCCTTCAGTATCAGCTGACTGCACATTTCCCCAACCTTATAAACAATACATTTACATATTGAATGAAACTAGCAACACTAACGAACAATGGGCTGTGAAGTCAGTTTCTTGATCAATAATATCCATATTGTCATGACCATTGCATTGATCAGTGATCACTGACAAATGGCTATGAGTACCGTTCAAAAAGTTGGGGAATGTCTGCAATCACAACACTGTAAGATGGTGAAATATGTACCCTCAGGCCCCCTCGATTCAGAAATGGTCTTTCCCTTTTCACGTGGCCTCCTTGACTCCCCACTCAAACCAGCATTCCTCCCTGTCCAGGATGTGTACATCCTCATCATTGAGTGTCTACTGGCCTGTAGGTGTAAATAGACTGCGGAGTTTTGGCCTGACGAGTTAGCTCTTGTGTGTTGTGCCATCCGCTTAGCCAGAGGTTGTTTGGTTTCCCCCATGTATAAATCACGGCAACCCTCGTGGCACTTAACAGCTTACGCTATATTACTCTGTTTGTCCTGGGGGACCCGATCCTTGGGGTGGACCAGTTTTTGGCACAGCTTGTTTTGGGGTTTGAAAACCACAGAGATGCTGTGTTTAGAAAAAATGCGTCTCCACTGTTTCAATACTCCTGACACATTAGCGAAAACCCTGCCAGCAGCCTCATCCAGATGAACAGAGTCACCTTTGTAATTTAAAGATCATAAATTGATCTTTCAAGCTACATATAACCATTTAACATTTGTACATGTGTTTTTTCATAATCTCTTTTTTATTGTGTCTCCCCTCCCTCATCTCCACCACCTCTCCTCCTCAAGCCTCATTTCCTGAAAATATGTACGAACATGCTTGTCAGCAGCAGACATGTGACCCCACCCTCTAAGGACAGCTGACAGCGAGCCGACCAAACAACAGCAATAGTTGCATATAAGATAAAATTATGCCAACTAATGTTAGACTCAAGTGTCCTAAGAATCACACTTTCCTTCCGATAAACAGTTTCATTACATTCTCACATTGTATGAGAGTTTATTTGGTGTTTCAGAGTCCAACAATGTTATCTCCACTTCAAAGTAAGTTTCACTAACGCTATCTAACAGCAGCTAACAGCAGCTAACAGCAGTTACAGCAGCTAACAGCAACACTTTCTGATTAAAAAAAAAGTGTTAAAATAATATCCTTAAGAATTCACCTCTGTATCACTGTCATCAGACAGAAATGAGCTTTACTGACTCATCAATCATGTTAAACTTCTTTCATAAAGTTTTACAGCCTCCTCCAGCGTAAATAGACGTGGACGCTTTTCACCCAGCGTATTGACAGCTGAGGTAAACAGGCTGGCAATATACAGTCACTAGAATTATTTGTAGTACAGCACCTAGTGTAGCTACCATCATGCACTTGAAGTGGGAGGGGCAAGAAAACCAAAATTATTTGACTGCAGTCTACTGACATCCACTGGTGAGATTTTACACACTGTAACTTTAAAGGGGACAGAAAATCACGTGCAGTAAAATACAAATGAATGAATAGACAAATATCCAGAAATGCTGTACTGGGCTGTGAAACATAATGACATCTTTAACGTAAAGAAAATGTGAAATGGTATAAATTCAGGTACAACTGGTCAAAACATCCAACATTTTAATTATGTCAGTCTCTCTGTGCCACCCCATATAGTCACAGTCATGCATGCCAAATTGATTATTTGTATCGCAAATCTGTTGTGTTTCATTTCATTTGTATTTTTATGTCTTCCTTAAATGCTGCCAGTTCTCAAAGCAAATTTTAAAGAAATGGCCTTCAGTCTATACACATTTAACTCAGGTTCTCTGCAAGAACACTGTCCCAGATTGCAGTATTTGTGCCACATGCTCATGTGTTAGACAAAGGATAGTTTTTCGTGCAGAGGAGTTAATTATAGTATTTAGCTCTGGTGTTAACTAAAACAAACATATAGTCTTGCTTGCTATGTGATTCTTCCAACACCGCATGCCGGGATGAAGCACCATGTGGCTTAGTCATATCCAGAGACCAAAATCTAATTATTTGACTGAACTACAATGATGGTGATAATATTCTGATTTGCCATTATGCGTCGTGGTACAGTTCGTATCTACATGATAAATCAGGTTGATTTATGCTAAACTACTTCCTCTCGTTTATGCAGTCCAGAATGATCATTTGCCATGTTACTGTTACGCAACAAATGCTTTACTTTGTTCCCCATCTGTGCAGGGAAGTATTGCACAAGTGTTACTAAGTTCTGAAAAACAATTTCAACCATTTCCTGAAAACCAAGTAATTTTGCACATAACAGAAGTTTTATGTAACATTGTGTCGGGCACAGTGGCACTTGGATTTCTTTCATTTACAGTTGCACCCATGCTGAAGCTGATGGTGATTGACTCATTCAAAATAATTGAAGTAAATCTGTAGCTTTTAGTTGTCTCTGGGTGAACCTGCTGAGCTGGTTTAAGAAGTTGTTTTCTCAGCACTTGTTATTGTGACTGTTGTTTGAACCTGTCCTAAAAATGCTCTAGCTCCATTAAAACAATTGCATGTGCTACATTACATGTTTAATTTTTTGCTTGTGCATTAGTGTAATGCAACATATTATTCACAATTTCAGTGTTGTCATAAGCAAGAATACTTCTATGTGTTATGTAGTACCATCAGGGAGCAGTCTGATTGGTCACAAATTCTTTCTACAGTATGTCAATGACTTTCAGCATACAGCCTGTTGTAAAAAGTTGTCTTCATGAAAAAGAACCATGAGTTCTGCAAAAGACAGTCCCAACATCATGAACTCAGTCTGGTCTCAACAACACAACGGTGGAGGCCCATAAATATACTATAAACTTATTCATGCAAACTTTTTATTGAATTCTACTGATCATTGAACTCCAAAAGTCAGCAGAAAATGCCACATGTCTGCTTAATCAACCACACTGGCTGCCTGTACCACAACAAATGAACTATGAAATACTCATGATAACATTTAAAGCTCTTCATAGTCTCTGCCCTGCATATTTTACTGATCTCCTCCAGTCTTGCACTCCTCCCCCACTCCCTGTTGTCTCTAGGTGCTAGATTGTCCTCTTATGCTACAATAAAACGTTCTAACTCTACTGTTCAGGAACTGATTTGTTTTCATATTGTACTTTGCAAAATCAAGATAAACTAAAATAGTAAGAAGAGAACATCTACTTAACCCCAATCAAGATTGTTTTAATTGAGTTAAAAACAGGTTTGTTATTTCATTAAAGATTATACATCCATAGTTTATGTAATTGAATGCATTTATGCTTAATAGGATCTCCACAAACTAAACCACTTTAAAAGAGTATTCCCTGAACTGGGGCAATGGTGGGTTTTGTGGCATCTGGGAAATGTTTAGAAATTCCCATGTGTTACAGCACACTGTGATGTGGGTGTCTGAGAAACTGTGCAGCTGATAGGCCCTCGAGGCACTGGTGATAAAATGAAGAGCACAGGTGTAATTAATAACACTGACGAAGCGTCTTTTCTGTATATTTTACCTCAGTGAGGAACAACACTGAGACCCTAAAAATGTTAAACCTAAACTGACTGTGACTGCTGTTGGTGTTAGTGCAGTTTTCCTGCTCTGACATGTCAGAATTTTGCATTTAATCCTAATAAGGACCCCAACTTTTGGACTTTTTCATACATGGAGCAGCTGGTTGTTTTTCCATGGTGTGCAGTGTAAATTTATATGTCTCATTCATGTTTCAGACTATTTACATGACTTAAGATTTCAAAGATCCAAAAGATTGCCCATTGATTTAAAAGCACTGCATATCTATACAGTTGTTTCCCCATAAACTGGCTCATTTAAATGAGTGACCTCATTTAGCCAACTCAACCAAGCATGAGGTAAGGTAGAATGCTATGTGTAATAAGTATTCTTATTTTATTTCACCCCTGCAAAAGACTGGAGGCTCCAAGCAGCTCCTTAAGCAGCATGCTGTTACAGTGTGTGTGTGTGTGTGTGTGTGTGTGTAAGATAGAGAGAAGGGGAGTGTCAATGAGTGCTTGTCATGAAACATACTTGAAAATGAGGGTGAGAGACTGCAAAAACTCCCCCCACCGAGAGCCAGAGGTGGACAGAGAGACACACAGGAGACCCTGGCTGTCCACAGCCCACTGAATAATGCTCAAGACCCAAGGTTTTTATTGTTTCTAAAATATATCTTATTCACTTTTTCTTTCTGACCCTTGTACTGTTGTAAGAAGTGAATTTCCCCAGTGTGGCGTTAATAAAGTCTGTATCTATCTGTTTTCACTCCTCACTTCCTTTTTAAAAAAATCCTCTTTACTTCCTTTACCTCTTCCTCATTTAGCTGTTTGTATTAGTTTTGGTGTTAGTTTTAACCTTTTTAATTATTAAAGGCTGAACAGATAGTTAGTTTAGAATAGATAACCCATTAAAGAATTTACTGAATCGAGTTGAATCTCAGTCATAGGCATCTCAAAGCCTCATGATTAAGGTTCAGACAACCCATTTGCTAATGAGTAAAATAAAGGACAGCTTCCCTATACATTTTTAAATGTTTATTAGTGTTGAGTAGCTTGCTCAGCATCCTTTCACAGAGTTCCCGGTTTTTGTGTTTCAGTCTAGTTTCTATTTTTATTTCAGTTAACCAAAATACTAACTAAAATTCACGGTTCGCTCTTTTACGTGACGTTTTAGTTAACTATAATAATCTTACAGACAACCTGGTTTTGTTTTTAAAAGAAAAGAAAAACAGAGAAGAGTTTTTACAACCTTTTGGTCGTATTGTACTGTTGAAGTGACACCTGCTCTCGCGAGATCCCGCTTGCTGCTGAGTCGCTTCTCTCGGAAAGTGTCGTGAGACGTTGATAGTAGAGGACTGCTCGGCTAAGGTAAGTGAGGATACTGGCTCCACCATCAGCACGACAAAAATCCATGTAGTTCCCGGCAGGTGATGAAACTGTAGTGGAGCAGATGTCTGTCCGGTGGGGGATGTATTAAGCTCCGGGTAACAACGAGTGACGGCTCGCTAGCAGCCGGATGCCCGCTGAGGTGATGAGCGGACGGATGGATGAATGGGGCGGATCAACACGCTAGCTACGGTCACGTCTAATCGATTCCGCGATTGAAGCAAACTAGACTGATAAATAGAGTTATTATAGAAGCGATAATTCGGGGGGGAAGGCGCGACTTTGTGCAACTAAGCTTGGGTAACGACGAGAGATTTTACAGGAGCCCCGTGTAAGGGTTACCTAACGTAGCATTCCGGGCTAACCTGAGTCACTGGCAGCTGAATGAATTCTATCAGACCGGCACATCGCGGCCCTTCGCCCACCTAAGATCACCATTTAATGAAATATGCCGTGTTTGAACCTGCGGTAGCTGGATGAGGAGAGGAGCTGGTGTCAGAAACAGCAGCAGGGTGCCGATCGTGTTCAGCACCATGGACAGGGCTGCGGGAAGTCCTCGTTTACTTTTATTTTCTAGTCTTAAATTTCACCTTACTGAGCCTGTTTACTCGCTTTCTGAATAGCTGTCAGCATAGGACTGTTTAATTACTGCACTTACAACATATTAAAAACTAGGCATTGGGCAGCTCTTGTCCACATTAAAAATAAACATACAATCAACAGTGTTTGAGTACCTTTTATAGTTTCATTTGATTTGTTCGTCTTTGGCTTGTGTGACCTTACTTGAATACTTAGGTGGTGGAGTGTGCAGAGCATATTTTGCAGCCTTAGAAAAGAAATCCCACCTGTGTTGAGTATTTTTAGTTATTTTTGTCCCTTGAGTTGTCATTTGACTATTTCTACTTGCTGTGTCCACCCTGAAAGAAATATCCTTCCTCTTGCTGCTTTCCCTGAGGTTATCCCTCCTTTCCCCTTCGTGCTGTATAGATTTTACACCCACCTAGGGCACTTTTTTAAAAATCATTATTTGTGTCTGATATGACTCGGTGTAAAAGTAATCTAAAGGGAGAATTTTAGTCATTTGTCCCTGGTTATGACCAGATGGCTTTGTTATAGATGTGTTCAAGCCACGCTCTGTAATATAGGACATTTTTCATGTGCTTTAAGGGCTTGGCACCATTACAGGCTAACATTTGAAGGAGAAAAAAGCATCAGAAAGGGTCTGAACAGATTGTGCTGAAGCCTGGAGTCATGACATCTCCATCACCCGCTCTGTGATAATGACTGTGGGCGAGTAACACAGCTTTGCACCTGTCTTGCTGCGTGCATGTAGAAGTGAGATTTCTCTGGCTTGATTTTGTCATTTTAGTGTTTGAGAGGTGAGAGGAGGAGTGAGCCAGAGTATTTACTGGATTGTAATTTAACAGACTTGACAGTTTGGCTCGTTAATCATTCTGTCTCATTCCAGCATGTTAATAATTAAGACCAGCATGATTGCTTCTCAATGTCTGTTTCTTTTCAGCCCTCCTCAAAAAAAAAATCAATCCCCGCTGGACAACTGACACTTTGCAGAAAGGCCTCAAGCACTTAAACTGACGTTTAGGAACATCGTCTGAATCATGGGGAACATTTTTGGGAATTTGCTGAAGAGCCTCATAGGGAAGAAAGAGATGAGGATCTTGATGGTGGGGCTTGATGCTGCTGGAAAAACAACGATCCTCTATAAGCTCAAACTGGGGGAAATAGTCACCACAATCCCAACAATCGGTATGTGAAAGCAGCTTTCTACTCGCATCAGCCAACAGTGGATATGATGTTTTGCTTCACGCACTGTGTGACCTCTTATTTCAGGGTTCAACGTGGAGACAGTGGAATACAAGAACATCAGCTTCACTGTGTGGGACGTGGGTGGGCAGGACAAGATCCGTCCTCTCTGGAGACACTACTTTCAAAACACGCAGGGTGAGCGGAGCTAATCAGAGGGTCACAGCAACATAAATGCTTGCATTTCTCTTCTTCTAATGCAAATGGTTTATTTTGTTTCTTACTCTTGCCGCTGCAGGTCTAATCTTTGTGGTGGACAGTAATGACAGAGAGCGTGTGAACGAAGCGCGAGAGGAGCTGATGAGGATGCTGGCTGAGGACGAGCTGAGGGATGCCGTGCTCCTCGTGTTTGCTAATAAACAGGCAAGAGACTCTAGTGTTACGTATATTCATACACATAGCAGGCTCATAGCAGAGGGTGAGCCCCCAAATACCAGCTTCCTTATCTGTGTAATTTTAAAGCAGTTCTGGAAATTAGGTGGCATTAAATTATAGTGTGAGTTGTAATCATTACCAGGGTAGTAAAAAGGTAGTAAAACAGTCATTGTGACATGAACTAATGGGTAATCACAGATGTTACTAGTCACATTAGTGAGGTCAGTGATATTTAGGTGCAGACTTATAATTAACATCATGTGATATTCCACATCGAGAAAGGTTTTCACAGGAGTATTAGGGAGCAGTTACTTTCTAAGCTCTAATGTCTTAAGACTACTCTCTAATGAAGCAGGAATATTATAGAGCAGTTTAGAGATTAGTTACTCTGTAATAATACTATTATTATATGTTATAATACTATTGTTATGCTTTGTTAAAGAGCTCTAATATTCCTGTGTTTTCACAGGACTACTCTTAGACTCTACTACAGAAAAGTTACTCTCTAATACTCCTATGAAAGAAGAAGACTTAGAGAATAACTACCGTATTTTCACGACCATAAGGCGCACTTAAAAGTCTTAGATTTGTGCGGCGCGCCCTATAGCGCGGTGCGCCCTATGTGTTGTAAGGAGGACGTAGTAGAGAACACCATGAGAACGTTAAAGGGTGAAGTGTGGGCGTTGATCGTATATACCGGGACAATCGCACATACCTGTATAAAAGAACAGGTATGTGCATTATGCAGGACATCGTTGTTTTAACAACCCTGAAAATGGCAAAGAGACACGCTTACGAAGCACAGTTTAAACTGAAGGCCATCAGCTACGCGGAGGAACATGGAAATCGAGCAGCGGCGAGAGAATTTAAGATTAACGAATCGATGGTTCGCAAATGGAGGAAGCTGGAAAACAAGCTCCGGCAGGTCAAGAAAACGCAGCTGAGTTTCCACGGACATAAGGCGAGGTGGCTCGAGTTGGAGGAAAGACTCGAGCGGTGGATCATCGAGCAAAGAGCGAGCGGGAGAAGCGTTTCGACGGTCACCATTCGGCTAAAAGCAGTTTCACTAGCTGAAGAGATGAACATTGAACATTTCCAAGGAGGTCCGTCTTGGTGCTTTCGTTTTATGAAACTGTGCCATTTTTCCATCCGGACCAGGACTACGGTAGCGCAGCAACTTCCAGCGGATTATAAGGAAAAGCTGGCCATCTTCCGCTCCTACTGCAGCAAACACATCGGCGACAAAAACATCCAGCCCAGCCACATCACAAACATGGACGAGGTCCCGCTCACTTTTGACATCCCGGTGAGTCACACTGTGGAGAAGAAGGGGACCAGCACGGTAGCGATACGCACAACGGGGTATGAAAAGTCTTCTTTTACTGTTGTGCTTGGCTGCCATGCTAATGGACAGAAACTGCCGCCTATGGTGATTTTTAAGCGAAAGACTTTGCCTAAAGAGAAGTTTCCAGCAGAAATCATCATTAAGGCAAATGAAAAGGGCTGGATGGATGAGGAAATGATGAAAGACTGGCTGAGGGAGGTGTATGTAAGGAGACCAGGTGGTTTTTTCCACGCATCACCATCGCTCTTAATCTGTGACTCTATGCGTGCCCATCTCACAGCCGATGTGAAAAAACTAGTGAAGCAAATGAACTGTGAGCTTGCTGTCATTCCGGGAGGCCTGACAAAGGAACTCTAACCGCTGGACATCGGTGTGAACCGCCCGTTCAAAGTAAGGCTGCGAGCGGCCTGGGAGCGATGGATGACCGGTGGAGACCACAGTTTCACTAAGAGTGGAAGGCAGCGCCGGGCGAGTTACGCCACAATTTGCCAATGGATTGTAGATGCTTGGGCTAACATGTCTGCTGGCACTGTTGTTCGAGCTTTCGCAAAAGCCGGCATCGTTTCCGAGGAGCCGCACGGCACGGAAAGTGACTCTGACGGTGAAGACAGTGAACCTGGCATGTTTGATGGAGATTTAGCGCAGCTGTTCAATTCAGACACAGAGGATGAGGACTTCGATGGGTTTGATTGATGATAAAAATGTGAGTACCAAACTTTGTTTTGCTCCTGCTTTATTTTTAAATACGCACACTTGTATGCTTGTGTGTTGTTGATGATGACGATTACCGGCAATAGAAATGTGAGTAAGGTACCGAATTCAGGTTTGCTCCCGCTTTATTTTTAAATACGCATACGGTACTTGTATGCGCCCTATGGTCCAGTGCGCCTTATGTGTGTGTTAAATACAGTAAGGGCACACATAACTGAGACTGCGCCTTTTAGCACAGTGCGCCTTATGGTCGTGAAAATACGGTACCCCTCATACTACTCTCTAAAGCTCCTGTGAAAACACTGGAGTATTGCAAAGTAGTAATAATAATACTCCAGTCAAAATAAAACATGCAGAAAATTCATCCACGCAGAGATGGAAAGCGCAATTTTCTCTCCTCACTGACCCGTCTGCTCTTTGACAGGACTTACCAAATGCCATGAACGCCGCAGAGATCACAGACAAGTTGGGCTTGCACTCTCTGCGTCATCGCAACTGGTACATCCAGGCCACCTGCGCCACCAGCGGCGATGGCCTCTACGAGGGCCTCGATTGGCTGGCCAATCAACTCAAGAACAAGAAGTAAGAAGAAAACTGGAAGAAAGCATCCAGCGACCACACCCATACCAACTTTTTATTTCTTTTTAGGGATGAGGGTGCGGGTTGAGCACCGAGGTTTTTGATTGATAAAAGATTCTGGGTCTTGGGTGGGGGCGGCGGGGTGTCAGATTTAGATTTTTGGTCTGGTCCTTCTGGTTTTCTGTGGTTATAAAAAAAACACATTCTCATGTTCGTATCTAACCAGTCACTCACAGACACACACACAGAGACACACACATATGCACACTAACAATAAGCAATCACAGCAGGCACTTGCTTTTCCTCCGTCCACCTCTCGTCCACCAATCGTCTTTAGGTATATAATGTACTGTATGTTAGTCTCTAGGTGCTGTGTCGAGTCACATGGGACTCCAGCAATGAGTCCAATCTGACTTTGTTGATGTATGTTTTCCCGTTGTCAGTGGTCCATGAAAGGAACTGTTCCACGTCCTGTTTTTTTTTTCTTGTTTTTGTTGTTTTTTATGTCTTTTCCTACAGAGTTCCAGAGCCATGTTTGAGAACAGTCACATCTGGCAGATTCATGTCACAATGATTAATATGATTGCTTTGCTTTTCCTTTTGACTTGCGAGCGTGTACTTGAACTCCGCAGCCTAGACAGTATTATCCCAAGCAGCTCTCTGACGTCTTTTGATATCTGTGCCATGTTTCTACTCCCCGTGTGGCAACCCGAAGCGTCGAAGCCGCCGTTTTTAAATATTTTAAAACGCACAACACTCTTTCTCAGTTGCCTCACCTGCATGCATCCTGCCACCACTGTTGGGTACTTCTCCATCCAGAGAACCGCATAGATGTTATTTGTATGTTTTCCCCCCTCATCGTGTTCTCGCGCCGTTTACAGTAGGATGCGCAAAACTATCCGAAATCACCACTTTTAGTGCAGTTGGTGGCAACATTTGCTCAGAACAACAACAACAAAAAAAAGCCAACAAAAAAAGCGACTAGTCAGCTTTATGGTCTTTTTAGATGTGAAAACAGCATATAGCACATTAACTCAGCACAGATGGCCTGTGCTGCTTGTCTATACGAGTACTCGAACTGCGTCAGGTTGCTCTTGCTTGTGTGGATTTTTTTTTTTTTAATTTTTAAATTTTTTGTGTCTAATTTGCATACCGGGGGGGTGGGGATGGGGAGGGGGACGATGCTGTAACTGATAACTCCGTATTACTGAATGTGAATATTGTTGATGAATCTATAAGTGGCTGTAATGATGTTTATCTGACATGCCATCATTTCAGTGATGTATCTGCATAAGTCATGCAAAACGAAGCAGGGTAACCGGATTGGTATGTCGATGTTGTAGTTTGCAGAAATTCACAAACCACCAACTTTCCGAACAGCAGACGGGATTGCGGCGTCGCCACTGATACAAGCAGAATCCGCAGACTCCTGTCAATGAAACGATTCCTTTGTGCCACACATGGGTACTGCTGCCACTCATATACCAGTCACAGTGCAACACGCTGTGCATCCGCCCTACCAACTTATCAGCACATATCCAGCATCTGTTGTAACCATGAGTTAGATCCTTTGGTTTTTGTGGCCTTATATTCCGATTGATTTCCTCTCACAGAGTTTGGTTTCATACTTACCAGTAAAGAATGATTTATTCCTTATTGCCCTCTAACGGCAGGTTTCGCACCACAGCTCACTATGGTAAGGCAAAGATTTCGTCGTATAATGTGTTTTTTTTCTTTTGATTTTTGCCCGTATACTTGATTCATATTTGGTGGTAGATTTCTTCAGTTCTCTTTGGGGTTTAAATGAACTTTGATGTAGACTGTGTCTGTGAAACAATCAGTGCAGAGAAATAAAAGATTCTGATGATTCATTCTGTACCGTTATAGTTACACAAGTAGATTTAAAAAAAAATGTTGAAGACCATGTTTCAATGCTGAATGCATGGAGACATCTGTATGTGATGTAAGAAACCAAAATCCTGCTGTATTACGAATAAACCCATTTTCTGAATGATCTGTCTCATCAGCTGGGAGCGGGAACTAATAGGCTTCATTGCCACATACGTACAGCTTCTTCTTCTTGTTTTGGCTGCTTACACAGCACCATTTCACCCTGGCATTTTCCTTTGTCACACCAACTCTTCTGCACATCCATGAATCTTAGCTGTCTTTGTTTTTTTTTCTCTGGCAGCTTCATAGTCAACATGCTTTGTCCAGTACATTCCCCGTCTCTGACTTTGTTTCCAAGCTGCTCAACCTGACCTGTCCCTCTGATGTTCCAATCCTGTCCATTATGGTCACTCCTAGTAAAAATCTTATCATCTTCAACTCAGCTTTCAGTCCTTTTCTCAGTATCACCGTCTGTAAACCGTACATGGCAGCAGGTCTCACTACCACCTTGTAAACTACTTCCTCTCTTGCTGCTATTCCTCTGTCACAAATCACCCCTGACAGTCGTCTCCACCCTACTCCACCCTGCCTGCACTCTCTTCTCATTCTGCACTCACCTGTCTTGTGCACTGTCCATTATCTTGGATTGTTGACCACAGGTATTTCAACTCCTCCACTTCATTACACTTCACTGTTACACCTGCCTCTATGTCTACGTGACAAATGTCTTGCTGTGACAGGCTCCAACCAGGAGAGGACACTGTTCCACAATGATATCTGTTCGGTCAAAGAGGTCCCAAAGCATTAATCAAATCCATTAAAAATTGAAAGGTTTATTTGTCCTCTGAGACACCCCTGCTGAACAACATGCAGTAGCTGACATGATTTTAATTGTTCATCTCAGGCAAGATCGGTTCAATCTTATCCAAAAGAAATAGAGATGGTCATAAGTGCGTCCATTTCCTCTAAATCAGACTATTGCTACTCTTTAAACACATGCTTGAGCCAGCAAGAGCTACTTAGATTAACGCTTAAGTGTGCTGCAGCTGGACTCCTCAGAAATAGATATATATGCATAACTCATACATCACAAAACATATGGAATAATTCCTAAATCTGCGGTGAAAGGGGAAATATACTGTCATGTGAAAAAGGAAGTCCACCGTTTGTAGAGCCACCTTCAGCAGCCATAAGTCAACGTAACTGTTTTCTGTAATCAGGGTCTCGTTTTGTCGTAGAGCAATTTCAGCCTTCTTCTTTTTTTTAATTTAAATTTTCAGTCCATTGAGGTTTGCGGGCATTCATTTATGCACAGTGTTGTAAAGGCTCACCTTTCAGCACATTCACTTGACCAGATGCACCTTGTTTCTTTTCCTCACCTTTGATTGGGTGTGGTGCTTGCCCTTAATTGCACTCACCTGTCACTCGTTATATAAGGACTGCAGTCACCTACAGCTCACTCTTTCTTCACTCCCACATGGGGCAGCAGCTGAGGTGAGTTTCTGTTTGAGTCTCCTGAGTTTATGTATTATTTTGAGTTACTTAAATCATATTTTATTTCCTTTCAGAGATGGCAGTCCATGTGTCTTTCCTTTACTGATTTGAGAATAAAAGGAGAACCCTGTGAATGATTGATGACTGCTTATTTTCATTCTAATCGGATGAGCCCATGATGATGACTACTTAAATCCTGAGCCTTCCTCCAGAACACACAGCTCCCTTATTTTCAGGCATTCTGTTGTAGATTTATTGCTGTCCTTGCAATCATTGTCCTATTGTGTGATTTACATGTTAGACAGTCTCACTGGCCTCTAAAATACTTTGGTACACATGGGAGTTCATGGTGGACTCAATGACTGCAAAGTGTCCAAGTCCTGTGGCTGCAAAACAAGCCCAAATCATCACCCCTCCACCACTGTGCTTGACTCTTGGTATGAGGCGCTTGTGCTGATCCTGTGGTTTTTGCCAAACAGAGCACTGTGTATTATGCCCAAACATCTTCACTCCAAAGGGATGTTTGAGAGGTCTTGTGGTTTATTTAGATGCAACTTGATGCTAACCCGAGCCCTGCTGCCATGTTCTTTATCCTAGCAACCTTTCCAAACAACCTCTCAGCCCGTGTCTAACTGTAGTTTCATATCTAACATGCTAGCTGAGTCTTGTAGAGTTTGAGACGTGGCTCTTGGGTTCCTTGCACCCACTTACCTTTCTGAACTTTTAACTATGCATATGCCCAATGACAAATATTGACATATGGAAAAAGTGCATATTTAGGAGCTGAACATTTTAGTGGTGTGTACAAAACAGTTTAATGCACTTTTTCATGGTTTGCATCAGGTGCAAAACGAGTCCATTTACTTTCACTACTCTCAGCTTTGCCCTGAAGCACCAACATACTTCAGTTACACTTCAGTAGTTTTCTGTGAGATTTTTCTTTGGTAAAACAGCCTGAGAGTAGAGTGTTAATTTGAGCATCAGGTTCCATTAAAGATGTTCAAGTCTTTTAATGTTTCTCTGAACTTCTGTTCCTAAGCAGGCAGCTTCTGTGAGGAGAAAAAGGAAGGAAATGCTTTTGATAATGATTCCTGTCATTGGTAAAACATTAACCATTTGTTTTTGAGTTTCCTTCTTACCTTTAGGCAGGGGGGGGGGGGGGGAGAGAGAGAGGTTATACATGTGAAGAAAAAACAAACTTGCATCAATCAGATTTATGCAATCAGTGTCAGTCTTTGTTTTCCACTGAAGTTATTTTGCATGGCAGTGTGTGCGTGACATGAACTGGAGGTTCAGGAAGAGCCAGTTTCCACAGAGCTGTTTAGCTCGCTCATCCACTGTAACTGGTACACGGTGTTTGTGTGAAGATAAACAAGATGACAACAGATATGATTTTGTTTTTTGTTACAATACCTCACATTAGTTTGGTTTAAACGTGCAGCTTGACTTACTCCCCTGTACTGAAACTATTCAAGAACTGCCTTTGTTATACAAGCAAATAACAAACTTTGCAAGGAGTCCCAAGTACAACTGTAAAATCACGCAGGAGCAATGATATGATGCAGCAATAAAAAATTTTAAAAAAGCAATCGTACATTTTCAGACTTTGAGGAGGTCAAAGTCCTGTTATCAAGAAAACAGATGTAAGAAACATGCCATCAGATCATATGTGGAACATGCAAAGAAGCAGAGAACAAACTGAAGACGTCAATCTAAGCATTTGTTGTTTTCTGTAGCAAAGGAATATAATGGGAGGGAGTGACTTGCATGCGCTGACTGTAATAATAAAGCTATTTACACGCGCAGGAAAACAAGACGGATAAATAAGGGCTGAATTTTACGTGATTTAACGAATGATAAAAACAACAACACAAACTTGTTTGCCTGAATAATGTTGGGGAATTTACCCACTCAAAGTCTAGCTACATTTAATCACTTTACAAATTATGATAACAGATACACGCACACACTATCAACAAAAAACGTTGTCTTCATGAAATATTCATCACATGTTGACAAACAGCAGGAAGAAAATGGCCCAGAACCACTATTGTGGCACACATTTGTTGCTATTTTATTGTCATTTTTAATTCACACCAATATTATTATTATTACTGAACTGTAGACAACAGAACTGTGGATCAATCGGCCTCACGTACAGAGAGGGAAACTGTTTTCTGAAGGCAACACGCGTTTTTAATACAGTTTCCAACTGGACATAGGAGCAAATGTGTGAACGCATTTTTCAAGTTGTTTTCGATGTTTCTACTGGCTTTCTTTTATGCTATTGTGTGTTGCGCGTTTTGCTCCCGCCCACAAAAATCAGTGCTAGAGGAAAACAGCCGCTCCCGCTACTGATTGGCTCCGCGGTGCGCTCCAATCACCGCGATGTAGTGACTCTTCTCCACACAAACCCGAGCGGTCGACTAGTAAGGTTGTGACAAATGTAGCGAAAACACAAACAGGTTTTGTTTGGTTTTGTTTTTCTAACTGGATGTACTCCTGTTCGTGAAGACTAGAACAAGTTGAAGCAGAGGATTAAGAAAACGACAGCCGAGTAGTGGTCTAAATGGTCAGACTCGGAAGCAACGAGGGGATTTGGGAAGATTCAAGGACACATTTCTTCTCTATAAATACGATGGTGATGTTTATTTGATTCGACGCCAGCCTGGAGATTTGAATAAGAATGAAGGTCCTTGTGAAGAAGGTGCAGCAGGTGCTCTACGTCCTGCTGCCGTGTGTACTCCAGCTCTGCTGCGCTCAGACTCAAGGAGGTGGGTATAAACACCCGCACACACATATTCACACACGTTTATTTTTATCATTAGCCTGGGAGAGGAACGATGAATACAGTGGCGGTCCTAGGCTGTTTGGAACCCTGGGTGAACACTCCCCCCCCCCCCCCCCCCCCACACACACACACACACACACTAATTAATGTTATCTTGTTGTATCCCTGTTGTGGTCAGTGCTATCCTCTATGTTGTTGCATGCTGGGGGCAGCAGGTTGAGGGTCACAGATACCAACAGACTAAATAAACTGATCCACAAGGCCAGTAATGTTGTGGGGATGGAGCTGGACTCTGTTAGGGTGGTGTCTGAGAGGCAGATGTTGTCCAAGATATGGATAATACCTCCCACCCATTCCATGACGTCCTGGCTACTCACAGGAGCACGCTCAGTGAGCGACTGAGTTTACCAAAAAGCGCCACTGAACGACACAGGAAATCATTCCTGCCCGTGGCCATCTCCCTGTACAATTCCTCCATCTAATACACTGTAAACACTGCAATAGTTACACCCTTTTTATACACGCTCTTTTTTACTCTGTAATATTCTTGTCATATTTTTTTTTATATTTATTTCTAATCACCAATTTTAATCCTTGATATTTAAAACTGAGTGATCTGTATACAGGGCTGGACTGGGACAAAAAATCGGCCCGGGCATTTTGACTAGAGACCGGCCCACCAGGTATTATACGAAAAAACATTAAGCCTTTGAATGAAAACGAACGCTGTTGTGACAGTGATGTACGCTGTCTTATTGGTCTATGTATGATTTCTATACGTTGTAAACCAGATAAAAACTTTGGTTGTAAGATTCAGATAATTATTTAATAAAAGCGAGATATTTTAAATGAGAATAAGAAAGAAAAGTATTTCTTTGTGCCCCTCTCCCTGTTAATGCCCTACCTGGCCCCTGGCAAAACTTTGCTAGACCCGCCCCTGCACAGTTACCAGCTGTCAGCTACACAGAAAGGATCCTGGGGTTATTTGTCGCTCAGAAACAGTTCATAACTTCCCTTCAACTCATCCATGTCACCTAAAAGGTAAACCTGTTTCTCCATCACCTGTTCAGCTCTGATGATTCAATAAGGAAATCTCCTGGTTTCATCTTCATGTTTCCCTCTCACCAGATAACCAAACCGACATAATGACCAGCAGCTTTTACAGCTGTGGTTCCAGCAAACATCAGCTGATACTAGAAATTAATATGAAATAAATTCTAACAACAGCTGATCAAGCTTAAACATGCTGCTGTTGTTTAGCGCGACAACCGCTGGTTTCTCCTTTCTGGCGCAAAGTGGGCGATAAACAAGCGAGAGAGAAAAGCCGATCAGCTGATCATTGATCAGTTTCACGATTGAATGAGAGAAGAAGAGACAACTGACAGCGTAAAGACAGAGAAAAACTCCAGCTTTGTGTCTTTTTCTATTCTAGCTGAAGTCCGGGACAAACTGCGTTCCTTTTCACCTCAATACGAAACGCGTAATATTTTCTCTGAATACGGAACAATTCTGTTTTTTAGGGGACAGTTGGCAACTCTAGTAACTAACCTTATGAATAAAATAAAGTTCACTATCAGTAACATAGCACCACCCAGCTGTAGAAATTCCGTCATGCTAGCTAGTACGCAGTACAAGTTATTGTAACTGACGGTAAAAAGTCAGCACAACGAAAATAAACTCCACCTAAACTTGGTTTATATCTGACCCAGATAGACTGCAGGTCATAACTTCTTACCTGAAGTTCAGTTCACCTGACACTCGGACCGGCGGCTGCTTCGGGTCTCTCCTCCTCCTGCCTCACCTTTCCCTCATCCACCTGGCCTCTTGTAGCAGCTCCGCCATAGCCACCACCAAACAACTGAGTTGTTTTTACACATCTGTCAGCATCTGGCCAATCCATCACCTTTCATTGTTTATACTGTTATAAAAATACATTTAAAAAAAATCATCGGCCCATAAAAACCAAAAATCACCATCGGCCCACCGGGCAAATGCCCGGTATGCCCGTGGCCAGTCCAGCTATGTCTGTATATATTAGTGCTATTTCTTAGATGTGTAAAATCTGTAACATCATTATTGTTTGGAGTTTAGTCTGTTACTGTTACTATTTTTACAATTTCTTCTTGGACCAACTGTAACCCACATAATGTCCTTAGGGATTAATAAAGTGTTCTGATTCTGATTGTTTCAGGATGACCTGCCATTATCCAATGACACATCTGCTTACCTGTATCTTTTGCTCGTTTCTCCTCTTCTTCTTTGCTCTTTTTTTTCTAAACTGAGCACCTGATGGCTTAGAAGTTTTCTTGTCCATCTTCCATTGGTTTGAATTTTGCACTCCAGTATGACCCATCCCCTAACCCAAGGTTCACAACAACATAACCTAATAAATCTACACCTTAGTTCACAGATTTGCTTTGTCTGGGTTTATTTCTGGGATTTCACACAACCCAGGATTCAAATCATGAATACATAATGGGCTTGGATTTACAACATTATGAATGAAATGTGCTCTATTTGGAAGCAGCCGGCCCCCCTCCCCTTTCGACGGGTTGTGTGAGAACACTGCAAGGGAACACTGCAAAGGCTGCAAAGGCAAGGAGAGAGGGCTGGCAGAAAGTTGCTGACAAATTAAACTCGTAAGTAATTTAATAATAATAATGGTAAATGGCCTGCATTTGTATAGCGCTTTTCTAGTCCCTAAGGACCCCAAAGCGCTACATTCAGTCATTCACCCATTCACACACACATTCACACACTGGCGATGGCAAGTGTTACGGCCCTAGCCTCTCTCTCTCTCCTGAGGGTGCCTGTGTGGGCGTGTCCCACTACCTCCCCTGCCTGAGATGCCACCTTTCCCTCCTGTACAGCTGACTCCCATCAGCAATTAAGGGTATTTAAGCCCAGAGCAGGGTGAGCTCTGGGCCAGAGTGCCATTTTGTGTGGGTCCAGCTAGTGAGCTGAGTGTCTTGTGGTGTTTCCAGCTAGTGAGCTGAGTGTCTTGTGGTGTTTCCAGCTAGTGAGCTGAGTGTCTTGTGGTGTTTCCAGCTAGTGAGCTGAGTGTCTTGTGGTGTTTCCAGCTAGTGAGCTGAGTGTCTTGTGGTGTTTCCAGCTAGTGAGCTGAGTGTCTTGTGGTGTTTCCAGCTAGTGAGCTGCGCTTTCCTTTTGACTTTTTGCCTTACTGACCGACGCCTGAGTTTTGTTTGTTTCTTTTATGGTGATAACGGCTTGTCCGTCTCTTTTAGTTGAATTACTTCAATAAAACTGTTTTATTTAACTGTTTTGCCTCCCTGACTCCTTTTTCTGACCCGGTCACTTTTGTTACTTCCCCCTCCCCGCCTAGACCCCTCAGGGGAACGTAACACAAGCTACATTGTAGCCACAGCTACCCTGGGGCGCACTGACAGAGGCGAATAATAATGGATTGGAGTTATATAGCGCTTTTCAAGGCACCCAAAGCGCTTTACAATGCCACTATTCATTCACTCTCACATTCACACACTGGTGGAGGCAAGCTACGGTTGTAGCCACAGCTGCCCTGGGGCAGACTGACAGAAGCCAGGCTGCCATATCGCGCCATCGGCCCCTCTGGCCAACACCAGTAGGCGGTAGGGTAGATTTATTATATTACATTATATCCTCTTTCACATTAGAGCCACAACAGGACCCACTAGAACATGGGAACAAGTAAAGGTGAAATATAAGAATATTCTACAGAATGGTACTATTTATCACTAATATTGCTTTTAGTCTCTTGAAAAGAGACCCTGAAATAATCTGTTTGTTTGTTTATCAGAATCAGAAACTTTATTGTCATTGTCACGAGAACAACGAAATGAAGAATGGTCCCCGATCATTGCATCATCCCTGGCAATATCAAAATATAAATAAAACAATAAAATTCAATAAATAAAATAGATGGAATACTTAAAATACTAATAAGATGTAACAGTAAAACATTCACATACATTCCCACACACATGCTATAACAGCAACCAAGAAAAGGGCAGAGCACAAAAAGACAGGTGGTGGTCCTGCACCCCCTCGTCAACAAGTTGGTTAAGTAAATAATACCCTCACGGGAAAATCGATATGTCTCTATGAGCACACTGTCGCGCTGAGCTAAAGGATCCTGTCTATCCCGCAATATACGCTGAATTCTGAAAACTCTCCTTATCAATCTTGCACCTTCCGCAATGGGTTGGTCGCGTAAACGGACAGGACATGGCTGCGACAGACTTCCCAAATCCACCTTCGCTTTTATAGCCGTGGTCCCTCATCTTGATTACACGAAGTAATTTACTATTACTACTCTAAAATATGAATTACATCTGAAATAATCAAATACATGAAATAGAATGATTAATAGTACATTTCCCTTTTTTTAGGAAATGGCCTGTATGTATCTGTATGAAATCAATAAAAGAATCAAATACTGCATTATCTTTAGTTACATTGATAATATTTATTTATGGAAAAACAGTGGAAAAATATCGCTGTTGCTTTCGTATAAATGAAGCGGACATACCTGAGTGGCCGCGATCTAATCCTGTTTACATAAAGTAAACCTGCTCCCGAGCAGGTTTACGCTTACAGCTCTGTTGCTATGACAGCAAGTCCCGGATGAGCTTCGGAGAACCGAACGATCAAAGATCACGCGAAATCGTCAACAATCTAATCCAGCTAACTTACTTAGCGAGGTACGAAGAACGGGCCCCTGGTTATTAAATGCCGCTCCAGCCAGCCAGAGAATCCCCCGTCGCCCCGCCCCTCTCCTCCCTGTGCCGCAAGCAGCAGGCACACCTCGCAAACTGAGGGCGCCCTTACTCCCACCGATCGGTGCCTATGACATCCCCAAAATGCGCTGGCATGATGTTTTCTTTTCTTTTCTTTCCTTTCCTTTTTTTTCCTCCTTTTTTTTTTGGCCGATGCCCGTGATGCTGCCCCCACCACGATGCCGCCCTGGGCAACCGCCCATGTCGCCCTTATCAAAAATCGCTACTGTCTGTGGGTTTTTTTTTTATAGTTTAAAAACGGCTCTTAAACTTGCAAGTTGATCTTTAAAATCAAGCCAGAAAGGTGTGAACAGATGCCTAGATACAGATATCCAAGAAACCAAGTAGCTGTGTGGTGTCTGTTTGTCAAACTGAAGGCTTCCACTTTCTTTTCTGATAGGAGCCAGTTTGGTCTATCTGAAGGTAGTGGCACGCAGCGCTGGCACTACGGTTTCATAAGTTAGTGTTTTGGGATTGTACCCTGTAACCAGATTGTAGACTGTAACCAGTGTTGAGGTCATTACCCAAAAAAAGTAATGTATCGAACAATTTCACCTGAAACTCATTGACACATACACACACCAGTTAGCTATGTAAACCTATAGGCTAGAGTCAAACACACCAACACAGTGAGGAGACAGCCCAAAGCCACCCCAGAGTGATCTCCACAGCCACACAAACAGCCACATTTCTAAATATGTTTCTTTAATTGACAGAACATCTCTCTGCTGTGCTAACGTGAATGGAAAGTGTTTATTTTTAGCTCATTAATTAAACTGTTAAAACTGAACATGATAAACTAGGTAACGCAGTGTGCTGGAGGTTGTGGGAAATGGCTCGCTGTATACTGACGTGGATAGCCTTTTAAAAATCAGATGATTAATGAATTCGCTTTTTTTTAAAAAATCTAAGAACCTTTGCTTTTCGCAGTGACCGTTTGTGACGGCACCAAGAACTTTCTGAGCACGATGGGAAATTCAGAAATCATGTACAACTTGATGAAGACGAGGTACAATAACTGCGACATTGTGATAGGAAACCTCGAGATCACCATGATGGGCCACACCAGAGACTTCAACTTTCTGGAGGTGAGGTTGCAAACATTACGAACAACAAACCAAGAGAGAGTTTGACTACCATTTTCTCCAGCTAAACAAAAACAAAGCTGAGGTAATAGTCTTTGGCGCCAAAGAAAAATGATTACAGGTCACCAGAGAACTTCAATCTATACATCTAAAAACCACAAACCAGGCGAGAAATTTGGGTGTAGTGATGGATGCAGACCCAAACTTAGAAAAACACATTAAGACAATAACAAAATCAGCTTACTATCACCTCAAGAATATTTCAAGGATAAAAGATCTGATGTCTCAACAGGACCTGGAAAAACTAGTCCATGCATTCATCTTTAGTAGGCTTGATTACTGTAACAGCATCTTTACAGGTCTACCTAAAAAAACCAGTCAGACAACTACAGCTCATTTAGAACTCTGCTGCTCGAGTCCTCACTAAGACCAAAAAAGTGGACCACATCAGTCCAGCTCTGAGGTCTTTACACTGGCTGCCTGTCCGTCAGAGGATAGACTTTAAAGTTCTGATGCTGGCCTATAAAGCTCTGAATGGTTTAGGACCAAAATACATCAGTGACCTCCTGACCCAGTATGAACCTTCCAGATCCCTCAGGTCATCTGGATCCGGTTTTTTATCAGTTCCCAGAGTCAGAACCAGACACGGAGAAGCTGCATTCAGCTTTTATGCTCCTTATATCTGGAACAAACTCCCAGAAAGCCTCAGATCAGCTGAAACACTCAGTTTATTTAAATCCAGGTTGAAGACTCACCTATTCTCAGCTGCATTTGAATAAAGCACCAAATCCACACGTTTAAGCTTAAATTTCAAAACTTATATTTTAACTACTGATTTTATCTACTGTTCTGATTTTATCTGTTTTGATTTTATATACAGTTTTGTTTGTTTGTTTGTTAATTAGTTTGTTTGTTTGCTTGTTTTAATCAATTTTAAATCATGCTTTTTATTTGGTTTTGTTTCTAATGTCTCTGTAAAGCACTTTGAATCACCTTGTTGTTGAATTGTGCTATACAAATAAACTTGCCTTGGCTTGCCTTACCATTATTCCTTTCACTGCAAAGGTGTCACCGACAAGATGAGTAAGGATGTGAATCAACCATTTTCATTCTGTTGTGTTTGATCGCTCTCTGTAATGGATTTTGTCTCAAATCCAGAATGAGCTCATTTATGCCCCCACCCCTTTTGTGCTAGTCATGCCACTGAAGTCAGTGACTAACTCAGTAAGCAAACACGCCCCTGCTGATTTGTGACCCTGATAACAATTTGATTGAGCAGAAGAATTGACAAATTACATTTTTCTCTTCCTTGTTCTTTTCTTTTGCCTTGCAGTCTATCAAGGAGGTGACAGGGTACATCCTTTTTGCTATCAATGAGTTCAGCCGCCTCCCACTGCACCACCTGCGCATCATCAGAGGCAGCACACTGTATGAGGACCAGTATGCCTTGGCTGTCATGGTCAACTATCAGAGGGATGGGGAGCATGGCCTTCAAGAACTGGGCCTGACTCACCTCACAGGTACACAGAGAGTCACTCATTTGATGTATAGAGTGTGTTTAACATGTGGGAGGCTGGATTGGAGCAGATAAGAGGTCAAGTTGGATGTGGCACTCTTACTGTTGGAGCTCCCACATCTACACAGTTCAGCCACACCTTTAGAATACCGGTTGTTGAAACGCAGCAGTGTGTGTGTTTGTGCCCGTGTGTGTGCTTGTGTGTATAGAAGTGATATGAAGTCCCTGGAATGTACCATGTGCTCAACCGCTCAACTGCCAGTGTAACATGAGCTCCAGCACATGATACGTTTGCTGTGTAGTAAACAGAGAATGGCAGAGTTTGTTAGGATGAGGCACAGGCCTGTTCGGGCTTGCTTTCCTAATTGTACTGCCCCATTTACACCTATGTGTACCTTCTACAGAGATCCTCAGGGGAGGAGTGAAGATCATCCGGAATAAGTATCTGAGCTACGCCCCGCAGGTGAATTGGCTGGACATAGTGAAGGATGGAACAGCCCAAATTGTGATAGAGGACAATGGGCCTGAAAGTGAGTGCACTGGGTTGTAACTACACACATAGATATATCTGCGTCTTGTTTTTAGGAGCCAGAAGTGAATCCGTTTGAGCCGACAGGTTAGAATCTTAAGCTAATACTAGCAAGCTTAATGTTAATGTGCATCCATAGACTGATGCATTGCATTACCCAGACACAAATACCTGCTAATTGTACTAACATACAAATAAAATAGTAGAATTTCACTCCACAAAATGATGCAATTAACCACACAGAAAACACCCAAAAACCTCCTTAAAAGGTGCAAACACGACAAACATGGTAAAGTGGACCATCTGAGGTGACACCTAGCAGACACGTGGTGGTCTAGCAGCCCCTGGTCTCAAACTTCAAAGCCTTAAAACAATTTAAACATGTGAGTCATTAAAAAAAATAAGCACAGAAGGTCAAATTAGTTCTAAAGACAGAAACCATTTTTTGTTTAAGTCTGTAAACATGTTTACACTGGCGAAACGTCTTATTGGAGTTAACTCGCACTTGGATTCACCCTCAACTGGCCATTAGAGGAACTGCAGGCTTCATTTTTCAGCGCTGCAAGTTGCATCTTGTAACTTGTTGAGGTTTCATTTTTTTCTTCTGCTGAACTTTGGATTTAAAACAAAAAACAAAATCTGAACTTTTCCTTTAATTTAAGACTTTTGTTCTGGTTTTGTATTAAAATGCGGAAACTAATAAGAGTTTGTTTTTTTTTTTTATCTCAGAGCCTTGTCACAAAGCCTGTGGAGACGTGCCATGCTGGGGTCCAGGAAATGACACATGCCAGATCTGTGAGTCATATCAAGCACCTTTATCTTTAATGTCTTGATTTTCCACGCACTGGTTACCTTGTGAGATGTCTCACACATGAATCATGGCTGCTGCCAGAGTTGTTCATTTACATTGCACATTGTTAATAATATACGTAACTTCAAAGTTAAAAGTTTAATATGCATCTACAGTACAGTTTTAGTTTCACGCCAGGTTTTTACAAGCGTCGACTCTCTTACAGTGACAAAGACCGTGTGCGCCCCTCAGTGTAGTGGCCGCTGCTTTGGTAGAAACCCGAGCGAGTGCTGCCACGTTGAGTGTGCTGGAGGTTGCACTGGGCCCAAGGATACAGACTGCTTTGTGAGTCCAAGTCTTCCACAGGCTTTAATGAGAAGATATTTTCACATGTTGCAGTACAGAAAACGCAGATGTAAAAATAAAATGTTCCTCTGTTATAAATTGCATTTTGCAGGCCTGCAGGAACTTCAACAACTCGGGCTCCTGCGTGCCTCAGTGCCCACAAACTGTGATCTACAACAGGCTTACATATAGAATGGAGCCCAACCCCAATGCCAAGTACCAGTACGGCTCTATTTGTGTGACCCAATGCCCCAGTGAGTCCCACACATGACAATATTCACATAAACTCAGAATTTATACATAGTTTCTTCCTGTAAGATTGCTGTTTTTACATATTTTTAATCATTGTTATGACTGCGCTGTTCAGCTTTCTTCACAGTGTTTACTGAAGGCTTAACGCAGTCACTGACGATCATTTATGCATTTATTCTCATGTGTTTTCTGTTTTTTTTAATAGAAAACGTTGTGGTGGATGGCAGTTCATGTGTGAGCAACTGCCCATCTAATAAAATGGAAGTGGAGAAAAATGGTGTGAAAACATGTGAGCCCTGCAAAGGCCTCTGCCCTAAAGGTATTTCATGCAGATCGAACTCAAGCTCTCTCTACAGATACCTTACAGCTTTGCTGTTATTAACTGTTTCCTTCTCATCTTTTTTTTTCCCAGTTTGCCATGGCACAAGCTGGACTGATTCAAACAGCGAAACGGTCGATGCTCGCAACATAGAAAGTTTTATAAACTGCACTAAGATCCAGGGAAGTCTTAACTTCCTGGTGACGGGAATAGAAGGGTAAAAAAAACTTTCTTTCATAAAACGCAGCAAAGATTTAAAAAAAAATTTCTCTAGATCAACCTGCACTTTTTTGACGTTTTTGCAACATGCTTTTCCTTTTACTTACTTATTTCATTTTGGCTCAGTGATGACTACAACAAGGTACCACCCCTTGATCCAGAAAAACTGAAAATCTTCAACACGGTGGAGGAGATTACAGGTGTGTGTATGTTGTGGGGTTGTGCTTTTTTTTTAGACTGTCACTTAGACTGCTTTTATCTTTTTATGTTATTTAATGCCATTTGCAGTCTGGTTGAGGCTTCTGAAAAACAATCTCTCTGTTTTCAGACTTCCTCAACATCCAGTCGTGGCCTGCAAGCATGTCTGACCTGTCAGTCTTCTCCAACCTCCAAACAATTCAGGGAAGAAAACTTTACAAGTGAGAAACAGTTGTTTTGTTTTTGTCTTTTCTGCATTGTTATGCAGACAGAGTATTTGCTGGAATATAAAAGTAATTTTGTTTTTATTTTCTTTGTTATTTCTAATTTTTATCCTATCTTGTTATCCTGTTTAGAGGAGTGATTAGTAAAAGGTACAGTAAAGATTTCACATGCTCACATCTCTCTATCTCCTCTTAGAGCCTACAAATGTTCTGTCCGAATCCGTGGTGTTGGTATTTTTCAGTATGATTTTTTTCAGGGGTAATTCAGCACTGGGATTGTTTGGTTAAGCCGGCCGTGGGCACAACTTTTTAAAGCTGGGAGAGGCAGCATGTTTTTGACATCAATTTGACAAAGAAAAAGCTCTTTTCAGGCTGGTCTCAAGCTTCAGTAAATGAGAGGAAAGCAAGATGGGGTACATCAGAGTACTTTTACCTAGGTTTAAATCCTGTCTGAAACCAAAAGCACTAAAGCATTAAAAACAAACCGCCTTCTCAGCTTTAATGAGTTCACATATAACTAAAGAATTTACCAAAGTAGATTCTACAAAATTGATACCGCAGTATCAGTTTTGTTGTAGTATTTCCATACTACATACTACATGATGCATGAAAATACTGAAGATTAAACATGAATATGTTTGTTGGCTGTTTGTCTTTTTAAGTACACGGGTTATGCAATTTGAAAAACATGACATTCAGACACCGAATCACTGAATTCATATTGTGTCTAAAAGGTATCAAAATGAATAGATGGTGACAAACTTCTCAAAGAAAACACACTGTGAAAGATTATATTACATCATTAAATGTGATCAGTAAGAACAACAAGAAACACAAAGTGCCACACTGCTGGATTTTGTGCAAATACAGCTAAAGTGCATTAATTGTGTTTGTAAACCTTAAAAAATAATGTCTGACATCATGTTCTTGAAAACTGCTAAACCTAAAAGAAATATGGCTTTCAATATTCACTTTGATTTTGTGGTATTTTAAACAAAATTGGAACATTTTCATCCACTTTCTGACCTTTATTTACTTCCTGCTGTTCTACAGGAGCTATGCACTCCTGGTGGTTAAGATCAATTCTCTGACCTCGCTGGGGTTGCGCTCGCTGCAAAACATAAATGATGGTGCCGTGTACATTAAAGGAAACAAGAATCTCTGCTATCATGATACTGTCAAATGGACACGGCTTTTAGGCTCCCGTCCACAGAAACGTTCAAAGCTCTTAGTCATGGCCAACAACCAAAAGAAGGGTGAATGTGGTGAGTGGGGGCGGACCATTTAAAACTTGCAAGACGTGATTGTGAACAATGGCTCTGCTCATAACATCGTTTCTGTTTTGGTTGCGTCCTTAGTTAAAGAGAAGCATGTGTGTCACCCGCTGTGCTCCTCTGATGGCTGCTGGGGTCCGGGTCCAGACCAGTGTGTCAGCTGAAAGAAATACAGCAGGGGAGGAACCTGTGTACCAGACTGCATGTTCTTAACTGGGTCAGTATTCACAAAATGACGTATAAAGCGATTATTAATATAAAGCTTTAACGGTGTAACATGTATGCAGGTTGTTAGAGAGTGAATGACAAGAAGGAGTGGTATTAAAGAAACAAGCAGTGATTTAGAGAATTGATATTTTCTGATGGTTTCAAAAAGAATTTACATTTTAAAGCACAAATACTCGCACCCTGTTTGAAGTGCCACATTGCAAATAGATTATGTGCAAATACAGATAAAGTACATGCTTAATCGTATCCACCGTGCTCTCTGTGCACAAATCAGCAGGGGAGACAAATTGAATAACTGATTCAAATGCATTGCCGCCCAATTCTAGTGTGTTATAAACAATTTTCCCTCTAAACTGCGCGCGTGCAGTCTCTGCGCACAGAAATCTGCGTTGCGCACAAAAAAAAAATCTAACCTGAATTGAAATTAAAATTAAAATGTTAACAATTTTTGTTTTGCAGTGTTAGTCAGTAAGTGACTGGCTGCTCCTGTATGGGATTAGAACGATGCCAACCTTATCCCGTAGTTCAGCCAATAATGCGATTCACATTTGTATATACGCAGCTAATCAACGTCGTTGACAGGCTATGACAGCGTCCTTGTGTGCCAAAAAAAAAAAAAAAAAAAAAAAAAAAAAAGCGTCCTTGTGTGCCGACACCGGTAGCAAAGCGACGTGGCTGATGTGGAGTGAAGCCACGTTAATGACAACGTGTACAACCATTGGAGATGTGAGCAGGACAGACGGCACAAATGACGGAAAAGTGTGGACTTTATACCAGTTTTTAAATTGTGTTGATAAGCCACGTAAAACCAGACTTATGATAAAAATATATGTAATGTTTGGTTTTCTTCCTGAATACTATCGTTGTTTATATTTACTGCAGGAAGAAACGGTAAAAACAGCGATTTATAAAGAAAACCTCGAAAGCACTCTCCGCCTGTGAGTGAAAAAACAAAACAGGAAAAAAAAAACCCCACCCTTTCCTATTGGTCGAACAATGTACCATGTCGACCAATCAAAAAATGATATGGCAACCTGGCATTTAGTTGTTTAGGAAAGGGTGGCGGTGTTTTGAGACGTGAGAGATTCGCGATGTTTAGTGCAAATCTTGTGTAGTTAGTGTGCAGCGACTGCTGAATGTTACAGGTGTTACAGGAGTGATACATCTCCTGTTGTCAGGCCTGCAGGTATCAAGCTGTTGTTCTTCTTTATCTCATAGTGGACAGAAATGTTTTTTTGGAGTGGCACAAATAATTTGTGTGGCATCAAATTTGATGCAGAACACCTGATTGTTCTGTAAATAGTTTAAAATGTTTATTTTAACAAAAAAAAAAAAACCCGCCTTGGCTGCATTTTTAGGTAAACGGCTGCAAAAAACATATTGCATAACTCAGTTACTTTTTTGAAGAAGTAACTATATAATTAATTGCCCAACATTGGTCATTATATTGTTCTGAAGGCAGGACTGTGATGCAGTTTTCTGCCTCGCCATTAGAGGGCGCGGCCGTTTTG
This sequence comes from Rhamphochromis longiceps, assembly GCF_057381845.1. Taxonomy (NCBI): domain Eukaryota; kingdom Metazoa; phylum Chordata; class Actinopteri; order Cichliformes; family Cichlidae; genus Rhamphochromis; species Rhamphochromis longiceps. The sequence continues at coordinate 20,391,328 of NC_140561.1, forward strand.
TGAGTAATGTTTTGACTGGGATGAAAAATGGTGTTCATGGAGGCGGTGTGAATCACAAGTTATGCTCGGGAGCAGTTTATGTGGGTTCATTGAGAGTGTGCGTCCATAAGACTGGTGAGTTTCAGGATATTTCTTGTGTAAGAAGGATAGCCTGTATGTTTATCACTCTATACATTTTCTATACATTTTCTTATTTTCTATAAGTTATCGCTAAGCTAAGCGCGCTAAGCTAAGCAAAGTTCGCCTAGGCCATACTGAGTTCGGTTTCAGTTGGTGATTTGTTATGTGTATTTGCCTTCTTTAGTTGGCATCATAAGTGAGTGGGGCACAAGAGTTAAGTGATGGAAAGATGTTTATTTTCTTTGTTGCCAAATATGGTTCAGACTATAAGTAAAAGCCGCCAGCTTAGTAGTAGGGCCTATAAGACAAGTATGTGGCTGTAATATATTATATTGTGATTATTGTTGTCTATAATTTGATTGTAATTTGTGTTCTGTTTTTCCATTCTGTTTGTAGAACCACACACACACACATATACCCACGCCCACGCTAAATCTGCCATTAAAGAGTTGAACAATCATCCCCTGTCCTCATTATTTTCTGGAGGGTCATAGTGGCACTTGACCTGTGCACACCCTGCGATCACCACCGTAGAACTGAACCTCATATCAGAAATCATCATAACAAAATTGGTCCTTCGAGCCGGATCAGGTGATTACAGAGTGAAGATGGATTATGACCCCCAGAGAGCAGGTGCACGTCCATGGAGGGCTGTGCGACCTCCAGGATGGATGACTCAGTATGAAGGCTACACACTGCCACAACTGCTACATTGGAGCAACAGCAGACTAGAGAAGGATACGCCAAGATGACGCCCTTCACCCAGACTCCTGGTTCTATTGGAGCTGCAGGACAGACCCCAGTGTCATCCAGCATCCCTCAGGAGTTCATGAACATTGTGCAGCAACTGCAGGAGGACAACAGGCAACTTCAGCTGATGGTAGGAGACATGAGGAGGCAGATGGACCGTAATGTCACCACGTTGGAACCAACCTGCTTACGTTCTGCCCAGCAACCAGGGGGCTACATTTCAGCTGATGACACTTGGGTCTCCACACCTCTAACTACACAGCCTTTTCCCCTGAGACCAGAGCAGCACAATATATCCTACACACAGGATGCAGCTGAAGAATGGCCAGTACCACCACCTCCAGTTTTTCTCCCGAGAGATCATTCTGATCTACCAGAGGTACAGTCTTTTCCACCTCCACGGCTACCAGCCATTGCACAAGAGCATAGCCAACGCTTACAAGAGCTACAGTTACAGCAACCCTCAGCCACTGAAGCTCCTGACTTTCAGCCTTGTGCACCACAGTCCACCCCCTTATCTCGATCACTAGCTGGACCTAGTTTCGACACGAACATGCTCCCCCCAGAACAAGTGTTGGCTCCCACTACAGCTGTAGCTGTAAAGGAGAAGACCTACAGAGGACCATCGCCCTCCATCCCAGAGTTCACGAAGGGTGATCCCAGGCAGTTTGCTAGATTAAGGCTTGCCCTAGACAATATTCTCCCCTTTGATGCAACCGAGAGGTTCAAATATCAGGTCTTATGTGACCACCTTAAGTTTGAGGAAGCTCTTTTAATTGCTGACTCCTACAGTAACTCACCTCACCCCTACTCTGACACGATGGCCTCGCTCACTAAACATTACGGTCAGCCGCACCAGCTGTCACTGCAGAGGATAGCAAAGCTTATGGATGAGCCCAGCATCCGCCCAGGTGACACAACTGGATTCAGAAGGTTTGCACTGAGAGTCCGTGCTCTGGTCGGCATGTTAGAGCAACTTGGGGAAGATGGACACATAGAGCTGCAATGCGGGTCTCATGTTGCTAGACTGACACGAAAGCTACCCCAAGACCTACGTGCTGCTTTCCGCCGCTACCTTTACCCACAGAAAGATGGAATACCATCATTGAGAGACTTTGCAGAGTGGCTGGAGTATGAGCTGGTCATTCAAGAGGGCGGAGATCACACAGAGAAGGTAGAAGAGAGCTCGAGAGACAGGAGCAGCATGAAAAGAGATAAAAGAGCCACCAAAAGGACTACCACCGTGCTGCACGGTGCAACACACAACACTGCCCCCCAAAGGTCCTCAGCCACAACCCCTTACACTTCTGAGGTCCAAGACAAGCCCACAGCTTATTGTCCATATTGTAATAACACTCTGCACTTCCTAGATCAATGTGTCAACTTCAAGATGCTGACTAAGGAGCAGAAATCAACTTGGATTAAGTCCAACAATCGCTGCTGGTGTTGTGGGCGGCACCACCAGGCCGCTCAGTGTCGACTTAAAATGCAGTGTAAGGCATGCAGGGGAAAACACCTAGAGGCCCTCCATGAAGTGAATCTCAGACCTGCTGCACCCAATCCACCAATGGAACACGTCGCTGTGCTTCTGAAGATAACCAAAGTGCTCCTGCAGAACGGTGAGCACACCCTGGAGACATTCGCCATATTGGATGATGGATCTGAGAGGACGATCCTTCTCCCTGAGGCCACTCAAAGACTGCAGTTACAGGGCATGGCAGAGAGTCTTACTCTACGTATGGTGAGACAAGGATTGAGAACCTTGCATGGTGCATCAGTGACAGTCAAAGTCTCCCCTGCCAGCCAACCATCCAGAACATTCACCATTGAGAGAGCCTTCACAGCTGATGACCTAGGCTTGGCTGAGCATTCATACCCCGTGAAAGCACTTCAACAGAAATATAGACACTTGAGAAGGCTTCCCTTGCAGCCCTTCACAAATGCCCAGCCACTCCTTCTGATCGGCTCTGACTGTCCTCACCTAGTAACGCCCATCAAACCTGTGCGCCTAGGCTTACCTGGAGGACCAGCTGCAGTCAAGACTAGACTTGGTTGGGTACTACAGGGACCAATTGTTAACTTGTTATTTTCTGTTTTATCGCGAGAGTACTGTTGCCCGCGAAGTGTTGTTGTTGTGGTGGGTATAAAAAATGGCGGAACGAATAAAGCGCTGTGAATTGCTTGCTAATTTCTTGTTTTTGATTTATGTATGTTATGTTTTGTTTTACTTCATATGTTTATATGTTTCATATGTTGTTTGTTTAATTTAAGACAAAAAAAAATTAAATGAATGAGAGGTAAAACTTGAGGGGGTAGGGACAAATAAGTAAATACTTCAGCCTACTCCTTTTCAAACAAATAATGGAATGATATTTTGTAATGATTGTGAAGGCACATGTTTGAAATGTTTGAAATAAAAATGAACTGAACTGAACTGAACTGAATGAGAGTACGACGTCGTGTCTTTTGAGTTAACATTGGTAGCAGAGGATGGTTTCCAATTACAAAGTACCACCAAAGCTTGATGAAGCCAGGCCATACGAATGCTGGAAGAATGAAGTCAATATCTGGAGACGAGTTACGGAGCTGGATAAAAAGAAACAGGCACTCGCGGTGGCGCTGGGGCTCGAGGGAAGAGCCAGAGAAACGGCCATGGAGATACCCGCGGAAGATTTGGACAAAGATGACGGTATGGAAATACTACTTGCAAAACTTGACGCGGTGTTTCAGAGAGAAGAGAAAGACTGCGCTTATGAAGCCTACTCGTGTTTTGACTCCATTGCAAAGAACCACAGCATGTCGATGGCAGACTACATTATAGACTTTGAACAGCGTTATAACCGGATGAAAAAGTACAACATGACGCTGCCTGACGCTGTGCTAGCATTTAAGCTTCTAGATACAGCTTGTCTTGATGAGAAAAGTCGACAGCTTGCACTGACAGCGTGCACGGACTTAACGTTTGCGTCTATGAAGTCTGCACTGAAACGGATTTTCGGAGGGAAAGTAACCGGAGTTTTCAGCGGAATTCAACTGAACCAAGAAGCAGTTTTCCTTACGGAACAAAAAGGTCCCAAATACAAACGAAACAACGGTACTTCATCGCGGAGTGGACAGCAACAACCACTACAAGGTACCAACCCAGTTGACAAGTTTGGCAAGCGAACAAGATGTGCTATTTGTCAGAGCACTTACCACTGGGCGAAAGACTGTCCTCATTGTAATGGTGACCAAGTAAAGCTAACTGAAGATGGGAAAGTGGAGGAGTGTAACATTACTTTGTACACTAAAGCCTCAATGACAGACTCTGAAATCTTCCTGACTGAGGCACTGGGGTCAGCCATTATTGATACTGCATGTACACGTACAGTTTGTGGTCAGAAGTGGCTAGATAGTTACATGCGTGACCTCAGCCAAGGCCAAGTAAACAAGCTGTTGCAATCAGAAACCCCCAGCTCCAGACCATTTCGCTTTGGGGATGGAATTGTAGTGTATTCCAGCAGAAAAGTGAAACTTCCAGCCAAAATTGGACAAACAAAATGTGACATTGAAAGTGAAGTAGTTCCTGTTGACATTCCACTACTACTGAGCAAAACGTCTCTCAAGAAAGCAGGGACTGTTCTAGACATGGAGAATGACAGTGTTGTCATGTTCAAGCAGCCTGTTCCCCTAGAGCTCACTAGTTCGGGACACTATTGTGTGGACATTAGAGATGAAAATACTACAGAAAGCTGCAATGAAAATGAAGTTCTCATGGTAACTGCTGAAATGTCTACAAAAGAGAAACAGAAAGTCCTTGTGAAACTTCATAAGCAGTTTGGTCATGCATCTGCAGAGAGGTTATTGGGGCTCATCCAAAGCTCTGGCAATACAGATAAACAATGTGCAGTTATTCTACAAGAGATAGTTCGTGACTGTGACATTTGTCAGAAATATTGCAAAACCAAGCCGAGACCTGCTGTTGGTCTACCCCTGGCTTCTGAGTATAATGAGACAGTAGCGATGGATCTACATGAGCTGGAGCCCAATGTGTGGTACCTTCACATCATCGACCACTTCACACGCTTCAGTGCCGGCAGCATCGTAAAGACAAAGAAAGCTGCAGAGATCGTCAACTCCTTCATTCACACCTGGATAAGCATTCACGGTGCCCCCAGACGGCTCTACACAGACAACGACGGAGAGTTCAACAACACAGACATTCGGGACATGGCTGAAAACTTCAACATTGAGGTAAAAACAACGGCGGGGTATAGTCCCTGGAGCAACGGACTACTGGAGAGACATAACATGACACTTACAGAAATCCTCCTGAAGGTAAAAAAGGAATGAGGATGTGACTGGCACACTGCGCTAGACTGGGCCCTTATGGCCAAAAACAGTATGCTTAATGTACATGGTTATAGTCCACATCAACTTGTGTTTGGCCAAAACCCCAACCTTCCTTCTGTGTTGATGGATAAGCCACCTGCCTTAGAGGGCACAACTGTAAGTGCAAGAGTAGCTGAACATATCTCAGCATTACATGCTTCCAGGAAAGCATTTACTGAGGCAGAGTGTTCAGAAAGGATCAGGAGAGCACTACCCAAACAACTTGGGCCTACAGATGACAAATATGAGGCAGGAGATAAAGTATACTACAAACGAGTCGACTGTACAGAGTGGAAGGGTCCAGGTGTAGTTATTGGGCAGGATGGAACTGTTGTATTTGTAAGACATGGGGGGACTCTTGTAAGAGTACACCAGTCAAGATTGACTAAAGTGGATTCACAGACTGGAGATAAACAAAAACCACACAGTACTACTGATGATGACAACAAAGACGCAGTTGAAAATGATGACACTGACACACCCGATGGTGAACAGAGTATTAGTGAGGAAGAAGACATCACTATTGACAGAGAAACTAACACTATTGACAGAGAAACTAACACTATTGACAGAGAAACTAACACTACAGAAAACATGTCTGTCACACACACTACAGAAAACATGTCTGTCACACAAACTGCAAATGAGCCCTCTACACCCACTGATCATGTCTCTGCAAATGTAAAGTTAAGATAAGGACAGCTGATTGCTTTTACCAACAGAGACAACGGTGTTCAACACACAGCCAGAGTGCTAGGCAGAGTGGGAAAAGCAAAAGGGCAATACAAAAACTGGTACAATGTGCAATATCTTGAGCATGATGGTAGTGAAGGTGAAAAGAAAGCTGTAGACATGTCACTTGTTGATGGTCTTTGCACTGAAGCTGAAAACAGAGATGCAGATGTACTCACAACAAAAGATATTTCCTTTGATTCTGCTAAGCAGCAGGAGATTGAGAGCTGGCAAAGTAATGGTGTGTTTGATGAAATGAAAGACCTGGGTCAAAAATGTGTGTCTACTAAATGGGTCTGTACACTCAAAGAAACTACTAATGGTGTTGTCCCAAAGGCTCGACTTGTGACACGGGGGTTTGAAGAGGTAAATACTAAAGAACTACAGAAAGACTCTCCAACATGTGCGTCTGAGTCCCTCAGACTGGTGCTAGCTGTGATATGTCAAAACAAGTGGAGAGTAAATTCAATGGACATTAAATCTGCCTTCTTGCAGGGAATGCAACTGTCAAGAGACATCTATCTTCGTCCCCCACCTGAAGCTGGCAAGGACAATGTTCTATGGAAACTGAAAAAGTGTGTTTATGGACTTGCAGATGCTTCACTTTATTGGTACAATAAGGTCAAAGACATTATGCTCAAAACTGGTGGTAAAATATCACAGGTTGATCCTGCAGTGTTCTATTGGCAGAATGAACAATCTGAGGTTACAGGAGTGCTTGCATGTCACGTTGATGATTTCCTTTGGGCTGGTTCAAGTCACTTTGCAACTCATATCATTCCTGTACTGAGATCTACCTTCCTTGTGGGCCGTGAAGAACATGACAGCTTTTCTTATGTTGGTATGGACATTTGTACAGTTAATGATGTAATAGAGGTGCATCAACAACTTTACATTGACAACCTACAACCGGTTCAGTTACAAGCAGCACGGGCTGTACAGAGGGAGGCTTCCTTAAGTGAAACAGAACGTGAGCAACTCAGGTCAAAAATAGGACAGATTTTGTGGGTTGCCAAACAAACAAGGCCTGATGTTATGTTTGACACATGTAGCCTTGGATCTAATATCAAAGATGCAACTGTACAGTCCATTCATGAAGTGAACAAAGTTATCCGTAAACTTAAGGCAGAGAAAGTGACTCTTAAGTTTCGGCACTTGGGTAACAGTGAGGATCTGGCATTGGTTGTTTTCAGTGATGCTTCATTTGGCAACCTTCCTGATGGCGGTACTCAAGGAGGGGCATTAATCGTCCTTATGGGTAAAGGAGGAAAGTTTTGTTCTCTTTTCTGGCAGTCTAAAAAAATCAGGCGCGTGGTCAGAAGTACACTGGCAGGAGAAACTCTTGCCATGTCAGATGGAATAGACAGTGCTGTCTTCCTGGCAACACTTTTTTCTGAGCTTACAACTGGTAACACTGGTCTAAACGCTCTTCCTTTGATCTGTGTAACTGATAATCATTCCTTGTTTGATGCACTCAAGTCTACTAAGCAGGTTACAGAGAAGAGACTGAGGCTAGAAATGAGCAGCATTAAAGAGCTCATACAAGCCAAGAAAATCAGACAGGTTTGTTGGTCAGATTCAAAATCTCAACTTGCTGATTGTCTGACAAAAAAGGGAGTTTCACCTTTAACCCTTCTAAAGGCGCTAGATGAAGGACTCTGGATACTGTAATCCTTTGTCTACAAAGTTGTCTTTGCATTCAAATGTACCATTGTTTATTGTGTGCAATGATAGTATGCTTTAAGTAAAGCAAAGCACTTTTGAAATGTTTTTTTTGTTTATATAAATATATACATATATGTATACAAATGTTTACAGGGGTGTGTTTATACTTTTATTTAATTTTTTTTTAAGAAAGAGGGAGATTGTTAACTTGTTATTTTCTGTTTTATCGCGAGAGTACTGTTGCCCGCGAAGTGTTGTTGTTGTGGTGGGTATAAAAAATGGCGGAACGAATAAAGCGCTGTGAATGAGAATACGACGTCATGTCTTTTGAGTTAACACCAATCCCCTCCCTTAAGCACTATGCTCAACCGCGACAGTGCCTCTTCCTCTCAACTGCCTCTCCTCAATCAGAGCTTCATAGTCAAGTAGATAGGCTTTGGCATCTCGACACTCTCCCATATCGGAGTGAGAAACTAGTGACACGTCTCGGAGGGAAGAGCAAGCTATGAGGGTTTTGGAGGCAAAGACGACAAGACTGAATGTCGAGGGAGTAAACAGATATTCAACTCCCCTTCTGCGTGTCAGTGATATGCCTACACTCCGGAGCCACCTGAAGCAGTACTCCCCAATCTACGTGGCACGGAGAAGTGCCTCAGTCGAGACCCAGAGAAGACTAAAGCTTATCAAGCGAAGATTACAAAGTTGATAGCAGCAGGCTATGTCAGAGAAATCAGTGAAGAGGAAATGAGGGCCTCCAAAGAATCATGGTTCATCCCCCACCACATGGTGACACACAACGGAAAGAACCGTGTGGTGTTTAATTGCTCATTCGCCTATAGCAGGGGTCTGCAACCTTTAACACCCAAAGAGCCACTTGGACCTGGTTTCCACGCAAAAGAAAACACTGGGAGCCGCAAATACTTTTTGAAATCTAAAATGAAGATAACACTGTATATATTATTTTGTTTTTTTACCTTTATGCTTTGTGTGAACAACTAAAGTAAGTAAGTAAAGTTTATTTATCAAGCGCTTTTCACAGACAGGCAGTTACAAAGCGCTGTACACAAATATTAAAATAAACAATACAATCAATAGACATTATACACAATGTAAAAGATCAAATGTAAATAATATAAAGAATATAAAATACGTAGATCAACAAAAGGCTTGTTTGAACAGAAAAGTTTTTAACTGCTTTTTAAAAGAATCCACAGATCAACTAAGGTGTGTTGCTTATGAAATCCATGAAGTGCTACAGAGAAAATTACATTTTATTCATGTAATTAACACATTTTGAACTCATAAAGAAATATAACAAAAGGAAAGACACCCAGCTGAACTAAAATGATCCATGTAGCAAACAAAAACTGTTGTGAGCCGCCACCCTTATATCGCCTTTGGGCTTTTGGAGCCTTGATCTGACTTTTAAAAAATAATTGGAAAAAAAAGCACAATGCTGCTAAAACAAATAGATATTTGCAAAATTCTGCCTAAATATGTATTTTACCTGGTTAATGTGTGTGGCGGGGCGTGGTCTGCAGTGCCGCTGTATGGGAGTCGGACGCACCTCAGCGGCACCCGCAATCACGTCTCGCCACCTTAAAGTCTGTGCTCTCTCTGCTGTTGTGTTGTCAGGCTGTGAGCTGCAAAGCTACAGCTGGCTGTATGCGTACAGCAACCGTGTGTGAAAAGTGGTCAATAAAGAGATGCTGAAAAGAGTGTTCATGCAAACATTGTCGGGTCTGCCGTGGTATGTTTACAATGGGACTTCTGGTCCCAAACCTCTGTGCGCAGCGTCTGCAAATTGGGGCTGTACGAAGTCACTTTCATCTTCACGCAGGACTGTAAGCTGTCATCTGTGAGGCGTGAGCGGTGTTTGTTTTTAACATAGTTCACGGTGGAGAACAGCTGCCGACATAATATGGATCCGAAGATCCATATTTGGCCTACCTGGGGTCGAAAGTCTCGATAAATGCATGCCGTTTCAGCGGGTACACCGGCTTCCGCGAGTGTGACGCTTATTTTGAGCGATGAAAAAAACAAGATATAATTTTATTTTTATATTTCAAAATCACAACAATCTTCCAATTTAGAACTACAAGTTAAAAAAAGAACTAAACATAAAAAAAAAACACTTCAGCTAAATGCTTCTAATTTAATTTCCCAAACCACCCGGAGCCGCAAAATAAAGACTAAAGAGCCGCATGCGGCTCCGGAGCTGCGGGTTGCCGACCCCTGACCTATAGGGATCAGAACCTCAACGAGCTGCTTTTACCAGGCCCGAACCTGGGGGCCTCTCTTCTTGGTGTGCTGCTACGCTTCAGAGAATGCTCCATCGCAGTTAGCAGTGACATCAAGGGGATGTTCCACCAGGTGAGGCTACTGCCCGATGACCGGCCACTACTACGTTTCATCTGGCGCGATCTGCAAAGAGACACCCATCCCAAGGTGTAGAATGGCAGGTGCTCCCCTTTGGGACAACATGCTCACCATGCTGTGCAATTTATGCACTCCAGCGACACGTCCATGACCACAGTGACCAGGGAGATGACGTGCGTGACTCCATTGAGAAGAATTTTTATGTTGACAACTGGTTACAGAGCTTCTCTTCTCCAGATGTGGCAACAAAGGTTGTGGACAAACTACGGTCACTATTATAGGAGGGAGGATTTGAGCTAAGACAGTGGGCCAGCAGCACTCCAGATCTCATCAGCCATCTACCAAAGGAAATAAGATCGGAGAGCAGCGTACAGTGGCTGAATCAAACTGATATGGACCCTCAAGAATCTGCTCTAGGTCTGCGCTGGATGTGCTGCTCTGACACTCTGCACTACAATGCAGTTGGAGAGGAATCCTCCTACCATGAGAAACCTCTACCGGGTTCTGGCGAGTCAGTATGACCCACTAGGGTTTCTCGTCCCCTTCACAACGAGGGCGAGTACTAGTCCAGCAGTTGTGGGACAAAAAGCGTGAGTGGGATGACCCCCTGTTACCAAGTGACCTGCTCTGCATGGAACGAATGGGAAGGTGAGCTGCAACATCTGGACAACATCAGTCTACAACGTTGTTATGTGAGCCCAGAGCTGGACAAATCCTACAGTAGACGTGAGTTGCACATCTTCTGCGATGCATCTCCACAGGCATATGGAAGTGTTGCCTACCTACGGACGGAAGATGCTGCTGGAAAGGTGGAAGTTGCTTTCCTGACTGCCTGCTCTAGGGTGGCTCCTAAACGGCAGATCTCCATGCCACTTTTGGAACTATGTGCAGCCTTGACTGGAGCTCAACTCGCTAGCCTGCTGACCAAAGAACTCACCCTACCACTATGCAGAGTGGTGTTATGGACAGACTCCACCACTGTCCTAACATGGATCCAGTCAGAGTCCTGTCATTTCAAGGTGTTCGTTGGAACTCGGATAGCTGAGATCCAGGAACTGACAGACAGACAGTCTTGGCGTTATGCGACAACATGTGACAATCTGGCAGATGATCTAACTAGGGGTAAAAGGCTACAAGACCTCACAGTCCAGTCCCGTTGGGCATGTGGGCCCCTGTTTCTGCATCTACATCGAGACCAGTGGCCAGAGCACCCAGCCACACCATGTACAGACTTTGCTGAGGAGCAGCGTAAACCAATAACTTGCTTAGCTGTGTCTACTGACTCTATCTCCCTGCCTGATGCACAGCAGTTTACCAGTTTTAGCGAGCTTTTGGAAGAAACAGCCAGGTGCCTTCACGGGGCAGCTGGTGACAATCTCACATCAGAGAACTACAAGGAGGCTGAGCTTATTCTGCTGAGAGCTCCTCAGTTGTATTGGACCCTAAACATCCAGTCACCAGACTACTCATCCGACAGGCTGACAGTGATTTGAAACACCCAGGAGCAGAGAGATTGTTTGCAGATTTGAGAAGGAAATACTGGATTCTTCGCGGCCATGAAGTCATAAGAAGTGAACAGCGCTCCTGCCCTGAGTGCTAAAAATGGAGCCAAAGATGGCTGACCTTCCCCTTGCACGCCTACGATTACATCAGCCAGCCTTCTTCTCAACAGGCATCGGCTGCTTTGGGCCACTGCAGGTGAAGGTTGGTCGGTGTTGTGAAATCTGTTTATGTTGTCCTAGTAAGGCTACCATGAGGGCAGCCACTAGAGGTCGCTAGGAGACCGGTGTGTATATGTGTTTTCCAGAAATTGATGTAGCCACGTACTCTGCTGCTACAATTCAATAAAAAGCGGTTCGTGCTTGAGAACCCTGCGTCTTATTGCCTCCGAACATGACAGTCGGAGAAATGAAAAACGCTGGGGCCTGCTCTTCAAATGCTTGACTACTCGTGCCATTCATATTGAGGTGCTGTCTAGCATCAACACCGACTCATTTCTAATAGCATTAAGAAGATTTGTCTCTCGTCGTGGGAAACCAGCTGAGATACTGACATCCTCTGTTTGTACATTTTCTATAAGCTAAGTTATCGCTAAGCTAAGCGGGCTTAGCTAAGCTAAGTTCGCCTAGGCCAAACTGAGTTTGGTTTGAGTTGGTGATTTGATATGTGTATTTGCCTTCTTTAGTTGGCATCATAAGTGAGTGGGGCGCAAGAGTTAAGTGATGGAAAGATGTTTATTTTCTTTGTTGCCAAATATGGTTCAGACTATAAGTAAAAGCCGCCAGCTTAGTAGTAGGGCCTATAAGACAAGTATGTGGCTGTAATATGTTATATGGTGATTATTGTTGTCTATAATTTGATTGTAATTTGTGTTCTGTTTTTCCATTCTGTTTGTAGAACCACACACACATACCCAAACCCACGCTAAATCTGCCATTAAAGAGCTGAACGATCATCCCCTGTCCTCGTTATTTTCTGGAGGGTCATAGTGGCCCTTGACCTGTGCACACCCTGCGATCACCACCGTAGAATTGAACCTCATATCAGAAATCATCATAACAATATACTGTATTTTGCAGACAGAGAGTTACAGGACTCTCTCCCAGACCACAGACTCATACTCATAATACAAGTCAGAGCTTTATAAAAAAAAGAAAAAAGAAAGTTGTGTTTTCAAAATTGGAGTTCAAGTTATTTTTACTTCCAATAGTGTTAACATACTACACTACGGAGCCCCGCAAGGGACATGGGAGAAAAAAAAATTAAGATAAACTTTTGCGAGTTTGTTTTGCGAGATCTCGCAAAAGTTCATCTTAATTTTTGGTCATGAACAAGATTTTTTTTTTAAAATTTCATTGTAAGTGGGCTAAAGCAGTTAATTAAAAGTAGTCTAACATAAATGTAAATGCTGTAATTTGATTATTTTAATAAACCATGTAATGGTTGGATGGATTCGATGCTGGCATGACCACAGTGCTCACGTCTGCTGTTGCTCACAGTGGTCCAAAGGATCGCTCAGGGAGTTTGCGTGTTCGCTCAGACACATGAAAAATTAGAGGGAACATTGGTTATAAGTGGAGATCAAGAGTGATTACTGTGTATAGGTCTATACATTGTTAAGGAAAATCCTGAGCACTGGCCCTAAGATGTGACTAATGTCTGCTGTAAGTCTTTGAACTTGAATAGAAACTAGCAGAGGGAGTTTGCTACTAAGTCAAGGGAGTGTCTGCCCTGTCACCCTGAGTGTAAGGTCCAGGAGGAGAAGGAGACGTACACAGGCCCGGTATGTTTGACATAAAACTTCTAGAAGGGAAAAAAAAAAAAAGAACTGGAATAGGGCTTCTGCTGCCACCTAGCGGCCTTACAAAAAATGGCTGTCCACCATAATGCCACTCGCCTTCAACTCTTGCAAAAACCTTTCCGATTTTATTCACCCTTTTTTTTTTTGTCTGCAGGGAGCAAATAAATGTCTAGTTTGTGCCAGCCTGAAGGATGGCCCACACTGTGTCTCCATGTGTCCTGAGGGTGTTATGGGGCAGGAGGGAACCATCTTTAAATATCCAGACAAGGAGGGCAACTGTAAACCTTGCCACAACAACTGTACCCAGAGGTAAGTACAAGTGGAATGATGTAGTTAGACACACACAATTTGCTTCTTTAAACTGAACTGAACTTTAAACTGTATGTTGATTTTGTAGTTTGCAGAAATTCACAAACCACCAACTTTCCGAACAGCAGACGGGATTGCGGCGTCGCCACTGATACCAGCAGAATCCGCAGACTCCTGTCAATGAAACGATTCCTTTGTGCCACACATGGGTACTGCTGCCACTCATATACCAGTCACAGTGCAACACGCTGTGCATCCGCCCTACCAACTTATCAGCACATATCCAGCATCTGTTGTAACCATGAGTTAGATCCTTTGGTTTTTGTGGCCTTATATTCCGATTGATTTCCTCTCACAGAGTTTGGTTTCATACTTACCAGTAAAGAATGATTTATTCCTTATTGCCCTCTAATGGCAGGTTTCGCACCACAGCTCACTATGGTAAGGCAAAGATTTCGTCGTATAATGTGTTCTTTTGATTTTTGCCCGTATACTTGATTCATATTTGGTGGTAGATTTCTTCAGTTCTCTTTGGGGTTTAAATGAACTTTGATGTAGACTGTGTCTGTGAAACAATCAGTGCAGAGAAATAAAAGATTCTGATGATTCATTCTGTACCGTTATAGTTACACAAGTAGATTTAAAAAAAAATGTTGAAGACCATGTTTCAATGCTGAATGCATGGAGACATCTGTATGTGATGTAAGAAACCAAAATCCTGCTGTATTACGAATAAACCCATTTTCTGAATCAGCTGGGAGCGGGAACTAATAGGCTTCAATGTTACATACGTACAGCTTCTTCTTCTTTTGGCTGATTTCACAGCAGCTCATCTGCCTCCATTTCACCCTGGCATTTTCCTTTGTCACACCAGCTCTTCTCCACATCCATGAATCTTTGCTGTCTTTGTTTTGTTGTCATCCTCTCCCCCTTCCTCTTCACCCTCTACACCAGAGACTTCAGCCACAGCACAGAGACCTGCCATCTTCAGAAGTTTTCTGATGACTCTACAGTGGTTGGATGCATCAGCAGGGATGATGAGACAGAGTACCGGGCTGTGGTCGACTCCTTTGTCACGTGTTGTGAGCAGAATCATCTTCAGCTCAACGTGGCAAAGACCAAGGAATTGATCGTGGACTTTAGGAAGACCAGGAAACACTTGACCCCTGTTTCAATCCAGGGGGTCAATGCTGACATTGTGGAGGACTATAAATACCTCTGAGTATACACTGACAATAAACTGGGCTGGGCTAAAAACACCACAGAACTTTACAGGAAGGGCCAGAGTCGCCTCTATCTTTTGAACATCTGCCGGACAATGCTAAAGATTTTCTACGAGTCTGTTGTGTGTTGCATGATGGGGGAGCAGGCTGAGGGTCGCAGATGCCAACAGACTCAATAAACTGATCCGTAAGGCCAGTAATATTGTGGGGATGGAGCTGGACTCCCTTAAGGTGGTGTCGGAGAGATGGATGTTGTCCAAAATAAAGACAATGTTAGTTAATACCTCCCACCCACTCCATGACATACTGATCAGCTACATGAGCACATTCAGTGAGAGACTGAGATTACCAAAAAGCACCACTGAATGACACAGGAAATCACGTCTGCCTGTGGCCATCTGCCTGTACAAATCATCCACTTAACACACTGTATAGTGCAATAGCTACACCCTTTTTGCACGTGCTCTTTTTCTTATTCAGCTATTTATCAATAAGTGACTTATATGTATATATATATGCATGTATATATTGTGTCTATTTCTTACTTAGTGTATTGTCTGTCTTTGTTACTGTTTATACTGGAGCACTGTAACCAAAATAATTTCCCGTAGGTATCAATAACGTATTCTGATTCTGATTCTGATTTTCTTCTCTGGCAGCTTCATAGTCAACATGCTTTGTCCAGTACATTCACAATCCCCGTCTCTGACTTTGTTTCCAAGCTGCTCGACCTGACCTGTCCCTCTGATGTTCCAATCCTGTCCATTATGGTCACTCCTAGTAAAAATCTTATCATCTCCAACTCAGCTTTCAGTCCTTTTCTCAGTATCACCGTCTGTAAACCGTACATGGCAGCAGGTCTCACTACCACCTTGTAAACTACTTCCTCTCTTGCTGCTATTCTTCTGTCACAAATCACCCCTGACAGTCGTCTCCACCCTACTCCACCCTGCCTGCACTCTCTTCTCATTCTGCACTCACCTGTCTTGTGCACTGTCCAATATCTTGGATTGCTGACCACAGGTATTTCAACTCCTCCACTTCACTGTTACACCTGCCTCTATGTCTACGTGACAAATGTCTTGCTGTGACAGGCTCCAACCAGGAGAGGACACTGTTCCACAATGATATCTGTTCACAAAACATATGAAATAATTCCTAAATCTGCAGTGAAAGGGGAAATATACTGTCATGTGAAAAAGGAAGTACAAAAACAAAGTGCACCTAATGAGTCCACTGTTTGTAGCGCCACCTTCAGCAGCCATAAGCTGAAGTAACTGTTTTCTGTAATCAGGGTCTCGTTTTGTCGTAGAGCAATTTCAGCCTTCTTCTTTTTTTTAATTTAAATTTTCAGTCCATTGAGGTTTGCAGGCATTCATTTATGCACCGCTCCCTTATTTTCAGGCATTCTGTTGTAGATTTATTGCTGTCCTTGCAATCATTGTCCTATTGTGTGATTTACATGTTAGACAGTCTCACTGGCCTCTAAAATACTTTGGTACACATGGGAGTTCATGGTGGACTCAATGACTGCAAAGTGTCCAAGTCCTGTGGCTGCAAAACAAGCCCAAATCATCACCCCTCCACCACTGTGCTTGACTCTTGGTATGAGGCGCTTGTGCTGATCCTGTGGTTTTTGCCAAACAGAGCACTGTGTATTATGCCCAAACATCTTCACTCCAAAGGGATGTTTGAGAGGTCTTGTGGTTTATTTAGATGCAACTTGATGCTAACCCGAGCCCTGCTGCCATGTTCTTTATCCTAGCAACCTTTCCAAACAACCTCTCAGCCCGTGTCTAACTGTAGTTTCATGAATTTTAATATCTAACATACTAGCTGAGTCTTGTAGAGTTTGAGACGTGGCTCTTGGGTTCCTTGCACCCACTTACCTTTCTGAACTTTTAACTATGCATATTCCTGAATAGGTCTTTAAGGTCAGCTGATCAAGGAAGCAGAGTAAAGCACAGGAGGAGACCATTTAAATGTGACTGCGTTTTGACACTTTTCTTTTTGTTGTATTTCTTCTATTTTTCTGTATTTTCCTGCTCTAGTTTTTTCCTTATAAGTTTACAGCACTCTGGTCAACCTATGTTGGTTTTAAATGTGCTTATAAGTAAATTGACTCAACTTGACTTGTCTGAACATTGCACAGTCTGACCTTGGGTTGAATTTGCTGCCAAACCTCCTGCTTTTACATGATGTGATCAGAGTGGCCAATAATCAAGAGTGTCTGATCGCTCTTATTTCCTACAGAAGAGTCCGGGGAAGCATTTCTTTTTCACATGACACATGAGGGAGTAAAGAGATTTAAATGTTTAACAGACTAGGTTTCATTGAATTTGCCAGTTTAGCAAAAGGAAGATAAAGACAAATATTGACATATGGAAAAAGTGCATATTTAGGAGCTGAACATTTTAGTGGTGTGTACAAAACAGTTTAATGCACTTTTTCAAGGTTTGCATCAGGTGCAAAACGAGTCCATTTACTTTCACTACTCTCAGCTTTGCCCTGAAGCACCAACATACTTCAGTTACACTTCAGTAGCTTTCTGTGAGATTTTTCTTTGGTAAAACAGCCTGAGAGTAGAGTGTTAATTTGAGCATCAGGTTCCATTAAAGATGTTAAAGTCTTTTAATGTTTCTCTGAACTTCTGTTCCTAAGCAGGCAGCTTCTGTGAAGAGAAAAAGGAAAGAAATGCTTTTGATAATGATTCCTGTCATTGGTAAAACATTAACCATTTGTTTTTGAGTTTCCTTCTTACCTTTAGGCAGGGGGGGGGGGGGGGGGGGGGAGAGAGAGAGAGGTTATACATGTGAAGAAAAAACAAACTTGCATCAATCAGATTTATGCAATCAGTGTGTCAGTCTTTGTTTTCCACTGAAGTTATTTTGCATGGCAGTGTGTGCGTGACATGAACTGGAGGTTCAGGAAGAGCCAGTTTCCACAGAGCTGTTCAGCTCGCTCATCCACTGTAACTGGTACACGGTGTTTGTGTGAAGATAAACAAGATGACAACAGATATGATTTTGTTTTTTGTTACAATACCTCACATTAGTTTGGTTTAAACGTGCAGTTTGACTTACTCCCCTGTACTGAAACTATTCAAGAACTGCCTTTGTTATACAAGCATTTAACAAACTTTGCAAGGAGTCCCAAGTACAACTGTAAAATCACGCAGGAGCAATGATATGATGCAGCAATAAAAAATTTTAAAAAAGCAATCGTACATTTTCAGACTTTGAGGAGGTCAAAGTCCTGTTATCAAGAAAACAGATGGAAGAAACATGCCATCAGATCATATGTGGAACATGCAAAGAAGCAGAGAACAAACTGAAGACGTCAATCTAAGCGTTTGTTGTTGTTTTCTGTAGCAAAGGAATATAATGGGAGGGAGTGACTTGCATGCGCTGACTGTAATAATAAAGCTATTTACACGCGCAGGAAAACAAGACGGAAGGGCTGAATTTTACGTGATTTAACGAATGATAAAAACAACAACACAAACTTGTTTGCCTGAATAATGTTGGGGAATTTACCCACTCAAAGTCTAGCTACATTTAATCACTTTACAAATTATGATAACAGATACACGCACACACTATCAACAAAAAACGTTGTCTTCATGAAATATTCATCACATGTTGACAAACAGCAGGAAGAAAATGGCCCAGAACCACTATTGTGGCACACATTTGTTGCTATTTTATTGTCATTTTTAATTCACACCAATATTATTATTATTACTGAACTGTAGACAACAGAACTGTGGATCAATCGGCCTCACGTACAGAGAGGGAAACTGTTTTCTGAAGGCAACACGCGTTTTTAATACAGTTTCCAACTGGACATAGGAGCAAATGTGTGAACGCATTTTTCAAGTTGTTTTCGATGTTTCTACTGGCTTTCTTTTATGCTATTGTGTATTTTGCTCCCGCCCACAAAAATCAGTGCTAGAGGAAAACAGCCGCTCCCGCTACTGATTGGCTCCGCGGTGCGCTCCAATCACCGCGATGTAGTGACTCTTCTCCACACAAACCCGAGCGGTCGACTAGTAAGGTTGTGACAAATGTAGCGAAAACACAAACAGGTTTTGTTTGGTTTTGTTTTTCTAACTGGATGTACTCCTGTTCGTGAAGACTAGAACAAGTTGAAGCAGAGGATTAAGAAAACGACAGCCGAGTAGTGGTCTAAATGGTCAGACTCGGAAGCAACGAGGGGATTTGGGAAGATTCAAGGACACATTTCTTCTCTATAAATACGATGGTGATGTTTATTTGATTCGACGCCAGCCTGGAGATTTGAATAAGAATGAAGGTCCTTGTGAAGAAGGTGCAGCAGGTGCTCTACGTCCTGCTGCCGTGTGTACTCCAGCTCTGCTGCGCTCAGACTCAAGGAGGTGGGTATAAACACCCGCACACACGTTTATTTTTATCATTAGCCTGGGAGAGGAACGATGAATACCCCCTCTCACTTCCACCTTAGTTAGAGGTAATCACCTGTCCTCACAGACCTCATATGCAGAACCTGTTCTGCATACTTGTTTGCTGTGAGTCACCTGCACCTCTCCCACGGCTCGATATGCTTTATCATGTTTGTGACAGAGTGGCCCAGCTTCTCTGCCTTACTGACAGCCAAATGTGCATTTCTTTAATAGTTCCGCAGTTGCAGTGGCTATTAAGTAAAATATCGCAAAATAAAAGTGCCCAAACTTTACATGGATGGCAACAGTTTGTGGTGTGAAGTAGAAAAAACACGAGTGCTGGTTTACTGCTTGCTCTTGGCATAGTTTAGCCTAATCTATAAGGGACATCACACTGAAACTGATCACATCTTAATGTGTGGGTTCATATAGGGCAACTAGTCATTATTTTCATTAGCGAATCATCTGTCAGGGTTTTTATTCCCCTCATCTGTTTAATAGTTTGATCATTTATATTCTAAAATTTCAACAGATGTTCTCTTCAAGAATAATTACACTTTTATTACCACATAATTAATCAATTGATCAGCTCTCAGAGTAACACATAAGCATTAAACGTCATATAGGTGTATGGGAAGTAAAGGTAGCATAGACTTAAAGTGCTCACATACATGAAACTTTTAGTTGTTTGCCGTGCTTGAGTGATAATAAAAAGAACTTTATTTGTGTGGCACTTTTCTAAACACAAAGTTTCAAAGTGCTTCAGAGTTTGAAATTATAGAAGCTGCACATTAAAGATGTACACGTTTCAACATATTCAACCACATATTCAACCACAGGGACACACAACATATAAACTTCCACCCACACAAAAAGACCTAAACCAGCGATGTCAGACTCAGTTTACGTCGCGGGTCACATACGGCCCACTTTGCTCTGAAGTGGGCCCGATCAGTGAAACGACGTGATTAATGTGTAAAGAAAAAAGTTAAATGCACAGACTGACCTGCATTTATAAAATATAGTAAGTTTTGTAAATCTAGTGGACTCACTAATAGTTCAAAAACAGGAACTTTGGTGTAGCATAGACGGGCATGGAGGTAGGCAGTCTTAATTGATAGGAAAAGCCATAAAACTTGTGAAAACACAATTAAAAGATCAAAATCTGTGCACTCTCTTACATTTTCTAAAGCTGTCCAGTGGGCCAGATTTCAGTCTTCGCTAGGTCGATTCTGATCCCCGGACCTTATGTTTGACAGCCACAATGAAAACTATGGCCCCAGAATATTGGGGGAAACATTAAGGGAAAAATGGCTTATAAAAATTAGTTTTTTTAGTAGAAGGCTGTTCCAGAGTTTGGGAGCTACAACCTCAATACATGATCACCTCTGATTGTAAAGTAAGAGCATGGTACAGTCAGGAGATCCTAATCAGATGATCTGAATGGTCTGCAGTGGTCTCTTTAGATCTGTTACAAATGCACTCTGTCACCACTAAGCATTCTGATATGTTTGAGTTTTGATTTGAGTCCTGAAGGAACGCTGTGAACTTTGACTTTGTGTTATTGCTTTTGCCAGCTTTTACAGGTGAATTTCCAGGTGTGTCTCTTTTCTTAGTGTCTGAAAAAAACAATGCTTGGCAGGTGCTGTTCCGTGACTTACTGTGTAGTCATCGCCACTTCCCAAAAAAAAAACAACTCATGAAAGTGCGGGAAATGACTCTAAACCTCTTGAAGAGGACCACTAATGCACAGCTTCATTCCTTTTGACCTGGTTATTAAACACATGCCGTCATTAATATATTAAATAATAGAGAAATTAATCATAACACTGGCCTGTGGTTTGTTGGCTGCTTTCTTTGTGTCTTTTTTATATGAAACATCAAAGTCGCTTTCTACAATAAAGCAAATGAAATGCTGTTCACACACTCCTTTGAGCACAAAGCCTAAAAGACAGCGTTACATAAAGCACACTCTAAGTGAACTGTACTGCTGCAGCCAAGTTGTAGTACTTGCATTTTTGGATGCAGTTGTTTTCCCAAGAAGAAAAACAAGGAATTTTATACTCTGAATATCACAACCTTTGCAAAACAGTCTCTCAGGTGTATCAGAGAGGGGGTTTCCTTTAATATTAGGAGGGAAAAAAGTCTTTTAAAAAGAAAAACTAGAACCTTTTAAAAATTGCACTCATGCAGGTGTGACCTGACCAAATAGCTGATGTGTCGAAAAGCAAATATGCTGTTGCTCCTGTTGCCAGAGTGCGATGTTAAGCAACCCTCTGTCTTGGTGTGTTCAGCAATGCTTTGTGGAGCACGTAAAGAGTCTTCCAATTCATTTACACACAATCTGTGCCTAGTCAATACCTCGCGAGTTGCTCAGGAGCCTGTGTTTGCGTTCGCGTGCGCACGCGTGTGCACGCTCACTTCTGAGTTATGCAGCAATCTCTGTACGTCCTGTGCCAAGTTTCTGTTTACCTCATCGTCTCAGCTGCTTTTATTAGGCTTGTTTATCTCCTCCTCCCTCTATTCTTTTCTTTCGCTGTCTCTTTTCTTTTCAAATACTGAATCCTTGGTAACAGACAAATGAAAATAACAGCTAAACCCGATCCGTGCTGCGTTTTCATCGTGTGTTAGGTTACCTGTCAGGACAATGACAACACGCTGAAGTGAGTTCACAATTCGTGCATGCTCGTTAGTGATGGATTTAAGTAGGAAGGCTGACATACCTCAGTGTTTGTAAAGAGTTGGGGTGACAAACAAAAAGTGTCGGCTTTGGACAGAGAGAGGTTTGGGTGCACATCTTGATACAGTACGACACTTGTTTTGCACTCTTTCAAAATGGGGCCATTGTGTTCGTGTGTGTCAATGTGTGTGCATTGACTCTAAACCCTCCACTCCATTCTTTTTTTCTCTCTCCATCATCCATCTGCCAACACTGAAAGTCCTCCTTTGACAGAGGAAAAACCCACTCAGCTTGTTGAGATTTTCAGCTCCCACAGCTGCAACTTTGTGCACTTCCTGTATGACAGACACACTTTGTCACATACAGTCCTGCATGCGTACACACCGGTTTTTCCCTTTCTAGAGGGCTGTGCTTATGCATGCTCTATATAAGTTACTGGGTAGAAGGTTGTGGACTATGTGTAGAGGTGTTGGCAAGTATTTCCCAACAGGCAATTCAGACATTGTCAACCACTGATAGCACTGTGCACCTCACAGGGTAGGGCAGACAAAGAATTTGACCTGTGAGCTGTGCGTGAGCTTTCAATTATTTGGATTTTAATTAGCAAAAGTAAAGCAAAGCAAAATATGAAAAGGAAAGGCCTCAAGAGGAAATAAAAGTAGAACAGTTTTTTTTCACTTGTTGCAAAATATAGACTTATAGACTTTTGTTTGGCATTATCTTCACATGATAACCACAGAACTACAACTTTAATCCTAGACTAATGTGTGAAAACTTCCAACTTTCCCACACTTTCAAATCTGCTGTGTGACTGCTAAATTGTCAAGGCCAGTTAACCTCCACATTACTGGGATGACAGCAGATAATGGTGATGTAAACCTTCACAGATTTTATTTTTGTGAACTTCACTCTCACCCCCAATTTGAAACATAGGCTTCCTGTTAAAGTGTTTTGTCAGTCCAAGCCGAGTAAACCCTGATCACATAATCAGGGCTATTCTCCAAGACTTAACAAAGCTCCTCATGAGCCCAAGAGAACATTTTACAACTGTTTGCACAAGCTAAGTGTGACTGCACGGTGAGCAATCACATCTTTATGTCTAATATCTGCAGAGTTTCATGTCACTTCACCATTATGTGTTTAAGCTGAGCACGAGATGCTGCTTCTGCTGTCATCCTAGAACGGCGGTGAACTGTCCTGGACAGTTTGCAGGTGTTATGAGTAAGACATCATTTTCTGGAAAGCAGGATAAACAAATACTCGTCGTTTCTGTTATATTGCACTGGTGACAGGAGCTTCTGAGCAGGATATCTAAAAATAACTGTTAAAAGCAAACGCACACATGATGGCTAAACATCATGCAGCGTATTTTTCTGATTTGAGTCGTTTCATATTTTTAGTACAGAGCTAGGGTTTTTTTTGAAGATGGTGTTCTCAAAAACACAGTAAAGTAATCCTTATCGGGACTTTATGACATGCTTTTTGCAACATTGTATCACACAAGTACACACGCACACACACACTTTGACCTGCGCAGCGTTCCTTTGCTGTGAGGTTAATAATCATTAGTCTTTTTATGCCCTTGTTGATCCTGTTGTTCTGCTTTTACTGTAAATTTGTTTCAGTACAAAGTAATCCTGGGATAGTCGTCCATATATCCAGTACGCTGCAAGCACGAACTGCTGATAGTTAATTTGGCATAAACTGTAAGTAAATGTATCCTACAAAGACTTTCAAGCTTGCCCCGGGATCACAAAGGCTGCTTTTTTTTCATCCTAAAAATAACAGGTGTCTGACTTTATTAAGTATCACTTAATCCAAGAGGCAAAAATCCTCTCTCTTGATCTAAAATGGCTTAACTGGCAGGAAATGCATGTGATTGATACATTGAGACCATGAGCATGTGGGCATTCCTTTTAAAGTTTTTTTTAATGAGATTTTACATCATTGTTGTAGCGCAATTTCTCATCTTTCAACCACACAAGATGTAGTGAAGGTAATAGGGAGTGCTGTTAGTTATTAAAGCTGGGCTTACAGGTCATCCCAAAGGTGTTGGATCAGGTTGTAGGAAAGCAAACCAAGTTACTGGAAGCACTCTGTTGTTTAAAAGATAATTGTATGATCTAACTGTAAGTTGGATGTGCATAAAGCTGACATATCATACATAAGCATATTTCTGTGCAAAGTATTGCTTTTCTATGAGTTTCACATCAGTAGCCACACTCTGTTCACCGTCCGTGTTCCCGTTCTTCCATTTTCTCTCAGCAGCTTCTCTCCCGTCTAACATTTGAATAGCAAAGCAGCCTTCGAGTGATGCTGAATGGCTAAAGTCCCACAGACCATAAACAAGGCTTTGTATTTTTATTGGAAAGAAGGGCATGCTCTGCACAATCCTTAGCTCGTTTCAAACTGTTACAGTACATTTATTCATATTGAGCACACCAAACACAGTGGTGTGTAGTAAGTGGCATAAAGCACACTTTGTAAGGAATTATGCTGTTGACTCATTAATGATTCATTAGAACCTCTGTGGGATTATTTGTGTTGTGATATAATTGCTCAATCACCAGTGATGTTTAGCAGTTTTACCCACTTTATCTCAACTGAGTAAATAATGTACTCAGGACAATAATATATTCACACGGTGAATGAAATGTAGAGTACTGCTCCTGAGTTTGGGATCACTTAGAATGCTTATTGGGGTTTTGTTTTGTTTTTCTTAAACACAGACACATTTGTTTATATTTATATATATTGTAAGGCATGAAATTAACCCGAAATGTTGAAAAATACAAAGAGTATAATTTCAATCATATATAATTTCTCATGAGTCTTATTAGAAGATCCAACAACCACTGCTTTGTGTTAACTAATTAAAGTTTATCCTGTTAAAAGTAAGCATACATTTGACGTGTTTTATAAATTAAACATGGATGGATGGCCTCTGCGGGTTTGTTTATAGTTTAAAAACAGGTCTGAAACTTCTTTAAAATCAAGTCAGAAAAAATGTGGACAGATGCATAGATATAGATATAAAAAAAAGTTCCCACCAAGTAGCTGTGTGGCGTCTGTTTGTCAAACTAAAGACTTCCACTTTCTTTTCTGATAGGAGCCAGTTTGGTCTATCTGAAGGTAGTGGCACGCAGCGCCGGCACTACGGTTTCATAAGTCAGTTTTTTGGGCTTATTTTAAGACTGTAACCAGTGTTGAGGTCATTACCCAAAAAAAGTAATGTATCGAACAATTTCACCTGAAACTCATTGACACATACACACACCAGTTAGCTATGTAAACCTATAGGCTAGAGTCAAACACACCAACACAGTGAGGAGACAGCCAAAGCCACCCCAGAGTGATCTCCACAGCCACACAAACAGCCACATTTCTAAATATGTTTCTTTAATTGACAGAACATCTCTCTGCTGTGCTAACGTGAATGGAAAGTGTTTATTTTTAGCTCATTAATTAAACTGTTAAAACTGAACATGATAAACTAGGTAACGCAGTGTGCTGGAGGTTGTGGGAAATGGCTCGCTGTATACTGACGTGGATAGCCTTTTAAAAATCAGATGATTAATGAATCATTACAGCGTTTACTGTCATTCCCAACTCTTCTGGTTATTTGAAATGAGGACACATGTTTTTCTGAAAAAACTTTTTTTTTAAATCTAAGAACCTTTGCTTTTCACAGTGACCGTTTGTGACGGCACCAAGAACTTTCTGAGCACGACTGGGAATTCAGAGATCCAGTACAACTTGATGAAGACGAGGTACAATAACTGCGACATTGTGATGGGCAACCTCGAGATCACCATGATGGACCACACCAGAGACTTCAGCTTTCTGGAGGTGAGGTTGCAAACATTACAAACAACAAACCAAGAGAGAGTTTGACTACCGCTTTCACTGCAAATTGTGTCACTGACAAGATGAGTAAGGATGTGAATCAACCATTTTCATTCTGTTGTGTTTGATCGCTCTCTGTAATGGATTTTGTCTCAAATCCAGAATGAGCTCATTTATGCCCCCACTCCTTTTGTGCTAGTCATGCCACTGAAGTCAGTGACTAACTCAGTAAGCAAACACGCCCCTGCTGATTTGTGACCCTGATAACAATTTGATTGAGCAGAAGAATTGACAAACTGCATTTTTCTCTTCCTTGTTCTTTTCTTTTGCCTTGCAGTCTATCAAGGAGGTGACAGGGTACATCCTTTTTGCTATCAATGAGTTCAGCCGCCTCCCACTGCACCACCTGCGCATCATCAGAGGCAGCACACTGTATGAGGACCAGTATGCCTTGGCTGTCATGGTCAACTATCAGAGGGATGGGGAGCATGGCCTTCAAGAACTGGGCCTGACTCACCTCACAGGTACACAGAGAGTCACTCATTTGATGTATAGAGTGTGTTTAACATGTGGGAGGCTGGATTGGAGCAGATAAGAGGTCAAGTTGGATGTGGCACTCTTACTGTTGGAGCTCCCACACCTACACAGTTCAGCCACACCTTTAGAATACCGGTTGTTGAAACGCAGCAGTGTGTGTGTTTGTGCCCGTGTGTGTGCTTGTGTGTGTAGGAGTGATATGAAGTCCCTGGAATGTACCATGTGCTCAACCGCTCAACTGCCAGTGTAACATGAGCTCCAGCACATGAAACGTTTGCTGTGTAGTAAACAGAGAATGGCAGAGTTTGTTAGGATGAGTCACAGGCCTGTTCGGGCTTGCTTTCCTAATTGTACTGCCCCATTTACACCTATGTGTACCTTCTACAGAGATCCTCAGGGGAGGAGTGAAGATCATCCGGAATAAGTATCTGAGCTATGCCCCGCAGGTGAACTGGCTGGACATAGTGAAGGATGGAACAGCCCAAATTGTGATAGAGGACAATGGGCCTGAAAGTGAGTGCACTGGGTTGTAACTACACACATAAATATGAGCACCAGGTATGTTTAAGGATCGGTTCAGATTTCCGTTTCACTATAAAACAGTTCAACAGAAATTCAGCAAAGGTAAACATGGAACTTTAAACTGAAAGAGGTAGCTGTTTTTCCAGTCTTTTCAGTGCTTATTTCCCTTTCTGTGTTACTGCCTCTCGGCCAAATCTCAGTGAAAGGAGGAGAAATCACTGTCGAGGAAAATTGGAGCAAAAAACATA
Source organism: Rhamphochromis longiceps (assembly GCF_057381845.1). Lineage (NCBI taxonomy): Eukaryota > Metazoa > Chordata > Actinopteri > Cichliformes > Cichlidae > Rhamphochromis > Rhamphochromis longiceps. The sequence continues at coordinate 20,418,431 of NC_140561.1, forward strand.
GGTAACTTAAAAAGATCCACTCTTTGGAGTGCATATAATAGATGGATGTAGTCACCACGACTTCATCCGCTGGTTTGTGAAAGCATTAGACAGTCTGCGTCTTGTTTTTAGGAGCCAGAAGTGAATCCGTTTTAGCCGACAGGTTGGAATCTTAAGCTAATACTAGCAAGCTTAATGTTAATGTGCATCCATAGACTGATGCATTGCATTACACAGACACAAATACCTGCTAATTGTACTAACATACAAATAAAATAGTAGAATTTCACTCCACAAAATGATGCAATTAACCACACAGAAAACACCCAAAAACCTCCTTAAAAGGTGCAAACACGACAAACATGGTAAAGTGGACCATCTGAGGTGACACCTAGCAGACACGTGGTGGTCTAGCAGCCCCTGGTCTCAAACTTCAAAGCCTTAAAACAATTTAAACATGTGAGTCATTAAAAAAAATAAGCACAGAAGGTCAAATTAGTTCTAAAGACAGAAACCATTTTTTGTTTAAGTCTGTAAACATGTTATGTTTACGCTGGCGAAACATTTTAATATGAATGTCTTATTGGGGTTAACTCGCACTTGGATTCACCCTCAACTGGCCATTAGAGGAACTGCAGGCTTCATTTTTCAGCGCTGCAAGTTGCATCTTGTAACTTGTTGAGGTTTCATTTTTTTCTTCTGCTGAACTTTGGATTTAAAACAAAAAACAAAATCTGAACTTTTCCTTTAATTTAAGACTTTTGTTCTGGTTTTGTATTAAAATGCGGAAACTAATGAGAGTTTTTTTTTTTTATCTCAGAGCCTTGTCACAAAGCCTGTGGAGACGTGCCATGCTGGGGTCCAGGAAATGACACATGCCAGATCTGTGAGTCATATCAAGCACCTTTATCTTTAATGTCTTGATTTTCCACGCACTGGTTACCTTGTGAGATGTCTCACACATGAATCATGGCTGCTGCCAGAGTTGTTCATTTACATTGCACATTGTTAATAATATACGTAACTTCAAAGTTAAAAGTTTAATATGCATCTACGGTACAGTTTTAGTTTCACGCCAGGTTTTTACAAGCGTCGACTCTCTTACAGTGACAAAGACCGTGTGCGCCCCTCAGTGTAGTGGCCGCTGCTTTGGTAGAAACCCGAGCGAGTGCTGCCACGTTGAGTGTGCTGGAGGTTGCACTGGGCCCAAGGATACAGACTGCTTTGTGAGTCCAAGTCTTCCACAGGCTTTAATGAGAAGATATTTTCACATGTTGCAGTACAGAAAACGCAGATGTAAAAATAAAACGTTCCTCTGTTATAAATTGCATTTTGCAGGCCTGCAGGAACTTCAACAACTCGGGCTCCTGCGTGCCTCAGTGCCCACAAACTGTGATCTACAACAGGCTTACATATAGAATGGAGCCCAACCCCAATGCCAAGTACCAGTACGGCTCTATTTGTGTGACCCAATGCCCCAGTGAGTCCCACACATGACAATATTCACATAAACTCAGAATTTATACATAGTTTCTTCCTGTAAGATTGCTGTTTTTATATATTTTTAATCATTGTTATGACTGCGCTGTTCAGCTTTCTTCACAGTGTTTACTGAAGGCGTAACGCAGTCACTGACGATCATTTATGCATTTATTCTCATGCGTTTTCTGTTTTTTTAATAGAAATCTTTGTGGTGGATGGCAGTTCATGTGTGAGCAACTGCCCATCTAATAAAATGGAAGTGGAGAAAAATGGTGTGAAAACATGTGAGCCCTGCAAAGGCCTCTGCCCTAAAGGTATTTCATGCAGATCGAACTCAAGCTCTCTCTACAGATACCTTACAGCTTTGCTGTTATTAACTGTTTCCTTCTCATCTTTTTTTTTTTCCCAGTTTGCCATGGCACAAGCTGGACTGATTCAAACAGCGAAACGGTCGATGCTCGCAACATAGAAAGTTTCATAAACTGCACTAAGATCCAGGGAAGTCTTAACTTCCTGGTGACGGGAATAGAAGGGTAAAAAAAACTTTCTTTCATAAAACGCAGCAAAGATTTAAAAAAAATTTCTCTAGATTAACCTGCACTTTTTTGACGTTTTTGCAACATGCTTTTCCTTTTACTTACTTATTTCATTTTGGCTCAGTGATGCCTACAACAAGGTACCACCCCTTGATCCAGAAAAACTGAAAATCTTCAACACAGTGGAGGAGATTACAGGTGTGTGTATGTTGTGGGGTTGTGCTTTTTTTTTAGACTGTCACTTAGACTGCTTTTATCTTTTTATGTTATTTAATGCCATTTGCAGTCTGGTTGAGGCTTCTGAAAAACAATCTCTCTGTTTTCAGACTTCCTCAACATCCAGTCGTGGCCTGCAAGCATGTCTGACCTGTCAGTCTTCTCCAACCTCCAAACAATTCAGGGAAGAAAACTTTACAAGTGAGAAACAGTTGTTTTGTTTTTGTCTTTTCTGCATTGTTATGCAGACAGAGTATTTGCTGGAATATAAAAGTAATTTTGTTTTTATTTTCTTTGTTATTTCTAATTTTTATCCTATCTTGTTATCCTGTTTAGAGGAGTGGTTAGTAAAAGGTACAGTAAAGATTTCACATGCTCACATCTCTCTATCTCCTCTTAGAGCCTACAAATGTTCTGTCCGAATCCGTGGTGTTGGTATTTTTCAGTATGATTTTTTTCAGGGGTAATTCAGCACTGGGATTGTTTGGTTAAGCTGGCCGTGGGCACAACTTTTTAAAGCTGGGAGAGGCAGCATGTTTTTGACATCAATTTGACAAAGAAAAAGCTCTTTTCAGGCTGGTCTCAAGCTTCAGTAAATGAGAGGAAAGCAAGATGGGGTACATCAGAGTACTTTTACCTGGGTTTAAATCCCGTCTGAAACCAAAAGCACTAAAGCATTAAAAACAAACCGCCTTCTCAGCTTTAATGAGTTCACATATAACTAAAGAATTTACCAAAGTAGATTCTACAAAATTGATACCGCAGTATCAGTTTTGTTGTAGTATTTCCATACTACATACTACATGATGCATGAAAATACTGAAGATTAAACATGAATATGTTTGTTGGCTGTTTGTCTTTTTAAGTACACGGGTTATGCAATTTGAAAAACATGACATTCAGACACCGAATCACTGAATTCATATTGTGTCTAAAAGGTATCAAAATGAATAGATGGTGACAAACTTCTCAAAGAAAACACACTGTGAAAGATTATATTACATCATTAAATGTGATCAGTAAGAACAACAAGAAACACAAAGTGCCACACTGCTGGATTTTGTTGCAAATACAGCTAAAGTGCATTAATTGTGTTTGTAAACCTTAAAAAATAATGTCTGACATCATGTTCTTGAAAACTGCTAAACCTAAAAGAAATATGGCTTTCAATATTCACTTTGATTTTGTGGTATTTTAAACAAAATTGGAACATTTTCATCCACTTTCTGACCTTTATTTACTTCCTGCTGTTCTACAGGAGCTATGCACTCATGGTGGTTAAGATCAATTCTCTGACCTCGCTGGGGTTGCGCTCGCTGCAAAACATAAATGATGGTGCCGTGTACATTAAAGGAAACAAGAATCTCTGCTATCATGATACTGTCAACTGGACACGGCTTTTAGGCTCCCGTCCACAGAAACGTTCAAAGCTCTTAGACGTCACCGACAACCAAAAGAAGGATGAATGTGGTGAGTGGGGACGGACCATTTAAAACTTGCAAGACGTGATTGTGAACAATGGCTCTGCTCATAACATCGTTTCTGTTTTGGTTGCGTCCTTAGTTAAAGAGAAGCATGTGTGTCACCCGCTGTGCTCCTCTGATGGCTGCTGGGGTCCGGGCCCAGACCAGTGTGTCAGCTGTAAGAAATACAGCAGGGGAGGAACCTGTGTACCAGACTGCATGTTCTTAACTGGGTCAGTATTCACAAAATGACGTATAAAGCGATTATTAATATAAAGCTTTAACGGTGTAACATGTATGCAGGTTGTTAGAGAGTGAATGACAAGAAGGAGTGGTATTAAAGAAACAAGCAGTGATTTAGAGAATTGATATTTTCTGATAGTTTTAAACAGAATTTACATTTTAAAGCACAAATACTCACACCCTGTTTGAAGTGCCACATTGCTGGATTATGTGCAAATACAGATAAAGTACATGCTTAATCGTATCCACCGCGCTCTCTGTGTACAAATCAACAGGGGAGACAAATCGAATGACTGATTCAAATGCATTGCTGCCCACTTCTAGTGTGTTATAAGTGAAGACTAAGAGTGATTACTGTGTATAGGTCTATACATTGTTAAGGAAAATCCTGAGCATTGGCCCTAAGATGTGACTAATGTCTGCTGTAAGTCTTTGAACTTGAATAGAAACTGGGTTTATGCCTCGATTGCAGGAAGCAGAGGGAGTTTGCTACTAAGTCAGGGGAGTGTCTGCCCTGTCACCCTGAGTGTAAGGTCCAGGAGGGGAAGGAGACGTGCACAGGCCCGGTATGTTTGACTTAAAACTTCTAGAAGGAAAAAAAAAGAAAAGAAAAGAACTGGCATAAGGCTTCTGCTGCCACCTAGCGGCCTTACAAAAATGGCTGTCCACCATAATGCCACTCGCCTTCAACTCTTGCAAAAACCTTTCTGCTTTTATTCACCCTTTTTTTTTTTGTCTGCAGGGAGCAAATAAATGTCTAGCTTGTGCCAGCCTGAAAGATGGCCCACACTGTGTCTCCATGTGTCCTGAGGGTGTTATGGGGCAGGAGGGAACCATCTTTAAATATCCAGACAAGGAGGGCAACTGTAAACCTTGCCACAACAACTGTACCCAGAGGTAAGTACAAGTGGAATGATGTAGTTAGACACACACAATTTGCTTCTTTAAACTGATCCCCTGTGTTTATTGTTTTTAGGTGCACCGGTCCAGGAATCGGGGACTGTACAATATCATCTAGGTACATTTCAGGGTAAGTTCTCCTCTCATTCTGATATATGCTGTATGTAATTTTGACATTCAAGTATTAAGAGCTGACACTGTGCCCCTTTTCTCCTCTGCCTTTAGGCAAATGACCACGGCTATCGTACTGGGAGTGATTGCCCTCATCTTTGCTTCCTTCTCCATTTTCGTGCTAAGTATTCTCTACCGCCGAAGTCTCGCTATTCGTCGCAAGCGCGCCATGAGAAGATACATGATGAATAGCGAAGTCAGTATCTGTATTCGAGTGTTACTGTGCCGCTGTGCTTGTTTTGGGTTTGTCATAATTCATGCCCCTGTGTGCCTGCAGAGTTTTGAGCCCCTGGAAGATAAAGGGACAAAATATGAAGCTCGGACCCTTAAACCTACAGAGCTGCGTAAGATCAGGCTCCTGGGTAATGGAGTGTTTGGATCAGTCCATAAGGTACTTGAAAAGACAGAATCCTATAAAATGCTCCTCTTGTGCATTTTACTTTCTATTTAACAAATTATGAATCTGTCTCTCTGCACCTCACAGGGTGTTTGGATTCCTGAAGGCGACACAGTGAAGCTTCCTGTGGCCATTAAGACGATTGATGACCGCAGTGGTCGTCGGAAATTCTCTGGAGTGACCGATGTAAGAAACATAACAAAAAGAAGAAATGTGCTAAAGAGATATATTTTCAGAACCAATCACTCACTGCCTATGCAGAACCACATGCCAGGCTTCTAGGCGATGAGCATTTGACACTGAAAGTATGGATTATACAGATTTTTTTGTTGTGGAGCACCTCCTTTAATACCATAAATCTTGGTGATTGTTGACACTAAATTAAATCACTAATGATCTACTTATTCGGTTGCTACAGCACATGAGGACGATGGCAAGTCTGAACCACATTAACGTTGTCAGGACCCTGGGTATCTGTCCCGGTGACAGCCTGCAACTTGTTATCCCGCTCAACAGGCAAGGCTCGCTGCTGGCACATGTAAAGAAAAATAAGGGCAAGCTCAGCCCACAGAGGCTGCTCAACTGGTGTGTTCAAATTGCAAAGGTATGGAAGATGCTTAATATTTTTTGTTTGATGTCAAACTTTTTATATATATATATATATATATATATATATATATATATATATATATATATATATATATATATATATATATATATGTATATATATATATATATATATATATATATATATATATATATATATGTATATGTGTATATGTATATGTGTATATATATATATATATATATATATATATATGTGTATATATATATATGTATATGTGTATATATATATGTATATATGTATATATGTATATATATATATATGTATATATATATATATATATATATATGTGTGTGTATATATATATATATATATATATATATATATATATATATGTATACAGTTTGGTTTATTCCTCCAAGTACTTCACCACCATTGTTGCTCTCTCCTGTCAGGGTATGAATTACCTGGAAGAGAACAGGATGGTTCACAGGAATCTGGCTGCCAGAAATGTACTCCTGAATGATAATTTCACTGCCCAGGTTTCAGACTATGGCATTGCAGACCTGCTCTACTCTGATGACAAGAAGTACTATTGCAACGAGCCCAAGGTCTGTTTTCTTTTTTGTTTTTGTTTCTTAGCAGAAAACGTGACATCTGGTCACACTTCTTTAAACAGTGTTAAATACCTTGCACACCTTAAAACATTATGCTGTTTTCTTTCAAAGACTTGACTGCTTGTTCTGCTGTTTTTACTCAAGTAACCAAGAGAGAACTTTTCTGTTCACAATCTTAGACACCAATCAGGTGGATGGCCCTGGAGAGCATCTTGTTCCGCAGATACACTCATCAGAGCGATGTTTGGAGTTATGGTGAGTTTTAAAGCGCTTTACCAGCGCCAGATTGTTTCATACTCACGTATTAAAGTACGCAAATTTCGGAGTCAGTATAGGAGAAGTGTAAATGCAGGCCACACTAAATTCTTCACCCTGCTTTAGGTGTGACAATATGGGAAATGATGTCTTATGGAGCAGAGCCGTATTCAACGATGCGACCACAGGAGGTTCCCGATCTGCTGGAAAAGGGCGAGCGTTTGCCCCAGCCTCAAATTTGCACCATAGATGTCTATATGGTCATGGTTAAGTGTGAGTACCTCACTAGTATTTCTCATTTTCATGTGCAGCCAGTAGTGCAAATACCAGTGGCGTGGACTGAGGGATTGCAAAAAAAATATGCTGGACTGAAATGTCTGTGTGCCATTAAGTTTAGTATAAATTCATGGAGCTCAGAAGATGATTTGGTTCATAAACCTCTGATTTTTTATCTGCCACGTCCATTAGGCGTGACATATGAATAAAATGTTAAAACTAATTTGCACATTTTAACCTGACAGACATTAAAATAAATATGAAAATGACTGAAAGCCGCCGAGTATTAAGTAGGCTGTCAATTCTTCATTTTGTAATTGGTTCCGATGCCCTTTCATGACTCTCCAGGTTGGATGATTGATGAGAATGTCCGTCCAACATTCAAGGAGCTGGCGAGTGAATTTACCAGAATGGCCAGAGACCCACCTCGCTACTTGGTGATCAAAGTAAGACAGTTTCATCACAGTACAGTAAAGTGGCGCTTCAGTTAAAGCTATGTGTAGTTTGCTATGTGATATATATATATATATATATATATATATATATGATTTGCCTTGTTTGGCCAGGAGGACTGTAGCCAACAGGACTCATCCCCAGATGAACCCATCCAACGAAGTGCAGACCTGGATGACTTGGATGATGTAGATGTCAACCTTGAGGACCCGTTGGCAGATGAGAAAGAAGATGACTTGTCTCCAGCCAACTACTACATGGCAAAAAGTCTCAATCGTTACTCTAGGATGGACACTCCCAAAGTAGGGCATACCACTTTCCTCTTAACTTAGTGTCAACTTTAGAAATCATATTCCTGGGCAAGATACTGAATCTCAAAATTTCCCCAATGCACGATTTTTTTTTTCTTCAAGTGTTTAATGAATGTGCATGTGTGTGTGTGTATGTGTGTGTGATATCATCCATTTACTGTCTCTTTTCTTATAACAGGTGATTCTTAATTCATCCAGCGGAACTGGATACCTGCCCATGACCTCAGGTGTTGACAACCATACACAGGTAGATAAAAGAGACTTTTGTTTTGTTAAACCAATTCGTAGTGTTTATACACATGACCAGAACGAGTCCACTGAAGATTTCTGCTGTTACCAGTTTGCCAATAGAGTTCTGATTGTGTTTTGTTGGGTAGGCGATGTGGCAGTCACGCTCTCGGCTAAATTCTGCCCGTACTGTGTCCGAGAGCTCGGAAGGCTGCGGCACTGGAATGGAGATGGAGATGGGTGAGGACTTCCCCTTAGCAGGGAGCCTGAAAAGAAGACGTCATCGTGAGGACAGCGCTTATGTGTCGCAGAGAGACAGCATGTCCGGCGGGCCACCTGAGACTCCCTCACCAGAGATGGAAGAAGAAGATCAAAACGGATATGTGCTTCCTGGAGGGAGCCCGGAGAGAGGTGATACCATAATTGTTAATTTACAACACACTAACAGTTACCACTTGGAAATGAGCAGCAGCCCTAGAAGATTAGCTGTACTAAGCCAGCTGTTTAAAATACTTTGTCTTTATAGCCCCAGTTTAGCTAGTCTTTGTTTTTTACTGTTATCTGTTTCTTTCAGATACGTTGCTTTTCTCATCGCGAGCTGCTCCTGGGAGGATGGGAAAGTCTCGTTCATCAGAGCTCCTGGACGACCCAGATGATGAAGAATACGAGTACATGAACAAGCAGGTGTGTTTAACACCTGTATCACTCAGGCAAGGCAGCCAGTGGCTGAAGCCGAACAAGAAGCGAACCTCTTCAATGTCATCACACGTGACAGCGTCCTCATGTGACACCGGTGTGTCGGTGGAGGTCAGGGGAAGCTACACCAGGAGCAAGGACAACTCTGACTCCGAGCAGCAGGGTTCCAGTGAAGTTGAGTATGAATACATGGACATCAGAGGTGGTGAAAAGCTGGAAGGTCCGCCAGTACGTGACCCTCCTCCTCCTCCAGCTCCTGTGAGGATGAGCAGCAAGGTGGAAGAGGAGGAGGATGAATACGTGGAGGACGGTAACTATCATTACACAAACAGGCAGCCAAAGCTGCGACAGGCTCTTCAAGACAAGAAAGAGCTGAATGTAGAGGGGACAGAGGCAGATGAATACGAGGATATGGACTGCTTTTCTGCCCCACCACCTGGCGGAGATGGTGTGGTGTATCAAAACTTACAGAGGGAGGAAAATGGGGCAGCGGGGCGCAGAGAGCAACACCAGTCTATGCGGGCCGGAGTCAGGGTTACGGAGCCTGCTGTCGGTGACAGATCTTTCGACAACCCAGGATACTGGCACAGCAGGATGTTTCTTAAGCCCAGTGCTGTGCCAACATGAAGAACATTTTAAATCTCATGGACTTCCCTCTCAAACACAGTCATGAAGGATCTGAAATGAGAAAAGCAACCAAAAGCCACGTTAAAGATGTAGCATGTAACAAAATGTACAAACCCCCCCAAACAACACGTGACTATTTTGCAGCTTTGTCCTTTGTTATACATCAAAATTGTTTTTATTATGTGATACAAGCTATATTTTTGTGTTTACATTGTAAATAAAGAGATTTCAGGTAAGAAATTGTGACAATATCATTTGAAGAATCATTTAAAGATGTTTACTCAATAAAAATATTTTGAATACTTGGTATGGAACTGCAACATTTTTATTTTAAATGAGCTGGTGAACTGTATAATGATGCAAAGTGTGCAAACTGTCAAAGGGCGCACATCTAATTACAGATTAACAAATATCCTTGGCTGAGCTATAGACATTTGCTCAAGTGGTAAATGCTCCCACAGGAGAAATATAATTATTAATGTTTCATTGTTCTCAGCTACAGCTGGGGGAGAAGTCAGTTACACCCTGTAAAAGGTGCTAGAAGCAAAAAAAAAACCCCCAAAACCCACAGTTGTTGTCCAAAAACTGAGAGAAACTAGCTTTTACACCATTTGGCGAGCCGGTCGAGACCCTCGTGCCGGATGTTTCACAGCCATGGTTTAAACAGTTGGTAGCGCGACTTTATTGGCGGGCTGGGGTCGCTTTACGTCAGGGTGAAGTGGGAGGGGCTTGCGGTAGCAGCTTCGGTCAGAGCTGAGCCGAGGGGAACTGTCGCTGTCCATAGCCGACTAGCGACTTCAGACTACACTGCCAAGATGTCCGACGACGAGCAAGAACAGACTATAGCCGAGGATCTGGTCGTCACCAAGTACAAGATGGGCGGTGACATCGCTAACCGTAAGTTAATGTCAGCGAGTAACTGTCGGTGACTGGATGTGACGACCTGCTCTTTTCGGCCTGTCGTACAGCAGCTAACATTGGTTCCCTATAGCAGCAACCATGTGGTTTAGATTCGAAGCACACATATGCTATCACATCTAGCTAGCTACCAGGTGCAGCCGGGTCGGTTGAAAGCTGCTTCTAACTGAATAACTGAACGACTGCTCGGCTTTCTGCTATTGTTTCCCAACAGCAGCGATAGGGTTTCTTACAGGCAGCTGTCTGTGTCACTAACTAGTGTGGGATGCTAACAAACCAGCTAGCTCAGAATGGTGACCGGTGTTCGGCTGTAAATGTCACGTAAACGGTCATGAGCTGAAGCTCTTTTAAACTACGTTTATGGTGACAGATTACATTCATGGTCAGTCGACAGCATGAAATTTGCTCTAAAATCATTCACATAAGGCTTCTTTGTGCATTTAACGACCAGCACATTGTGGTTTCATGATCACTGCTCCATTATATGATGAAAACACAGGAAACACCTGCATTCTATAGATCTCAAACATCGCACAAGATGTATGGTTGTATTTAACAATTTAAGCAGTAATTAGGTCGAGGTACTTGGTCAGATTAATGCTGTAATGAAAAACAAACTTAAATCTATCCATTTAATCTATTTGGATGGATAGTGCAGTCGGGAGATGGGACATATTTGCTGTGGCACTACCTCATAGTACATTAAATGCATATCCTGGCCACCACAGTTTATATTTACACTCTGTGTTTGTGTTACAGTGGTGGTCTGGAGCTTATCTCAGCTGTCATAGGTCTAGCATGCTAACATAATCAGAAAAAAAAACTTATAGTGAGCTAATGCATCAATCTGCCTGACTTCCCTCCTGTCTCATCCAGAGGCTCTCCGTCTGGTCATGGAAGCAGCCAAACCCGGGGTGTCAGTGCTCAGTCTCTGTGAAAAAGGTGATGCCTATATAATGGTGGAGACCGGGAAGGTCTTCAAGAAGGAAAAAGAAATGAAGAAAGGTGAGGCCCGCATCTGCCCGTTATGGGTTTTTGTGTTTTTTGTGGGGTTTTTTGTGTTTTTTTTTGTTTTGTTTTGTTTTGTTTTCCCGAGGTGGACACATCAAGGAAATTAGATCCAGTAGAACAAACTGTTGGCAGTGTTTTCTGTGTCATTTCGCACAGCATCGAGTAACTCTAATAGCAGAAGGGGCTTTAAAAACTAGCATGGTGACAGAGTAGATCTTCTAAGTGATATACTCCTCCATACTCCATTCTTGTATGGCTTTCTTGATTACATTTGTGGATAATTTCCAAATGAAGACTTGGTGGTTCTCTTCTCCCTCTTCTAGGCATTGCGTTTCCTACCAGCGTCTCAGTCAATAACTGTGTTTGCCACTTCTCTCCCCTGAAGAGTGACCCTGACTACACACTTAAAGATGGGGATCTGGTCAAAATGTAGGCACCATGCACTGTAATAATGTTACCCCCTCCTTTCCCCCGTGTGTCTCTAGTCTCCCAATGTATTGTCCTCCCTACTTTCTGTGTGATAGCTCCGCTTTCTCTTTGCTGTTGATTGTGTCCTTCATCTCTATGGTCTTGCCTCTTGTGTGTGCTGTGTGTGTGGCAAACGACAAGTAAGGTTTCTTTTTAGAACGGGCGGTATGCCGGATGTTAGCTTTACTGCCCATCTTATCCGCTAAATCCCATATATGACGTTACTCAAATGCAGTATTTGGCTTTGAAAAAGAAAGTCGATTCATCTTAGTTGTTGCGTTGCCACTAATGTCTTTGTCCTCTGTAACGTCTTTGTGCTGTGTGTGGATATTCAGTGTTGTAAAGATGTTTCTTCAAGTGTCGTGATGTGGTTTTTATATTTTTTGTTTTTTTTAATGTGTCTCACTCTGCTAACCTCTTTGCTGGGCACGTCTGGAAAGTTTAATACAGTCAGTAATGCTGTTGCCTTGAATTCATAATAAGTCCTTCACCATATTCCAGCTGATCTACTGCCAAAAAAGAAACTCACCTTGGGTTATAGCTTCCATTTATTGCAGATTAAATTGTGTATTTTTGTCTGACCTTCTCTTATTATTGTAGTCCTCACTAAGCTAATTTTCCAAAGTGGAACGATCTTTTGTCCTTCCCAGTAGATTTGATCTGATTACTTCCTGCATCAGTACTAGTACATTTGACAGCCGGGTAGCACTTAATTAAAGGCATGATCTGTATCCTACAGTTAGTTAATTCTTTCGTTTTTCCTTTTCTTCTGATTTTGTGTAGCGATCTCGGAGTTCATGTTGATGGCTTCATCGCCAATGTTGCTCACAGCTTTATCGTGGGAGCCAGTAAGGTGAAAAAACAAAAAAGCAGACACGTGTACATATCACACCTTGGTCACAGTTTTGTATCATCTCATGTGAGTCCTGAAGTCGTCTTTTTTTGTTTTTCTATATGCAGGAGAACCCCGTCACAGGCCGGAAAGCTGATGTGATCAAAGCAGCTCATCTATGCGCAGAAGCAGCGCTACGCCTCGTGAAACCTGGTAACCAGGTATGTTTGAGTGTTTCATGAGGCTTTTCCACGTCAGCTGTGATCAGGACTAATATTCTCTGCAGGGGTGTGCTTTAGTCATCAAAACATCTAAATGACTTGTAATTATTAATTTGGCACAGATCTTACTTTTAATGCATTTTTGATAAGTGGAAGAAAATTAATGGATGTGTAATTCGCTCCAGTAGTGCTTCTTTGCTACTCTTTAGTCCACATTTTTCTGGCTCGAATACCATCATAGACTAGTTCTGCTACAAACTAGGTGTAAACTTATTTGCAGTCTCACATGTATTTTAACGGTTATGTCGTACAAAGATGTAATTTGGATGTGAAAGTAATTAATTTTCTCTGCCTCAGAACACTCAAGTGACAGAAGCCTGGAACAAGATCGCACAGTCGTTCAAGTGCACACCTATTGAGGGTGGGTTCCTATAAAAACCTTTGTATTTTAATGTGCTGTCTGTCTTCACATAACAAGATGATGATGTGTGGGATTAATGAGATGTATGGGAATGTTTTCATGGAAACAGTTCATGTTTTAAGCTTATGGGTTCCGCCCATCTCTTTGTTTTAAAGGTATGCTGTCTCATCAGTTAAAGCAACATGTCATAGATGGAGAGAAGACCATCATCCAGAACCCAACAGACCAGCAAAGGTACATCTTTGCAATAAATATGAACTAAAGACAAAATCACCCTATTTCCCTCAGTTTTCTTCCACTCGTCCAATTCAGGGTTATAGTTTGGGTGGAGCCTATCTTAGCTGTAACAGTGTGAGAGGGAGGGCACACCCTTAAAAGGTCACCAGTCTATGACGAAGCTATCACAAAGACACAAACACAGTTTCACACACGTGTTCACACCTACAACCAATTTAGAACCGTCAGTTAACCTAACATGCATGTTAGTCTCCCAAATCAAAGGAACCTAACATACACAAGATGCCACAAAGCTGCTGCAGTTGCAGGCACTTTTAATAATTCAAAAATAATTACTTACAAAGATCGAATACAAATAAGAAGAACTGGAGCCAACGCAAAAACAAACAAGAGGAGGAAGACCGAGAACCGACCACTCAGTGGGCTGGTTCGGATTCAGGTTGATCTTCTAAAAATAATGTTAATAAACTAGTAAAACTGAAACAGGGCTGCTGATAACTCCCAGCTTAGGTAATAATGAACAAAACTGTTAAAAGCAACTGAAGGAGCAAACGCACCTACAAAAGAGACTGCTCTGTCTCCTCTGAATTTATATGAGGGTGGGTGAGCCTGCTTGCTAGGGATGAATGCAAGAGGAAAGAGCAGGCTTAATATGGATGATAGAAAAATGATAACCAGATGGTAGATGTGCACACTGAGCCGTGCATAACAAATGCCCACGTCATTTGAAAAGATTTAAAAAAAATAAAATACTGCATGGCCTTGTGACTTTTTTTAATAAATCCAAGTTCTCTGTAAAGACAGAAAACAGAGGAAAACAGAAAACAAATATTTTCGCTCAGGCTATCCCACCACTGAATTTGATCAGTTTTGGAGAATCCCACTGCTGAACTTCATCCACCTTCCAGTGCAATCCCAAGAAATCTGTTTTGTGATGCTAACTCTTGTACAACTGTAGAAAATCTGGTTATGTGACAGTTTTTTCAGTCATGAATTTAAAAGAAAGAAAGTTTCATAAATGTATATTCATGTAATGTGTTGCTGTCCAGTGCAGGGTAGGTATGGGCCAAGTTATTATTTTTGAATATTGGCATTGCCCCAGAATGTGACTGTGTGCATGTACGCAGCTTTTCTGCCTGTGTGACGATGTCAACAGCGGTAGTTGTGCTGCATTGGAATGAAAAATATTTAGAGGGAGATCCTCCTGAGTAACTTGAATGATTTTTGTGGGACTGTTTGTATTGTGGAATAAAACTGACGCTCGCAATGTGTTTTGACTGCCTGCTCTTTCTGTTGATTGTCAGAAAAGACCATGAGAAGGCAGAGTTTGAGGTACATGAAGTCTACGCTGTGGATGTGTTAATCAGCACTGGAGAAGGAAAGGTTTGTTGTTTTTCTTCTTGTTTGTGAATGGATGTTATGATTCTGCTCCCAGTAATCAGCACTGAAGTATTGTGTTCTATGCGATTTGCTTTTAGGCCAGAGACTCGGGTCTGCGGACTACGATTTATAAGAGGGACCCGAGTAAACAGTACGGCTTAAAGATGAAGACCTCTCGTACGTTCTTCAGCGAGGTTGAGCGACGTTTCGATGCCATGCCCTTCACTCTCAGGTGGGAACACCACACTTTACTTGTAGCCAGCTGACAGCGAGTTGGGTGCTAACAGCCATTTTTCATTCAGAGCTTTTGAGGATGAGGCCAAAGCCCGACTCGGCGTGGTGGAGTGTGCCAAACATGAGTTGCTACAGCCCTTCAGTGTGCTGCATGAGAAAGAGGGTGAGCGTCTTGGCTCTCTGCTAGACAGGTTTGAATTATTCACAAGCTGTTAACCCTACGCCTGTATCTTGTTCTCAGGAGAGGTTGTAGCTCAGTTTAAGTTCACGGTGCTGCTGATGGCCAATGGGCCTCACAGAATCACCAACGGACCTTTAGACCCAGAGCTGTACAAGTCAGAGCATGAAGTTCAGGATCCAGAGCTAAAGGTAAGAATGATAATAACAATAATAAATATATATACAATAAGTCAATTTCATTAAACGTCTTGTTCACATCATGTCAAACTGTTGTCTCTTCTCTAGACTTTACTACAGAGCTCTGCAAGCCGCAAAACACAGAAGAAAAAGAAAAAGAAGGTAATATTTTATTATTAGTAGTAGTACATGCCAATGCATTTAAACCTGACGTCATAAGTTAATGTTTCAGATGGTGTGATTTGATATTGATATGGTAAACATCACAGTTTGGAAATATCAAAAATGACTGTATTTAGTGTTTGCTGACTGAGATGTTATTGTTGTGAAATTAAAGTGGTAAGTGCCCTGATTGTTTAGCAGTAGTTTGTGGACGGAGATGAACTCAAGGAAGACTCGTGTATGCTCATGCTGCGGTACTGTTTGGCCTGTTGGCGCTTTTGGCTGTGAAATGAAAAGGATATAATCAGGGTGCACATAAGTGGTCCGCAGGTGCGCATTCGCTGTCAAAATAAAAGACACGCCCCAGATAAGAAGTTGAAATGCGCGTTTGGGTACATAAGATTTTCTGGAGGAGGACAGACATTTGTTTAGCACTCTTAAAAATATCAAAGAAGCAAACTCCTTTAAGCAATTACTTTAGTGTTCCTCCACCTCCAAAGAAATGTCAGAAGGAGTCCGAACCGCAAAAGAAGCATGTATTCTCGGAAAAGTGGTTGCAAGAGGTGAGCTGTCTTCCAACAAATGATGAACGCACAGAGATGTGGTGCAGAATATGGTGTGAAGATCCCACTCTAGCAGACAAAAACAGTGCCTTTAATATGTATGCAAACGTGCGTTGCAACTTCTTATCTGGTTTGCGTCTTTTATTTTGACAGCGAATCCACACCTGCGGACTAATTATGTGCACCCCTGGATATAATGCTTTTAAAAGGTGTTATGGGTACATAATTGATGGGGGGGTAATCTTATTGGTATGTGGTTGTTAGGCAACATAACGATGTCATGATATATATCGTTCAGCTTTTGTGGATCTGAATCGTTTACATAAAATTAAAATGATAGGATTCTTTCATAAGGTGTTGCGGGTGCATAAAAGCAACGAGTTCAGTAACTAGATCATAAGCCCTCATAATCGGGTCATTCCGAACAAATTTTGGAATATGGTAAGATGGGACTAAAATCTACAACAATGCCTCCTTTTACTGATTTACTTATTTCGTTTGATCTTTAAGGCCTCAAAGACAGCAGAAAACGCAAGTGGACAGCCGACTGAGGACACAGAAGCCGCAGAATGAAAACTGCCTTTCCACACATGCAAGACTCCAAAGAAATGCAAGAGAAAACATGACAAACTTCCCTGAACTCGCTGCCCATTCTCAACTCAGTATAGCCAATTAAACTGATCAATTCATAAGAGCATTGGCATCATATAAATATTTGACATTCCTATGTGAATTATTAACCCTTTATTGCATTCATGAAAAGGGTTACAGCACCGAGGATCCTACAGAATCTTTACAGATGGTTTCAGTAAATTTGTTGCTGAATGTTAATTTTTCTTTTAAATTTATAAGTATATTAGTCCTTTTTACACTTGTATTGTTGGCAGCTGAAAACTTTATTTTTGAGTGGACTGGGGCTTACAAGTGGGCATTAATGGGAGTAAACTGGCATAAGGTTTGTGAATTATACCAACAGAAACTTGCATCATATTTGTTTAATGCGTCGTATCATGTTGTGTGGGATTTGCCACATTTCTCTTTGGCAACAAAGTCATTTCAGGAGATGTGTTAACAGACTTTTACATTCATGTGGAAATCCAGAGGTTTGATTGGCCGCCTTTAAAGCTCACTTTAAGTGCTAATTTTTCATCCACTTGATTATTAAGACATTTCTTAACCACGCCATGCAGTAAAGGGTTAAATTATAATTTTATCTCTCATTAATTGTTACAATCTACAAATGATCTGACTGCAGGACCTGAGAAACACAGACATGCTTACAAATTGGTTTTTACTTAGATTTTATGTATTGGAGGTTTATTCTTCTATAATAATGACCGGAGTACATTTTTCGCTAAAGCTACGAAGTTTTACCTACACTAGATTTTTAAAAGCAATAACAGAATTAGCAGAAGAGCAAATATTTTTAAGTATACTGGCAACAAAGTTGTAATCAGCTTGACCTAAGGGAACAAACTGCTACATTTACTGCCATTCCCCTTGAATTTTATGAAAAGAGAGAACTCTATAACTGTATGTTCCAGTTTAACGACAGGAAAAGGAAAAAAAAGAAAACTTTTCTATCAGTGATTTGCTTTACTACATCATTTGTCTCGTGAAGCATGACAGCTAAAGCTGATCAGGTTTTAGGTAAACTCTTCTGGGTGTCTTCAGAGGAGTTGGACCATGCAGATCATCTCTGGTCAGAGTTTGATTTTTGAGATCTGGGATAATGTTGGGTCACATTTGTCAACAGGTGAATATGTTGGAAATCGGAAAATCCTGCTTTGTAGCTCAGTCAGTGGGCAATGGACCTTTACATCTATGAAATAAAAAAACATTTTCATACACTTGTCTTTCATCATTTCTTCAGGGCATTGCTGTATTATGTCTAGTCTAAAGTATCAAGATCATCAGATTGTGTCCAAAAATTAGACGTTTTGTTTGTCTTTTAATGTTTGTTTTAAGCTATGAAGCAAATACTGATATTAGCAGAAACTCGACACAAACTGTTCAAGAATCCTGTTTGAGACAGTTTTGTATCATGATGTGTTATTCTTCTGGAAGCTGGTGTCAGAAGATGGACATTGTCAAAAACAATACTCAGGTAGGCAGTGGTATTTAAACAATGCTCTGCTGATACTGAGGAGCCTGAAGTGTGCCAAGAAAATATCCACCATGCCATTACACCACAGGCAGCCTGAGCTGCTGATACACAGCAGAACGAAGCTGTGCTTTTGTGTTGTTTATGCAAAGTACTGACCCTGCATCCTAAATATTGCATCAGTATTCGAGAACCATCAGATCTGATGATGTTGTTTCAATCTGCTGTTTCTAATGTTTGTTGAGTCTGTGCAAATTGTAACCTCAGTTTCCAGTTCTTAGCTGACAGGAGTGGGAATAAGTGTGGTTCTGCTGCTGTAGTCCGTCTGTTTCATGGTTTGAACTGCTCTTCTGCCGACCTTGATCGTAACAAGTGTTTATTTGAGTTACTATTTCCTTCATGTCAGCTTGAAGCAGTCTGACCTCTGACATCAACAGAACATGTTCCCCCAGGCAACTGCCGCTCACTGGATATTTGTGGATATTTTTGGACCATTCTGTGTAGGGCCTGGAAGTGGTTGTGTGGAAAAATCCCAGTAGTTCAACAGTTTCTTAAATACTCAGACCAGCCTGTCTAGCACCAAGAACTATGTTTAAATTCACTTAAATCACCTTTATTTAACTCAATGATAATCTAAAGTTAATTTGGTTTGATTTAGAAACACACATATACTGGTTATTAGATAAATTTCTAAACACTTTCAAAATATACGTGTAAAACAGCTGGAATGAATGAAAGATCCAGGTGAACTTCTAAAGGGACATTGAAATAAAACAGGATCTTCAAAGCAGGTTTGTGGCTATTTTTTGGTGTTAGTCCACCATTGTGTATGAATATGTGTATTTCAACACACACACACACACACACACACACACACACACACACACACACACACATATTGCATTATTAATTAATAATCGATTACTATGATTAATATTTATGACTTTAACAGCTGATTCAGTAATTTTGTGTTAGTAATGTACACTAAAAAATGCGAGTCTTAACAACACATAAAATCAATAAAACCAACTCGACTGCAGGGTTAATTTTGTGCTCAACGGAAGGTCGTCGCCTTTAGAAAGCAGGAAAAGTGGTTGGAAAATATCACCTGGTTCGCTCGTACGTCGATTTGAACAGTTGGACTACATTTCCCGTTGAGCTGAGGCGCTTCAGCTGTCGCCTGAACATGACGTCACGACACTTTTAAAAGCCGCTCGTTTTCTTCGTCACATCCTCTTTCCGTTGCTCTTCTCGCTTTGAGGTATGTTGAGTTTATTCCCCGCTAACAGGATCCAATTTAATCTGCTAATTTAACCGGTCATCCACTCTTACTGATCACTAATTGTTTTCGTTTTCACAGAAACCTCTCCACACGATGAGAGCCAAGGTGAGATAACAAACCAATATCGATATTTCAGCTGTTTGTGTCCTCTTCCCGCGCCAGCTAATGCTGCTAGCTCCTTCCTTAAGCTCTT
The DNA here is from genome assembly GCF_057381845.1 of Rhamphochromis longiceps. NCBI lineage: Eukaryota > Metazoa > Chordata > Actinopteri > Cichliformes > Cichlidae > Rhamphochromis > Rhamphochromis longiceps. The sequence continues at coordinate 20,438,229 of NC_140561.1, forward strand.
CGTGTTTATATCATTAAATATACCCTGCTACCCAGCTCCTTAAAATATTAATAGAATTTTAAGTGATAACAGGGCATTAGCTACATATAGTAGTATAAATGCTAATACTACTAGAAGCTTTTCTTTGGGGCATCTTGTAATGTTGGCACCGTAGCTAGCTGGCTGAGCCCAGGCAGCCATGCGTGTTTGAAAACAGATCTGCATGCAGCGTGACAAACACCACTGTGAAATGCTTTATAGTACAAACATGTACTGCATGTTCTGAGGCCCTGTAACTGTCTGCATCACAGTAAGCATGTTGTCCAAGTAGTGGCGCAAATGTGGTCTTGATGTACTCTTAATGACTGTGCTTTTTCTCCCTTTTTTCAGTGGAGGAAGAAGCGTATGCGCAGGTAAGCATCATGATAAACAAAGAAAATGTCTTTGTCAGCTCCCTAATCCAAGCTGCTTAAATTTAGGCTAGACAACACAATTGTTTAGGCTTTGGAAAAGTCAGGTTTATAAGGAAGGAAGTCTGTTTTTTTTTGTTTTATTTTACATTTAGTGGATATCATTGAGCTTTAACTGTAAAGTATGTTAGGTTGGGCTTGTTCAAATGTTGACAATTGTTTGCCCCTACGTTTCAATTGGATGCAGGGAAAATTATATCTACTGAAAATGACCTGGGTTATATAGTTCCTGAGCAGCATTACTCCAATAACTGAAATTCAGTTTTCAGCCAAGTTTGTACAGTGTCAGTGTTTAATTTAAAGATGTACAGGTTTGTAACTGAGGGAACACTGTTAAAAAGCTTTACAAAATGAATGAATAAATGAATACATGTCAATGTACTCACAAACTCGCTTGGTCTAGGTGGTGATAAAAATCATTAAATAGAAAACACTCCTGTCCTGTCCTTAACAGCTGAAGGGAAATTTACATGATTGGTCCGATATTGATGGGCATCACAGGGCTGTCCAGTTTTGGTCATAATCTCAATAACTAGTATTACTGAATTATAGTTTAACAATTTTTGTTACTATCTTAGTCCTTGTGCTATTGAGTGTTTTACTGACAGCTGCTGTTTTCCAACAGGCTGAAGCGTAAAAGGAGAAAGATGAGGCAGAGGTCAAAGTAAGCCCCTCCTCCTGCCTGCCAGCTGTGATCACATCTGAGCCTCTCCAGGTGACTGACATGCGGACGAAGGGGGATTGCTCGGCGGTTCCATCAACGAAATTAAAGGCCTAAACCCCCGATTTCAGATGACCACGCTTTTCACGGAGCCCGCTGTGACGGTCTGACTGGAAGATGGTGAAGATGCTGGAGAAGAACATGACTACAGCTGCGTTGTTCATGGACCATAATGCATCTTGTTTCTGTACAATTGTTTGTGGTGTTTTGAACAATAAATGAACACTGTTAAATTACCACCAGTTTAAACCTCTTGATTTTTATGTTATAAAGTAAGGCTAGGTTGACTGACTTGTACTTGAAATAAATTACACTACAGGTGTTGGATGTGTCCTTGATTCAAATGGCTAAATTACGGCAACATGTCTTGCAGTTGTCTAGAAGCCTGGTAAGGAACTAATCATTTCATTCAGGTGTGTTGACCCAGGGTGTTATCTAAAACCTCCAGGACACTGGCCCTTGAGGCCTGGAGTTCGACACTACTGAATTACACAATGTGTAGGTTTTATCAGGGCTGTCGGGCAGGCTAACTGCATGCAGGGAGTGTTAAATGTTAATGTGTTAGCTGGATGAAAAGAATTGGAGGCAAATGTAACTGCAGGTGATTTATCCAAGTGCCTTTTAGAAAAATTGCTTTCGATCTGAAATCAAAAAGGTTAAAGTCCTTCAGTTGGAAGACAACTTATAGTACACGTTGTGTTTAAAAGCATAGGTCAAGATTGACTCCTGTGTGAACTGCTAAAGGGTCAGCTGTGACACAGAATCCTGGTGGCAGTGTTTTTAGTTCAATCAAGTTGTAAATTGCATCTTGCTGATGAAATGCTGCTGTTCAGGGCCATCCCACAACAAGTCATTCATTTCCATTATTTTTCATCTCTATTTTCAACCATTCTGGTTCTTTGTTTTTAGCCCAATGACATAATGCAAAATCTGCTACATAGTTGCTCATTAGAAATAAACTTTATGAATGAAAAGATCAAGTATGGACATGTTATTAAAGTTAAAATTTCATACTATTAAATTTCTTGCAAAATGTATGAAATGTATTGAAAGGGACAAATATCCCCTTTGCAGGCATTAATATACACTGATAATGAGTAGATGTGGATTAGAAAGTCACTATTCAGTGTATTCAAGGCTAAGTACCTGACTATTTGAGTAAATGTAGTAACTTTCCCTTTGTATATGCCACTGTAAATGAAATGCCCTATTTCCTGTATATTCTAATTTAAACTACATCGTTATCTCATTCTCTTTTCAAAACCTGCTGGACTGTAAAGGTTTACTATAGGAATATCAAACACGTGGTTTGATATGAAGTAACCTGCCAAACGGTCCAGTATGGTCCATCTGATTGCTTTGAAAACTGAAAAATTTCACAGAAGATAAGGTTAGCTTTTGGACATTAAGAAGTGTGGTAATTTTAACTTGAATAGTACCTATCAATGGTAGCTATTCATTCAGAATGTGTGGATTTCTGGAATATATGCATCCCAAAGTTTTTGAGTTTGTTTTTTTTTTTTTTTAATTTATAAGTATACACAGAAAGACTATATATCTCTGTTTGAGTTTTATAATTTAAATTAATTTACAGATCGTTGCCTACTGGGTAAAATACGACCAACTGTTAACCAACTGGTCTTCAGATAACTGAAGAACCTTTGTAACACAAGTAACGACATCATTGTAACTGTAATTTAGTTACAGAATTTAGTGCAGTAACATTTGCCTTCTAGATGGCAGCAGAGTCTTTCAGGCTGGAGTCAAAGAGTTTTCCCAAGCTCTTGACTGGTTGTTCCGTTATGGACGGGATTATAGTTCCTGAGATTGAAAACCGGAACTTGTCCGTCACCTTTCCCTTCTTCAGCACCATAGATCTTGACTTGGAAGGTTTGACACTCATCCTTGCCCCTGAGATGAGACTCTCAAGACCTCATAACATCCACCTGCACCCTGGGACTGATGGCATCGTGATGGTGAGATGCCATCAGTCCTGACCTAGTTAGCGGCCCTCTACACTCCACCTCAGCGGCCTTGACCACCATGTACATTGCGAGAGCAAAGAGCATAACTGAGATGGTACAGCCTGTTATTATACCTTTCCTGAGGCGATGCCAGTCTGAAGTCACTGACCCAGAAGTGACCCTCAGTCTGAAATTGCCATAATAATCCAAGATCAGGTGCTTGATTTTGCTGGGAACATGGTGGAGGTGTAGAGCACGCCCAATCAGCTTGTGTGGGATAGACCCACAGGCATTTGTCAGGTCAAGCCACAAAACAGCTAGGTCGCCCTTGTTCTTGTGGGCTCCTCTTATAAGGTGTGTAACTACGTTAGTGTGCTCTAGGCAACCAGGAACTACTGGGAGCCCCCCCCCCCCCCCTGTTCTGAACTGACGGATCAATGTAGCTGCTTCTAAGAAGAAACTCGGTCAGTCTCCGGGAGACGATGCTAAACAAAACCTTCCCCTCTGCGCTCAATAGCGAGATGCTCCAAAACTGGTTGATGTTTTTCGAGTCCTCCTCTTTGGGAATCCAGACTCCCTCTGTGCACCTCCACTGGTCATCAACTCTTGCTCTCTGCCATATCACCTTTAAGATCTTCCACAGATGTCAGAGAAGCACTGGGCAGTGCTTATGGGACCTGGGGAGGATGCTGAGCAGGCTGACTTGATGACCTCACACACCACCTTCAAACTTGGCTCTGTCAACTTAAACTCTGCTATGGGGGGTTGACGAGAGCTTCATTAGGTCCCAAATCTTGTTCCCTCTGTGGGTCACTCATGATGTCTTGAAGGAAGTGACTCACCTCCTCTATTGAGCATTTCAGCTGGCCGCTGTGTTTGTCCCGAGCAGTTGTTTTAGCAATAAAAGCTGCTCGTTTCCTGGCTCTCTCTCCTCCCCGTCTCCTGTGCCACTCTGCTCTGTGGAGGATTATCAGCTTCTTCCTCAAGATGTCACGCAGTCTGTCCTGACTCTCAACACTCTTAGTTCTCAGACTGGAAATCAAACGTGTGATTAAAACACAAGTTTAACTTATAAATACATGTTCATACTTTTATTTTACAATCAGAGAGAAAGAAAAAGAGAAGGGAAAGGTGCAGGACAGACAGAAAGGTGACAGGCTCAGGCTATATACACTAGTACAAAAATAGCACAGGGAGTATTTCCTGTTTTATTAGTATTTATTTTATTAGGGGTACTAAATAAGATGAGAGCTAAATTTAAGTATAAAGTGGTTAAGTTTGTACACTGGCCAAATGTTTGGGTCCTGTGAATAAACTACTATTCTTTTAACTTAACAAGTGAACTGTCTGCTTGTTTCTTCTTAAAATAAATATGGCTCAACACCACCAACAGAACCAGCTAAGGCAGCATAACCGAAATAACCGAACTAACATTAACATTAGTGTAATTGATCGTGCTGTTTTTGCGGGGCTGTAAAAGTGATTTTAAGCTCAGTGTCAAGGTCCTCCTGTCCTCCACAGCTGTCTGCTAATGTTTATGCAGCATTCACACCCTTTTTACATGTTTCAGCTTGTTCTGTTTGTGAATATTCTGGCATTAGTTATTCATAAAATCGTAATGTCTTTTTAACGTTAAAGTCGATCTTTGAATGGCGTGCATCATAAAGTAAAAGCTTTAAAAGCAAGTGGAACCTGCATTAAGTACTAACTAACATCACTAATGTCAGATAACTTTGCTGACATGCAGCCAAATTGAACTTTTTCATGATCTTTGTCATTGGAACATTTGTATCGCTGCACAAATAAGTGAGATAAAACCCAGTAATTACTTTTAAAATTTTACTTTTTGGCTGTCGCGTTTGAGCCATTTTTAAAAAATTGTATTTATTTATTATTTCTAATTTCTTTTTTAATTTGTTTCCTTTTTTCTCTATTTTTTCCCCCGACGTGTTTTTTTATGCTTTTGCTGCATTTATTCTGCTTTCGTTTGGCCCCTCGGGGCCACCGTAGTAAAATGGCATTTCAACAGTGTACATTATGTAGCGATGTCGCCGGGGGGCGCTATATTTCCACCGGGTCCTGCACATTGATACGCCGTAGAAGAAGACTTAGTATTGTAAACACAAGGATATGGCTGACGAGAGGGGTGGAGGGGAAGACAACGCCAACGACAACATGGGGAACCAGTTACAGCTCTTACCAGGTACCCGTTAAGCTGACCGAAAGCCTGCTCGGTGTTTTCACCGGGACAGTGCGTTTCTCTTCCTCCTGCTAAATGCTAGCTAACACACCTCCACAGCAGGCCACTGTTAGTGATCACTCTCACTGTCTCAACCCTCTGCTTTCGCTTTCTTTTCAATTATGCCATCAGTGCGATTTATTAAGGTGAAGCTTTTACGTCTAAGGCTTGTCAACGAGCTACCTAACTTAGCCTCTCTGTGTACACTTGTGCGCTGTGACAGACAATGAGGAGGAGGAAGAGGAGGATGACATGGAGACCGAAGATCGAGACAGTGAGGAGGCAGAAAAGCCCAACATCATCACCTTTGACCCTAGTCTTCCCACATCACATTCAGTGAGTCATGCATCACAATCCCTCTTATTCTAACATCTTTTTTTACATGATTTGCTTTCATGCATGTGATCCTTCTCAGAGTTTTAGTTTCTCTGCAGCTGCTGTGTTAATCTAACCCCCTTTTTGTGTGCCAGTACCTGGGTTCAGACATGGAGGAGTTTCATGGCCGTACGGTCCACGATGACGACAGCTGTCAGACCATTCCCGTGCTGCCACACACAGCTGTGATGCTGGTGCCGGGCCAGACGCTGCCTCTGCAGCTCTTCAGGCCGCAGGAGGTCAGCATGATGAGGAGCGTCATCCAGAGAGACCGCACTTTTGCTGTGCTCGCACACAGGTGTGTGATGCTGTTAAAATCTCTGTGTATGCTGGCAATCATGGAAAGATGCACAACTCCTACAAATGGAAAGCATTTTTTTGTTTTCATTTGAAGAAAATACAGTTGTGGTCAGAAGGTTGCACACACTCATCATAGGCATGAATGTCACTGCAATTTTGGGCTTTTAATGATGTCTTTGAACTGTTTTTTTCCCCCAGGGTTGAATGATTGTAAAACATATATCAGAAGTTTGAAATTATTTTTGGATTTTCTCTAATCCATGGAGGGTTAAAGTTATACACTCTGGCTTACACACACTCACTTAAATCTTCAAATATGTGAAGGTTATGCAGTGTCTTTTAACCTGACAAGTCTTAGGTCTATTAATATCTCATTTCTGATCACGGTTGACTACAACTGGTAGTGTCTCTTTCCCAGGATTGACCAATACTTAGAACAATGGGAAAGTCCAAGGACCTCACTATAAAACCAAAATGAATGTTTATGTTTTGTTTATTTGTTATGGTGGCACAGGTGTTTAGATTTTCCTGCACCTCAGGTGATTGCATGAGGGTGTGGTCACATGTTATTTACCTGACACTGGCGTCAGGTGAGGCTGCAAACCTAGTAACACAGTACTAGCTGCATAAATATGGTGGTGATAGCATCATGGTCCAGGTTTGTTTTGTTGCCTGTGGCTCTGGTACATGGCACAAAGTACATGAAATAATGAAAGTGTACCACCTCTAAATTCTTCAACTTTAACTCACTCACAGCTAGATGGTTAAAACGTGTATAGAATTGCATCTTTCAGCAGGGCAATGATCCCAAACACACACAAAAACTTGTTTTGGAATGGCTAAAGCAGGTAAAAGCTTCTGGAATGGTCTTTCTAAAGACCTCAAATCAATTGAAAACTTGTAAACAACACTTAAAAGCCAGGTCCATACCAGGAAATCAATGAATTGAAACGCACTCTTAACAATTCTGCCAAGAAGAGTGGCAGATCCTCTGTGGATTATAGAAAATGGGTTATAGAAAATCCCAGATAAATTCAGGCTTGTGTACTCTAATTCTTGTTTTAATGTTTGTTTGTTTTGTTGTTGTTGTTTTTTTAAGCCAAAATTACTATGGCATTCATGTCCACGTTGAGTGTGTGTGTAACCTTGTGACCACAGCTGCAAATTTCCATGACTCTTCTTTATGTAAACTGTTTCTTGTGGGTCACTGGTGGATAATTCTCAGCATTTCATTTCAATTTCTGCATCTGATGTGTGTCTGCAGCGATACAGGTGAGCCGGATGCAGAGTTTGGAACTACGGCTGAAATCTATGCATACAGAGAGGAGCAGGAGTACGGCATTGAAACAGTCAAAGTGAAGGCTATAGGGAGGCAGCGATTTAAGGTCCACGAGATAAGAACTCAAGCAGATGGGTAAGTTGAAGTTCCCTCATAAAGTATTAAACCAAAGGTGGGGGCTGAATTCTTACTGCCAATCCCTGGTTCAAAGATGTGCGACAAATCAACAAAGCCACACATAACCCTTAAAAAATGCCAAATGAAATCAAATATATGCAAAGGAAAAAAATGCAGCCAGCTGTGGAACAGAAAATGGGTGCAAAACATTTTTCTTGTTTAATTCAGAGTTTCTGCAGTAAAAAAAGGAAACTTTGTTTCTTGCATTTAGTGAGACAGCTGTTTTCTACAGGAGTTGCATACCTGCAGGTTTTCAGCCGGACAACTAGTCAGAAACACATTTAGATGAGAAGGAAAACTATGTCAATAATGGCACAGAGACACACCGTCAACGGTCACACAGTATTTGACCACTAGGGGGCAATCTAACACTTGATAAAATCAACTAGAAACACAGGTTTTTATTGCGTCACAAACTGCTTCAAAACAAGTAGCATGGAGGCTGTCTCTAATAGATGTACTTAAAAGAAATGTAGTTTCTTAAAACATTTGCTTGTGGAAACCAGAGATTACAGCAATTCAGCATCGCGCGGATGTGCATGTGGATGTGTAGAGGTGATGTCAGCTCTATACCTATCTATATTACCAAGAGGTGGTAAACAGACTACACAATATGAGATTATTATGATTTTGAACATTCTGCAAAATGTTGTGTATTTTAATAACATACTGTATATTGCAATTTATCATCAACTGCAAAGTATCCCTTTTATCCAGTAAGATAATGTTATGTCATTTTAGTTCTTTTTTTTCTTTTTGCTGCAAAATGAGATTGTCAAACATAACAACACTTATCACTAAAAGTCTGTAATCAGTCTACCTTTGAATGGGGCAAGTTGGCAAGTACACGCAGTCTGTTTCTAATAATTCAATGGTAAATCATTGAAATTTGCATATCTGTTGCTGTCTACATAAACTGAAATTCACATCTATCTATTACATTTATGCTCAGCAGTCTTCCTCTTCCATTGGAACAAAACCAGAATACAACCAGCTGACAGCCAGTTGTGTCGAGTCCCCTCGAGTTGTGCTCATTGACAAAGACTCATTCAGACTGATGGCAAACTGTCTGCATTTATAAATTAGACAGCATGTCTGTGCAAACCTTTAACAATCTCTCTGTGAGTGACTGCAGTCAGTTCAAATCAGAATGTGACTGTTTGCAGAAAGGTTGTCTCCTATTGGGTGATCTGTGCATTTGCCTTATGACTGCACAAGTGGTCATGACTGTGCAACACTCAAGTTCTGGGCAACCATCTCGCCACCATAAGTCCTATTTTTACTTGCGTCACTGAGTCATTAGCTTGCTTTTAATTTGGAAGTAGCTTTGTCAAGCTAAGCGTGTCCAGTGTTGGATGGTTTTTCGGTTGAGATGATATATATATATATATATATATATATATATATATATATATATATATATATAACAATTCTGTAACTGTAACTTTGGTCGTTGCTGTGCTTTTTTTTTGGAAGTCGAATTTCCCAGAGGAACCCACCCGAGGGATTAATAAAGTTCTATCTTATCTTATCTCTTATCTTATATAATGTAAGTTTACTTGGCTAACATTATCACAGGATGATGATGCATGAGATGCCCTCTCGTGCATAGTACTCCCAGAGTATTTTAATTGTATTTAATAAAATATCAATATTTAGTGTCTCCAGATCCATACAATATCACCACACAAAATCACAATCACAATACTATGCTTTTGCAATATTTTTTTTCACCGCCTCTAGAATCATCCTCACATGTTGAAATTTGTGAAGAGGGCTGTTGCAACAACAGATTTACGTTTCTGACTTATTCCAGAGTTCAGTGCAGCTGCGTAAATGCAAAGCATATTGTCTTTTTGGACTGAAAACAAAGGAAGCATTGATAAAGATGTATCTATTGAAGTCATGTAATAGATCATATTAACCCACATCCTCCCTGGAAATCATCGGCACATACTGTCCATAAAAATGAGGCTTTATTAAGGCATTTTCCTTTTCTCTAATTGAGGTTATATAATACACATACAGTGGTTGCCATGATTGTGTTGACCTTCTGTTGTGACTCTTGGAAAATACAGCATTTAATCAATCACTCAATTACATGCAGTCTGCTCTTTCTCTTAAGATAAGATAAGATAAGATAACTCTTTATTGTCATTGCACAGTCATACATAGTACAGTAGTACAATGAAATTGGAAAAACTGTCCTACGTCGGCACTACATATAACACAACACGGCCCGATATGACACATCACAACGTAACAAACAACACAACACAGTATATTAACTTAGTATAAAAAAGAAGAATAAGTGTATGTGTATTGCACACTGTTATTATTGCACATTAATTATTATTGCACCTTGTTATAAATATAAATATTATTGTTATCGTTTTAAACATTGTTACCTCCCCCTAAAAAGTCCAGGGAGGTATCCAGTCAGGTCAGCTATTTACATTGATCAGGGCTATTGCCCTGTTGTAAAAGCTGTCCTTGAGTCTATTTGTTCGGGACCTCAGCAGCCTGAACCTCCTGCCAGACGGCAGCAGCTTAAACACCCGGTGTCCTGGGTGTGTGCAGTCCCGTAGGATGCTGCGTGCCCTCTTGAGACAGCGAGTGCTGTACAGGTCCTTCAGGGAGGGAAGAGGATGTCCAATGATTTTTTGGGCCATGTTGATGACCCTCTGGAGTGCCTTTCTGTGTGCTGTGGTGCAGCTGGAGAACCACACACCGATGCAATATGTCAGCACACTTTCAATGGAGCAGCGGTAGAAGACGGTCAGCAGCTCCTTCTTCAGGTCCATTTTTCTGAGGATTCTCAGAAAGTGGAGACGCTGTTGGGCCTTCTTTAAGATCGCAGAGGTGTTAGAGCTCCATTGGAGGTCTGTGTCTATGTGCACACCCAGAAACTTGAAACTGGAGACCCTTTCCACGCACTCCCCGTTGATGCTGACAGGCTGCAGCTCGGACTTGTTTAAAATTAAAATATACTTTGTACTTTTTCTGTCTATTCTTTCTATTTCAGTAAACATCCTCCCTGTAATGTTTCTAAGATTTCCTGCAGAGGGAAATATTTGTAGGGTGTGTCAGGGATAAGAATCTGCCTTTCATGGGTGGAGGTGGAGGGTTATCAGTCACATCCAGTAGAGACAGTGAGTCTGTGTTACCTTATTTGACAGAGGTCTGTGCATTTTCCCAATATTTTATATAGTTTGATAAACAAAATGTGTATCATGCTACAGAAATTACACCCCAGTTAACAAACCCTTAAAATCTGTTGACTTTTATCCCCCCTCTTTGAGAATGGCACCAAGCTCATTATGTGGAAGCTCATAATTTGATATTTGAGTCTGAATTATTACTTTTTTTTGGGAGGGGACTATGACAAAATGTCTCTCAGATGTGTAAAGGGATGAAATGGCTTAGTAATTATATTTTAGATCAGATTAAAAGGTCAAGTCTGGACAGACATGGATTTAGCCCTACAGCTGTGAGGCAGCGTTTCTTGTTTCTCTGTGGTCTGGCTTTGCTTTGTATTTCTCTGCACGAAGTTCACTGAGAATAATCTGTGTCGGGCACTGGCAAAATATTTCTTATTGTCGAGTGAGGAAAAAACCCAGATGGCACCTTTTTGTGATCACCTCAATGATCCAAACATCCTGTAATGTAGCGTTTGGCCAGTGCACCATTTGTTTAATCTACTATTCGCCTGCTCAGTTTCACTCATATTCTGCTGTCATCATTCACATTTCCCTTCTTTTGTGTCACGGGTCTTTGTTATTGTCTGCTTTTGTTCCTCTTCTCAGGATCAAACAGGCTAAAGTGCAGATCCTTCCAGAACGAATCCTTCCAGACCCCCTCTCCGCTGTGCAGCTAACGCCTCTGTCCAGGCTCCACATGCACCCTTCTTCCAAACCTCCAAGTCAGAGCTGCAAACAGGCTCAGTGCTGGTGGAATAACTACAAACAGGTACAGAGAATCATGCACAAACGTGAAATCTGTGTGCGCTTTCTAAAAGTAACAGTTTCTACTTTTGGAGATGTTTGAATCAGATGACAGTGACAAGAAAGTTAAGATGAATTTCCTCATCTAAGATGCAAAATGTATTTTTCCACTTTGAGAAACTGTTCAGTAAAACATCAGATCAGTCGGTGCCTGTTTAAGATAAGATAAGATAAGATAAGATAAGATAACCTTTATTAGTCCCACACGTGGGAAATTTGTTTTGTCACAGCAGGAAGTGGACAGTGCAAAAGTTATGAGGCAAAAATTAGAATACAATAAGAATAAATACAGTACACAACTGTACAGAATAGAATAAAATAAAATACTATATCCAGTAGAATAAAATAAAATAAATATACAATAAGATAAAAATAGAATACAAATACAAATGCTATATACAACTGAGTAAAAATACAACGATGACAGAAAGGATTATTGCACTTAGTGTTATTGCATATGTATGGATGTGTGTGCTTGATCAGTTAAAGTCTTTATTATGGAGTCTGACAGCAGTGGGGAGGAAAGACCTGCGAAATCTCTCCGTCCCACACCGTGGGTGCCGCAGTCTCCCACTGAAGGAGCTGCTCAGTGCTGTCACAGTCTGCTGCATGGGGTGGGAGATGTTGTCCAACAGGGATGACAGCTTAGCCGCCGTTCTCCTGTCACTCACCACCTCCACTGGGTCCAGAGGGCATCCTAGAACAGAGCTGGCCCTTCGGATCACCCTGTTCAGTCTCTTCCTGTCCCCAGCAGAGATGCTGCCGCCCCAGCAGACCACACCATAAAAGATAGCAGAAGCCACAACAGAGTCATAGAATTTCTTCAGGAGTGGGCCCTCCACTCCAAACGACCTGAGTCTCCGCAGCAGGTACAGCCTGCTCTGCCCTTTCCTGTAGAGGGCGTCTGAGTTATGAGTCCAGTCCAGTCTATTGTTCAGATGAACACCAAGGTACCTGTAGCTGTCCACTATTTTGCCACTATTGCAGAGTCATCAGAGAACTTCTGCAGGAAGCACTGGGTGGAATTGTGGGAGAAGTCTGCAGTGTAGATGGTGAAGAGGAACGGAGCCAGAACCGTTCCCTGTGGGGCCCCCGTACTGCAGACGACCCTGTCCGACACACAGCCCTGAGTCCTCACATACTGTGGTCGGTCGGTGAGGTAGTCCAGGATCCAGGTAGTGAGGTGATGGTCCACTCCAGAGTTCACCAGCTTGTCCTTTAGAACCGAGGGAAGAATGGTGTTGAAGGCACTGGAGAAATCAAAGAACATGATTCTCACAGTGCTTCCAGCGGTCTCCAGGTGAGCGAGGGAACGATGTAGGAGGTGAATGACGGCATCATCCGCTCCAATGCCAGGCTGGTAGGCAAACTGAAGTGGGTCCAGTGATGAGCTTATTAGGCGCCGAAGCTGAGCCAGGACCAACCGCTCCAGGGTCTTCATCAGGTGGGATGTCAGAGCCACCGGCCTGTAGCTGTTGAGGTCCTTGGGGCGTGAAGTCTTTGGCACTGGTACAACACAGGAGGTTTTCCAGAGCTGTGGGACTCTTCCCAACCTCAGGCTCAGGTTGAAGAGGTGCTCCATCACCCCACACAGTTGGTCCGCGCAGGACCTGACGACCCTCGAGCTGTCAGGTCCTGCGCGGACCAACTAAATAATCAAAGTCTAGTTTTGTGTGAAAGTGAAGACCTGAAATACATTCAAAGAATTACTAGAAATATGTGGTGAAGTTTCCATTTGAATCATGAGCAAAATGAGCATTTTCACCTGAATCCTTTTCACTGAATCCCACCCTAATCCTATACTGTTAGATCCAAAGGTTTTTGGACAGTGACATAAAAAAAGATTATGCCTCTCTACACCACCACAGTAGATTTTAAATCAAATCACAATTTTTCCTAAAATGTTGCATTAACTACCTAAAAGTAATTGGACAAACTAACATAATGTTAATTACATGGAATGTCTTTAATACTTGATGAAAGTCTGTGGACATAATCAAAAGCTGTTTCCTCCCCTGAGATCCTCTGCTAGACCTTGGCTCTCTCTGCCTTTAGTTTTGTCTTTGATAACTGAAAAGCATGCTCTGTTGGGTTGAGATCAGGTGACTAACTTGGCCACCGAAGAATATCTAAAATATTTTGCCTTGAGAAAATCTCAGCTTGCTTTTGCAGTATGCTTTGGGTCATAGTCCATTTGCAGTGTGAAGTGCAGGATTTGGTTGAATCTGAGCAGACATAGCCCTGTACACTTTTATCAGTCATTCATCCTCCTGCTTCTATCAGCAGTCACATCGTCAATAAACACTAGTGGTCCAGTTCCACTGGCAAACGATACATGCCTGTATCATGACACTTCCTGCACTATGTTTCACAGATGTATTTTGATTTGGCTCAAGGGCTGTTTTTTTCCTTCTCCATACTTTTCTCTTCCTAGCTCGTACAAGTTCTTCTTGGGTTCATCTGTCCAAAGAACTTATTTTAGACCGACGCGGGCTCTTTTAGATGTTTTCTTTAGATGTTTTCTGGGAAAGTCTAATCTGTCCTCTTATGGCTGAAGGGGTATTGTCGTCATCACAGTTAGCGGGATGATTGTGAGTTTGTGAATGCCTCATTCTCGAGTTATCACAATGTTTGAATTTAATACAGTGGGTGCAGCTAATAAAAATCTCAACGACCTTGAGTTTGAGCCCAAGGTCAAGTTTTCTGAAAATCTTTTAAACGCAGTAACACAAGAAGAAGTTCATGTAGGGTTTTGAAATTGATCCCACAGGTGTCTCTGCTACTAGGGTGAGTCATACCATTGGCGATTATCAGTGTTTTTGTTCTTTAGTGTAACCAGTAGTTTGCACCTTCTTGTAAATCCTCCTTTCCCAATCATGAAGTCATCTCTTAATTGTAGACTTTGACAATGATGCAACTGTATCTCACTGAGTGTTCTTGACTTGGTCAGATGTTGCTATTAAATTAATTTGGTTATGATCATTTGGTAGGGGTCGTCTGTGGTCTTTCAGGCCTTTGATTGTTGATTTGGACCTAAAGTTTGTGCTGTCCCTCGTAGGTTTATTTACTTTTTTCAGTCTAATGATGGCCTCCCTCACTTCCAACAACATCTCGCCAACGAGGGAAGAGACCTTATCTGCCCATTATACTGATTAACATTCAATTGTCCAATTACCTCTGAGCCCCTGAAAATTGTTATTAAAAACAATTTAAAAAAAACCCAAGATAAAAACGTCTCTAACTCCTAAACTGTTAATGCAGTTAGTAAAACTACTTGAATTAAAGCTGAAATTCTGCCAATTCAAACGCATTTTGATTGTCTGATTCAGATCTGTTGTGATGAAGTACTGAGGCAAAATTGCAAAAAATGTGTCATTGTCCAAAAATTCTGGGATTTTTACCTCCATAAACTGTAAGTGGTAAAAAAAAAGATAAGCGGCTTTTTTCTGTCTTGTAATATTAAATACTGCCTACATTTAACTGAGTGCTGAATTAGCTTGATATTTTTATGGTTCAGCATGTTTGGAGTTGGGCATGCTAATCTTTATTGTTTGACATTTCCAAATACAACCTGTACATATAACCTATGGTGTGTTTAGTTAGTACATAGTTCATTTTAATCCAGTTCACTCACATGAATTGACTAGTTGTTGCAGCTGATGTGTTTCATAATGTAAAGATGTGAAATAAATCAATACAGTTAAAAACAGTAGAGAAAGTGACTTAGTGCAGATGTGTTGGCAGGTGTTAGATTGTTTTAGTAGGAGAAAATGTTAATGTCTACTGTTAAAGGAGAATAAGTAGATGACATGTTAAGGTATCTGTGCAGGTGACATTAACACTGGATGTGAAAGTAGCCCATGTGCAAAACCGTGACCTGGAACATGCTACTTTTACTTCTCTATATGACAAAGGGACGGATCTTGTGTTGCTTCCATAATCATCAGATTAGATTTGATTTAAGTGATACATGTGTTATTGACCACAGAGAAAGTTTCACTGTGCCAGTCTGACGCCATGGCCACCCTGGGTCTACGCACTCTATGATTCAGTAAGTACTGCAGCCCGCGGCACTTCCTCCTCTATATATAAACATGACACACAAATGAATATAAACCAAGATTTCTCGGCTTTTGGTGGTTCACCTCACAGGAGTCGCTCATGAACAGGGTGAAGAAACAGCTTCATGAATGGGATGAGAATCTGAAGGATGATTCCCTCCCGGCGAATGCAGTAGGTCAGACTATGTTGATTTTATTCCAGAAGGTACAGGTACAGATGCAGACAAAATTATTACCTCCCCTATTATTAAAGTGATAAAGTCAAGGGGAATTTCTACTTAGCTTTTCTAAACACACTAGTTTTTTTGCAGAATGTCACTTGAGAAAGTGTTGTTCCAAAAATAAAATAAAATAAGTTTAGATTTAAGAAAAGGAATTGTTGATGGTCACAAGGCAGGAGATGGATATACAAGGTTTTCTGAGAGTCACGAACTGGAGTGAGACGTATCAATAATAAATTCAAAGAGAGCTATTAATACAGAGCAAGCCTGGCAGAGGCAGGAAGCCAAAAAGGCTTCCAAAGGCTCTGGAATGAAAACTAGTGAGAGATGTGTTTAAAGACCCCAGAACAAAATGCAGAGACACTAGTAAATGATTTAGCAAAGTCAGAAATTGTAGGATCAAAGGACACTCACTGGAACGCCGCACAGGAATGGACTGCAAGGTTGCTGAAGGGGAAAAACTCCACTTCTGTAGAAAAAGACACTTTTAAACCAGACTGAAATATGCTAAAGACAACCTGGAAAAAGATTACGCAGAACTATTTGGCCACAGAAACGTTGCTTATATCTGGAGGAAGAAGAGCGGTGGACAGCCCAGAGAGCACCACAATGAAACATGGTGGTCGGAGTATCATGTAGGGATTCTTCGGTGCATCTGGAACTAGGAATCTCATCAAGGTGGAAGGAATAAAGAAGAAAGACATGGAGATTTTAAAAGAAAGCAGTCAGCAGCATAACTGGTTCTGGGTCATTGCTTTGTCTTCCAGCACAGTGACTCAAAACATACATGGCTCCTGGTGAAGAATTGCTATCAGAAGACCAAAGTGAACATTACTGGCTAGTCTGCACAAAGCCCTGGCTTGAATCTGAATGAAAATTTATGGTGTGTACCGAAGACCAGAAGGAGGAGGGGGTGGTGGAGATTGACCAAAGAAGAATGGGCTGGGATTGCTCAGAAGACGTGTGTGAAAACCACAACAAATATCTGCAAGGTGTTACCCAGAAAAAAGGATACGCAATAGATTATTAGCATCAGGGGGGTTAATAATTTTCACCTGATTGTTTCTGTTTCTTGTGAAATTGTTTTGTTTCTGTGTGCAAAGTAAAATATGGTACGCAATCCCTATTGGGAACTACTTTTTTAGGGGGGCTAATAATTCTGTCCTCATCTGTATGTAAACATGCACACTCGCAATTTGTTTGTGTTCGTTGTACTTTCTGTCCTCTTTATTTCATCGCTCTCTTGTCCTTCTGTCTACGCTCTGTCAGATTTCTCCTACAGAGTAGCAGCCTGTCTGCCCATAGATGATGCTCTGCGGCTCCAGCTATTAAAGATTGGCAGCGCCATCCAGAGACTTCGCTGTGAGCTAGACATTATGGATCGGGTAAGTAAGAGTCACCAACAGCCTCGCTGACCTGCCCCAAACCTCAGACATAATTTGTCTTATGCAGTGATAAGATTCCTACTTGTGCTTTACTGAGCACACAGTGTCCCTCTGGTGTGTCTTGTTATATTTAACCATGTCTGACGGGGGCTGACAGATGTGTTAGTGCTGCAATATTTCAGTTTTCAGAGTCAAAAGCAGCCATTGCAGCATTTAAGGTTAATGGACCGGTATTTAGCATGCAGTGAACATCAGCTGTTTGTCACCTTGAAGGGGTTGATCTGATTTTAAGGAGAGGTTGGACACAGCAAGAGAGCTATCCATATTTCAATTAAAGAAAAAAACTCAAAACAAAGCACTCTGGCCACTGTAGATCTGCTTTTACTCAGTCATGTGGGCCAAAGCAGTCACAGGTTGTTTTTAGCCGTGTTAGCAGTATGGCTTTGTAGTAAGGACACTTATGCTGGTCAGTGGTTTCATCACTTTGCTGCGATTGAAATTGCTTCATAATTGTTACATTTGGCAAAAACATTTAACTCCCACTCCAGATGATTTGAAATCATCTCTGGTCTGGTAGCTGTTCTTCTAATCCCTTTAGTCAGCTCCGCTATTTACAGAGACTATTCTTCAGGCCCTCTTCAGTCATTGCCATACTTGAGCACAGGAAGACATGTTCCACACATGCTCAGTGGAGAACAGCAATAGCTACTTTGTTTGTGTTCATCTGAAGAGGATGACAAAAAGCTATGTGTGAGTGCTTAATGAGAGTAAAATCAAAGAAGGGAAGGAGAGGAGTTGCATTAAAGCTCCTATATTGTGTAGCGTATTGGTTAATACGGAGACGGGTTACGCCCTCACGGGGCTTTCATCAGCATCAAACACACATTGTTTACTCCTTCTTCTCTTAGATACTCCCATTAGGATTCCACATTGTCGATCATCCATTTTCATCTCTCCCAGTCTTTTTTGTCTTGCTCTGTCACATGTCCAGCACCTGACTGTCTGCTCTCACAACATCCACAAACCTCTTGTGCCTTCTTTTTTTTCCCCTCTTGCCCAGAAGCTCAAACTTTAATAACCTTCTCTTAAAGATAACCATCATTTCTCCTTCCTCTCCATTTTGTCCCTGAGCCTTCCCTCTAATATGCTCATTCCTAATCCTGTCCATCATTTTCATTCCCAGTGTAAATCTCCTTCGCATGAGAAACTACCTACAGTTCTGCTTCCTGACCTTTTATCTCGAACCTGCAATTGAGTCCATAAGTTTCTGTGACATTTCTTGTCATTTTGCCTCTGTACACCAACATAGTGGATTTTATATACTCAAGATTGAAGTGATTGAAGTGCAGCGTTTTAGCTTTCATTCAAAGGTTTTTTACAGAAAGCTTTGTATTACCTGTTTAGGAATTTTGGCAATTTATGTGCATAGTCCCTCATTTTCAGAGGTACAAAATGAACTGGACGATTGACTGACAAGGCTAGTTGAAGCCTTTTCCCCGTTATTTAATGAGAAATAAAGTATATGTAATATATGGAAGTTAAGATCATCTAACTAAGTCAGGTTCTGTCAGGTTCTCCAATCAAGAGTCTTCTTCATGAGTTTTAGACTTTAGGCTCCTTATTCAAATTATGTAATTTTTTTTCCAGTTGCTTTTGAGTCTCTGAAAATGGGAGACTGTATAAAAATGGCTGAAATCCCCACACAGTTAATGCAGGACTTGAAGCGTCTGGAATTAAAGCTCAAAGTCTACAATCTTGATTCTTTAATTTGAAACTCACTGTGGTGGTGTAAAGGTGCTTAATTACAACAAATTATGGACCTAACTGTATATGACACACCCGATCTCACTGCCACCTTTCCTTTTACTTCCATCACAAATCATCCTGATATGCTCTTCACCTTTCTTCCATGACCGGCGGCTCTCTGAATGGACAACACATCTGATATCGTAGTGGCTCACACTATGATATCAGGGTCTTAATCTAATAACAAATTAAAAAAAAAAAAAGATTGCAATCAAGGTACTTAAAAATATTAAATATAAATCACAACAACAGTCGCCTCAAGGCGCGTTATATTGTAAGGTAGACCCTACAATGATAAATTCAGAGAAAAACCCCAAAATCATATGACCCCCTATGAGCAAGCGCTTTGGCCACAGTGGGAAGGAAAAACTCCCTTTTAACACGGAGAAACCTCCAGCAGAACTAGGCTGGCCTGGAGGGGTGGCCATCTGCTGCGACCGTTTGGGGTAAGAGGATATGTTAAGCTGTTTGATGGCAGCACCATGTCTCTGAAAGCTGGGATGAAAACAAAAAAGTCTGGGAAAGGAAGCAAGGTACTAAAAAGAAATCATTTTGCAACTAATGAATTAAATTGACAAGAGGCCAGTAACATGAGTGGGTATAACATTTTTTTTAAAAAAGCACCTTAGAGAGGTAGAGTTCCTCAGAAGTAAAGATGGGCTGGCCTTCACCAATCTGCAACAAATTGTTCCTCAGTGTAAACATACAGTACGTAACATCAAATGACTCGGAGAAGAATAGGACAACATTCCTCTCGTCAGTTCTTAGTCATTTACAGACTGATTTACTAACATGTTTTCTATGTTGTGAATGAAAAATGGTTTTAAAAAAAGAAAGAAAAAAAGGTGTGGCTCTAGTCAGTTAGCCAAATCCAAATAATAAGGAGTAAAATTAGAAAAACAAACAAACATCTAATTGGTTAGCAAGCTCAGATGACTGATTCAGGAGGAGGATGGTAAGTTAATGTTAATGATTTTCCAGGCATGTTTATATAAACAGTGATCAGTGTGTCGCACTTGTGTTGAATCAGAAGCTGAAGCTTGATTTGTGAAGTGCTCGTTAAATGTGTTTGCCCATTATCTGTTGTCCCTTCTTTCTGATTGAGGATAATAATCCCTCTCACCAACGACACTGACGTGACCTGAGCTCGGGCCATGTTTTGAGTCGCATTTGTGGAAGCGTGACGAATGGCATGATTAATATAACGCCCTCAATGAGCCTCAACAGTGGACGCTTTGCTTTGAAAATATGTGACATGTATACATATTGTTAAAACCCTCTTTTCTCTCCTCCTCCTCAGTGCACGTCGCTGTGCTGTAAACAGTGCCAGGACACGGAAATCACCACAAAAAATGAGATCTTCAGGTGAGCGCTTGTTTTTGATTTTTGTTAAAATAGTAGTTGATAGTGATCAGCACATAGTGGTTCCGTCTCAGCACTAGTAACATCCTTCTCACATCACTGGAAATTTGGATTCAGTAATAGAATAAAAGATGATGTAACCAACTTCACAGATTTCACAGATTTCCATGTTCAAGTCGGCAGTTTTTCCTGCTTTTAACAATAATGGAGTGTAGTAGACTTTTATAGTTTTTTGAGTTGTTTCCGGAGCAGCTGGCATAATTGGGGGTGGAGGTTTATGACAGTTTTATTAGGTCTTATTATCCAAGTTCTTCTTGTTTTTTTTTCTTCATTGTAATCACTGAAATTATTAGCACGTCAAAGTTAAGACCAATTTGTCTGTCTGAGAGTTACGTAAACTCTGGGATTACATCAGGAAAGTAAGTGGTGCTTCTCTACACCTCCTCACTCACACAGTCTAAGTGCACTCTCTTATATGCACACTGTTATATAATGTCATTTTCTGACGGTTTGCTGTGTAATGGTTAATCTGTTTGTCCAACAGTGACACAAAAAACCTTGAACAGTCATGAAATTGCCCAGAACATTCTTAGGGGTTTACGAGAAAAGTGCACTCTCTGTTTTGTCATCCATATATTTTGAGTCAGTGAGTGATTATGTGTGAGAGAGGCAAGCAGACTAATAGTTGAAGCACTGCCTCTGACGAATTTACATACTGTATGGTGCTAATGCATCTTCTTTCAATGCCAGAGCAGAAGTACATTAAATGTAACCAAATTACCGCTTTAAAGACTGACTGAAAATGAAGTTTTTGGGGCTGATTATACTTAGTGTGTTTGTGTGTGTGGGACATCAAAATGTCTTTTGATGCGTCATTTCTGATTGTGTTTGGCTTTTGATACTTCAAACCTTATTCATGGTGTGGGTTTAGCGCTGTACAGGAGCTGCTCTACCGCCTGGCTGTAGCGGTAGAGCAGCCAGGCGGTAGAATTGGTCACCTACTAATCGGAAGGTTGGTGGTTCGATCCCTGGCTACTCCAGTCTGCATGTCAAGTGTCCTTGGGCATCGGAGAGCAACCCCAAGTTGCTCTCCGATGCATCCATCGGAGTATGAATGTGCGTGACCGTAGTTAGGAAGCACTCAGTATAGAGAAAGTGCTTGTGAGAATGGGTGTGATTGGGTGCATGTGGCATGTTGTATAGAGCGCTTTGAGTACTCCAGGAGAGTAGAAAAGAGCTATACAAGAATCAGTCAATTTACAATTTTACCACTTACAGTACTGTGCAAAAGTCTCGAGTCATCTTCATTTCTTTATATTTTGCTTCCAAGCAGCCAGACTTTCTTGTAACCTTTTCAAGTTGTTTTAAGCAATAGTTCTTCAGGCTTTTCTGAAGGTCTTTGGAAGTTTTCCGTTCGACATTTTCACTCCGTTTCAGTGTAAACCTTGTAACTGACCATTTTGAGAGGAATGTTTTTATTTATTAAGCCACGTAACACTGACCTATGGATCATTCAAGCATAAAAAAGACACCTAGCTCAAGTGATGAACCAGTATTGTGTCTAGACGTAATACAAACAACCAATTTTAAATGGCGTCTTTAGGTACTTTGTTACTGTCAGCCTACTACAAAACACATAATTTAATCACATTTGTTTTTGTTGACTCTATAATAAATGCCACAGATAATACAGTTTACAGCATAAAATAGTATTTTTTTGCACCAACAAGGTGATTCGCAAAGAGATATTAGGAAAACCTGCCATTGTCTATGGTCTGTCCTTAAAGAAATGTAGGAAAACTGGACAGGACAAAAGAAGAAATGACAGGCTGAAGTAACATCAGCAGATGAACAATATCGGAAAGTCTGAAAGACGAATCCAAATTTGAAAAATGCACAATGGAACGATATCAGCCTTGGCTTAGCCTCTCCAGGTTATTGAAACAGTGTGGGGTAATCTTGACAGCACAAACAAAAGACAGTCAAAGAAGCTCTTTGAATGTCCTTCAAGAAGCCTGGAGAACTATTCCTGAAGACTCCTTAAATAAATTAGAAGAAAGCTTTCATAAGTAAGTTCAGGCTGTGTTGAAGTATAAAGGTGATCATAGTAAATATTGACTTTCAAGCTCATTTTACAAACTCTTATTTTACCTTAGATACTGTATTTCATTGTATCATTGCACATGTTTTAATAAATCACTGCACTTTCTTCCCATTTTTCTCCAGGGATGAGTTGAAACTTTTGCGCAGTCCTTTTGAGTTTCCAAATTTCACTCTTAGCTCCATGAAAAGGAGCAAATGTTCTCCTCCAGCTAAAGGTAGATGACAAATAAAGGCAAAAAAAACCCCCATCATAAGAAGCCTTAACCTCAGCCTAACATAACAGCTTCACTGGTCCTGGAGATGAACACCACTCCTCTAAAAGACATTTCCTCATTTTTTTTCTCTCCCTGTTTTAATGATGCCACTGTGTAATCAGACCAAATGGGTTGTTATCTGGTGGTGCTAAGGTCTTAGCATAAGATTCATGTTATTTTCATATTCTTCTGTCACTCTGAAAGAGATCATGACCAACAGGAGAGAGGTGATTTCTCCCACTAAGGCAGGAAGTGGATACCAACCATGCCAGTAAAATGCCTTCACGGTATATCAGAGCCAAAGTCCTTCCATCTAGTGGTCAAGCATTCAGTTTTTAAAATTGTGTGAGTCATGCGTACGCCTGCAGTTTTATGTTGCATTTTTAGCTTAGCTGAAAATAGCACAGATGAGATTCAAAGTTCTTAAGAAGCTCCACTGAAAACATTACCCAAAAGAGTTAAAATGCTCTAAGAAGGAAACGATGAAGACAGAAAATTTGTCTTCATTGTTAATATAAAAATGATGAGCACAGCTGAACTTTTTTGGCATTTTCAATTTTAGACCTCTTAAAGCCCGTTTCCCCTTTTCATTTTCAGTGTCTCGCTTTCATGATGTTTTGTTTTGGCTCAACAGTTTACTGAATTCACACATTTTCCACCTGCCTCTCTCTCTCTCTCTCTGCCTCTCTCTGCAGCCTGTCCTTGTACGGCCCCATGGCTGCGTACGTCAACCCTCACGGTTACGTCCACGAAACGCTGACTGTCTACAAAGCCAACAACCTTAACCTGGTTGGAAGGCCATCTACGCTGCACAGCTGGTTTCCAGGGTAAATATTTTTAGCATACAGCATGAGTGTGCTTTCCATAAATGGATGTTTTAAGTAAGAGACACATCTCTTGATACCTCACAGCCCAGGGCTTAGAATTTAATGGCATCTGGTGTAGCTGCAAGTTGCTGTGACACTGCTCAGTGCCTGAAATTAAAATGCTTTGTACTGTACTTTGTGTCAACTTGGTTATCAATGGTGCATCTCTTTATGCATGTTCAGGTTGTGCAATCTTGGATTCTGCAGTCAGTGAAGCCTCCAAATTACTTACACTAATAATCCGCTCATCCTTCTTCTCCTGCTTTTCCCATTCAGGGTCACAGGGTGTTAGTCTGTCCTACCTGCCATAGGGCAAAAGTGAGGGTAATCCCTGGACAGGCCATCAGGCTGTCACTGGGCTCATTTAGTAATTAAATAACCCAATTTAAATTCCTGCAACATGATACCTGTGCAAAGCACTTTATGCTGACAGTAATGTCAGTTTTTCTTTTAAAATTTTAAGATATTTTTAAGGTTGTATCGCTGAACTACACTGTGAGAGATTTGGTGAATGATAACAGAATTAAACAGACCTGTAAGAATCTGTTTCAGAGTTTTAGAAGTTGAGGTTTAGATTCGACCAGGCGAATCAGACTCCAGAGTGGGACTTGTGATTTGGTTCTGTCGCAGACAAAAACAGTCACACTCTTAAGAGGAATGAGTTTGGACACAAATGACTTCTAGATCAATTTTACTTTTCAGTGCAAACGTGATCTGACCTCATTCCGACTCATCTGAGAGATGTACACATAAACAACTCCAGCAGCTGTGCATGCTCTGAATATTGATACACAGATGAGCAAAATCAACAGTTTCTGTAGTTGCAAACCACTACTTATGTTTTTTCTGCCACATGATAAAATGGGCTACTCCAGTATAATACAGAGTTATTCTAGAAGTTTCTTGAGACATGGTTTGCTTTTGTTTTGTTTTTGCTTTGACTCTGGGCTTACAGAGTAATACTGTGAACTTCTTAGTTATGTGAATTCAAGGTATATTTGACTTTCTGTACATAGTTTTCATTTGTATGTTTCACCTTTACTGTACATGTGATTCGGCGCGTTTTTTACTGAGACATCGTTGAATCTATTCTTATGGCACACTCACAGGGAGGACTGTGTTGGCATTAACTTGGAACTTGGAAGTCATCTAATCATGCGGCAATAGAGTACAGTGCATAAGTCTTAAGTTGCACTTTATTTTTTTATTTGCATTGTTTTCTTGCCTCCAAAGAGCCGGACCTCCTTGTAATTTTTAAAGTGGTCCTGAGCAACAGTTCTTCAGGCTTTCTGCTTGTAGCAAAGTGCCAAAAGTATACACAGTACTGTATGCACTACTGATCACAAATGTGAAAATGTGGCACTTTAATTGCTTTCAGGTACGCCTGGACGATTGCTCAGTGTCGAACCTGCGGATCCCACATGGGTTGGAAGTTCACAGCCACCAAGAAGGACTTGTCTCCACCTCGTTTCTGGGGTCTGACCCGTTCAGCCATGCTCCCTCGTATCCCACAGAGTGAAGGGGAGGAGGGCAGAGAGGGTTCTCGCCTCTTCTGTCTGTGATACCAGACCATCTATTTGCCTCATTCAGAAAATTCCTGCAAACTTCCCACAGTCTGCATCTTTAGCCACTGTCTGGCTGCAGTTTCTTCAATTACAATGCCTGTCACCCCTGGCAACAAATTCAGCATATTAGCAGAAAGGTCATTTTGGCCTTCAGATGGCAATTTTTAAGTGCATATTTGAACAGGCTGGATGTAATTATTATTCTAAAAGGTTCTTAAAATGCGGAGGCAGTGTCGAGGTTGAAAGCAGTCTGTTAGAGTGAGAGTCAAACTGAGACTTGCAGAATAGACCATGATATGTGGTTAAGATCCCAGCATGCAGCTGCCTGATCTGCACCTCTTTCCAGCTGTTTTCCAAATAGAAGAACACACAGACCCACAGGGGGACGCTGAATGCATAATACTCTTTACCTTCACCTCCTCTCCTCTGTCTTAGCTGGCTGCATGCAGCTAAAATTGAGATGTCGTCGGCAAGCTGCGATGGCCACTTTAAGCTGTTGTAAAATCCGCACACAGTAATTTAATAGTCTAGCATTCAGATCCTTTGTGAGTTTCTCAGATAGGATTTCTAATATTATTATCAGCTGCGAGAGACCGGTGGAGAAAACTGTTAGAAAGAGAGTGCACTCATGTATGTGTAGATCTGTCACGATAGGAGATATTTTGAATTTTGGAATTACAGCGGATGTATTTTTGTATGCAAGAAGGTTGGAAATTAAGCTAACATATTCATTGATGTTTGGTGAAACTGCAATTTGTTATCACAGTGGATTTGTTTTGTTCGAAACAAAAGAAACTGAAGTGACAATAATGATATTGTGTAATATATCTGATATAATCTGTGTCTGTTTTGTATTCACTAGAGACTCATTATCCCATCTGGAGACGAGCATCATCTTTGATTGCACGAGTGAAAATTAGCGATGCATTGGTGCCTTGCGGCAGACTGTTTATCAAAGGTCAAAGCCCACTGAGACAGAGCAAGAGGAGCATTTACCCTTCTTTTAGTTTGTTCACGCGTGGTATGTTAAAATGGTGTGCCTACGCTCCAGCTCGGTGTCTTTTGAAGTGCGAGGAATCGGATTCAGAAAGGCAAAATGATGATAAGATTTAAGAGTTATTAATATTATTATTATTATTATTATTATTTTAATATTCTCTTGGGTTTGTAGGGTGACAGTTTTCAGGATTCTGTTGCAAGGGTAATGGCTCACGTCTGTATTTATGTACGGTAAAACTGGGGCAGTATTTGTTATGGCTGTCGACCGACTGTTTGTAGAGTCTAATTTATTTATTTTTTTGCAAAACTCTTTTGCTGATTCTTTGTTAGGAAATTATCTTTTTATGAGTAAGCTGAGTAACACAATGAGAAATCATCTCGAATGTTTGTCTGATGACATGTTTTTGGATAGAGAACATTTTTTGGATAAACGCGTCTTTTTCTTCACTTTTTCTGCTGAGAGAGGAAAACATTGTTCATGTCTGTGGATCACATTAAACTGGCAATAGATACATTTTAACTTTACCCCTCTACCCTTCCAGCAATGCTGCAAAAACTGCAACACTTTCTGTTTACCCCCCCCCCCCCCCCCCCTGTTTCTTTCTACCCTTGATTGTTACTCTGGTTGTTCTGCAGTCTTCTATTATTGCTGCCTGGTGTAAGCTATAGTAGTATGCGCATCTACAGACTGGTTAGCAACCACCAGTTACAAGGGAAAAATGAGCATTTCCTAACTGATTAAGAGTGGTTGCTGGGGGTTAATGGTAGCTGCTGGGGAAGTGGTTGCTAAAGATCCAGTTGTGCAGGCCTATTCAGTGACCCCATGGCAACCAGCAGGCACCAGGAGAAAAACTGCCAACTAGTTGACCAAAATCTCCTTGTGATTGCTTTGGTTGCTAGCATATTGCTGTGGTTGTAGTTTGAATTTAAGTGTCTGAGTGTGACACAGACAGGAAATAGAGAAAGTTCACCTTCACAGTAAAAGTTGTCTCAGCTCTGCAGCTAATTTATTCAAGCCACAATTTTTCTTCAAGTTGGGCTAGTGTATAGGAAGTATTTGCAGACGAACATTAAAACCACATGCAACACCTGTGGGTTTTGGTGAAACATCGTGTTTGCTTACGATTTCATCCAGTGAGAGCCAGAGACCTCCGCGAACTGGTGCCAAACATTCGAGGAACATATCCCATTTAAATTTGGCTACACCTACCCTCAAATGATGTACAAATGATCCAAACAGGTCTTCCAGAAAGCCGTCATGAGACAGAAGCTGCCCAGGAACGGGAGAAGTCCTTTAAGGGACAGAAGGTGCTTGGCCATGTTTAAATCAAGTATACTTTCTGCTCTTTCAGGATGGAGTCATAGAATTTTTATCATTGGAGCCTCTGATAGCCACTACATTGTAATAGCTACTTTCAGCTGCTGCATCAGTCAAAGGGGGCCACCAAATATTTGACTTCCAGTTGATACCCTTCCTTATGCAACCCCAAAGGGATATGTTTCTCCTCCTGGGATTTAACCAGGGATTGTTTGCTTGTCAGGCAAATGTGTAAATGTGTACATTATGTAATCCACATTTTCTTAATGAGGATTTAAAGTAATTATTGCCACTTTAAGCCACATCCACTGCCTGTTAAACAGAAAGCTGGAGGAAACTGCTTGTATGTGACAGTAATTTAACTCAAAAATTGAAAAGCAAGATTAGTGGTTCAATCAGGCAGAGGCTCATAATATTACTACTTAACTATTAAACCTTAAAGAAAGGAGATGATGGTACAAAGTTTTTTTTTTTGTTTTTTTTTTGTTTTTTGTTTTGGCCTTAGGACAGAGGCACATTAGTTGTTCTCACTGGTTTCCAGTCTTCACGCTAACCTAACCAGCAGCTGGTTCTGGGCTTTCTTCTAACAGACATGTCATATTTCTCTCAGCATTAAAAAAAAAAACTAACAAGCCAATTTAAAAAAAGAATCTATTTCTCTAAAGGGGAGCAACTTACAATTTCAAATTTCTTCCTTGTTATTCTTACTGCTGAAACATGAAGTGTACAGAGTTGTATTGATACTTGGTGGGGAAATACCTTTGTTATTTAATAGTTTATCTAGATGTAATCCAATCACCAATCTTCATATTATTGCTGTTCCCTCAAAAATCTGAAAATGTGAGCTTCCGAGTATTTATTTTTTAAGCTTTTACTCATAATCTTCATATTTCATATCAAAACACTTTGTTTCGTCGAGCAGATATATCCGCTTTGAGAGGAGCTCAGAAATTTAAATGACTGTCTTGTGATCTTTTGATGACATTCTCCATCATATAACTGATTTGAGTGTTTGCCATGCCGTCTGATTTACACTCACATATTAAAAACTATAACCTGGATGCTTCACTGGATAAATCATCTGTTTGCAAAAGCCTTTGCTCGTTTCACCAAGCCATTCGTTGTACCACAAATTTAAATAAACACGCAGGTTCCAAGCAGTAGCTCTTGTCTCATGTTTGTCTAAAGAGGACATCTGTGGGAGGTTTTTGAGATGATCTGCTGAGCTGTAACATGCAGGTAGAGCTAACCAACTACCATGCGCCTTCATTGCAGCGTGCAGTATGCAGATGTGACTACGTGCAACTATGCAGATGCAAGTGGCTGGAGGATCATTGATATTCTGTAGCACGTGTGAGAATCTAATCAGTCCATGTATGGGAGCGGAGAATTGTCAGCCACTGTGGTCTTGAACGTGAGGGCCCATCGGAGAGGAGCATTTATAGTAAAAAAAAAAATGTTCACTTGGTTTCACACGTGGACTACGTGACCTATGGTCGTGGTTAAAAAGTAAAAACACCTCATCCCAGATCTTCTGGTCATTATCAGGTCTTAAATGAGGTTAATACACCCTCAGAACAAAAACACATGAAATATTACACTATGTCATTATGAATTTAACATAAGTTGAGCAAAAATACAGGTCCCATAAGTAAAATTTACCCATGCCTCCAAGAATAAATGCTTACATATACTATATTTCTCATAGTATGATTTTTGTCATGAATGTTGCCCCCCTGTTTTTCTCTGTAAAACATTAGACAGCTTCATTCATTTTTATACGAAAAATGGAAGGCACCGTACGATGACCATTTGAAAAACAAACAAACAAATTATTCAAAACAAAAACAAATTATTCACAGTCACCACAGCAGGAACCTCTGCAGTATTTAATTTGGCAGATTTTTACGCCAGATGCCCTTCCAGATGCAACCCCCAGGGGATTTGTGTGTCCTCCCAGGAGGGGAGGCTTGTTAGGAAAATGTTTAAACTGCTACACCACAGAAAACAAATATTTAGCATACTGTTGTTTGCATATTGGTCAGCTTGTTTTGTGGCTTTAGCAGTTGTTTTGTTTCTCTCTTTCCTCCTTTATGAAAGGGATGATGAGGTGGTGCTTTTTCCTTAGTCGTCTGCGACCAGTTTCTGTAAAGTCGTTCCTCGATTTGTGGTCAACAAAAATCACGTAAATATAGAAAATCCTCCCTACAGTTCTCTATTGGAATTTGTTTAGATATAAATGTAGATACTCATTGATAGGCTAACTGGTAAAGTGCTTTAATTATTTTTTGAGTAAGTGTAAATGTACTTTTTTTTTTTTTTTTTACAATTAGTCCAAATTGATGACAGCTGACTCATTATTATTAATTAAAGTGAGGTTTTTATTCTCACATAAGTTTCATATTGTAAAAAATATATATATACCTGTGTATGTATGTATGTGTTGTGTGTGTATATCTATCTATCTATCTATCTATCTATCTATCTATATATATTACACATATGCTAACAGGTCACTTTATTAGGTACACCCGCTCAGCACTTTTAAACACACGTCTAATTAGCCAATCATATTGCAGCAATGCCATGCATTTAGGCAGGTGCACAACCTGCAAAAGTTCAAACTGGTCATCAGAAGGGAGACAGATTTAAATGACTTTGAATGTTGTTGGTGCCAGACAGGCTGGTCTGAGCATTTCGGAAACTACTGAAGTGATGGTACTTTCCCACACATGCATCTCTCAGGTTTACAGAAAATGGTCAGAAAAACAGAAAATGTCCAGTAGTGGTGAAAACACCTTGTTGATGCCAGAGATCAGAGGAGAATAGCTCGACTGCTTTGATCTTATTGGAAGGTAACAGTAACTCAAATAACCACTCATTACAACCAAGGTATGCAGGAGAGCATCTTTAAATGCAAAACAGGTCCAACTTAGAAGCAGATGGACTACAGCAGCAGAAGACCACACTGGGTGCCTCTTCTGTCACCAAACCAAAACTGGACAACAGAAAACTGGGGGGAAAAAAGAAGCTGTGACATTTGTAGTGTCAGAATTTAGTGTAAACAACACCTTGGATAGCTGCTGGTATGGTATCAAATATTTTCTTTGCACTTTGGGCCCCCTAATATCAGCTGAGCATTGTTTAAATGCCACGGCTTACCTGAGTATGGCTGCTGACCACATCCATCCTTATACGACCACACTGTACCCATTGTCTGATGGCTCAAATCATCTCAAACTGGTTCCCTAAACATGACCGAGTACCTAAATCACCAGGTATCAGCCCAATGGAGAATCTTTGGGATGTGGTGGAACAGGAGATTCACATCATGGATGTGCAGCAGACAAATCTGCAGCGGCTGTTTGATGCCATCATGTCAAAATGAAGATTTTTTTAAACATTCTGCTTTTATCAGCTAATTTGGGTTCAAGCATATATCCCCAGTCTTCTGATTATTATAAGAATATGCCTAACAAGCTCACGCTTCTCTAACTTCCTTGTTTATTTTAAAACTTCCATTCTTCCGCCTGTGCCATGCAGACTCAAGTGACATCGTTTGAGGACATGCACCGGATTCCTTTTCTGCTTATGCAGCGTGAAGGGCACATGTAAGTTTTACTCTACCCCCAAAATGTGAAAAACAATTTACAAAAAGATCAAAAACTAAACTAAATGCAACATAAAATTAAACAACTTGACTTTTTTTTAAGGCCGAGATAAGATAAAGTGACATAAAGTGCCCAAAGTTGACAAAGCAGACAAAAGACAAAGGAGATCTTTGGCTGATCACAATAATGTAGATACATAAAGGCAAACAGACACTAACAAAGTGACTAAATAGAAAGAAGTAAACCAAACGGTAATGTGTAACCAAATAAAAAACATGAAAGTAAATCATCTGAATTCCCCCCATGATGTATCTTTAAGGAATTCACACATTCAGACAAAAAACTCAACAACAGTTGCAGAAATGCAGTCCCAGCATGCTTCACAGGCTGCCTAAAGCCTCTCGTCGCTGTGGCTGTCTCCACCCTCCGAGTTGGAGTAAGATCTCTCATCTGCTGAATCTCCAGTCCACACCTTTTGTTCCCCCTGCTTCTCCTGCTCCCCTTGTTCCCCCTGCTCCCATTGTTCCTCCTCCTCTTGCTTCAGTTTGTTGACATCCAAGTCCTCCTGTTTCTGTTCACCTGAGAGTGTCTTGTCTTCGCTCGATTCACACATCTGGACCTGCTTTTTGCTCCCTCTCCTCCCATTAAGACCGCTCCTGGCCAAACATCTCCGCACGGTGGATGGGTCCACCAGAGTGCCGCTGGTCACCGCCAGCTCTGAGGTGATGGCGCTACTGGACATGGTCCGATTCTCCAGGAAAGTCAGCTTAATGAGTCTTTCGTCCGCTTTACTTAGTTTCCTCGGTCGGCCGCTGCGTTTCTGATCTTCAACCGTACCCGTTTTTTTGTGCTTCTGCAGAAGAGCTTGAACAGCACGTTTGGAAACACCTGTCTGACGCGAGATTTCCGCCTGTGAGAGACCTTGCTGGCGCAGGCTCACCACCTTGTGTCTCGTTTCTATGCTCACTTTAGCCATGGTGTTTGATCTTTCTGATCCCAGCAGCCTCACCTTAACCAGGTAGACCAGACGACGGGAATCACAACCAAAACAGCAGGCGGAAGAGCGTCTTCTTCTGCGTCTTCTTCTTGATGCATACTTGAGGTTGGCACACATCTAATTGGTGCATTACCGCCACCAGCTGGTCCCGATAGCGTTCACCACTTAAAGACTTCAACAGCCAGGTTAACTTTTAGTTTCTTGAGGTTTCTGGACCACTTTGCGTCTCCTGTCTTCATATTTTTCATAGTATAATACAACATGTTTGGTGTTTTCCTGTTACGAATGACAGATGGGAATCTCTCCTGCTCCTCCCCAGAACCATTACCCTTTCATTTCGTCCTTTCATTGCTTTTGCCACCTTTTCAACATTTTCTGCATCACGATGCTCTTTATTCCTGTCAGCCTGAGTTTAACTAAAACATTTTTTTTTCTAAAAAAAGAACTTTATTCATGAACATCAGTGCAAACAAAAAGGCACTCATAATAGTTGTCTTGATTAACTATCATTAGTGTCTTTTTATTATAGTTATTCAAATAACCTATATACACAAGGTGGGGTGGCTGTGCTGGGAAATGAGAAAGAAAACACAAGATCATTTTAAAATTGTATATACATGAAGACAGGTAGGTAGGTAGATAGATAGATAGATATACTGTACACTATGTGAGTGTTTTGAGTGAATTTGAGTCAAGTTATTGGTCTTGCATCTTCAAGTACTATGAACATTTCTCCCATGTTCATTCATAATCTGTCAGTAATGTTTTCCTCTACTTTGATAAGAAACTCAGAAACAGTGACCATCACTCTAATTGATGCATCTGCATCAATGTGGACAAAACTGCAGTGCTGATGAATGTATGCCTGTACTGTATGTTTAAAATAAAATCCCCATCCTTACTCTTTCTTTTCCATTAATGTAAATTCTTCTGTGGCGACAGGAAGTATTTGTTGCTCTTTTGCCTGTAATGGCACGGTCTGACTAATGTTTAACTGGCCTATTTTAAGTTCTGTTGCTCTCTGAGACAAGCCAAAGCGCTTTGTTTTTTCTTTCCTTTTCCCATAAAGCTCTTACGAACGCCTCATGTTGGATGACCCCGTTCATGGCCCTGTAACTTTGCTCAGCAATTTAGTGTTAGCTGCTCCCTTCTGATTTCTAGTGGCATTCCACCCAGCTCTGCTCATTATGCTGCTATTGGGGTTGTTTTACACGCAGGTGCGCTGGGTGCAATTGTATGTTTGTATGTATCTGATGCTGAACCATACACTACAATACTCCATAATCTAATACTGGCCTGATAAATCTGCTGTATATGGTCCTCATAGAATTCCTGTCTGCTTAGTTATTTTCAATTAAACATATGATTACATTTAACACTCTTGCATTTCTTACTGTTTTTCTTCATTGTGTGTGACCCATGTAATCCTTTCATGAAACCACGACCAACTCTTGATTACTTACATTTTCCAGTGTAAAGCTTCCCATGACATGTATGTATTTATCCTTCTGTAGTTTTTAAAAGAAATGTATCTGTGTAATAATTTGTAATGCCTATTTTCCTCACTTTCACTAGTTGACCTTCTCTTCACATTGTGTCATATTGTATGTCATGGCACTTTGTTTGTTTACATTGCCTTTTCTAATTTCATGTTTTAAACATAAAGCTGGTTCAGTTGTACTTCTCCCTCTTCTAAGCCCACTTTCAATTTTATTATCTATATAGTACTTTAACCATTCATTTCATATATTCTCCATTGTTTTGCAGATTTGGATTTTTTAAGTTACTGGTCTGTAATTTCCTAGTTCTCTCTCATCTTTCCCTGGTTTTCACATTGTTACTACCACTGCTAACAGAGCCTCCCAGTCTCTGTTACACAGCTCTAATAAGATATTTCTAGATGTCTCACTAAGATTGGTTATTAGATTTTCTCTTAGTGCTGAATCTGCTTTAATACTGATTCTGTCCCAACTTCCATCATTTAGACATAAAACATTTTCCATATTTCCATTTCTTCCTCGTGTCTCTTGTGCAGGTGAAGTAATTTATTATATTTCAAATATTTATTTCAGTTATGTCACAAGTTAAACTAAACAGGACTCTCTGGCTGCATAGTACTATGCACTCGTAGACATGATATGAAAACTGTTTGACTCCACAGCTAGAAGGAGAGCCTCCATTACTCCTGGATGCCAGAGTCTAAGATGTGTGCTGTTGCAGTGTAATAAAGAAAAAGTATGCAGAAACCAAACAGGTGTGAAAATACTAATTTAATATGAAACAATAATATGGACTCAAAGTAAAATGAAATCTTCCTATCATGTTTGGCTTATCCACAATTATTCAAAATCAAAAGTTATTATCAAAGTTTACATCCTGAAATAATACTATGGTTAAATTTTAACTAACAAACTGCTCTTTGTCTAAAACAATAGTTACTTCTGAGTGGCATTCATTAATTCCAGTGAGAGCCTACTACATGGGTTGTAAAAACTGACTGACTAAAAACGTCTTCCTGTGTCTACCCCGGTCTTGAGACTGTGCAGGGAGACACAGCAAACCATACTGGTTGAGATGGAGTGCCTGTGCAGTCTGAATGGACTGCTTGTTTCACAGCGAGCCTGAACTGTACCTGCAATAAAACATTAAATTGCTGTCTACAAGTGTCCAGACATATTCAGGGGTGCTGCAGCACCAGGTGAACTCACCATGAACAGTGTGATTCTAAATTTAGGGTTTAATTGGTAGATTTTTGGATGCTTGCATTTATTGTCCCGGTTTCAATTTTAGCACATGCTGCAAAACAACTCAAAAATTCTAAAAATCATACAGTGACACTTACATTTTTAGATCCTGCTCCCATTTTGTTTTGCTTTTTTCTAATCAGCGCATTTAAAAAGTGTGAGAGGAGCACAGAAAACAACGAAGCACATGAGCTGCTGTCTTCTCTTCTATATCCTGCAGTCTCACACATGGTCTGTCTTTCTGCCTTTACTGAGCTTTGTATTTTTACCGAGACAAGAGTGTCAAATAACTGAAGGTGATGGTGAAATACATATCTTGTTAAGGCCTTTAATCAGGTTAAACCCACCAATTTCAAGATCAGACTGCACATTACTGCTATCCCTGGGGAAACTGAATTGGTGCAGCAAATATAAAAGGGTCCACGGGGGGAAAGGTTAATCATTTTTACAGGATAACACATGCAACATGGATTAAATGGATGTCCACCAATTTTCACAAAAAAATATGTCTATGTGACCTGGTGAATGCCTGCCTCTTTAAAATAAAAATAAACTTTTTAAATAGGCAGAACAAGGAGAACTTAACAACTTCTCAAACATCTCATATTTATTGCACTTTCTACTGAAGTGTAAAAATATATTTCAGATAATAATTTTTCTTTGAAACGAATACAAACACACGGCAGCTGAACATGTATGATAGTTTTGCGCTTTAAGTTTAACATGAACTGATCTATATAAATATATAACTCTGAGATTGTTGACATGCTTGTCTCAGGATAATGTGATCCTGATTTTGCAGACATGCAATCCCAAACCTATCAGGAAGCTCCAGCGTGCTTCACATGTCGCCTAATCTGTCTCCTCACAGTCCTGTGGCTCTCCAGCCTCTGTGTTAGAGTCAGAAATCTCAGCTTCTGAATCTTCAGTCCAGACCTCCTGCTCCCATTTATTGTCATCCCAGTTCTGCTGTTTCTGTTCACCTGAGAGTGTCTTGTCTTCGCTCGTTTCACACATCCGGACCTGCTTTTTGCTCCCTCTCCTCCCATTTAGACCGCTCCTGGCCAGACTCCTCCACACAGTGGACGGGTGCACCAGAGTGCCGCTGGTCACCGCCAGCTCTGAGGTGATGGCGCTACTGGAGATCTTCCTATTTCGCTGCAAAGTCATCTTAATGAGTCTTTCGTCCGCTTTACTCAGCTTCCTCGGTCGGCCGCTGCGTTTCTGATCTTCAACCGTACCCGTTTCTTTGTGCTTCTGCAGAAGAGCTTGAACAGCACATCTGGAAACACCTGTCTGCCGCGAGATTTCTACCTGTGAGAGACCTTGCTGGTGCAGGCTCACCACCTTGTGTCTTGTTTCTATGCTCACTTTAGCCATGGTGTTTGATCTTTCTGATTCCAGCTGCCGCACCTCATCCAGGCAGGCAAGATGGGCGAATCACAACCACAACAGCAGGTGGAAGTGCTCCTTCCTCACGGTTTTCGTTGACACTCCGACCCTCGTCGGAGATGCTAAAATGGCATAATGAGCTGATATTAAATTTCAAAGCTAATGTTCAGTCTTACTCACAAGTTATTGAATATTACCATATGAAAATGCACGTTAGCTCTTTATCATTGGCATTTATTTATGGTGGACGTCCTGGATTTCAGAGAGCTGCTGCAGAGATGAGATCACTGCAGGGCTGCATTCACATCCAGTGGAACCAAAGGGCAACAATGTGTTCCTGGGCCCCTGAGAAAACAGCAGCTACACTGATTTGAAAAGATTGGCTGATTACTGCACCCATCAATATTATTAATGAGAAATATTGATGAGCTGCAATCAAGTGTTGATGAATTAAAGTAACCTGATTTATTATTGACCTAAACGGGGGGGGGGGGGGGGTAATAGCCTGCTACCAGACAGAACTGTTTACTCTGGCATCAGATACCAGACAAACACAGGAGGACAGAAGAGGAAATCATTTCTGGGTTGTGTTGAAACATTGGTGATAATATTGAAAGAAAACCAGTGTGTTGAAGCATTATGCCTATATTGTATGTTTTTCGATATATAAATAAAATACTTTCTGTTGTAAATTTATGCAGAGGTACAAGTTAGCACATAAAAATTTACCAGAGAAAATTGGATAGACTCCCAACGTAAGCTGTCGGATTGCCTCAGTGCTCAGGTGAGCATATATGTGCACGAGTAACTGCCACCAGTTAGTGTCTGCTGTGATGCCTCTTTCTTTATAATATCCCAAAAAACACATTTAGGAGGGAAAATAAAATTACGTTACTGCAGGTCCCTGTGGACTCCAGTGAAACCTGAAGCACTGCTGTGAAGGTCAAAGTGTTCAGTTATTTTAAGATCCTCAAATGAAATTTAGACCATTGCAGCTCCCATAGTTACAAAGCAACCAACAAAACTTTTCAGCTCAGTACCAATGCTCTTTTTTCCACTGTCATATAGGTAGCACACGTTGGATATGCCTTCAATCACTGAAACTAATTGTTGTTGCTGATGACTAATTTTCTAGTTTGACCTGAAGTCCTGATCAAAATTACTGACTGACTTGGACAATGAACTGGCCACATTCCGAGCTTCATATTTTTCTCATTCTATGTCTCTCTTTGGCGTGCTGCTCTTTCAAAGAAGGTTTTTCACTCTGATGACCTGCAGATGTTGCATGACATAGCGCAGGGTTGTCCATCTGTCTGTTTGTCTTTTGATTACATTCTTCCAGCTGTAATATTTGTGGAAAGATATGTTGACAATGTAGACAATTCAATCCTTGTTTTAAAACACATTAACATTAGGTGGGACCGCATGGACTTATATCTAAATATTAGTGCCATAAATACGATCTGTATCATTTGTAAATGTTTAGGATTACAAAGGCTACCTCATGTGTTATACAACAGCAGTGCAACACATTTGTGACAACATTTTATTCCATAAATAAACAAAGTTGTTCATGGCATGAACAGTATTTTACAAAATACAAGCACCTGGTGTGTGATTTTGTGAACAGTGAGTAGGTTTTCACCATAGAAACATTTAAAGGGCTGACAAACATATTTCACAATCTTTAAATACAGTTTGTTCCAACATAAAGTGTGCCTCTATTTCCTCTCTGTTACATCAGTGAAACACATATGCTTGCTTTTAATCTTTCGTTTGGAAAGCTATGAATAGATTTTATTTACTTTAGATTGGTGAAATCAACTCAAGGAATGTTTCTATATATGGCAGTATGCAAAACACTATACAGCTGAATCCAATCTGGCTGAAAAGACTGGCTCATTCAGGTACCACTAAATGGGATGAACATTTTATTTCTCAAAGTAAAAAGATTTATCCAAACAGCTTGATGATCCACACCAGTTGTTTAGTCTCTCCAGATGCTGTTATCCAACAGCATGTTGTTCTCACTCTCTCGCCTTTGTTGGCTGCTTTTTACTACACACTATATCTTTTTATGTGCCAAATAACATACAGCATGCGTTGCCTTCACCCTTTGAAACGGTTGCTAAAATTCAGAGAGGCAGCATATCCAGGCGCGCAGACTTTGCACGGTTTGCCCTGCAGGAGTTTCCCATTTTTAGTAATGCGCTACCTTCACTTGGACTCGGGGGGATTTTTTAAGCTTAGATACAAAGTGCTGACCAGCGTCGTTTCCTCGTGCACTGAGTCCTTTCCGCCTGAATGCCTCCTGCACAGGAGCGACACCAGCCTCTTGGGAACCTGACCGCTGAACAAAAGGTAAATGCAGGGATTCGCGCAGCTGTTCAGGCTGGCAAGCAACATCAGGATGGTGAAAGTAGCAGCTGGAATTAAAAGAGGAGGGCAAAGTGTCACGTGTCTGCCAAGCAATCTCATCTGCCACCTAGAGATTAGTAATTTGTGTTTGTGCGTAAATATGCTCAGGTTCTGTGTAATTAGAAAACGTAAAAGACCAAATGAACTACATTGATTATGACGATCACACAGCAAATATACGCAATACTTACTTTCTTTAGGCGCCTGCTTGTCCCACGCGGACCACAGCTGGACAGTGAAAAACGGAGCCCAGCAGACAATATAAGCGAGTACTATGACCACCGTCATCTTCAGTGTTTTCACTCTAGCCTTCGACATGCCAGCCACACCGCTGGCTCTGGATGGCAAACCCACCGTTCCTTTCTGCTGAGTCTTTTGGTAGATGTTGATCTGGATGACTCGGCAGATGCGGACTTGGCAAACAACAACTGTGATAACGGGTAAAACAAAAATGACCAGCGTGGTCCAGGTGATGTAAGTCTGCAGCCCCCATGGCTGGATAAATGTAGCCCAGCAATCAAACACACCCGGTGTAACCTCCACCTGTGAGAAAATGAAGACCTGAGGCAAGCTGCCCAGCAGAGAAATCCCCCACGCAACGCACACGTGGACATTTAGTCTCGTGCGCGTCCGCTGAAACTTTACCATCGGGTTGCAGATAGCCTGGTACCTGTCAACTGTCATCACCACGATCATGTAGGTCGATGAAAACATGCCGAGAACTTGCAAATATTTCACAAGTCGGCACACCAAGTCCGGTCCGACGAACCTGTCTGTGATGTCCCACAAAAGCTGCGGACACACCTGGAAGAAAGTGACCACCAGGTCCGCCAGGCACAGGTGGAACACGAAGACGCGCATTCTGGACATCTGTTTGCGCTGTTTCCACAGGACGAGCAGCAGGCTGGTGTTGAGGACGGCGGCGCTCACGAAGACGACACTGAGCAGCGCGATCTCCACCTTGGCCAGGCTCTCATCTCTTGGCACATCCTGTGCCTCCACAAAGTCACTGTCATTCATTGTGATTGAAGACCTTCGATGTTGACGAAAAGTATCTGAAATGAAGGAAAAATTGAATATTTTCATTTTATGCAAACAAACAAAAGTCAAAACGTAATTTCCCATGATAAAATATTGTTGAAAAGAAGATTCTGTTCCATAGAAGTAACTGCAATGTGGCTTATTTCTGTATACCTGCTTAAACCTCAAATAATATTGAAGGCGAATGGAAGCTTTACTCCTGCAGTCGAGTTCAGCTTGCGAATGCTGTCTGGTGTTAATCTGGAAGGTTTCTACTGTGCCTCAGTATTTTATGTCAGAATGAAACTGGGTGGAGCTCATATTCATTGAATCTGATTAGCATTTCTTACACATAAAAAAAGCCATGGGTTAATCCTGATAATTAAGTATAAAGCATATGGGAGATTAGTGCTGGCGGACTGTTGTTTAGGCTAAAGAAGAGATATCATGTGATTTTTATTGCATTTTTACTTTCAATATGTTAAAAATGATTTTTTGATATTTAATATCAAGTATAATAGTATAGGATAGTATATATAGTACTATTTAGCCTACTTGATTTTGACCGATTTATCTCTTCTCCACAGATCCTTTACTCAGCAATTGTAAATACTTTAGGCCTATATGCATTTGTATTATCAAATATAAATAGACCAATTAAAGAATCTGTTATTATATCTTTTTATTTATTATTGTATAACCTGAAACTTTGGTTCGCATGCATAGTCTTAACAGATCTGGTCTAGTAAAAGTGGTTAGAACGTAAAATATAGAGTTCTAACCACACACACACACACACACACACACACACACACACACACACACACACACACACACACACACACACACACACACACACACACACACAACAACAACAACAACAACAACAACAACAACAATCTTTATTTATAGAGCACATTTAAAAGCCAACATCAGAATCATATAAGTGTGGAATTATGTTCACAGGTAAAAACCACTAATAAGAGTAAACTATAGCACATAGCTATAGCAAAGTAAAGCTGTACCATCAAACACAGTGATAGAGAACATAGACAACGCAAGACAACGCAAGACAAACAGAAAAATTAATAGAATAACTCACTGCAAACAAGGCCAGGATTTAACTGGTAGAAAAAGCAAGTTCAAACAGATATGTTTTAAGCCGTGATTTAAAAGATTGAATAGAATCAGACGCCCGGATGCCAATCGGGAGATTGTTCCACAGCTCAGGTGCAGCTAGAGCAAACGCTCGATCACCTCTAGACTTCAAACGAGATCTGGGCTGAACCAACAATAACTGTGAGGATGATCTTAAAGCCCTCGCAGGAGCATATGAGTTTAAGAGTTCCTTAAGATAGCTTGGTCCTGTGTTATTAGTAATTTTAAAAGTAAGCAACAGAATTTTAAATTGAATACGAAATTTCACAGGCAACCAGTGCAGATCAGCAAGGACGGGAGTGATGTGAGCAAACTTCTTAGTTTTAGTTAGAATGCGTGCAGCGGCATTCTGGACTGTCTGTAATCTATGTAGAAGGGTAGAGTGGAGACCAAAATAAAGTGAATTACAATAATCTAGCCTTGACGTTACAAAGGCATGGATGAGCTTTTCCAGGTCATTGTGCGGGATATAGTGTTTGGCCTTAGAAATAAGGCGAAGTTGGTAAAAACTGGATCTGACGACAGCAGACACTTGTTTATCAAGTTTAAATGAGCTGTCAAGTAGCACACCCAGATTCCTAACAGTGTCAGAGAAAGAGCTAGTGAGAAAACCAAAGGCATCACGAAGTTTGGCACGGAGAGCGTCACTACCAAAGATCATAATTTCAGTTTTCTTATCATTAAGGATAAGAGTATTTGCCAGAAGCCATTGCTTGACCTCACACATGCACTCTCGAAAGCTACTGAAGGACAGAGCTAGATCATCATTTAACTCAAAATAGATCTGGATGTCATCGGCATAATAATGAAAAGCAATGTGGTATTTCTCAAAGATAGCACTTAAAGGAAGCATATATAATGAGAACAGGGTAGGGCCTAACACAGATCCCTGGGGGACACCACAGCAAACAGGTACAGCGGAAGAAGACGAGGTGGCCAAGTGAACCGAAGAGAGCCGATTGGAGAGGTAAGATTTAAACCAATCCAAGGCAGCGCCCTTGATGCCTACAGTGTGCTCTAGTCTCGCCAATAGTATGTTATGGTCAACCATGTCAAATGCCGATGAAAGATCCAATAGCACTAGGACAGAGGGGCGTCCATTGTCAGCCATTAATAAAAGGTCATTAAAAACTCGGAGCAGCGCTGATTCAGTGCTGTGATGTTGTTTGAAGGCCGATTGAAATTTATCATTAATGTTATTCTCATCCAGGTAGGTCTGAAGTTGAAGCAGAACTACCTTCTCAAGAATTTTGGCCACGAAGGGAAGCTTAGAAATCGGCCTATAGTTGGCATAATCATTTTGATCGAGGTTACTTTTTTTAAGAACAGGTTGGATTATAGCATGTTTAAAAGCTGATGGTACATAACCGGAAAGCAAGGAAGAGTTCAATATGGACAATAGACAAGGTCCAATTGCACTAAAACAGTCCTTGACTATACGGGATGGAAGAACATCATGTACAAGATTAGTATTGTTCAGTTTCTCAATTAGATGCTTCAGAGTAGAGAGTGAAACGGGTTCAAATTGACAAAAAGTAGTAGAACAATCAGGAATGGACATACGATCTGTCACCAAAGGAAGAGTAGATTTAAGAAATACGACTTTGTCTAAAAAATAACTTGAAAATTTTTCACAAAGACCCGGGGAGCACGGCAGAGGCATAGAGGGGCAGGGGTTGACCACAGAGTTAAAAATTTTAAATAAAATTCGAGGATTGTTGCCATTGGTGGTGATAATTTTAGATAGGAAAGCTGCTTTAGCCGTTCTGGCAGCTGATTGAAACTTCAAGCGGCTAATACATAAAATGTCATATGATGACTGGAGATTATCTTTCCTCCACCTCCTCTCATCCCGCCGACACATACGTCGTAAAGCGCGAACAGAATCATTTAACCAACATTGTGAGTAGGTTCTGGGGCGTTTCATTTTGATAGGTGCTACAATGTCAAGGATAGAGGAGCATGTAGTTAATAGAGTATTGGCAAAATTCTCAAGCGTATGTGGGGTAAGACAATCTGACGTAGTAAATGGAGAGTTCACAAAAGAGTTAGAGAAATTCAACACAGTATCAGGATTCACAGTACGCGTAGGGCAAAGAGGAGCCTCAAAGCGTGATCCGGTGTTATCTAGGTCAAGATCGAAGATAACCGGGGAATGGTCAGAAAGTCCAGTGTTTCGAATTTCCTTAATACATATATCCACATCGTATGAGAAAACCAAATCAAGGGTGTGGCCTTTAACATGGGTAGGCTCATTCACCCACTGAGTAAGATTAAAAGAGTCGGTCAGTGCAAGAAAATCATTAGCCAATTGATCATCCATACAACAGACATGAATGTTAAAATCACCAGAAATAATAACAGAACCATATTTAAAAAGAATGGATCCCAAAAAGTCAGCAAATTCAGAGATAAACATCTTGTGGTATTTAGGCGGACGATAAACCACAACACACAGAGTAATCCGAGGGCCAGTCAATTCCAATAACACACACACACACACACACACACACACACACACACACACACACACACACACACACACACACACACGCACACATACATATATATATATAAACCAATTATATATATAGTCTTAACAGATCAGGTCTAGTAAAAGTGGTTAGAACGTAAAATATAGAGTTCTAACCACACACACACACACACACACACACACACATATATATAAAGCAAATATATATATATATATATATATATATATATATATATATATATATATATATATATATATATATATATATATATATATATATATATAATTGCTTTTATTTATTTTCTAGGTGGAGGTGGGTGAGAGTCTGACAGTTTTCCTGTTGTGATTTCATTTGAAATTTATTTTCTTGTTGCTGCTTCTGCACCACGTACACCGCGTACTGAACGCATCTCTTGTAGCGAGCCACTGCATGTCACGACCAATCAGAGATCAGAACAGTTCAACGTTCCACACTTTCAACCGGAAAAGTGACTGTAAACAAACTAGTTGAGAAGTAATTTTCTCGCTGTGGCGTTTAAAAGTGTTTTTAACTTTTTCTGTTTTATAAGATAAGTAAGCGACTAGACAGATTAACTGATACGATTTTTATAATTTCGAGTAGCTGCCGTCGCGGACGATTGTAAACATTTAGGGAGCTACTTGCTAGCGTTAGCTACAGAACGCGACTCTCGCTGCGATAACAGTTTAGCATTATTTAGCTCCAATGCCTCAAGAAAGAGAGGAGACTCTTCCTCTGGTTCGTTCCCTGAACAGTCAGATACCAGTTAAAGTGCTGTTTTATAACCATAGTCCCCGTGTCGTACGGCCTTTGTGGATAAATTACCAGGGAGAACCGCATCCTTACAATGACATACAACCAGGGACTGGACGGAGGATGCACACTTACGTCGGTAAGACGGCTGCTTGCACGTTACCAGTGCATAAAGCGATTAGCTAACAAGTGGCTCTTTGTAGCTTTATTGTAGCAAGGGTGC
Source organism: Rhamphochromis longiceps (assembly GCF_057381845.1). Taxonomy (NCBI): domain Eukaryota; kingdom Metazoa; phylum Chordata; class Actinopteri; order Cichliformes; family Cichlidae; genus Rhamphochromis; species Rhamphochromis longiceps. Next base: position 20,482,506 of record NC_140561.1, read on the forward strand.
TTACTCAGGTATTTCTAGAGATTTAAAGCTTTGTTTTGTGTAAAAAAGCAATGAGTTTTCTCGGAATGCTGGTATCACCTGAACGCAGCTTTCTCAGAGAAGAACCCAGCCCAGACTAAAGGAAAACGATGGATGTCTAGGATTAGGTTTACTACAAACACACACACACATATATATATAGACCTGTTTTTATGCAGGTCTGTTACATATGATGTCTTTACAGACTGGAAGTGAGCTTTCAGTTGTTTTGATTATCATCTGTGTTGCCAGCTCCTATTGATATTTGTGCTTAATTCTGTAATGAACCTTGTACTGACTGACTGATTGACTGGAGGTTTTTTGTGTAATTTTAATGATTGTCTCTTTGTTTAAATAATATGTTTTAGTATTTTGTCTGTCTTTTAATTCCGAGATTCATAATAATGATAATAATAATAAAAATAATAAGCCATGTCTTGGAAACTGAACCTAGAATTGTATCACGAAAATCATGAAATAGTATCACCTTTAAAGCATTACTCTTGTATATTTGTACATATTATATATATTTTCTCTTTATACTGTTCATATGTATATAGTGCTGAAAAACTGATTTCCTGTGTCGTTCAGTGGTGCTTTGGTACTCTCAGCCTCTCACTGAACGGGATCCTGTGACTGACCAGCATGTCATGGAGTGGGTGGGAAGTATTATCCAACATTGTCTTTATTTTGGACAACATCCACCTCTCCGACACCACCTTAACGGAGTCCAGCTCCATCCCCACAACACTACTGGCCTTACGGATCAGTTTATAAGCCTGTTAGCATGAGGCGACCCTCAGCCTGCTCCCCCAGCATGCAACGGCATAGAGGATTGCACTGGCCACAACAGACTCGTAGAAAATCCTGAGTGTTGTCCGGCGGATGTTGAAGGACCTCAGTCGCCTTAAGAAAATAGAGGCGACTCTGGCCCTTCCTGTAAAGTGCTGTGGTGTTTTTAGCCCAGTCCAGTTTATTGTCTATGTATACTCTGAGGTATTTATAGTAATTCACAATGTCAACATTGACCCCCTGGATTGAAACAGGGGTCAAGTGTTTCCTGGTCTTCCTGAAGTCCACGATCAGTTTCTTGGTCTTTGCCACGTTGAGCTGAAGATGATTCTGCTCACACCACGGGACAAAGGAGTCGACCACAGCCCGGTACTCTGTCTCATCATCTCTGCTGAGGTCAGGTAATCAACAATCCAGGACACCAGAGAAGCATCCACCTATATCGCTGTCAGCTTATCTCCCAGGAGGGTCGGCCTGATGGTGTTGGAAGCACTGGAAAAGTAAAAAAACATGACCCTCGCAGTGCTCGCTGGCTGGTCGAGATGGGTGTAGACACGATTAAGCAGATAGATGATGGCGTCCTCAGTTCGGAGACGGGGCTGGTAAGCGAACTGAAGGGGGTCCAGATGTGGTCTGACAATGGGTCGGAGCTGGTCCAGGATGAGCCTTTCCAGAGTCTTCATGATGTGGGAGGTCAATGCCACAGGCCTGTAGTCCTGGGGGCCACTGGGGCGTGGCGTCTTTGGTGCAGGGACGAGGCATGATGTCTTCCACAGCACTGGGACCCTCTGCAGACCCAGACTCAGCATGAACAGCTTATGGAAGACTCCACAAAGCTGGGGGGCACAGGCCTTGAGGATGCGGGGACTCACTCCGTCTGGTCCAGCAGACTTGCCTGAGTGGAGTCTCCTCATTTGCATCTGAACCTGGTCTGCAATGAAAGTGATGGGTGTGGGAAGGGTGTCAGGATTCTCACCGGAGGCGACAGCGCTATGTGGAGAGAGAGGCAGGCACAGTGGTGTGGCTCTGGTACAGTAGGTGGGGTCTTAGGACCATTCTGGGTTACGCTATTTTATGGTGAGCGTTAGGCTGCGATTTTGTACCTGTTGATCCCTAATCTCGAAAAGGTACAACAAAAGGACAACGCAAGTTATCATGGCGATATACCCTGACAGGAATTTAACCACCACCCCAGTGTGCAGTTAACCCAGGGTTAACTGTTCGTAGTACAGGCCTCAGGCTTTAACTCTTAAACAGTGTTTCCGCTTGTATCTTTTCCAGGTCACCCGTGGATGTTCAGAGATGCAGAGACCGATGACCCTCTCAAGGTCAACAGCAAAGAGCTGTTTCTTCCTAAGCCAGCAGGGGGTGGAAATGTGACATATGCCAATATCAGTTTACCAGGTAAAACATCAGTTATATTACCTGAAGTCTCTGTGCCATACAATTATGATTTAGTAGTAAGTGTGTATTAAGCTAGTTTCAGAGTATACAGAGTGATTGACATATTGATCAAATCATACAGGATAATTTCATGAAAAAATACGTAATAGTTTCTCTGGATATTATAGAAATTTTACCAGTTGTTTTTCTTTTTTTCATCAGCAATTTTCAGGGGAAACCACACAAAATAGTGTGACAGATGTTGTAATGTTTTAATTAAGAAACTCTGATGTTAGTATTGTTTGATTCACTTTTGGCATAAGAAGTTTTGGTAAATTTAGAGACAAACTGATCTATATTTGGATTTGTGAGTTGACAAAAAATCCCACACTGTTAACAAGCGTTTGTTTACACAGTTTACAGTCTCAAGGATCGAGCTCTTCAGGTTACTCGGCGTCTTGTGCGACCAAACGACTACAGGAGCTTGGAAATAGCGTGGTCCCTCCACGAGGAGCTCGAAGATCGCCCGAGTGTTTTGAAAGATCTCCAACGCATAAACCAGCGAGTAGCCCAACATCTGAAAGAGAACACACAAGGGCAGGAGGAGTGATGATTAAGGCAGAATGGATATTTATCACATAAGGACAGATGTTCTTGCACTTTCCGAGAACGTAAAGAACTTTAAAGATGAAACACAGGACTTACTTCACAGTGGCTATAAACACATTTTTTGGAAATCAGTTTCAGTTTGATCTTCTGTTTGTTTGTCACAGTTGTTGAACAGAAGAAAATGTGTTTTTTCCTTTTTTAGTAAGAGTTATATGTAATATAAATCCATCTTCTGTATGTAGCCACATTAGAATTCAGAGATCTGTGTTGTTCATATTCTTATTAGTAATGCTTGATATGAGGTTATCTTGCCATACCTGCACAATTCCCTTCAAAAATGGATGCTGTGTTGTATTCTATTGTTGTAGCTGTAATCTGTCAGAAATATTGGGTTATTAGGAACAGGTGAGACTGTCATAAAGGTTAACTCGCAGATGATTTCCAATGTGGGGAAAATACTGTGACCGAGGAGCTTATCCTCTTGTTTTTGTCTTCTTTTCTGTCTTCTTTGTAATAATTTTCCTGATGACACATTGCTGCTGTATGTAAAAGAGTTTTATTTGTATATTGAATAAAATATATACAAGTTTTATTAATGGATGGACGCCTTGATACCTTGGAACACTCTTCAGTTTACATTGCTGTTTTAGTTGTTGGTGCTGTCTCTAAATAAAGCAAATGTATAACAGTTGTGTTTCACAGGATGTCCAGGGGATGTGAGGAAGTAATAGTTGTAAGAAAAAGAAGATTTCAGGGTGACCGCTAAGCCATTGGATTCAATTTTCCTGTTGACTCCTGGGGGAGCATAGGTCCGCAACAACACCACGCCAACGGACTCTGTTCTGGGCTGCTCTCTTTAGCTGGGTTCACGTCATTCCGACGGCCTTCACTTCGCTCTCGACAGATCTTCTCCAAGTCTGTTTGGGTCTCCCCACTTTCCTTTTTTGCCTTGTAGGTTCCAGTCCAGTGCTTGCTTTGCGACATTGTCGAGTGGTTTTCGAAGTGTGTGGCCTATCCAGCCCCATTTTCTCTTCTTGATGTCTTGACCGACCGGGTTCTGGCTGGTTCTCTTCCAGAGGTCTGTGTTTGAGATCTTCTCAGGCCATCTGCTGTTGAGGATGTGTCTCAAGCATTTGTTGATGAAAATCTGTATCTTACTGGTAGTGGTCTTGGTCACCCGCCACGTCTCGGACCCATACAGAAGCACTGCTTTCACATTGCTGTTGAAGATACAGATCTTGCTGTGCTGAGATAAGCCATTGGATTCAGCAGTAACAGAAAAGCTGCAAAAATTACAACGTGGTCAAAAGAAGTGTCCTCTACTAAAACATTACAAAGACCAATGCCATACAGACCATCCTCTCCTCTACACATCTCTGCAATTAGCTGAGTGTAGTCAGCTGTGCCTAACTTACTGCCTCGAAAAGCACATTTTCACAAGAGTCTATGCAGTCCTTTGAAAAACATGTGCAATGCTCAGAAAAATCAACTTTGCAAAGTTAAACAAACCACAAGATTTCTGCAGCAATATCCTTTAGACAGATGAGAGCAAAGAGGAGATGCACAGTGCCACATTTCCAGAAAACCAAACACAGACGCCAACTGTCCAGCCACACAACCTGGGTACCTTGCAGTCATTGAACAGACCAGGAACACTTTTGTATACCAAAACAGAATCCAGTGAGGCTGTTTGTGCAACAGGTAAAGCTTTGCTCAAACTGGTTCATTCAACAGGACAACAATCCCAGGCTCAGCAGCAAATCTACAAAAGAATGGCTAAAAAAGAAAACAATCAAGGTGTTGTGCTGTGGTGGGACCTTAAATAGAGCTGTGTGTAAATTAATGCCAAGATAATTAATGCATTTCTTTACATTTTAAAACAAGAATAGATGAATTCTAACAAGTTGGTATAATTAATACAGGTAACAGCGTAAATGGGTACACAGGTGTAAAAGCAATTTATGCAATCCTGTATGCTGTATCAAAAACAAAACAATTAAACATCCAATGAGCATCTCAAGGACATCTCGAACAACGTAACCTCCTCTGTGTGCAGTCATACATGCCCGCTTCCCTTTCTGTGAGGATAACAAGTAAATAAAGGAACGACCAGGATATCACTGAGTTACATGTATTAGTGTCTCTAATTTGTTGCTCTTCTGGTTAATAATACAAAAATGTATCCATTTATATTTTATATTAATTTATGATATGGCTTTTTTTAAATTAATACTTGAAAATTGTATCATAATAGCAATGACACTGCTCAGACTTCACGTGTAATATACCCGAATAACCTCATGCTGTTGGCACTTCTGTAGCATCTCACTCACAGCCTACATGTGGATGCCCTCTTTCAGGAACAGATCACAACCTGAAATCATAACGTGCTTCTGTTTGCTCAGCAGGGGCACTGTTGCCAGACATGTTGCTAAGTGACAAAGTAACACAACACATTGTTGTGTGCGTGTGTGTGAAACGAGTTGAGCTGGGTGCCGTGTATCAGGAGCATGCAGGCGGGGGAAAAGGAAAAAAAACAGCACTCAGGTCGTTTCAGGCGAGAGCTGTAAGACCTCAGCTTTTCTCTGCGTCTCTCACAACTGTAAATAATTAGATCTTGGATCCAGAGTTCATCATCCTTTTCATTTTCTCCGCCAGCAAAACATTTTGGCCGAGGAGTCACCCAGTTGTCTTCCCACACCTGCAGACAGATCACTGGAGCAAAATGAAAACAATGGTAAGAGTAAAACGACAAGAAATCCTGCCTACCTGCAGAGCCGCAGACAGATTACTACATCATAAATTACTGTGAGTTGGTGTCATGGTTATTCCCACATAGGTACCAGTTTATTTTGCGTCACTTCCACCATCCTTGTTAAAAGAATCAGGTTTGTGAGAATAATCAAGTAAAAGAAACTGGCCTTTTCAAGAAAAATGTCTCTAATTTCTAATTTGTGTTTGATTTTATAATTTATTTAAGTGGCTCCGTCTCATGGAGGTAATTCTGCTCTAGACCGCACCACCGGCAGCCCGTTACCTCCCCTGACTCAAGACGAAGGTGCAGGTAATGATTCTCTTCCCTCCCTCTAGTGAGCATATAGCAGGTGTCACATCAGAGTTGGTGATGAACTCTTAATTTAGGTATCGGTCTCACTGCTGAATCTTTATTTTGTTTATGTTTTTTCCCTTTAGGCACATTAAAAAAAACCAGTGTTTCACCTCGAAACATGTCCCAGTACAGGAATGTGTTCAATGAGCGCGCTAGGACGGGCTTCTGCTACTGGCTTGTGGAGAAGAGTCCAACATGTTAGTACTGACTGAAGCAAAATATAACACATACAATAATCTGCTTATTGCAACTTTCATGCACGTGTTGCTGGATTATCTAATGTGATACTGACGTCCCGAGTTCCAAAAAAGTTGTGACACTGTGTAAAATGTAAATAAAGACAGAATGCAGTGATTTGCAAATCCCATAAACTCATATTTGACTCACAACAGAACATGGAAAACATATCAAATGTTTAAACTGTGAAAAATCTACCAGTTTAAGATAAATATTTGCTTATTTTGAATTTGATGACAGCAACACATCCCAAAAAAGTCGACACAGGGCTGTGTTTACCAATGTGTACGGTCAGCTCCTCTCCCTTACAACAGCCTGTAAACATCTGGGAACAGAGGAGACCAGCTGTTGAACGTTTGGGGGAGGAATATTGTCCTAACCTTGTCTGATACAGGATTTTAGCTTCACAGCAATTCTGGGTCTTCTTTCTCATATTTTCCGTTTCATAATGTATTAAATGTTCTACTGTGGTGCCATGGTGTTGTAGTAGATCAAGTATATGGTTTAGCATTATCTAAAATAGGTGAGGCCTTCCCTGAAAAGTACATCATCTGGGTATTCGATTTTTTTTTCAGCTGTGTCCATTGTGCACAGAAATTTCTCTAGATTCCCTGAATCTTTTGATGATATTAAGTAGATGATGAGATACTCAAAGTCTTCACAATTTAATGCTCACAATAGAAAAATTTTATGTTCTATTGTGAATCTCATTTTTGATGGCAGACCATAAAATGAATCAAGTGATTCTCACAATCAAAATCTGCTGCACCACAGCAGATGATTGTATAAGAGATCATTCTTATACAGGAATGTTCATGACTGGGATGCTGTTATAAGGAAGGATAATGATACATGACCAGTTTACACATTGACATCTTTTTCTTTTCATTCCTGTAGGTAAAGGATGCAGCTTGGGTGCATATAAAACCTTTCTGGGATTACCAAAAGTTTGAAGAAACAGTTCACCAGACCTCTTCTAAAGATGCCCACATTAGTTTGAAAAGCTGAGCTTGCACTTACTTGAAAATCTGTAAAGAAGTATTATCAGAAATACACATACTTCTAGAAATTTGTTTAATTTTCTTATTTTTTTCTGCACAAGTAATGAGGTATGGCGAATTACAAAATTTTATTTCCAAAAGAGACTTGATATATAGCCTACTCAAGTTCTCTTAGCAAAACATCTTTATTTTGTTTTTAGCATAAGTAATAATGATAATGGCAAATTTAAATTTAATAAGTTAAGCCTCGCCTCTCATCACCTTCATAAGTTGAGTGAAAATCTTGTATATTCCCTTGTGCTATAAACGCTGTATTCGTCTTTTTTATGGTTGACTTTGTCTTTAGTTTCAATTCATTCAAAAATGCCTCTTAAGTGAATATACAGAATACAGCTGATTTTTGCACACACTCTTTAGAGCTTGTTTTACATTTTTGGAAGGTTTAAATGAAAAAAACAAAATTAAAAATGTTTAATTCACTGTGTCACAAAAATAAACTTTGGTTTGCTTTAATTTGACCTGTTATTCTGGTAAAGTGAACTTTTGGTGCAGGACAACACTCGCCTACAAATTCCTGAAGATAGGCGTGTTTTTTTTTTATGTGTTAATAATTCATAGATCATACATGGAAGCTTCTTTCTGCTTCTGATAAAAATCAAAAACAGAACCCAAAAAATACTGAAAATTATCTCAAACTTTGGACATAACTCAAACTCTAAAGTAATTTTGTAATTTTTGAGTTATTTCTTCGATATTTTTGCGATGCCCTGTTCAAAAGTTTGAGATAACAACCTGAAATTTTAAGTTATAGTCTTCAGTAGCAGACACAAAACATCAAGCCTAGCTTCACAAAGAGACAAAAATGTTTTCGGAAAATTGTCAGGTACAAAGACTGGACTGAATACTGGACTACTTTTCAAGACTACTTTAATTAGTAACGTAAACAAGAAGCAAGAAAGGCTGGCTCATTGGAAGGAAAATATAGAGAAAACTAATGTGTAATTGCTGCTTTAGCCGGTGTAAACAATTCTCGCGAGATCTAACACGATTGTGTGACGAAAGCGCAAAGGAACTTTTAAATGTGCGCTCTTATCGCCACCTAGTGGTTAATTTTATAACAAACTTTTCTTGGTTCAACTCAATACATTAATAATACGTGAAGACAGTGAAACGTTTCAGTGCTTTTGTTTACAGACCGATCTCCGTAGGAGCCGTTTAAGCTGCCGGTTGACGCTTTAATTGCCGTTTCCACCGCGGAGACCCACCAGGTAATAGCTCCTCAACGTCAGGCAGTGCTACTTAAAACAAGCGGCTTAGCTAGATTAACGTTTTATAAATGTCAAATAATTATAGTGATATTGATTTAACTAGTTGGATTGAATATTTTGAGGTAATGATTATTGTTTGCAAACATTCGTGACCGGGAGTTTTGTGGCAGTCAAGCTGCTAGCTAGCACACAGTTATTGCCAAAGTTTTACCGTCAAGGCGCTTCCCCCCCGCGGAGTGCTTTCACACGGTTAATTTAGTGTCACAGTTTTAAAAAAAAATACACAATCCTGCTGTATATAGGTTATTAAAGCTGTGTTTTACTGTTTATCCCGCTAATAATTTTATCACCTAAAATTCCCTCCAGGTGCAACCAGCGGAGCCCAGCCCTGCACTTAGAAACAGATAGACCCACAAGTAACCCTGCAAGTTAATTCATTAATAAACAGGGATAGGTTTGACGAGCTGAACTAATGAATGAATGGCTACTCATTCTGCAGAACTTTGAGATGGAGATACTCAAACTTATTTGAGGCCAGATTATTTTTGTTAATGCTGTGAAAAAAGCTGTTTCTTTGTAAACATACATTTGTATTTAGTTGTAGTTTTGGCTGCAGTATTGGGGTTGATGTGTATTGATTTGTGCAGGGAAATGATAAGCCCATATTCACGCTAGTGTTAGGATTTACGTGATCTTAGTTTGAAAGACAAGGGTTTAAGGTCAGATGATAAAGTAAGACATCCACGCTTTTCCGGAGCCTTTTCCAGGTTAACAGTGCATATGACCACTTAGAGCTGTGGTTCGAGCAGGGAATTATCAGCCCCTAGGGATTAATATTGATAAGTATAGATTTACTCGCATTATTGCTTCTGCTTACAAGATCAAGGTCAAATTTATTTATATAGCACATTTCAAACAGCCGATGCTGCACAAAGTGCTTAACAATATAAAAATGGTATTAAAAAGCAACAATGTAATACAATAATAACAATAAAAAACAAAAGGACAGTAAAAGAATTAAAACAATAACTAAACTAATTCAAATAAGACCAAAATGCTTGGGTCATAATGTGTTAAAAGCCAGGGCATAGAAATGTGTCTTTAGTAAAGATTTAAATTGCTCAAGTGTTTGTGCAGATCTAATATTTAAGGGGAGACTATTCCAAAGTCTAGGACCTGCCACAGAGAAGGATCTATCACCACGGGATTTGAGGTTAGTCTGTGGGATGGACAACATTAGTTTTGATCTAGACCTCGTGGTTTTTCCTGGAGCATAGGCAGAGAGCTCAGACAGGTAAGGAGGGGCTCGGGCATTAAGTGACTTAAAAACAAAAAGTAGAAGTTTAAATTGGATCCTGTAGGAGACAGGAAGCCAGTGTAAAGAAGCTAAAACTGGGGTTATATGCTCTCTCCGTTTGGTACCAGTTAGCAGGCGAGCAGCAGCATTTTGAACCATCTGAAGATGATGGATGGTGGCCTGATCTAGACCATAATACAATGAATTGCAGTAGTCCAATCTGCAAGTAAGAAAAGGGTGAATAACACGCTCAAAGACGTTAGCCGGAAGGTATGGCTTTACCTTGGCTAGCTGTCTTAACTGAAAAAAACAGGACTGAACTACTGCACTCACCTGCTTATTCAATTTAAAAGAACCATCAATGTAGACACCGAGGTTTTTTACATGTGTTTTACAATACGAGGAAAGGGTGCCCAGAGTGCTGTCGATATGATTAAAGTTGCCAAAAATGACAACCTCAGTTTTATTTTCATTTAGTTTAAAAAAATTTAATGACAACCACTGTTTGACATCATCAAGGCAGCGTAATAAGAGCTGCGAATGGTCTGACCCTGCTTTTAAAGGTAGATAAATCTGCAAATCATCAGCAAAACAATGAAATGAAATGCTGTACCGCGAGAAGATGGAGCCCAATGGCAACAAATAGAGTGCGAACAGGGCACGACCCAAAATAGAGCCTTGAGGTACACCGTATTTAAGAGGGGCTATTTTGGAGTTGTGGGGGCCCATATTGACATAAAAAAACCTTTCTGACAAATAGGAACGAAACCACTGTAGGGCAGATCCTTTTAGGCCAGCATGAAATTCTAGCTGTGATAACAGGATGATAACAGCCGTGATTACAGGGCTAGTTCTTAATCAATCTCCTTTTTAATTGCTAATCAGATATAGGTAGACCAAAAAAGGTTTTCACCACAACAGGAGAGCTTCATTAAGTCAAATAAGAGTATAAAAATGCTTGCATGACATTCAGTGCAGAAGCTCCACTGCTGAATGTGGTGTCCTTGTTCTGAACTTCCAGTAAGAACGTGCCAACACTGATAAAAGGAGCTGGTAAGATTGGAGAGATATGATTACTGTGGAATGAATTTTTAAGAAATTCTCTTAACCAGGTAACCCAGTGTTGGGCCCACTTTATGTAGAGTTAATGTTGTGTAGAAGCTAATAAAATGATCATCATTGCATGAGAGCCAGTCCGTGGTCATTTTTATCAAGAAGCTTATCCAGATGTGTTCATTCCTTTTCTAACTGCGTTTTGGATCAGGATCTTAGACATGGATAGCAGAAGAAAGAAGGTGGCCTTCAGCTGGCTCCGAACTACAGTCACTTCACCAGCACATCATCAGGGTGGAAACGCTGACTCAGTCACACCGCCTTGCCGGACCATAACGCAAAATGAAGATTCAGAAACTTTGCCCTGCAGTGATTCTCCAGGATCTGCGCGGCTTGGAGCACTGAGTCTGGATACTCCCAAGAGAAAAGCCGAGGTGCTCTCTGAAAGTCTGCCCTCTGTAGGCAAACTTAAGCTGCGGAAGCTTTCCAGAAAAAACAGTGAAACATTTAAAACTTTGAAGGTAAACCTTTGCCATTGGATTATAATTTTAGATTGAATGTTTTGAATCTATCTTGAGTCTCACAAGTTGCTTGGTTCCAGTGAATACATTATCTGTTTGTGGTTAATTTGGCACAGGACAAACCTATGAACACCTCAGCCGCACAGCCAGAGTCCAAAAACATCCAGAAAGCTTCACCACCTCCACCCCACTCTTTTATCTTGAAGAAGAAAGACAGGACACCTGAGGAGGGATTAAAGGCTATCTGCAGGAAGGCACTGATGGCAGCCCTTGGAAACACAAAAACAACGTGCAGCACTACTAATATCATCAGAACTGACATGAACAGCTTGTCTTCACCTCTGCAGACTGAACGTCCCAGTCCAGCCTACCTTGAGACAACCATTGTGGATATTAACAGCTCCTGGAGCCAGTATGACACTGCACCTGAGGACCGAGGCGGTAGCAAAGGAGATCAGTGGCCCACCCTGCAGGTGTTGGAAGACTCAGACATCAAAGGTGATGCTTCAGAGCCAAAGACAGATGGAAGGGTAAGCAACTACAACTTGTAATAAAAGTAATATAGCATTTCTTCTTGTTATAATGTTTTAGTTGTGCATTGGTTGTTACTGATTCTTTTGAATTCTAAAGCAGCTTCAGTTTTTATTTTAAAATGTTTTTAAATGTATCATACCATAAAATTATCATGGCGCTGAATCAAGATTTTGTTTTTCAGCGTTTTGTGGTTGAAGGAGAGGATTTTCCCAGGATGTTTGTTAGTGAGGACTCTGTTTCTCTGGAGAAGACCTTCCAAGACAGACCATTTCCTCCAGACAATGAGCTGGAAGCTGAGGACCATGACTCCGCCCTCCCTGCACTAGAGTACATACCAGATTCTTCATCTCGTTTCTCATCTGACCAGAGCTGTGATCAACATCAAACTTTAGTCGATAGTGAGGGAGGTGTAACTCCCACTTTTACGTTTACACCCTCTAATGAAACCACTGGGACCCTCGAGGCAGCTGCTAAAGACATGGAGGTGCCTTTCTCATCACCACAGAGGAAAGTTTTTGTCTCACTGAAGCAGCCCCACTCACCGCACGTGAGCGTTTTAAATGCATCTGCAGTTGAGGCTGACAATATTTGCTCATCCATCATTAGGGGACGTTCATCGGATCCCTTTGCTCTGCCCCGACACTCAAATACGGGAGCGTCAAAGCTGTGCTTCGACCCCACAGCCTCACGCAGGCAGTCGGACGGTGTTTTCCGCATGCGTTACCCTGGTTACTCCTCATCTCATACTTGGACTCCTAGAAGACTGTCCTTGGGGGCTGAACCTTTATGGACCAGCTACCCCTGCTCAAGCAGTGAAGCTGGCTTCATAGACACGCATTGCCATCTGGACATGCTCTATGGAAAACTTGGCTTCTGCGGGACGTTCAGCAGCTTTCGAAGGCTGTACCAGAGTAGCTTCACTGGAGAGTTTCAAGGCTGTATTACAAACTTCTGCAACCCAGATATCATGGTGAAAGAGGCGCTGTGGGAAGGTCTGCTGGCTGAAGACATGGTATGGGGGGCATTTGGGTGCCACCCGCATTTTGCCAAAAACTACTCGAGTATTCAAGAGCGCAATATACTGACGGCGATGAGGCATCCAAAAGCCGTGGCCTTTGGTGAGATGGGCCTGGACTACTCCTACAAAAACTCTACTGACACCTCAACGCAGAAAGAGGTAAGGTAAAATCTGAAGTGGATTTTCTAATTTGAGACTCAGTTTTTCTTGAGCAGCGTATGCCTGGATATTGAAAATAAGAATGTCGTGGTCTTTGTTTTGTTTCTCTGCTTCTCTGTGAAGGTGTTTGAGCGGCAGCTGCGTTTGGCCGTGGCCATGCAGAAACCTCTGGTGATCCACTGCAGGGATGCAGATGACGACCTGCTGAAAATCATGAAGAAGTGTGTTCCCAGGGAGTACAAAATTCATAGGTGTGTTGTGTGTGGAGTAAAACCCTTTAAACTCAGTTTTTCTTTTTATAGCTTCTTCTTAAAATTAATTGCTTATTTTTTTTGTAAGAAATTCAAATGTTTCAGTTTAGAGAAATAAGATAAAGGCTTGCACTTTATTTCTGACTAGCCTTTTTGTAATTGACTCGTAATAGTTGTCATTTTTCGATGGTGATGAAGAAGAACAGAAAACGGTCATAAAGTGAATTTGAATTATTTAATATGTCTGAAACACAACAGCTGTTCTGCTCATTTCCACATCAGAACTGACAACCTGAGGATTTTTAAACTCTAAAGACCTTTGGAGTTTAAATCTTAGTGCCTTTAATCAGGCTTTTAATTTGAATTACGTTGTGCTTTCCAGGCACTGTTTTACAAACAGTTATCCAGTGATTGAGCCCTTCCTGGCAGAATTCCCCAATTTGTATGTGGGATTCACAGCCCTAATCACCTACTTGAGGGCTACGGAGGTCCGGAATGCCGTTTCCCAGATCCCTCTGAATCGCATTGTGTTGGAGACAGATGCGCCATATTTCCTGCCAAGACAGGTATGTGTAGATAGAGGCTCGGGAAATCCAAAACAAACATCTTGTGTCATTAATGAAAGAAAAGGTTTCTGCCATTTTTTTTTAAATTGCAAAATATTAGAAATGTATTATTGAACAAACTAGAGGTATGTCATACAGTTTATTAGGTACGCCATGCTAGTGCTGGTTAAACCTGCTTTTGCCTTCAGAGGATCTTTAATTCTTTGTGGCACAGACTCAACAAGTGGTCAGTTCTCAGAGAGTTTGGTCTCAGATCACAACACAGAAATGCCCACTTTGCTATCAGATTAAACATTTGAACAGTCTTATGTTAGCAAGATATGATCACAAAAGATCCTGTTACCGTTATGTTCAGTGTTTTTTTTGTTTTGTTTTTTGTTAAACCAGCATAAAGGAGGATGAAAGGTATATAATGGTATGACGACAGTCTTGGGAAAACAAAGAAAGTTTGATCTATATCAGAATCAGATGTAAAGCATCAGAGCTGATTTTTAACAGACAACATCATCATACTGTGTGCAGCAGATCCAGCAGTGGAGACGTTTTTGTTCCACCATGCTTCTGAAAAGAACCTCCTGCCTGTTGGCCTGTCTCTTGTGTTCCTTGACTGCTTGATCTCTTGTTGATCTGAAACGAAATTTTCCCTCCAAGAGTGGAGTGAAACTGGGCACATATTTCTATTGAGTCTAAAACTACTATCAGAATTTAAAGCAAATATCCGTGTTGTTATATTTGAGGTATTAATTATTATGAGACTCCATGTTGACCTTTTTGAATGTCATGCTCTTTAATAGGTTGGGAAAGGTGTCTGCCAGTTTTCCCATCCTGGAATGGGCATCCATACTCTGCGGGAGCTGAGCCTACTGAAGGGGGAAGACATGGCCACTGTCCTTGACACCATCCGAAACAACACCACTCAGCTGTATGGTATATGACCTTTAGAGAAAACGCTGTAAACTGGCAAGAAAGAAGAGAGACGTTTCCTGTTTTTGTTTTATATTTGTCAATTCTCCATATATGGATGTTGACGTGTGGAGAAGAAATTTCATTTTAAACAACCTGAAAGAGAAAAAGGAGACAAGCCTGACTGGAATGAAAATATCTCTTGTCTAACAGAGATCCAAGTGTATAATTGTTTATCTGAATATTTCTTTTATGCCGTTGTTATTATAGATTAATTTCTAAGCAGTTTGTGTTTTTCTTTTATGTGTGTTTCTGTAGTTTTACATTGCTCGCTTGTTTGGTTTGCTGGACGTTTGGCTGCCTTGGTGTGATGCAGTAGAGATGCATTAAAAGTCTTTATAATAGTGCTTCTTTTTTCTCTGAGACATGTTTTGTTAAATTAGTCATCAGTGCGAACACTGGTGCTGATGGAGGAGCGCACGGAGACAGGAAAGCATAGTCTACAGTGGAGCAAACGTGTACACTGAACAAAGCTGATTCTGCATTGAGGGAAGGAGAGGGGCTGCGGGAGCGGTCCATTACTCCACTTTAATGACGCCCTGCTCGTCACACACATTTGTCTAAGTGCTCTTTTTTTTCTTTTTAAATCTAAACAATATCAAGAGTGAGCAGATGTGTGTTCATCCTGCCAGTTTTTTATTTATTTATTTATTTTTTTAAGCACATTTCTTATTATAGAGCCTTTAAAAAGGTCAGAGTAAACTCTGTCACTGAGGTTTGGACAAGATGTTCTTCAACATCCTCCTTCCTTTTTTTTTTCTTTTTCTTTTTCTTTTTTTCTTTTAAAAAAAAAAAACATG
The DNA here is from genome assembly GCF_057381845.1 of Rhamphochromis longiceps. Taxonomy (NCBI): domain Eukaryota; kingdom Metazoa; phylum Chordata; class Actinopteri; order Cichliformes; family Cichlidae; genus Rhamphochromis; species Rhamphochromis longiceps. The sequence continues at coordinate 20,498,085 of NC_140561.1, forward strand.
GTCATTTTGTGTTTTGTAAGACATTTAGCCTTTTAATTGTAGCTTTAAAGGTACCAGTTAAGTCTTTACTCAAGTGTTTGCATCCTAAGTATCTGTTTCCTTGATATTTTTAGCTCATACAACCAAAGTTCACATGGTGAGACATTCATGATCCATGATATCATGAGGGTCAGAATTTAATCAAACTGGCACACGGTGGTCACCTAATGGGTCTTCACCCAAATCATACTCAAAGTCAAGCATAATGTTTATGCACAAGGCTTACACTTTTTTCTCCCTGATGTATTCAACAATATTCAGTTCAGGTTATTTAGCAAAGTCGTTAACAAAACATTCTTATTAATAAATTTTGCGTGCAAAAAGACATTCCCAGGCCAGTCAAGAGATATAATCGACTGGCCTGGGAATATCTTGGTGTTCCCTGAGCTGCGCTGGGGAGAAGTCTGGGCTTCTCTGCTTAGGCTGCTGCCCCCCACGGCCAGCCCAGCCCAGGGTGAGTGGCGGAAAATGGATGGACAACTGTTTGTGAGGTTCCTTGACTTCTCAGTGGATTTTAATTGTTAGTTTTTGCAGTACAGCTAATTACCACCAAGAAAACTGTTATTCACCCATCAGGTAACCTGTAAATCATGAACCGGATGAGCTGTTGCATCACAGACCTTCTGATTTAAAGACTCATTAAATATAATACAGTGAGACAAAAGGTTGATTGATGCTTTATTGTATAAGGCATACCCGAATCCTAAAGAGACAGATGGTATAGTGTGTGCTGTAGTGATCTATACAGGGTATCATTTTTTACAGGTTGACTAACATTAGATCGTATTTCTCTGCCGACACAGGAGTTTTAATAATGAATGCAAAATGTCAGAGTGTGAGTTAAACATTTGGGTGTTTGAGAGACATTTTTCCTAAAGCTGCACCCCGGGAAATTCATAATGACAGCTGAACCAACCCCTTGATGATGAACATAATCTTTGAGGCTGAAATCTCCAGGAAATGCTATTTGGCTGATTGATGTGTTCCATTTTACACACAGGGTCACATGGTAAGCATTTTAATGTTTTAGGCATCATTCATTTATCTTGTATTTCATGTTATTTAACCACAGTCTAATAACTTAGATAACTAAAGCTGATTATGGAAAACACTGACACAGTCTCTGATCTTCAACGAGGAGATGGTCTCTCTGGGGAAAATAATATATATATATATAAATATATTGTAATATTTAAAGGAAACACTTTTTTTACTGTATAAACCAGAAAGAAGGGACAACCTGCTGATTCTGTGTTTCCCAGCAGGCGTTGCACAATCTCCTGCAGCTCTACAATGTAGTCCGCCAAGTCTTCTGCTCTCAAGGTGACGCCAATTTCAAAGGGCGCACTTATCTGGTCCGAAGAGAAAAAAAACACAAAGCTGCAGGATTGACTGCTGGGAGATGGGCTGTATTTGTTTTGTATTTTTCCCCAACTCACTGTCATGGTTTTGTCCATATTGGTTTGATTTGGCTCCTCCATGGCTTGGCGACCGATTCTGGAGGACTTCACTTTGTTCTGTGATTTAAAAATGACATCATTGTTATGAAATAATTTCCACTTAAGAGGTTTAATTAACATAAGAAAACCTCCCTAATTCAAATGGCATGGGTGAGGTACAGTGCAGAATAATGTCACTGGTTGGTTGGTGAGTTCACAGTCTAAATAGCTGGTAGAGTTTTAATTTTTAGTCCATCTTAAAGCTTTGGTGGTTATGATGGGTGATAATAAGTTTAAACTCAAAGGCTGAAAACAAAAAACATGAAGCATTGAAATATTTATAGGTTATTACAAGCGTTAAAAAGAAACCAACGCTGAGTGAAGTTTTCATAAAGATTTTATAAAAATGTAGTTTAAAAAAAAAAGATAAATTAGGACAAAGTATCTCACCTGAGGTTTCTGTGATGGGCTGAGGAAGCTTGAGCCCGCACTGGTTGACTTGCACCACAAGGTCAAGGAACACAAGAGAAAAGCCAACAGGCAGGTGTTTCTTTTCAGAAGCATGGTGGAAGAAAAACGTCTCCACTGCTGGATCTGCTGCACACAGTATGAAGATGTTGTCTATTAAAAATCAGCTCTGATGCTTTTCACCTGATTCTGATATGGATCTAACTTTCTTTGTTTTCTGTCCATCTTCGTACCTTTATATACCTTTCATCCTCCTTCATGCTGGTTTAAAAAAAAAAAACACTGAACACAACGGTAACAGGATGTTGTGTGATCATATCTTGGTAACATAAGACTGCTCAAATGTTTAATCTGATAGCAAAGTGGGCATTTCTGTGTTGTGATCTGATATGAGGTGTGATGGACATCTTATCAGTGGGCTATGGACAGAATAGTATTGCAGTCACAGACTTCTACAGCAGCACTGACTCTCAGGCAAGAGCTGTAATAAAGTTAGCAATAATCTAATGTTTGATTAGACAGGAAACTTAAATTTATATCAGCATAGTGTTATCATTACATCAGTGCTCAGCTGGAATGAATGCTACTTTAATATCTCTGAAATAAACAAATAAACCAAAGTAACTGGAGCGGATATTGACACAGCCATGTGGCATTTGATTTACAAGGATTTTCACTCACATTTACATGCTTGTGTTGTGTAATTGTGCTTTCAGTGGAACTGTGATGGTTCAAAATGGTTTTTAGTTTTTAAATCAACAGCCTACCAATTGACAAAATACACGAAGCCTAAAGCATCATGCATAAGACACAGTATGAAGGACAGTTTATATGAAATGGAAAAACTTGCATTGGTCAGACAGCTACTCCAAGAAGTGTAATTACATTTCTTTGATTTAGGAAAGTAATCTGTATTTAATTTTTTTCTTATTTAGGCATCACACCTATCATATGGTTACTCAATACTTTGTTAGGTACACGTGTCCAATTACTCAGCACGATTATCTAATCAGCCTCAACTCAATACATTTACCCATGTAGACAAGATCTAGACGACCTGCTGAAGTTCAAATGGAAGATCAGAATGAGGAAGAAAGGTGATTTAAGTGACTTTGAGTGTGGCATGGTTGTTAGCACCAGATGGCCTGGCCTGAGTATTTCACAACCTTCTATAGGGTTTACAGAGAATGGTATGAAAAAAGAGAAAATAATCATTGACTGGTAGTCAAGCAGTAACTCGGTCCCTCGTTACAGCCAATGTGCACAGAAGAGCATCTCTGAATTTGCAGCACATTCAATTTTGAAGCAGATGGGTTACAGCAACAGAAGACCGCACTCGGTTTCTCAGGATAGGAAAATGAGGCTGTGACATTAAGATGTTCAGGAAATAAACAATAAACAGTCTGAAAGCAAGGCAGCACGGTGGCACGGTAGTTAGCACTGTTGCCGCACAGCAAGAAGGTCCTGAGTCTTTCTGTGTGGAGTTTGCATGTTCTCCCCGTGTTTGCGTAGGTTCCCTCCGGGTACTCCGGCTTCCTCCCACCGTCCACCGACATGCAGCTTGTGGGGATAGGTTAATTGGATAAACCAAATTGCCACTCGGTGTGAATGTGTGAGTGTGAATGGTTGTCTGTCCCTGTGTGTTGGCAGGGTGTACCCTGCCTCTCGCCCTATGACAGCTGGGATAGGCTCTAGCGCTCCCCGCGACCCTGAAAAGGATAAGCAGAAGCATGTATCCATCCTGTCTCATAACAGCAGATCAGTCTGCAGGGGACATTTTTGTCCCCCTCAATACCAACTGATCATCCTTTAATTTCCACAGCTTACCTGAGTATTGTTGCCGACCATGTCCACCCCTTAATGAACACACTGTACCCATCTTTTGATGAAAACTCTCAATTTCAAAAACAACCCCCCCCCCCCCCCCCCCCCCAAACACTTTTGGGATGTGTTTAATTTTCATTGAGGAAATGGTAAGTTTATCCAAAAAAGCTTCTACCCAACAAGGGTGCAGACACTTTTGTCCTCCTAAACATATTGAAATTGTGTTGGATTCTAAACCTTGGATTAATGCCAATAGCCCTGTTGCAATTAAAGCAATTTTCATAACTATCTCGCACATAAATGCATATAATCACCCATAAAGCAAAAAAGACAAGAAAAAGAAAACTATAAAACTACTAAAAGTCGTGCAGGAGGGAGTCTGCACGACTTTTTTTCCCTTCCTTATAAAATCTGTTTTCCTTTATCTAGACTAGACAATAGTCATCTCATTTTATTTTAGTTTATAGTTACTTTTTAACAAAAACGGTGAAAGTAAGAATGAACGTTTGAAACGGAAATGCGTGCAGTGTCGGAGAGACGCCACTAGTTGGCTGTAAAGCGACAGTTTGGTAGCAACAGAAATACCAACGAAGAAGTCGGACTCCAGCAAACAGCAACAAACTGGAGATTAAGGTGTAGGGGAAATGGATAAAAAGAAGAAACCTTTAGACGTGACTGCTTCATCGGTGAGTTGAATGTACAGGCAGCTCTTCAAATATTTGTTTGACAGAAACTGTAGACGCTTAAGCTTAATTATACGGATAAACATAGCTAACTTACTCTCATGGTTGCTAGCAGCACATACAACGAGCATGGACTGTATTTAGAAGAAATACATAACGTTTGTTAGTTTTTTTTTTCTTTGGAGAATAAACAGCTAAACCTTAAATTTCGGTTTTATTTCGTGCAGCTAGTGGACCTTAAAGCTGAGCTGTACAGGAAACAGGAGCAGTTCAAACGGCAGAAACTTGGACAAGAAACTTCTGGAGCAGGATTCAAAGCAAAATCAAAAGATAAGGTACAGCACGAGTGATTTCTGAACGTTTTTTTTATAATGGCGTGCAATGACTGACTCACGTTTCTAATTTTCCTCTCCACATGTTCCTCTGCAGAAGCCCAACATCTGGAATAAACAAAATGCGGGTGTTTCAGCAAGAGCTGCTAAAGATGCAGAGCAGCTGGAAGAGGAGCGGAGCACCATCGATACAGCAAGGTGAGTTCAGTACTGCTGAAGTTTTTCTGTATAACAGGTGGACCAAAACCTCTCACAGCTTTTTTTTCTACTCTCTCGACAGGCGGAAGTTGGAGGAGAAGGCGAGACTCTACGAACAGATGACTAAAGGAGACTTTCCTGGTTGGTGAACTGTTTGTGCCTTATGTCTGCTACAACAGCATCAAAGTGGGCATACTTTGTATTTACCTTGTTGTGTAACTCATCAGATGAAGAGACGGAAGGGCTGTTCCTTGTTGACTTCACCCAGAAGATTATTGACAAAAAGAGAGAAACACTTGCCCAGAAGGAGAAAGAGGACGAGGAGCAACTCAGCTCATCACCCGTCCCTCCTCCTGAGAACCCGGATGAAGAATGGTAACTTCACATTGATTGCATTCATCAATATTCAACTTGTGCTGGCATCATATAACATATCAATATTAGGCTTATATGTTTTCCAGTATTTGCTAATACATTATGTTGCCAAAAATATTCACTTGTCTGTCTTGAGTGGCATTCCTTTCTTAATCCATAGGGTTTAAGATAATACTGGCCCACGCTTAGCTTCATATCTTTCAGCTTTCCACAGGTTTAGGAGTGAGTTTATGGGAATTTTTGACTATTCTTTTAGAAGCACATTTGCAAGGTCAGACAATAATGTTTGATGAGAAGGCCTGGCTCATAGTTGGCACTCTAATTCAGCAGTGGTCAGGATTCTGTGCAGGCCAGTCAAATTCTTCCACTCCAAACTTGCTCATCCAAGTCTTTATCAACCTTGCTTTGTGCACTGGTGCTCAGTCATGTTGAAACAGGAAGGGCCGATCCCCAAACTATTTCCACAATATTAAAAGAATGAAATTGTCAAAAACGTCTCAGTATGCAGAGTTCCTTTCACTGGAACCAAGAAGCTGAAACCACTGCTGTAGAATCCAGTGGCAGCTGCTCGGCCATAGAAACTCATTCCATTATGCTGGCTACCCACTATTCTTGAGCTAATCTGAAGGCCACGTGAATTTTGTAGGTCTGTAGCGATTGACTCTGCAGAAAGTTGGCGACCTCTGCACAATGTACACCTCAGCATCCGCTGACACTGCTCTGTGAATTTACATGGTCTACCCCTTCATGGCTGAGCTGCTGCTGTTCACAGTTAGTTCCATTTTGTTATAATACCAGTAACAGCTGAGTGTTGAATATTTAGTAGCGAGTAAATTTCACAATTGAACCTGTTGCACAGGTGGTAAGGAGCTCCTAAGAGCGACCCATTCTTTCACAAATGTTTGTAGAAGCACCTGGGGCTTGCCACCTTTTGTTTTTAGAACAGAAGAAGCCTCTTGTATAAGAGCTGAGACATCTTCACAAACTTAGTTCAGTTTTCTAGACTACCATGAACTGAATGATTGAGAAGCCAGAAAGTTTTTATCAGCCACTATATGCAAATAACAATTTTTGCTCTGCGAATATAGAAGGAGTGATCAGACTCTATCACTGCTTTTTGACATTACAGATAAACAAAAGGCCTTGTGTTATTTGTCACAATATTTAAAAAAACAAAAACAACTATTTTTTTTCTCTGCAGGGTGGACTTTGTGGATGCTTTGGGACGATCTCGGCGGTGCATGAAAAAAGACCTGCCAGACTTTAAGAAAATGGACCAAGACCTTCAAGGGAAAGGGTAATTATTTATGTATTGTGATTTTTTTTTTTTCTTCAAGGATGGTAATGAAATATTTGAAACTCTTAACTCTTTTGGATATGCCTGGTCCCTGTAGAAAAGCTTCATCAGACAAGACATTACTCTCAGAAGACATGCGACGAGAGCTGCAGAGGCAGGAGTGGGAGAGGGAGGAAGAGGAGGCAATGAAAAGGCCTGTTGGACCGATTCACTATGAGGATATCAGACAACAGGGTTAGTGTCACAGCAAAGAGCTTTGAGCCCTTACATCGTCTTTCACTCAGTCAGCCACAAGGCGATTTGTTTGTGGTTACAGATTAGTATTGAGCCTGTGTCATCTTTCCTCATAGTTGGCTACAGAGTTAATGGTGATCTTGAGAGTTTGAAGTTAGATCTTTGTGGGTTTTGCTTAATCGCCACTGAATTCTTTGCCAAATAATATATACCAAAAGAATTTATGGACTGAAAATAAGGTCTTTTTTTATGCTACGCTACACTTTGAAACAGAGGAAGTTTGGTTTGCAGGTTTGAAACTGTTGTCTTACTGTTGTTGTTCTTATCTCAGAGGCTCGGGACCTTGGTGTGGGGTACTACGCATTCTCTCAGGATCAGGAGCAGCGGCAAAAACAGAGAGAAACTCTGGACATGCTTAGAGATCAGGTGAGCTATTAAACACATGTAAAATGCCGGCCCAGGACAGCATTATGGTTTCTGATAGAGGGATGGACATATAGATATTCTATTCATCCCAGGGGAATGACTGTGTTATAGCAGCAGCATAAAGAATAATAAAAAAAAAACATTGATAAAAGCACCACAGGCCCATATTGAAGGCCTTGTTATGTGAGGAAGTGCAAAATTGTACATACAAGAGAAAGAGATAATTTGATAACAATGGAGAGAATTAATAAAGGAATTATTTAACTGTTTACAACACTGAACATTTATAATGTAATAAAAATATTTAGATTGTGATTGTCATTTAAATTAGATCCATCAGGAATTATTTATTACTTTATAATCTAATAAGTGTTTTATTCCACCTGTTCTGTCCTGCAGACTACAGATCAGCGCACAAAGAGAGAACGACTGAAGGAGAGGAAGCAGGCCATCCTACAGGCTCGACTAGCCAAGGTAAGGCAGAGGAAGATGAAGAAGGCCAAGCTGGATGGTACAGAGGAAGAGGAGAAAGAAGAAGAGAATGAAGGTTCGGATCTGCACGGCTGTTTGTGTAGAAAATTTGTTTGCAGGCTTCAGTTCAATGATCGCACGAATGCTAGTAAGAACAGTTATGAATTCTTGGTTTCAGGAGAGGAAGAGGAATTTGAAACAACAGGGACCTCCCCTCAACCAGAGGAGTGCCCAGAGGTCAGCATACTCAAGAAGGTGGAAGTGGAGATCCAGGAGAGGAGAGACACCAAACCAGGAGTTCCTCATGTCAGAGAGTGGGACAGAGGCAAAGGTAAGTCTCATTTAAAAAAAAAAAAACACTTTCATGTTATGAATATAATAAATGTGCTGTATGTTTCAGCTAGATAACACGTTAAATAGGATGTTTTCTTTTCTGTCGATGATGAAGTTAATTCATTATTTAGATACAGCGGTTTCTGTGTCATGCATGCTGGGTCACTGGCATGATTTAACTGGGACCCTTGATTCAAACAGAGACATTGATATTATTAGTAACACTTGTTTGTCCTTCTGTAACAAATCAAAATGTGTTGTGAAAAACCCAAAGTTCAAGTCCCCAACTGATAGTTATAGTATAATATACAGTACTCCAATAAAAAGACTATTTGGTTTTCCATTTGATGAGCTCACACTGCTTTAGGCTGTAGTAATGTTGAGATGTGTATTTTTTTTTTTTATTTGTGGAAATTATTGCAAATACAGAGCAGAGCAACTATGTTTGCAGATGAAAACTTCAGAGAGTCTCATTTATAAAACTGCTAAAAGAAGTACAAATGCACAAAAGCTGAAGATATTTGTGTGCCAAAAGTCAGCGTTCCTGTTATAGATAATAGACCACGCGGAAATGTGTGGTCAGCCTCATACTCTGCCCTCTGCACACCCACATTCAGCCAACAATGGTGACGCCAAACTCCTCATGACATTTGATGCATAGAGAAGAGCCAGGCCCCACAGTGCTCATTGCTTGTATTTCCTTTTCCTTGATCTGCATTATGAACAGGACTCATAATGACTGTGTGAGAGCTTTTATTGACTTAATGCAGTCTATGAGCAGGTGGTGAAGGCAAGTCAGGTCAGGTGACAGTAAATGTCAGAGGTGACTGACTGCTGTCACAGTTGCACTTTTATGCAATTTGTTAGTGCTCATTTGCTCTTTGAACCAGGGCTGATAATCACCTTTAATATCAGGGAAAGGCAAGTCTACAACTATCTATAACTCCAACTGAGCTGTGCTCCAAAGTCAGCCTCTTCTGACTATAAAAATGACTACCACCAGCTGTTCATCCTGAAGTGTCCAGCTTCTATTATTAGCACAGCACAAGTGGATGGAAGTAGTTATTTATTTGCATCCTTCTTCAGCCAGTTTTCTGGAAATTCCATTCATATTTGCTTGGCTGTTTGGATCAAAGCCTAGCTAGTTCTTCTAATAAATTCAGCACCATCCAATAATAGATTGACAGATTGGCTTTATGTCACTTTTAGGTGGAGTTTTAAGGATCAAGGCACCTCTGTTTTCTGGAATGTAACCTCCCTAACATTAGCTTTTGTCTTTGTTTCCTTTCAGAGTTCATGTTTACTGAGTGGAAAAGTCGGCGTCGGGAGGAGCGGGATACTGAATTTGCACCTCCGTCTGCATACTTTGCAGATGACAAGAGGCCGAAACCAGGAAAGTATAAAAATGAGGAGAATAAATCCAACATGTCCTTCAAGTGGGCAAGAGCTCCAGGAGGAATCTCTGAGAGCAAAGCAGAACCACAACCTCGGTCTAAAACTGCATCTTCACCTCCTGAACCTCAACCAAACCCTCCCCCGTCTGCACAGCCACCGCCCTCAGACAGCTCGTCGCTGTCGGCTCCCCCCTTTCATCCCCAGTATCCCCCTCACCCGCTATTTTATCCTCCATTTCCTCCTCCACCTACTCCTCAGTTTGCAAGCCCACCTCACCTCCTTCCTCCATTTCCACCACCGTTCCCACATCAATATCCACCCCAGTATCCACCTCAGGTGCAGAGCCAGGCGCAACCTGCAGGTGACAGCCAAACCCAGCAACTCCACCAGGGCCCTCCTCAAAGTCTGGATGACATGTTGTCCTTCTACAGGAACTCCACCTGATGTCTAAATACTGCTTGATGTGTAGTTGGGTCATATTGTGAGTTTAAACACTGCTCTTTTTTTCTCGCTCTTTGTTTATAGAGTAAATCACAAAAACAATAAAACACAATATGTCAGCTTTTTGGAGTTTAGATATTTAATAAATATCAAGAGTGCATCATTTGTGTTTGTGTGTATTTTGGTCACAGAAGGGATTAATGATTAATTTCTGCTCAAGCACTGCACATGAATATCAAAACTTTAATCCAGCTACGAAGAATGACTGAGGGGATGTCATGCAATGCCTTGTTACTTCAGGGTCAGAGGTCAGGCAGAGACCAGTGACCTGAAGCCAGCTGAGATCTTCTGCCTTGACCTGACATACTGAAGTTACACCGTTTTCTGGAGAGAAATGATCAAAAATGAATTGTCATCGTGCAGGTGACTGCTGTTCAAAACCCCACAAGGCTAGCCGCTCTGATCGAAACTGTGGGAAGAGCGGTGAGTGCACTGAACGAAATATGGGAAAGATCTTCGAGGAGCTCACGGCTCTTAAAAGAGAGACCAGTGAGAGACTGGAGACCAGTGATGGACATTAGGACGAGTGTAAAATGGATGCAGTTCGTTCGACCTAAACCAGTTACCTCCATCTCTAATGCGGCTATGCCTCCACCCCTGACGGCGCCAGCTGCTTGAAGGTTGACGCCGAGGAGAACAACAACATTCTTCCAGGAGAGACGATAATGAGAACGAACTGACTCTCTGCCCTATTCATCAAGGCCACCTGCGTAGGACTGTTGATCTTTGCCTAACAGGCGAAAGGACACACACCCCGACATGCACACATGCACACTGATACTGATATGCACTCACCACACTCCCTTCCCCGGATGCTTACCTCGCTCGATGGAGACAGCGGCTCAGCTGGAGGCGCGAGGAACTGCAGCGTTCGCGACCGCTGTGTACATCGGCGTAATCCCCGCCCCTATGGTGCTTGTCTGTGTTTCATGGCGTATAGTGTGATGATCTGTGCTTCTTTATGTGCTATGGAGTTTCCTGTTTTCTCCTCATGATGACTCCCTTGTTGGAAGTCATCATGGGCAGAAACCCCCTTTTTTTTCTCCTGAACTTTGCCCCTATATGTTACATATCTCACTGTCTACCCCTTTTTTGCTCCCTAGCCGGACCTGTCTCCCCAATGTAAGTTTGTATATTATGTATTGTCTGTATGGTCGACTAGGTCTGTCATTTCAGCTCCTGGCAACTGCAACTGACAAATAAAGCTTATCCTATCCTATAAAGTTAAAACCATTTGTGGGTTTTTGCTTAGATGAAGATCAACCGTTCTTTTATGAGTAACCAAAACAAAAATCCTGCTAAATCCTTCCAAGGGGTTCATAAATTTTTCTTGCAAGAGTATATCACAAAATGATTCATATTTGTGTTTAATGTCAGTCGGCTCACGGAGCTGTTTGGAATCTGGGAGTGTGTAATTTAGTTGCAGTATATAAATATCCACCAGATGGTACCACATACACTTTTATGTGAAGTTCAAGTGACGGTTCATTGATTTCTTCACTATTCCTTTAAGAGTTGCAGTAGCCTTTGTTAGTTGTTTATTTACTGAGTATTTATTAAGGAAATTCTTATGCTTTGTCTCAAAACTGGCTTCGGCATAGCATCTTCTGATGCCTCGATTTATTCCTTTGCCAATCCAAACTGGGAAACCTTTTTTTCTCCAATCTTCTCTTGGAAAAACATGCTTGAATAAAGGTGCAGTTATGGTGAGCCTGTGTGAATATTAGCCTCAGTTTCCTGTTCTTATTTGACAGGAGTGGTCTTCTGCTGCTGTGACCCATCTCTAATATTTGATATGTGCAATCATACCTTGGCTATGAAAACTGTTTATTTAAGTTACTATTTTGTTGCTATGAGCTTGAAGTAGTCTGACCATTGTCCTCTGAGCTCTGGCATCAACATGACATGTTCACGCTGAGAACTACCACTCACTGGATATTTTCTTTTTTTCACACCGTTCTCTGTAAACCCTTGAGATGGTTCTGTGGGAAAATCCCAGAAGAGGAGCAATTTCTGAAATACTCAGACCAGCCTGTCTGGCACTAACAACTTAAAATCACTTTTTTTTTCTTCATTCTGATACTCGGGTTGAACTTTAGCAGGTCTTCTTGATCATGTGTACATGTCTAAATCCAGGCCATCGTTCATCTTTGGAGAGAATTTAGCAGAGCCCAATATAACAACTGCTCAGCTAAATAACCTCACATCACTGTTATGAGAGTGACTCAAAACTAGCTTTAATCATGCTGATTGACTCTGAATGCGGGCTGAATGCAGGCTGTTACATAAAAGCATCTAAAATTACCCTATAACGGAGATTCAGGCATGCAGCATTACGTTACAAAGGACAGCACTTCTGCCGTGGGATAATGTTGGTTTACATGTGCTGAAACATAACACAGACGGTTATCAGTTTTCTCATTCTGACCTCTGACCCTGTGCAGCTCCACAGAAAAATCACAACACACCTCACCAGGGAGCTATTCAAGGGATTAATAAAAAGCCTGATTTACCACTTGACCCTCATCACCCTATTAGCCTTCCAGTTAGATATTTGGCCTGGGTTCTCCCTCCCTTGTTTCCTCTCTAACGAGAATGTTAGTTTGGCGCATTGTGTGTTTTGTTGATCTCTCCAACACATATTGGGTTTATCTTCCTGTTGAGGTAGATTTTTGACCCAATTGTAACCTTAAACATGATGTTTTTTTTCCTCTTTTTGTTACTCTAGTCTCACATTGAGTCCATGCACTCTCAGACAGCTGAAGCACTGTGTCACTGGTAGGTAGATGTATTTGTGTGTGTATCTCTGTCAAGCATGTGTTTGTATGCACTGTTGAAGCTAAACTGGTGCCAGGTAAATTTTCTGCCTGTGGGGTGACAATATGTTTCTATAGTAACAGGACCTCACAGACTAAAAGTCATATAGTGAGTTAAAGAGCAAAATAATAATTTATTTCCTCCCACATGGTTCCTTTTAATGGTATCGCTCAGCTGGTTCATTTTTTTGGTCCAGACTGAAATAACTCAGCAGGTTTTGGAGTGATTATCACAGACTGTTTTTCCCAGGATATTAAAAATGCTCTGGGTTTTTCTTTACAGCCACCATAAACGTGATATTTGTGGCTTTTAGTGAAATCCCTCAACAACTGGCCGAGTTTAAATTTGTCCAGTACTTTGGTTTATGACCAGATTTATGCAAACTAATGACACTTAATCAGCCTCGGCTTCCACTGTGTGCTCAGCAAATGTTAGCATGATAAAACACTAAGAGTAATATGTAGATCATAATCAATCTAAATTGCTGAACACCAGCATCATGTTTCAGGTGCACGGTCATTGTAAGCAAATTAGTGTGCTGATAAAAGGATTAAGCTGGAAGTATCACTCACTCTATATAAACATAATTAAGGTAATAACAATAGTGACATGTATAATCTTTGGACAGTCTGTTTATTGCCAAAAAAGTTGCCTGTGAAATGAAAAAACAAACAATCAAACTAGAAAACAGTGATTTTCATTTTGTTTTTGTTTGTATGTCATCTAAAGCTTACACTGACTGGCCACTGGTACACTTTTCAACTGCTTGTTGACACAGTTACTCACATGCTAAAAACTAGACACAGTCAAGTCAAGCTGCTGAACTTCGAACTGAGCCTCAGAATGGGGAAGAAATTAGACTTAAGTGACTTTGAATGATGACTTTAATTGACTGTGATTGCTGGTTCCAGACATGTCAGAAACTCCTGGTCCTCTCCGGATTTCCCCACACAATGGTTTCCAGGCTTTAAAGAGGCTGATTGGAAAAAAGAGAAAATGTCCAGTGAGCACCAGATCCCTGCGTGAAAACTTCTTGCTAATGCCAGAGGTCAGAGAATGGCCAGACTACATCGAGCTGAAATGAAGGCAACAGCAACTAAAATAACCACTCGACACAACCGAGGTATGCAGGAGAGCACAAGACATCAAACTTTGAAGCAGATGGGCTGAAGCAGAAGAAGAGCACACCAAGTGCCACTCCTGTCAGCTCAGAACAAGAACCTGAGGCTACAATTCACACAAGCTCACTAAAATTGGACAACAGAAGAGTGGCAAAGCATTGCCTGACCAGATTAGTCTCGATTGGGCCAGAATTTGGCTTAAAGAAAATGATAATGATCCGTCTGTATCAGAGTTCAGGAGTGAAATGGTATGGGGAATGCTTTACCGATACGGTTTTGGGCCCCAATACAGCTAAATATTGCGTAAACATCACAGCCACCCCATTACTGTTGCCAATCACGTCCTTCCTTTTATTATCATAGTGATCTTCTGGTGGCTGCTTCCAGCAGGATAGCACACCATGTCACAGAGCTCAGATCATCTCAAACTGATTTCCTGAACATGTCAGTAAGTTCCCTGAACTCAAATGGCTTCCACAGTCTCCAGATCTCAATCCAGTGGAGCACCTTTGAGTTCTAGTGTAACAGGAAAATTGCATCATGGATGTGCGGCTGTCGTATCTGCAGAAACCGTGTGACGCCATCATGTCAATGTGGACCAAAAATCTCTGAGGAATGTTTCTAACACCTTGTTAAATCTCTAAGACATGTCTAAAAGCCCAGCACGACCAAGATGCACCTAGTGGTAAATTAAATGTGTCAATGTCATCAAATTTCAAAATCAAAGTCAATATTTCTCAGTTTCAGTCACTGCTGTCCAAAGTGAGTGGCTCCGAACACTGACCACGACTAATCTGACCATACAGCCTTAACTGAGTGGGGCCAAGAAGTAAGTCAGTGCCTTTTGTGTGCAGTTTTACCAAAGACTGAACAAGATTTGACTTGCTGACTTATCACTTTAATGAATCTAATCACTTATTAGGGACATGAAGGTGTGTCCTGCTGACAGATCTGCCTTTCTCTCAAGGATCAGCCACACTGGGAAATCATTTCTGTATTTCTGTGTGGCATTTTAATTCTGCTCTGGGTGAGCAAAAATGGCAATCAGCCATTTTCTTAATGGACAATAAATGATCTGCACATCAAGGATACTTACAATGCACTCTGATGTTTTTTTTCCCCTAATAATTTTTTGGGGGTAAATCAAAAGCATTAAGTTTCGCCAACAGCCACACATGTGTTGATGCAACTATGAAGCCACTCAGTGCTGAAGGTTGCAAACTGGGGGTGATGTGCACCACTTTCTCAGCGATGCCCTCTAGACTTGAACTGATGATCTAATCTCTGCAGGGCCCTGATCCAGAGAGGTGGGAAGAGAAGGTCTGTCCCCCTGTTAATGCACTTACACTGACATAAAAAGCAAACCAGGCCAGTGAGCTGCAGCGTTTATCCCTTCTACCTGCAACATCAAACTACTGGCACTGGGAGATCAAATAAATCCTCTCCTCGTGCTCCAGAGAGGTTCAGATAAACTAGAGCAGTGCAGAGGTTTCACACTGACTCTTTGTATTAAAGTTTGTATAGTTTGGAGCTGATCCTGATTATTATATTGATATATTGAGGCAAACATTTTCTGTGTCCTCAAGTCTGTAATTAATCGAAATTGATCAAATTAGATTTTTTTGGCTTTGTAGTGGAGATACTAAAATCAAAAGTGCAGCTACAGCCACTTGTTCACTGGGAAGAAGGGAAACAGCTGGCCTGCCTCTGTCTGAAGGCAAACTCTTTGTATAATTATTATTTACTTACTTCTTGGCCATGAGCTATATACTTCCTGAAATCTCACGGTTTAGCTTACACTACAACGTCACACAGGTCTTTCCAAAAATCTGTTCACACTGTACCGGCATTACTTTAGTTAGGCCCAGGCGAGCTGTGAGCTCAGACGACACACCGGTCTTTGGGATGTTTTTAATCCTCTGGGCAGTTTTATGATGCAGAGTATCAACAGCACAACAGGGGACTAAACTCTCAAAATGGAAAAGCAATCAAACTCATAAATTGTCAGTGCAGGACACACAACTGCAAGTTCACTGAGCTGGATGGAGGTTTGGTAATAAAACGAAACCTTCATCAAGAAGTTTTTTTCATCAAGAGGTTTGTTTTTAAGGTTTAATGTAACGGTAAGAAAGGAAATAGCAGGGTTTCCTTGAACGGTAATAAGGGATTACGTTTATTGATTAATGACATGCACATTTGAACCAACAGAGACATTTAGAGACAGTGACAGATTACTGAAATTGTTATATGCAAAAAATTGCGAAAGAATGTGTCAAGTATTGGAGATTTTCTTTTACATAAACTGAAGTTTCTAAACATTTGACTAAAAGATCAGATTAAAGTTTTAAAGATATGCAGAGAGCAGGTTAAGATGGTAAGCACACATTGGTGTGTGTGTGTGTGTGTGTGTGTGTGTGTGTGTGTGTGTGTGTGTCTGCATGTGCTCACTGAGCAAAGTTACTTAAAGTTGGATCTTCACTGGAGTCATAAAACAATAGGGGGGCCTTTTTGTGAAGTCCAGCAATCCTGAAAGAGAGACTGGTGGAAAATCTAAAATTCATTAGAGCTTATTATGTTTAATTTCTGACACGTAAGCATTTTTATGCCTCTAAAATTAATTTCACCTTCTGTAAAGAAGGACAGCAGCTTGGTTTCATTTCCTTTCAACAATCCATGATTCCTGCTTTGGGATCCGCGGCGTTCTTCTGTGTGCTTATCTCAGCTGTGGAGCGCTGCAGGAGCTTCAACTTATTTGATTCCAGAGTCCTCCTAGAAATGCCACATGATAGAAATTAATTGAAAAGTTGCAGGGGAACAGAAACAGAGAGATAGAAAGAAGAAAACACAAATCAGAACAGGCTTCATGCCTTTGTTTTACCACTGTTGCTACTTCTTCTCGCTACAGCTATTACAAAAGAAATGGGTGAAACTCATGCTGCCCCACGGCTTGATAAAAATGAATAGCAATGGCACCCAAACAAAATGTGTCATTAGAACATCCTTTAAAAAAAATCTTCAATGAGCATCATCTAAAGATAATTAATTAAAAAAGAGAGCTCCATTAAAAAATAAATACAACAACAACAAAGAAAAAAAAATTAAATTTGTGCACGGAGCAGACAATTAAATCACATTATTAGCTCGACATCCCACACTGCTCAACGGGAGCACTGCTTTGCTGCTGTAGGCTTCCTTAATGGTTCATCAGTGAACAGTCTTACACTTATGTGTATTGCCACCTCCACACCATGAGAGGATGTGCTTCAGATGGAGGCCCGGGTCGCTCTGTCAGCATCACCCCACGGTGAGCTGTAATGAGTTGGTGAGCATAATGATAGCTAATGCTGCCACGGCTACTGAGCCCCTCTTGCCACAAGGCCGTAATGTGCTCCTGCTGCACTGTGTCAAACAGCCACATGTAAAACAGACTGGTGCCAGTGAGCTTGATGGCAGGCCTGCTGCAATGTCTCCCCAGCAGCAGATGGATCAGAGAAAGAGGGGACAAAAGGGCCGTGGAGTCTGTAATGACAGTGTTTGGCTGCGGATCACATCACGACTTGGGGCAGCTGAATTTATGTTGTTAAATAACACCTCCTGCCTCCTCTGATCACATGTTGTTAACACGGGGGTGATATCAATTAGAATTTTTCAGTTCCACTGCCAATGCAACCACTCGGTCCTGATACTGCTGCTTTGTGAGACGTATGGTTAAGAGACTCATGGTTGCATCAGCTGACTAAAGTGCAGTCAGTATTAGTATCCAAAAAAATGCCATAAGTACTTCTAACAAGTCAACAAACTGCATTCACTGTCCTACTTGATTAAGCAAACACTTATTGCTACCCAAAAGTAATAATGAAAAAATTAATTGTACATATAAATGTCCCTGGTTGCTATTACATTGTGTATAACATAATTAGACAATTAATTCTGATCCATCAGTGTACCGGCAGCATTTGAGTGCTGTATGAGGGACCACAAAGCAAAACGACTGGGAGAAACGGATTTAATCTTTTCATTAATATGCTTATGTTTGTTTGCTTTTAAGGTTTGAAATAAATGAATCAAGTCCAACACAAGAACCCAGGACTTTGAGTATAGTGTATATGAGTAATATAAAGGTACAGAAACCACACTGCTGGGTGACATGTTTAAGATGAACAGGGATGCGTTTTTCAGTTCATCACTGTGGTGAATATTAACAGACATACCAAATCAGTCTGCATTAATCTTTAGTCAATAATAGTCCTCCTTGAGTAAGTTTTGGTAAAGCTCACTGAAAACTGCTAAATAGTGGGCTTTTTTCTAAATTAATAATATTTGTGACAATTTGAGCACATCACTCTGTGAGAAGCTCAGAGCCACAGACTCTGTAGGCAAGTGAGAAAATGCAGAAAAAGTGTATTTTATGCAGTTATACATGATTAAGCAGTATAATGCTATACTTATTTTTAAGTGATGTGATCTGATTTCCTTTTTTTGTATGTTTGTCACACTTGAATGTATCCTATCATTAAACAAGTTTAAATATCAGACTGTATATAATAACTGTATACACAGTAGTAAGTGTACCTGATTTGAATCTATGGTAAAACTGATAGCTGATGTGTTTCTGTACATTTATGTCTTCACTTGTATTGTTGCATTGCTCCTGATTCTCTGGGATTTTGAGCACTTTTCACTTTTCCTCTATTAAAAGAAAAGGTTTGTGCTGAATTCATTACTGAAGTTGTTTCCTTATAGAAGCAAACTAATGTGTCTGAGATGCTGAGGAGTGTAAAATGCATCAAGTGTATACAGTACTTCTGGGCTGAGCTGAGCTGTGAGCTTGGAGGTAGTTTGTCTCCTGGGCAGTGTATGTGTCGCCTGTCAACTCTCCCACCCACCCACACACACACACACACACACACACACACACACACACACACACACACACACACACACACACACACACACACACACACACACACACACACACACACACACACACACACACCACCCACTCTTCACGATGGTGGATAAAGATATTAGCTGGGCACTGTTGACATTGCATGCACACCCGTAATGGCCTCATAAATTCTGCTCATGTGAAAGGGGAGAAAAAAAAGGAGTGAATAGGAAGGAAAGGGACTGGGGACTCATTGCAAGTCTACTCATTCTCCTGCTGCTCTAAACCACCCAGCAAGCTTTCTACCTGCAGTTAACAGATGCAGCAAATAGTCCTGCAAGTAGCATTTGACATTTGTGTTTACGATACACTTCAGAGCTCTGCTGCTTCATGTTGTGGTTATATGGTTTCTTTTTGGAATGTAACTCCTTTTTAAAGTGCTGCTAAAGTTCTTATATTACCATGTTTGATATTGTTTTAACAATCTAATATTCACTTTTACCCTAAAATGGCAAAAATAGTATATATATTATATTTATGGATTTATTTTAGATAGATTTTGGGTATTTGATTGTATGAAAGTGGAAATTAAATTTGTGTGTAATATAGTTGAATAATGGTGCTGCCAGTTTTTGTCTTTATGTCTGTTCAGCTGATAATGTGCTGTGTTTGGACTCTGGTAAACTATTATTTGGTCATTACCTGTAAATGAAAGATGGATATTGTCACGATAACATCACCTACTTTTCTGCCATCCTAGGTTTTAAAACCAGATGTTAAGAGTGAGGGACAACCGGTTGGTATAAAATAGACAATAAAATATGCAATAAATAAAACTAGAAAGGCTAAACAAACAAACAAAAAAAAAAAAACGGACTAAAATTATCTTGACTAACTAATATTAACTCTGGTGTGTGTTTTTAAATGTGATTTAAAGTGGAGGACCAACTCATTCTATAATTTGGGGGTCACAGACCTTTGTTTGGTGTATATGTGCAGAAGGTCTGCCAGGTAAGTGGGAGCCAAGCTCTAAAATAAAAACTGCTTTATTTACTTCACGTAGGACCTAATTTTTTTTTTTAATTAAAAGAAAAAAAAGATTAAAAAAGACTTGAAAGTAATGATTACATTTCATGGAACATGTTTGTTGAGATCTGACCTTTTCGTTGTTACTTTCTGATTATTTGTAACTTTTACTTTTGCACCAGACGAGTCAGCACCTGCTGGTTATTTGGAGAAAAAAAAAGTCCTCCTTTTGCATAAAGCTCCATAAACATATTGCGCATATTAGTGTGTTTTAACTGCAACTGTCACACCAGCTGCAGTATTTTGTGAACTTTTACAACTTCTTGAGCCTCTGACCAAACATCTCATACCAATTACATCAAAGTAATAGACATAAACAACAAAGATCACCTGATGCTAGCTGGCTAGACAACTTTTCGCCCCTCCTACGGGACACACAGGCTTCAACAACACTTCTGAAGAAACAATGCTATAAGTGCATGTTACAATACACTATATGCATTATTTACCTTAACAAAAAAGGGGGCCATGTGACCTAATTTGAAGGTTTTGTGACATGTGGAAAGTAGAAGTGTCAGCTGAAAACTAAGTGTCTAGAGTCAGACTACTGAGTTGAATTTGATGGTGATCTATGGCAGTCAGTGACCTTCCCTAAATTAGATGCTGTAAAGAACGGAGGCGGTGTTTCTTGGCAGCAAAGATGTCACTCTTGCTAGCTCCAGAGTCACATGCCCAGTATTGATTGTTAGATCCAGGAGCTGTTAAGGGGCTGCTTGCATCTCAATGTGTCCTTCAGCAGAGAATTAATGCTACCTCTGTAAAACAGCCTCTTTCCTGCTGGATTTCACTTCATTATTAATTAAGCACAAACAACAGTTTCCGAAACCAAAGTAAACTAAAAGATTCAGCAGGCACAGATCAGCATTCTAGTCAATACTGCTGTATTTATTTGAGAATTTTGAGCTTTCACAAATGCATCTCTGTGGTAAATACAAGGCCACAGCCAGGAGTCAGTTAGCTTCATCAGGTAAAAAAGCACATTTTTACACATTTCAGTATGTATTAAACAAACTGGAAATGAAATACCCAAATCAGGGACATTAAAGGGATTTCATGCTTATAAGTTGTGAAATGGAGTCTGTGACTCAGACGCATTCCACAAATTCAAAGAAGGCAAGATGATGGTGTCAGTGCAGCTGCTTAATGCATGTTGTCTCAGTTAATGCAATGCAGCAGAGCCAATACTGTATATGAATAAGTACATATAGTACTCATTCAGAAATCATACTTGTTATTAATCTCTGGCTCTCTTCCACAGCATGTCTTTTATCCTGTCTTCCTTCTCTCACCCCAACCTGTCGCGGCAGATGGCCCCGCCCCTCCCCGAGCCTGCTTCTGCTGGAGGTTTCTTCCTATTAAAAGGGAGTTTTTCCTTCCCACTGTCACCAAAGTGCTTGCTCATAGGAGGTCATATGATTGTTGGGTTTTTCTCTGCATGTATTACTGTAGGGTCTACTTTACAGTATAAAGCACCTTGAGGCAACTGTTGTTGTGATTTGGTGCTATATAAACAAAATTGAATTGAATTGAATTCAGAGGATGTCAGTTGATGTAGCAGATACACAAGGCGCCATGTCCACTTGGGTAAATGGTAAATGTATCCTTATTTCCTAAAGATGAAATACTCATAGAACTAAACCACATCAAACTCTTAGGAAATTTATGTATTCAAGGGGGAAATATGGGAGAGGCATAACCCATGAGACTTTTCATGAGTTTCACTCCCACACGAGACCATCATTTAATTAATTAGTTAATATATTGATTTTTACTTATTGTTGCATTGCTTTAAGGACTTTGATTTTTAGTTTTTCTGTTTGTTTACTAAGAGATAGGGCAGAGAACATGGTGCGTTTATGAAAATATCCACATTTCTTTCTGTACATTAAGCAAATTAGATACTCTGTATCCCTCTAATATAGACACAGACAGATTTAGTCCAACAAAACACCTGATGTAATCTGATTTAGTGTGAAACACTGAACATTTGTTCTCATTTTTTTCCTCACTTTGTTGCAAATCTTCTGGAAATACAACGCTTAAATAATCAAAGGAACACTTTGCAAACCCATCAGATCTCAGTGGGAAAAGACTCTATCTACACTGATATGGGTTTGGTAATATGTTATAAATGAAAGGATGCCACATTGTTTTATTAAAAATGAAATGATCAGTGTGGGAAGCATCACTGAGGTCCTGGACAGTCTGAGGTACAACCTGGCACTGTCAGATGAATGAAATATATTGTCCCAGAGGTGTTCTACTGGATTTAGGTCAGGTGAGTGTGGGGGCCAATCAATGGTATCAATTCTGTCATCCTTTAGGACCTGCCTGCAAACTCTTGCCACATGCGGTGAACCTGCTCTAATATCTGAAAAGCAAAGAGTGCCGGTGGTGGCCTGCCAGTTCTGGTATTCTATGGCAAAAGCCAATCGAGCTCTATGGGGCAGTGGGCACAGAGCCCACTAGGGGTTGTTGGACCTTCTTTTTCTGATCGTGTGGTCAGAGACATTCACACCAGTAACCTGCTGCAGCTCATTTTGCAGCTCTGGCAGTTCTAATCCTGTTCCTTCTTGCACAAAGGAGCAGATTTTACAGCCTTGCCCAGCTTTCCTTGAGAGAAATGGTCTCCTCCATGCTCTTGAGACTGTGCTGGGAGACACAGCAAACCTTCTGGCAATGGCATATATTGATGTGCCATCCTGCAGCAACCTCTGTAGGCGCAAGGTATCACCTCATGTCACCAGCAGTGACACTGACCCTAGCCAAATGCAAAACCAGTGAAAAAACAGTCAGAAAATATGAGCAGGAAAAAAAATGGCAATGGCCTCCAACTATAAAACATTTTTAGGGAATTGTCTCATTGTTGCCCCTCTAGTTCACCTGTTGTTAATTTCATTAACACCAAAGCAGCTAAAACCGATTAATGACCCCCCCCCTCTGCTACTTAACTGACCAGATCAACATCCCAGAAGTTTAACTGACTTGATGCTTTACTGTGATTAAAAAGTGTTCCTTTAAGTTTTTTGGAGCAGCATATTTGTTTTCACTGAGCTATTACTGAAGTTCAGCGACTTGGCCTCTGCGTGCAAACACACACTGACATTTTATTACAGGAAACACACAAAATATTCAAGACAGAGTTTAAATTAAGTTCATTTTTTCTTTTGTTTTTTTGAAATGACAGTTTTAAAATTTTGCATCAACAACCTTATGGTCACAGTTTTCCTTTGTAAAAAACTATCCCTATTGTATACTTCTTGTACACTATTGTATGAAAGTTCTCACAGAAGAACAAAAACAACCTTCCAGCTGTGTTTTCTTCCTTGTCATGATGTGAAGGGAAACTAAAATTAGACCGCCATGACACAAAAGTTTCTTCCTGCATCCTATCAGACCCTGTCAGTTTACTGGATTCAGTGTTGCCAAAGAGAGAAAAGTCAACAAAACTTTTCAAGGATACTGAACATGCGCCTTTATTTTTCACTGGATGTACAAAAATAAAGTTTACCTGTTAGTTATCCATCAGTGTGGATATTATACTAGCTACCTACTTGCCTTCTGATTTTAGTTTTGAGACATTTTTCTCTCAAGTAACCTCTCAGTGCTGATAAAAAAGTAGGACAATGAGGCCCTGATTGAAAATAACTTGAATTATCCTTTACGTTTGTTGACTACACCCTGTGTGTAGTTTCACTGAAAGGCTTGAAAACAGTGACAGGAAGGAGTAGATCAAGATGGAGTTCCTTTTTTAAGCCTCGGCCTTATTGTTTTACCTCAGAGCAGGAGAGAGGAGCAGACGCACTCTTTTCTTGTCTGACACAAACAGGAGACACACAGATGGAGATGAACCTCTGAGTTTATCTCCATCCTCACTGTAAACAAACTGCTTTTCTCATCCATTAGTTGTTATTGTGTATTTTCAACATAACGTGACATGTGTAGCCTATATCTCTATTAGGTTATGTACTCATTGTTCTTTAGTGATTTCTTATTATCTGTCATATATATGTACTATTACAGTGATGGATGTAACAATGGGCACACCAAGTGGTGGGGGCACGCTGCTCGGAAACCCGACAATGGGTTTGTCATACTGTGTTTGGGTATTTTGCTGGCTTGTCTTCTTAGAGGAGAGATTAACTGCAAATCAATATAAAGTTGTTCAGAGTAATCACCTTTATCCTATGATGAAATATTTCCTTTATTCAAAGATATCCTTTAATTTTTCACCTATCCGCATGCCTAAAGAGCAGGTCTAGAGAGATCTTATCTTCTTCTTATTGCAAACAAATCCAATTAAAAAAATTATTTTAGGTACTTATTGAAGGTACTTTAGTGACAGAGTTTGCACTAGTGCACAATAGTGTATCAGAGCAGAGTGTAAATGATCCTGAGACAAGCATACCTAAATTCACACCATTTTTTCTTCTTTATGCTCAATTTTTGTTAAAAAAAACTTGCTGTGCCCAGCTGTTTTGGAAAACAGCCAGATGCCGACAGACTGGGGAAGTTGCAAAGTACTGAGGGACAAATTAACTCATTGTTTGTTCAGCTCTGTACTTTAGACTGACAATAGCATCACCAGCCTTACCCTATTTTATTGTGTGCGCTCGTGTTTGTGTGTGTGTGTGTGTGAGAACACCCACTCATCCTCAACATGTTTTTCTTAGCGGATCTGTCATTACTGTTTGGTGCTAGAGCTCACCTTCCCCTCTTTATTGACTCAATATGAAAACACAATTATTGCACCAACAAAATCAGGGTCAAAGGTGGAACCACATGATGTTTGTAATGAGTCTAACACTCTCTTAATGACAGGACTATTCACGGCCTCACATAGAGCAGCACATTTGGGGTGCTTTTCATTTAGGCAACTGTTTGAAATCAGCCTAGTTTTGTGTTTCTTCGTCAGAGCATCTCAAGCTTTATGTTGGGCTGTGATAAACCATCTATTGTGGGGTTATCAGAGATGATATTTTCTATAGTTTAATGCATGCAAGATTGACTGGCATTGTCGGGGGACTGATTTTTGATCTTAAAGTGTGATGCAGAAGAATATCAAATGTGAGGCTATTCATCCTTATGTTGCATGGCCACATAAACTCTCCGCTCACTTGTAACCCACTAAATATGTACAATGGGATAACAGCCAAGGAAATGTCCATTATAAATGTTTGAGACACAAAGTCTACTACATATGATTTGCCCTGGATTAGCCTTTCTAGCATTTTGTAATCTAATTTCACTCATGTTTTGTGATATGAAAAAAGGATATTTAAAAAAAGAAAAAGAGATCAATTCATTTGCTGTTTTCTGTTTGATGTGAATTATGTGTTTTTGAGTCAAAACAGCTGTTTCTTGACTCCCCCCTTTTTCGCATGCTGGACTTATCCCCCACTGAGCCACTCCCCTAACCCTGCTGTTTGCTGCTGTAACACACACATATTTTTGGTGTTATAAATCTTCACCAGCTGACTACAATTGATTAGTAAAAATAACTCCCCTTACTTCACCACCGGTGAGTCACAGTAAAATGCACGGAGGGGTTAAATGATGTCCATAGGCTGCTAAGGATGTGAAGTTGGGCTGTGCAGGAAACATGGGAGAGCAGCTTCCTGTTGTGCAAAAAAGGAGCCTGTTGTACAGCAATCAGATGGACAGATGGGCGTGCAGGGAAACAAAGCCGGTTTATCAATGCAAGAGAGCTGTTCTGAAATGTCAAATATATTTTATGCTGCTAAGAAAAACTGTTTTATGAGAATATTATCCAGTCGTTGCTCTGATTTGACACTAATAAATCAAACACTCAGTTTCACAAGAACAACTTTAAAAAACGCCCATAAGTTGCAAGCCATGACTTTGTTGTATGTTTTATTATCTCGTGATAATGTTTAACATTTGGTTACTTTGTAACTGCTAAAAATAGAAACTATAAGAAAGTATATGATGATAACAAATATCATCAAATATATATATATATATATATATATATATATATATATATATATATATATATATATATATATATATATATATATATATATATATATATATATATATATATATATATATATATATTTGATGATATAAGTGACATATATATATATATACACACACCCTGGGACAAAATGTGGCATTTTTTGCTTTTATGGGATTTTCCCAGAATTATCGTTTTTGTGTGTAGTCCACCTCGTGAACAGGCGTTAAATTAAGTTTCTTTTACATAAATTGAGTGACTGTCTACGTAAAACATCCACATCACTCCGTTTAATCTCATCCCTGTTATATTTACTGATTACAGTAAAGTACCAATCATCGCTGAAATTCATTTGTAGGCGGACTGTAACATTTCCAACACTTGACTGGACCTGCTGCTGTGCAGGGATTCTCCTCAAGTGCGGTTCATTCCAGTTTCCAATCGCGTCCGGCGCGCACCAAGACGCACCAGCGAGCGATCAGCTGGGCAGCGTTTCCCTCCCAGAAGGCAGGGCTGCGTTGAGGCACACTCACTCACTCTCTGCTTAGACTATTCAACAGAGTTTGCTGTTTGCTCCATTTTTATTACTTTTTGTGTCCTGACTGATTTTGCGGACGAGATGTTGGAGATACTCGCTTTCCAAAAATGAACACAGGTGAGACGATTTGCCTCGAGCCACGAACTGCTTCACTTTCGACATTTTTAGAAAATTAGAAGACATACGAAGTTTACAGTTACTTATATCTTACAGATTCATCTTTTTAAAGATATATATATATATATATATATATATATATATATATATATATATATATATATATATATATATATATATATATATATATATATATATCTCACTTTGGCTCCTTTCTTCGTAAATGAATGACTCCAGCTGTAGCAACAGACAGGATATGGAGCAAATCAAAGTGTGCCTTTACCCAGTGTTTCTTGATTTTACAAGGAAGTATGGTGTTGGTTATATAGAAGAAAAGAGAGCGCTTTAGCAAAAAATGAAGCTAGCTTGGGGTTTGAAAACTTCAAATCAATCTTTAACTGCATGTTTTCTATTTATAGGCAACTGTCATAATTGCCTATTTTAACACTTCCTTTATATAGATATTGTGCATTGCATAATGTATTGATGTAATTCATGTATTGAATACACGTGAAGTACATGTGCTGATTTATTAGCACTGTCCTTTGCGACATGTAAAGTGACCTATTGTTCTTAAAGCAGTACAGGCAGCCTGACAGGAGTGTCTCTCGCTTGAATCACAGGAAGTGAATCAGGGAATTCCCTTCAATTCTTTCTTGAAGAATATCAAAGTATACATTACTAATTTAGCATCTTTTTATTATAATCTTACACCACCAAGCTGTACCAATTGGAGGAGCTATCTTGGTTTGTACTGTCAGTTTCATGTATGGAAATATATATATTTTTACAAAGAAATATTCTACAGATTTTGTGAATAAAATGTGCACAGCTAAATATGACTCTTACACACGGTTCAAAGTTTTATCATTTGTGAATCTTTAATCAGTTTTAGGTCACAGTGAAACAATGCAAATGACCTGCAATCTATTTTAAAGCACATAATCTTACAGTTTCCTTTTCCTGTTGTTCTTTCAGACTGCACCAAGCCCTCTGTTGCTCCCAAGCCAAGATTTGTTTGTCACGCCAAGCTGTTCCCCCTTCTGTCTGCAGCCAGGGGTCCTAAACCTTCTATAGCCCCAAAACCTAAAGTCGCATCAGAGGTAAATGGCAGCCAGGGAGGATGCAGTAATGGCAGCCTGGTAACCTCAGATGGTGAGGCTGATGAGGAGCACAAGACAGAGAATGGTCTAAACAAAGCAATTATAGACACATTGCCAACGGAGCAACAATTTAACTCTTACATCCTCAAATCACCACAAACAGACTCACCATCGGGGTCACATGGGCTGGAGGACAGAGATGTGACAGAGGAGGAAAACGAAGATGAAGATATGATTCTGAAGATGGATGAGGACTGGAGATTAACTGACAGTGCTGTGACAGAGGAAGCTGATTCCCTGGAAACACTTTGGATCAGTGATGCTAGACCCACGGCTGACTCGGAGGAGGCAGTGGAGATGATTGACACAGACGTGACGGAGGACATGGATGCTGAAGGTTGCGATGCAGGTGAGGCGCTGGCCGACACAGATGGCATCTCTGTGGGAGACTTTTCTGTTAACAGCATCGATGAGGAGGCAGGCTGTTATTCTGGTGAAAGTCGAGACCTGAACAAGAACCAGCGCCAAATTGAAGAGGATGCAAATACAGCAGACGATCTAACTGAGTCTTGTACAGATGAACCTGATGTCCTGGGTGAAGAAACCACAACTGAGGCTGATGACAAGCGTGTTTTTCTAGCAGAAGATGAAGAGAAAGTAGAACCAGTCTCTGACTGTGGTTTCACTTGTAACATCCTAAAGCTGAGGTGTAGCCCTAAGATTAAAGAAAAAGGTGAAAGCCAAGAGCGCACCCGTTTTTATGACTTCACTCCTGACGACCAGAAACAGATCTCTGGTGCAGCTAAGAGACACACTGGCTTAGAAGGCGATCCAGGTTATGAGCCGTTTTACATCTCTTCGGAGGACATTATAAACCGAGACTTGATGTCAAGGAAAGACAAAACTTGTGGACCACTAGAGAGTGCACTCACACAAAGTACCGTTTCTTCTTTAAACAGCCATGGAGTATCAGCCAGGAAATATGAGGAAACAGCCGAAAATATACAAACGGAGTGTTTGGGTTCTCAGGATTACATTAACAACACTCATGAAAACAAGGTAAGGATATGTCCGAAAAGGATGCCTGTCAAAACTGAAGAGCATAATTCTCATGCAGTGGGAGACATATTAAATCATTTGTACTTCCAGCCGAGGTTCAGGCAGATATCCATCTCAGTACCAACAGATGCCGATACCTCACTGACCTCTTCATGCTCAGGAAGCCAGCTCCTGTCCCCAAACGACTCTGACGTCTTCAGAGACGATGATGACTCGGAGGGCCACATTGTGCCCTTTCTGGATGACACCACTGACACAGAGCAGGACATCAGCGATGAGCATCTATACGAGGAGCCAGGGAAAAGTTTGTATGCGGAAAATGGTTTTCCTTTTGATAGGAAAGTGACCGGGATTCGATCCCACTCTTTGTCACACCGCATTACTAATAAAGTGGAGGATACAGGAGTGCAGTTTCTTCAGAAGCCCTACACGAGTGGATTTGGACAACCTGCAATGAGCAGCAGCCCCATGTTAAACTCAACACGGCACAAAAGTTACTCAAAACCCCATTATTTGTCCCTGTACCCCCGTTCCCTGTCCATGGAGGGCCAAGACTCATCTCTGTGTGTCTACAGGGAAGGATCTCCTAGACAGAGAGGTGCCCTTTGTTCATCTGAAAGCTTCTCCAGGTGCTCCCCTCTCTCATCCAGTGCCCTATCCACACCTACATCTGCAGTGGATATCCCTCCTCCGTTTGAGCTGGCCTACATCACTAAGAGGCCTATTACAAAGAGTTCTCCTTCCCTTCTCATTGAGGGGGACTCATCAGAGAAAAACAGGAAAAAGAAGTCCTCCCTTAAGCGCTTTCTCATGCTTAAATTTAGGCGGAAGACAGAAAACAAGCCTGCGGTCGATGTCAAACCATCGTTCTTTAAGCCCTCAGCAGAGTCCAGCCACCGTACGCCCAGCAGACTGCTGGATTTAGATAGAAGCAGCATAAACAGCTCTCCGCAGCTGAACTCACGCTCAGTCAGCAAACTACAAGTTTCACCTGAGCCGGCCTCTCCCTTCCTGTTCTACAAGGAAAGCAGAAGGAAAGGGAACACTGTGGCCTTCCTCAATCGCAGCGTTGTCCGGGTGGAGTCCTTCGAGGATCGCTCTCGTGTGCCTTTCACTCCTCTCCCCCTGACCAAGCCTCGGTCCATCTCCGTCCCCAACACAGATACCTCTGACTACGAGAATGTTCCGGTCATCAGTTCAGACTACGAGAACCTTCAGGTGCCGCAGCGGAGGCCTGTTCGGCAGATACCTCTCACAGACTTCTTTGTCCGTCCCAGTCGAGTGCTGTCTGCTGCCAATGAGACAGATGGTTATGTGGACATGAGCAGCCTCCCTGGGTTTGAGAAAAAAACTCAGTCACTTGAACAGGAAACAGAAAGGTATGTAAATGAACCAAAGCTTGTAGCACTGCCTTGAGTTAAATGATGACATTGCTAAAAACAATAACAATGTTGGTTTAAAATGTTATCTTGGTAATTGCTTATTACCACTAAACATCACACGCAAGGTTTTATGCAATTCAAATTTGACGTGTTGATGCTATCAGAAGAAAGTCATGTTATCTAAGTTAGGGCTCCACACTGGATTCACCGTCTGAAGATTATGAATCTCTGCAACAATTTTTATGTCTGTCCATCCCAGAGTTTTTGCAATAAATCCATCAGCACCAAAGCAGTGGAGTGTCTTACTAAAAGACCAAGAAGCCAAACAGCTAACACGCATGGCAATTGTGCATCATATTAGTGATTCCTGCCACTACCATTTTTTATTACTTCATGGTCACTTTAATAATGTCCTTGGAATTATCATTATTTGTTATATAGAGACCCCCCTGATGCTATGATCCCTGCAGGTATGTAAAGAGGAAGCTTACCTCTTACCTTGCAGTAAGACTAAACTTGTCTTGTCATGGCTTGTTGAGTGGGAGAAGAGGAAATGCTGGTGTAGGGGTAGTGGCTTAAGATGTAATTGAAAACGGGCTGTTTTCATTCATAAATCATCCCTTTAGGTACAGAAAATGGGGTGCTTTTGGGCTGATGTTGTAGGCAGAGCCTCTTGTGTCTCTAGTGGGATGCTGTTTGTTGTATGATCAGCCAGGCGGCTCTGACTTTAACCCACCTCCCCCTTACCCCCCACCCCCACATTCCTGTTAGCTGTGCCCATATCATACAGGCTGTCCACGATGATTAATAGTCAGAGTCTTTTGGAGTCATTGCTCGTCTCTAGCCATTCAGAAACAACAGGCGGTGATACAATCTCAGTATGTTCTGTAGTCAGCAGTTGTTCACCAAAGAGCTTCCCTCTCCTCATGTTCACCATTTAGGTTATACTATATGTGCAAACAAAGCTGTACAGCAGGGCTTATAATACACTGCTGAAGAGGCTGACACAGTGTGGTTTGACACAGACCGTTGTATTTTATACTCTATATCATTTCTGTGAAAATTAACTCCTAAAATCAACCATTGGAAAACATACAGGTGTACTTCTGACTCTTAGTCATCAATGAACAGCTTGCTGTCTTCATCCTTTCATATATTTTCCTCACAAGAAGTTTTTACAGTCTATAAACTTAAATATTTTATGTTTTAAATCAATAAATCAACCTGCACACACCTTGAGTTGATGATGAACATGTGAACATGTTGTATGGCTGAGCATATCATTATTACTCTGGTTTGGGCAAACTTTTTTTCTGGTGCCTTAAACTCCACATGGATACTATTATTTAGGGACTTGTTTAAATTCCAGCTTTTTCATATGGACACTGTGCTCACTTGCATGTGCACACACTGGCTCCCCATAGTATTGCAGCGTGAGTTAATAGAGTAAATTAACCTGTTTATCTACTACACATTTGAGAACTGTGAAAATGCCAAAGACAATATTGAAGAGCCCAAGGTGGCTTCATCAAGAATCTTTATTTTGGCCAAAAAATGCAAACTATTTTTAAAATAATGACAAATAAAAAAAAGTAAGAAATGTGAAAATGACCTAAGGGATAAATTTCAAGCAAAGACCAGGCAGGTAACTTATGCACACAAACAGAAAAACCAGAGCATTTGCTGCTTTCTCTTGTCATGGTTACAAACACTGCTTTAGCTCACTGATTTGAACAAGTGGCCCAAATGCCATAAGCCTAGTATAGAGGCCCAGGTTGGATTATGCCCCACAGCCATTTACTGCATGTCTTCTGCCCTGGTCTTTCTCCCAGTGTCTTCTCGCCACTGTTCTATCAAAGTAAAGGCTGAAACCCAACAAATAAATTAAAAAAACAGACTTTATTTAAAAGCTACCTCCATGACGTCCTGTTGTGAAGCCTCGTGTTTGGTACAGACAGTATAAAAGACATAGCCACCCTGACTCTATAACTGTAACTTAGAAATTCTGCATTTTGAAGCTTCAACATTAGCATTTTTGTCTGCTGTGTTATTTGGAGCCAGACATTCCCTTATATGGATAAATGATGGTATAAGCTACCACTATAGCCAGCATGGTGAGCAAGCTACTTTCATAAGCTGTACCAGGTAATACCAGCTAATTAAGCACAGACTTCTGCAATGGTCTATCTAACAATAAAGCTAAATATCAGTCAGATAACACATTAAAAGTGCTCAAACAGCACAAACATGACACTCACAAATGCACACACAGTTGGGAGGTCCAGTTTAATGACTTGAACTAGGATGAGGCCTACCCAACTGGCTCCAGCTGCCTATCCATAGATGCTGAAACTGTTTTTAGTACCAGGCTGTAAATGTGTTTTTCTGTTCTGCAACATTGGACATTTTAAAGTGTGAGCCTGTAGGGGCTGACTGTCTTTTGCTGAAAGCTTTAAGCATTGTCTTGAGGAACTGCAGTTTTTGCCACTTCTGTGCTGACATCATATTTCATTCACAGAGGTTGCCCCCCTGGTTTGACAATATAATCGTCACCATCTTGATTTTTTGGAGACAGAAAGAGAAAGGGTTACAAAATGAACACTAATAATGTTAATAATAATAATGATGATGCTAGTGCTAAGATGTAAATCAATAATTAATAACAATGATAGAATTGCAGGGTCAAGGTGCATAAAAAGCAAATTAACTGGAAAAGGCAAATTAACGTGAGACTCGTGTAACATTAAAATTGTTTCAAGAGAAAAATTATTTTGGGAAAAAATGGTCAGCTATGTATATAATGCTTAAAGTTTAACACTGAATGTATAATAATTATTTTTAAAGAATCATCACCCTTTCAATTCTTACAAAGGGGGTTTATAACAAACCCATAAACCCTTCCAGTTCCTGCTGTCTAGTAGTGTCAGAGATGTAAGTTCCCTTTCAAAACAACAATGATTTTAAAAATAACACTACTAATAATCTACTTAATCCAGTTGAGCCTTATTTGTCAAAGCAAAACAGGAAAAAAAAGTATTTAACAAAACTCCATCGTAAATACTACGTAAACAGTGAATAGCTACAACCTCAATAAATCAGCAAAGTTGTCAAATTTAAGAAGCTACAGTAACAAGATTTTTTCATTATATAGATTGAAATAAAACTTTTTAAAATAATTAATGAATAAGTTGTTTTTTTTAATTATTTGCTGATTTTTTTTTATTATTATTTTTATGCACGACTAATTTATTGCTTAATTGACCTTTTAATGTTAATCCTAAACAAAAAGTGGTATGAATATGATTTCTGCACGGTGTTTCAGCTTCTACAGAATAAAGCCAGCATAATCACAGTTCTCCAAATGGACAGTCGAGTTAGAGGCTGAGGATGTTAATTTTGCAATAGCCTGAAGGAGCCATATTAACAGATAGTTTGGAGATAATTGGTGTCTTTTCTCCAGTCAGCTTTCATTGGGAACCTTGCTTGAGGAAAAAGATAGAAACAATATTTTTTATCTCCTGTAATTTATCGCTGCACATTTCGCCTTGAGACGTCATACATTGTGGCAGGAGCGTGTGAAGAGATGGAGGCAGTTTCTTTGGCAGTGATATAAAAGCCTAATATAGAGACTGTCCGTGCAGTTTTGTGGTATCTCATTCAAAGTTTGATCTAGTAAACAGTAATGGGCCATGCAGCTCTAATGTGTGTGATGCAGAGATCTGAACTGCTCACATATGTTGTTCATATGTAGCTAATTTGCATCTCAGTGGGATTTAATCCACCGGTGCTTGGAGTGAAACATGGCAGGAAGATTGGCAAAGCAATTATCTGGTCACGTAGAGGACTACTGCATCACCACTGTAACTTTAAGGATGTGTTGTTATTTGCGTAGCTTACATTCCCCGCTGAGCGGCAGACATTAGCATATTCATTTGGGCTCCCCGCAGAAGGAAATCTCATAGCATAAAATACCAACATGTGTCCCTGATCGGGTACAGTTGTCACCGCGGGCCTTTCAGAATCAGTTTATTGGCTTTTGCAGACCTGCAATGTTTTATCTATTCACATTTAATTCTAACACTGACTATGTTTATTATAATGATATTTCAATGTGAAGCATAAGGATGATTTGAATGGTTAAATAAAATTCATCTGATTTATTCTCACATGAATGAAGCTCATATTATAGAATCACTTGGTCAAAGTGTGGGGGAAAAAATGAAATGACACATTTTAAGGCTAGAGTAGTGGTTTTCAACAAGGGGATGCAATATACACTCACCAGACACTTTATTAGGTACATTATGCTAATACAAGGTTGATTTCCCATTTAGCTTCAGAACTGCCTTAATTCTTTGCGGCACAGAATCAACAAGGTGCTGGAGATTTTGGTTCATATTGACATTGACGGCGTCACAGAGTTGCTGCAGATTTGACAGATGCACATCCATGAAGGGTGTCTTTAGATCTACCAAAACACAAAGGTGCTAACTAACCCCCACATCATTACGCCACCACCATCAGCCTGAACTGGTAATGTGAGATAGGATAGATCCATTCTTTCAGCAGCAGCTTACAGCAGAAATCAAAACCAAAATCATCTTTTGTGGTCCAATTTTGGTGAGCCTGTGTGAATTATAGCCTCAGTTTCCTGTTTTTAGCTGACAAGAGTGTCACCTTGTGTGGTCTTCTGGTGCTGTAACCCATCATCTTCAAGGTTTAATGATTTCATCCATTCAGGGATGCTTTTCAGCATAACTTCATAACTAGTGTTTTTTGAGTTACTGTAGACGTCCTATCAGTTTTAAGCAGTCTGACCTCCTCTGACCTTTAGCATCAAAATGCACTTTTGCAATTCAGTGGATATTTTTCTCTTTTTCTGGACCTTTCTTCGTAAATGCAGAAGTCAGCTGGGCGGGAAAACCCCAGTAGATCAGCAGTGTCTAAAATACCAACACGTTCTCACTCCCAAAGCGTAACATTTTACACTAGGTGACAAATCGTCAACATATTACGTTTTCGGCTACCCACCACGTTCCTAAATGACGACCTCGGAAAAAAGAGGAAATATGAGAACCGTCTGGACTCCATCTAAACATGTTCGCTCTTTTTCTTCAAATCGCTTAGAAACACGCTATTTAACATCATTATAGTCCTGGTTAAGATCAGGCAAATACTCAGACTAGCCTGACTAACAGACACCGAAAAAACCCCCCAACAACATGCAAAGTCACTTAAATCATTTTTCTTTCTCATTCTGATGCTCAGTTTGAACCTTAGCAGGTCATCTTGATTATGTCTACATGCACTCTGTTGCTTCCATGTGATTGGCTGATTGGATATTTACATTATTGAGCATTTGAACCAGTGTCTATAACAAAGTGTCTGTGGATATATTATTATTAAGGAATAAGAAGGAACAAGCACAAACAATTACAGATCCTGAAGGTAGGTAAGTTTAGCCAGACTTTTTGTAAGTCAAAAAGCAGAGACAGCTGGAATGTTTTGGTCACAGTAATCACTTTTCTGTGGATTAAATAGGTTAAAATGTCGTATTTAGTGAGCTTTAAGATGCTCCTTGGCAAATATTATTTTGTTTCGGCGTTAGCTCTGTGTCCTTGTATTCAGTATTTATGTTAAGGTGCTAAAGTTCTGCTCTCCATATCTTCATAAAACCCTTACGTTCTGGACTATTGTCCATCTTAAATAATACCCCACATTTACTTAATTTAGTCCGTAACACTATGAGGCCTGTGGAAGAATTTGAGATGAAATAAGTCTCTGTATCCTTTTTACCAGGCAAAAGTGTGATTTGAAAATATTTTTGCTCTCAACAAATCAAAACTGTAAATTAGGCAGAGTAGTTATGAGGCTGTTACATCAGTGTTATGAGCCAGAAACCAAATGAGGTACAGCCTCATAAAAATAAGCCAACAAGGGCGATATTATTAAACATGTTTTTGAAATTTTCCATTTTACCAAATTCAGTGCAAAAGAAACCAATAAAATGCTACATGAATTTTCGTCATTATTGTTAAGAGTGTGCATATACTCTGTAGCATTTTTTGGACTGTATATCCAGCACGCTGCCTTGTTTCACACCAGCCACTCCTTTTTTTTGTTGCTTCCCACAGTGCCTATACAGAAGCATACAACGTGTGTGCGTTGGCAGCTGGTCCACAGGTTAATCCGGTGGGTGAAGATGTGAGAAAGACAATGGGTGAAGAAGACCAAGGACGCACCTCTGAGGAAGACGAGGCAGTGACAGAAAACAACTATGACAGACAGGTTGGGTTCCTTACAGGCACACTGAGGGGAGAAAAAAGGTTTTATAGGTAGAATAACAGATTTCCACAACAAAATGTTAAATATCTTGTCCATAACATACTTAGCTTAGAAGTCCCCATTCACTAAGCCTTTTATTCACCTACTCTTATTTAGAAAACCCTCCATCCTCAGAAATAAAACTTAATTATTTAATTGTTTTTACAGAGAAGTCACCTTTCCTCCAAATGACTGGTAGAAATGAAGATGTATTGTAAGAAGGGAGTAACATAACACAGAGTAAACTGTTTTTTTTTCACCTTGGCCAACTGCAAAAATGCCCTCCAGTGCCAGCATTTTAATGCAGGTTAATGGAGGTTAATGGGCTACTACAGGGCTGTCCTCATTATTTAGAATTTGATTGCTGCTTGGAGATGATGTTGAGTGGTGAGCCAGCTACATTTGAACCTGCGCCAGAATGCTTTAGTTTCTCCCAACATGAGGCTTATTCCAAGTAAATAATATGATTGTTTACAGCCTGACGGTCGATCCAGAGCCTTTTACATCGTCAAAGAGCTGGTGGATTCAGAGAGAACGTAAGTTTCCTATTTAACATATTATTTCTTATTAACTATATCTGCTAAAAGCAGTCTCGTTCCCAGTACTATCCTGCTGAATTGTGGCTTTATTTATCTACCCACAGACATGTTAAAGCCCTCAAGGTGCTCCAGGAAGTAAGTGAAGTTTATATATATATATATATCCTTTTCCAATTAACCAACCCACTCTACATCTCCTGTATGCATCCAGATATTCAGTACGGGTAACATTACAGCTCAGGTTTATATTTATTACCTTTATTCCTGCGTCTGCTTTGCTGTGTGTTCGGACCATAGTTACTCATTCACAAGCTCATTTTCACCACACTCATTTAGCACAAGTACACTTTTCTTCTGTCCTCTTTGTAGCTCCACTGAAACAGTGTGGAGCACCTCTGCTGTGATAATGAGACAGGAGCAAACCCTGTTTTTTTCATTTTGCTTCCTGCTACAGTATAGGGCATAACCAGTGACCTAAACCACTCCAGTGCTTGAAGAGATGATGAGATTCCCTGATATATTAGCTTAAGCTCTTCCTGCTGTGGGAGAGTTAATCTATGGTGGAGAAAGGGACGGATTGTTGGAGGCTAACTGCGTGGTTTTGGGAAACTGGAAGCAATATTCTAACCTAAACTGTGACATAAAGTTAATTCCTCCACACTCATCCATGTGCCAGGACTTTCGTGAGGCTGTTCGGTCGACAGTAGGAGACCAAGGGGAACCTGCGCTGGATGATGAGAGACTTCGAGAGATTCTTAATGAGCTTCCTGATGTTTACACCCTGCACCGCACGATCCTTACTGAGCTAGAGAATCGAATCCAACACTGGTGAGCGATGGGACAGCATACATTAGTGTTAAATAGGAAATACTTCAACACACACACACCTAAAACACATCAAGCTATTATTGAAAAAAAAATCCTTTCCAACCTTTTTCTTCCTCTATTGTGTTGCTCAGAAAGCAATCTAAGGGCAGTGGGTACTTCTCTGTCATGATCTCGCCTCTGTTTGTTCATTCAGGGAGGACAGCCAAACGATTGCAGATATATTCCTGAGCAGGAAAGCAGAGTTTTTGGTCTTTACCACCTACATCGGCCACTACGATCGGAGTATGAGTTTACTGGAGGACAGCTGCCGAACATCGCCCGCTTTTGCGGAGATTGTTCAACGTTTTGAGGTATGACCTATGACAGGGTCTTTTAACTGACTTGTGAAAGGTAGCACAAAATTCAAAATGGCATATTGTTAAAATTAACTATAAATTTTAAAAAAAAAGAAAAAAGAAAAGGTGTTTTTGAGAATCAAATGGTCTTTGCTGTGCTCAGTGAAAGCTGCACAGCTATGATTACATTTTCTTACTATAAGGACATTATTAGATAGTCAAGAAGTCAAGTAGAAAACCTATACTGTTATTGTATGTTCAAAAGAACAAAAACAGAGTTAGTGATGATTAAATGTAGGATACTTGTCTAAGTAGTTATGGATTTCTATATACATATATGTGTGTGTACATGTGTGTATGACAGAGAGAGAAGAAATAGAGACATAAGGCTTTGAAAAGTCAGACACTAAGTAGCTAGAAGTCATCGTTTTATTTCAAGCAGCAGCTACATTCATCTGCCAAAAAAGGAGCAGTTATGGCACCCAAAAGACAAATAAAGACATTAAAAAATCTTTCAGAATGACAATTTAATCACCAAACCTTTCTTAAAATTTATGTTGCTTGCATTTACCAATGGCTTTTTGAACTTTCCCAACACAGGCACAAATTAATTAGCGACTAATTTTAGCTCCAAGGCTGCAGTTATAATTAGCCTCAATTAAACGAGCAGACACAGGAATGTGTTTGTCTAACCAGAGAGCAACAGATAGGAAAGCCTTTAAGTTGATAAGTTTGGAGTATTAAAAAACGATAAGTACAACAAAAACGCATTATAAGCATTTCTTAAACAGCTGTTGTTTTATTCTCAGTCGCATGTTGTTTAGAGTTCAGAGCAGGTCAGTCTCAAGTTTGTTCTTGCTGTTTTTCTCCTCAGGGTTTGGTTACTCAAAGTATTATGCTTTTTAATAATGCCAGTTAATTGTAGCTCAACGTCGAGTGGCACAGTGTACATGTGTTTTATTTATGGACAGAGGAATTTTCAATATTTTCCATCCATTTTACAGACCACTAAGGAGAGGAGTTGGCTGTAAAAGTTTGCAGAGCTGCGCAGTTTTCTCCGTCTAATTTAAGAGCACCGGCGTTTAAACGTCCTTAGATTCTACTTTGTGCATTAATGCCAACGCAGTGAGCTTCTTTGTCTACCCTTTAAAACAAGAGGCTGCTGACAGAATAGTTTTTTTTTTCACTATGAATTAAAAAAGTGAAAAACTCAAATTATCACAAAAATACTATAAACAGAAATATGTTACACTGTCCATTACATTTATTTACAGGGCAAATACCTTCAGTACTTGCCGAGCCCCATTCTTAACAGTAGCATTGAACCAAGTCTTTCTAATGACTAACGAAGATTTGCATTTTTGTCGCTAGCAGTGTCTGTGTGAAATAACTAAATACAAGTTCAGGCACACACCCAAACTCACAAACTGCTGTGCTGACAGGAAGTTTGGGTTATTGGCCCTTGTTCACGTTTAAAATATGACTGTTTCTCCTCAAAGCTCCTGTGATGTTGTATAGCTTGTGTGTCGATACAGCTGTCCTCTTTTTTGTGGACAGTTTCATTCCTTGCCTTTTTAATCACTCTGGCATTGTTTGACTTGTGTTCATGTGAGCTTCTGCAGTAAACGTGGCCCTTAGGGGCAGCTGTGATTAAGGGAAATAACAAATATGTATGTGTCTCAGGAGAAAAATCCAGCTGGGGAAAATGCCTCCTTTAAACATCAGCTTCTGCGGGTCATCGTGCGTGTGGCTCAGTATCGTATGCTCCTCACGGGTGAGCCAAATTTTAATTAAATCAGGACAAAGCGTCCGTCCTACAGTATTTAGATAATATCTTACTCAACATTGTTGTCTTCTTTACTCTCTGGAGGAATTCATTTCTTTTCTTTCTCTTGCAGATTACTTGAACAATCTCTCCCCAGATTCCAAGGAATATGAAGACACTCAGGGTACAGTAAACATATCACAAGAGCAGGCAGCAGTGTGCACAGAGGCTGCAAAGTTCACACTCTCTTCTACTCACAGGAGAGCTTTGCCAGCTTCTGTTTGTGGCTGTGTGTTTAGAAAGAATTTATTCGTGCTCATTTGGCATGTAGAAATGGTCAAGAGAGAGCCAATTTAGATTTCTTTGTTTTTGGTGGTAACCCACCGAGGAGTCATTCGAAGTATTTTCTGCCTGAAGACAGTAATGTGTAATTCATGAGAAGGCACGTTGAAGCAACACTATCTCTTGCTGTATCTCCCATAAGGGAGCCACCTAGTCCAAACATGCAGACACTTCCAGACTCCTAACTTAATCACTTTGCACACAGAAGCAAGGAAAAAAGATCTCATGAGTTATACAAACCTTTAATGTGATTGTGGTCGTGACTGAAACGAAATAAATCCAGTTCAGCTTTATTTATGCGAAGTCACAATAGTACTGACACCTTAACTTTATGATATTGTAGAAAGAAACCAAACAATCCTCTCTGACGTCTCTACCCTGATCCCTCTGTCTGTGTTTGTTTTACTCAGCTGCCGTAGTAATCATGTCTGACATCGCAGATCAAGTGAATGACAGCCTAAAACATGGGGTAAGGGTCACACGTTAACTCTTGTACACACAACACCACCTGTGATGCAGAATCACACTTTTTAAAAAATCTTATTAAGAGCACACACACACAAATGCAACATTCATACAGGAGTACAATCAATGATACTGGTTTATAGACCTAGTTGAGAAGGAAAGTTCACTGCTCCCTTATTAATAGTGTCACTTTTCAATGTGAATGCATTATTAAATGCACACATTTAATAATGCATTCAACCCAAGATATCATCAAAATCACACTGTTTAAACAGTTCTCTTCTTTCTCATGTTGGAATATGAACAAATATCATTTAATCCTTTCTTATTGTCATGAAGACATTTTGCAGCCACACTAAACTGAGACATATTTGGTGATTCCCAACCTTTCCAGCTTTTGGAAGGAAAAATCTGATATTTTCAGTCAGAAGCAAATAAGCTAAAATTTCAGGAAATCCCCCCCAAAAGAAATAAAACACGTTGTGTAGTATATATTTGTTTATTTCTTCTAATCTACATCTACTTTATCCTTTTACCCTTTGTGAACCGTCTGAAAATACCTGAAAGTGCAACAACTGCTGGATGTACTGACAGGAAACTGGGCACACTCTTCCCCACCTTTAAAAGCTGCAGCTGCGCTTTGAGAGTGAAATCTTAAATCAAACATTCATAGTAATAAGAGTCATAAGTAGAGACTCAAATCAGCATCCAGCTACAACTGTGTAGTTGGAGTCACATGTCTGGCATAATGACATTTTTGATTGGGTATGGTCTAAAGCGAAACATATATGGTATGTTTGTCTGATTTAAGAGATAGCTCCACTCTGGAGTCAGACAAAATATAAAAATATCTTGATGTTGTCAGGAAAATGACGATAATGCCCTTTCATCCATCCGTCTCTTATTTTGGCGTCTCACCCCTCTCCTTTCTTTCTGTCTCTCAGGAGAACTTGTTGCGTCTGGTCAACATAGAGTACAGTGTTCGTGGCCAGCGGGACTTGCTTCAGCCTGGCAGGGTATGTGTCTGATAACAGTATTGTTTCTGCTTAAAGCTTGCCAGCCCACCCTGTCTGTGTTGCACCACTCCTTGCTGCCCTTTACACAATCATTCAGCTGGGAATCCCCACACCGCCTGGTTAAATAACATTAATTACCGCAGATGCCCTCTTTGTGTCAGGATTTGATGAGTTGTGAAATGCTTGGTTTGATTAAATCATGTTTGTTTTGTTTTTTTTAACCGTCAGATTTTTGTGAAGGAGGGCACGCTGATGAAGGTCAGCAGGAAGAGTCGACAGCCCCGCCATCTGTTTTTGGTAAATGTTGTTTCCTGTTTGCAGGACATTGGTATTAAAGACTCATGTACCAGTCTCTTATTATACCAACTTTTTAAGATATGTGTGCTATTTGCTTAATTAGAACTTCTTATTTTTATTAAATGTGTAAAATGTAGAGTGAGGCATTTTCTGTCTGGTCTATTTCCATGTCCAGACTGAGCTATTAAGAGCAGGGTTTCCTGACAGGATGTTTCTGAATGCTGGCTTCCTGAGCCAGTTCTTTACTGACAGCACAGGGAAGGTCAACAAGAGCTCCTTAAAAGCTGAGCGATCCATGTAGAGTTTTACAAGGCTAATTGTGTTTGGTAAATATTAGACTAGCATGCGTTTAGCTCCTTCAGTTGATCCTTATTAAGTTCATGCGATATGATGATAAAGAAGTAGAGAAGGATGTCATTGATGAAACAGAAAGCATAAACTTAGTAACCACCTTAATACAATTGCTCTGTTTATTTACTCTAAAAATTCAGTTTGAAAAATCAATACAAAGATATGAAATATGAAATACTGCAATCAAGAGAGGTTGGGAAATTAAACGCCTTCGCATATTATCCATAGAGCATGACCGAGGTGGATTGTTTTTCCCTCCTGTGGTGTTTTTGAAATTTGTGGTCTGAGCTCGACACTAAAAAAACCCTCGTAAATGTCTCTTCTGGAGGAATATTGATAATCATCACAGCATAACTTTTATTTCCAAGCTTATTGGGATTAATGTTGGGGAGAGCATAATAAAACAAGACTGCAGGAGCTGGCAGTTTCCTCAAAGACGGTACTAAAATGCAGAGGGACAGTAAATAAAATTATGTACTGGAAAAATAATAAAAACTTTAATGATGCAATTTGACACCGACTTTGATAACCGTTGTCTCAAATATCTCACATATGTATAATCATAAACATTTATAAGTAGGAGTTATCAATTCACAGATCCCCTGCAGACATGAAATAATAATCTGCATATTTTTATTGGTTGTCGCACAACTTTAATCCTGGATTTCCTCATTGAAAAATTGAAAAATTTGGTATTTCAAACTGCTGGATATTGTTTCATAAAAAAACACATTGGAAGCACAGGGAAACTTTCCCTGTTAGGAGATGAATCTAAAAATGATCTTCTACTGTCAAACTATGCATGTACGTTGGTGTTCTCATTGGAGGGCAAACATACAGGGGACATGACACATGAGACGCAACCTACATAGAGGGTGACTTCACAGTTTTATTTACCATGTTTCAGAATAACCGATAAGTTCCTAATGAAGTCAAAATCGATTATTGGTTTCTTTTAGAAGAGGGTCTGATTGTGTTTTCATGCATGAGAAATTATTGTTTGTAAGCATTCAAATACACTGTGACTGTTTTTACTTTGTGCAAGAAAACGGCTGATAATTAAAAGGGGAAAAAAAATCCTGTTCTTTTTTAAATGTGAACACGGTGGTCAAGTTTTGCATTAGAGTGACGCCTACTGGAGAAAAGCTGCATATACATGAACGATGAACTGCTCAGCTGACTGTTTTAACTGCTGACTATTGTTTTTATGCTTCTAACAAAGCCTTTCATCTACACTCACTAACTGTGTCTCATGTCTGCCTGTTGTCAGATGAATGACGTGCTTCTTTACACCTACCCTCAGCAGGATGGCAAATATAGACTGAAAAACACTTTGCCCCTCACTGGGCTGAAGGTCAGTCTTAAGATTAGAGTCAGTAATGCTCAATCGCCGGCTTACATGCAAGTTACATCTATAAAAGCACATGGATATTTCAAGAATGTGTTTGAATTTCTTGTACGTTTTTTCTTCATGTCTGGATGTCTGATCTTGAATGATTGCTCAGGTCAGTAAACCCATTATTGAAA
This sequence comes from Rhamphochromis longiceps, assembly GCF_057381845.1. Classification (NCBI taxonomy): domain Eukaryota; kingdom Metazoa; phylum Chordata; class Actinopteri; order Cichliformes; family Cichlidae; genus Rhamphochromis; species Rhamphochromis longiceps. Next base: position 20,541,980 of record NC_140561.1, read on the forward strand.
ATGTCCAAAATGCACTGAAGATAGAGGCAGCAGACATCTCCATCACTTTGTCTGCAAGGTGGGTCACAAATATAGAGCATCCTGTAAAAATGATCGATAATATCTGTGGTACTGATGGTGGTGAAAAAAACAAACAATGATTTTGCTACCAAAGAAGTCTAAAACCTTTGAAACTAAAGAGATGAATGTGGATACTATCACATTAGGTGTCTAGTTGAATTGAAGCTTGTTTTGAGCTTGTCTGTATATTTTGCAGTTCCTTTTTTGAAAGAGAGGACTGGTTTTACACTCTTAATCGCGCTGTGACTGAACATATGAGAGGCTCTGTGACATTCAGCAGTTGCTCTGGAGAGGTGAGCAAACCCTGCTTCCAAACAACTGTGTTAATACTTTACTGATATTTCTTCAGTCATGCTTAACCGCACCAACCACAATGAGACTGATATATCTGTGTGCTTCTGTGTGTGTGTGTGCCAGGCCAGAGATCGCCTCCGGCTGACTCTAGGAGAGAAGGCTCCCACACTTGTTCCCGTCTCACAAGTGATGATGTGCATGAACTGCACCTCAGATTTTAGTCTCACTCTTCGCAGACACCACTGCCACGGCTGTGGACGGGTGAGCCACATACAAATAAAACACTGAGCTTTAAGATAGTTTAAAATCTACAGTTTAGACAGGATGCAGCAAACTGTAGCTTTCACAAGTGTTAATCGTCATTAGAGCTTGTTTTAATGCGCTTTGTGGTTCCTTCGTATATTTGTGTCACAGATTGTTTGTCGGAGCTGCTCCAGGAACAGATACCCTCTGAAGTACATGAAGGATCGCATGGCCAAAGTGTGCGATCACTGTTACAACGAGCTAAAGAAGAGAGGTGAGAAAAATGTGCTCAAATACATTTGAATATCATATATTAAGAATTTCAAACTCAGTTTACATCATGAGTCACATGCAGCCGACTTTGACCTCAAATGGATTAGAACAGTGAAGCCCCCCCCCTTTTTTTTTAAGTATAAAGAAGTTTAATCACACATTAAATCCCTCAGTTATCTATATATAAGAAAAAGAAGTGCTATTTCAAAAACATGTCCCAGTTTCTCTACATGACAAAGAAATACTTACATTGAAATGTACTTTAATACTTTCTGTTGTAGTTAAGTGAATAATGTGAAACATTTCTTTCATTTAAATGTTCACCTATTACTTGATTACTGTGGTGTAGTACGAATGCCCCCATAGGGGCTGTAAAACTTCTGAAAATACAGTTAAAAGTAGAAAATCAATCGAACATGTGACGGTGCGGATTGGAGTCTTTGGCAGGCCGCTTTGGGGCACTGAGCCATATGTTTGACAACCATCTCCTTTGTCTTCACCTGTACATGCAGGTCCTTTTGATTAGTTAAGTTTATGCTCGGACTGAGTGTGAGTGGAGTCAAACAGAGCTGGAAGATTAAAATGTTTATTTTACCAAAGGTACAATACTGGGCAAGAGTCTTGAGTCGCCCCTCCTTTCTTTATATTTTGCCAGAAGATCTGAAATAGATGCATTGATTTAGTGAAACGTGTGCAAACAAACAGGAAAATACAGGGAAATATGTACCTTATAATATTGTTTAAAACTGCTGGTTCATCCCTTCAGTTAGGTGTCTTTGTATGCTTAAATGATTCATAGGTCAGTAAACAAACAAACAAATTAACAAATTCTCTCAAAAATGGTCAAGAACGTGGATGGGACTGAGTAAAAAGCTGCCAACATCCAAAGAACTGTGAGAAAGCCTGGAGAGCTAACCCCTAGCTCAAAACCACGACAAAAAACAAAAAATCAAGAAAGTCTGGCTCCTCTGGAAGTCTGGAAGCAAAATATAAAGAAATGAAGCTCAGGACCTTTGAAATGTGTATTCGGAAAAGACAGGAAGTTGTACTATTGGAAAATAAAATAAACAATCTAAATTAAAGATGAAACTCCTGGGCTGCTATTATGTACAACAGCTTTTTTACTGTCAGCTGCACCACGGTACAGTTACCTGTTACAGGTAAGTGGTCAGACAAAATAATAAATGTGATTGTGTTATCATTGCATTAGTATATTACTTGAATTCACACAGTTGTTACTGTGCAGTTTTCATCGTTATTCGTGCACGTCTTCATAGTCACAACAAATATGCCTGTGCTGTGAGTTCTCATTTGATTGGGTTGTAGCAGCTGTCCTTCACGCTGGTTGAAAGAGTGTGGGCTCTCTCCACAGGCGGAGATGCTGCTGTGATGTCAGGGCAGACTAGCCCTCGGTCAAACCGCTCCAGTCGTCCGCTCTCCACCGTGTTCCAGAACATTCATCCTCCCAATATTTGGAGACATCGGAAAGGCACTGCATCCTTCACACAGGTAAATTCAACAGAGTCTGTGCATTATGAAGGTTAATGAATCGCTGGTAATGAAGTGACAGCTATGCCATTTTATTAAGTAAAACTGCCATTGTTACACAGGTGACAGTGTCGGAGGAGGGCTCAATCAGTGGCAGTCTACAGCGAAGCAAGAAGAGCAAAAGGAACTGGAAGAGACTGTGGTTCCTCCTAAAAGACAAGGTGCTTTACACCTACAGAGCCCAAGAGGTGAGGGGAAATATGCACTCCCCTTTAACCTAAACCACACATATTTTACACCTATACAGACTGCAATGGCGAGGTTTAATAACAAAGTGTTGTATGTTATAACCTGTTTAGTTTCCTCTGATTTATCTTCCATCTGCAGGAGAAGGTAGCGTCAGAGAGTTTACCTCTGTTGGGTTTCACAGTGAGGCTGCCTGACAAGCAGAGGGGAGATGAAGAGGCTAATGTCTTCCAGCTGTACCACAAAAACACTTTGTACTACACTTTCAAAGCTGAAGATAACAACACAGCCCAGAGGTGAGAAGCACATTTACCTGATAGCCCATAAAATGGAAAGAGGCTTAGCTCTTAGCCTGACTCAGTTTGAAACACAACAAGCATTACTGCTGTATGGATGCTGGTGTTGATCTTGGGAACTCACAGTGTCTTTGCCAGTAAAAATAACTAAATGATGGCTTCGCATTGACGGGTTGTTGCTTTCTGGGAGAACAACTTGACCTTAACCCACAGACCATCTACAGCAATTCTTCAACTCAGTTTAAGCATGAATAGCACCAAATTTGGGGAGAAAACAGAAAAGCTACCATCCTTGGCCAAGATAGACTAATATTAAAAACTGAGATATAAGACATAAAATTAGCTCAGTGAATAACGTAGCCACCCGATAGCCCTGGTTATTGTTAGGTGGTGCAGACTAAAATGACTCTTTTCTGATCTAAAATCTTTTCCTTGTGCAGATGGGCAAACGCCATGGAGGAAGCCACAGTTTTATAGAATAAGCTGAAAGAAAAGTCTGCCTTTCTCTTTCTACACACTTGCGCCCCTCAAAAAACTTCTGACTGTGAAACCACAGCGAAGAGGAACAAACACTGTTTTATTACTGCAGGTTTACAAGTTATAACTTGCCAGCTGGACTGAAGAAAAGAAGACATTGTGTTCTTTGAGAAGGGACATGATCACCTACTTTGTCAACCTCCAAGTGTTCCCTGCCTGCTGGTAGAGCAGGTGTGATGCTGAGAACCACGAGATGCACTGGCCCAGATACCTGACAGTGTGGAACATTACAATGATGTGACCTGTATTTCCCCCAGCAGCTGATCAGCGTCACTCCTCCAAATTGTGGTGAAATGCTGTCGATTATTTCCAAGTTTTATTACTAACAATATTTTGAATATGTTGAATACTTCAGAAGAGGCTGAAAAGATAATAACACCTGTCAGCGTAACTCAGAAATGGCCTCATCTTTAGTCAAACATGCATTATTTATGCCTTAATTTCAACATTTGTTCTTGCACTGGATCTCCATAAATATGCTCTGAAGCACAGGCTGCATCAAATAGGGAGTAACTTTATATGTATAATAGTGTCTATTGCTTTGCCATGTACTGTATTGTGGAGATGAACGTGAATAAGTAGTTTCTATGCCTTTTGCACTGATTTGAAAAAGAAATGATTGTACAAATGAGTGTCATTCATTACTGGGACCAAAAGGTTCAACTACTGTACTTAATATACTAGCTACTGGGAAAATGTGGAAAACTATGTCTTTAACATTTTAAATCCCTATAATAAGTATATTATAAATCCATGTTTGTATAAGACTCACTGAGCTGGAGCGGATCTGCAGACGTGGACTGAAACATGAATCACTGATTGCACTGATCTACATAATCAGTGTTTTGGACTTTGTACTGTACTAGATGTTTTCTTATGTTTATTTACAAGACAATAATTTTAAAACAAAGTAAAAGATACTATATGATCATACAAAGAGTCAGTGTCTGTGCTTTCTCTTCATTCTGCTCGTGTCCTCTAGATGGCAGGTGGACTATATTTTAAAGCAGGTGGCAGGCTGTCATTGATTTTCTGTTACCGTGTCCTTGCTGGTGGTTTACAACACATACTTTAGATTAAAATAGGAAAAATTCAACATGCAGCAGCTTCTAAATAAACCTAAAGGTGCCTGGGCTGACAAATAGTCCATGTGACGCTTGTTCCGAGACCAAGCTGGTCAGTTTTTCAGCTCACGTGCAGAGCTTCTCGGGAAGACACAGTGGGACTAAGTGATACACAGACCAGTGTGCTGTTGGGCCAAAGACAGGCCAGGCCTGTTCTGCTTCTCATCTACCCCTGAGGCTTCCTGACCCAGAATAATATCAGGCAGAAAGTTTGCTTTCTGGGGCTACTGAAAAGTTGCAGACACCTCGTCCTACATAAAGGAGAGACCATTCATCACTGTGTTCTTCCTCTCTAGCCCCAGTTCTGCTTTCTCCCTACTCTGTTTGCTTTCATCACATATCTTCAGTTGGGACTTCTCTGCCTACGTTGCATAGCAGTTGCCAGATGCCACAAGGAAAGCAGGGTACAAACCTAGTTTACCTAAATGTAGAACTTCTCTGTCAGCTTCCAAATGCAAATTTAGTGTGTCCGTATTTAAAATACTTCCCCTTAACTTTTTTTCCTTCTTCTAAAAACAGGAACTCATTGCAAGGGCATATATGAGGGCATATATGACAAGAACAGGTATATCCGGTGGCACTTTTAATGATTATTTATGTGCTAGTTAAGAAGCACAAAAAGAAAGCCTTCTGTGTGCTTGACGTGTCTTTTTCAGTGAGGCAGGAATGGTGTCATAATCCGGTCTTACTTCCACATTGCTGCAGGCGGGAGCAATGCAGAGTGAAGCAAATAATCAATCGTACACACAGCCTACTCAATAAGGTCAGATGCAGGCAGCTCTGTTATATGTGGTCTGTTACCATTAACAACTGATGCTACGGAGCCGCTTGAAATCTATTCTGAGGTGAGCTTCCTTACCTGTGGCTTTTTACTCACAACGCACCAACAGCACACACTCGACTTTATTTAACGACAAACTCACACTGACACGCTCGGACCGCCAGTCTTTGTCTGAGAAGGGAATGCAGCGTTTGCATTGATGTCGTGAGCTACAACAGGATAGCTTCTCATCTTTCATAGTGCTGTGTGGGCAGCATTGCCTCAGGGGAAAGGAAAAGAGTTTATTACGCAAGAGCTGGATGTTTAATAAAAAGAAAGACTCCATCCCCTTGACATTGGCTTGACATTTCTGGGTTTGCACCTTGTGTTTCTCGTTCTCACTCAGAGATGGGGAGAGGAAGTGGAGAAAAGAAAAGATACAGAGAGGCTGGAAGAATAGAGGGACTCACTCTTATGTCCCACTTTGCAAACTCTTTGCAGCCTACACTGCCAAGTCAATGTTACACCTATTCCACCTCCCCTAAAGCTTTAAATAGCCCGCTTTCCCTCAAAAGGACAAACCAGAGAGAAACACACAGCCTTCAGCACACTCTGCACCTCCGACTGAACATACATTATTCCTGCTGCCTAAACGGGTAGTCTGCATTGTGCCTTCTGTTCTCTGGTGATCAGTGTGTCATAAACATTTAGAAAGAGATAATTAAACATATGTCAGCAGGACCAGCATCCAACAATAAAAGGCTTTGAGATATGACATCTCAGAGGAGGCTTTTGCAAACTCCAAACACTTTAAAAAATGCTTGTTATTTGGTGACCAGGCTTTAGAGCTGTGTTAATGAGAGTTAATTTAGAAGACTGACATCACACTCGGGAATTTCCATTTAAAGTGGATCTTGTTTTAGTTTTTTTTTAATTCTGACCGTAGAATCACTTTATTTGAACCATTTTAATTAATAAAAATAAAGAAAAGCCTGATAGGTTAAAGAGTGTGACGACTGGGGAACAAATAGATTTTCAAAGCAAACAAATAATACCTTTCAAATCTATGGAGCTCACTAACAAGAATCTTGTTTCTAGTTGAAAATGCAGAAGTGAAAAGGTGACCTTGTCAACAAACATCACAATGTTTTACCCTCATGCCCTTCATCCAGACGTGAAGGCTTTATTTTTTATTTTTGTGCACTGCACTTCAGGTGTAAAAACATCAAGTTGTAGTTTGCTTGGAGTTTATTTAGAAGACCATGGGAATCAAACATAAGCTTCGGTGGCCCAAATAGGACTGGGCCAACACTCCACTGAACTGAATTTGTGCTTTTAATAGTATTTTTTTTTTAAATTTTTTATAAATAATGCAACAGTTTTCCAAACAATTAATTGCCAGTGACAGATAAATTCTTGTTTTTCACTATCTACTATGTAAATGGCTGAGCAATGAGTAATTTTAAAATGTAAGCCCAAAGAGTAGTGCTGGCAGATTTCTTTCATTTACCACAGTACCATATCTGCATTATGCAGAAAAACTAAGACATACTGGTCAAATTTCACTTATTTTTCTGATATTAAGATATTTCAGGGAGCAGATGTGTAGGTAAAATTCATTACACTGACAGAAAGCAGAGTTTCACTGGTCCAACCCAGATGGTGAATTTTGGGTTGTATGAATCAGACATCTCTGTAACAGACAATATATTAGCTGGAGGAAATTGCAACCAACACAGAGTTCAAGCACCCGCTGGTTTATTCTATATAGCCTCCATAAAAACGATGAAGCACTGCTTTTCCACTTTGTTTTTGTACAGATTTAATAACATTAACTGTGTTAATTCACAAAGTCAAGTTGTGGTGGAGTTTCCGCCACAAAAGCAAGAAAGCTGATGTTACACACTTATCCCTTAAACATGGGAAACGATCTGTTTATCCTAATACTTGTAAATGGAAATGCTCTAAATGTCTTTTCCACAGAGCAATCGGGAGATGCTGCTGTGTCTCTCTAGCATTATGCATGAAACTAATTCATCACACAGTCTTTATCTGCAACTGTCAGGCACCCCCAAATTTTTTTCTTCCTATTTTATAGCTGATGCTATTCTGCTTAAATCAGCAGTTGTGATGTGCCTTTTTACATTTGATTTTTTGAATTGTACAAAATAGAGAAAATAATATTTTCTAAATTTAAAATTCAAATGTATCCTCTATTTACAGCAACAAAAGAAGCAGCTTTGAATAACCTGACGGCCAAAACAATTAAAAAAAAAAGTCTTACACCTGTAGTTGACCATAATAAACATTTAAATAATAAACTCACAACTGAGTATGCACTAAAACCCATGAAAGAAACCTCAGCTTCAAATGACGAAGCCTCTTCCTTAGCTTCCTAGCCCACAGAGCCACATAGCCATATGCATTCATCTGCATGCATAAGGAGTTTCTATGTAGATGATCATTCTCTCTTCCATCTCTGCAGGCTCAATTTAACATCCGCCTGTTCTCCAGCCTATGAATCCCACTGGTGGATCATCACAGTGTGTGTATGTGTGCATGTGTGTGCTGGAAAAAGAACAGAATAACAGGGTTTCTTGAGCTTTGAGGGTGCCTCAGTGAGAGTCAGAAGAGTCGGTGAGCATTGAAGTCTTTAGTGCACACACCTAGTCTGCAGACTTCCTGTGTCTACCATGAGTCAGAATCTGCTTGTTATGTAAATCCACAGAGAAGTGAGGGGGACACCGGCACACCTGTGCCCTGCCAGCCTGCTCCTGTCCAGGTTTTTTTTCCTTCCCTTTTGACACAGAGCAGCAATTACTTATTGCTCCCAGTCATTGAACTATGACTCATCCTGGAGGAATTAGGCCCTCAATCAGCCAGTATGTTCTATAGCTGCCTCTAATCAGATGACGATGAATACCAAGTTGGGCTTAACCCCCCCTTACTTGTGCTGACATACAATTATTTAGATCTATGTGTGCGTGTGTGGGGGTGAACACAGGCATGAAACAAATAAAGAGTGTGGATAATCTGGAGTGCCTGTTTAGAACAAGAAAAGATCCTTCTTGGTACCGGAGCCAAATCTGCCACCTCCTCACCAGCAAAACCTAGCGCAAACCTCAAAACTACCCCCGCAGCCTACAGTCCCAGCCACGTGACCCCACCCCCTGCCACACAAACACTTCACGTGGAAAAAAAAAGACTCTTCCCCCACATACTGTAATCTAGGGCATACTCACCAGCAATGCGGATCTTTATGCACAGTTATAATGTGTTGGGTCGCTTTTTCATATTTATAACTCATATAGCCTCATATATGATCAACAGGTCTGCTGTGACGAACACGCCCGTTAACTTCAAACAGGCTTACATGTCAAGTGACACGCGTGACTGAAAAGTGATAGACTATGTGTGTATTTGCCTGCATCTGTGCTGTGTTTGTGTGTGTTAAGGGAATACTCCCACCCCTGAGGGGGGAGAAAAAAAGAAAAAAAGTATTATGGTAAGTGGCACGGCCCTAAATTCAATGAGGGCAGCTAAGTGTACAGTGCCCCGCCACCGCTTCACAGACTACCCTGTGTGAGTCTGTGTGTCTGAAAGAGAGAGAGAGGGGGGGAGTGAGTGTGTGTGTCTGTGTGTGTGTTTGTGTGCATACCAGGTAAACGTCACAGCTTGCAAAGAAAGCCCCTGCGCTGCGAGCGCGCGCCACACTTCCTCAATCGACGGAATCACAGAGAGAAAAAAAACACTAGAGGAAGAAAAAGAGCAACTTTCGTCGAGAACAACCGCCTGGTTTGCAGGACAAGGTGAGTCTGCCATTACAATCCTTTTCAGGCTTCAGTCGAGTGGGTTTTTAGTAGCAGAGTACGGGTTTTACGTCTAAACTTTACAGAAAGTTACAGAAAACAGTACCGTTTCGTCTGCTTCTTTCATCCTTTGGAAAACCTCACTGTGAGGGTGAGGCGAGTAACGCTAAACCCTGGCTAACTGGTTACAGTTTTTCTTCCTCGCTGAAAGCGTTAGCTGTTGTAGCGCAGTGAAAGTTTAGCCAGACACGTTTCATTTCTATGAAAAGTCAACAAGGCAGCTGGCACTACACAGCTGTTTTGGTTAAAATAATAACCCCTGACAACTTTTCCGAGTAGCGACTGGAGCTGCTTCAGTGAAACAGTGCACAGGAATCCGTGACCCCGTCACACTTGCTGACGCTACGGGGTCACAAAAGGTACTGACAGGTGAATTATCGCGACCTACTGATCTATACCCACCTGGACTGGAACATCTGCAAGCATCTGCGGCCCTGTCTTAACACAGTCGGTAACTGCATGCAGTATGTCGGTAATTCTGCTTATGTGGAATCCGTTAAGTGACAGAATATCACCAGGGATGAGGAGGAATGTGAGCAGGTCTGGACAGCAAGGATGGAGGAGTAAAGATAAAAAGAAGAAAAGGGAGAAAAGGGAGAAGGAACAGTTATTTACTTGTCATTAAGACAATCTGGCTGCAAGCTGCTGTCTGAGTCAGACGTGGGGTGACATCTGCGTTCAGCCAACTGACAATCGACCACATCCTTTAGAGAATAAAGAGAGAATCAGATGCACTGACTGATTCTCGGTGAATGTGACCGTCAGAGTTTAGTTTTTCATTATGCGCAAGACTCAAATCTAGATAGGACCTGTGTCAACCTCAGCAATGGTTTAGGTGTTCTGCGCGATCACATGAGGCGTTCAAAAGTGTTTATGAGGGGGTAATTACGTCGAGGAAGAAAGGCTCTTTTCCATACCACGATGAAACACAGTCAGGCTCTCAGAATCAGGTATTATGTTACCATTTCAGTCAGTAAAAGCGATGTTAGTATTCTTCTGTGTGGAAGAAAATTAAAATTTTAATTGAACTTTAAATTAAGCAAAGGTTCAGAGGAGAGTACAGCCATCAAATTATGTTTCAGTGCTCAGGGGTTTATTTTTTGTAATGATTTTACCACATTGCCTTTGTGAATGAACAGCGTGTAATGGTTTTTGATACAATTATTAAGCAATAATAACAGAAATCAGTAATTGTGTGGTTTGTTAGGTCAGACATTAGGAAGTAGACAACATAAAGTTGAATAACAAGCTTCTAGAGGATGTTTACCAGTTACAGTATGCTGGGGAGGTAACTAGACAGGACAATTTGAAACTGCTCACAGCTGGTTGGGAAATCAATCACTATTGGCCTGAAACACACAGCATGCCTGCTGTTGATTAACTCCCAAAAGCCCTGGCATCACAGCTCCCAGCTGCAGTACGTGAGTGAAACTGGTTGCATGCTTTTTTACTTGCCTGCATCTTTTATTCCGTCTTACTTTTCTGAGTCTGAGTGTAGGTGGTTACAGTTTCAGGCTTGTGATAGCAGCTAGGCTTTCTTTGGAGCACAGCATGCATTTGGATCAGTGACATGTTGAGACTAGCTCTGACTTTGTAGTGCTAGGAAACACCTCTGGTGTTGCAGCTGCAACCTGTCAGAAACTGCACGCATAGTGATAAGGAACCAAACAAATGTGACTTTGTGCTCACATTTTAAATGTGTATCAGTGGCAATAAGAAAATAATAATTAAAGACTCCATGGGTGTAACAGTTAACAGGGGTTACCTAATGTATTGCACATACTGAAACTAGTGGTGTTTGGGTTGTTATAGAGAAAAGTTGTGGCACTGTCTGCAACACTTGTGGAGTTATGCAAGCAGCAAATCATGCGTGAGGTAACAAGCACCCAGCACAAAGGGGGACATTGATCGCTCATTATGTGTCACCACTGGAATTTCACTTCTAATGCAAAAGAAATCCAGTTATTCAGGTATTTCCTCTGTAGGTAAAAAAGTGAATGATTTTTTTCTCTTCAGTTAGGAAAAATATGGAAAATATATACATGACATAAAATTCAGGTCATGTACTAAATGTGTGCGTAACTTGCTTCCAACAAGCAGTCATTTGGATTAATAGCCAGTCCACCATAAAAAATTGAGTCAGAGTAAATCTTGCAGTGAGAGAAAGCAAAATACAAATTTGTGCTGCAGCCAGAGGCAAATTTTGCTCATTGCAGGTGTCTCGCTTAGTGACAGGAAATTCTCAAATACCAGTAAAAAGACCGCTTATCTTATCTTCTGTCTTTTTTTTGTTTGGGGTCAAAATGCTCAGATAGAACTTAGCACTATTGCTTGACATTTTGCAATATTTTGAGACAATGCGATGATGCACTTTAACAGTAATAAATTTGTGGTTGTTCTTGTCTGAGAACAGGCGATCCTGGTACTTTCACCATGGCTCCTTTCTTGAGGATTGCCTTTAACTCGTACGACCTGGGTATCCTGCCTCCTCTGACTGACCCACCCTTCTGTGCTATCAAGATGAAGGAAGCCTTGACAACTGGTGAGATCATTTTTTTGTCTTTTGCAGAAGTCTCTACTTCTGCTCAAACAACAAACACAAATTATGTTATCTTATTTTGTTTAAATTGAAAACATGCCAAAAATATTTTTTCTACTTCCTCTATCTGCCCATCTGCTTCTCAGAAAGAGGGAAGACCCTGGTTCAGCGTAAACCCACCATGTACCCAGCCTGGAAGTCCACTTTTGATGCACACATCTATGAAGGTCGTGTGCTCGAGGTACTGCTGATGAAGACAGCGGAGGAGCCGCTGGCTGAAGTGTCTGTCGGTGTGTCTGTCCTTGCTGAGCGCTGCAAGAAAGCCAACGGGCGTGCTGAATTCTGGGTAAGTCATTACACACTGTCCTTTGTCTTTAAGAGCAAATGTCAGGATCCTGTTTAACTGTACTTATATTTTGTGTTCAGATGGATCTCCATCCTTCAGGAAAAGTAATGATGGCAGTGCAGTATTTTCTGGAGGATGCAGATGCAGGTGAGATTAAATTACATTATATTTTTATATTATTTATTTTTATTTTCTCTTCTATGCACTTCCTTTTATTTAAGTATGTTTTGCAGCCTCTTCAAAGACAGTTAGAGGGGTATCCCCCTCACCCACACCAGTCATCTCTGGTTTTCAGCTGCTAATTTAATGTAGTCCTTACACACACTTTAACGTGTGATTCCCTACTGTAATCATAAGGCTATCAGTCTGTAACAAATCTGTAATATGACCTCTCTTTTTCTGTCACAGTGTTGTATATGACTGACTTGTTTTTCTCTCTTTATTTGGAAGAGAGCAAGCAGCCTGTGAAGGAGGAAGCTCCTACTCTGAACCGTAGACGCGGGGCCATAAAGCAGGCCAAAATACACTTCATCAAGAACCATGAGTTCATTGCAACTTTCTTCAGACAGCCCACTTTCTGCTCTGTGTGCAGAGAATTTGTCTGGTCAGTGCCCGTCTAAAACTTTCATCAAATTAGGAAACAGGATATTGAGAATCTAGTGTTCAGGAACTTGTGGATATGTAGTATTAGCAGACTTATTTCTGATTAAGACTGTAATTATTTTTCTAGATCACTGTTTTGTATGTGACACTTTTAATGTGAACAGTTCCTGGAAATATGAGCTCTCTAATTAAAAAAGAAGTGAGGACAATCCCCTGACATAGTTTGGCAGAAACTCTCAATAACTATTTTTGTTTGCCAGACCATGACCCAAGACTTTGATGACCCATTTTCTTGATGTTATACATAGAATGCTCATGTTTTCCTTTGAAGACTTTAGTTGTCCAGTTATCTGATATGAAGCACATTTTGATGAAATTGGAAATTTTGTGCAAAAAGATACACAAAACTACATACTTCATTTGGAGCCACATTACAGAAATGTACTATTTTAGGCCTAATATTAGATAAGCCTAACATTATTTTCCCAAATTGATTCTACAGAAGTAAAGTCTAAATATAGGAGGCATCCTATCTTATCTGACTTCACTTTATCTTATTTCAGATTAGGAAATGATAAATATACACCCCAACATCTCGTTTAAGCCCATTATTGACCACCCGCTGGTACTTTTCCATCTTACTGAGCTCCACACATCCTTGTTACCATTAGCTTTCTCAATGATTGCTGTTGCCACGTTAGTTAAATGAAGTTCAGAAATAAAGTACTACCACTAACCCCTTCCTCACACATCTGTACTTACTCACTCTACTTGATGGAAGAGGGATTGTTAGTGTAGCTCTAAGATTACCCTAAAGGTAGGAGACTTGTGCTTTTGGGAGGTTATGTTACTTGTGTTATGCACTTTAATATTCTTAGGTAGAGTAGCAAATCAGGGCCTGTTCCTATGAAGTGTTTTAACCTTAATGAGACTTAATCACCATCGTTACCACACAGTTAAGATAGAATTTACAAGTTATAAAGTGTATGCAATGCAGTACCTGTTCCTTATTGCTTTTGAGTGATAAACTGGGAAATCATTCACAAAGCCTGTCTTTGTCTCACACAGGGGACTCAACAAGCAAGGCTATAAATGCAGACGTAAGTGTACTTCATTAAAAAAATCTCAATACATTGTGTTATAGCTAAAACAGCAACATAGATGTTCAACACGTTCTCACTCCCAAAGCGTTACATTTTACGCTAGGTGACAAATCGTCTGTATATTACGCTTCCGGCACCCAACACGTCCCTATATTATGAGATCGGAAAAATGAGAAAACATGAGAACCGTTTGAAATGAATCTACACATGTACGTTCATTTTACTTAAGTTGCTTTAGAAAACACTATCTAATGTCATCAAAGTGCTGGTTAAGGTTCGGGATAAGTTTATGGTTAGGGCTGGAATACATGGCTGGAATGTGTATTACCGGCATTCTACTGGAATTCATCTATAACCAGGCGCGTAGCATAATACACGTTCTTATGCTTTCGCGTTCCTCAGGAATGCCTCGGGACTTAACATATCGTGAGTATATCACATCTCGGGAGTGAGAATGGCTGAGATGTTAAACATAAAAAATGTCTACTTAACCATAAAAGCAAACTGTGAAATGTACATATTCATTTCTTTTACCGTTATGCACTCAAAAATATGCTGATTGCTGAAATATTTCCATGTAATTTTTTTTACAAGGTAAAATGATAGATTTAAAGGAGTCTGGTCAAAAGAAATGTAGTGGACTACCATTTTCCTGCAAGATTAATTATATAGATAAATTTGATTTGACATATTTTCACTGAATTTTATTCAAAATCACTGCTTCATGTTTATGAAAGCATGTGTGTGTACAGCTTAAAAACTAAAGTATTAATCTGCTATATCGTTTCTTTTTCTCAGAATGTAATGCAGCCATCCACAAGAAATGTATAGACAAAATCATCGGCAGATGTACTGGTACTGCTGCCAACAGTCGGGATACTGTGGTGTGTAACACACATTTCTTCTGTACACCATGTACTGTTAGTGTTCGCCATATGTGTCCCAATTAGTGCGCAATAGTCAGTTTAGTGTGGGCTTTTTTTCCTCTGTGATTTACGATTTTGATGTATTCCTCCTTAGCAAATCAACAATGATTCGTTTATCAAATTAAAGTGTATAGTTCGGTCAGGGTTTAACACAAAGGCACATACCTGTTAGTTTCCACTTCCAGTGAAGCATTTTTCAATGTCCATCAATATTAGGGGATAATCAAAGTCCAGCTAACCTAGATAGCAGTGACAGGAATGAGCACTGCACCCCCACACATTGTGGGACTAACAGATGGGGTGTGGTCTTAGGGAAATACTTTAAATTCAACTAGCAGGGACAGATCTGGCCCACAAGTTGTAATCTCTGAGAATTTTTTTTACACAGTGCTGTAGTGACTTTTGACACATTGAAGTTAGAGAGGGAAGAAGAAGACAAGGGGGAAAAAAAGGATGAGGAAGGTGCGCAGGAAAGCTAGATGTTACAGGCCTGTGAGCGTGAGTCCTTTGGTCATACATAGCAATGATGAATCTTCTCCGTGCCCAAAGTTCCAGAAGGAGCGATTTAAAATCGACATGCCGCATCGTTTCAAGATCAACAACTACATGAGTCCCACCTTCTGTGACCACTGTGGAAGCCTTCTGTGGGGTCTGGTCAAGCAAGGCCTGAAGTGTGAAGGTACAGCAGAGACATGATTGACTGGATGGTTACAGGAGCGTGTGCTTCTGTACTCTACAGACTAAAAAAATATTTACGCCTAAAATGTTGACTTTAAGCAACTTAATTAAAAGTAAATTTTCTGTGTATTTTTTACATATAAAACATGTAAAACATTAAATTTATTGGATTTGGTCAAATTAAATTTACCGTATTGAAATACATTTAGTTTATCCTAAGCATATTTTCCTTAATGATTATTTTAAAAAATAACCCTTCAGTTTTATAGATTTCATTTTTATTTTACTCAAAATTATTGCTTCATATTTATGGGGGCCAAGAAAATTTTTTTCAGTGCAGACTTGTTTTTTCTCTTTGCAGACTGCGCCATGAATGTCCATCACAAGTGTCAGGACAAAGTAGCCAACCTTTGTGGTATCAATCAGAAACTACTAGCCGAAGCCCTCACACAAGTCAGTCAGGTGAGTTCAGTGAGTCATTCAGTGGATTGTATCTTTTGGTATTCAAGTCCACATCAAGATGGATGACATTACAATGAGAAAGAAGTGTGACTCAGGTGTCATTCTACTAACGCGACTTTGCTCTTGGAGATTTTGTGACTCCGAATGATAATGAATAACAAATATAGATAAGCACTTTATTAAATTTTATATAAAAAAGATAATTTAAAAACTGGTTGTTGCTGTTCTGTTTTCTATGTAGTGGCACTTATTTGGATGTTTTCCAGAAATATTAGTAAACATATTAGCAGCAAATTTCTTTATAACTTTATAAACTTTCTGAATAAAATGAATACTTAAGCCTTATAACTACATCTCTATATTTTATCATCATTTAAGAAATGAAATAGCATTTAAATTCTTGAAGTATTTACATTATTTATCATAATGTGTAAATGTTTGTTTTGAAAGGATAGAGAAGATTCAAATAGATCTGAAATCAAATCTAGGCACTTAGCTTGCAATGTTGCCAGTACACAGAGATGCTTGTGTTTGTTGGCTCAACAAAACCTAAAACTGGTTATAGAGATAATGGGTGTCATGATAACAGTTATCAACTTTCTTTGTTTACCCAAACTTTCCACTTCAGGCTTCTTACCTGAAGTGGAAAGATAACAAGCTGATTAATAATAACTAACTAGCAAAAAAGTATCTTATTTGTTTCACTTGAATGTGAAACTCAAAGTTACTGGTGTGTGTTGACCTAATTTTCCTGCCCTTCTGTGCTAAACGCCTGACTCATTCTGTTCTGTCATTACAGGCCTGTCGTTCAACCCAAAATCTATTTAGTTTTGAAGACAGTTAAAGAGAGAAGAATCAAACAAGTTTTTGACTCAAATGTACCACGGCTGTTAGTCGACCATTGTTAGGAAACAGTTGTTTGAGTTCTTCATGTTTATTTTTTGTTTATGTGTTTATTTTTCTTCCTTTTTTCCATCAGAAATCATCCACTCGCCGTTCAGATCCAAATCTGCCTAATCTCCCGGATATTGGAATCTATGACGAAGTGAATAAACTTGCTGGACTTGAGATCAATGGTGAGTGAGGCTTTATTTGTTGGTGCTTTTTCCTCCAAACATTCAAGCAGAAAGTTAAAGTTCTGTACTGATAGCAAATGCTATGCAAATAAAAACTGCAGAAAATATGCAAAGGTTTGAGATAATTGTGTAAATATGTCATTTCTGTGTGTGGTAATGTATTTGTCCATTAGATGGGTCGACATACGGCAAACTTTGGGAAGGTTCCATCCCACGGGTACCGTCTCGTCTTACCCACTTAACCAAGATCAACATGGACAACTTCATCTTCCACAAAGTCTTAGGAAAAGGCAGTTTTGGAAAGGTACGGAGCAATGACGTCAGTGTGAAACGAACTGTGAGACTGCCATCTTAAAAACTAGAGAGAAAAAGAGAGAATATAAATAAGTGAACCAACAACACTCAAGTCAACCCATATCAGCTGTCATCATTACAATGGAGGCTGTAGTTCTCTTATAGAACTTATTACATGGACTGTGGGTGTTTCATCAACCAGCGAATTAAAATACTAATACTTCTCTTCTCTTCTCTTCTCTTCTCTTCTCTTCTCTTCTCTTCTCTTCTCTTCTCTTCTCTTCTCTTCTCTTCTCTTCTCTTCTCTTTTCTTCTCTTCTCTTCTCTTCTCTTCTCTTCTCTTCTCTTCTCTTTGTAGGTCCTGCTGGCAGAGCTGAAAGGGCGTGGAGAGTATTTTGCTGTGAAAGCTCTGAAGAAAGATGTAGTGCTTATGGATGATGATGTGGAGTGCACGATGGTAGAGAAAAGAGTCTTGGCTTTAGCCTGGGAAAACCCCTTCCTCACACACCTTTACTCCACCTTTCAGACCAAGGTACTTCCCCTCCATGTCATTAATGACTGTATTTTATTCTGCATCAGTAGTTACATTACATTACATCGTTGTGCCTTTAATAGTAAAAAATGAAATGTTTCTCTAGGAGCATCTGTTCTTTGTGATGGAGTATCTGAATGGAGGTGACTTGATGTTTCACATTCAGGAAAAAGGGCGCTTTGAGCTCTACAGAGCCACGTGAGTTCCACCTGTCACACAGCCATCATGACATACTGTACATTACTCAGTGGAAACACAATCCCTGCCATCCTTACTCAGTGTTCACATGCTTGTCTAGCTGCCCAGAGACTCACATTTACAGAAGATACTTGTAAAGATGAGCATATGTTTATTGTCTCTTTGTCACTTTTTTAGCCTGCATCTTGTTTTCTTTTATATGATGTATAAAGTCTGAAGGACTGGGGCAATGCTGGCATCTATTAGCTCCTGTTCTTTAGAAGACAGGCCTTGTAAGGAGTGAACAGCTCTTAATGTTTGTGTATGGGGAGATATCAGTTACTACACCCACTTCTCATCACACTATGGGAATCTCTCCAGAGAAAAACAATCGCAAGCTGGTGAAATAAAGCGTTATGAATCCAAAATCTGGCGGCACCTTGACTGCCAACTAAACTTTTACTTTTTTAAATTAAATTACACTTTTACAAACCTGCTGACATTTCTTAGCAAGTGCTAAGGATTCAGAGAGATTAATATGAGAGTAATAATCATGTTATGTGGTGTTTAGAACCGATGAAATTCTTGCTTTTTAGTCAGTTATAAATTTAATTCACTGAGTGCAGAAATCTTTTGAAAAGTAATGTTTTGGCTGAAGAGTTTTGACAGAATTTGGCTGTATGTAGCAGAAAAATACAAAGAGTGTACAGCCGGGTTTTAAGACTGAATGCATTCGCTGGATTTTTTTCTTATGAACCACTGAAATGCTTCATGTTCTGCTTTCTAACTGTTGTGCTTAGTCACTGATCTTACATCTCCTGTAGTTAAATCAGCGGCTGTGTCCAGTACCTTTGAGATGACAGGAGTAATTTTGTACTTTGCAAACACTGACACCTGATCCTTTGTTGGCATCCTCTAGAATTCTCCTCACTCAGTGACTGTATTCACTCTGGGTAATTTATCCTCAGTGAGTGAGAGAGAGAGTGGGCTATTTTATTTCCCTACTATTCATTCCTTTACGTGTTTGCATCTTTTTTTATGTTAATGCTTAAAACAAACATGCCTCAACAAGACAGCAGAAATTCTGTGGTTCATAAGACCGAATTTAAGTCAATTCCAGCAAAGCAGTAAATTAATTAAACAAATTTGCTTTAATTTAAATGTATGCTTACAGTCTGTGGTGTTAACCATGCATTGTTTTTGAAGACTGAATGTTAATATCAGTAAGAGCAGCAAGTTCATGCTATGAGCTGTTGCTTTTTTATGCAGTGCACTTTATGTAAGTTAACTTTGGTAGTTTTGCCTATCTTGCTGACAAACAGCATAGCTCCACCATGACTATAACATTGCCTGTTATAGTCATGGTGGAGCAGGTTGGTTGTTTAAACTTAAAAAAAAAAAAAATAGGATGCTTGTAGATGATGCATTTATACACATTTAAAGTGTTAAACAAATGAGGATGGATGGATTAAAATAAGGACTTTAATATTCTCTGCAGGGAAATTATTTTGTAACAGCTCTAATACTGGCGAGTTGTAAAATCCCACAAGCCTAACACAACACAGGACTACAAGAAATCACTGGGATGCATAGTCCGTAGTCTCAATGCAAGTGTGGATGATGTCACACGGAGTTGCCAGTTTGCTGGAGAGCGCGATGTAAACAACAGCCAATCTGGCATGTGAAAAGTCTGTGGGTATATAGTGTGGAAGTAGCCCCATGTTAAATATGTGGGCTGCAGAAGCGTTCCTTCACAGTAATGTGACAAGGGTGGCACCATCTGTTGTTAATAAAAGTGGCAAATCATCCACATCTTTATTTATTACGCTTGGATTTATTCCTGTTCACCCGAACTGTCTGAAAGCGGTTGATGGTAATCAAGGGATCTGAAATATACCCTGTTGCTATGTCTCTGTAAAACGTAACTGCACACTCATTAGGCTCATTTCCTTGTCAATCTCATGCCATTAACATAATTTCCTGCACTGTTAGAGGTGAGATATGGCTTTGATCCCCTCCTTTCATTTTCTTATCTATCTGTTCCTCCAGTGGCATTTCCTCTTATTTCTGTAGGAATGCTCATTATTGTTGTGAAAAAGACAAAGCAGTATTCTTCCATCAACCTGCACTTCCACCGCCATGCCAGTCAGGAAGTCGTCTAGTACCTGCAATATACATAATCTTCTGGTGACTTATTTATAATAGAATAGTTTCTGTAAACTTGATGACACACAAGATTAATGTGTCTAAACTGTCGTGTTGTATATTGCTGCACAGGCTGTCACAGAATATAAGGCATGTGCTGGATCTGGTTATGCAACATTTTTCCTTTGGCAGTGACTGAACTGCAGAGTCTCAGTTAAGCTCGTTGCCACCACAAAGGCTGCTGCTAACCTGACAAAGACTAGTTTCATGCACCATTTCAACTTTCCTTCAGCTTGCATGCATATCGAGGTGTCCTCTTACAACTGTGTGTTTTTGTTTTGTTCTTCGTGATCCAGGTTGAGACGTTCTTGTACATATGCCTGTACTGTCTGACTCCTATTCTATGAGGACTGCATTTCTAATGATGTTAAGTGAGAGATATTGACAGTCTATTCAGTCCTGTTCAGCAGGTCATTTAGTGTCACTGTGCAGGAACTGGGCTGGAGAGATGGCTTTGTGTGCTCTCCGGACCTGGTTGTTTCACTCGACACAGATGACAAGAGAAGCAGGTCAGCGATAGGCTAATCATTCGGCTCGCAGCAGCTCTTGGGTTTCACATTATGAGAGTGTTATTCACCTGTCTCCTACTCCATACAAATGTCCTCTTCAATAATTCAGGTGTACACTGAAATGAGTCTGCAGTTACACCAGTGTTAAGCCTCCAGCTATGTACTGAGATAGCTCCGCACAGGCCTGTAGCTTTCCATCAGAGATGAGTGTCTGATATTTCTGTCTCTGACTCCTTTGTCTTACCAGGTTCTACTCTGCCGAGATCATTTGTGGTCTTCAGTTTTTACATTCCAAAGGCATCATCTACAGGTCAGAGCACAGAATAGGAATTTCACATGAATATAAAATACACTTAAAAATCTGTTTTCTTTACATTATTTTGTTGTTGTTTTTTAATGCGCCAATGATTTCAGTTGCAAGTGTAATGAGAAAATGAATTTGCAAAGTCTCCAATCTTGTTTAGTTAGGTAATCCCACGCATTTTTGACACTTTTTCCCCCTGAAAGTTTAATTATTATTGTGTGGCATGCATTGAGCAAGGGCTGTTATGAAAACTGTGGACTTGGATGCAGTACAAAAATGTGATTTAAAATTTTTTTAAAAGATTTTGGGAAGAGGAAAATGTAAATGTGTTTATTTGTTACACTGAGAAAACCAGACTCCTGACATTTCAGAACAACACAAAACTAAGATAACTGTTACAAAATGTCTAGTAAATGAACATAGAAACAGTAGACCACTCAATTGGACTGCATATCTCAAAGACCTTTCATATCTCTGCATAATTTTGTTTTTTTTAATTATAGTGAAATCACCTATAAGTATAGTAAAAATTCAATATCCTCAAAGAAACTCATATAATTACTGCATTTTACAAAACTGCTGCTTTGTGTAGCGAATAGTAGTGTGTAAAAAATCTCACAGTTCAAAGTGCAAATGCATCTGTAATCAAACATTAATCCCCTTAAAATTTTATTTAACCTTTTATTGTAAGTTGTTATTTGTGTGGTAAATTCTGTTCTAACAAACACAAAATAGTTTTCTAAAACGTTATCATCACAATAACTCATGTTTATATCGTAACTTGGTTCTACTTTTTATTCATTTTCAGGGATCTTAAGTTAGACAATGTGATGCTGGACTGCGATGGGCATATAAAGATTGCTGACTTTGGCATGTGCAAGGAGAATGTATTTGGTGACAATCGCGCCACAACTTTTTGCGGCACTCCGGATTACATCGCTCCAGAGGTGCAGTCTTCTTCCAAAATTCTCTCTTGTGCTGAAATAATCAAATCTGCATTTAAAAACAAAACTTTTAAACGTCTGTCTGGTTTAATTGTTATTTATAATTTTTTGTTTAACTTTAGATTCTGCTGGGACAGAAATACTCATTCTCAGTTGACTGGTGGTCATTTGGGGTGTTGCTGTATGAGATGCTGATTGGTCAGTCACCTTTTCATGGAGATGATGAGGATGAGCTGTTTGAGTCCATTCGCATGGATACTCCCCATTACCCCCGATGGATTAGCAAGGAGTCGAAAGATCTGCTTGAGCGGGTTTGTATCATATCTTTAATACTAAATATAATAACCCCAAAAAGCGTTCAGACACGAAATGTCCATGAGTCCCAAAAAGTTGACTCTGTTCATCTGGACGTAGCGTTTTCAGTGGGAGCAATGTTTTATCACTCATCCAAGTGAGTTTCATGTGTTTATTTCACAAAGTATTAGGTAAACTAGTATTTGTGTCACTGGCAACAGACTGGACATTGAACAAGTCAGAAACATGAAAAGAAGCAGCTTGCAGATGCACAGAAACAGTGGGCAAGAAAAAGCTGCTTACATTTCATATCCTATATGAAATAACCACTTGAAAGGGTTTTAGGGTAACTGAGCTTAGTCCTCTGCTGGTGTGGGCTAATACTGGGATCAGCTAGTCTGCTGGGATTGTTCCAAGACTTGCCTTTGTGGGCCTGCCTGAGCTAAAGCTTTGCTTGAGGTTTAGTGAAATGAAATCAGCCTTTCTTTTGAGGGAGCATCCAAAAGCCCTCCAAATATTAACAAAAAGTATTTGGACAAGTTCTAATTGTCACACTTAGTGCAACATATCCATTGTTAATATGGTCTACTCCACCTGCAGTTACTCTGCCAGTTGTAAGACCTCGCAGAGTCCTGACCTGAATAACTTAGATTGTCTGTGGAGTAGGAAATGACGGTAAAAAAATTAGCTTGTTGATGCACTTGAGTGGAGGGAACATTAAGCACCAAGTTCAGTCCCTGGCTGGTACGGTCTGAGAACATAAGCAGTCCATTTAACTGAAAATCCTTTGTGTTTGACACATGATCACATATATTCCTTATGCAACCTTTCTGACCTTCCTTCCCTGCAGTTGTTTGAGAGAGACCCAACTCGCAGGATAGGAATTGTGGGTAATATCCGGTTACACCCCTTTTTCAAGAGCATTAACTGGCAGGCGTTGGAAATGAGAGAGGTTGAGCCCCCCTTCAAACCCAAAGTGGTACGTCACACACGTCACTGAGGATTTAAAAATTGTAGCTCTTGTGCTATGATTACATTTTGCTGAGATTTGTTTGTGGAAACTTCCAGAAAGCGCCGAATGACTGCAGCAACTTTGACCGGGAGTTCCTCAGCGAGAAGGCTCGTCTTTCCTACAGTGATAAGAACTTCATAGATTCCATGGACCAGTCGGCATTTGCTGGGTTTTCATTCATGAACCCCAAGATGGAGCATCTTTTAGAAAAATGATGTCATCCATGTCAGACTCATGTTACTCTCCTCATGTTTATGGAACAGTTTGCCTGCTTGCAGATGAGCAAGCTGTTTCACAATCAGTATTTGTTTCACCTTATTTTAAGCACAAACTATTCTTGGGTACGATCAAACAACAAACGGCCCGTGTACTGTATATATATATATGTGGATGTTTCATTTATGTGCATGCTTATTATTTGTATAGGTTATGAAGACCTGTGTGAGTAATAATATACTGTGGGAGTGGGAGTCTGAAAAATCCTTACATTCCACTTGACGTCATTGCTACCATCTGCTGCCATCATGTTTCCCTTTCATGTTGAAAATCATCTCCACTGGGGATAGAAAATATGAAATGGAGGAAAAAGGCTACAGGAACTAATTTTACTTCATGCTTCAGATATAGGTCGTATTTGTGAATGAGGTGACTGCATGTTTAGAGATTTGAGACCAAGAAAAATCCATCAATCTTAGCATTGTGGCTTAAATATGAATGTTATAATTTCAAACATCCAACTTCTTGCCTTTGACTAAGAAGAACTTGTGGTTGTAAAGTTGACTGAACAGTGCCATGTAATGATCAAACTTTAATGCTCCAGCTGTTTTCAGCTGTACAGAAAAGTTCTGTTTTGTGGATGGAGGTGCAATGAGTGCAGCCATGGGTACAAAAAGAGTAGTGAAATGACTAATTGGTGAGCCACTTAAACGCTGTATATAATATTTATGTATATTGTTGTTAACATGTATATTGGTTTGCAAAGGATGTATTTTTTTTTTTACTGTCTCCATATTTCCCATATGATTAAAAAAAAACATAAACTCCCAAGTCTGTGCTCCTTTTGTGTGATTTTGAAGTGCACGTAATAGAAAAGGTTTTAAACAAATTGACTTTCAGGAGCTGGACTGGAGGCGATCTAAAGCAATATAATCTTTATATAAATCAAATTAAAATTTTGAAGGCTTTTCACTTAAAAGCGTTTTGGATCTGATCAACAACCCATTATCATTTGATTAAATTTGATTCATAAACAAACCAAAACAAGAATCAGTATCAGTCGACAAAATATTTTTTTTTCTATTTGTTAATAAATCTTTTTATTTGGACAGGAAATATTAGACACATTTTCCCGTAACTTATTATTATTATTATTATTTTTATCAGAAATGCATATATCTGTTTATATAGAGAATATATTGAGACCCTATGGATGCTTGTTTCTGCCACTAAAACATCAACAACCAAGGTTTGAGTCAGAAAGTCGAATTTGGAGATATTAACCAGTAATGCATTTTCCAGAAACACGTGGTCCACGTGGACCTGTAGTACATAATAAATTCCCGAGCATTAATTTTTGATTTCATCTATAGATTTTTCCTAAGCATTATGACGCTATCTAGTGGCACTAGGGTGAAAGCAACGTTGCGTGACGTCACTACGTAATGCGCTTGCGTAAAATGTCTACGGAAGTATTGGTGTACGATCCACAGCTTTAACTGCCGGGCACAACTGACAGCTCATAGTTGCTCTACTGGAATAATGTCTGGTGCCGCCGGTTTGTAATGCGGTCGAGATAAGAGTTCCCACACTATGGCAGCATTATGATTCTTCTTCGTAGAAAGCAGCGGACACCTGGTATACTCCACACCTGACTACAGTTTTCACAGAGCCAAAGGAAGATCAAAATGAGCTCTCAGGACATACTGCAGAGTGTGTCCACTCTAGCGTCCTATAATGTGTTGCTACAGGTAAACAAACACGGTAGTTGATGTGTGTTGAGCATTTACAGCATTTTTTTAAATTTATTTATTCATTTATTTGTCCGGTTTTATGTCCTCAGGTAATGTTCCGTGTGCTCACCTTTCTTCTGAATGCCTTTACGCTGCGGTTTGTGTCCAAAGAGCTGATTGGGGTGGTCAATGTCAGGTAAAGTTTGCAGGAAAACAACACAATGGTTTTCGGGCTCCAGCCGCTGTAACATGTGTCCTTACGTGTGTCTTTATTATGCAGGCTTACACTGCTGTATTCCACATTAGTGTTTCTGTCCAGAGAGGCTTTCCGGAGGGCCTGTCTGAGCGGGCAATCGGGCAAAAACCACAGCTGGAGACCAGTTATCAATCTCCTATGGATGACGTGAGTTGATTAGATGATAAAATAGGCATTCTGATTTTCAGTTTTTGATGCTCACATGTTATTTCTAATTTTTCAGGGTACCCCTTGGTGTGTTATGGGCAGTACTTCTGTCATATGTGTGGCTTTGGCTCCTAGAGGTCCCAGATGCTCACACTGTCCCTTACTACAGTCCTGCTGTGGTGCTGTTTGCCTTATCTGGGGTGCAGGAGCTCCTGGCAGAACCCTTGTGGGTCTTGGCTCAAGCTCACATGTTTATCCGATTGAAAGTGGTGGCTGAAAGCTTGGCAATGATCGCAAAGTGCAGCATAACTGTGGTGCTGGTGGTGTTTTCCCGTGAATGGGGCCTTTACATCTTTTCTGCTGCTCATGTAAGAAATCAGCTGAAGTATCAGCTGCTTTATTTCTGCAGATATTTGTTTGAACTTTTCACGACTTTGTGCTGTGTTCACTTTTTCTAGTTGGTGTACACAGGGATCCTGGTGCTATGCTATGCTGTTTACTTCATTCATTTCCTGGGTTCCAAAGAGGCAGCGAGGAATAGTTTCCCACTGCGCCGTGTTAGAGATTTGCTGCCCCGCAGACAGTATGGAGAGGTACTTGACCTTGCACGTCATTATGCATTACTCATCACTGATCCCATCAAAGTCACACTGAGTCATTGCATCTGAAATCACTGTGTGCCTTCTGCTCGACCATCTCCAAATTTGCATGCTAAATTTATGGTACAAAGTTTGGATGTATGTGATGATTGCTGTGAAATATTCGCACTGAAGATCAAATCATTCTCTCTCTCTCTCTCTCTCTCTCTCTCTCTCTCTCTCTCTCTCTCTCTCTCTCTCTCTCTTTTTCTGATTTATGAAATTCCTAGTCGCAAAAATTAAGAAAATGGCATTACCATTCAACTTTCATGCTGGTAGAGCAAATATGACAATTTGTACCACAAAAACAATAGCAGACAGTCTAACCTGAATAGAAGAAAACTCTATTTTGTGCAAAGTTTACATTTTTGAGACCCACTTTTAAGGCATGCACTCTGCCCTGAAGGAATCAAATCATTCAGATTAGGTTTAAAATAAATGCAACAATGTATCATTTTCATGTATATTATAATATCATAGACAGCAGCCTTCGTTGCAGCAGTCAGCATGATGATTATCTGATCCCTGCTTGCCTGTGGAAGTTCTGGCGTTAAGGTTAGGTTTGGGTTACACTGCCTCAGATGCCTCAGGGAAACAACACCCTGAAAGTGGGTGGATAGGCCATTAAAAAATCTAGAAAAGCATTTAGCATATAAAGCTAAAAATTTATATCCAAGCTTTGTGCTATAATGTTTTAGGTAAATTAGAGACAGTCAAGCAGAAAATGTTGTAAAAATCTGATTATTTGTGATTATTAATTATATTTTGGTTACTATTCACGGCGGATATTCTTAACCTTTTTCTGTGTTTAAAGCCGTTAGTCGACAGGAATCTAGCGCGGCTCACTTGGAGCTTCTTCAAGCAATCCTTCCTGAAGCAGATCCTGACCGAGGGTGAGCGATACGTCATGACCTTTTTGAACGTCCTCAGCTTTGGAGATCAGGGTGTTTATGATATCGTCAATAATCTGGGCTCCATGGTGGCGCGCTTCATCTTCTTGCCAATTGAAGAAAGCTTCTACATATTCTTTGCCAAAGTGCTGGAGAGAGGGCGCAATGTCAAAAGTCAGAAACAGGTCTGAACTGTGGACGTTATCTCAAACAAATGTTTGTGAGTGGCTATGCTGGAATTGTTGATTTGACCTCTTTTTGCTGGTTTTTGTTATAGGAAGAAGTTGCCATTGTCGCAGAGGTCCTGGAGTGCCTGCTGAAACTGGTGCTGGTGATTGGTCTGATTATCACAGTGTTTGGTTATGCATACTCTCACCTGGCTCTGGATATTTATGGTGGCTCTCTCCTTAGTAGTGGGTCAGGTATGTGAGCTACAATCCGGTGACAGGAGACACCAGTATATGACATTTTGCTTTGCTGGGAATTTGTAAAATGTGTTTCTTTATTTTTTAGGGCCCAGTTTGCTGCAATGCTACAGCTGCTATGTCCTCCTGCTTGCTGTGAATGGTGTAACAGAGTGTTTTGTTTTTGCTGTCATGAGCCAAGAAGAGGTTGACAAGTGAGAATGCAGAAACACATATATATGTATATAGACACACAGTTATTTTATAGCGTGTAAACTGTCATTTAACACTGAGTTTATGTCCTCAGGTACAACTTCATCATGCTAGCCCTGTCTGTCTCCTTCCTCTTCCTTTCATACGTACTGACAAGTTGGGCTGGCAGTGTTGGCTTCATAC
The DNA here is from genome assembly GCF_057381845.1 of Rhamphochromis longiceps. Taxonomy (NCBI): domain Eukaryota; kingdom Metazoa; phylum Chordata; class Actinopteri; order Cichliformes; family Cichlidae; genus Rhamphochromis; species Rhamphochromis longiceps. Next base: position 20,569,854 of record NC_140561.1, read on the forward strand.
TGGCAAACTGCCTCAATATGGGCCTCCGTATCTTACACAGCCTGCTTTACATACACCGGTACTTCCAGTTGAGTCGGTGGAAACCTCTGCGAGGCCTGTTGCCCTCCCCTCTCATACTGCTGGCGTTGGGCGTCAGTGGAGTTGTCACAGCAGTTTCTGAGGTTTGTTTTTTTCTCAAAACAGGAACTTTTGAGCTGCGCTTTTAGTAAACATACTTATTATTATTTTTATTCTGTAGAAGTCTGTGATCCTAACTGGAGCATCTGTTTTCTTGTCTCCAGGCTTTTTTCTGCTGCGACAGCGGCTTGCTTCTGAGGCTCGTCCATATCGGCGTGGGGGCAATATGTCTGCTTGGTGTGGTTGTAGCTGTTCTTCTCACAGAGACTAAGCTTGTTCAGTTTGTGAGCACTCAGCTGCTGCCTCGATTCAGAAAGAAGCGCACTTAAATTAGACGTAAAACTGTTACACCTGACTCAAAGAAGTCGTGCGTTTCCACTACAAACTGAGCCGGGGAACAACCTTTTCTTTCTAAGGACCTCACATGTGTCATGAGCGTGTGTGAATCTGTGAGTTTTATATAAAAAAATGAATGAATTTAGTTGTGGGTTTAAAAAAGTGGATGTATTTTAATAAAACTCTTTATTGTTTTACACCATGACCACTGTATTTATATCTGTGGTGTTTTTCCAGGAATTAAATGGAAAAAAGTTTGGTTTTAAATACTGCGTTTGTGTTGCTCACCTACCTCTGTAGCTGTTTTGGTGAAACAGTTGTGCACAAACTAAGGCAGGCGCTCTCAGTGTTGACTGATTGGAGTAGAGTTGTATTTAAGAAGCAGTACAACATGTTTACTAAAATGAAATGAAATGCTTGACTTCTGCTACCTTACCTTGACCAAATATTTTGTTTATATTGTGAGAAGTAGTTACGTTCTTGAGCCTTGATTTGCACTAGTATTTTTTTTCCTTGTTTTTGAAAGAAAAGTTTGAGTTCAGTGCTTAAGTCAACTCAGCTACTTTGTAATTGTTTCCCTGTCTGATAAGACAGCCATTTAATTGCTTTTCTTGCCCCTAAACTAATTTCCACTGAATTTGGGGTCTCCGTGGGGTTGAATAATGATGTAATTATGGAAAATGAACCTATCCCATCAGCCCAGCAATTTTTTCACAAAGATGGATGGATGGGTGTGTGGGTGGGGTGACATTCTTTTACAGCAGGAAAAATTAAGTCTCCTCTTAAGAAAATCAAGTACTTATCTCTTGATTCACATCTTATAAACTTTGAGTTTAATTTGCATGGTTTGTTTATTGTCAGCGCTGTTAGAAAGCAGCTGCCCAACCACGCTTGCAAGATTCCTACACCGCCGATTTATTCGACAAAAAGTAATGCCACAAGTTGTAGAAGTGTTTCATTTTCTAAGGAAGAAGCAGACCCTGAGAAAAATAGGAGGGAGAGATCAAGAGGAGGAGTCAGTTCCCTCATTACGTCATTTTTTATGTGTTAGGAACAGAGTTATTGCCCACTGGAGACTGACTCACTGTTAGGTTGTGTATATATATGAGAGTGTGTGTTGGGTTCGGCCTGTTGGAGAAAGAGAGCCCGCTGAAAGAAAGAGAATTTATTCCAGGCCATCTTCAGCTACTCAACAATCATGTCTCAAGTAAGAGCAGTGTTTGAGCTTTCAAAGCAGGGCATAATTGTTGCAGACACGGGGACTGTCAGTAACCTCTGTGTTTTACTTTCCCTTTACTGCCTTTCAGCCTAATCAGGAAGATGAGCAAATGCAGCGTCCTGAAGTGAGAGAAGAAGACCTGACTGAAGCAAAGAACAAGCTGGGTGCTGCCGGGCCTCCCAAGAGCAAGACAATGGAAGTAATGGAGGAGTGCGGTAAGGACACTAAACCAGCAGATGAGAGCGAATGAAACTATTCTGCTTTCTGTATTTGGTTAAGCTAAGACCACACTGCAGCCGTGAGTAAATGCGAGGGGCGTTTCTCATGATGCTCAAGTTTCCATTCCATATACAGAGAAGAAGAAAAAAAAGAAAAGAAAGGGGTTGTAATGATGGGAGATTCCTGTCACAGTGTTCCCTCTGACACGGAGCGGGACACAATGTACTTACAGAGCAAATATTTGTCTTACATAATCCTCTTTACTGCTGCATTTACAGTGAGATATCCTACTGTTTCCTGTTCTTCACAGAGAAAATGGGTAAAGTTGCGCCCTCTGTGTTCAGCAGAGCGAGGTCAGGAGCAGAGACTGCTTTCAACACTCGCTCAGGCCAGCCAATCAGGAAATAGGAGAAAACCTGACCGTGGCTGAATCACACCTGCTCCATGTTCATGTGTTTGGATCAGCTGTTTTCTTGTCTTACTTCAACCCAAGGAAAATCTTGTTTAAAGCCCATTTTTTCTGTATTTTGTTATGACAAAATTTTACACTAGATTTATATTGATAGTTCCTTGAATTTTAAGAAAGGTGCCTAACTGATGAACTCAGTTTCAGTGTTTAAAACATATTTGTTGATCTGTCTGATACGACTTTTTGTTACACCGGAAGTTTCAGAGTGGGAGTATAAAGTAGTGTATGCAGTACACTTCAGAAAAACCTTAATGATAATAATGATAATAATGAACAGAAAGACAGATTTATTCAGCAACGATTACGAAATTACTTTGCAATAAAATCTCTTGAAATGATGCAAATTGTCTCTTCTTGCCTGTCTGTTATTACAGTGAGATGCTAGTAAACTTTACTACTAAAATCCAAAAATAAGAGGCAAAACTAAGAAAATTTAATTTTTCCTTTTTTATTTCAAAACTTTCCATTGACAAATGGAACAAATAAAAATTCATCTGAACAAAACTACTACAGAAAGCAGAGGCAGGGACACCGGAGTGAGTTACAGTGAAGGGCAAAGATGATAAAATGCAATGAACGTTAGAGTGAAACTAGGATGGACAAATACAATGATCACAAGTTTTATTTCATAAACTTGTGATCCTGATCTTGGAGGATTTTTGCTGAAGACTTGGCGTCATAGAACAGCTCATTGATCTCTTCTACCTGCTCCCTCTCCACTGTTTCTTTTCCCTGAACGCGGCCCAACAGACTTGCCGGCGTCAGCAGCTGTACAGCGTATCTGAGACAAAACAGGAAATAGGAAAGACTCAGTACACCCACACACACATATTTATAGTAAACCTGTTTATAGCAGAAGATAGTTTAATGGGTGCAAATCCTACAAGAGCTTTACTACAGTATACAGTCTTTTATCTGTAACTTTATACATGTTGGTCTCAGTGACGTAGCTGACCTATTCTAATCCCTTTGAACAACGTTTTTGTTTTTTTTTTAAACATCTGGCAACAGTTATGGCTAAACAAATTTATTACGGTACGTCAAAAATAGAAAGAGTACACATGAACTTTTAGATTTTGTTGAGCAAACCGTAACTGAGTTGAGGCATTTCATTATAACACACCCACACCCAGAGTGTTTGGCCGTACCTGAGGGTGGTCTTGGTGCCAATCTCTGCCAGGTGTGTAAGAGCCTCCTCGCTGATGCTGATTCCTTCGGTCTGAGCCCGAATCTTGATGATCTGCAGACCACAGCCTCGTTAGTGACGCATGCACAGACAGTTTGATGTCGCACATCACATAATCCACAGAAATTGGTTTTCAGACTTACCTGCTTCATCTCCTGTGGTGTGTACAACATGGTGCGAATGATCATGACTCTGTCCAGCAAGTCCAGAGGAATGCCGTGTGGAGAACTGATGTCCTCTGTCCCCCTGGTCAACAAAAACTACTTAAATCCTGAAACTGTTTTGTTTTACCTTAAAAATAAACAAAAACAAAATGTGCTTCTCTCCATAAAGCACTTCTCACCTGATTAAACAGTTTCCCCTGTTAGAAGCGAATACGACAATGGGGGCGATGCTGCTTTCCAGTGCTCGATGGAGGTACGTGAAGCATTCAATGTCCAGCATGTGCACCTCATCCACGAACAGCACGCCGGGTACGAGCTCAGCTATACCTTGGTCTATGTAGCGGTTCACCACCTTGTTGATCTCAGCACGCAACTTATCTGCAGCGAGAAATTGGCAGTGGGTCAAGAACTGAAGACAACTTGAGAGATTTAGTCTGAGTTAGGTGTTACACCGTCTCTACCAGTGATTTCTGTCTTTTTGGGCTTCATCAATTGTCCCATCATGGAGAGAATGTCCTGGCCTCCCTGAGATGAAACAATGAACCGTTTATAAAGAGTGCCAATATAAAAACAATCAAATTTAAGATGTATACAGATGTGTTTATTCCAAACCGATGCTACTTTATTATTGCAGTTATGTACCTGGGGGCGAGCATTTGCAACATCCAGGTCATGCAGTGTGACATCTTGGACAATCTCCTTCTTTTTGTGGACATCACCTTTGGGCAGCGGAACATACTCCTCTGCCTCCAGGTCAAACTCTGTTGCAAAGGTGTCACAGCGGCCTTGTCTCTGCAAAGGCACAGTAATAGAAAAGATTAATGTCTCACATTGCTGCAGTCAACAATGAAGGGAAAGGTACCACACTGCAGGAGGGAGAGCAGATGTATGACTGAACTCAGTGCCAGCCCACTGCAGAAACAAGGGCATGTGGCTGAAGGATGAAAGAGGTTCAGAAGGAAAGTCATGAGGTGGCTGTCAACAGTAACAAATGTGTCGCCCAGCCCTCCTCCTTTACCCTCTGACTAGAGCCGACCTGTGCTTCTGGCCCACCTGCACTGATTAAAAGAACCGCTCCTGCAGCCTTTCAGCACAGGCCGCAAGCCCCACTGTTGGTAAAGAGGCACTGTGGGAGATGGAGAGATAAATGGAACATGAAGAGCCGCAGGAATGAGAGGCTCATTCCAGAGTACAACACAAATGCAGCAGGGTGGAGAGAGATGAAAGCATGCCACCATGAAGGGTTGAAGAGGACAAGCAAGATGGAAAAACCCTCAACTTTGACCCGACTAAGACGTTTTTTGGAAAAAACATTTTTCATCTGTAAACTATACACAATCTGGTAAATGAACAATCAGCCATGATCAGTTTCTCGCTTTTGCCAAAAACCAAAATGTGCTGCAAATGTAACATAACAGCATAAAAGTAAAATAGTTTACCTTCACGGCTCCGCTGTTAGCTTCAATGTAGATGACGTCTCCCACCTCCACACGCTCTTTCTGAAGACTCTCGTAAATACTGGGATCCAGCTAAGGAAACACAACAACTTTAAATGTTTTAAAGCAAAACGCTGGCCTAGCTTTGGCTGTCAGCATTATAGGGGTTTTTTTTGGCCTTTTTCAGCTTTATTGACAGACACAGTGAAGAAAGGACAGGAAAGCTGAGGGGAAAGATTAAAACTCTCAGTCTGACCTTGAGCTGCTTTGTGCCTTTGGCAGTCTTCAGACCGATGATGACGTGGCTGATGGTTTTGCCGTAGCCGCCCATGGGATTCTCGGTCTCGCATGGGGTCAGCTCTGTCACCTCCCCTTCATACACCTCCTTTGTTTCTTTGATGCGCAATCCTGAATATGGCGCAGCATTACAGTTACACATTTACACACATACAAACTTATGCACAACCTAATCTGGTCTTTATATTCCTACATGAGCTAAGCCGCAGCATCCATTGGGTCACCGAGCAACGTATTTTATTACAGAAAAGAAACATGTGTCCTGTGAAATGACTGGACATTGTTCAGTGTAACACGATCATGCTCTTGTTCCTGTTACATGCAGCACACAGGTGTCTAATCCTCGGTGCTGTGGGGCACAGAGCAGCTCTAAAGGCGGGGACTGTCCATCAGGGTGCTGTTATTGACAAGGTGATGACAACGTTCAAATGAAACCTGGTCTCTCTGAAGAATCTGCTCAAGGGGTGGAGTGAATGTGCTAATGACCACGTCTCCCTCCACCTTGGCTCCATTTGCTGCCCACTCAACAGGTAGCATCAGCAGTCTCAGATCCCCTTTCTGCTATTCCTTCTCACCACCTTTATAAATCTGCTTTACAGTGTTACCTTTCAGCTCATGACAACTGTGTGTGCAAGAGTTTCTTTCTTACTGCTAGTATGACCTGATCTTTTCCCACCAGTACAATAGAAGACATGCATAAAAATATTATTTTTAAAAAGACAAAATGCTTTAGGTGTATATCAATATTAAATCTAATTAAATCATTAGGCCAGTTTCTTATTTTCTTACCAATTAAGCCTTTGGTAATAGTAAGCTCATTTTCACTTCTACAAACTAAATGCCCAACAGGTCACAACCCATCGAGTAAACCTGGAGAACAGAAAACTAAAATCTGGGTTAAAAATCTATCCAACACTCACCAATCGCCCTCCTGAAATTCTCCATCAATACTTCTGTCTTCTTGATTTCAGATGAGTAGACCTCACTGCCGACCATGGGGCAGAATGGTACCTTGTTTCCCAGCTCCTGTGCCATAGCCAGGGCGAGGGCAGTCTGAAGGTGCGCAGGCAGGAAGAAATAAAGAGGCATGGTTAACAAACGCTGCAGAGATATCTGCTATATTAAATTAAACCTTACTGCTGAACACAGCACACTTACCTTTCCTGTTCCAGGTGGCCCTGCCAGTAAAATGGCCCTCCCTGCCATCTTTTTTGAGCGGATCAGCTCAACGATGATACCACAAGCCTGGAGAATAAGACAAATTAGACTATTATGCACACGCGCAAGGTTTAAATGCAATACAACTAACTAGCAAAACCCCCACTCCTGAACCCAGGCGTTATACAACCCTGTTGGAGAACTGTAAAGCACACGAGGCAACGCATCTGTTGTGGCTAAAGTCACACTCTGATACAAACGTCCGTTCCTTTAATGTGGCTGACAAAAACAATTCAATTCAAAGCCCACCGAGTGGAACAAGAATTTAGCAATTCACATCCGATTTAGTAGAGTGTTTAAAAGTTTAACAGCATACAACTGTCAAAAAGTACAATAATGTCATAAAATAAGATATACATGAATCTAAAATAAGGCATTAGCTCTTTTACTCTGTGTTCTTGGGGACAGGGGGGCTTTCTCTCATTAGTAGAAGGCAAAAAGAGTTCCGATGGTGTTATATCTCATGGATGAGGTAGATCTGCTGTGTGTTCATGTGTGTTTTTGTGCATCTGCGTGTTTAAGTGTGCTAGTGTATCAGTGAGTGAGTCTGTCTGTAATCCCTTTAAGGGTGTGTGGCATTGCTGCAATGAAGAAAAGCGAGCAGATCGACATTCTGAATGTCACCCTGAGCGCTGATGTAAACAAGATGTTATGATCATATAGATGCTATTAATAATGAAGTGTCCACCCTAACAGCACCAAGTCAGTGGTTTAGAGTTTTACTGGCACGTGGACATTTTTTTTAGGCCTGAAGAAAAAACTTTTATATGGTTTTTATTAGAAAACACGATTTTATTAATAAACCATTTTATGTTATTAAAAATCAGAAAAATACTGTTACGAAAGCCTTGAAATAAATGGCCTAATATACACCATGCTCACCTTTAGATTCACCCCTGCTTGCTGCAGGTTTGTGATTGTGATTGAAAGTGCTGCTGTTGTGTTATGAGCTTTTTGTTTAAAAACTGGGGGCTGTGTGGATTTAATGGCTTAGTTTTTTTCTATTGCATCTCTATTTTTAGTCGCAAATATGAGTGAGATGCTGGGTGATGACTGAGAACAACAGAGCTGTGGGTTAAACAAAGCATAGAAGCAAAAACAATTTGCCCCAAGGATTTTTTGCTCTTTATAACCGAGTTATGCAAGTTATTCTGAATTGTAGCAGCACTACAAGCTGTGTCAATCTAGTTATAATCTGTGCAATCCTCTGTAGCCACTCACATTAACTGTCAGAGAAAGAATAATGCATTGTATATTTGTATCAGAATAGCAAATAACAGCTTGCACAATTACTTAAGAAATGCTAATTGTTCTCGTTCCCATCCTGTGATCCCGCTTTTATCATCTACAAAATATTGCTCGCCTCAGTAAAATTCCATCCAAATCGGAAATGGAAACAACTGGACTACTGCAATTCACTGTACATTGGCTTCAATAGGTCATTTGTTGGATCGCTTACAAATAGTCCAACCAGCAGCTGCGAGGCTACCTCCAAGTGTTCTGATGTGACACCCTATTTGACGTCTTCACCCTGGATCCCCATAAGTTCAGACTAAGATCTTTGCAATCATTTTCAGAGCCCTGCATGATCAAATGCCTGCGTTCATTAGTAAATGATTGCATCCATATACAGCATGCAGGTGATTGAGATCTTCTGGCCAAAACCTCATTGTTCTACTCTGAAGACCGAAAATGAAAGGAAATCATGCATTAGGGATCGAGAATGTACTACTATTACATTTAAAATCCGTGGACTCCAATGAAACTTTAAAGGAGCTTATTTGCATAGACTTGCTTTTTCCTAGTGGAAATTATTGTTGTGTTTTTATATCAGCATTGTTCTTTGTTGATTGTTGTGGTAAAGCATTTCATCTAGAAATGTGCTATATAAATATGTTTTACCTTCATTCGTTACAAAAACATCAGCACTGGGTGCAGCGCATGTAGCAGAGTACACATCGGAGGTGGGCAGGGTCAATGTAGGAATTTTAAGAATATTAAGAAAATAATTTCTAATATCTGATTTTTTTTTATCTGTCAGAAATATAAAACAAACAGATTTCCCTAACATTTGTTACTATAGTAATTCATTAATGCTCTGGTTGTTGCTTCTGTGGCGTTCCAAATTACAGGGAAGTTGCAGAGTGCCCTCTGATGGACAAACTATGCAGTGTCAATACGTCGTTCTCTAGTCTCCTCTTTATATTTTCCCTATTTTCACTGTTAAGGCAGTATAAATGCCAATACTAACAGACCACTAAACAGCTATTAACTGTTGATAAACCTACCCTGCTGATAAATGAATCAGGCTCTAGTCTACGGGTGTCAAACATATGGCCTGGGGGCCAAAATAAACCAAGCAAAGACTCCAATCCAGCCCATTGGATGACTTTGGAAAATGTGCAAAGTGGAATAAATTATTATTTTTTAAACTGTATTTTCATAGGTTTTACAGCTTTTTCCTGCTGCTAATGACATCCCTATTCATATTACACCAAAGCAACAGATAAGCAATTAAATGACAGAAAATTTCCAGGTTTTTTTTTCTCCACTATTTTCTAAAAAGGCTCCTTTTTTCACAGCGATTCCCAATTAAATATAATTTTTGTGACTTAAAAAAAAAATGCTGTTTCATAGTTGCAGGTCAGTCTGAACAGGGAACTACCAGAACCTTTTCAGCAATTTTAGACATTTATTTCTTTCAGTTTAAGACTAAAGAATCATGTTGACAGAGTTCTTTTACTATTTACTACAGTAAAATGTCTATATCATGTAGAAAAACTGAGACATGCTGTTTAAATTGCACGTCTTTATCTTATGTTAAGATATCTCAGAGATTAAATGTGCAGTTATACACTGACGGAAAAGAGTTTCACTGGTCCAGCCCACTTAAGATCAAAGATGGATGTATGTGGCCCACAACATGAAATGAGTTTGACATCCCTGCTCTAGTCTTTACCATAACTTTGCTATTTAGTTTGTGAAAAGCTTTGCTGGGTTAACAATGAACCTGCAATGTTTAATTTTCAATAAAACTCACACTAACTGGCAAATATATCAGTTTGTACATTCAAATAAATGTTACTTACCAATGTCAGTGGCAACTGATCATTGAATTGGTGTGTTACATGAGTTTTGTGGGTGTACATTTTTTAAATATAGTGTGACACCCTGAAAAACTTTACACCACTTTTTTTATTAGTAATGATGTTTTTTTTTTAAATTACCAGCACAAAATGGGAATAAATAGCAAATAAAAAGATAAATACAAAAAATTGACAATGGCCAGCAAGAAAAATTTGTATGCCATTAAAATTTGTATCAGCTCCCATAATTCACTGCTGTTCGGGATCATTTAATTTTCCACTTAAGAAAAGGGATATATTAAACCACATTTGAATGTTAAAATGGCTTTAAATAAATGTAGTTCATCTGGTTGTCCTTATTGTACCTGTACCCAACAGCAGATCCGTTTTTTCTCAACTAGATCCATCAACAACTGATACCTCCCTGCTTTCCGTTAGAAAACAGTTATTATAAATTCACAATTCATACTTTTAATCCAGATTAAGTTAAACTATAGGGATGTATATACCGTCTTCTTATAAGTTAGCGTCTCTCTGTCACAAATCGGACCCGCAAACGACAGCGACCCCACTCAATGCTAATAGGATTAGCTTGTACTGTAGTGCCTGTAAAGCGCTCAATTGTCCTCGTAAATATTCCCTTCTTACATAATATTCCCCCAAAAGAAAAAAGAAAGCAAATGACGTGAAACACGAATATTACCTCTCTTGCAGCCTCCTGGCCCACGAGTCCACATGCTGTCTGTTTAGCATTACCGGCCTCGTCTAGCCCCAGTCCTTTGACGTGACTGTGTGAAGCGATCCTCTGCGTTTTTGTTGTGCTTTTTACCTCCTCGATCTTCATAGTTGCGTTATTTGTGAAAATGTATAGTGTAAAGTCTGCCAGATGCGTTAAATACACATATAATCTCTAATACGAAATACCGCCTCAATCGGCGCCTAAACTCAAAACACAGGAAAATCTGTTTCCATGTGGGTTACTAGGGAAAATAAGCGGAAGTGATACCTTTAAGTACCGCCCATCTAACAACTGTGGTAAACTATTGGGCTACGCCAAATATCCCTGAGCATTCATTGGATTAGAGCATGTCAATCACATTTACACTCCAGAGCCCGCCCTTTTGTCGTTTCCCATTTCCGTTTGTGTTTCTGTTGGTTTGTCGTAGTAGAAACTGTCAAAAACTTGCAAATATATGAATTAAAATACAATATAAATGCAGGAATAAAAAAGGTGGACGGGTTTTAATAATTTCAAAATTAAGATGTGATTAAAGTGCTATTATGAGTGATCACTTTCCTTTTATGATTTTTGTCTGCTAATAAAAAACAGTTCCCCCTTAACATGTTGTCCCTGGGATAGAATACACTGACACTAGGGAAGACTTTCAACAGTTTCCTCGAAAGTTATGTCAGATTTATTACTAAACCACACGCTGTAAGCCACAAAGTATTCGTATATTTTGTTGCGGCTTTGCTAAATAAGCGCAGTCTGTGGCCATAAACTAGCCCCGCTTTTTGTCTGTTTTTGGAGCCGAGTTAAGCGTCTCTCCCAGAGTAGAGAAAAATACGCGCTCCAGGTAAGAGTTCAACAACATGTCCGAATCTTCTGACACCCGCACGAAAACGTTAAATTTCAACGTCGGCGTGCTCGGACATGTCGACAGCGGGAAGACGTCGCTCGCCAGGGCGCTGAGCAGCACCGCGTCCACTGCCGCCTTCGACAAGAACCCGCAGTCCCGCGAGAGAGGCATCACTCTGGACCTCGGCTTCTCCTCCTTCACTGTGGATCTTCCCGATCACCTGCGGGACAGCGTGGGGAAGCAGCCATATGACAGCCTCCAGTTTACCCTGGTGGATTGTCCGGGGCACGCTTCTCTCATTCGAACTATCATTGGAGGTGAGCTCTGATGTAGGAGGGTCACGATTTCCCATTTTAAATACAGGATTATCAAAAGAAATGACAACAACGATTTTATCGCGATATTTACAGAAAATGTAAATATGCAGTCAGTTAAATCTACTTTGTGTGTGTATGTGACTGCATGCTGTCTTCTTGGGCAATAAAATAACTTGCAGGAATCTGGGTACAAAAAGTTTGGATGTGAGACCACAGACATAAAATACCTTCATAAACCTCAATTTCACATAATTTCCTTATTGATGCATGCTCAATCATCCAGGTAAGTAAATCCCCAAAAGTTGATTCTGTTCATCTGGGCGTAGCGTTTTCAGAAGGAGAAACGTTTCAACACTCATCCAAGTGAGGCATTTTTTAAAAAACACCACGTCTCAGTGGCTGCACCTTGGTCCACCCCAAGGATCTGTCCCCTGACACAAACAGAGAAATATAGTGTAAGTGTTAAGTGCCAGGAGGATTGGCAGGATTTATACATCGGGGAAACCAAACAACCTCTGGCTAAGCGGATGGCACAACACAGAAGAGCCACTTCGTCAGGCCAGGACTCAGCAGTCTATTCACACCTACAGGCCAGTGGACACTCTTTCAGTGATGAGGATTTACACATCCTGGACAGGGAGGAATGCTGGTTTGAGCGTTTAGTCAAGGAGCCCCTTTACGTGAAAAGGGAAAGACCATCTCTGAATTGAGGAGGGGGCCTAAGGGTACATCTCCGCCATCTTACAATGCTGTAATTGTAGCCATTCCCCAACTCCCTGTAAATGGTACTCATGGTCATTGATCAATGGGCTTTGATCAGTGGTTGTTGTCATGAGAATTTGCATATTAATTGATCAAGGAACTGACCTCCCAGCCCATTGTTCCCTCAATGGTGCTAGTTTCAATCATTATACAAATGTACTATTTATAAGATTGGGGAAACCTGCAGTCAGCTGAGACTGAAGAATTCACTTGGATGAGTGATGAAATGTTTCTCCCACTGAAAACGCTATGTCCAGATGAACAGAAAAGGCATTTATGCAGGAAAAACATTCAGAATTCACAAATTCTTTTACACATATTTGACTGACTATGACTGACTCACTGGGAAATAGCCTTTGAAACAGAGTGGACTACAGGCAGTCACAACATCACCCAAGTTTATATATAACCATCAAATGAAAATTGGAAAAAGTAAGTGCTGGAACATCATAAGATTTAGTGCTGATCAGTCACGAATGAACAAGTTTGTACAAAACAAGTTTTAACAGTATGTCCATAAAAACATTAAAACATGTCTGGGATGCCTTCAGTAGCACAAACACTGACAGTGTTTGGTGTAAGGGTGTACATTATCAGACTAGTATGTTTGTATCAATCACAACAGATCATTCTTTCAGATCTTTGTGAGGGCTGCAGTCAACAGGCCTTAATAGGATAGTAACTACATCCTCGCTACATTTGAGCTTCAATTTGTTGTCCAGCAGAGGGCGCCCTCTCTTTTTCAGCACGCCTCAGTGGGTCTGTGTGTGTTTTGTTTTGTTTTTTTCAAAGCTTGTTTGAAAGTATGTTGAGTTTAAAGGTTGGAAGTATTTGGAGAAACAACTTTAGGATTTGCAGATGTTCAGAGCAAGAAGTCCTGTTTTCTTATTTACTGAACAATAAAAGGTTGTTTTAGAAGCCCATTAAACACTAAATGCATTTGTGTTGTGTGACCAGCACTGTAAAAGAAAAAAAAAAATGCAAGAGCCATTTAGGTGGCACATGCTGTAGATTATGGAGGAGCAAAATTGTGTGTGGATTGGGGTCTATATTAAACTTCCCCTGTAGTCCCAAGTGGGGTGAGCACAGGAAAGAGAGATTGCCAAAATCAGGAAAAGAAAGAGGGAAAGGAAAGACAACCAAGTGAGCTGCGGCTCCAGTTTCAACCCTCTAGCCTTTTATTCTCTCTTTGCCTCTGTGCACCCCCTCCCTTTATTTCTCCTCTTTTTCTCCTGTTATTTTTGGGTGTCCGTGTCCATTCCTGTTTGCATTGCTGTTGTCGGCTACATAGCCTCTAAGCATTTGCATCTTTTTATAGAGCAGGAAAGCTGAAATGCCTTTAACACAAAGCACTGCATTGTTCCCCTTCAGCTCACTACTTTTCTTTGACCTCTGTGACATCTGCCTCCTCTAGGTGCCCAAATCATCGACCTGATGATGCTGGTGGTGGATGTGGTGAAAGGGGTGCAGACTCAGACTGCAGAGTGTCTGCTGATAGGGGAGCTCACCTGCCCTCGCATGGTTGTTGTCCTGAATAAGATTGACCTACTGCCACCCAACAAGAGACAAAGTGCCATTGAGAAAATGACCAAGAGACTCCACAAAACACTGGAAAGCACCAGGTCTGCAATTATATCTAAAATGATAATTGGGTTACACAGCTGCATAATGTAGAGCCACACATTAGTGGGGTTACGGGGATCCCAAGCACTTGCAGTAATCACAGGTCTAACCCTCATGTCAGCTCCCTCATTTATTACACTTCATATCTCTCCCTCTGTGTCCAGAGTTAGTCTGCTCAGCCTGCTTATATTTCAGTGATGCTTTAAAGAAAACAACCCCCCCCCCCCCCCCCCCCCAAAAAAAAAAAAAAAAAAACGAAAACATTGAAGCATGACATGATTCCACCTTGTTGTTTTTCTGTCGGACAGATTTAAGGATTGTCCTGTGATTGCCGTAGCAGCAAAGCCAGGGGGTCCCGAGGCTCCTGACACAGAGGAGCCACAGGGAGTGCCACAGTTAATAGAGGTAAAAGAGACTGGTTCCACTCTGTTGTTACTAGTTAGTCAATAATAAATGAGTGATCAGTAATTTACTATGATTACTTAATTGATGTGCTTAAAAATGAGTTGGTCACAGCAAGTATTTCTTTAATCACACATTCTCAAAGTACCAAATTCAGTGAGTTAACATGCGTGAAACATTTTTAGATATTATTTAGAATGTGTCTGCTGAGTTTGGATTTATGTTGATAGGTTTTTGTTTTGTGCTGATTCATTCATTCAGTCAAGTGAGTGGAAGAGTAATACAATACAATATAACTTTATTTATAGAGCACATTTAAAAACCAACACTTCACATAAAAGACAGAAAATAAGACAAATATTCTAAAAATTTAATATTATTAAATATGTAACATATAAAACATATTAAAAGCACAAAGCCAGAAAAGATATGCATAAAATGTAAGAGTAAATTTTACCTTTTATACATGGGAAGTAAAGCTTCCTGTGTCTCATTGAGCACAGTATATCATGAACTGTAGGGTTGAGTATCACATACTTGTGGGCCACATTAAGTGTCACCACTGGCTCACGGGATGTACATGAAAATTAAATAATCCACAAGGAGCCATAGCTAAATAAATTCTAACTAATGTAAATAAATGCTGTCAACACTTGTCTGTAGTTCTGCCATGAGATAAAAATGTGATGATAATGTTTTAGGCTATTCTTTTTTTTATGCGTATCTAAATTATAAATAGTTTTGAAGCCATTATTGTTAGTATTTTTTTATTTTCCTCATTGTTTTGAAGAGACAAACGTATGCAATAAGAGCAACATTTGACAGCTGGAAAAGAAGCTCAGTGCTCTCTGGTGGTCAAACTGTAATGGAAACATTACTTCAGGCACATCTGGAACGTGGAGTTTCTTTACTGCTCACTGATTTCGATAAACAATTGGTTGATTTTACTGGTCAAACTAAGTCAAGTGTTCAATAAAGCTAAATAAAACGTAACCTAAGGATGGTACTCTGGAGAGTTAATGTACATTTTCCTGGAGTGTGAAAAACTGCTGAGTCGGATCAACTCTGTCAACATAAGAGGCCGAGCTTCAAAAACAGGATTAATGAAGACAAGATATGGATCTCATTAATGCTTGTATGTGTCCGAAACCATAGACGTGACCTTCAGATATTTTTTCAAATCGATTAGAGTGTCTTTTTTGTATTTCATTTTGAATATGTGCTTTCTCCTTCTAGCTTTTGAAGAAACAGACATACCTACCAAAGAGAGACCCTGGAGGTGACCTCCTAATGGCTGTGGACCATTGTTTCTCTATCCGTGGTCAAGGAACAGTCATGACTGGGACCATCCTGCAGGGGTCACTGGCCATTAATGACACTGTAGAAATCCCAGTGCTAAAGGTGTGTTCCAAAAAAATGGGCACGAATTTGGAATTTCTGATATGTACAAGCACGAAACATTCCCGAGCAGTGGAAAAACATTCGAAGGAACCGCAGTTTCGGAAGTTCAGAAGTTGAGTTGGCTGTGGGCAGAAAAAGGGACGGCTTGCCGGCTGGGATCAGAGGATGTGTCAGTTTAGTACGAGGGAAGGATGGGGGGACTGGGGGTGGACTGGGAGCACAGGAGTTGGGTAATTTAGACCAGATGCAAACTATGAGCATGTCTCAGTGGTCTTGTGTGCAGTCATCATGGTCACCTCTTGGAGGCAGCATATAGCTAGATTGATAGCCACTTGTTAAGGAGCCTCAATCCAGCTTACGGGTGATTTTGTCTGTGTAATAGGCAACAAACACAACCATGAAATTCTCAGTGTCAAGCTAGGGATCGAGAGTGTGGTGTGACATATACGTATACATAGATGCTCATCTGGACACCTTTAAATCATCCATGCGTTCACCTGTTTTTGGAGATGCGTATTTGGTGTAACAAAACAAAGCTTGGCATCTATTTTTCAATCAGTGTCTTATTTATCTTCATATATATTCAAATATGATTTTTACTCTTCAGGTCCTTTTCTCAGAAATTAGTCATGTATAATATTTTACACTTTAATGGGACTTTTTAAATATCCAAGAAGTTTAATTATTTGTCTTTGCATTTATCAAAGCTAATATGCTGACAAATAGTTCTTATCTTTTAGAGATGAACAGTGCACTTTAAACTGTAACTTATACAAGCTTTTTGTTTACATGTGTGCATGTTTTATTGATAAAATTCCGTTAAAGGGCGTTTTTGTGTGTTTTAAATATCAGAGTACAGGAGAAAATGATAACTATTATAACTGATGTTTCATTTCTTTTTAATCTCTACATGTATTCTGGGTTTGTTTTTCAAATTTTACCTCTAAAATGAAAACATTGATAAAAATAAAAATGATAAAGGGAATATAAAACATTATTCTCTTTCAAAAGGAACCTATAGGAAGTTAAATTCTAAGCTGTAAACTTTACTGTAGAGCCCTAGTATGCTTTCTCCTTCTCAGTTTTGCAGTTGTAGCTTTGTATCTGTTACATCTCAGTCTCTTATTACGTTTACATGAGGAAACTTTATTGTTTGTATTTAAATGTGTTTTGAGCTGTGTTATTTATTTCTCTATGCTCTCTGACATCAGGTGACCAAGAAGATAAAGTCGGTGCAGATGTTTCGGAAGCCCGTGTCTGGGGCCATGCAGGGGGATCGGGTGGGTGTGTGCGTAACACAGTTTGACCCTAAACTGTTGGAGCGTGGTGTGGTGTGCACCCCTGAATCCCTGCGCACGCTCTTTGCAGCTGTCATCTCTGTAAGGAAGATAGGCTACTTCAAGGGCTCTCTGTCCACCCGTGCCAAGTTCCACATCACAGTGGGTCACGAGACAGTCATGGCAAAGGTGACCTTCTTTGGCCTGCCACCTGTGGG
This sequence comes from Rhamphochromis longiceps, assembly GCF_057381845.1. Lineage (NCBI taxonomy): Eukaryota > Metazoa > Chordata > Actinopteri > Cichliformes > Cichlidae > Rhamphochromis > Rhamphochromis longiceps. Next base: position 20,587,181 of record NC_140561.1, read on the forward strand.
TGCCTCAGAGCCCCCTCCAGACTCTAAGCCGCCTCCATCAGAGCCCTGCTCACTGGAAACTCCGTTCACCTTCGACAGGGAGTACTTCTACCAGGATGAATATGTAACTGGTCAGGGAGAGGGGAGTTTGGGGCCTGACCCAGAGCAGTGGGCTCTATTGGAGTTTGAGCGGCCAGTCACGTGCCCTTTGCTCTGTCTAGTAATTGGCTCAAAGCTAGATACAGACATCCACGCCAATGCATGCCGGCTGGCTTTCCAGGGCCGTCTGCTGCAGGGGTTTGAAGATAAAAACTACGCTGAGACCGATCTACCTCGTCTGCGCATTTACAAAACCAAGCACAAGGAGGGACAGGTGGAGAGGGTGAGTGCACGCTCAGCAGTTTGTCTCTCATTTAAAATGATCAGTGTGGTGACCTTTCAGCCTTCTTTGGAGTCCGCTCCTTGCATCTCTGCCCGCTCTGTCACCTTGCGCTCCTTTTGCATGCTCTGAATCTTTGGATGTTTCTCATTGCTGGTGGCACTGGAGCGTGTCGCAGACAGAGCCCCTATTGTATATTCATAAACAGACACGTACACACAAACAAGCATGCATATGCAGCTCTGGTGAGCAATATTTGAGGCATGGGATGGGTATGCATGCCTTAGCATGTGCTGTGACAGAGGTGTGCGTGGGTGGCCGCCTGACGCCACTAGTCCTGTCTAGCTGTCAGAGGCTGGCGCTGTTTGGACACACCTGAGTGGCACACGAATATCCACATCCACTGTGAACTAGCCTAACTCTCCCTTCTGTCTGCCTGGGCGTCTTTCGCTCTCATTCTCTTCCTCTCTGTCACATACTCTCGCCACCTTTATTTTCATATTTGTGTGATTGCTTTTTCATTGTGTCCTGAATCCCGAGCCGCTCTCTCTGTGGTTTTCATCAAACATCTAACTGACTTAACTTGGATTTGTCATTTTTTCAGAAACTTAACAAGTTATATTTAAATTTTTGTTCACACTAAGTGTGATGTTGATAATAGCTGTTGTCATTCTGTGTGTTACATTCTGTGTGTGCAGCTTCTCTGCATGTTTCCCTCATAGAAAGGCAGATTCAGGTCAGGGTTCAAGTGTGTGAATTAGTTTCCTGCTTTAGCACCTCAGGCTGTTGACAGCTCCACTCGCTAACTCAGGAGCAGAACAGCATGTGCACGAGGTCAGATGGTGGTCGTGTGACGTTAACGTTGTCACTCGTGTGTCTCCCAGAATGCAGCAGTTATGCTTCAAACTTAAAGAATGTCCTTTTGGTAAAAGAACACATTAGTGGCATTGTTGAGATATGACGAACTCGAACAGCCACAATTCAGACGGTCTGTCAAACGACGTATACAGCAACTGTATTTTTTTTTTATCAGCTCATCAGTCACGCTTGCGATACATCAGGGTCAAATGTTCAAGAATGAATGAGGGTTAAGCAGAAGAGAAAGGAAGAGCTGGTGATGAGGGCGAGTTGGAGACAGAGCGGTGCCCTCACGTTATCAGATTAGCAGCGGGTTATATTGACTTAGTGATGGATGATAATCGAGAAATAAAAGCAAATATGCCATTAAGTGCACAACCATGGAAAAGAGAGTGCGAGACAGCCAGGCCGCGGGACTCGAAGAATGCAGCTGGACGGTGCAATTGATGAGGATGTGGGACAGATCAGCTCTTTGTGACGGAGGATTAAGTCACCACAAGATGAGCAATAAATGAATTATTAGATCATACGCTGCCTTGCACACTGTTTGCATCATTGTTGCTCTCTTGTGCCCAGGTAACCGATGATTACACTGTGATTGGCCGCAGCCTGTTCAAGAAGGAGACCAATCTCCAGCTCTTTGTGGGGTTAAAGGTCACCTTGTCCACAGGAGAAACTGGTGTCATTGAGGGTGGGTTTGGCCAGAGCGGGAAGTTCAAGATTCGCGTACAAGGTAAGGATTTAGTGAAACAACTACCCTGATGTTTTCTGCTGCACATAACAGTCTCTCCCTCTTCATCAGTGCTCACATCAGGAGGAAATTCTCTGTCTTTCCTTGAATTTTTGGGGCTCACCGGACAGTTTTCAGGATGTGGTAAAAGTGGTCGGCCTGACATCCCGAGCCACATTCCCAGGATTCCTCTGGGGATTGCACGTGTTCCGGGGGAAGCCTGATCAGTGTTTATTTTACCTTCTGTTGCTCAAAACCCACGACTCCACACCAGGAGGGAAGAGAAAACAAAAATATCTAGAAAGAGAGCCTCACCTACATCCTTTTTGCTGCCTTACTCCTGCATAATCAAAAGTCTTACATATACTGTCACGCACATCTTCAGGCAGGAACATAACATGAGACATTCAGGGGTATAAGACAGAGAATGATGGGTTATGATCTGTTTGAGCAGTTGTACTCCTAACCCTCAAGTGAATCCATCATATTTTGTATAAGAATACTTTTTTAATGGCTTTACATACAGATTCTTACCAACATCATTAAGTGAGGTGGTCTCCTTGGCAAAGCCAAAGTCTGTGAGCTTGAGGGGGGCACCGGGTCTCTTTCAGGAATACAGTAAGTTCTCTGGCTGCTGGGAGTATTCAGGAATCTAACAAAAAGATATGATTACAACATTAGTAACTAAATCACCCTCAGTTGAAAGAAAAATAAAGTAAATTTCTTATGAATAAGTATGATAAGCCAATGACAAATCGCTTGAGATCTCTGTGGGCGATGTTGATTGCGTGTAGAAATTGGATAGCCTCACCTGTGCTCTTCATGATGTTAGTAGCCTCTGAAGTGGTGAGACTGTCTGGTCTTAAAACAGATAATAAATGATTGGACTGAAAAGCTTGTCACCATCCATGCTAAAAATTCAATTTCAATTTGCCAGTTTGTTAATCAGTTCAAGTAAATCATTGCGATAAAAATTGCCACTAAAAACCTATTAGGAATCTACTAGGACCAGCCAGAGTCTCGAAAGGCACAGAAGGTAGGTTGCTATGGTTGCTTTCACACTCTTTTAGTATAACTAAAAGAGAGATTAGCAGTTGATCATTTTAAACACAGGTCTAAACAGATCGTTAATGTGTTCAACAGCAAAGATGGAGGATGACAAACTCTCTTAATGCCCCCTTTATGGTTCAGAAACTTAACATCAGCATGCAGCATGTACAGACATACGTATGTAAAGTAATGAATCCTGGTTTTCAATATTTTTTATGCAATGAGGAGTTTCAGCATCCCAGTTCTACTAAATCTTTTCTCAGCTTTAGAAGGGATGTATTGTCCTCATATTCTCAAAAGCAACAATTTTCCTTGATCAAACAGATTTCCTCAACCAGCTCTGGTTGCTCTTGTTGTTCTGGTTGCTCAGTTGTCAAACTGCATGTACTTCTGGATATCTCTGATTCTCACATGGTACACCACAAAATATTAAAGAGCAATGTTTAGAAGCTGAAAAATACAGTAAAGACAAAGCTTATAATGTTAAAAAAACCCACATATATTTCAAGGGCCATAAATAGAAACATGTTCCTTATCTAACTTCCTGTAGGAAAAAACCCCCTGAAAAAATGTAGATTCCAACAAATTCATGATAGGAAACATTTTATTTTTAAATGTAATAAGCTTATAACAGGAGGAAAAGACGAATATGTAGTTGTTTGGAGGTTAAAGCAGTTTGTATATGCTGGAAGTCTGAAGTAGTTTCTTTCTCACTCAGTGTAAAAAAAAACAAAACAAAGCAAAACAAAGTATTGAAATGCTTTTACTCTAATACACAAGTTAACTTGTAAATATTATGAGCTCTCCTGCGGCCAGCACAGGTCTGTTTCTAATGTGTGTGCCTGCTTTTACACAGACTGCACCCACAGATTATTTCCTGTTCAAATCAGCTGTTCATACCTGCATTATTCATAGGGCTGCAACTAATGATTATTTTTATCATTCAGCTGAGCATATAGTCTAAGATAATATTCCTATAATTGTGTGTTATGTTAGAAATAGGTAAGAGGCCTATCCACAGATTTCTTGTACAGAGTAGAAGTAGTAGTGACCGGAGTATTACTGATTGTTACTACTTTTCTAAATATACCGACACAAAACTGTCAGTATATTTGCCACTGCACATGTTCTCCAAGCATGTGTACTTTACCACTGAAAAGCCCAAAAGAACTGTGTAATACATTAGGTTGCTGTCGTTGTATTGATTCAGTCACTTCGTATCTCCACAGAAAACAAAGTGATCTTCACACCAAAGACAGTTTTTATCCGTATTTTATGCTTTTTGCTTATTAACTTTGAACCACATCTGACAAATATTTTTTAAGTAAAAATCGTCATGCTTTGAGAGACGCTTTAAGTTTGTGTAGTACCTGTAAAGTTTAATTTTGCTGTGTGTGGAAAATGCCAAGACATTGGCAGCATTTGTGGGCAGAAACCAAAATAGCAATCCTCATGTGTCACTTGAACCCAAGTGATAGGGTGTGGGAGGGCGTGTTTTGTGGTGGCGAACGGGGCATTTTCAGCTGATCAAAGATAACAAGAAGAAATTTCTGGCTGCGCTGCAACCATAACAACCCTCACGCTGGCATAACGATAACAAGAAGAATGCTGGCGCCGCTGTACGTGAGGTCAGACAGCCAGCGTGTAAAGCAGTGAACTGAGACCATTTTTTACCTTCCGTGTGCAAGGCAGCAAGCAAACACGCATTCAGTTTGTTCCCTCGAAAAGACATACAGACAGACGACAAGATATGATAGAGAAGGACTTGCATTGCACGCCTAACTGGCATCGAACAATAAACTGAGCATTCGCATGGGTTGGTATGGCTTAGAATAAGGCCAATATGAGAGGAAAGTGATGACTGAGAAGCTAACAGATAGATGCGACACAACGTGGAACTGTGTAGATTATAACTAGGAGCAACTGCGACCTGGTTTTTCTACATACTGTCGTCAGTTACATCAGGAGCACGAAAGCATCAGTTGTTTTTGAGGTCAGCACATTGTTACAACATCAACTGCACACATAAATGAAAAGATCCATATCATGTATCACATATGCCATCACAACTACTGTTCATACTGTCGGACAGTATACAGTAACGATCTTAACGTTTTCTGTGTTTCCATCAATGCAGTTTTTAATACAGTTTGAGTTGACCTTGATGTTGATGTTTTTCTTTAGAGGGTCTTCGACCAGAAACCAAGCAGCTGTTTTCCTCCGCCTCTAAGAAGAAAGGGAAGAGTGGGAGCAAAGGTGCAACTGCAAATGAAGAGGAGCCCAGAACAGATTTTCAGCCTGTTAGCATTCACTTGCATTTCAAGCGATATGTCTTTGATCCCCATAAAAAGATGGTTCAGTCTTGACCTCTGCTGCACACACTTATAGACAGACACCATTGGTGACAGAGAGTAAGATAGAGAAGTTGTTTGAGAAGTCTTGGCACAAAGAGAGGTGACTGCCAGGCTGTGTTAACTCTCATTGCCTTTCTTTTTTTCTGGAGATGGAGACAGTCTGCTGAAATGCAATGATTGTGGGACGCTAAACGCATGCAAAGCAGTGATTGTTTTATCTCAGTTTAACGAGCTGGATCTAATCCTGTTTGCTCCATCAGAAGGGTGAAAGCTGCTCAACAGATCTCAATACGTTTGATTTATCTTTGAAAGAAATCAAGGCTTTTGTTCTTCTTTATTGATAAAAACAGAATTGATTCAATCATTCTGACTAGAAACTAACTTTTGTCTTTGCTGTTTATGTGTGTGTGTTTAGTTTTTTTATTTTAAATTTCATCTGAGAACTTGTTGGCATAAAGACTTTAGCACTGTAGAAATACTAAACTCACGTTCACTCAGGTCTTCTTTGCTCAGTGACTGGGTTTGGCTGCATCTTTAACTAATCGGTGATCATTGGCAGTTTGTATGATATTTGATTTCTGTTCAATATTGATGATCTCAGAGAATTAAAACAAAACTCCTGTTAAGACTGGGGTTTTTTTTTTCGGGAGGGGGGGGAGTATTTATGCATAAAGTAGTACACTGGGGGTTCAATACGAGCCCTACTGTACTGTTTATATACTGATAATGCTCCAGCAGAGTGTAAGTTACAGAAATGACATTAGTTTTGCTAAATTTATAGTCAATAAAATATATAATGCACACTATATGTCGTCAAATAATAATGCAAGCAATCAGAATTGCTGTTTGAGTTGAAAAGAAGGAAGTCTTGTGCATTCTGACTCTCCAGACACAAGAAGAAAAATGGTTTGCACATGATTTAGTCTCCCTTCTTTAAACCCTAAAAAAAGGGACATCAGTGTTGCTGCTAATCAGCAGTTATCGAGAAGTTGCTGTTCAGCCACGGTCACGTCTCTGTGCCTGAGTATGCGTGTATGTACGTGTCCATCCTGTCAGTGTTATTGGGCGGGGCTGTGAGAATGCAGGACGCTCGATATGTAGCGGATGATGTCAGCAAACTGTTCCTGTGAACAGCGACTCTATCTCAGCAGGAATCTGTGGAAATTGGAGAGGGGGGGGGGGTAAGGAGGGAGGAGGAGCAGCAGGAGCAAGAGGGGACACTGGAAGGATTGTTCCTCTGAGTGACAGTCCTTTTAGTCTTATCTCCTCTCGTTCCTCTTATAGAAAACCAGACAGAAAAAAAAAATCTGTCGCTTTTTACTCCTGGTCTCTCCAATTTCTCTTTCTTGCTCCACCTCCCCCTCTTTCATTCTGGTTTTTATAGAACCCCCCTCCCCTTTTTCTCTATTACTGGCTTCGTTATGAGGCTGTCATGGAAATTAGCTTTTTGGTTCCTAAATATTTCCCCAGTGTTACAATTAAACCGGCATACCATGACAGCGCACATATTTGCGTCATTGCCCAAGTTTAAGATCTTAAACGTAACAAAACAATAGTGTGCATGTTTGGTTTGTTTCCATATGTCATAATCTCCATTACTATAAGAATATCCTTAAACAACAAAAGCATTAAAATCAAAACATGGTGGATAAAAGATAATAGATCGTGATTACCTTGATAAAGATCTTGTGTTTCATTAATACAGATGTGATAGCGAGCACACTGAACACCCCCCCCCCCCCCTTTTTTTTTTTTTAAACATGCATGCTAATCCTGTTGTGCATGGATGAGACAGAGGGGTTACACTTATTCCTGCAACATTGTGGCCTACATGTCCTCATATTCTCTTTTCCCACACATCCTGTAATGTGCTCTCTTTAAACACCCCCCCCCCCCTCCCCCCTTTCTGTTTTCCTCCAAAGAGATGAAATACAGCAATGACCATTTTCCCTTCAACACCCCTTTCCTTTTTACTGGTGACCTCCAGGTCAGACAGGAGTCGAGGGTCAACGTCTGAGCGTCTGATTGTTTATAGATGGAAAACATTCGCTGATGAGCGCTGATAACAAGCTGGGTAGGAGAAAGAAAAGAAGGAAGAGTAGATTATTGGCAAGGCAGAGGAGGAGGGCCGCAGAGAAGCATTTCAAGACAAGAGGAGCTTGAAAAGACTAATTAGCAACTATTTGATTGGTAAACGGCTGTATCATCAATTAACAATTAATCCAGGGAGGCTAGGGTAAATTACTAATTCTTCTGCATTGTTTTATATCTTATTTTCCTTGCAAGCAATTACAGATATTCTTTGTGTTTGTTTTTTTTTAATTTGTATTTTATTTATTTATTTTTACCATACAAATGAGTCTAAAATAGCTTTTTAAAGAATCTTTGCCATCAGACAGCTGCACCGTACTAATGAGACACAGACGGATAGAATCACCCTCGGCCTCATCACTCCTCTGAACCGTCACATGCAAATATAATTAGCTATGATTAAAATGAGCGGCGTTTAATTAATACCTCCGCGGCCTCTTTCTGTCGACTTTTCCATTTCCTGCGCCGCTTATCTCAGATCCTCCCATCAGCTGTGTAAGTCTTTCTAGGTGTTTTGTTCTTGACACGCGCTTTTGTAAAATATGGATGTGATCAGAGAAGAACATTAAACCTATATAAAGTCACAAGGTTTATTTCACTTCCAAAACAGTTTGAAGCACGTCTGCAGTAACCAGATGAGCACAATGTGAAAATGCAATTCCAAGTCATTTTTAAAATGTTTCTGACTTCAACAATGCCAAAGTCAGAACCACAAATATGCACACCTGACTATCTGACTTTATTTGATGTTCATGTACTCTTGCACAAGTGTTAATTTAACATGACTGAAATTCACTTAAATTACCAAAATGGTTGTGGCCACTTAATCTCACTTAATCTTTAGTTGTGGTTATGGAGGGTCTTCAATTTATGGGCAAAAGAGATATTTAAATGATGCAAACTGTGGAAATATAATAATGGCTTATTTATTTATTTACTTTTAGCACATGTGATATATTGAATGCTATTTCAATAAATAAAAAGTAAAAATGTAAGGGTTAGAAGCCAGAAACAGTAAGTGCTAGGATTTGGGACACTCTGCAAAAAAGAACTTTTGGGATGTGTCCACTTAGAAAAGGAACATTTTTTATTTGTCGGAAAAAATTCCAGAACTCAAAAAACAACAAAACAAACATAAAACTAATACTAATACAGATAAATTATATATAATATAATAATAATTATAATAATACAGATAAAACGTAAATATTCCCTGAAGACTCCCTTCTTTAGATATGAGGAGCAGCAGGCACCAGCAGTGGTGAGTGCAGACTGCCTCTTTCATTTCAGTCATAAATCTGCTGGCGCTGTGAGCTGCTGCTCAAGAGTTATTTTCAATTTTCATAAAAGTTGGGCATCCCTGTTTTGTTTGTTTTTTTCACTTTTCCTCTTTCGCGTCTGTTTTATTCATTTTAGTATTATTAGTCTCAGGAGTCAAGGGGAGGTAAAATACAGACTTCTGCATATGTGTTATCATAATATAAACATATAGAGAGATTACACTTCTGGTATTGTATAATATAAAAGCATTCTTTTCTTATGGACAACCCTCCTCATGGATTTGCAGTGATGTTCATTAATAGTTTGTAGTGTTGAGTTTGTTTTGTTTGTTTGTTTTTACCAGAGAAGTTTGTTTCACATAATTTGTTTTTAACAGTCATTATAGTTATTAATTGTGTCAGCAAGTTTTAGAAAAAGGCTTTTATTCATGTAACCAGCTTCTAAAACCAAATTCTTTATATCCTTTGCACATTAAAGAGCCCCATTAGCTGATTTATCCACAAAACTTTTTTAAAGCCTAAGCAGAACACCATAATGAAAGAAAAGCTTTTAAAACCACCATTGTTTTCCCATCATCACTGAGTTGTTTGCATATCTCTTCCTCTCTCATTTACACAGACAGAAAAAACATGCAAATTAGTGCTGGCACCTCAATAAAGCAATCTATTGATGTACTGTTTCCACACCCTGGCGTACACACATGCACACACAGTCTGTTTTTACCGCTGCTGTCATCGTCTCATCTCCTTCCTCATCTCACCTCAGGATGAGGGGACGGTCAGTGAAAGGCAGAGGCTGATGGCTGAAGAATAACAGTCGATCATTATAGCTGAGCTCAGCAGAGTCCAGCAGTCCAAGTCAGAGGCCATCTGAAGCATCACCTTGGTAAAAAAAAAAACCAAAGAACCTTTCTGTGTGTCAGTAGATGTCAATGCACCTTCACACATACAGTGGAATGAGAGGAGACAAATATACACAAACACCTGCAGCTTTGATTGAGATTACTGTGAAGAGCAGTGGCAGTGTCTTTAGCTCTGTTTATTTATTTTTGTTAGCGTAGCATGGATGCATAGAATTATTGCTAGACTAATGAATTGCCCTATCCAGTACAATGGCCAGTATTAGGTTAATGATAATGCATGCATGTAAATAAGGGTCATGTAACAAGAAATTCAGAAACGCCTCAGGTAATTTTTAAGCAGTTAACAAACAGCATTGTCATTATGTAGTTTATTAATTAAGGATTTCTGTAAAGTTTATGTTTGGAAACATTAAGTGTGATGTGATTCCTGCTCCAAAAACGCTAAATCTGATTTGAAATACTGCTATCCCTTTCAGTGTTGTTGCATTTTCTTTTTCTTATCCAATTCAATCAATTCAGTGAGAGGCAGGGTGTACATCTTGGACAGGTTGCCAATCTTCCACAATGCTAACACAGAGAGACAGACAAACATTCAGGCTCACATTCACACGCATGCTCAGTTTAGAATCACCAATTAACCTAAAATGCATGACTTTGGTCTGTGGATGGAAGCCAGAGTAACAAGAGAGAACCCACACAGACACAGGGAGAATATGCAAGCTCCACACAGAAAGGCCCTAGACTGGCTTCAAAGTGGTAACCACCACAGCACCTTCCTGTGGGCTGTTATTTTATGATGTATATCTAGAAGTCCACTGCTGACGAGCTGCCAAGTGCTGGAGCTCTTCCACTGTGTCAAAAAGGGAGACCATTCAACTTTAAATGTGACTTTATGGGTAACAACGTCAAAAGAACCAAACATGAACAAGAGGGTGGCAAAATGGCACATGCCACAATTTAAGTTGCTAAATTTCCTCTCTTACTGATCCTGCTGGTCACACCTCTGACCTGATCCACCAACTCATAAGTTCTTCAATTAAAAATAGCAGTTCGGTAAATTAGATTTTTCTGGGCACCTCACGCGTTTGGCTGATTGATCTTTGTAAACAAAAATCTAAAGGTTGTCTGGAAAAATGACATTTGTAACAATATTATTACAATTTCTTTTATTTCATAAATATCACTGATCATACATTTCTCTCTTAACCTTCCGTTTTTAAAAATGTATTCTAACATAAAACATATAATTGTCATCAGTGATGCCGTTAGCTCTGTTTACAGCTTTAGCTATCACAACTATTGGCAGGATTTTACTTTGAGATCCTGTGTAGGTTTCCAGTAATTATGTTAAAGCAACATAGTAATGAATCTGAAGGAAAAGCCTGAAGCTGTTCCCATTCTAGCATTCTGTTACTGCCGAGGGGACTTTGGTCTGCAGGGAGGAGGGTTTAAAACTCGGGGTCCAGCAGTAAAATTGCTGCTGGTGGGGTCATGTGATGCGCAGGGTCATGTGAAAAGTCACTTGCACTCTGCATAACCTTGTAAAAAACGTAAAAGACATGTCAGCTATTCTTGGATCTTCATGCTTGTTTTACAATTGAATGAAATGTCTTCAGGGAAGTTTAGGGGAGTCCATCTGGCCTGATGTAACTCAGAGGTAGATGTTATGCTTCGATTAGTCACCAAACATGATAGTCCCAAGCAGAAGAAGCCAGTCCTAACTCATTCCTCATGTGTCACGCAATTTATGTTTGTTTCAGAAATCACTGAGCCTAAAATATCTTGAACTAATTTATTCATTAGTGAATGGCAAACAGCATCTTGTTCATGTTCAGGGATCTAAAATCAAAGTATCTGGTAAGCAAATAAATACATTTGCATATATGGAACAACATAAAGTACTGTGCAAGAGTCTTGAGTCATGTCTAATGTCTTCACATTTGCTAGGAAAATGCAAAGCAGATGCAGAAACGTGCAGACATGGAAATAAAGTATATGAGGCAAAAATAAGTTTGTACAGTTTTAACCTGCTGGAACATCAGTATCTGGTCATCTTCATTTTTCAACACGCACTGAACTCTCAGGCAAGATCTTGTAATTTCTTTAAGTGGTCTTCAGGAAAAGTTCTTCAGGCTTCTTGAAGGACATTCAAAGCTCTTCTTTGTATGTTTCTTCCTTTTGTCCTGTTTCCTGTTGAGATGATCCCACGTTGCTTCAATAATGTTGAGGTCCGGGCTCTAGGGAGGCCAATTCATGACTGATAGTGCTGCATTATGTTTCTTTTTCTATACTGGTATGCTTTTAATATTGGTAGTGGTTGGGAACATTGTCATGCTGATCATTGATTAACTGTGAAAAGATCTCCAACACCACCAGCTGAAATGCAGCTCAAAACCATGACAGACCCTCCACCATGTTTTGCAGATGATTGTCGACACTCACTGTTGTACCTCTCCTGACATCCTCCATACATATTGATGATAATTTGGCAAAAGTTTCAAATTTGGATTCACCACTCCAGCACATCTGTTGCCACTGATTTTCAGCTCAGTTTTTGAGTAATGTAGCATACCTCAGCCTTTTCTCTCTGTCTGCCATATTTAAAAATGCCTTTTTGACAGCTACCCTTCGACTGAGACTAATTCTGATGAGGCTTTGGCAAAGAGTGGATGGCTAAAAAAAAGAAACTGAAAAAGAAAACCCCCATAGCTGCCTGTTAGCTAGGAACGTCTTCTTCTTCTGTTTTTTGATGAGTACAGTCTCTGGCTTCATGTGAAAATTATTTTTGATTTGTTATACTTTGTAGCAGCTTTAATTACTCTTTAAAAAATCTTTATTGAGAGAAAGTGTTCCAACAACAGCAGCGGGGAGAGTTGTACTGGACTGCTGTACTTGCTACTGTGGATAAAGCAAATATAAAATGTTTTTATATTTAAATTGTCCATTTGAATGCATTTGAAATTGACTTTTGCTGCACTGTCATTATGTGGGATTTGGAGGCAATGGAAAACCAGTAGCACACTTAAGAACCTCAGGATCTAAATTTGAGGAAACCACAAATCATTATTTAACTGCCAGTGAAAAGCTGTTTACAGATTTAGTGGTTCGTCATAGAGTAATACATTAACATTACTTTAAACCCACAAAAAAAAAAAAACCTCTAAAAGACTTTCTTTCTTGGGCAAACACAAAGTTATCAGATTAAATAATATTTATTGTGATTTTCGGCCTACACTGTGTGTACTATAATGGACCAGTTTGTATATAGACTTAATCCAGGACTGACTCTGGGGTTCTGATGGGCTAGAGGGTTTTGTATCTTCGGGGGGACCCAGACATGGCTCTGGTTCTGTCTGGGACCCATCTGAAAGTACACTGTCAGGCTGGCCCAAACACTGGCTGATGGGGCTTTTAGAAGAGCAGAGTGAGTGACAGAAGTTTAGAGGAGATCTGACACTGCAGCCTGTGGTGCTGCTGTTTATGTATGTATGCTAGCCCTCCAAAACCAGTGTTTATGAAAACAGTGGCTCTCTGCCCATCAGATACAAGCTCGATGCCTGGGACAGGGTCGGCTCCTCCGAGAGCACAGAAAAGACAGAAAGACAGAAAAAGATAGAAATGTTCAAGAAGACAAGAAAACTGGACAGTAACACAAATGGAAAATATAAAAACCAGACAGGGGGGTTCATTTAATGCAAATGTGGTCAGAAATGACTCCCCAATGCTCTCATTGTCTGTCTTTATTACGTCCTCTGTCAGTTTCTCTCATTCCCTCTCGTTCCAAATGTTTTTGCTAAACTCTAGAAAAAGTACTTTGCCTTTCTCACTAATCCTCTCCTGCCTTTAATTTGATTTCTTCCCTCTGTTATGCCCCTTCGGTTGTCTTCCTCCTTAATTAGCTCATATCCCTCTGGTTTGCCAGATTGGGGTCGTTAACGTGCACACGGCACAGCCCCAAATCAAACACATACAGCCCTCCCGCTCCCGAGCATCACATGCACAAACTTTTTTTTGCTTCTTCATCTTCTTTCAAGGAGAAATAATATCATTACATCCTGTTTTTTTGGTGCTTTCCTCCAGCTGTTGCAGTTACCTGTTGTTTTCTGTTATGATGCGGTCAGGAGACGTGTCGTTTATTCAGGATCATTTGAACTGACCTTCACTCTTATTTTGTTTTACAGATGATATTCTATACAACCACTTTACTCAAAACACATTTCTTTATCCACTGTTGTTGCTTTGCAGCTATAGTATCCTCCAGTATGTATGATTTGTGCAGCTGCACACTCACACGCTGGCTCTCTAAGTTTATTTCACTCGTCCTTGATCATTTTTGTGTTATCAAAGGAAAGCCGAGAGAAAACTGCCTCTCAAAGTTCACATTTCAAATATTTTAATTGTTTTATGCAGCTTTCATTTATTTTTCTAATAATCCCCCAAGGCAGCTGGAAGACTGTTTACTGTCTTTGATTTGCAGTACTGTAGCTTTCACTCCAAGCGTTAATTAACCTTCAAATGGAGAATTTATTGTAGGCACACGTGTGTGTATGTGTGTGCATACTCAGGGAACACACACTCACACACCATCATAAAATCAACAATGGAAGAGACTTTTTTCTGCCTTTCATCTGAGATCTGTCTCCATGCTTCTCTCTCTCTCACTCTCTCTCTCTCTCTCTCTCTCACACACACACACACACACACACACACACACACACACACACGCACACACACGAACCAGACAACGTGCAAGTCGACATTTATTCACTCTCTTTCTCCTCCTCGTTCCTTTGTGCTCCAAAGTCTAACTCACATCTCAGCTTCCAGATTCTTTGAACTTCTGTCAGCATTAAAATAACATTACAGGTTCAAAGACAACAGATATCTGTTTTCTGCTAAGAACCAGTTAACCTCCCTTCCTTTCACTCTGTTTGTCTCGCTTCAGCTCTTTTTTTATTGTCCTATATGTCATCCTTGAGGTTTCTTTTTCTGCTCATTTGTTACATAGCTGGTAAAAATTTCTATTATTGTGATATAGGTTCTCATTAGCTGTTCAGTTTAATTAAATGAGCTCATTCTTATGAAAATTGGAGGCTGATAGTGATTTCCTTCCCTAGCAACTATCGCTCACCTTGTACAGCAATTCTTAATTAGAAACCAGCTTGATTGACATTGGGCAAGCACTTACGCACGTATAAACATATATACGTGATCGCCTTCTTCATTCAACAGTACAGCTAAACCTGAAATCACGTTCCCATATATTTATCTTATCGATCAGGTTCTTACTTTTTTCATGATATTGGAAGTAAAGATGTCTGTCCTCTCATGGATATTTGACTTGTGGTACTGAAACTGTCAAAAAATATACACATAAGACTCAGCAGCAATATATCTTAATACATATATCCAAAAACCTTTTAATACAGTTTAATGTGGAACTGAAGAAGAAGAAGGAAATTTTGAGTGATCTGTCTGTAGCAGAAATCTTTGCTACCTGTGGGTTTAGGTCACCACAGACACACAGACAGAAACTTGTCCAAACTGTAATTCAAGGAAGCGCTCCTCAGATCAGTGCAGTGCATGAAAAAAGAGAAACTTGTTAACAAATTCACAGCAGGTGTGGCAGTAACAACTAGCACTGCTCCCTGAATCACTTTGCCTCACCACCTGCAGCAGAACCAAAAGCTACACCACACAGCCATATTGTCCTTTGGAAAAACAAACAAACCACCAGTTCATTTATATAGAGCCAAATCAACAGTCACCTCAAAGAGCTTTATATTGTAAGGTAAAGATCCTACAATAATACAGAGAAAACCCAGACAATCAGATCACCCCTTGTGCGTAATGACTTTGTAGACTGGGAAAAAAGTTCCTTTTAATAAGAAGAAACCTCGGGCAGACGCTGCGACCAGTTCGGGGTAGGGGAGGATGACAGGACAAAAGACACACTGTGGAAAGAGCCAGAGATTAATAATAAGTAATGATTAAATGCAGAGTGGTGAATAAACACATAATAAGAGAAAAGAGGTGAGTGAAGAAGACACAGTCAGTGTATTATGAGAAGCTTATTGTGGTTTAACTAAAATCTTTTTGGCTGGCAGAGCTGAGGTGATTTTTTGGCTTATTATCTCAAAATAATAATTTCCTCACCTAAGAGAAAGTTTTAATTGGAGAAAGTTTTAATTTTGAAAGGCTTTTTTTTCCTAGTTCAAGTTACTTGTTGCTCTAAATCTTTGAGAACTTGGCATCGTGGATTTAGGCTGCCTCAGACTCCTTCTTGTAATCCCCATGATACTGAGATTGAGGTTGTGTGGGATCATGACCATCTGCTGCAGGACTCCTGGTTCACTCCAGTTATATGTTTGGCACCATTGTCACACTGCAGAATAAATTTAGGACAGATTTGACTCTTGATGGTCCCTTGATGAAACTTGATAGTATGAAAAACTGCATATAGTGGTAAATTTATTCTGACCCTTTGTTCGTTTATTTCCTGCTCACGTCTCTTCTTGTGAGAGCACTGATAGGTTAATTTATGCAGTGTTTACTGTCCCGAAAAGATTCCCATCAGGCCTTTCTCTCCTCTGTTTCTTTTTGTCCCCGTTGCTCTTTTCAATGCTTCATCGCTGCATATTAATCATCAGGTGTGTGTACATAACATCATTTCACAGTGGCGACAATGCAGACAGGGGCACAGACCATTCAAGGGTGACAGTGAGATACATATGGCAGATAATGCAGAACAAAATATCCCGTTCTTTTGTTTCTTCGTCTGTGTCGTGAAGGATCGAATGGTCTATTTACTGTTGCAGCTCTCTAAGATATATTAGTATCAGTCTAGATTCAAGTTAGCAAGTGATCTATTGGTTGCAGATACTGTATGTATTTCCTTGCTTTTTTTTTCTTTGATTCATTAACCATTAAAACTTTCATTGATCTTTATTAAATCCCTAAGAGATGTAAGTATTAAGGAAAAGTTAGTGAGCATTACCATAGGAAATACTAGATATTTACATAAAAAAATAACGCAGGTGAAATAACTAAATAAATAACTAAATATCTCAGGAGAATAAATACTTATATAAATATTCATTCTGATAAGTAATGAATCCTTAATTCTTATAAGTAATTAAGTAACAATCAGTGACACCTATAGCGCTCACATTGGTTGCTATAAGTGTCTATACATCATCTATACAACTATAGTAGAATGTTTACAAAATGCATTTAAATGATGAATTACTAATAAAGTTTTCTTCATACGTGGAGGTTGGCCAGTCCCTTCCTGCTTTCTCAATTCAATTCTGCAATACCAACAATAACAAGAACATAAAAAAGCTAATTACCCAGCAAAGACTTTGAATTCAGAGTGTGTATTTAATATTTTATCTAAGTTTATCACCCATTAGGGTGTAGTGTTTTAATTTTTAGCTTACATTTTTACATCCTATACATTTATACACGAATTATCTTGTTAATAATTTATGCAATAATTTTATCCTCTGTTCAATACTATACTGCTGCTGCTGAACCCACACTTGTCCTTTTAAACAATATTAGTTCAGTGTTTTAACATTTTCGATTTGTTGCGTTTTATACTTTTTATATGCGCCACAATTTGTTTCTTGTTTAATGGTACATCTCACATGATTTTGGTATAAATATAATTTCATCTTGCTTGGTTTCCTATAAGAGGTGCTAGTGATGCTCAGCGATAGTAGATAACCAACAGCATTTTGCAGATAAAGATCACAGAATAATATAAGAATATTTAATTAATGGTTTAGGGAAAACACAATATATGTTCATGGGTATTTTTTGTAATAAATATGTATAATTTATAATAATTTATGGGCAATTAAAAATAGAAAAAGATTTTTATAAATTATTTAATTACAGATTTAAAATATACTTACAATGTAATTTAGTTGTACTGTTATACGACATTTTACCATAACTGTTACCTCTTATTTGTGAGTTTTGCATGTTTCAACGACTTAAGTTTGTGTATTCTCACAGCTGATGTGCCCATTCACACAAACAAACAAGCATGCAAACACACACAAACACACTGGTTATCATGTATTCAGCGTGTTTGGGTTGGTGGTTTTGCCTCCCCAGCCACTACCAAACTGAAAAATCAGATTAGACATACTCCTGGCTCTTGTTCCTGTTCGGACTGGTTGTGGATGGTGAGATTTAACAAGGGTTGGGGTTGAAGTTGTGTCTTCGTGGATGTCACGCCTAAGGCTTAAGGGTAGTTTCCCATGGAAATGAGCCATTAAAACTGAAGATTTATTTATTTTTCTCCTTTCTCTTTTCCTTGTCTGCATTTGGCATGGGGTGGAAAGTCAGGCAGGCTGTTTGGGAATGATGTGGGGGACAGGATGGAACGCCCCCAATGGAAGTCCGGCCCATGAGTTAAATTTCATAAATGGAAATGCTGCCTCGATTATCGGGTTTTATTATTTATTCAGCAAAATCTAAAAGGGGTTTGGTGTCTAAAGTGCTTCTGATTTTCTCCCAGTAATTAAAATGTGTAACTGGATGTCTTCCAGTCATAGACAGGGGTTACAGCAAAGGCATTAAAGCTGATAAACCAGTCTAAGAGGGGCCTTTTCTTTTCAGCTGTAGTTTTCCACTTCCATCCCTTCTCTGCCATGTTCTTCTGCATCCCTGAAAACAAGGCCAAGGCGTGCATGCACAGGCTGGTTTTAAGGAGATGGGACGATAGTAGACAAGTGAGGGATGTGGTTGAAGTTCTGCTGTTTTATCAGCACAGCACAAGGCCAGCATCGATGCACTGTGCCCAACTTTGATGTGCAGCCCAGAGACACCAAAACAAATTCGACCCTCATTCAAACAAAGCGAAAGCAAACCACAGCAAAGAGGACATGTTTGCTGCTCCTGTTCAGCAGAAACCTGCTGGAATTGCTTTGTTGTTAAGCTTAGCCTAATGCAGAGAATAAAGAGATAAATCCAGTTTTAGGTACTAAGGATGCTCTGCTTTCTTAAGTATCCATTGTTTTAAACTTTTGGACTTTGGGTCGAAAACTGCTGTTCTCAAACACCACATTAATTAATAGTGCAAATATTGAGAAGTTATTCAGAAGGTATAACATACAACCCATTATATTGCAACTGGAGCTTTAAAATTGTCATTAGCATTGCCTACAGTTTTATATAAGGAATAAAAATGTTAGAGGGTGTTTGTAGGCAAAACTAAACTTTTAACACAACATGTCAAACAGTTGTAACTCTCAGTTAAATCATCTGACAATCCCTCATCCAAGTTTGTCGATGTAATAATAAAAGCTGAAGAAAAGTCCCTCATTAATGTCAAATGGTTGTTATTAACTGTATTTTCAGTAAGCACGAGCAATAAAACATGGAAACACAGCCCTCGTCTTGTATTTTAGGGATTACATTCATCCTACATTGTACGCTTTTGTTTTTCCGTGTATGTTTTTGCAGCAGTGATACGAGCTCCCCTGAGTTCAAGTAAATACCAATGCTCCCCATAACTGTGATCATGAGTGTCTGCTCTTTCTGTGTATTAATCTCTGTAATCCCAGTGTTTGTTTAACAAAATATGTGGCTCATTTAGAACCTCTGTGGATTTAGAGGCAGGATGATATCATATGGAAAAGGTTATCTGGCTGGTTAACTCGTCTGGATGCAGTTTTAACAAACTGTTCCTATCATTTTTGTTTCTCTCTCTTTTTATTGGTCAGGTTTTCCTTCTTCTTCTTTTTTGCCGTATATTTTAATAGTCCACTGTTGATTAGCTATAATTTAACTTACATGACAGTTGCATAACAACTGTGAGGGAAACCCACCTCTTCACAGAAGTTGTGACTGTGAAGAGGTGTCACAGATATATATATATGTGTGTATATATATATATATATATGTGTATATATATATATATATATATATATATATATATATATATATATATATATATATATATATATATATATATATATATATATATATATATAGCAGAGATAACATGGTAAATGGACTAAAAAGAATGGAAAACTTGGGTAATGCTATTAAAAAGAAAAAACAAACCTGAACATGTCACAGCTGATTAGGAAATCTAGGAACAGCTTACTAAAATGGTTAAAAAAAGAAAAAAGAATCCAACAGCTGAAGAAAAGTTTTTAATGTAAAATCACATATAATTTGGGGAAAGTTCAGAGAATCCAGAGGAAACTGTACTTGAAGGACAAAATGAATATTGAATGACTGCGAGCCACAGGTACTGCTTTAAAGCAGAGGTGGGACCAAGTCATTGTTTTGCAAGTCTCAAGTAAGTCTCAAGTCTTTATCCTCAAGTCTCAAGTCAAGTCTCAAGTAATGTCAGGCAAGTCAGAGTCGAGTCTCAAGTCACTGGTGTAAAAGTCCGAGTCAAGTCACAAGTCTGAAACTTTGAATTTCAAGTCCTTTCGAGTCTTTAAAAAAAAAAAAAACGAAAAAATAATGTTGCAGTTATGCTAAATGTAAATATTAGACCATGTAATTTTAAAATCTGTGTTTTTCTCAACACATGACAAAATAGTGAACTTAGAAAATATACACAAATTGTGAAATTGCACCTCTTTAAAATGCAGCTCAATTAAACCTAGCTCCAAGAATAATTTTCACCGACAGTTCTGAGATAAGCTGCATGTTATTCTTGGATGCGGTTGTAGGACCGGCTTTAAAATCGCATGACAAAAATATCATACACATTAAAAAAAACTGTATCACCAACGTAGCCTGGACAACATTTGCTAGTTAGATGAAGTCAGCTATCTCATCTTAGCATATTTATATGCATATTTATAATTATATGGTTCTTGGAGTGAGTGCACACACTCATGAAGTTTAGTAACTTCCGGTCACTGCAACAAGCCCAGGTACAGTTTACCGACGGATGGGTGCAGGACCTTGAAATGCACCGTGTAGAACGAAAGACCATCGTACGTATCATAAGTTTACCAGTCTCACAAATCGTCGTCATAAATACACATTCGTTAACCGTTTATTAATAGGACCTTTGAGCTCAACGGTAATTAATTAGTAGTGGAAATAATTTCTGGTAGCATCACAGAAATGTAGCAGTGACAACAATATTGTATGCTGTAATCGTACTGGGCAATTAGTGATACAAAAAACCTGTTTTATCCTGTGAATAAAAGTATATGTTTTTGTCAATGTACCATAATAACAGAAGCGAAACGCAATATTGTGTCAGGACAATTCACTATTTATGCACAATAAATAAAGGAGCATAGCGCGACAATTTCTGTTCAGCGCCAGACTTGCTTGTAACCTATATCACTAATTATGTTATGAAAATGACGTATTAACTACTAAAAAACACTGACCTTCGTGTAAATGCTTGGAGCAGACTAACCTGTGAGCTGGAGGGTTCTGGGACGTTATATTTGATCTTTGAATGGCTGCAATCCAGGCCATCCGTCGCGTCTTTGTTACTTCGGAAACATGGCTCGAACAATTTCTCTTCAACGACGTAATCCGATAACAACCGATCTCTTTACCCGTCGGCTTCCCGTGGCTGTCATGCGACCGGCTATTGCAGTTAATAATACAACGGCTTCTTGACATTTTTGTGTTTCTTTTTATCGCTGTATAACTGATTTTAATTGAAAGCCTGCGTGCGCTAGTACCGCTTGCCACGAGTTCCCAGAATCCTTTGCGGTTCTACCCGTGAATGACGTCACATTTTCAATCTCTATATAATATGCATGTTAAATTTTATATTTGGGGTAAAATATCAAGTCTTTTCAAGTAAACCGGTTCAAGTCCAATTCAAGTCCCAAGTCATTGGTGTAAAAGTCCAAGTCAAGTCACAAGTCTTAGAACATTTTTTCAAGTCAAGTCTAAAGTCATAAAATTAATGACTCGAGTCTGACTCGAGTCCAAGTCATGTGACTCGAGTCCACACCTCTGCTTTAAAGGATGACAGGAATCTGCAGAGGAAATCAGTGAATGGGCTCTGGCTTGTTATCCACATCCAGTAGTAACAAGCAGGTTATAACATTTATTAATGGGGGTGGATTAGTGCACATGGCATGAGTAACTTGCATCTGTGAAGGTTAAAATTTAATGCTGGAAAAAATATATAAACACAATGAAACATAAACTGTAATTTTTGTGATTAGATGATGTTTTTTTGGTTTTGTTTTTTAAATTTGGAGAGAGCCTGCTTATTTCGGCAATGAGGTGCCAAACTACATTCTGAATGTATTACAAGAGACGTAAAGGTGCTTAATGGGGCTAAACCGACCTGATCTAAGCTTTCACAAAGGAGTCTGTGAACCGTTCCCTCAGTATAAAAGGGAAAACATTAGCTTTCTCAAAACTACAGCAATTGATTTCCACTTACTCAGTTCAGTGTCTTTCTGCTGCCTTATGTTACTGAGTACCATGGATGTGTTTCCCCCTTAGGGGAAAAAACCTTTCTGATGAATATGAATGAAGAAACACAATTTCATTAGTCATAATATGGAAACATTTCACTCAGGTAATTTTATGCAGTTGTGATGCCTGTGTAAACACTGCAGGCAAGGTATGAAGGGACATGAGAGTAACTGACTGTACACACATAAATCGGCATGCACGTAATTGCTAACACAGGAAAGACGGACACATGCAGACATTTACAATCAGGTTTTCTGCTACTTTGATCCATTGGCCCAGGCCTCAAGGCTTTGAAAACCTTTCAGTATCTTGCTCTTAGTTTGGACCATGGTTATTGTGGTTAGTCTAATGTCTAATATCAAGGATTAATGACATAACTCCCACCTGGAGAAGCAGACTTTGAACAGCCATTATTAAGCCTGCTGGACAGATAAGGCAGCCATTAGCTAAGCTAGATCATTTCATGGCTACTGCAACAGCAAGAGTGACAGCCCCTGAACGATGACTACGCCCAATGAGATGCACTGCTCCCCCCTTTTTTCCCCTCTTGGCATGTCTGCAGAAATGTGGTGGAGGGTATTGTGTGTGGGTTACAGGCCGTTTTGAATAAGCAATAAATGTTAAATCTGCCTGACGTTTTCAGTATCCATTACTGCAAAGAGCATAGTGAGGAAGGAGATGGAGATGAAAAAGCTGGAGTGAAACTGGTAGACGGAGGAGATGAGATCAATAGAGGCAGAATGGAGGATTGATTCAGGCTCTTAGATCTTTGAGATTAGTGGCTCGATTAGAGACAAATATGGAGGCTTATTCATGTGACCTTAGCAGTGACAGCCTGAACTAAGTGGCCATAGAGTAATTACATTCAAACCCCAATATCCCACTGATGCTGGAGATTTTGTAGATGACTGCTTCAATGGATTTTCTAGAATCTTACAGGACAAAAAATACTTAAATGGCCCAGTTTTAGAGGAGGCTGGTGCGCTCCGTCTCTTAATGTTTCTCTGTACACTTGATTTCAAACTCTGAGGCCAAGACATTTCTTTCAGTGGTCAGTCAGCCTAGAGGATTTTACTTACAACTTATTACACTGTAATCTTATCTAGTGGAAAACTCTATAGGGTAGACTTTCTCTTTTGCAACAAAATATGTTAAGGTGTTTTATGCATTAGTTGCAAACAATGGAGGGTTCATGTGGTCTGGATGTTCCAGTATGAAAACAGGCCCCATGCAAATATAATCAAATGCACCATGTGTAAAAGTCAGTATGTTATCTGTTGGCGCTTGTCTTTAGAAACAGGTCTGACGGGTGGATTTGCAGCTTGACCGGCATATACTCTTGTCAGCTATAAAAATGTGAGATAACATTTCACACGGTCATTCTTAACGACAAAGTGCATGATAAAGACTGCAAATAGGGCAGAGGGAAAAAGAAAGCACGCTGGAAAATCCAGAAATGCAAAAAATATGAACGTGAACATAGCGTGACTCCACAAATCACATGGAAACACAATCTGAAACAAAGCAGCTATATAAAGAAAAGTGCAAACACGGATATTAATATTAGATGGTAATGACAATTACATTTGCAAATCTAGGGTTGGCAATCTTTAATATCCAAAGAAAAAAAAGTCTATATGGAGCAACAAAAGCCTATTAAATATTCACTTTTATTCATTAATGTGCAAACTTCTCCTTTGGCTATTTATGATTAGTTGATGTTTAATTTAGCATTGTATTTGTTGCTTCTGTGAAATGATCAGTGTTGGGCAAGTTACTTTGAAAAAGGAATTAATTATAGTTCTTCAAAAAAGTAACTGAGTCACAAGATTCTAAAAGTAATTAATTACTTGAAAAGTAACTATTGCGTTACTTTGGAAAAAAACCCCCAAACGTTTAACCCTCTGGGGTCCAGGGTATACTTGGCCATTTTTAACTACTTTTGGTTTTCCCTCCACATTTCACCTTTAAAAACTATTTACTTTGCCTTGTTTGGTCTCACTCTTTTCAGCACAACCTCACGTTATGTTTTCATTTTGACATACTGTATTAACACAATTGATCTAAAATCAGACAAAAAACATAAAATCCGAGTAGAAAAAGTTAAATTTTTTTACTGTAACAACCAAAAACATGTTTAATGAATCATATTTCATAACTTTAAATGCAAATATAAATTGTCAATTTTAAAATCTTATGCACAAGTTTTGCAAACAACAAAGTTATTTGCATCCATTTACTTTTTACCCCCTTTTTTAAATAACCATTTCAAACTATTAACATAACAATCAGCTGTTTTGCATTCAATAAGATGCCACACAAATTATTTGTGCCACCCCAAAAAAATAATTTCTGTCCACTATAAAGGAGAACATCAGAGCCTGATACCTGCAGGTCTGATAGCAGGTGTATCACTCCTGTTTCTACCTGGAGACAGCAGTCACCTTGCTACACAAGACAACACATTAACTACACACTCCAAACACGCTAAACGTCACAAATCTCTCACATCTCAAAGCTTGCTTGCTCTCTCTCTCTTTTTCTGCTGTCTTTCTCTCTCTCTCTCTCTCTCTCTCTCTCCCTCTCTCTCGTTGTCACTCCTAAAACGTCCCCCTCTTCCTAAACAACCACATGTCATGTTGCTATATCATTTTTGATTGGTCGACATGGTACATTTTTCCACCAACAGGAAAGAGCTGTTTTTTGTTTTTGTTTTGTTTTGGTCATAAACAGAGAGCGCTTGCTCGCGCTGTTCTTAGACAGTAAACGTGATGAAACTATTGAGGAAAAAAACGCTGTGTATATATTGTTTATCATTACGTGGCTTATCAACACAGATTACTTACAGCTACTTCCTTGCAACTGATATAAGATGCGGTAAGCTGAACACAGCTTCAACCGTCTGTTTGTTGAAAAATAGTAACGCGACCGTACCGCGTTTTCTTGTTAGTAACGGTAACGGCGTTGTAACGATAGAAATAGTAATTAGTTACATTACTTGTTACTGAAAAAAGTAACGCCGTTACTTGTAACGCCGTTATTCCCATCACTGGAAATCATACAATTAAAATTATTTACTTCTTTATTTAATTTAGCCAAATTTGATAATAAATAAAACATAAAGCACCATAACAAATTTAAAAGTTGTGAAAATGAGAGTCAGTTTCCAGCCCAGATGGAGAGTATCAGTAAACCAGCAGGATTGGTGGTGACAGTAAATCTGTCCAGGCACTGTTAAATTCTCAGTGTCCCTCTGAATTTGGAATCCATAGTGAGACTCGGGGCTGCCAATTTATGTGTATACATCCATGCTAAATGCTAGTATGCTGCATAGGTTTACTTAAATGGAGAGGATAAGGAGCCATGCTATTAAATTAAAACTGTTTTTTAATATTTCAGATTACTGTCTGCACATTTTTACAGTTGGAAAAGAATCACTTAAAGCAATGATCAATAAAAATGCATGCCTAAAATAGCCGGAAAAAAGGTCAATTTACATTTTATTATTCAGAAATATTATTCTAGTTTTCTTTTTGAAGCCACTGGAGATTTACTAAACAGTCACATGTGGCTCTGGAGCTGCGTGACTGCATTTGTATTTTTAAAATGTTGCTGTTGCCTGAAAAATCCTCAATGAAAAGGAATCAAACAACATTTGTAAAATCATTATTTGCATGCACTTCACGACAAAAAGTGCTATTTTAATTTTAGTTTTTGCAAATGTAGCATTGATCATATTTCAGAACAGAGAAACATATATTGTCGTTTTGGTTTTTCTCACGGGGAAGGTGACACTGATGTGTGAAATCAAAATGAAATCTAAAAACTGAACAATTTCTATTGACTTGGGCCCTAAAATGGAAATCTATAAGCATTACAGTTTGGGGCTACAGAGCCCTTTGTATTCTGGGTTATTTTGCAGTCACACCCTATGAGACAGGAAGTTCTGGGACTCGAAGTTCCTCCTTTAATTTTTATCTGCTGGAACTATTTTTAGCTCCCACTCACAGAGATACCGCACCAATCAAATCTTGGCAACGGCACTATCATTTAGTATCAACAAATAACAGATCTGGTAAAGTGGGTCAGGACTGACAGTGTGGAAGAATACTTTAATTTTTTTCTTTTGTGTCCACAATTCAAAACAAGGCATTTAAATGTTCCTGGCAAACCTAAATTTTAGTGTTAGATCTGCTGGTGGTGCCGTCTTTTTGTGTGACACGGACACCATTTTTTCCTGGTGCTCAGTGTGTAATTATTGTAGCTCACGGGTTGTTTATGATTGGCAGGTGGCGTTTGTTTCTGTTTCCTGCACTGATACGACTGCGAGAGATACGACATAAACACTTACAGCTAGAATTAGCGCAGGAAAACCCCGTCTTACTTCAGTGCAGACGGCCATTTTAAATTAGATGAATAAATTTGTGAGCTTAATTATTTTTGCTGCTCTGAGCTATTATTCTTCTCTATGGGAAAGTGAGGGATGTGACAGGACAAAGGGAAGGAATATGTGATCCCTAGAAAACAAAATGCAGATCTCGCTCACTTCCTTCTGTCCCTCTCATTCTGTTGCCTATAGGCATAACTTTATTTCTCTTACTCTACATGAGATTGGAACCAAACAAAACAAACTCAATTAACCTCATTTGTGCCCTCTAATTCTCTAAGACACTAGTACACAGGATTCATACAGATATGCAGAATGGCTCTGATACTTGTGCATAATGGTGCATTCGTACCAGCACTCTTCATCAGTGTATACCGTTGCTATTAAGCACAGCCACTCAGTCTCTCCTTTTTCAGCCCCGCACATGGTGTTTTTGGCCAAGTGTAATTCAATCAATTCACACCAGCTCTCTCCTCCTCCCCTCTTTTCCTGCTGAACTTGCCAGGTCATGTTCCGTGGCTCATGTGTTTGATTGAGGCCTCCATCTCCTGTCTGGGAGAAAAGCGAGGTGGGGTCCGTGGGGAGAGACCTGGTCTGGCCTGGTCACATCGGGACTGAACTTCACGAAGTTGGGAAACAATTACAACTTTCCCCATACCTCCTCACCCTCCTCCTAATTTCTCCACTGTCTGTCTGCCGCTATTCTTTTCATTCGCTCTTTTGCTTTAACACTGTCTTTTCCATTCCAGTCCCGGGGCACTATACACGCCTTTATTTATTTATGTATCAAGAAACGGAAATGGACTCCCACCCAGGGAAGAGGGGTGAGAGGGAGGTGAAATTGTGACTATGTGCACATGGATGTGTGTTTGCATGTATGTGCACACGGACGCATGCTGCATTTGCATTGTGTTTTGATGAATGGTATAGTATATAGTATTTATACCAGGCTGTGGTGTTTTTGACCATTTATGGAACAATGGTTTGTGGATTTCTGGGTACTTTTCATCACAGATGTGTATGTGGCACACTCCAATGTTGGCAGTTTCAGTTTATTCTGATCAATGATACTGGTATTTGTAAGATGTGGAGTAAATGAGCAAATGCAAAAAACAGCAGTAAAGAAGGAGACATAACATCCAGTAACTACACAAAGAATACAAAAACCCCCCAAACATGATGAATGAAAAGAAGGATATAAAAAGGATTAAATGTTAAAATGATTGTTATATATTTGAAATATATAACAATCATTTTAAAAAATGACACATTTATCAGACGTTTAATCTACATTTAGTGTTGCACGTTTTGCAGCACCGAGAGCAAATGAACCCTAGGCAATGTTAGTGTTATAACCTCAGGATAAAAATGCTCGGAAACTCAAGTGCCAGTTTTAGGACGTTTACTGACCACTTTTAGGAACAACCACAGCTAGTTGCACACATACAGGAAACAGTGCCACACATAACATTCCGGCAGGGAGAACCCTGAAAAACCTCTGAAGGTTCCGGGGTTCAACGCCCCCAAACATACATTAACAACAACACTGTCTATAACACTTCCCCCCCCTTAAGCAAAAACCCACAACATAGCAATTATGCATAAGTACAAAAAGAGAGGGAGAATTCAACACCACATTATTTTAACAATTCAGTCTATCAGGGGGCTTGTGCTGCCTCTTTGACCTTCTCAGTCCTGCTGCTGGGTTCTCTAGGCTAGGAGCCTGCTGAGCTCCTGTGACCGGGTTCGGCTCAGGTGACTTAGATTGCTCCACCAGCCCTTCTGGTGATACTGAAGAACCAATCCCGATCTCAGGGGCTGCTGACACGACTTCCCCTTCGGGTGAACCACTCTGAGGCCCCACAATGTCCACAGCCCTGTCTCCACCATGTGCGTGCGAACCACTCTGAGCCCTCTTCTCAGCTCCATCCGTGCGGGCTCTCACATGATCCTTGTGCCTGCGAACTTGTCTGCCATCCAACAACTCCACCACAAAAGATACTGGCCCTGAACTGTGGTGAATGACGCCAGGCAGCCACCGTGAGCCACCCGTAAAGTTTTTGATATACACACAGTCTCCCTGCCTGAAAACACAGCCTCTGGCATGTAGATCATGTCTCACCTTCTGCCCACCTTGTGACTGGGCGACTCTGGCTCCCACATCTGGGCGAAGAAGGTCCAGATGAGATCTGGGCTTCCTCCCCATCAGCAACTCCGCTGGGGACAAGCTTGTGGTTGTATGAGGCGTGATGCGATACTGAAACAGGAAACGGCAGAGCCTCTTTTCTATGGAAAGACCTGGCATTTTTTTTAGACCGTCTTTCAGCGTCTCCACGGCGCGCTCCGCTAAGCCATTGGAGGCAGGGTGGTAGGGTGCTGTGCAGATATGTCGGATCCCATTTCTCTCCATAAATTCTTGGAAAACCCCACTTGTGAACGTGGGCCCATTGTCCGTGACCACTGCCTCTGGTAATCCATGTGTTGCAAAGATTCTCCGGAGTGTGTCTGCGACGACTGGGGCTGTGATGGTCGGCATTATGTGGGCATCCAGCCATTTTGAATGCGCATCCACCAACACCAGGAACATGTGGCCCAAAAAGGGGCCGGCAAAATCCAGATGAAGCCTGGACCATGGACGGCCAGGCCACTCCCATGGGTGGAGTGGGGCAGGTGGTGGCATTTTTTGGTTTGACTGACATTGAGAACAGGCTTTTACCTTGTCTTCCAAGGCACTGTCCATTCCCGGCCACCACACGAATGACCTTGCCAGACTTTTCATCCGAGAAATCCCTGGATGAGCCTCATGCAACACTTCAATGATCTGTGACCGACCTGGAGGCGGAATAATGACTCGGGAACCCCACAGGATGCAGCCATCTTGAACACTGAGCTCCTGCTGACGCTTGGCATACGGTTTGAGCTGATCTTGCTCCACTGTTGCTGGCCAGCCCTGCAACAGCCACTGTTTAACCCGAGATAACTCTGGATCCCGTTCAGTCCATGCTTTGATGTTTTTAGCACAGACCGGAAAGTTCGCCAGCTTGTCCAGCAAAAACACAGTTTCTGGGGGCAAGTTCGACTGGTCGGGGACTTCCGGGAGGGGGAGGCGGCTGAAAGCATCTGCATTCGCATTTTCAGGTCCCGCCTTATAAACAATGCGATACTGGTATGCCGACAGTGTTAATGCCCAGCGCTGAACCCGGGCTGAAGCCATGGGTGGGATGCCTTTTGTTTCACTAAAGAGACTCAGGAGGGGCTTATGGTCTGTAACAACAGTAAATGGGCGGCCATACAGGTACTGATGAAAACGTTTCACAGCAAAAACTATTGCTAAGCCTTCCTTCTCAAGCTGTGAATAGCCCTTTTCTGCTGCTGTGAGCGTGCGTGACGCATATCCGACCGGTTTCTCTTCCCCCTCTTCCATACGATGGGAAAGAACAGCTCCTATGCCATACGGGGAGGCATCACAGGACAGGACCACCTCCTTCTCCGGATCAAAATGCACCAGGAGTGGTGCCGATTGTAACAGTTCTTTTACCTGTCTGAAGGCCTTCTCCTGTGCTTGGGACCACCTCCACTGACTGTCTTTGTGCAGCAGCCCGTACAGGGGAGCAAGCATGCTGGAGAGGTCAGGCAAAAACTTCCCATAATAGTTCACTAAGCCCAAGAATGATCTTAGTTCAGCTACATTCTTTGGACTCGGGGCTTCTTTTACTGCCCTCACTTTCTCTTCCAGTGGGGACAGGCCCTGTGCAGAAATGCGATGACCCAGGTATGTCACGCTAGGGGCTTGGAAAACACACTTACTGCGCTTCAAACGCAACCCAGCTTCTGAGAGCTTCTTCAACACCTGCTCAAGGTTACGCAGATGCTCCTCTTCTGTTTTACCTGTAACTAAAATGTCATCCAAGTAAACAGCAACACCAGGAATGTTTTGCAGAAGATTGTCCATAGTGCGCTGAAAGATAGCCGGACTGGATGCAACGCCAAACACCAGGCGGTTGTACTTGAACAGCCCCTTGTGTGTGTTTATTGTCACATATTTTTTTGATTCCTCATCCAGCAGCAACTGCTGGTAAGCATGACTCATATCCAACTTTGTGAATGTCCGACCACCCGCCAGTGTGGCAAAAAGGTCATCCACTCGAGGCAGAGGGTAGGCGTCGAGCTGAGAGGCTTGGTTCACTGTCAGTTTGTAATCACCGCATATACGCACCCCTCCGTCCTCTTTCAACACTGGTACGATCGGGGCTGCCCAGTCCGAGAACTCTATTGGCTCAATGACCCCTATCTGTTGTAGTCTCTCCAACTCTGCTTCCACCTTGGCCTTCATGGCGTATGGTACAGTGCGTGGTTTGAAAAAGCGTGGCCGGGCAAAAGGGTCCACACACAGCTTCACAGTGGTGCCCCGGAGAGTGCCCAATTCATTCTTGAACACATCTGCATACTTTCCCAGTAACTCTGCTATTACCGTTACATACCTGATTTCCCTCCAGTTCAGGCGGATTTTCTGCAGAAGGTCACGACCCAGCAGACTAGGCCCCTCCCCTTTCACCACCAGCAGTGTTGCTGCAGCTTCTTGACCCTGATATGCTGCATGCACCTCTATAGCACCAAGCAGGGGAATGCATTCACCTGTGTACTGTCTAAGGCTTATCTCAGTCGCTTGGAGGGCTGGTGCCCCGCCCGAGTGCCACAAGCTGTGGTAGGTGGCTTGGCTGATCACCGAAGCTGAAGCCCCTGTATCCACCTCCATTTGTAGCTCCTTCCCATTTACCTGGATAGTGGCATAGATGGGCTCCGCACAGCACTTATTAAAGCCAACCAGATTAAACATGTTGAAAACACACTCATCCTCCTCAGGTGCCATGCCCTGCAGGTGATGAGTGTTTAGTTTGTGTTTTGTCTTCCATTCCTTCTTTGATTTCTCCTTAGTGCCCCTGCATTTCTTGGCTAAGTGCCCCTTTTTCTTGCAGTTATGGCAGGTACTGTCTTTGAAAACACAGTCCTTGGCAAAGTGTGCCCCCCCACACCGGTAACACTCCAAAAGCTCCCTCAGTTTGCCCCTCACACTCCGAGATACATGATGCACCTCGGTTGAGTGCATATTGTTGTTAGCTTTCCGAATGTCTTTAGTGTTATTAGCTGCCGTTTCTATTGCCTGAGCAATTTCCAAAGCTTTCTTAAAGTCCAGTGTGGGCTCCCCCAACAACCGACGCTGCATGCCATCATCATTTATACCACACACCAACCTGTCGCGGAGCATGTCATCCAGCACGCCTCCAAACTCACAGTGCTCTGATAGCTGTCTCAGCTCCGTCACATACGCAGCCACCGAAACTCCCGGCTTGCGTGAATGAGTGTGGAATTTGAACCGCTGAACAATCACGGAGGGTTTCGGGCAGTGATGATTTTGCACCAACGTCACCAGTTCTTTGAAACTGAAGTCCCCGGGCTTCCGAGGCGTCGTCAGGTTACGTATCAACTTGTAGGTCCTCGCTCCACACGCACTGAGAAGAACTGACCTTTTTTTTTCTTCGTCCGAAATGTCGTTTGCCAAGAAAAAGTGTTCAAGCCTCTCGACATATTCAATCCAGTCGCCGTCTCCCTCGGCAAACTCCGTGAGCGATCCGATCGTAGCCATAGATGCGAAGTGGTAGTCCGACTGCAAAATCCGTAGCAAAAACTCAAAACTGTCCGCGTTCGGCTTTTATCCTCGTCGCCAAAAAGGTGTTATAACCTCAGGATAAAAATGCTCGGAAACTCAAGTGCCAGTTTTAGGACGTTTACTGACCACTTTTAGGAACAACCACAGCTAGTTGCACACATACAGGAAACAGTGCCACACATAACATTCCGGCAGGGAGAACCCTGAAAAACCTCTGAAGGTTCCGGGGTTCAACGCCCCCAAACATACATTAACAACAACACTGTCTATAACAGTTAGCATGACGGCAGAGCAGACTGTCTGCCTCCCCTCTTCAGGTTTCATTAGTTTTGAATTTTGTTTATCTTGTTACACACAGATTTGGGGCTCCAGTAATAAGTCTATATTTTCCAGAGAAGTGTTTTCAAATTGTTTAAATCTGCCTTCTTTGATTTTGTTGTAAAGCCACCCAGATGTAGCCCTCATACAGCAAAGTTTTCTTTTAACAGGGGTGGCTTACTGTGCAGGTCACGACTACACCAAAGTCCTCTGCCAAGAAGTCTCAACCACAAAAAATACAGAAAAATCAACACAAATGGAAAAGACAAAAAAAAATGAAGCAGGCTTACTCTTAGATGAAAAGTTCTGATTGCACTGTGCACTTCCCAACTCCTTCCTGTACATGACCTTTGCCTCACCTCTGGGAGACTCCCTTTGAATAAGTCTTCTGCTCAGCTGCTCTGGGCTCCAGGTGAAGGGAGACGGGGGTGAGCTGAGGTTCAAATTGCCAGCTTTCTGTTTGCATTAGAGTGCACGTTATCACCTCCATCACTGCAGCACGCTGTTGTAATTGCAGCCTGTGATCTCTTTCTGGCCCAGCTTTAATTTTCCTCAGAGGAGATTTTTGAAGGTCTATCAAATGCTCTCCTCTGCCCCGTTTGTCAACCTTCCACCCGTTGACTTCAGAAAATCTTTGTTGAAAAAAAAAAAAAAAGCCTTCACTGAACTTTGTCACATCTCTTTGAGCTACATGTGTAGTTTATTGTAAACTTCACACAAAATAAGTGACCAACCAAATAGCAACAGGTTTCTTTAACTGTGCTTGACATTTCTTTGTTCTGTCAGATGCACTGAAGTTTTAATACAGCTGACTGGAGGGGGGAAGGGGGGGCTAGGACTAGTTCAGGCTCCAGTTGCACAACCCTAAAATCCCAGTAATCTGTGATCACTAACCTAGAACTAGTTAGTGATCTCCTGGCAACCACTGGGAAATTGACACCATTGCTACATAGTTTACATGAAAGACACCAACTTGTCTGCAAACTCTTGTTAATTACTGGCTAACTGGTACTAAAATTGTGAAGAGTGCAATTCAAGCTGGAGGCAAAGACTTTCATCTTAAAAGTAAAAGCTGCACAATTTGAAACACGTTGGTTTCACTTTAGGGGCAACTTTAAATTTGAAGGTGAACGGTCCCTTTTTCAGTTTTTCCATATGGACAAGTCGGCATCATCCATGCAAACTACAGGGAAAAACCCAGTAATCTGTGAGCAACCAAAGCAATCACAGGGAGGTTTTTGTTGCAGCACCTTCTTTTGAATGATTTCACCTAGCAACCACTCAAGGTGCCACTGACTGGTCCTTAGCTCCTTGCCCCTGGAGCTTTAGTCAAGATAAAATTCACAAGTTGAACTTGTACGATCGTTAATGGGAATGCAAGATGAATATATGTTTAGATAAATCTGGGATTACACATTTAACAAGGTGAGGTTTGTGTTTCATGTTCAAGACACAGATAAGATACCAACCACAACAGAATAAAAAGACTAGAATAACAGTAAAACTACTAGGGCTTGGTGGCGACTCAGACAATTCATAGTTTTGTCTTTTTGGCAAAGAAAGCGAACAGCAACAAAATTAGTCACTGTATTTATTAAAAGAAGATAAGAAAAGACTGATAGAAAGTAATAAAAATAGCAAAGCGGTTTTTCAGAGAGTACTGTACATGTTCTCTAAAACCCTTGGAATCCTTGAGCACCTTATTAGTTTGACATCTGAATCTTTTTGGAATATTTTACTTTATAAGATCAATTTTCATTAGGCCAACATGCATAACTTTGTAGATATATGTAAAAATAACAAAAGAGAGATCCAGTGACTAAAATGAATTAAGAAACATTAACATTAACACACACACCGAGCCAGTATTCTTATGCATGCTTAGTGCTTTTATTGTGTGTGTGTGTGTGTGTCTGTGTGTGTGTGTGTGTCTGTGTGTGTATGTGTGTGTTTGCATGTTTTTTGTGTGGCTCTGAGGCTTGAACTCATCACCTGCAGGGTCAGCTTTGCTTTCTTATCACCTTTTCCCTCTCTGATTGGCCTTTATCTCTCCGCCCAGCTCAGAATCTGAGGTCATGATGCTTTACTGCAATGGAGCATAAATAGCCTGATAACACACTGATACCAGAGTTCAGCACTAATACACGAATAATACTTAACATTATATACTGAACGTCAGCTCGTTCCCAGCTGCTACCTACATTAGCAGAACCACTGAATTTTATGACATGCTAACAAAATTATATTATAAAGAGCAGTGTTTTGTTTGTCACTGGATTTGTGTTTCTGATCCTGTGAATCAGGGGCGGAGCGTGGGGGTGGCTTACTGGGCTTAAGCCCGGGTTGTTTTGTCAGAAGCCCGGGGTCTTTTGGAGTGTAATTTTTCATAGTTAGATGCCTGGCTGACAACTGTATAAAACAAAAAGTACACACAATATTCGAAGCACATAGTGCACACTGTGGGAATTTACGACTGTGCGTGAATCCCCCCTGATATTGGTATGATCCGAGCTCAGGCACTAAGCAACTGAGCGAGGGGGCGGGGCAGCTGCTGCCAGCAGTGAGTGCGCTGTTGGAGAAACGGAGCCAGCCATACTAAGGAGAGCTGAAGTTTGACCAGGTACCAAAGAAAATCATTCGTACTGTACAAATAATGTAAATATGACGGTGCATCACGAAAGATTGATATCAAACTGATCACTTGACCAATATTACGTTACTCGCTCTTCGAGTGAATCAACAAATGGCGAAATGAAAAGCCGAACAAATGCTATTTTTTTTAGAGAGTCTTAGCTTACGTGTGTTTATTTCATATTTTCAGTTCTTACCCTCCCCGACTAAATC
Organism: Rhamphochromis longiceps; assembly: GCF_057381845.1. Classification (NCBI taxonomy): domain Eukaryota; kingdom Metazoa; phylum Chordata; class Actinopteri; order Cichliformes; family Cichlidae; genus Rhamphochromis; species Rhamphochromis longiceps. The sequence continues at coordinate 20,622,423 of NC_140561.1, forward strand.
GGTTTCAGTTATGTACTGAAATATAAGAATGGACATTAGAGGGTTCTTTCAAAGAAAAAACTCAGGTAAATGTTATTTTATATATTATGCTTTGTATGTTGTTCAGTATATTTCTATGCAAAACAAGAGGGATTTCAGTACACAGCAGGATATTCACATTTGTAACCAGATATTTACATACACTTTAGGGAGAAAACATAAAACATTTTTACTGTACAACATCAATTTAGATTAAACTTTTGTTTTAGATAAATATTGAAATATATTTTGAATTAGTTAAATGTCAGAATAAAGAGAGACAGAGCTGTCTATTTATTATCACTTTCATCATATTAAGGAGTACATATACACTAAGTTTATTGTTAATTAATAAGAAAACTCCAGACGATTCCATTCTGAGCTGAAGAAGCTTCTGATAGGTTTGTAGAGTCCATGTGAGTAAACTGGTGGCACAGCTGTGGATGCATATAAGGCAAAACACAGAGCCTGTTTCTGTGACATGGGAACATCAAGAGATGTCAACCAAAACACCAGGAAAAGAACTGTGGAGCTCCATAAGTGTGGCTCAATCTGAATACAATTTGGTGCCATTTGCTATTAAGAAATACAGATAGTTTCTCTCTTTACTCTTAAAGTTAACAAATATGTTTTTATATTTATCAATCTAAAAAAATAAACATTTAGTCTGATTTGATGTTACAATTAAAAAAGTGTTTTTATCTGAAGAGTAAATATCTGGTTTCAACTGTAGATTTGATGATTGTCAGCACAAAGAGGGAGAGAGAGGAGAACGAGGACAGAACAGATGAACAAGAGCAGGTGAGACACACATGTTAGTCAAATGGTTGTTTACCAAAAGTATCACCATATCATAGGTCCTCATGTATCTCGTACCTAGTGTTTCTTTTTAGGTTTGTTATTTTTCAAATTCTGTATTTATTAAGTTCTGCAGGCTTGTTTGTACAACAAGGCTAAATAATTATATAAACTTTTCTCAATCTAAATAGTGGACTTTGGTAGAATTAAAAAACAAGTGTAGTGCAGGTCTATGATGATTTTTAGTGCTACTATCATCTAGTTCTGATTGTGGTTCTGTCTTGGTTAAGTCCTCAGTAGTCCTGATTTTGAACTGTTGTAGTCCTGTTTTAATTCTGGATCAGTTCTGGGTCTGGTTGAATTGGGGTTTAGTCCTCGTGTCTTGATGCAGCCCTGACCTTGTTCTGCCTTGCTGCTTAATTAAAAAACTAGTTTAAGGTGTCCTGCACATGTGATATAGATTTTTCCCTATATGAAGTCATTCTTTTTTGAACAGAGCCTATTAATCTTTCAGTCATTTCTACCCCCCCCCCCAAAAAAAAAAAAAAAATCCCACATGCATACTACTCTTTGGGCTAAGCCCCGGGTGTTTCAAATATCTGGCTCCGCCTCTGCTGTGAATCATAATAAATAAAGAGATAAAAAATAAAATTTAACACTGCAAGGTCTTTAAAATGAGTTTTCCTTAATAGCTAAAGAGAACAAAAGATCACAGGAGAAAATCTTTTCTTCCTTTCTGTAATTTTTTGTAGAATACATTTATTCGTTTTTTTCAAAAATGGTCTCCACACAATTCTTGTTTGAACTGACAACACATTTTGTTTACTCAGTTGTGCTAAAGCACATAAAAAAGAAAGGAAATTTTTTTTCTTTCCTAATGGTAGAAATTGCATTTACTCAAGCAAAACTTTATAGGGCAACAGATCTAGAAAATATGATTTACAAAGTATGATGCACAGATTAAGCCACCTTAACAAACGTTAGCCCTCACTATACCTACTACAGTGTTCATTTTTTTTTACATGTTAATAAATTGATAATGATCTGTTAATAACAGTAACACTTGCAGGAGCATAATGATAATATGATAGTAGTTACAAGAAATTAACCTGTTGTGAGAGTAAAAGCTGAGAGTAGCTTTTATTCAGTTCAGTATTTTCCCCTCATTTGTGTTTTGTGCCATAGGTCCTCTTAATTGAATAATAACTGCTTTGTCTACCATGACAACAGAGCTGGCTGCTACAAACCTATCATCTTCCTGGGCATTATGGCCAGAAACACTGAGCAGCACTGAAAATCCTTAAAGTCTTCTAATAAAAACGAGGTTTTCCACAGTGGAAAAAATTTCCTTTGCCCTGAACTCGACCATTCTCTCCCTCAACAACCAGCTCAGGCATTTAGTTTAATGGTGTACAGTATATCAAACACATCCAAATCTCAATTATCATTCTTAATGAGGGAACGACTCTAGAGGAATCCCCTTTCCATCTGCAACCTTCAAAGGTCCTTAAAAGAACATCTGAGGGTCTTTATCGGACAAAGTTTCTCCTTCATTTGAATAATTCTCTAAATCGGCCAGAGGGAGATATGAGAGTGAAGAGTGAGGTCCTAAACTCCTGAAACTGAAATGAGATCAGAGTATCACAGGGAGGGTGGGTGACATAGTAGACTATGATATGGATTAGAGTGTAGGAATCTTTATCATTCTCTCCTGTTTTCCTTCTTCCTCCACTTCTGCATCTCTGCTGTTTGCAGTAAAGCCCTTACATACACACTGGTGTTTATGCATTCACTCTCACACACTTATTAACATGAACACGTGCTCAGAGGTAAAAACAGGGTCAGGAGGTGTTGGAGAGGAAGAGAAATGTCTAAGATATGAGTGTTCAGAGGGCCTGTATCTCATTACATAGGAGTGTGATAGCCATCAGAGTCAGAATAATATTTAGCACATGCTGCCTGCTAATGAAGCCTTAATGTCCACAGACTGGAAATGAGAACCAGAGATGGCTCTCTTTTCCTTTTATCCACTCATCTTTACTGCTCTCTCCCTCCATGGCCACTTTGTTCACTATTGATTGCTACCTGTTACCTTCCTTCATTCTTTTTTTTGCAGCTGTTTTTTTTAATTTAATTTATGTTATTTATCATTCTAAAATATTTTAAAAAGCATTCACTCCATATAGCAATGGACTTTTGTTTACTGTTAACATTTACTGAATAAAGAAAACAGCTTCTTGCTGGCTTCGTCAGTCAAACTGTAGGAATTGTTCTTCAAGTTGTGGTTTTTTTTACTGTGATTTTTTTCCACTATCACTCACATTCAAATAACTTGTAGAAGAGTTATTTACAGGCAATGTATTAATTCATATATGATCATTTTAACCATACATATAAAAATTATTATCAGTCATCTGTGTCTGTGCACAAATGTTGTCTTTGCAATAATCTTACAGTATATTTGATCATATAGACTCATTAGATACTTCGTCAAATACATCTTGCTAATACAGGGTTGGACTCCCCTTTTTGCCTTCAAAACTGCTTTAATTCTTCATAATACATTTTCAACATTGAGCTGCGAACATTCTTCAGATATTCTGGTCCACATTGACATTATAGCGTCACACATTTTCTGCAGATTTGTTGGCTTGGCACCCATGATGTGAATCTCCTGTTCCACCACACCCCAAAGGTTCTCTATTGGATTGAGATCTGGAGACTGTGAAGGTCACGTGAATACAGTGACATATTTAAGAAGCCAGTTTGAGATGGTTTGAGCTTTGTTACATGGTATATTATCCTGCTGGAAGTAGCCATCCATCGTCATAAAAGAATGGACATGGTCACCAACTTTTGGCACTAAGAGGCCCAAAATGAGTCAAGAAAATATTCATCATGCTATTGTTCCAACACCAGCCTAAACTGTTCATACAAGGCCTGATGGAATCATGCTTTCATATTGTTTAGACCAAATTCTGACCCTACCATCCAAATGTAGCAGTTATTGAGACAAGACAATGTTTTTCCAATCTTCTGTTATCCAATTTTGCTGAGCTTGTGTGAACTATAGCCAGTTTCCTGTTCTGGCTAGAATTCCCACAGGCTGTGGACCATCTGCATCAAGATCTGAAATGTTGCACATTCAGAGATGTTCTGCATACCTTGATTGTAACAGGTAATTATTTGAGTTACTGTTACTCTCCTATCAGCTTAAAGTAATCTTGCTATTTTCCTCGACCTCTGGTATATACAAAAAATGTTCTGCAGAGAACTGCCACTGACTGGATATTTTCTCTTTTTTGGACCGTTTTCTGTAAACCCTAGAGATGGTTTATGAAATAATCCAGACCTGGAGTATTGGTTGTGGGTGTGAGACCAGCCCGTCTGGCACCAACAGCCATGCCACATTCAAACTCACTTAAATTGCCTTTCTTCCCCATTCTGATGCTTGATTTCACCTTCAACAAACGGTCTTGAAAACTACATGTTTCAGTTCACTGAGTATGACTGGCTGATTTGATATTTTCCTTAATGAACACTTAAATTTGGGCATGTAATAACACCACAGAAGCATTAATTATTTACAGATACAATCCACACATGACTGAGTGTTTTTGTATTACTCTAATCAATGCACTCACACCTAGCAATAAACTACACACACTTGAAGTTTTTTTTGGTGGAGTTGTTGTGTAAAGCAGGTTTCAGCACATACATATCTAATCTCTGAATAAAGAGGTTAGTGCTTGATAACAACAGCACACATAGGCACATTTAAATGAAACTGTCAGTACTTTGAAGATCCTCAGACCACACTCATGGCTCTGATGGTGGATTAGCTTTATAGTTGAAACATAAGTTAGCTTTTATAGCTGTCCAATAAAACACTCTCTCTCTGCTAATCATCCTCTGCTGACTTGATTTGGTTTTTGCTCGTAATAAAGCTCTCTGTTTTCCATGTGTGGGCTCGTGTGACATTTGAAAGAAAATGGTGTTTATTACAGCCTTATCGGAGTAAAGATGCAAACATGGAACATGCAGTCCCGTTTTTTCAAACAAAACATCACAAAAGTCATAAACTGCCAAAGAAAACTTCTCTGAACTAAACGAAGCCCAAATAAAGAGAACTGTTTCTTTTTCGTTATTCCACGTACACATTCAAAGTTTGCAGTTGCTGGAGGCTAAATGCAAATCACCCAAAAGTTAAACCAAAGGAGAAAGCACATCTGAACTCAGCTTATTTGGTTAATGCTATTAAGTCTGCCTGTGTCATTCACCCTGCACATAGCATGCCCCCCCCCCCCCCTCTCTTTTACAAGCATGCACGCACGAAAACACCTGCCCAAAAGAAAAAGTGATTGTTTCAACTTTCACCCTGCCCCACCACCACCAAAGCCCTCTTCCTTGTCGAGAAGATTTACATGCTCTTTTTTCCCCTCCTGGCCTTTTATGTAGAGACTGTCCCCCTGTACAGATCCTCCTCCCCTCCTCTTCCCTCCCTCCACCCTGTCCCTGCACAAACACAGCTGACAGGAGGTGGAGGCGCTGCTATGACACAGTCGCGTGCCGTCCAACAAATCCCTCTCAATCCCTCAGCCAGAAGGCCCCGAGTGGGCTTGTTTGCATCTTTGAAACTGTCCTTAGTTCTGGAGCGTGTGCATATGTGTGTTTTATGGACTGTGTTTATGCGTCCTGTTCCCTGCGTGCTCATCTTCGCCTCATTGATTCTCCAGTGATTATTTACAATTATATTGTTGCTGTTTGTTCCACGGATCTGGAAGAGAGTTCATCGATTATTGGTTTTAAAAAAGAAAAACAGTGACATACACCGGCTTGATTGACTTGAAGAGCTCATCAGTGTATTGGACATCAATACAAGTTTGTTTTGAGCCAGCGTGTTGCATTCATCAATCCTCTGTGTGATCAGTTTGTCACCTCACATTAATGTATCTGTCTTTTTGGTGAACCAGTCTTCCTATAAATCCATCTTATCTTTTTTTGCTTAGGCAGAAAGTTTCCCCCAAAGATTGCTGCCTACTTAGAAGTATTTATTGTTAAATACAACCGTGCTAGTGACTCCATGAGGCTGTAATTTAGGCTGCACTGTATGCAAGACTAGCTGGTGCTAAGTAAGCATTTTAAGTGTTTTTTAGCATGTGTATAGCTGATAGTGATTATTACTTTTTATGCATTTTATTTTTGGTATAAAGGCAACAGACAACTTGAAACATCATTGTGGCACTCCATTAAAAGTCCAGGTCATCTTATTGGTAGCATCAGAGGATAGGTCAGGGATCGCCAAAGTCATAAAGATTTATCCACTTGACACTATGAATCTGTGTGTCACCTTCAGACTGTCCAAAAACAAGAAATTTGAAGCGTACAACAATTCTTTTAATCAATTGTACATGTGAATATCACTTTGAGGCTATCCAGAAGCTGTTTTGTTTCCACCAGGTCACTTACCTTTCCCTTGTCACGTCTTGTAAAGAGATTGATGTTTGTCTTTGCTGCTGTTAGGATGTTAGAAATAATGCTGACAGACTATTGTCAGGTAAATACAAGCTGCTGGTGGTCTGTTGTCTACCCAATTAAAATTCTTGACAGGCTTTATTTTATTGTTCTTATTTTCAAACTCAGAACCAAAAACACAGTCAGCATACATCCGAAAACAAAAATTTTGTTTGTGCTTTCCTGCTGATATTTCTGTGCAAGTCTGTATTGTTTTCTCCTTGCATTATATCTTGGGGATTGAAGTGAAGCAGTCAATTATGGATGGATTTCCTTTGCTGTGTGGCATTTTAACTAGAGAGACAGCTCTGCAGCTGCTTGTGTGTATGTGTGTGTGTGTTTAACACTATGGGTTAAACACACACACACTACAGCCCTCCAGCTCTCCTCAGTCCAGGGGGCAGTAAAGTGGTTATCTCTCTCTTTCAGATCCTAATCTGACAGCAGCTCCTGCCTGTTGCCAGGTTACCCCTGGGGCGTCAATCTCCATTTAAATCCTCACTGCCTCCCTGCCCACCCATCAACACCAGCCCTGCGCACCCACCACCACCACCTTCTACTGCCATCCTCCACTACCCTCTTCTCAGACGCCCCTCCACCCCTCCTGAGCCACCCCTCCTCAGCCTTTAGGGTCCACAGTCTACTCCCCAACCCCTCCATCAGCCCTGTGATAGTAGCATTAGACTGAATTTACGCAGGATAGCAGGTGACACATGGATGCTTTAGAATCAGCTGGTATGGAGGAAAATATGGAGTCTGTGTTTTGCTGTTGCGAGATCAGTGATGTCGTTTGTCTGGGTGTTCAAAGGGGCAGGTTGTTCCCACCATTCTCTGGCATTCGTCAGCTCAGTGGTCAACAGGGTCTTGTGGAGCAAGGATGTGAGCTGAGAGGGTTTGTTTTAGAGAAGGGCGGCAGACAGGGGGTCTAGGAGCTGTAGGAGGATGTGAGCAGAGGCTGTGCAGCCAGCTCTGCTTCGACACATGAGGGGGAATGATGGAGAGATAGTGGTATCTGAGACTGAGAGAACGCTCCTTTTCTTCTTCTTCTCATTCTCTCTGTCCACTACCAGCTTGTGAATGGAGGCCCATTGTGTATCCTGGAAGGGGCATCTTACATATTGACCCTCACTCAGAGGTCAAAGGGCAGGCAGGGTGGATGAGAGAGAGCATGTAATTGTAGCGCAAACACAAAGACGAGCCCAAGGAGAAGTCCTTCTCTTGTGCCAGCTCAGCCTCAAAGAAGATGCCAGCCTGAGATGGGCAGAATACTGGTGAGCAGGATGCACGTCCTGAGCTCTCTGTGTACAGTACAGCGTCTGTCTGCTTTTTCATGTGACTATATAGGTTGTTGACTGGTTGCGACCCCGAGGCTAAGGAACTTGTTGCATTGTTTTCCATAGAACAGACAAGGAGGCATTGTTACCTTTGGCCTGTTGCACGATAGACAGACAAATAAACATAAAGGCAGATAGTGAGAAGAAAAGGATAAATGTGTCAGGAGAGCTCAGGAATTAATATGTTTTTACTGTTAGCAGATCTTATATTGCTTTCAGCCTCCATGTCATAAAATTTGTTACATAACAAGCAAGTGGTGCAACAACCGATTTAAAAACTGTTAAATGACTTAGTCTTTAAACTTAAAAAAATCATGCAAGTGTTAAATGCATTAAGAATTTTAATTTACTCATAAAGCATTTAAAACAACAACAACAACAACAAAAAACCAACTAAATCTTCAGCAGGACATGACCCATGGTTATATATGGTTATATGGCTATATACCACTTAACATGTTGGAAGAAGATTTTATGTCTTACACTTTAAAATAGCACAGCAGGACCCATAGTTAATCCTGTGTAAGTACAGATATGTAAGAAGCAACATATTACTTTTGGCAATAGTAACTCAGGCCCACTGTAACCACTTCTGAAAAGATGAAGGAGCGAGGAGGCTGTTGGTAAAGCAAATGAAAATTAAAAAAAAAAACCTTGTTTATACATATACATGTAAGTCCTTTATATCATGAATGCGTTAAAAAGGAAACTATAATATTTACAACATTGAAGGATTGAATGACGGTAATTTTAAAATTATGGACAACAATCTTGTGAGTATGCTACAATTTATGTTCATACTGAATGATTCTGACCTCAGAACATTTAGTGCTACTGTACAGCCCAGATGCATTAAGTGCATACTTAATGTGCCCTTTATTAACAAAGTAAAAAGCAAGGGAATGAAGGTGTGTGTAGCCCATTGGAGTTATGTACAGGAGCCAGATGTTTGTGTTTTGGGGTTTGGTGTTTATGTTTTTTTGTTTGTTTGTATTTTTGGGGGGGGGGGGTTGCATAATTGTCTAATATAAGCATAAGTGTCTGAATGATTTTTGAAAGAAAAAGAATTCTGCAAAGGCTGTATCTGCAGGAGCCATCTTTAGTGTTTTTGAACTGATCCCAGAGGAGCTTTGGATAGAGTTGTGTGTGTGCTGGAGTCTCCTCTGCATTTATGTGTGACTGTAGTTCACTTGGCCCACTCCTGGTCAGTGTGTCAGTCAGTCTGTCGTGTGAGAGGGCAAGCTCGGTGCATCTGAAACCTCTGGGCTGACGGCTGGCGGGCATTGCTCAGCCACCGGTGCTTCGCTTGGCTGATTGATGTGGGCCTGTTTGAAGTCCTCTCGGGGAGAATGAGCTCCATTCATAAGCTGCTGCAGTCGTCCGGCCCCACCACTCGCTGCCATCCCTCTGCTCTGTTAACAGCTGAAATGCTACACTGCTCAGAGCTCATGCTGGTATGAAGCTGAGGTGGACACAGAGCAATATGATAGATAGCCTCAGGACATTCTCCATCTATGATGAGCTGCAGCCTGTTGTGGCTTTATTTCCTGGTTCTCTGATTTGAATATACTGTGCAGAATCTAAAAATACAACCATCTCTGACCACAGTTACCTTTGACATTCACCGGTGGATTTGTGAATTGGCCATCTCACAGTAATATATATCCCTTGGCAAACATACCAGACCTTTTTGTTATTGATTCACTCGCCTATTATAATCTTATTTAGTCTGCACTGATAGTAGCAGTTAACTTTAGCGGGTTATTGCTTTACAGCATTTTTATTTTCCCATTAGGAGAAACTTCTTGTTTATTTCATTTTTCAAAGTTGGGACAAGCACCAGTTTCTTACAACACAAAGATATTTAGATATTTAGGAGAATGAACATATAATGCTAAAAGATTGATTTAAAACATGAGTTCAGTATTAAGATTATTTATTTGTTTTTTAAAAATATATATATATATGTATATGTATTAGGGGTGCAACGATATTCGTATCGATATTGAACCGTTCGATACAGTGCTTTCGGTTCGGTACGCATATGTATCGAACAATACAAAATTTTTAATTTATTTTATCAACTTTCCTTCTGACGATGCTGTCTGTGTTGAAGCTCAGTGAATCTGCGTTCGACTACTCCGCCTAGGCTCGACAGTGCAGCCTAGGCGGAGTAGTCGAATGCAGATTCACTGAGCGCTCAACACAGACAGCATCGTCAGAAGGAAGAGCGCAGGGCAAGCTAGGGAGACAGAAGTTAAGCTCTCCTTGCAACATGGACCTCCCCCACCCTCATTCAGATCTGGCATTTGGAATTATTTTGGTTTTCATGTGACGTATGACCCTGAAGGTAAGCGAGTCATGCACTAAAGTAAAACAGTATGTTGGATGTGCCATGCAATGCTCAATTACATGGGTGGGAACTAGTGTGTTAGCGCAGTTAGCTCGTTAACGTGTTGGCCGTCTAGCCCCATGCACGGGGCGATCGGCGGTAGCTCGTTAACGGAGATTTGCCGTGTTGTGGCGTTAAGGTCATTTCAACGAGATTAACCTGAAAGCACTAGTGGGAACACAACGAATATGACTGCACATTTACGCCGACATCATCCTAGTGCAAAGACAAGTGGAAGCAGAAAAAAAACAAGCAAGCATGCTACTAACTTTAGCCGAGTCATTTAGACAGCTGTTAGCACAGGATTCTCCTTATATGTTTAATATGCTGCTGAGAATATAGCCCAGAAGAAGCGGATAGTATAGCTTTTATTTTGGAAAGAGACATTTCTCTGTAATAAACTCTCTTTTCCAAAGATGAGTGATTCCTCAATCAGATACAGGGCTCGCAATATCGCTAGCCCGACGTCCCGGGGCTAGCGATCTTTTCAGTCGGGCTACCAAAATCTATCTCTGCCCTGCCCGTCGGGCTATTGTAGGAAAAATATATGTCAATGCTTTTGCATTCTTTCAGAAATGTAGCTGGGTAATTATGTCATTGGCATCGGTGAGCCACTGTCAATATGTGACATATTGAAATCGCGTTTGAATTTGCGCTTGTTTTTTTGCTTTCACTTTGCAATGACAGCACTGATCTGTGAGTGATGATAATTTGTGCACCAATTCCTCTGACATCGTCTTATTAATTGGTAGCTTACTATGCAAACATGACAAGTGAAATCTCCCGCAGCAAGCTTAAACATGTGAGAGGTTGATCGCGCAGAGAATCGCTGAGCTTATGTGAGTGCGTGTGTAAAAGCAGCAGGATATATATTTGACTACGATGACCTTCACAGACAGATATATATTTTAGTTCTGCTGAGCCAAATAAGAGAGGTCAGGGTGAAGAAGTGACAGCCAAAGAAAAGCTTACCACAAAACGGAGAAGTTATGACAAATCAGACTATAAGGCAAAAAGAAAGTGCAGCTTTATGGTTTCTTGGACAAAAGAATTTCTGTGGCTGCAATATGACGAGCTAAATAACCAGGGCTGCACATAAGTGGTCCGCAGGTGCGCATTCGCTGTCAAAATAAAAAACACGCACAAGGGTTAGGGTTAAATTTAAAAACTGTACTTTTGAGTTAAAATATATATTTATAATTTTAATAAATGACAAATTAAAAAGGCATGAACATTTTTTTTGTATCGAAAAAATATCGAACCGTGACACCAAAGTATCGAACCGAACCGAGAATTTTGTGTATCGTTGCACCCCTAATATATATATATATATATATATATATATATATATATATATATATAAAAGTTCTTTCCAAATTGTGTACCTTTAGTAAGGGTTCCATCTCCTTGCAACTCGGAAAGTTTTTGGTTCACCTGTGATTGTAATGTATTTTTTATTTATGTATTTATTTTGCTGTTGGGGACTAGTTGCTGGTAGTTGCAGTCACTGCCTGATGGGAGGCAGCCTGTCTTGAAGCAGTCACGATCTGACTTGGACTCCCTGCAATTATTCTCAGACAGACTGTTGAAAGTCTGCAAATAATTGCCTTCTTCCCCTGAAGGGAGGGAGCATGTAATTCCTGTTCCTGTTGTTTGTTTGTCTGTCTGTCTGTCTGTTTGTTAGCAGCCCAGCATCCACAGTTTTCACGATATCATTTGGAAATTTTGTGCGATTGTAGATACCAATAACAACTTCATCTTATTTAATTTAGGATAAAATCGGGTCAAGGTCACACCAAATGTGAAGATCAGTAGAAACATATATTACGATAAGTATATTACCCCATAGTATGTAACAGTATACTAGCCCTTGGGGTACACGAGTACTTGGCTGAGCAGTTGACCTTGACCTTGATTATTGGTGCCCAAAGTTGAACTTGAAAAAAAAAATCAAAAAAACATATCAAGTAATATATCATACGAAAGGGCATGGAGAGAGCTGTACGACAACTTAATTTTTTCCTACAATGTCACAATGATGCCATAAAGTTTTGCAAAATCACACACTTTATCAATATATCTTCAAATTTCACGTTTTTGCAGCTTTTAGAAGACAAATATTTCAGCCAGTTCTGCTCTAATAATGTTGGTAAAGATATCAACAATACACCATTTTAGTATTTAATGCTTCAAGATCATAGGTCAAAGGCCAGGATCACATGACTTAAGGAGAAGCTTTTGTTTCCACTGGATCATAAAGCATGAACGTTTTTCCCTTCAGGGGGTGTTATGCACTCTGTGTGCTCTTCTATATCCTGCGATCCATCTGAGTCAGTCTGCACCAATAACCCGTCTCTGACATGTCACTTTGCACTGGACTCAAGTGGTTACCAAATGGTTGTATTCTGGTGATGTAACAATCAAGGTCATTGACCACCTTTGTTTTGTAGTTAGATTGCAGTCATGCAGCAGCTATATCACTATTAGTGGAAGAATTTGTGAATTTCTGTTTCAAACATACAAGGTTCTGGCTGGATTTCATTTTTGTGTATGCAAACAGCAGTAGATTTGCAACAGATGGCAACAGATTTACAATTTTTGCTGATTTATCACAGTTAACAACCATACTACCACAACCAGATTGTCACTGGTCAGAAAGTCACTCTGAAGATGACAACTGACAGCAAGCAGCGATTTCAAAGGTAACAAGATCGCAAATTCATTGCATGGGGTTGTAAAATAATAATTTTGGTTGAAACATTATTCCCCTAGAATGACTGTAGCATAAAATAAGCTAACTCACTGCTGCGACATGTCATACATGCATCAGAGTGGGTTCAATGGTTTCATCTCACTTTCTTAAAAAGAGTAAAATGTTGAACTTTTCCTGTAATATCTGTGATTATTTCAGTAAATAAACAAATAAATACACTGTGAGCTAAGCTGCCATTTCTTCACGTGTCTTGTGTTGTGTGCACATACATGCACCTGGTCATAAAAGTGTTTCTCTTGTGTCCTCTTGGATCTGGCATATATGTGCATGGGTCCTTGAAATCTCTATCAGAGAGATCTGCTGTTGACAGGCAGAGCCGAGGTCAGTTCCTGGCCCTCTCACCACGCTTTGTCTGTGGGATCCCAGGAATGCACAGGAATGTGGGCTCCGACAGGTGGCGAGGTCCACCTCACAAACAGACACACTCAGACACAACTGCACCCCCCACCCACCCACCAACCGTTAACTTACTTTTTCTCCCTCTGCTAGTTCGTCCTTCTCCGCTACACCTCTCTCCCTCAGTCTGTATCTGAAAAATAAATGTCAGCAAACTGCTCTCCTGTTTTCTGCCTGCGCAGTCAGGCACAAAAATGTAATAAGAACGGGAGTGCGGGCATCTCCTTTTATGTTTTCTTCTCTTGGCAATTTTCTTCTACCATCAGATCTGATTTTTGTTTGGACTCCACTGTCACCACATACAGGCAGACGTTCCCGTTCTCCCGCAGAAGGACTGCCAAGATGTTTCAGGTAAAACCAGACCCCTCGTTCAAAACTCTGGTTCATCTAATCTACCCCAGCATGGAGCCAGACAGATACAAACTGGAGAAATAACCTGTTTCAAGTAGCGCTGGATAAAACTGAGAAAACCCTTTGCTGTCAGCGCCCCCCCAATCATCCTACCACCCTCTTCCCTTCATTCAGCTTGTTATCATCAGTTAGATTATTGCTCCTGTAGAAACCTGGGGCTCCCTTGGGCTCCTCATGCTGCCAAATACAAAGTAAGAGCAAATTATTTATATTCACTTGCAATAACAACAAAAACATTAAGTTAGCACCCAGGTGTTAGCTATCATATGCTTGTTGAAAAAGTGGCCTTTTCTTTTTAGATATACCAACACTATAGATCCCAGTGTGAGGTACATTTATTAAAAATGCAGGTGTGAATAATAGCAATGATTGCTCCATTCAATTAAGCTTCCCAGTAAGCAAAATCCTGTGAAGTGGCTCACATGTATGCAAGTTTTCAAAGCAAGCCTGCTTTGAAAACATTACACCAGCTGCATCGGTGTTCGTGTGTCCAGTTTAAGAAAATATTTGTGCAATTAGTATTACAGAGTTATAATTAATTCCAATGTTTTGATTTATTTGTTTGTTTTTTGTTTTATATCAACACAAATCTTATTTTCCTTTTAATTAATGTGAAAAAATCACTTCGTCTTTTTTTTATATCAAAACAATGAGAAAAATTGAAGATTCTGTTTTTTACATGTCTACAGGCACTGCAAATAACTAAGCACAGACAAAAAATTATAGAATAATAGCAGCTATTTTTCATTTATAGCTTTTCACTAAACCGCCTGTTGTGTCAAGCTTTTGACATTTTTTTTAGGATGGAATTGGTCTGCCTTGTCTTTTTCCATGGAAAAATTTTGCAAGTGAAACACCACAGAGTTATTTAATACACTTTCACTGACAACTTTCACTGACCTGTCCTGGGTGCACCTCATCTCTCATCCTACGACAGCTGGTATGGACTTCTATTCCAGCCCCGGCAATCCTGAACTGGATAAGTGGCTGTGAAAAATAAAAGTGATAAGAGTAGAAGAGAATGGTAAATGGTATAAATGGCCTGTATTTGTATAGCACTTTACTTAGTCCCTAAAGACCCCAAAGCGCTTTGCACTACATTCAGTCATCCACACATTCACACACACATTCACACACTGGTTGGATAAAAAATGAAACAATTCAATTCAATTCAATCTTTATTGGCAGACTACATGTCCATAAAAACAAGACAAGAAACACACACACACACAACTCCCCCCCCCCCCCCCCCCCCACACACACACACACACAACACAAGGTATACCATTAAATATATATATGTATATAAATAAGTATATAAAGCATTTGTAAAAATATAAAACCATAATATACATAAAACACAATTACTTAAAATAAATCAATAAATACACAAACACTTTAACCAGTGCTTTCTGAGACTGGATGAGTAACGGGAACCACTCACTGTCGGATCTGTAAGTGCTAAAATTATACTGTTACTCGAACCATCCAGTCGTTCTCTAAAACTGAACATTAACTTTCTTAAAAGTGCTTTAAAAGTCCAAACACCCACAGCTACAAACATCTGACTGGCACTACCACTTCTAGGTATCCTGCAAAGGATTCTCATCGCATCATTATATGCAACATGCAGCTTCTGCATGCTACATTGTTTGTAGGATGACCACAAGGGGGCAGTATATAGCGGTGTGCAATACGCTTTAAACAAAGCCACTTTAACTGGAAGTGAACAAAAGCTGAATTTGCGTGCAATAGTATTTGCCTGCACATAGAGCTTACACCGTTGTCTGTATATGTCATCATCATCATTCATTTGCTCAGTAATAAAGTGACCGAGGTATTTCACCTTTTTATGAACTTCAAGAGTTTTTTGTGCCAGTTTAAACAAAGGGAAATTTAGCTGTTTATCCTGCTTGGTTCTACATATCAAAACAGCACTTTTAGCAGCATTGTACTCAATGTCATATTGCACACCATATTCAGTACAGACATTAAGAAGATCCTGTAACCCAGCACTGCTTGGACTAAAAACAACCAGGTCATCTGCATACATAAGATGATTTATCAGTGCTTCACCTAATATACACCCAGTGTTACAGGCTCTCAGCTGTATGGACAAATCATCGACATATAAATTAAATAAAATTGGAGACAAAATCCCACCCTGTCTGACACCATTGCTGACACCAAAGGGGGCAGAAATACTGCTTCCCCATTTAACCTGCATGTTCTGATGAGCGTACCAGTAAGAGAGAATCCTCACGATGTATTGAGGAACTCCCCGTGTCTTCAATTTATCAAAAAGTTTTCTGTGGTTCACTCGATCAAAAGCCTTAGAGGCATCAATGAAACACATGAGGACAGATGAATTTTTAGCCCTATACAACCTGACTATTTCCTTGAGTGCATATATGCACATGTCAGTGCCGTGCTTTGGTTTAAAGCCAAACTGATTATCCAGAGAAGAGATGAACACACTAACTCTATCAAACAGGATTCTTTCTAACACCTTAGATAAAATACTGGCTAGTGCAATCGGCCTGTAATTATCCAAGCAGCTCACTTTTGCAGCTTTGTCTTTCATAACTGGTACCAGTAAAATACACAGCATTGAGTCTGGTAATATGCCATGAATCATAAACCCAGTGAAACAGAGTGCTAAAAGAGGAGCTAGCCTTAAACTAGCATGTTTTAAATGTTCTGCAGTGATGTGATCCAAACCAGAGGATTTATTATCAGACAACCTATGAATGGCTTCATATACTTCATGTGTCCTTACACTTATTGTGTCATTACTCATGTCAAGATTGTCCTCATATGGATCACTTTTTATACAGTTAAACAACTTACTGTAATGCTGTCTCCATAATGCTGCAATGTTATCTGCCCCAGAAACACCTTCAACAGTTGATGGTAGAGATGGTTTACAGTTATTAAGAGCTTTCACCTCTTTCCAAAAATCTGCCATATTATTACACAACATTTTCCTGGCCAAAGAATCTGCTCTCAGCATTTGCTCATTTTTAGTTATAAAGCGAACAGCGTACTTATATCTGGCATTCGCACATTTTTTCTGTTCAAATTCTGGGCCTTGTTTAGGTCTTCCAGCCATGGCCCAACATTTATAAGCTATGCGAGCTTCATCATGGTACATGGATACATGTTCTTTCCAGCCAGGTCTGATGTTAGGTTTCTTATGCTTATATTGTTTATCAAGCAGTGTACCACTTTCATGCAGAGCAGTCACTATATCATCATACATGGAGCAGAGTAAATGTTTATGCACAGCATTCTTACAGTTGACATCCTTGCACAAAATAGCTTCTTTCGGCAAAGAAATGTTGTTCAGATGTATATCGGTATTACTATGATAAGCTAAGAAATCATCTTCACTACAAGCTGACCAGTCTAATTTTACACTGGTAGCAATATTAGCAATATTGTTTCCAGTTGTTGCTGGCATTTGTTCCACATTCACAGTAAAACCAAAAGGTATATGATCTGACACAGTTACCTCATACCTAATAGTCATGTTTGCTAAAGCTGCATGTCCATCAGCTGTACAGATACAGTGGTCCAGCCATGATGTACTATGCCAGGCTTCACTTATGTATGTATAGCTATCTGCAGGCAGTAACACTTTGGTAGACAAGATAAGATTATTAACTTGACAAAAATGAGTTAAGTGGTCAGCAAACTGAGAACTGCTGTCTGTGAGATCAGCATTAAAATCACCCAAAACATATATGCTGTAAGTATCATTGTCTTGAATAAATGCATTAATAAAAGCCAGCCTACTGAGGTATTCTTGCTCATTTTGACAAGATTCATAGGGAGTATAAATATTAAGAATGATAAAACTACTATTGTTCTGTGTATATTGTATACCAATACACCAGTCTACATCCAGTCTAATGGGCTTTATCACAGGGTCTATTTTTTTGTCCCAAAGCACAGCAACCCCTCCAGGTATTCTGCCTCTGACTATAGCTGTGCTGAGATCAGTTGTTGATTCCCCCACTCCCAAAAAACTTGCATTTAGACAGTTAAGTTTTCCCAGGTCCTGTTTGGACAACCATGTCTCCTGCAAGCATAAAATGTCACATTCTGCAAGCAGACTGTCCACAACAATCCGTCGAGCTTTGTCCCCTGCACTCTGTCCCAAACGTAGACCACGACAGTTGTAAGATAATACCCGAATAGACATCTTCATGTTGATACGTTGGTACCAAAAGGCGCAGTTATCTCCCCTGCTGGATCCACTGAGCTTGGCACCACCGTACCGGGCTTACGAGGTTCATAAAAACGCCGGACCAGAGCCCCTTCAGGCCAGAGTTCAGGATTGTACATTTCACCCACATCATTACATTCAGCAGTAACCTTGAAAGAGCTGAACCTGCTACGTTTACTAGCAATTTTTTGACAGGTCACATCTCTTTTAAGTTTCTCTCTCAAATACAGAGCAAGAGTTTCTGCATCTACATCCAGGGCAAATTTAGTGGCAAACACGCTCACCAATTTAGTTTTCACAGTTCTGATTGTACTCACAGCTCCAGTGCCGATAATCGATACAGGTCCAGGCCTCTTATTGTGTCCAGTGGTAGCAGCATGCATTCCTGAACCTGAATTAACCTTCTCCAGCTTGAGACGAGGCTTGCCATTTTTCACAACTTTACTCCATTGTGGAGAGCATGTAGAAAGCACTGTCTCAACGGGATCCTCCGTTGTTGCTGTAGTTTCCATATTACGGCCTCGGGCTGTCGTCGGAGCCCGATCTTGACCACATAGCAACATCTCCGGACAAAACGCTGACACTGTGCTTGTTGTCCCAGTCCTTGAAGCAGCCAAAGCTCCGGCTCCCTGCCTTCCGCGCGGGCCGCCTTTACTTCGATTCCCCCACCGCTCCTCTGCGTGTTTCCCCAGGGGAAAGTGGGAAGCGGTCCCCGACCCCTGAGCATTCAGCATAACAGGCTCAGCCGGTACCTCAGGCTGACACTCAAGAACAGTCACACGTTGGTCGACCTCCACAGCATTGGTCATAACTTGCTCGCAGACATCCGCCTGTAGTTTAACTACATGTTTTAAAGAAAATGAAAAATACAGTTAATGAAAAATCATACAATTCAAGTTGTTTTGGGGTTGTTGTTTTTTTTTTTTTACTTTTCTTTGTTTTTAATCTTGTCAGTGTGACGTGTCTCAACAGTCACACTGACAAAGTTTGGGACGAAGTTTACCTCAAGAACTTGAAGCATCTGAAGCAGCTCCTCTAACTATGAACTGCAGTGACAAAGACAGCCAGTCTCTGTCAGACATTACAGATTGTAATTTTGCATTGAAGCATCCTTGGAGTA
The DNA here is from genome assembly GCF_057381845.1 of Rhamphochromis longiceps. Lineage (NCBI taxonomy): Eukaryota > Metazoa > Chordata > Actinopteri > Cichliformes > Cichlidae > Rhamphochromis > Rhamphochromis longiceps. The sequence continues at coordinate 20,641,410 of NC_140561.1, forward strand.
CATTTGCATTATGATTTGATTTTCATTTTCCTACATGTAGAGATACATATAGTACACAGTGTATTCAAATAGAACATATCTGCAGCCTTGTCTCCTTCCTCGCTCTTCCTTTAGTACAGTGCGGCATCTGACAACCTCTTGGTCTCTATTATTGGATCACTTCAGGGGGGGAACCAGAGCCATTCAGGCCACCTTTGACACCATCTTCAGCACTGTCCTGCAAGACTTCTGTGTCCTCTGATTAGATTTGACTCCTCAAATTGAATCTTCCTTGGAAACAAACACCCCTTTATGTACATGAACATGCACACAAACAAACTGGATACTGAAACCCTACTTAGTTGATTGTTTGCGCAGTGACTCTTACTCACAGTAAAAGCTGCTAATAGGGGCAAATTACTGCCAACAACTTAGAAATATCAAGTACCTAACTGCTTGGCCATAATATAGTTAACTGTTGACCAATCCAATTATGGGCCTGAGAGGGCCGAGTGGAGCCAGGGAGGAACGGATGGGATGGAGAGAGGGGTGTGCCAGCCTCAGGGGACAGGGGAGTGGAAGGTACCTGGCTTCTAGGCTGCTGACTGTCACTGTTTGGCTGTAATTGGATTTGGAGTGGACCACAGGGTAGAGTTGCCCCTGACATCCATACTTAAGCAGGCTATGTTATCTTATCAGTTTTTATTAGCTAACATAAAACAGCTTAGTGTCTCTTATTCCCGGTGTGTCATAAAATAAGCTTTCTTTAGTCTCATTTTAACTTGTGAGGACAATTTAGATTTCCCTGAGCTGCACTGTGTGAAAGATTGCAATTTAGGAGGCAGAAAGTGATTCTTCAAACCAAAACGCTGAAGATAATTAAACAATTCAAAGAGCGCTTTTAAGGTTAAGGTAACAAAAACCCTCCAAAACCTTTAAATCTGTTGAGGACCGCGGCATGTTTGTTTTTCTTCTGCTGGGTGAGACATTAGACTGGTGGTGACCTAGGAGGTCAGCAAGAACACAGCTCTCAGCTCACCGGGTCAACTTTGTTTGATGTCGGGAAATATTAGAGCAGTGACTCAAACCAGGGCCGTTAATCTAAGCTAATGCAAGTTTGATGCAGCTGTATTTCTCCCTCTATCTCCACTTCATTTAACCTCCATTACCTCGGCATCGTTTCCTCATTCCACGTCCCTGTCCCTCCTTACCTCCCTCCCCCACCTCCCCCCGCTGTCTCCCCATGGTGTTCTGTTCAACTGTCTCCATTACTCGGACCCCCCCCCCCTCGTTCCCTCCCCGGCACCGCTCCCCTTAGGCATCCCAAACCTCATTTACACAGATATGTTTAGCCAGCACAGGAAGCAACCCGTGCCCTTAACAAAATTACCGTCCAGCCAGCGAATGAGCCGCAGGGCTGGTCTGCGGGGACCAATCACAAAAGGGCCTCGACTGTAGCACTTCCTCCTTTTGAAAGGAATGGTGGTTCCAAAATGTTGACTCTCTTTTTTTTTTGTATTCCCCATTTTGCAGTGCGACTTTAGACCCGACCATGAGCTTACCTCTCACAATGTGAACTAATGCAGTCCATTACAGCTTTTATATGCCTTCATGTGTAGCTTTGAATGATGGTGATGATAAGGGCGGTAATGATCGTGATGTAAATGCACTGAGTGCTGCGTTAACAGACCCAGGGTGCACGGCTGGGCTCTGATCACTATCTCTGCGGCGCCTCTGTAATTTGGCTCTGAAGTTGGCTCTATTAATGGGACTTTGCTTTTCCTTTTTCCTCTCATATCCTTTAATTCTCCCCATCCCTGCATTCCTCTCTGAGTCTTGTGAAACTCTTTTGTTCTTCCAGGCATGCTCTTTAAGAGATCACACTATTTATATTAAAGTTGATATGCCCACAACAACATTTGCCACTAATATTCTTTATATTTGCAAGGGCATAAAGTGCAACTATTTGGCCTCTTAGTAAACTTTAGCAACCTTTATTCTGAACATACCCTCATGGGTTTTACTGCTGCAGGCCTGTGGCTCTGTGGGAGCCTAAAGACTCCCAGTCTCAAACGGAGGCAGTCCTCTGTTTGATTCCCCATTTAATATTCCAGTGTTGTCTGTGGTCTTGAAGGGACCACGAGACCACTTAAACAACCCTGTCTTCCCACTCCTCCCCCTTAAATCTGTTTCAGTATGCATCGAGGAGTTTGGAGGGTAACCATGTGAGATATCTCTCCTCCCTCATTCCAATCACCTCTCCCTCCATGCCCTCTGCTCAGGTAATTAACTTCTCCCTCCCATCTCGATCCTCTCCATGCCCGGCCTCTCTCTCTGCTCCTTATCAGGGCTCCTTTCACACTGTTAAAACTATCAGCCCTTTTCCCCGTCCCCCCCGTCTAATTCCTCTGAAGGAGGTGGCGAATAGGTAAGAAACTAATCGAGACCTGCCTCCCACCGCCTCTGCTCTCTCATCCTGTCACTCCCCACATATGCTCACAGCCGCTGTCTCTCATCAGTCGAATCACTCTGTACGTGTTTTGTCCCCTTTTTAAAAGAACTGGGGTTTTCACAGATTCATCTCTCTCACCTTCAGGTTGAATGGAGATTCAAGAGCGAGAGATTGGATTAATTAGACAAGTTATCCTGATCAGTGAAAGAGAGACTTGATCCTTGTTCACTATATCCTGATTAGGACCAGCACACACGCGCACATTGAAGAGGCGAGGTGAGCAGAGACAGGCTAAATCTTTGACTTTTGGAACTGCTGGGGATTAAGGGAGATTGTAATTGCTTTTCTCGCCCCCCCGCCTCCTCATCTCAGTTCATTTGTATTGACAACTTGTTACTCCTGTGTCACACAGCAAAGAGCACAGAGGTCGCAGCTTGGTGAATAGAGTTGGAAGGACGAGTGACAAAGACAGAGCACGAATGAGGGTGCAAGGAAAAGAAAGAAGCTATCATCTTTCCTTCTAATACTCTAATGTCAACTTCTGATCTGATTCAGAACTTCTGTAAGAGTTAAAGTGCTCATAGTTCGGAGATGTGAATGGAGAACACACAAAGGAAGGCGCAATCTTTGACAGATAATCACTGTCACAATTATGATAGCGCACGATAATAAAGAGAGCTCTGACTGAATGTTAAAGGCATAAACTGGAGAAATGCACTCTACTCTCGCGCCTTCATTTTTGCCTCTCTGTGTCTTTTTCTTGCCTCCCACTATTTATATCCCCCTCTAACAGCCTGCGACTCGTAGTGTGTGGTACTGCTCACTGAGTTAGAGGTCAAGTGTTAAGTGTTGTGTGCGTGTGTGTGACGAGGATTTGTTCCAGATCGTGTGTGGTTAACCGAGACGAGGTGAAGTGCACTACTGAAAATGAGCTGAACCCCAAAGCACAAACAATCCACATCAAGTGTAATAAATATAAATTCAGCAAATACTGTAATGTATCAGTGTTTGAATGTTTGCGCTTAGATGCCGTTATTTCTACAAGTATACAATAAATAAAATGAACTACAAGTAGAAACAAATCCTTTTTGGAGTCTATTTAAAAACGTGCTTGTCCTGAAACTTTGCACATGGAAAGTAAGGCCATAAAGGGTGAAGAAAAGAAGCTTTTTAAACATTATTTAGGCAAAGAGCAATGTTTTAAGCACATTTTATGAGATTTGGCTGGTGATTATGGTGGTCCAGTTCATTAGCAACTTAATCACTCTAAATAACTGCCCAGAGATGTCACAAGACCATAAAGACTTTTTAAAAAAAGCTGTTAAGATAAAAAAAAAGTTGATTCTGAATATCAGAAATAGACAGAAAGGAGCTAAAATCATGTGAAAAACTAAGTACATCCCATTATTCAGTAGCTTGGAGAAACATCTTTAGCAGCAATAACTTGACGTTTTCATTTTCTGCACGACTTTATCAGTTTTTCATATTGTTGTGAAGGAATTTTTTACCGCTTCAGTTCATTGAGTTTAGGTACAGCTCTCTTGAAGTCTTGCATTTCAGCTGGGTTAGGGTCTGGACTTTGACTGGGTCTTTGAAGTCACTTTGTAGTTGATTTGCTGCTTTGCTCATTGTCCTGTTGTATGACCCAATTTCTGCCATGCTTTATCTGTCAGACACATGGCCTGACATCTGACTCGTGAAGTTCATGGTCAACTCATGATGTTTTTAAAAGTCCTCACAGTCATGGTGCCGAGCCCCATGGCCGCAAAACAAAGCCAAAACATCACCCTTCCACCATCGCAGCTAACAGTTGGCATGAGGTGTTTTTGCTGATATGCTTTGTTTGTTTTTTTGCCAAAAACACAATGCATCATGGGCATTCATCTCAACTTTGGTCTTGTCTGTCCAAGGGAAATAGTTTCAGCTGTCCTGTGGTTTGTTGAGATGCACCTTTGTCAAGATAACCCATGATGTCAAGCATTCTCAAGGCAACCCTTCCAAACAAACCAGACTCAATCAGTCTTTTTCTAATTGTGTTGTGGTGAACTTTAATATCTATCCTGATCAGTGTTGGTCAAGTTACTTGAAAAAAGTAATCAGTAACTAATTACCAGTGTTGGGTAAGTTACTTTAAAATAGTAACTTAGTTACATTACTAGTTACTTCTCTCAAAAGTAACTCAGTTACTTCAAGTTACTCGTTACTTTCAAAGTAACTAGTTACTAGGGAAAGTAACTTTGGTTTTACTCAGAATTCTCTTGTTAATGTGTTTCTTCCATAACTTTGCCAGTCTTCTAGCTTGCTTACTTGCCACAGTGCACTGTGCCACCTACCAATAGAAAGGAAAAGATAATGTGCATATTTCCACGAGAGAAATCCCACGCCTGGACCGTCATTGACTGCTGCCATGATTCTAGCCTACGTCACAGCGTCATGTGCGCCTTTTACATCCAACACAAAAACTGCAGTCGTGGTGCTTTCGATTGTACTCAGAACTCGGAAATTCTGCCTTCTGAATAGGAAGATGTAGGCAACACCAGACTGCAGATGAGCTGCATACAGGGCTGGACTGGGACAGAAAATTGGCCCGGGCATTTTGACTAGAGACCGGCCTACCATTATAGCAAAAATCATAAAGCCTTTGAATGAAAATAAACACTGTTGTGACAGTGATGTACACTGTTTTGATGGTATATATGCATCAATCTATCAATCGTTTGTTGTAAGATTCAGATAATTATTTTTTTAAAAGCTAGACATTTTAAATGAGAATAAGAAAGAAAAGTATTTCTTTGTGCCCCCCTCTCCCTGTTAATGCCCTACATGCCCCCCTGGCAACACTTTGCTAGACCCGCCCCTGCACAGTTACCAGCTGTCAGCTACTTAGAAAAGGATCCTGGTGTTATTTGTCTCTCAGAAACAGTTCATAACTTCCCTTCAACTCATTCATGTCACCTAAAAGGTAAACCTGTTTCTCCATCACCTGTTCAGCTCTGATGATCCAGTAAGGACATCTCCTGGTTTCATCTTCATGTTTCCCTCTCACCAGATAACCAAACCATATCATGACCAGCAGGTTTACAGCTGTGGCTCCAGCAAACATCAGCTGATACTAGAAATTAATATTAAATAAATTCTAACAACAGCTGATCAAGCTTAAACGTGCTGCTGTTGTTTAGCGCGACATCTAGGGTTGCCAACTCCCTGAAAAATAAATAAGGGACACCTCGTGGCCAGGGCCGGGCGACCCAGTTGTCTTCACCCTTCCCAGTGTGGTGAATTTTCTAGCTCTTTTTTTGTGTGTGAAATTATTTTTTTAACCATTTGACTTGAAGTTGATTTAAGTAGATGCATATTCTATTCTTTGTGATATGAACACATGTGAAACAAATGATCATTTAGCCATTTATTTTTAGCTCAAAATGACAACATTAACACAGTAAAACAGGTCTCTTTCTTAAACAGAAGCCTGTCATGCTTAATTTTTGAGAATATAAGTAAATCTTTCTTTAAAAGAACTCTGTCCTGCTTAACTTAAAATAATAGAAAACAATAGAAAGAAAAATATTCTTGTAACAGTGCACATTTAGTGCATTTAGTACAATTGGCTACAGCTGAGGTATTATTTCAGCTTTTCTAATGCTAATCAGCTGCTCCTGTTTGTAAACCCGCTTGTTCCCATGATTACGCATCATAACTCATCATCATTATTCATCTATGTATTACTTTTATGTATTAGTCATCAATTTGTTGTAATCATCTATCCTTGCAGTTGTTTATTACACAAAATAAATTATATTATCACACTTCTGGCCACATAGCGCTGATATTCACTGCACATGCCCATATTAACTTTTTCCAGCCAGGTGTTTTCCTTTTCCCATTCTTCCCTTTCTCTGAGGGGAACAAACATTGCTGCTCTAATGCTGGGCTTACACTGTGCGGTTTTAGGCCCATTTTGAGCCGATTTTTGAGTGATCGGACCGATTTTGGCCTTCATCGTGCATCGTGTAGTATACGTGGGGTAACGAGAAGCGATTAACACCTTACGACCAGCTCCCGATCATCAATCGCTCGTGAGGGTGTCACCACAGGCGCTCACACAGCTGCCTGATCAATGTTTTTCATTAGCAATTTAGCAAAGTTGATGGTGGTGGTGTGTCTGTGTGAGTGAAAGACAGAGAGAGCGAGCGACAGATTTTCTGTTATAACCTTCATTTTATGGAGGCACAGTGTGAGCACTCAGGTCGCATCAGAGCATCGGGCGTTTTGGAATGAGACCCTGCATCATGCCCTGCATCATGACCTACGAACTTCTAACCTCTGCGAGTCAATCGTGCAGTTTGAGCAGGAGCTGAATCGCGCGACTGAAAAAATCGCACAGTGTCTGCCCAGCTTTAGGTGTACTGTCCAGAGGTGGGACCAAGTCATTGTTTTGCAAGTCTCAAGTAAGTCTCAAGTCTTTATCCTCAAGTCTCAAGTCAAGTCTCAAGTAATGTCAGGCAAGTCAGAGTCGAGTCTCAAGTCACTGGTGTAAAAGTCCGAGTCAAGTCACAAGTCTGAAACTTTGAATTTCAAGTCCTTTCGAGTCTTTAAAAAAAAAAAAGAAAAAATAATGTTGCAGTTATGCTAAATGTAAATATTAGACCATGTAATTTTAAAATCTGTGTTTTTCTCAACACATGACAAAATAGTGAACTTAGAAAATATACACAAATTGTGAAATTGCACCTCTATAAAATGCAGCTCAATTAAACCTAGCTCCAAGAATAATTTTCACCGACAGTTCTGAGATAAGCTGCATGTTATTCTTGGATGCGGTTTTAGGACCGGCTTTAAAATCGCATGACAAAAATATACACATTAAAAAAAACTGTATCACCAACGTAGCCTGGACAACATTTGCTAGTTAGATGAAGTCAGCTATCTCATCTTAGCATATTTATATGCATATTTATAATCATACGGTTCTTGGAGTGAGTGCACACACTCATGAAGTTTAGTAACTTCAGGTCACTGCAACAAGCCCAGGTACAGTTTACCGACAGATGGGTACAGGACCTTGAACTGCACCGTGTAGAACGAAAGACCATCGTACGTATCATAAGTTTACCAGTCTCACAAATTGTCGTCATAAATACACATTCCTTAACCGTTTATTAATAGGACCTTTGAGCTCAACGGTAATTAATTAGTAGTGGAAATAATTTCTGGTAGGCATCACAGAAATGTAGCAGTGACAATAATATTGTATGCTGTAATCGTACTGGGCAATTAGTGATACAAAAAACCTGTTTTATCCTGTGAATAAAAGTATATGTTTTTGTCAATGTACCATAATAACAGAAGCGAAACGCAATATTGTGTCAGGACAATTCACTATTTATGCACAATAAATAAAGGAGCATAGCGCGACAATTTCTGTTCAGCGCCAGACTTGCTTGTAACCTATATCACCAATTATGTTATGAAAATGACGTATTAAGTACTAAAAAACACTGACCTTCGTGTAAATGCTTGGAGCAGACTAACCTGTGAGCTGGAGTGTTCTGGGATGTTATATTTGATCTTTGAATGGCTGCAATCCAGGCCATCCGTCGCGTCTTTGTTACTTCGGAAACATGGCTCGAACAATTTCTCTTCAACGACGTAATCCGATAACAACCGATCTCTTTACCCGTCGGCTTCCCGTGGCTGTCATGCGACCGGCTATTGCAGTTAATCATACAACGGCTTCTTGACATTTTTGTGTTTCTTTTTATCGCTGTATAACTGATTTTAATTGAAAGCCTGCGTGCGCTAGTACCGCTTGCCACGAGTTCCCAGAATCCTTTGCGGTTCTACCCGTGAATGACGTCACATTTTCAATCTCTATATAATATGCATGTTAGATTTTATATTTGGGGTAAAATATCAAGTCTTTTCAAGTAAACCGGTTCAAGTCCAATTCAAGTCCCAAGTCATTGGTGTAAAAGTCCAAGTCAAGTCACAAGTCTTAGAACATTTTTTCAAGTCAAGTCTAAAGTCATAAAATTAATGACTCGAGGAGTCCAAGTCATGTGACTCGAGTCCACACCTCTGGTACTGTCATCCGAGACTTGCACCGCAGTGTCGGCGTTTGTTTCCCTGCTGGCCATGCTTCTTGTTGTGGTCATCTGTTGTCTTCCGGTATTTTCTCCGCAAGCGACCTTTCCTCGACCAATGAGATGAGCGGTAATCTGAATTGTCATACTCGAATTGTCATAAGTGTGCTGTCAGCTCATTGGTCACAAAGCAGGAGAGGGGCTGGGAATTATGTTTTCAAACAAAGCGTTAATTCCATTAAAAGTTATAGACTACTTTTGATTCTCACTGTATTACGGGACAAAGTGCGTCCCTTATTAGCTCAATACGGGACGTGTACTTTTGTTTCTAAATACGGAACGATTCCGTTTTTTAAGGGACGGTTGGCAACCCTAGCGACATCGGCTGGTTTCCTCTTTCTGGCGCAAAGTGAGCGATAAACAAACAAGAGAGAAAAGCCGATCAGCTGATCATTGATCAGTTTCATGATTGAAGTAGAAACGGGAGAGGGAGGGAGAGAATGAGAGAAGAAGAGGCAGCTGTGCAGCAAAGACACAGAATAACTCCAGCTTTGTGCCTTTTCCATTGTAGCTGAATTACGGGACAAACTGTTCCTTTTCACCTCAATAAGAAACGCGTAATATTTTCTCTGAATACCAGGCGGGACGGTTGGCAACTCTAATAACTTATGAACAAAATAAAGTTCAACATCATTAACTTCATAGCACCCACCCAGCTGTATAGAAACTCCGTCATGCTAGCTAGCACGCAGTACGGGAAAAAGTCAGAATAACGAAAATAAACTCCACCTAAACTTGGTTCATATCTGACCCAGAGAGACTGCAGGTCATAACTTCTTACCTGAAGTTCAGTTCACACTTGGACCGGCGGCTGCCTCGGGTCTCTTTTCCTTCTGCGTCCCTTTTCCTTCATCCACCTGCTGGCCTCCACCACTTGCTAATGTTACTGAATCTGTGGAAGCTCCGCGATAGCCACCACACGAAGTAACGAGTAACGACCCTATCTAAATCCCAGTAACGACTAACGCGTTCCTGATTTTGGCATAATAACTAGTTACCGTGCTCGTTACCACAATAATAACATAGTTACTGTAACGCGTTACTTAATAACGCGTTAGTCCCAACACTGCTAATTACTGATTACTTCCCCCAAAAAGTAATCCAGTTACTTTACTGATTACTTCTTTTCAAAAGAAATTAATTACTTAGTTACTTAGTTACTTTTTAAAAACACGATTTACAACCTGAATAGGTGATAAAGCGATAGATCTTTCAGCCCAATTCTACTTTTTCTGCATAATCCATCACACAAAATGTAATCAAATGGAAAAGTCCTTTTTAAAACTTGTTTTATTAGTTTTAATCTTTTAACTTTATGCATCAAGCAAAAATTTAATTATATGCAACATTCTCTGACTGGAAGAAATTTGTTTAATATTTAAACCTATTTTGTACACATTCCAGCACATAAAATAAATTTTTTTTGTGTGTTTACACTCAGTCTTTCAAATAGATGCAAGTAAAACACAGCAGAAAATAAATAAAGTCAAAGACTAGCGGTCCTGTTGCTCTATTTTCACCTGTAAAGCAGGAGTAGGGCAGGCGGAGGTTTACCCTGGTGCAGGTGTGCCGCGGCGGTCAGTGGAAGAATCCGCGAGTTTCTCTGTGAGTTTCCCATTACGTCGTAGCGCACTCGGTGCTTGTTTGGAAGTTTAGGGGTTTTTTTCGCTGTAAAAAGAAGTTTTCTTCCCACGCACAACGGACATTAATGTTTTTGTCACTTTTTATGGAATCAAACTCAAAATAAGGTCAGTACTTCCACGCTTTAAACGCTGCATGCTCATACACTCTCCCGCACTAGATATATTGTCCCTTGTTGATCTGCACACAGTTGTTGTCACCAACGTCGCACTCGCTTACGTCTCTGTCATGAGACATTCTCACAAAAAAATCACGGTTTTAGTAACGCATAACGCAGCGTTCCTACGGCAAAGTAACGGTAATCTAATTACCGTTTTTGCAATAGTAATCCCTTACTTTACTCGTTACTTGAAAAAAGTAATCGGATTACAGTAACACATTACAAGTAACGCGTTACTGCCCATCTCTGATCCTGATAGCTGACACCTGTGGAGTCTGAGCTCTTTGGTTTTCTGCACTCTGAGTATTGCACAGTTTGACCTGGGGGTGAATTTGTTGGGATTGTCAGTACTGGAAAGATTATGGCATTGTATTAAAATGCACCTGAATGCTCCAAACCAACCAGCATAATTTTATGCAGGTACTGATGATCAGTTAATATGTTGCATCAGATTTTATGTAACTGGCAGTAGTTTAGTTTGAGTTTGTTTAGTTTTTCCCAGGAGAGCATAGAGTTCTGCAAAAACTTTTTTTTCACATGACTGTAGCTCCTTCCTGTCTACTTCTGTCTAATATTTTAAAAATTCATATTTCATAAATTTGTTTATCTTAACAGGTTTCTTAAGTCTTTATAGTCATGTCTTGTCACATCCCTGGGCAATCATTCTGAGTGATCAAGGTCCTGGTGAATTATTATATTCACAAAGTAATTTGCTATTGGAGTAGCGTGATGGTAGAGGGCATTAGAGTCAAGACAAAAGTTTAACTTGTACAGGGGACAAATAGTGGATACACTGGGCATGTTGAATATGATGCTACCAGGGAGGAGGAAAAGAAGACCACAGATAAAATTCATGGATGTAGTGGAGGAGGACATGCAGAGGAATAATGTGACAGACAGGGATGCTAAAGTAAAAGGGTGAGATAGAGATGAAGAAGAAGAAAAAAAGAAGGTGATGATGATGCCTCAAAAAGGCCAATAATATCATAACGAGCCCACCTCACCCTGGTCATTCACTGTGGTGACAATAAACCTATTCAGTTCTATTCAATATTTGTGATGATCTTGGAGACAAGATGCCAAACTCTAACTGTATTTTACTGCTGTAATAAATCAGTTATTTCAAATATGAGCTGCCTGTCTGAATCGATTTATTGCATATATTTAACCTCGCTCTGTACAGTAGGACAGTGACTGTCATAAGCAGAGCCGAGGGTTGGTATTCGACTGGAACACGTCTACCTTCTGCTTTTCTCAACCTTCTAATGCCAGATTTACCCTAAATCAAACACACATTACTTCACAGTAATGGAGGGTGGTTTGATCACCTAAAACTCACACTGGCTGTAATGTCATAATTTTACTACAGAACTAGATGTTCATAACAGTTTTTGGTCAGTAAGGTTTTCAGCGGAACCTCAGACCTCTATCTGAGAAATTAGATTTAATGTGCTCTTTGTGCTGTGTTTCGACTACCACATAAACATTCCCAAATCAATGAGTGATAGTTTCAAATAACTCTAACTGTAATGACTTCTGTTATGAAATCCTCAGCTCGTTTATGCTAGACAGTATCAAAATCTGAAGTGAAGTCTTCATCTTTCAGCTCTGGATGTATCATATTGTCGGGACAAAATTATGTTCCCTCCTCCTTTTACACCTCTGTCTATAGCCCGGACAAAGACCTGGTTCACACACCCTCCTTACACTCCTTCCTCTCTTTCAGTCTTTCGAGTTTGCTTGTCTGCACCCACTGGCAAGGCAAAGGTCAGAAAGAGCTGGAGGGTTAAAAGGTGTTGGAGCTGTTGGTGTGCAGGAACAGGACACACAGAGTTAAAGAAAGAATGAGATATAGAGGAAATGGAAAGCTTAAACGAGAAGCTGCGATAGAAGAAAGAAAGCAGGAGAGCATTCGCAGTGCTTATCTCAACAAGAAGATTGGTTACGGAGACAGAGGAGAGAGGAGTTGGCAAGGAGAGTAGTTTAAATTTTTGAGATGGTAGGACAGCATAGCAGAGATGATGAGTATGGCTCTATGTAAAGCTCAACTTTGCCCATCACTTCTCCTGTTCTCTCTAGTGCGCCGACACAGGATGCTATTAGAAATGAGAGCACTAAATCCGGGGTCTGTTATGTCTGGTTTGTTTAGGTATTAATCTCTGCTAGTGCAGACATTAATGAGGCACAAAAGGACCGTGACATTTTTCTGATGTTTATATCTCACAACAGCAAACACTTACGTGTAAATGAAACAATTAAAAAAATGAACCTTCTGTTTTGCTTTTAGTATTGCCCTGCATGTACACAGGATGTTGTTTTAAATTATCCAGTACTGTACATGTATAAACAGGGTAGCTTTAATATGGCAGTAAAATTTCCAGAAATTACACTGTTTATTGTGCAGTTTATGACTTCTGATTAACCATAACTTGTCCTGCATTATCACTCTCATTCTTGTATTAATGGTATAAGGTAAAGCTTTAAGTATTTGAATACAAATTAAATAAAATTATTACAGTACAGAGATATATGATTATAGGTTATCGTTTAATACATCTGTTCCCCATTTCTCCCCATCTGTACCAGGCCTCGTAAGCAGTCTGGTCTAAGATTACCAACTAGATCTAAGCAGCTTTGTTGGCACAACAAAGACAGTGCATGCACTCAATGACAAACCATGGTGCTGCAAAAAATAAGCACCTCCCTAAATGTAAACAGAAAGATGGGCTGTGATAGTGTGCTCACTCTGTTTTGTCATGGTTCCGGCATCCTGTGTTTTTCTTTCGAATTTCATTGAGAGTAGGTATAAATTCAGTCTCCCTGAGTATTTTAAATGCAGCCTCCATCATTCAATCACTCTGTGACAGATGCTGCAAAGTGTCATTACAAGCAGCTCCCAGGCGGTGAACAGATACAGTCCCAAGATGCACAAGGTTACTGACAGATATGATTTTGGTGCGAATCAACCTCGAGCTGCTCTGGCACAATCAGGTCCCCATTTGAATGTTATAATGCCTCCACATACACGTGAAGAAGCAGAAAGGCTCCGGTCGCTAAGGGCGTAATGTGTTTGGGGTGGTGTCCTCTGCTGCACCCCTCTGGGTCTGTTTCATTGTCTCAAACTGGATTAGGATGGACAGATAAAGATGGAACGAGCGGAAAGAAAGATAATGCCATTAGTACCTGCAGACTGAGCACTAGTGATCCGCCATCAATCCAAACTCGTTCGACCACGATTGACTAGTGATAAAGACTTTTAAGTGAAGAGCACTTTGCCCTCTGTGTGATAACCATACATTTTGGGATGGTGCGTTTACTAGCAGAGTAAACATTACATGTATTAGCATTGGTCGTTTTTTAAAGGTTTGATTTTTGTGAATCAATCAGATGGAATCTCATTGCAAACCAGCTTCTCATTGACCATCTGTGTTGCGAGCAACCTGATGAGGAGAGACTTGACTGTCTGGAATGCACAAGCCAGCAGTGGGCTTCGTATCTTTGTTCCCAGAATAATCAGTGGCTGTAGCCGTTTCCTATAAGTCAGCCAGAAATCTCCCTGTAAAAAGTAGAAATACCACAGACAAGAAAAGATAGCAGAATGTAACAGTAATAGTGAATTTGTGAGCCACAATCTGCTGCGATCTCCATTAAGTGGCAGTGAGCAGAGAGCCAGTCTGATAACCTTGCTGTCTGGGAGCCTGCACTATCTGTTAAGGGAAGACTTCATTGGATTAAGCATACCCTCCTACAAACCAAAACATCTGATCTCTAACTGATACATGGCATTATTAATTACTAAGTGAAATTACAGATGGACAGCTGGTAAATTAGTGAGTACACTGTGGGCAGGACATCCTGAAAGTCTTACAGGAACCTCCTTCACTCCTTTACCACCACCCCCACCACACACCACCACCATGATGCTTTTCAAAGGATTCTTTTTCAAATGGCAGCGAGCTGCATGTGTTTTAACACAACTCCGTCCGGATGTCTGTGCCAGTTATTTATTGTAAACCTACTGGCACTATAGGTGAATTTATTTTCTCAGTTATTATTTAATTGAGCATTATCCATGAAGTCAACCAGAACATGGAAAGCTTTTCCAACAATGGCAATGCTCAAATTCAAAGAGTTTGATATCAACCAGGATCAAACCTTGCACTAATGTGACCTCTTGGATGAGTCGTCACTGCGATGATCTTGGGGTAATTTTGGTGGCCGGCCAGTTAGAAATGGCTTTAAAGCCTTTTCCAGACGTTACTTTGTTTCTCATTTGTTCCTGAATTTCCTTGGATTGCAGCATGATGTCTGAGTTTTGAGCATCTTTTGGTCTACTCCGCTTTGTCATGAAGGTCCTATTTAAGTGATTTCTTGATTGAAAACAGGTGTGTCAGTCATCATGCCTGGGTATGGCTAGAGAAACTGAACTCAACTTTCTAAAAATGTGATACACCACAGTGACTTTATGTCATAATTTACATATAATTTCCCCCCTTAATCATAAACACCTTCATTTAGAAGCTACATTTTGTGTTTTTACATCTGTTATCTTTGTCTAGTTTTTAAATTTGCTTTATGATCTGAAACTTTTAAGTGTGACAAACACACAAAAACAGGAAATCAGGAAGGGGGCAACACTGTATGAGCATCCTATATATAATATGTTTCAGACGCACTATACTCATTAGTGTTTAGACTGTGGTCTTCAGTCTATATAAAATACCGAGGGCCACACTGAGAGCTGAAAATGGGAAGAAAACAAAAAGACTGATTGATCGAGATAAAATGAGGAAGAGAAGCTGTAATGAGCCTCCCAGCTGACTTAGTGAATGACAAATCTGTCGCTGAGGTGTTGGAATAAAGCTTTGCTTTATTGCAAGTCTATTTAACAGCAAACATGATCTGCCAGATTTGTTTTTATTTATTCCTAATATTATATCTTGGAAATGTGATTGATATTAGTGTGAGTGAGATAATGTGCCGCTTGTAGCAAAGCTATTGCCTCAGTGTTATTTGAAAGGAAGCGTGCTGGCATGAATGAAGATGCTTGAATGCAGAGAGGGAGAAAGCGAGCATTAACGCTGTGGAAGCGGCGCTGTTCATTTGTCAGGAGATGGATTGCAGCCATTGAGAGGAAAAGCTTTTAATTTGGCTCTGGTGTGGTAATTAGGTTTCAATTCGCTGTGCTCACTAAGAGGAATGGGGAGGGTAATGAAGTTAGTCATTTTACTGTGTGTGTTTGGAGAGAGGAAGAGGAGTGGGCGGAGGGGTTAAGTATGCACACTACATTTTTTAGTGCCTCTCTCTGGCTCTCATACTCTAATTCATTGTGTAATGCTGTTTATTGCGGGTATCACCATGCTTTAATGCATTAGTTAAGTGGTCCCAACACATTACTGTAATGGAGATAGAACATGAAAACACGGTGAAACCTGATATACCTCCACTCTCCGGCTCTCTCTTCTCCAACTTAATAATGTGGCTCTTCACCCAATACAAAATATTTTCCTTCTGTCTCGTTTGTTCTCTGTAATTTCCCCAAAGTCTCCTTCCCCCGATCTCTTTTCCCTTTGCGTCTGAACTGTGTTTATGTCACTAATGGCTTGGTATAACATGCAGAAAGGACAGGACATGGGAAGCTCGGGTTACATGACCTGGGAAAAAGAGGAGAGGAGGAAGCAGAGTTTTCTTCCTTTCCCGAGAAGGAAGCATTATATGCTGGCCACAGAAGAATGAATTAACATGGGAGAAGACGTGTATACTGATGCTGTATCTTTTAGTATATGTGGAAAATTAAAGCAATTTCTTCAATTAAAAATGAGCAGAACATAGTATATAGTTATGATCATGTTTTAGTTTAAAACAAGTTTGAAACTTGCATATGTTTTGGTTTGCATATTCCTGTCCATGTGTGCTTGTTAACACACAGAGACTTATGCCTCATGTGTATGCGTCTGTGTGTGTGTGTTTGTATATGTGGCGGTGGGCACAGTAGCCACATGACGACCCCTGTGTGACCCCTGAGAAGCGTGTAGGCGCCGGGTTCAGTCTGACTCTTGTCACATGATCCTCTGCTGCCCTCCCTCTCCATTCACAATAGAGTATTAATCTGAACAACACACACATGCACACAGCTCAAAAGCAGCCGCGCACGCCTTGCGCAAAATAAAACTCACACATATATATTAATGCTGTCTTTCTCTCCATGTGCAGAACAACACAACAGTCGCTATCTTAAATACAGTTTTCTATGTTCATGTTTGTTTGTCTTCTTTATTTAATGCTCCCTGCACAGTCTCATCTGTGGGAGGATGGCTGAAAAGTTTTGTCAAAGTCTCCATTCACAGGCCTCACAGCACTGCTCGGGTATCTCTCCTTCTGTCTGCTCACTCTCTCCCTCTCTGTGGTTCGTCATTAAGGGATTAGAGGGGTGAGAGACGGATGAGGTGGTCTCAGGTGGCGCTGGGTTTAGTGTAAATAGAGGACGTGTGCCTTCTGTCAATCATTTCACCCGCTTTTGCCCAAGCGGATTCAAAGCGCTGTGCAGATTTTTAGTTTTTTAATCGTTATGTCTCTGACCGGTCGATATCAGTTAATATACTGTTACTTCGCTTGCTGAAGTTGACTTCCTCTTACCTTTCCCGTCTCTCCCACGGTTGGGGCGCAGGGCCTCCAGTGTCCCGGCATCCTTGGTGTGTGGGCTGACTCTAGCCTGGCTTCCTGTCATAGAAAATTGCGGAACCATGTTCCCTACACACACACGGCCTCAGCAGCCTGCAGCCATAGGTGGTAAGACTGAGTGTGTACGTGTGTGTGTGTGTGTGATATAGTATATGCTGCTCGCTCATGCAATATAGACCACTTTAAGAAAACCTTCACAATAAACCCATTCAAGGTGCTTTAGGTTCTCCGATATCCTGACACACACATAAAAACATAATTGATGAAAAAACTTAATTTCTCTTTAGCACAGTGAGTTTTAGTCATACTTTTTAATGAAAAGCAGTGCACGCATACATACAAAGTTACAGTAACTGTGGTTTACAGGGTAACTGGGGTACTCATACACATGCAGGTGTAACAGGAGTACAGCTCGCTACAAGGTGTAATTTATAGGTGGAGAAGATGAGTAGGGTGAAGTTTCAGAACATGGACTAATAACCTCACGGCGTCACTCAATCCATGGCGATTGTGCCGGAGCTCCTTGGCTGCGTTGTTGGAGCAATCTGAGCAGCATTGTTCCCATATGTGGCCCAGAGAAGTGGTTCATGAAGGAAGTATTATCTTAAATGACAATAAAAAGCACAATAAGAGGGTGTAAGCAAGCAGTTTGATCATGTGTAGATCACAAAGGATTCATTTTAGAAGAGACAGATGGATTTCCTTACACTGTGTGCACTTGAGTATGGGGAGGCTGAAGTGTGTGAAAATCTCAGAATGAATATGTGCTCACATGATATATTTGTTTTTGTAACTCACACAAATCTCTGTTCTTGAGGTGAGATTTGGCCCATACAAAGCAGCAGAAAGATTTCTGCTTCACACATCATCTTATTGGTGTTTGACTTTGAATTTTGTCTGTTTTTGTTTATTTTTGTTTTGCTTTTGTAAAGGTCAATGTCTCCAACCTCTAGACTGATGTAAGTGGCTGGGCTTGGGCCTACACTGACTCCAGAACCTTCACAGTGGCACAGAAAACACATTGTGCGAAAACCAGCTGCCTAGACTGGTTGTTAGCACTTTTTTACTCTGCTTGTGCATGAGATCCTTCCAGGTGGAGAACATGCTGATTTCAGGAAGTTGAGGGCAGGAGTTAACCCTAACCTGTCCACAGAAAGATGATTTCTTCAGCTCACCATCCTCTGGCTCTGGATATGCTGGTGGGCTGGTCGGCCAATGCTCCTCGGATTGACGTAAAAACTCAGGGCCTTGGTGCCACCGGTGTGGTCGTGACAGCTCCTTCAAGGTCTTGCCCCGGGTAATGTCATCAGCGGGGTTATTTGCGCTAACCACATATCTCCAGGTACTCCTATCTGTAAGACTCTGGTTCTCTGCCACCCGCGTGCCCACAAAAACTTTATAGCTGCAAGATTCTGACTTGATCCATTTGAGAACAGTAGTAGAGTCCGACCAGAGAATAACCTTTCGAATGGGCAGTGTGAGCTCAGCTTGAAGGAGACCAGCTAGTTGTGCATTAGTGAGAGCGACACTTAGCTCCAACCGTGGCATGGAAAACTGTTTCTTTGGAGCCACCCGGGATCTAGCCATTACAAATGCAACATAGACTTCCTTCTGAGCAGTTTCTGTCCGCAGGTAAGCGACAGACCATATGCTCTCCCGGAAGCGTCGCAAAAGATGTGAAGATCTCTGCTTGAAGCAGATGAATCAGCAGACGCTGGTGCATAACATCTGGGGATTTCCATTTGGATAAGATCAGGAATCTCCCTTTCCCAGGTAAGCCATCTGTCACAAAGGCTAGGTGGCTGGATTGGGTCGTCCTAGCCGAGGTGCTACTTCCAGAGATCCTGTACCAGAATCTTGGCCCGTGTGGTGAACGGTACTATATAACCTAGCGGATCGTACTGACACAAGTGTTTTGTAGACGTTCCTCAGTGTGGGTTCAGTTCTCTCCCCCAGTCGATGTCTGTATTTGAAGGAGTCACGAAGTCAATCCCAGAGTTGGCTCCGAAAGGTCCGTGCTAGACTGAGAGAGCCATAGGTCACTACTCTCAGATCTCACATTGGATGGAAGATGTTCAATGACAGCAGGGATGTTGCTGGCCCATTGACGTATCTCAAAGCCCCCGGAGTGGAGCAGCTGGCGCAGACTGTCGACTAGGGCCTTAGCTTCCTCTTGGGAGTGGGTGCTGCGGAGGCAGTTATCCACGCAGAACGACTGCTCTACACAATTGACGAGGTCATGATTGGACCTACAAGTGTCCCAGACGTGCTGCTGCAGTGCAGAGATGGCGCAGCAAGGGCTGCATGTAGTGCCAAATGGTAGCACTTACCATTCATAGATCTTCGTCTCTTCATCTCTCTTCATGTCCCGCCAGAGGAAGTGCAGCACTGGTTTGTCTCCTGGCAAAAGGTGTATCTGGTGGAACATATCTTTGATGTTGTCACTCACAGCAACTGGATACTGTCGAAACCGAAGAAGAACTCCTAGCAAAGATGGACCTAGGGCAGATCCAGGGAGGAGAATAGAGTTGAGGGATTTCCCTTCGTACTGGAAAGAGCAGTTAAAGACGATCCTGTCCTTGTTATTGTGTCGCACCATGTGGTGAGGTATGAACCAGGATTCTGCAGTGGTTCTAGCTATCTCATGTGGCACCACGGCTATATAGCCCAACTTCTCCAGCTTCTGAATCTCCTGACAATATACTTCAGCGTGTTATGAGTCTGTGACAAGTCTCCTCTCTGTACTGTGCAGACTTGGCAAGATGCCTAGTAAGAGGTATCAGTTGCAAAGGTAGTAGACCGAGGTCCAGCTGGAACAGTTGGGTGCAGCACTTGGGACATGCATTGAGAATGCAATGGATGCGAGGCCATGGTTACTGGAGGTGGAGCTACCACGGGCGCTGGAGGCTGAGTCACGGTAAGTGGTAAGGGTGGAGTGACTAGCGGTATGGAGGCTGACCCACAGGACTGACTGAAGGTAGAGCTGCATGGGAATTACTATCCTCCGATGGGCATGTTGAGACTCTGGAACCACTGGGTTCTTGTGCTTTCTCTTTAAGGAGAGAAGTAACCATCTTGGCTATCTCCAACTCGTTTACCCTCTTCTTTAGCTGTCGTCGCCTCTCCAGCTGTCTGTTCAACAACTCTTGGGTTCTAATGGCTTCTTCCTGTAGCTACTGGGCCTCTCTGGCTTGAGCTTGAAGTCACTGAAATTCATATTTGACTTGTTGATCCTCTTCTAGGTGCTGTTGGAATTCCTCAAGTTCCATCTGCTTTACTCGCTCTTCAAGCTGGGCTGTTTCCAGGTCTGATAATGCGTGGGAAGGGAATCTGCCTATCAACGAGCGTGATGCCCTTGTGGACCTGGAGCTGGAGCTCGTCTGGGATGAGCATGTGATAGGTTTGTAGCTTGAACCCATCCGCTGGAACGTTGAAGACAATATAATTACACTGCAAAGCAAGACACAAGTAGGCAAGCTTCTTCATGTTTCTCGTGCACGGGAGAGAACCGGACAGGCACCGTTCCTTCGCTTGACCCCAGTTGCTCTCGTCCGTTCTCCCGTACCACTGTTCTTTTATTGAGGTTACATGAATATGCATAAGTTCATTAACATATGACGTCTACATACACACAAAGAGTACCTTGCCTGTGTGTGTGTGTGTGTGTGTGTGTGTGTGTGTGTGTGTGTGTGTGGACTGCTGATCAAAGGGTCAAACATCCTTGGTCAGGAAGAGGGTAGCCTCCCCCTCACCCTAGATGGTTCATCCTAGATAACACGGTGAGGAAGTCCTGCAGTTCATCTAAACAAAGAGCACTAGACTAGAACAGACGCAACTACGTTAATCCTACCATAAAACAATAAGACACGGTATGACCTCTCATGCTCCCAAAGTGCTGTCTAATACACACAAAGTTTGCAGACTATCAAGGATCAAAACCTCTACCAATCTACAACTAATTACAAAACTCTAAGCATATATAAGTAAATATTTCTAAGCATAAATGACAATCAACAATACAAATCTAACAGCATGTTTTACCACTATGTGAACACTGGGAAGCGGTAGCCGGTTGCGTGGTTTGGGTTTGTCCCTCAAGAGGGAGTGTTGAAACCTCATAATCGGTCAGGTAAACAGGTGGCCGTCACTCTCTCTGCGAAGCACGTGGGGGTGCTGAGTCAGCCTGGACATCTGTCTGTTCCGTACCTTGATCAGTACTCTGAGCTGGCTCAAAGGACCATAAAATGGAGAGAATGTTGTCTCCAGGAGTTTAGCTGATTTAGAGCGGCAAGGTATGGTGGGTGTGTTCTGGTTAAAGAACATGGAGGCAGCTTCCAAGTTTAGGAGATTTATTCAGCTGTGGTCTGTAGTAACGATACATAAAGCAACTATCAGTACAGCAACGTGCAAACAGTGGGCTTTCTAACACTATGCTCCCAGCAAATTTATGCCAAGGTCAGACTGTGCAATGTTCAGAGAAACTGCAAAAAATCCAAGAACTACATCTTAGACTGCAGACCTCAGACTTGAATAAGTGTGGCTTTTTTTGAGGGGTTGCCTGGAGAAAGCCTCTTCTCTCTAAAAACCAAAATAAACAACAACAAAAAACCCCAAAACAAAACATGGCAGCATGTTTTAGGTCTGAAAAATTGTATCTGAAAGAACGACAGAGCAAACAGAAATAATGCAGTGTTGTATCTGGTGAAAAACAAAAACAACACATCAACACAAACACTTCAAACCAAATGGCAGTGGTGGAGTGTGAGAATTTAGGCTTGTTTTGCCCAGGACCTGAGCACCTTGCAGTCATTGAAATGACCATGAGCTCCTCTGTATACCAAAGTGTTCTAGAGTCAAATGTGAGGCCATTGGTTCAAGAGCTAAAGGTTGGCCAAAAGTGTGTGATGTAACAGCAAAATGAACACACAATGAAGAGTGAAGGTGTTGCAGTGGTCCAGTCCAAAGGCTAAACATCAATCTGATTGAAATGCTGTGGCAAGACCTTAAGAGGTCATGACATAAATGAAAGCCACTGAAGCTAAGCAACTTTCTGAAAAAATCTTGATCAGAATTTCTCCACAACAACAGCAGCGTCCGATAAAGTAATGCAGAAAATGATTGCTTCCTATTTATTCCTGTTAAAGGAATAAATGGGAAGGGGACCAGGAAGGGAGAAAACACAGGGACAGGACTACAAATGGGACTACAAATGTATTCATGGAGGCTGAACAAAGAGACACCAGAAAGACATGACTGGGGTAAGGAGGTAAATAAACACGTGGACAATGATGATAGGACACCGAAAGGGGGACAAACATAAACAAACGGGAAATGAGTAACTATATAAATGACAAAATCAGAGGCACTAGAAAATAACATCAGGAACTATAACATAAATGATCTTATACCTTCTATCCACAACTCAGAATAGTGGGTCAAAGTCCCAGGATCGTGATGATACCGTCTGCCAATTAATTAATCAGCAATGAACACTGCATGAAGAAGCATGAATCTGCTGTATCTGCCACCAACAAGAATCATTTTCAATTATTTCAATGATTCAAGAATATTTTCCTTCCAAAGTTACAAAAGGCCTCCAGGAATACTGTATGAGAAGTTAAAATGCCTCTAGAAGACCTTTCTATTACAAATTCCAGTTTAAAAAACATCTTAGAAGAATATTAAATATTGCTAACATTTGTTTTTAAGTTATATTACTGTTATGATCTTTTAAATACTTACAAAACTTTATATCAGTGTAATAAATCTTCTTGCAGCCTATTATTGTTCAAAAGTGAATGCCTCAGCAATGCATGTGAGTGCA
This sequence comes from Rhamphochromis longiceps, assembly GCF_057381845.1. Taxonomy (NCBI): domain Eukaryota; kingdom Metazoa; phylum Chordata; class Actinopteri; order Cichliformes; family Cichlidae; genus Rhamphochromis; species Rhamphochromis longiceps. The sequence goes on from NC_140561.1 coordinate 20,664,290, forward strand.
TGAATGTGTGTTTTTGCAGGTCTGCCTGCACTATACATGTGACAGACTAATACTGCAGGGTTAAAGTGTTTAGGGAACACACATTGTCTTCTGGCTCATTGAGTTGTAGCAGCTGAAAATGCCTTCAGTGCTTTCTGTCCAAATAAAATGTCTCCTTTGCAGGTGACAAAACAGCCTCATTATACTGGGGCTGTTTAAGACAATACAACAGAGTGCTATAGCCACCTCAACAATACTGTGAAATTAAAGATGTGAAGGAGCGGGTGGAGGAAGTGTGCAAATGGCTATAAAGGGTTGCAGGGGCTGGGTCTGCTAGTCTATATACTGCACTGAAGCTAAAGGTGCTACAGGTGAGGCGGATCCATGTCTTTTCTTTTTCACTGCCTCTTTCTCTCGGCGCTCATATCCACATCTCCAGTTTCCCTTGGCCCGATTTCCATCCCTCGCCCCACCTAAGTGTGTGAAAGTGTTTGAGAGTGTATCTCCTCTTCTTAGACAGTCTTGGTGTTTTTGTCAAGCAATCACTTGTGGGGGTGGGGGGGGGGGGGGGGGGGGGGGGGAGGGTTCTGACAAAAGTGAAATTATTGTAATGAATTGTATGATTTTTATGAGGAATCTGTTGATGCTGAGCTTGGTGGTTGAAGAGTTAAAAAGATAAACTGCACAAATTGTGAAAGAAGAACAGAAGCAATAAAAAGCAGAGGAAATGAAAAGGCGCTGGATGGTGGAGGACGATAAGGGGCGCACTCATCAGAAAGGCAATCAACTCAAATTTTTAAAAGCGAGAAAGAGAAGTGAGAAGAAACAGAGATGTGATGTGTCACATCAGGACACCTTTGCAATCAAAGCTGAAAGAATCCGAGGTTCACGAGTGTGTGTGTGTGTGTGCGTGTGCGTGTGTGTGTGTGTGTGTGTGTGTGCGTGTGCGTGTGCAGCTGCTTGCATGTATGATTTTTGATTTTGATTAGCTCATTATCAGGTCTGACCTTGTCACTTCTGTTGCTCCATGTGAGATATCATTGCTGTGATCTGTCTACAGGAGATGAGTGTTGTAAACATTGCTGGAGGTGCAACATATCAGATATACATGTTTTCAAACACTCTACACTCATCCTGTTTTCAAACCTTTTAATCTCTGTCTCTTCTGTTTTTTAATCTGTCTTGCTTTTGCTTTTCTCCGTTAACAACTTTCTCTGTATCACATGTTTTTCATCTTGTTCTTCATTCTGCATTTGCTTTTCTCCAGTTATTGGTTCCCAGCCAACCGGGCCTCTGCTTTGAGCTGTTGTGTACTTTGCAGGTCACTTGAAGGTCAGACGAGAGGCAACATTAACAGCAGAAACATTTGGCCTTCAGGATAAACTCCAAAAAGTAATTATCTCCTCTCCACTCAAACTCTGAAGCCTCCTCGCTCATGGCCATCATAGGGCATAGTTATTTGTTGGAGTGAACTTGGTGTGCACGGCAAAGAAGAATGTGTCCGCTGCAGACGTGGCACTTTATGTAACACTGGAGAGGAAGTGAAAGGTAACAGTGGGTAAATGGTGAATAAAGTGAAAGGGTTTGGAGACAACAGAGTGACAAAAGTAAATATCCATCCATCCTCTTTCACTTGTTCAAGTCTGTCGAACATATCTCTATCATATTTTTCAGGAATCGTAAAGAATAATTTTGAGCTAGACAATATATGCCAGTGTATAAATCCTGTTCGTCACAGCCCATTTACCAATATAAATATGGATATTACATTTAAAAAACGCTTTTAAAAAAAAAAGAATAATTAAATCTGATTAGCAGGTTAATTCGTAATATTGTTGAATTAGTTAATTTTTTTATGTGCTACAGCCTGGCATTGCTTCCAGTGGTGACATGGAGATACCTGCTCAGAAATAAGAAAATAATGACGTCACATTGCCCACTAACATCTTCAACGCGTCCTTTTTCCTTCTCATTCCCGTGATGCGTTCATGGTGCAAATGTAAACTTCCCAGTTGTACTTTAGCATTTAGCTAGCTACAGACGAGGAGCGAGTTTAAGGGGAATAACATTGTTTTATTTTTAAGAGGTAATTTCAAATGCAACTTTTCAAACAGATTAACAAATATCAGCAGACACACAAAGTGTTTCTGCAAAGATCTTCACACAGTGTCTCTGTGAGCTAAAGATTTAGCTGTGCAACACACGGTAGATGGAGAAATATGTAAGAAAGAGAGGAAAGATCGAAGATGAGAGATTATTTTCACAGGTAAGCACTCCTCAGCAATTGAGACATTATAGACCAGAAGTTTAATTCTCACACGTGTTGCCCTATTTTACTAGAGTTTTCAAACCAGATGTTGGAGCTATACATTATGTATTACTGAATTATGTTTTTGTGAAAAAGTTTTGCAAAACAAATTGAAATACACCACTTCTGTGCTCTGCAAAGGATTTACGAAAATGCCAGGCAGCTTAGTGCCCCCTAAGCTTGTTAGTTTGCTATATTATGATAACATTTAGAAGGACTTGAAGTTGGTGACTCCTTACATCTGTCATACTGTTGCTGGGTTACATCAAGAGTAACAGATATTTACACTCAATGTCATTTACCCTTACCTGAATACTGTATATTGTATATTGTATAGCTTTCTTGTTAATTTGTATTGTATTTATTTAAATTTTTACTTTTTAATTATTTTATTTGCATTTTTTAATCACTCTCTTTTATTTAAATGTTCATTGCTATTTCATCTAGGGTTTGAGAGTAACGAAATTTCTATTCTCTGTATGTCCTGTACATGTGGCAGAATTGACAAATAAAGTTGACTTTGACTTTGACTTTGAGATATCAATATATATTTAAATTATGATGCTGATTAGATTCACTTTTTATGTGACTAATGATTTTATGTGACGTATTTCTAATTAATTATTTCCCCCCCACTACACTGCTATACCTGATCTTATGTTTATGCCATGTGAATGGAGCCCCCCACCTGTCAAATCCCACTTTAACACAGCATTGCAAATATCACTTTATACTTGGCTGAGGTGAAAAAACTAATATATAGATCAAAGCACCATTCGCTCAACTACTCAAAGCAAAACCTAAAATGTATCAAATCATCCATACGTAGAATCGATCCGTAAGACAGAACTGCTGCAACTGCGTGCGCCGCCATCCTACACCACCACCAATTATGACTTGTTTGGAAGGATTAATCATGACCTAAAATTTCCACTGTGGCTTCTTCTCTAACTTTACTCAATTTAGTCTTTATTTAAAGATGAGACAAAAAGCTAAATGGCATCATCCTCTCAAGTCTTAAATAAGAGTAGAAAATAATAACTGAGATCGTGAACTGAAAGTCTCAAATGAGGTGATTTATCAAAAGAATATCATCATCGTTCTTTTTATTCTTGCCACCACAGTCTCTTTGGTGGACCTGTGTGTTACTCCTGTGATTGACAGGCATCCTGTGCAGAAGAGACCCTACCTTTAGCTCTGCATCTAATGGGATAGCCTCCAACACCCCCCCCCATGTCCTTTTAATTATGGCACCTTGGTGAGTTCTGTCCTTTTTCAGTGGAACCTGAAGGCTAATTCATAATGCTTGGACAGTTATCGTGGAAAAGCGACTGTTTTTTTGTGCTAAATGTGGTTGGTAACTTGGAGTGTATCCGTTAGGAAGTGTGTAAATATATTTGCTCAATGTTGCATAAGCGTGTGCACTTCAAGGAAACCCCAACTTTTAGCGTATATAGGCCAGCATAGGTAAGATGTACCTGAGATGTTTTGTCCCTCCTTCCCGCTTTCTTGCCCTCTTGGCCTAGATACCCTGCTTCTCAGATTTCCTGAGGGCTGAGCCCTGGGCTTTTTGTCAATTTTGTTATAAGATAGTGGGGCCCAGACGCCCAGTCCCAGGAGCCCTAACACAGCGCATTAGCCAAGTGCCTACAGTGTAGTACTGTCAGGCAGATGTATTTCTCCCTCCCTCTGTCCTGGACCCTCCTTCTTCCTTTCATTGGCTTAACAGGCAGAAGAAAAGAGGTGATTGTTTGGGGACAAGAGGGATGAATTTGTCTGCCTCAGACAGGAGAAGAAAAGCAGTTTGAAAGGGACTTGTCAGTGGTTGTGGATCGGGTGGTTGGAGGGTGTCCCACTTTTCAGAGAGAATGCACCGTGTGTCAGCATGTTCTACCTTTCCTCCCGAGCCCAGTCTACAGTCACAGTGTGTGTCTGTAGTGTGTATGTGTATGCTTGTGTCATGTTATGTGGAGTGAGTACATCAGTGTTTGTGTTTCATTTACATTTTTTATTCCAGTATGGTTAGATGGGGACCGGCCTGCACGTGTTTGTAAAACAGATACTCGAACCTCTTGCTGGAATTAAGTCACTCTTTTTCTGTTTGTTACACTCTAGAGAAAGTTGTGTCATTGTAGAGTTTTTTTTGTTTGTTTTGTTTGTGTTGTTCCAAGGATCATCAAGAATCATTACACATAACACAGGGACCTCTCTAATGCGAAGTAAAGGCTGGAACTGCTTTTATTTGCAGTCTGCAGACAGATGATAGCGATGATGGTCGTATTTAAAGCTGGTCTTCTATTTTTTTGCTCAGTCAGCACTGAGTTGTGGTCAGTGCATGTACAGTTCTAAGGATACAGTAGTACTGAAGCACGGTGAAGTGGCTGTGTCTACCTTTATCTGTGCTTTAGAGCTTTATTTTTGTGCTTCAGGCTTTCCTATTAAGCAACACAGTAAATATGTTCTCTTCCATTCCTTTCATGCCCTTTCTACATTGAGTGTAATCCTTTTCCAATTGCAATTATTGCATCTTTAGTTTTTGCTTTAAATGATTTAAATTTAATTTAAATTTAAAGTCTTTAAGCTCAGGAGTTATTTGGAGCTGGAAGTTGATGCCATTTGCCAGGAGTTTTGGTGCTATGGAGGATTTTGCTGATAACGGTTCCCCTTTTTCAGTCATTCCTGTCCACTCTTTGACACCAGGTGAAATAAAGCAGATAACTAAACAGAAAGAATACTGAAGTTTTACGTTTACTTTATTTTAAATAAAGTTAACTATTAAAATCTCACCTGATTTTCTCTCTGTAAAATGTGACATGCTAACAGGTGTCACGCTAATGCAGTTTTAAACCTTTGCATTATTGGTCGAGTGTGTTTCTGTGTCATTAACCAGCAAGAAGCCTGATATTTTAATCACACACCTCCACTTTTTTTTAAAGAAAAGACATTTCAACAGCTTTAATAAAGCGCATCCATTAACAAACCAAACTGGATACCCTACATATGTATTTTCCGTATTTTGCCCCTTTCTTATGCAAAGCTAGACCCTTGTGTCCACTATAGCTGTAATAGAAAAAAATACACTTTTTGGCCATTAGCTCACCTAGGTTGGTACCTAGGCACCATATTGCCCAGGTAACACTGTGTCTGTCAGGATGGGACGTATTACAGACTAAAACTACACGAAAGAGTGTTCGTTTAACATACACTGTTTAGTGTGTTTTAAGCTGGTTTGCCTTTTATGTCAGCAAAAAATGCATATAATTTTCAATTTCTTTTGAAAAGTGCAATATTTTGCATGTTTTTCCTTGCTTAACAATCTGTGATGATGACCTGGACCTAGTTGGGACCTCTATGACAGATGTAACTTCTTTTCATTTATTTTATTACAAAAAAATAATAATAATAATGATACTTTATGAATTGCCTCCTGGGCCACTTGAACACTCATGCACAGCATAGACAGTCTTGAGACTGGACTTCACCTCTAAATCAAAAAATCTGCATTATGGTGATTTTTCCACATCAGTTTATCAGTTTGACAGTGCTGATCCCCTCTTTCACTTCCCTCTAACTTTGTCTTTGTGTATTTCTTGAGATCCCTGCAGAGACATAATGTTTGTGCTTTGAAAGTAAATCTCATTGAATCTCCTGACATTTCTTTCTTGGTTACTCAGTAGAAAAGTGTGGAACCAGTGTAATCTGTCAGGGTCACTGAGTCTTTTCAGTCACGTAATGTTTCTTGAACCATGTGCAACACAGCTGTTGGACCACTAGCAGCATTTTCCCCAAATGAAATTAATAAATTGTGTAAGATTCTGAGGAAACTGTAAAGCTAATTTCAGCTTCAATTTTTAGTTTCCAGTTTCTTTTAAGTGGCACAATGACTCTAAGGTGCTACATATCTTTAGCCCTTTAAACAGTGGAAATAGTATCCCAGACTTCACCAAGCACCATGCCAGCACTCAGTGCCAAGTGAAAGTTCTCATATCTACAAATTTGCCATCAGCTCCGTAATCGGATCATCTGCACACAGTAAATCCAAATTTTTCTACAGTTGTAAATAAGTAATTTATCTCCGTTTATCACAACAGAAATCCTACAGTGCTACAATGTGATTTGCTGTTTGTTTTTGTCTAAAATAGATTGTTATTGTTAACCTTCTGGAGTCAAGAAGAAGGCCCATGACCGATTTAAGATAACCTAGCAGCAACCACCCTCACTGAGGCTCGTTTCAAATTGCGTTAAAACTGCAGACGTGAAAACTGCATACCGGTTTTTAATCCCAGCAGTGGAGTGATGTGGGTTTTATTGACAGTTGGATGCATATAATCTTATACCACAATTACAGAGTGAATCAAACACAATAACTGTGCTTATGTTGTCTATGTTGTGAGGACATGTAGGGCTTAGTGCTTATGATGAACTGAGCAGGTGATCTGAATGTTCTGGCTCCATAATGGTCAGGAAATTCCTACAAAATGTATTCAGAAATGTGCATAGTCAACATATTTCTTTCTTTTTATCCATAACACATGATACCTAACATGTTCCTGTTGTGCACTTTCATGCTTGCCAATGCACTGCTTAGTAAAATATCAAATTTATCCTCTGTGATCGGCATACTTGTGTCTTTCTCTCTCTTTATCAGCAAAACAAATACAGAAACTTTGTGAGGTGGTTTCAGTTCAGTTTCATGTGAATCCATATGAACTGTCTGTCGTCTCCAACCAGCACTTATGTTTTTTTTAAAAACATGTACTTTATTGATCTCATGGGGAAATTCCTCTCTGCATTTAACCCATTCACTCAGTGAAGCAGTGGGCAGCCACCAATCAAGCGGCCAGGGAGCAGCGTGTAGGGATGGTAGCTTGTTCAGGGGTTTTGAACCCCTGACCTTCCGATCATGGGGCCACCACTCTACCTACTGAGATATCCCTGCCCCAAAAATCATCCGCCCTATTGCCGAAACCCAGGATTGAACCAGGGACTATATTATATTACTAACATACTTTCTGGATGCCAATATGCATAAGTTGTGGACTAAAATAAAACTTGGGCTACAGAAATAAAGACACATAATCCTTCAAAAAGTCTGCTTTGATTTAAAAGCTATAAAAGTAATCTCAGCAATATTTTACTTTTAAATTTTTTTTTTAATTTCTGGTTTCATTATAAAGTACTCTGTGATTTTATCTGTGAAAAGTGCTATATAAATACATTTTACATACTTACTTACAATATAATCAACTTTCTAAAGCTGAGACTATCCAGGAAATCCTAGAAAACTTTTAAAATATAATTTCTTAATTTGCGTGTAATCATATTCTCACTGCTTGCCTGCTTTCAATTCAGCAGCTGCTCCTCAATAAACACAACCATAGTTCAGCACTTAAGGATCCAGACCTAATCTGGGTGAGTTGTTTTCTTCCACTGCTCACTGACACCCCCTCCCTTCATCATTATTAGTTTTCTGCGTTGGGTTAAACACTGGTCCTTTTACCTTTCATCTCCTTTATCACATCGGTCTGCTAAGACTCCTCTGAAGTCACTTCTGTCCTTGTTTTTGATTCCAGTAATTGAATCTAGTAGAAAAACAAATGGAGTTGTTGCAATACAGGTGGGAGTTATAAATCTCACTTGTGAGGAGATTTAGGATGCCCACCCAGTCCTAAACCCTCCCCAGAGAGGTTCAACTCTGCAAAATGACTCTCATTACTTGGCTGCTTTTTATCTCCTATTTATAGCAAGTCTCGTGTTTTTGCTTTGTCATATTTTTGGGGCGGACGTGGCCTTTTAAAAGGGTCTGTGAACAAGTCTGTGGGAGGCCTTGGAAGAATAACAGAGAAAGTGCTTCCAAGGTGAGAGGTCGTGAAAGTCTTGAGATGAAGCCGTAGGCTGCACTTAGGTTGACCCGTAGCTGTACGTCTCTGGGCTCGCTGCCTCAGGCGAGGACACCCTTCAGTTTTCTTAGGAACTCCTGCACTCACAGACGCTTCATAACTCTGATATGCATCAGAGATTAGAGACGGAGACATTCCGACACGGAGTATGTTTATGCTTGTTTACATTCTTACTGATTGTTTTCACACTAATTCCATGCTTTTTAAAAATCCATGCATTTTATCCTTGTTTTGTGCGATTTTAAAATCGGTAGGCAAAAGCTTCAGAAATTAAAATCAGCTCTAGATACCAAACACTGCAGTTACTGTTGGGTGTTAAGGTTTCGAGTTAGCTCGTGTGGCTGCACAAACACACAATAAAGTGTTTCTTTAACTGTAAAGTATTACTTCTGTTCACTGTGAAACAAAACAGAGGACAGCCCTGTGAAATATCACCAAAATATGAAATGATTCTAAACTCCTTGTGCATCTAAATTGTGACTCAATTATGTAATTTTTTAAGCTGTATTTGTGGCTTAGTCATCTAAAGCAGATCTCAGGTTATTTGGATTGGTTTCTATAATGTCTGTGTGCAACTAAAACCCAGTAACAGCTTTAAAAGATAAACATTTTTGATTAAAAAAAACAATTATTTGAAAAATATGTAAATTGTATTCGTCTTACATCACTGCTATATTAGCAACAGTCTGTCAAGAGTGTATTTCGTAAGAGTGTTATCGAATGAGCAGATGCAACTGGTTAAGTAACGATGGGAACATATGGCTCAGCCAGCTCCATTTCTGTCAACAGCACTAATCTCCACTGCCAAGTAAAGTAACCTGTTTATTAGAAAGTGCTGCTTCATGACAACAAAGGCTAGAGGGGTAACTCAAGCACAGTGAAACTGTACCATTGCATTTTACTGCAAATGCCAGCTTGTAAAGATGGAGAGCGTCAAAGAGGTCAGTGGGTGGGTTGGTTACACCATGACATGCTGCATGTCCAGGTCAGACAGTGGGTTTTTTATTTTTGGTTTTACTCTCCCGAGAGCAGTCAAAACAATCTGTAACCACTACAGCAGCACATTATAACCAAGTTTAAACTATTATTAATATTTAAATACGTTAGCAAGATAACAGCATGCACAAACAAACATTTGGAGCCAGCTGAATAATTTGGTTTCCCCTTCCTTTTTAGTGTCTGCCATGCTGAAATTATTCACACACTGCCATTTGGTGCTGAGCAATTAGTGTAGGGTGGAGGACCTGGGTTTGAATCCACTGGATGGCTGAGACTACATGTATGTGGAATGTGTATATTCTCTGTTTGCTAGCACTCCGGCTTTCTCCAACAGGCTGATGTTATATGCCAGGTTAATTGGTTTATTGATTATTCTAAATTGGCAGCAGGTGCAATGATGAGAGAATGACGTCTGTCTCTATGTGTGAGCCCACCTGTGATTGACTGGTGACCTGTTCACAGTGTACCCTGCCTGTGCCCTATGGCAACTGAAATCATTATTAAAATTGATGAATGTACAGTTGGTGTTTGGTGGTTTTATCAGAGATTTTTCACAGGGAAGGAGCATTTGGTTGTGGATTTTTTGGGGTTGAGCATGCTTGGGACTGCTTGGGTTTAGTACCTGGAATTGGCAACATATCATTGCTCACAGCTAGAACACCATTGTGAAAGGACCGGTTCACATCAGGTGTAGGCAGAATTCGAGGAGGGAAGAATGAATAAAACAATACTGATACTCTCATTAAAACAGAAGATGCTCTAACTGAATTCCTCTGCCAATACTGAAAAGCAAATAAGAGAAACTAATATATTGATGTAGATGTACTAACATCACAATGCAGTTTGATTGCTTTTTTTTTCCTTATTTGGAGTAATTTCTCTTGTTCAGTTACAAGTAGGGATGGGTACCGGTGTGCGGTGCCATTATGGCACCGGTTCTGACATAAACGGTAGAAACCAGACCGTAAAGCAGCGCACATTTCGATGCTTTATTTCGGTGCTTTATTTCGGTGCTTTTTTTTCCTGAGATGTCACACACTTTGGATTCTAGCCAATCATTTTACCTTTGCAAGCGTAGTAGGCGGGCCCAGGTACGTACGTTCTTTTAGAGCAGAGCCAGAGATTAAAAACGCCCAAGGCGAAGCGGTCAAAGTCTGGCTGTACTTCACAGCAAAAGATGCAAACTCAGCAGCCTGCAACAAGTGCTTTAAGGTGATACTGTGCAAAGGAGGTAACTCCTAAAATATGATGAAACACCTGGCGACATATAGCATTTTGTTAAAAGCTGAGAAATGCGCCGTATTTGATAGCTTGCTGCGAGACCTCACACCGAGCACATCTACTGCGAGTGTAGTGCCTGTTATCGGACCTGGAGTTAGCAACATCCCCCAAAAACCCGAAGAGTAGAGTCCTAGCCCCTAGCCCTGCCAGTGTAGCAGAAATGATGAGGATGATGATGCAGCAGCAGCCGTTCTTCTCTGCGTGAGTAGCTTAATGTTGTTCGTGTGTAATTTACATTGAGTAGGTTAACCACGTTATTACATTAATGCACGTAAGGTGAACTAGCAAACACCGTCGTAGTTACATGGCTGTCTTCTTGTTTGATGGCAGATACTCCCTTCACCCTGGCCAAAAAGGCTAAAATGACCAAAGAAAAAGTGGGAAACAGTTAAACATGAGAGCTTTTTGGACAAAGTTTGTGTTTTTTCCTTTGTTTAAGCACTGCTTCCAGCCAAGAGTGATGCCATATATGCCCTATAGCTGCAGAAAAGGCTAACATTGTTATCTTTTTACAAAAAAACAGCTGAACATGAGAGGTTTTTGGACCAATTTTGTGTTCTCCATTCTTTAAGCACCGGTTTGAGCACCATTTGAGCACCGGCATCGTTTCAAAAGTACCGATTTGGTACTGGTATCGGATAAAACCTAAATGATACCCATCCCTAGTTACAAGGATATCTTTAAATCTAATTGAGTATTGTATTTGTGACATATGAGCACACTGAGAAGAAACATAAACAATAAAGACAATAAAACACACCTTCCAGCAAAGAGGAATGGGATGAAACAACTTCTTTGGTATAAAAGGATTTGTGGATTTATTTTTTATTTAAGAATAAGTTTATAAATTAATATCATGACGGAAATAAGTGTCTTTAGTCACAACTCCTAGTTTTATATATATATTTTTTATTTTTTTTTATCGCTAACAGTATGCAACGACCACCCGATTTTGTGCTGTCTTACTCTGGGTGGTGTAAGATGAATATGATACAGGTTATTCTAAACACTGAAACATCAACATCAGTGTTGGAGGACCTTATGAAGGTAAAATCTCATGCTCCACTGAGGAACAAGAACACAGAAAGGATGCAGATCACCTGATGTACACATGTCTGTACCTGTGATTTGGACTGATGGAACTTTCATGAGGCGAAAGCTTATTTATGTGAATTTTTCGTATGTATTGCCCTCTCAGAGACTTTTATGTTTGATATTGACTGACAAAGAAAAAAACAGATAATGACCATGATTTTTTTATTTCTTAAGAGTATAAATGTTGACCTGCTCAGACAAAGCGCTTCAGCTAAAAATATATTTATAACTGGGATAACAGTATCCGTATTATGATTCAGGTAATATAGTCCAAAAGAAAGAAAGAAAATAAATTATCTGAATAACAATATTACTTATAATAACAATAATTATAATAAACAGTGTCAAATTAGAATTCATAAACTTTTTCTGTTTGCTTGTTTCTTTTGTGAAAATTCCCATAAAATCGTCCATGAGAAAAAAATCCAGCATATATTCTTTTAAAGTTGCGAAGGGGATCTCTCTTTCTGGGGCACCCCCCTTTTAGTCGCACATATTTACAATATTCACAGTAACTACGAACCTGTTCCGCACACGTTAAACTGCACTCAGGCCGTCAGCGGGAGCACAGGTTTGAGGTGCAATGACATTTTTGTGTTTACATGTCTGTGCCTGACTGAGAGGAAGCAGATTCGTTTTCCATCAAAATTGGTACCTATAGATAAGCAGTAAAAGGTCCTTGACCCTCATCGCACATCTTTTCTCCGACCCACCACTGGCATCATCAGTCGAGATGAAGACACACAAACCGGGTGCCTGTAACACTGTACACACAGTCCTCTAGTTTAGACCCTCATCCCACTTCATGTAACCATCTCAGATTCTTGTAGGCAACTCTACACCACCTCCCCCTCTCACCCCATCGCCGTTACCATGTTGGAGTGGTATGGGTGGCTGAATGACGAGTGTATCGGGGTGGGCGTAGGCAGCATGTGTCCAGTGTGGCTAAAAGGTGGCAAGTGGCCCATGGTCATGTGACCGAGAGAGGCGGCGCTGAAGTGAGCGCTCTTGTCGTGCAAGCTTTTTGAAAACTCCTCGTAGCTGTCGCTGGGCCGCTTGCTCTTTTTGGACTTGTTGGACATTTTGCGGTTGCGTGTCTGTATTCCTTCCTTCTTCATGGTCAGAGGCCGGTTCACCTGCACAGAGAAAGTTTGGTGAAGAGGTGAATAATGAGGTTAAAGTTAGGTGCTGGAGCTCACACCTAGAAGTATTAAATGTTTGTGAAAATAGCAAAATATATTTCAAAAGTCAAAAATCAATTATGCATTAATCCATTCCTTCTTGCTTGTCCTGTCTGTAGCCGTTGGTTCCCACTGCAGTGTAAACCTTGTAAAGCTAGTTTTGTATTTACTGGACTATAATTTTTCATCAAAATATAAATCAATATATGTCAAATCAAAGAGGACTAAATTGTCCAGCTGTTGAGGACAGTTTTCAGCTGCTAATTAATACACAATGCACTCCAGGGACTGGTCACAGCAACAGCATCATGAATCATGCATGGTGGATTAACTACAATAAACTGTAATGCACATGCATGGCATCAAGTAGCAGCACCACTCAGTGCAATTCACTAACTACAAGTTATAAACACTGTCAGTTTTTAAAAGAGAAATATGCACATCCACAACCACAGAGTCCTTTTTTTATACCTTGAGCTTTAATGCTATTCATATGGAGGCTGGGCTGGTGGCAGTCCCACTATATAACAGTCCCACCATTGTGACTCTCAAGGGGATTACGCCTACCATGGAAACAATAAAGCACAAAGAAAGAAAACACCAACGAATGCAACAGTGTCTGAGAGTAAAACAACCCTTTGTCTCTCTCTCTCCCCCTTTCCTCTCTGTCCTCTCCCTCTCTTTTCTGCCTCTCCTATCACTCAGCAATCAGGGTAAACTGCCCGCTCACTTCCCGTCTACTGGACCCCAAACTGGGGATCGAGGATAAAAACTTACATTGTGCAGTTTATAGTAGAGGCCGCAGGCGTTGCACACCGGGTCCCCATTCGCATTACGCCTCCAGAGTGTGGTGGTGGTCGTCTGACAGTTAGCACAACAGGTGCCTGCTCGTCTGGCTGCAGACTGGAAGAATAAATATCAAGCTCTGATTAGAGCACAGGAAAATAAGGCATGTATGCAGAAATCTAGAATAGACTTAACTTTCTAATCCAGTGATTTATACTGTTTTGTGACATTAAGGTCGCAACTGTTGACTCACAAAATTTGTTTTTATTGGACCATAAGAAAAAATAATAATAATCAAATTGTGGAGAATGCTCATGTTGTGTTCCCATGAGCATGTGTGACATTTTCAAATGCTTTGTTTTCAGTCCAGTGACATTTAATGATGACATTCGCTAACATGGAAGAATAAGAAAAACACAAGCTGGCAGTGACCGGGCTTAAAATCAGTGGCTCTTTGTGACCTTTACTAATAAAATTATGATTGATCACTAATTGTTATTATAAGAAAACAAATGTTTTGGTGACTAATAGTGGCAGCTCTGTTTAACTGATGTTAGCTAGCTCCTCAGTGTATTCACAGTTGATATAAAATGTATTATTATGATGTCATGTGGGAAATAGATTTTGATAGAGTATTGTGGTAACATCAGTGACTTCAAATTATGTTTATGCCCCGTTTTTAAAAAGATAAATAAATAAATTAAAAAGCCAAATGAATCTGGGGTCATACGTCACACCTGATTGCGTCATGCTTTTAGGTGAATCCTTTTTTCACTGAACACCATCATGACTCTAAATGTTCCAGTTATTGGTACTTCACTAAAAATTAAGTGTGACGTCGACACGTCGTTCAAGCATTTTTCCAGCTTTTTTCTTTTTCTTTTTTTTTCTGTGAACAGAGTGAAAGTAAGCGTACCCGGGGTGCACTGTGGCACACATCAACAGTTAAGCTTTGCCCCTTCTCCTTTTGTTTAATTTTTTTTTAATGAAATGTATTTGCTTTCCTTTCTGTGTTGTGGACGGAAAACCTGACCACTAGAAAGTGAGGTCTAAGCTTGCTAGCTAGTTAGGAGGCCGCAGGAGGAAGCTGGCACTGGCCCGCCGCTTTATCTGGACCGGTCAGATATCCGGATAGGAAACAACTGGAAGGCTTCTGAATACAAGACGCATTCGGAGCTCTGCGAGCCCGGGCCGACGTATACGGAAAGCATGCGTGATATATGATCGTATATGCATTTATTCTGCACTTAATGGCTTCGGGATTTCTTTTAAATATTATTATTTTTAGATAAAGCAGAGAATGAATCCTTTGCTATTATCCATCTCTGCTGAAAGGATTTAATTCGGGAAGTGACAGCCTTCAGCGCGCGTCAGCCCGTCTGATCAATGCAGGTTTTTCTCTGGCCGATTCACGTTTATATTTACAAGATTATTAAGACAAGACCTTCTCTTGTTTTGTGCTTGGTCTTAATTATTAGCCTTTCCTCATCTTCTTTACCATCTTTCCTTCGGTGCCAAGGTGTTTTGCGATGCTTGTATTTCGTCGTCCCTCCCGTAGCCAGTGGGATTTAAATATTACTTCTACAGAACGCTATTCTCATTAGAATAAATTACACTTTGACATGTTTAACTATCAGTTCCCTCGGGGGCTCCTAATGTATTGATCCGCTGTGCCTTTGGTCCGAGCTTTTTAAAGCGCTCTCCACAAATCCTGGTGTAAAGTGTGGTGGCCCACACAGCTACACAGCTGCCTCCTACTGCAGCTGACAAACTGTAAACACAGCAGCTGAGCAGCTGCAGGTGGTTCCACGAATGCATTTCAGGTACAAAGATATAATTAATTATTTATTATTATTTCATTTTAATACTCTGCAGCCAAAAGCTGACGCTGAAAAAAATACAAAAAGCTGGAAAGTAGCATTTTTGTTGCTTCTTTCCTTAAAATTAGATTTCACCATAACTGTGACTTATCTTGTGTTAACTGTGTTAAACAATTGCTAGATGAATTCACAGTAATCAGTGGGATGGGTGTGACATAAAGTTGGAGCTGAACGCTGACCTACTTCTCTGTGAAGCGGTTCATAATAGGAAATATATGTTGCTGATGATTCAGTTCTTTATTGTCCCTTTAAAACAATTTGTCTGACAAACAGCTTTGTTTTGCTTTGTTTACTTACACACACACACACACACACACACACACACACACACACACACACACACACACACACACACACATGCACACACACGCACACACATAATCTTTACTAAATCCCAGTCACCATACAAATTGTCAAAATATCAGCACAGCATATAGCAGCATTATGACCCATACAGTGTCAGCGAGGCTCCGAGTTGTTTTGATGGATAGTAATGATGGCCCTGCTATCGATGACAGTATCAGAAGTAGCTGTAATAATGATAACAAAACAATTCAGAGAGATCCACTCTGCGAACAGTCTGAGCTAAAGGAGCAAGAGGTGAGTGAGAAACACAATTCCTGGAAACTGATTGGGAAAATATAACTTTCCTGGAATTGTACCTCATTCCCCTCACCCTTCACCTTACACTCTTTTATTTACTACCCTGCACAATGCATACACACAAACACACACACATGCATGCATAGCCATTCAATTCCATATAAAGAGAGCAATGGACTCACCAGCCTGCGTTTAGGCTTGATCAGTGGTCTGTTCTGGCCATTCATCTTGTGGTACAGCCCACAGGCGTTGCACAGGTAGTGTCCGGTGCTGTCACGTCTCCACAGAGGTGTAGAGGTAGCTCCACAGTTTACACACTCACGGCCATCTGAAGGAGAACACACATGGACATTTGTAAAAACTGCCACCTAATTTAGAGCTTAGCCTGCGGGCTGTATTTATTCTTGGTGTTGATGTGTGCAAGTGTGCGCGGACATGTTTCATTTAGGTGGCAAGGTTGATGTGGCAGCTCTCCCAGCAGTTGTAATTCACACTGACAAACAACTTATTTTAAGCCCATTAAAGGTAAAATAATCTGCTTTTGTATCAAGTGATGGTTTATTTAGAGAAGAAATTAATATCTAAATGTGTTATACTAGACAATGAAGTGACTCTTTCAGAATTTACACTATCAGATGCACAAAGGAGCCAAAAGCTGACTTTATTGTTCATCTCTGCTTCATACTCAATTTCCAAGGCTTCAACATCAAGTCTTATTTTTCTTCTAAAATAAGTCTTGACATAAAACACCTGTAACGCTACATTAAATACATTTAATTATTTTCAAGTACTTAAAAAAAATGCCATATAAGTATGTTGTTGTCAAAGAAATACACTTGTAGCCAGTTAGGATTTCATACATCATAAGAATAATAATTAATAAAAAGATAGTTTGGGTTTCCCTGGACTTTGTCTCTGGTAACAAGTTGGTCAAACACAATCAGGCTTGAAGCTGATCTGTTATCAAATAACAATCAGGACAATGTATTAATGTCTTATGTAACAGAGAAGCGACTCTTAGCCTAAATACTGAGGTTTTTGGCTCCGTGCGCCTGCGGATCATCCTTTCACACCTCTGGGCTGGATCCAGTTCACTGTTCGCGCGGCCAGCTCAGGCAATTACAAAGTCACGCTCAACAAAGGAGATTTATCAAAGTGGCTCTGTGCTGGAGATCTGTGGAGTGTATATGCTCCGGTCTGTAACATCATTCCCTCCGAGAAAACGCTAATAAAAAAATGTATTTAGTAGTTGTTTTTCTACTTGTGTTTCACAAATGTGAAAAATTAATGAGGCAATCAGCACAGCGTGCACATAACAACTGACTGGCTGTGTTTAGTGTAAATTGCGGAGGAACTCAGTGCAGAATTAGGACGTAATTCATAAACAGACATTTTTTTAATATATTAAACTGATTTATGCTCTTATAATGTGGATGACAGTAAAAGACCTGGGAAAATAAACGTCCTAAAACGGCGTCTAGTTAAGGTTGTATTCTCTTGGTAAATGGTGCTCCTGTAAATATTTAAAATTATTTTTATTTAATTTTATTTAATAGCAGCTATTGTGTTGGTGGTGATTCTAACTGTGGCATTTAAAAACTACTCTAGGTTTAATAAACAATTGGCTTGTATTTTTTTACTGACTGGCCATAATTACCGAGAGTGAAAAATCAGTTTATTATTATTAACAAATTGCGTGAATTTAAAGGAGGTTAAAAATCGCCAAAGCCAAACGAGTTACGCAAACCAAGATTTCTGCTTCCTAAGTAAAAAAGCCCAAACAGCAGGGCGCCACAGATCGTTTTAAAAACGCATACATCGCGGTGGTTTGTGATTTCCCTAGAGTTAAACATTCTTTAGGTTTAGTTTAGGCTGGTAAAAAAAAATTAAACTGAACCGCTTAAACAGCAGTCCTGCAATAAGATCGTTACATAAACCATAGACAGACTTTACATACAGGTTCTGGCTTTGTATTTTCACATTTACTTTGTTTTATGTGTGTATTTAAATGTGTGTGAGCTGGACTCACCGGTGCAGGACCGTGTCTTGCCTTTGTTCTTGGTAGTGAAACTGGATGAGCCCAGCAGGCTGCCCGGGTGGAACAGGCTGCTGCCGTACTCGTGGGCCGCTGGGAAAGAGTAGGGAGCGTACGTCGGTATGGGGTGGTGGGTGGTGGGGGTCTGGGCGTTCATGGAGGCCAGGCTGCTTCTCAGCGGACTGGAGCCCTCCATCTTCATGCCCTCTGGCAGAGACACTTGGTATTTGATAGATTCCTTCTCGTCGATTCTGGTAGTGGACGACGGAGATGCAGCCCCTGGATCCGGCGACACGTCTTTGGGTGGCGTAGGAGGGAAAGTGTACAGATGAGTGCCGGAGTGGGACGGCGGCGTTAAAGAGGATGCTGAGACCGTGTTTGAACTGCTGCTGCACGGGTAAACGGCGGAGAGAGCGCCGGGGGACGCAGAGCCAGGGTGGTGCAGGCTGGGCTTACTGAAGGGGCTCACGGCCCAGGCGTTGTGGTGGTGAGCCGAGAGGGCAGGTTTCCCTCCGTCAAGCCACGAAATCCCCGGGCTGTGAAGGAGATGAGGCCGACAGACCTGAGTCCCCGTCAGACGAGCTGTGAAGCAGAAGCAAACTTGTTATTGTGGAGCCGATTCCGACTGTGGCGGCTGCAGGTTTAGAGGCAGAAATAGCAAAGACTTGTTGATACACAGGCCTGTTAAACACGTTAATAAAGTAGCATAATATATTTGTAACAGAAATGACAACAGTATGCTCTGAACTATGCGTGCGTAAAAGCAGGTTAGGACCGCACTGTAAAAAACTTCTAATCTAATAAAATGAATAAAAAACAAATAAACCATCCAGACTGTGAAATACAAACATTTGGGTCAATGTAAAATGCCCCAGTTTATAAGAATCATAAGCCTGCGAGTTATTTATAGGCAACATAAAATAGAAAATAAATTAACAGACGTTTTCACAACAACCTGCAGGTACATTTCAGGTTAACTACTGCCTTTTTAATGCCGTGACAAACATCAACTCAGCGCACATGTAGAAATGTGTTTTCTCTTCTGTTTCTGATAGACTCCCGATAAGCCAGCTGTTCCTGAGTTTCTGTGTTTATTGTGTTCGTTATTGTGTTCGTTGAAGTTGCACGCCTGCGTTAACTCCATCTTACCGTGCGCCTGGCTGTAGGACACTCTGGCCCTGGCAGGGTTGGGGTAGTATGGGTTTCCTTGTGAGTCCAGGTGATTAAAGAAAACATCCACCTCATCCGGAGGCAGGAGCTGCGCCGTGGGCTCCATGTAGTTGTGCCCCAGGCCGGGATGGTGAGAGTCTGGGTGTTGTCCGTTCAGCACGGCGTGGGGATGCACCCAACGGGGCTGATCGGCAGCCACGTCCATCTCTGTGACTCTCTGTAGCGCCTTCACAAAGTCAAACGATATCCAGGTAGGAAGGGGACAGAATACCCCTGAAATATCTCTCCTTCACGAGGTTTTCACTCTCGTCCACTCACAGCACAGAACTGGAGCTTTGGCTTTCGTCCCTCCCTAACTCAGCTCCTCTCCTCTCCTGAACATTCAGTCGAGTTTGACACTGGAAACCTGCAACAAGTAAACATCACAGGTTAATATTTAAAAAGCAGAGGTATTGTGCAGGCTTGTAGGCATCGGTGCACTAAATGCAGATCGTATGGATGAATCTGGTGCACTAATGATGCAGCGGTAGCAAAAAACAAAAACAACACACCAAAAAAACCTCAAAACACACATCATTCAACACATCATTCTTTATACCCATCAACGGGCTAATATTCTGCTGTGCGACAATAAGGTAAACATATCTTACCTTTGACAATATTTTATCTACAGTATCCGGTCGGGTGATTCCTCTTTGGAAAACGGCTGTCTGTCCGCGTTTGCTGCTGCAGGTCCTCTACAGTTTACGATTGTGTTTGTCAGAGTAAACTCTGTCCACTGGGACTTAAAGCAACACGTATAACTGTGGCTGACAGCGCGGGGCCTGGCTTGTTAAGCTCATAGGCGGAGTCTCCAATAAAGCTTGGACCCAGCCAATTGAAAACTACCTCCGCAAAACCTCAGAGGCAGCGCCTGCGCCCAGAAAATCACGGAGACATTTCTGTAATATTCCTGCAGACATTGTCTGGCTGCTTGAGGCCAGGCGTGTGCAACTTTTATTGAATTTTAGGTCCCACGCTGTTTAAAATTCGCCAAAAATACATTTTTAAAATGTTTAGTGCATTTAGAATCAGTGTGAAATATAAAGCTCCCCCCAAGCCTACAGCATTTCAGCTAAGAGATCAGCTTCAACAAATCAGTATTTCTTGTTCGAGTGTGTCAGTCTGTTGCCGCATCTTATTTTGCAGGCGGTTTATTACATGAGACAGCTCCATATACAGCGAGCTCGCTGCTGTTTAATTAATAAAGGTGGGCTGATCATTTTCTTTAATGTATACATTAATGTTCCGATGAAGAAGCCATACTGGCAGCGTCGATAATGTTTATTAATCACCTTTTTATGTATCCAGTTATAAAATGAAGGAGTCAGTATTGCATGTCATTTTATTTGTGGTTACACGTTATTATTATTATTTTTTTAAAATATGTTTAATGGTTTGTTTTGCTGTGTGCAAGCTGAAAGCTCTCTCTCTCTCTCCCTCCTCGCTGCTTGATTGACAGACAATAATTGGAGAGGGAGAGCGTGCAGCCCCGGCCGGCAAACGCTGCCGCCTGCTTGACGCCGTCTCCTGACGTCAGTGCATCTTAGTGAAGAAAAAACAGATTCAGCAGGACATGAACTTTTTCCAAGACTGAGAGACCAGCAGAGAGAGGGAGAGATTTATCGGACTGTACTGTAGTCCCAGCGGATGAACTCGAGGAAGGACACTGCAACTGATATTTACACTTTGGGAGCATTAATAATACATCAAGTACATCCTCCTGACCCTGCTGTGATTTCGAAGAACAGGCCAACAACCGCCAATCGAACAGCAAAGATTGGGAAGAGGGCAGATTAAAGATTAGATTCGATTAGATTAAAAAGTTTGACTGTGTAAATGTCCTCATTATTTATTCTTTTTTTTTCAAACGCTCATTAAAGTTGTCTTTTGTGTGCAAACGCACTATCTATCTATCTATCTATCTATCTATCTATCTATCTATCTATCTATCTATCTATCTATCTATCTATCTATCTCTCTCTCTCTCTCTCTCTCTCTCTCTCTCTCTCTCTCTCTCTCTCTCTCTCTATATATATATATATATATATATATATATATATATATATATATATATATATATATATATATATATATATATAAAATTCGTTTTAAGCAGTATTAAGAGGACATCCATAGCATAAAGAAAGCAGAGAATACCAGAGGGACAAGTGAGCAGTATTAGAGCTCATCAGCATGATAATGTGGAAATACACATGCTTTGAGTGTGAGCCCTTTTGATCTGGTCTGGCGATAAAAACCTTATCGGCAGCGAACATCCACTTCCATTTTAGGACTTGACATTAATTCTATCCACCCTTTTATTTACGGCTCTTTTTCTCACACGAGCCCAGGAGAAAGAGAGAGGTCGCTCCCCGATTCAGCTCTGAGAATTTCATTATAGGGCGAAAAAGGAAGTGGTTTCCCCTCATAATAAACGCCGAGCAGACTTACAGAAAATAGAGTAAAATAAAATAAAATAAAAAATTCTAAACGTGTTACACATAAATGCAATGATCTACGCGAAATCACAAATTATTATTATTATTATTATTATTATTATTATTATTATTATTATTATTATTATTTGTTATTGTCGTTGTTGTTGTTGTTGTTTTTACTTGCTGCTTTAATTTTTTTGTTTTTAATTATTTTCAAGTGCCTGTTACATTGATGTGTGCGTGTGAGACTGAAGGAGAGAGAAAGAGAAATCCAATCCTGGTGGGATCCTTGGATCCCCTGATTATAGCCCATCCCGGGGTAATTTTTCATCGGTGCTGGCTAATCTTTGTTCTTTGTGAAGATAATAAATAGCCTAATCGTTATCAGCGAGCTGCTGGAGGTGTCGGGGAGAATGAGGCTGATCGGCCCGGGAAATAGGCTCCAAAGTGCCGCGGAATAAATGGCATTTCTTATCTCTCTCTCCCAGATTATCGCCGCCTTTTCAAACTCGCACAACAAATACATCTAATGCAGCGAATGCATCACTTATACTGGACTAGATCTGTGTGAATGATTGATAGATAAACAGATAGAGAGAAGAGGGGCGGCGGGGGGTGATGTTGGCTATTATTTACAAGTTTAATGTTGTGCATGTGCAAAGTCTTTATTCGGTGCATTTGACAGCATAAATACAGCTTGGCTTCCCATTATTTTTGGGTTATCTGCAGGAGCCATCTGAGGTTCCGGCTCTTTGTTGTGGGATATCTAATTTCTTTCTTCTTGGATTTGACTGCATAAGAGTTAAACAGACGCAGCCGCTCCAAGCAGAGAGAAGAAGAAGAAAAAAAATTGAATAATGTTTTCACGTGTTGGAAATTTTGCAAATGGCAAAAGCAGGCGATAAGCCTCGCAACGGTTTGGTAACAGGGCAGAGATTGATATTTGTTTATTTAATCAGTCATGATCATGGCTGAAATCACGCATGACTCCGTATTGTTTGAAAAAACTCCTGCTCATTTAAATAACAGAATAAAAATGTTTGGTATGTTTGAAGGAAATTAGGCTATTCTGAAATTCTCCCATAGCCCCAAGTTGAAAAGCAAATTTCAACAAAGAGAACGGTTCTACCATCATTTGTCATTTCTGCTATGTCAGGAATTTCGATATAAAGAGAACACTTTTATAAGACAATATGCTGTTGATAAAACTAATCAGGACAAAGCCTGTGGTTCAGGGCTTCATTCAAAGAAAAGGAAAATCAGTGTTCCGTCATGCAGACAAAAAGAATAGGAGGAACCTTTTTTGTTGTTGTTGTACTGTGGATACGTGTGTTCGTGGGGAGTGATCGGTTAATGCAGAAAAAAGGTATTTTCCAATATATACAAACTGGATGCTTAATAACTTGGCAGCTGCAGCAGGCCTGGGTGCTGCTGATGGTCTCCAGGGTAACGCAGATAACAGCGCAGTCATTTTCCATATCGTACAGTCTATTATATTCAAGGATTAGTTCTCCTTCCCGAAAAGGTCAAACAGAAAGTCAAACCAGGCAAGAGCGCTCCTCCTCGCTCCACTCCCCCTACAATGACAGAGCATTTCCCATTTCTCTCCCCCCCCCCCCCCCCCTTTTTTTTTTTTGTTCATATTGCACCAGTGTGAGGGCCTTTGCTCAGATGCTTTGATAGATGCAAGCATCGCGGACAACAAACCTCTTTGCATGTTCCTAATAGCACTAATTCTGGGTTGAAGACTGTGACAAATTACATAAGGCTTCAAAGTGAGGTAGCATATCAGTCTTTGCAAACCCCTTCAAGTTGTGCCCAAGTCTGAGAGAAGATAGGGGTAGGTTGATGACTCCCGCACAGACGTAATCACAGTCCTTCAAACGCTGCCGGTAATCTGCCTGCATAGGTTACTCTAAAGTATATATTTTGAAGGCAGCTGAGTTAATACGTGAAATACCAGAGATGACCATTTAAAAAGTCTTTTCTTCTTCTTCCTTTCAGAGCTGATTGCTGAGACATCACAGCGGTGTGTGACAGTTATTCCTGAAGTCAAAAGTTTTCCTTTTATAGCAAGTTTTTTGCGACAGGTCATTAAGTGCACATGATTTAACATCTAATGGAAATGAATGAATGAATGAATAAAGGGTGAGTTTAGAAGCACTTATAGATTAGATTAGATTCTGCAGTCAATAAAAAAATAATGGGAAAATAAAATAAAGTTCCTTAAAGTAGTGGGTCTAATTTAAAAAAACATAAAACTGATGTAATTCTCAGTTTCATTTTATTCAAAGTTACTTTTAAAACAATGTTTGTTTTTTATTTGATTTTTTTCTTTATTAGAAATTTAGCATCATTCGAATTTGTTTGATTTCATGGATAATTAAATGTTTAGATAACTTAATTACTTGAATTAAAATTCAATTTGAATTAGTATGTATGTAATTATATGTATTTTCCGATTTTATTGGATTGAGCATACAGTGACAGCCAGTGTTCAAGAATCCTTTTAAATAAAGTGAATACATAAAAAATTACAAATATGACGTCCATTTAAAAAAAGTTAATCTCTCGGCAGCTTTTTGAATAACTTGTTAGAGCTAGACTAATTCTTGGCCTGCAAATTAGGAGGACTCCTAATGGTAAGACAAAACTGTGCTGCTGGTTGAAATAATCAGGCAGACAGTGACACCTAGGGGAGAGTAGTAGTTCTGTTCACCCTGATTGGGAAGATTTAGATTCTGCTTCATTGTATATTTTGCAGCAAAAAAAAAAAAGGGGGTGGGGGTGGGGTTTAAAAAGGCCAATGACTAAACCTTTGTATTTTTCACCACCATCATCCAGAAAACAAATGTGCCACAATGCTTTTGAGAGAAAGTTGTTCATCCCTTAAAGTGTCTGAGATTTACAGGATCTATGCCGAGGAGCAGCGATGCTGTAATCTTTCCTTTTCCTTATGCACAGTTTACACTTTATAAAAATAACCATAGTTAGGCCGCTGTCCTTCATGCTAGCAAGCTGCTGAGCAATGAGGTTAACAAAACGGGCCCAGCAGCCTCAGCACCTTAATAGTGTCATTAACAGATTCTTATTTACACTGTAATCCAGTGATGTGTTCTAACATATGCCCACTGTGGTGACCCCTTGTGACAACAGAGCAGTTGTAGCTTTTTATTCTGTAATTACTGATTCTTCCCTATTTTCTAAACTCCTGTTGTCCACACATCTCAGTGAAAAACTATTTCAGCATCTTGAATATCTTTAAATATTCTCATTTGATCTTGCATTTCTCTCTGTGTAGCTTTTCTTAGTCATTACAGGTCATAGGTTCACTTCCTGCCCAGAGAGCAGCAGGATATGAGAGTTTACAACACCTTGTCACTAACCACTTGTCAATCAATCTCTGTTTCACTGCAGCTGTCCGGGGAGTTGTAGAATTCAAAACAACCTTTTCTCCCCCCTCAACCTTCACGTGTTCATCAATATCACTTCATCATTCTTTTGTTTTGTCTTTGTGCTAATCCAGTTCCTGTGGGTAGAGTGAGTGTACGTCCGAGTGTGCAGTGTATATGTTAAGGTGTGCGCTCAGTAAGGACTGTTCAGGGAAAATGGCCAGAAGTAAAACTAAAGGCTGAATTTGATAGTGACTTGTAACTTTTTCTACATTTTCTGTTATTACGACACCAAACTGAATAAGATAAATATGTACACAGTTTAAAAGGAGATTCTCTGTGCCAATTCATCAAGTTCAGCTTCAGATGCCCCTTGTTCATTTCTGTTTCTGTCAGTCAACCAGGAATCTTTAATGAGTTTTTCACAGATTAAATCAAGTAAAGTTAACCTCCAGAAATAGCCAGAGGAAATTTATCACCATCTATATGACAGAGACTTTGATGGATTTTATGAGGGCTTCAATAAGAAATTTACAATCAAAAGAACCAGTTTTGACCAGAAGAAATCAGTCTGGAGCTGCAAAACATATTCTAGCTTTATGACGAGAGTGACACAGCTTATTTATCTAATTTAATGTTGCATTTGCATGCAGTAATATCATGTTTTGTTGCTTTTATGAACTTACAGCAGTCATCTTTATTACCAACCGATTTTAAAATGCTTTAAAAAAATTTAATTTCCATTCATCTTATTAATCAGCTAGTTTTTTGTTATGTGGCTCTGGGAGCCACAGGCTCGAGACCCTTGGACCAAACATGCATTTTTTGCATGCTCTGCATCTACATGTGCATATGTTCTGGTACACATGGTGGTGTTGTGTGTTTTTGCATCTGTCTGCTCATTCTGTGTCTGATCCTCAATGATTTCCCGTCTATAAATCCCCAGACTTTCTGCTTGGCTTAAGCTGATTCTACAGAGCTAACCTATCCTATATGTCACACGCACATCAGACACAGAGGCGCTGAAAAAAAGACATCTGATCCATTCCTGTCTCTTACTTGGTCTTTGTGTAAAAAGATGCCTACAGCACACACACACACACACACACACACACACACACACACACACACACACACACACACACACACACACACACACACACACACACACACCAAATAACAAAGGAAAATCTCGTAGCATTTACAGAAATTCAGTGTGGCTTTTGCGGCTGCTCAGGCAGAAGACAGTGAAGTCATCAGAGTGCAGTGACAGAGTGTGTGTGTGTGTCTGTGTGTGTGTTTTCCCTCTTTGCCACAACTTTCTGCAGGTGCAAGAGAGAAAGCTACAGAGAGAAGAGAAACACAGCTGACCATTGGGCTGCTTTACCACATCCTTCATACTGAACTTTACACACACACACATATGCTCATGCACACATGTACGCACATTCATTCTTTCTCTCTCAGTATTCATATTTCATAATTTGACAAGCACAGTGTGCATATTTAAAGGATTTATTGGATTATTAATTGTGAAAGGTCTTCCTGGTATATTATGATGAGCTGCTTCTGACCCCCTGGAGGTCGCCCGCATGAATTTTGTTGTCAGCAGGTATTATCAGATTAGATAATCCTTTGATTTGGAGTCTGCCTGATCAGCACTCTCAATCGTTTCACCCCCTCTCCTGTTATTTTCTCCGTCTTTCCCTCACATCAGAGGTGGATTATTATGGAATTGCATGAGACGTAAATGCTGATGGAAGTAAAGCGCTTTGGAGCAATAATTCACGACACTGAGAGCATGCCATGTTCCTCTCCTGTACTCGCTAAAAGAGACTGAGGCTATACAGGGCAGCAGGCAAAGGCCTGGCCACTCAGCAGATGTGAAACCAGTAAGATGCCTTTGGGAGATCTTAGAATGAGGAGATTTGTATCACAGCTGTGCAGCAGACACATTTGCAGGATGGCAGCTAAAGATGAGCAAATGAAGCACCTACACAGCATCAATGATAGCATTAATGTGGTGTTTCTAATAAAGTGCTTGTGAGCATGTATATTCATACACATGTGAGTGAATCAGTGAACCAGCTTCCTTCTGTGTTAAAAACACTGAAGATTCATTTCTATGAGCAGCACATTTAATACGCAAGTGGTCAACTTTAATCTAATGTTGAAGTTGCTGCTTTAAAGTATCAAGTGAAGCTTTCTTATTATACCAGAAGTTCATCAAACACTGTTTTATCAAAACTATTATAACTGATTACATAAAATTTAAATGTCATGAATGACTAATTTTGATGTAAAGCTTATTGACTTTATTCACAAGTATTCAACTTTTTGATTTAAAAAAAGTGCTGTACCAGCAAGCACTGCAATAATTTTAGTCTCCAAAAGATTTTAAACATGCTGAATGTTAATCACATAAATATTTAGTTAATTAAAAGTTGTTGTTTTTTGTGTTAGAAAAAACCCTGCAGTGCCTCCGCTCCCTGCCTGCAAACCCTCTCCACCTCCACTTTCATGCGCACATTCATGCATAAAGATGGAGCGAGGCCTGCCACTTGGCGCCCTCTGAGCCCTCCCTCCCTCCTCTCCCCTCCTCACCTCAGCTCCTCACCACATCAGGATACACTTGTTCTGGTGAATTCCGGTTTCAAACGGAACGCTGCCTTTCTCTGGTTTTTTGTAGGACCAGTATTAAAAGCAGGCACATGCTGTCTCTCAGTGGTCCTGTGGTCAGGGAAACAAGCCTCTAACGGCCTGTTATACTCACACACCTTTCAAACCTCACCCGCTCCTGCTTCCTCCCCACCCTCAAGCCTTCCTCCTACTTTCCTTGCACTTGACAGCCGCCATGCATGCCCTTATCGCAATGAGAGCAGGTTAAAGTATGAAAAGTTCCTTCCACTGCAGGCCACTAAGTTCATCCTCCCGCCTCCTCCATGCTGTCACCTCACCAGATTCTTTTCTACTATGCAGTGCTGCTGAGCCCGAGGCTCATTTACACCACAGTCCGCATTAACACACCTGTTTTGTAATTTTGTAAAGTCTTAATTTCAAAAACTTACATCACTATGAGCAGATTTTGTCCTTTGACCTCCAGTACCAATTATGGCGCCCCCAGTGTTGAAAAGAGGCACGGCAACCTGAAGCTTACAGTCAAGTCAGGGCTGTTGTGCTTTCAGCGGTTCTCTGAAACCTTATGAGTTGAACAAAACTTATCAAAACCCCTGAAATAATTTGGAATAACATATATGGCTTCAAAAAATAAGACCTCAGTTATTGTTTTTACTCATCGCACTTCACATAAACAGGCTGTAGGTTAAGCACAGTTATTGTCTCCGGCTGTTTATTTTCTGACAGAGCACAGTGTTGCTATTGTTCTCTCATTTCTATAGACACTTTGTTTGCCTTGTTTGCTATAGACTACTGTGCAGTTTCTCATGTGAAAGTTGTTTTCCAGATTTGCTCTAAGCAACATTGCCACCTGCTGTTAAACACATGGATGGGAATATCACACTCCTACAACTTCAGTCATTTTCAGCAGTCAAAAAAGGGGCAGCCCACATTTAAAACTCTCTCTGCCTTCATCCATGTTCTTAAAAAATCCTTTGAGTGTGAAGAGAGATTATATTCATTTTGGAGCCAAATCTGAGGAAAAACACAAAATGTTTCCAGGGTGAAATATTGAAGTGTTTTGTGAAGTCTTACTCTGCATTTCAATATGATATAAAGAGAAACTGAGATTATTATTAACGTTTGGTGGACTGATGGATATTACCTGGATAAACAGATTATTTGATTGGGAAACTTTTTTTCCCCCATTTGCAGTGATTATTGGCCACCTATCCATATTATAAGAGCTCATCCATTTCAGGGTCACAATGGGGCTTGAGCAGGTTCCAGCTTTCATAAGGTGAGATGCAGGACTTACCCAAGATAGGTTAAGAGTCTATCATAGGGCATTTGAGATCATATTATATTTTTAAGTTTTTGTAACCAGATGGGCTGTTCTAAATTTTCTACATCATGTGAAAGATTATAAAAACATATTTTATAAGCACCACAAAAATAAATAAAAATAAAAATAGAGCCTCCTGCAGAAAGATGAACACACTACTACTAACATGAGTTCTGTTTTAAATCTGATATTTTCTTGTGTCACTTAGAAATAAATGACACATATCTGAACTTCCCTCAGAGGAGCACAGTGTTTCTCAAAGGGATGTGCTGGCTAACCGCTGCCCAGTCTGGGCTTCCGGCCCTGGGGCAGCAGAGCCTGCTGATACCCCTCCGCACCCCTCCGCACCACCACTATCACCCCACTCCAGACACTGTGCCAGGATACTGTGGTGACACAACCCTGGGCGTCTGTTCCTCCCTTGTCAACAAGACTGATGGATGCAGAAAGGAGGAGAGAAGAAGAGATCAGGAGGAGTGATTGAATTTATTGAAAGCAGTTGCAGCTCGGAGCATGAAGAGTCAAAAAGGAGGAAATTTGAGAAGGTCTGAACAACATCAGTCAAACTCTTATTAAGTGATAGAAAGCAAAAATAGAGAGTGATGATGAACAGAAAGTGGTAGGAAAAGGTTTTTGCTCCATTTATTGATGACATAGAGTGAAAATTGATTTAGATACTGAGCTTGATTTTTAGACGTTCATCTCTATACAGGCAGAATCTCTTAAAGATTAAAAAAAAAATGAATTTAGATTGACAGAATTTTATCCTGGTTTTAATTTCTTTTGTGTTGACTTCACATTTCATCTTCAGCTGAGACAAAGCTTTTCTCAGTCTCTAAAATACAACCAGGAGCCACCAGGGGGCAGAACACAGAGCCATCCAGCTTTGTTTCCAGCACACACGAAGACACACAGAGAAAATTAAACTAGAAAGCTGATATGTATAATAGGTTTTATGGGTGATTGATCATAATTGCTTATTGTTAGCCTGTGTGTGTGTGTGTGTGTGTGTGTGTGTGTGTGTGTGTGTGTGTGTGTGTGTGTGTGTGTGTGTGTGTGTGCGCGCAATATTATGTGTGAAACAGGTGAAAAGGTGAAAAGGAGCTTGTGGTTGTGTAACAGTGATTACCTTCCCATGATGTGTACAATGGGATCCATTTGTTTTTAAGAAGCCAAGCACATCATGCACCTCCTTATCTGCTGAGAGAACCACTGACTCCTGTGTGTGTGTGCATGTGTGTGTGTGTGTGTGTGTGTGTGTGTGTGTGTGTGTGTGTGTGTGTGTGTGTGTGCATAAAACAGACATCTCCTTGTGTGTAGATAAGTAGTGTATGTGAAATACTTTGACAGGTAGGAGGTCTGACAGCAGTGTGTCTGTGTGTTTAGATGAGAGCGCTGTCACACGATCACATTAGACAGCCTGCTTGTTGCAGAGACTGACAGCTCACTGCAAACAATGCTAAAAGTAAAAAGTCTTTTACAAAGACTGTGAGACACACACCCACTGACTCACATACCTACTCCCAAAACGTCTTCGTGAAACACATCTGTGGATGAATCACCCCCGCTGACACCAACTCTAGAGACCAGGGGAGGGTGACTGTTTCTGTATGTTTGTGTTTGATTTAATAGAGGTGGGTGGAGGACGGTTTGCCAACAGAAAAGGAAAAAAAGAAGGTCCTGAGAGTTAGCGTCAGTGTGTTAGACCTCTACCTGGGAAAGTATTAGTCAGGTGAGATGGCCTGTCTAAAACTGGGCTACTCTTGGTTTAGTATCAGACTGTGAGCTTTGGCTCTTTGGCTTTCTATTAAAGCAGCTGTAGGCAGAACATACAGTAGGGGACTGTGGTTAGACACCCTGTCACATGAATCACAGTGTGATGAAGTTTTAGTTTTAGTTGTGTATATAACAGCTGAGCTCTCTGCAGGGACACGATGACCTCTTGCCTTTTAGTAAACGGTCTCCCATGACTTCATCTGACCTACAATGTCTGTGAGCTGCTGCAGGCAGCTTGTATTTCTGTAGGTCACAGAGCATAGACAGGTAGGAACACAAGCAAATTACCAGTATTAACTCATGCATGTGAAGGATGACTTTCATGTGTGGTTTGGGTTGTTTGTCTTGTCCTTAAACTGTTAACACGGAGAAAACATGCCTCCCCTGGCATCCTGTGATACATTAAGGTAGCCTTTTGCAGGTTGTTGATGTGCAATAAAGATTCTGGAAATTTATTACAGCAACCTCTGCAATATTTTCAATATGTATTTAACTGTTTCACAGTTATGAAGTAACATGTATTTTTTACCAGAGTGAGCCCATCATAAAGAAAGTAGAGCTTCACAGTCTGCTAATCAGCATTTAAACATTATTTCTTTTACACTTTTTTTTTTTTATCTTTTAGCTGCCATCTGCATATAACTGATAAGTGACATGAAAGCAATGCTAAATATAGTGACCAAAGCATCTATCGATTATAAAACAAGAAAGAAAGTGTCTGGTGTGATTATTACTGTAGTCTACTGCACAGCAAATTTTCCCCATTATGTTGACATCATTATCTTTAGTCTGTTCCCATAAAGTTTTTGGGTCTTGTCTTCATCTCCACCCTCTTGAAGGAGTAGCGCTCTCCAGTTCGTCCATCTGTCAGGATGTACCATGTTCCCCAGTAGATGCCGTTGGTTACCCCGCTGTAGCGCCCACGGTAGTACCGTCCATTCAGATTAGCTGCCAGACAAGCATCAAACCACCAGCCTGCACCATAGTACTGACCACAACTTCCCGACACGTAACGGTCATAGTCTCTGTCAGCAGTGCTGAAGGACCTGCCGTCGTGGTTGTAGCGCTTACTGTAGCTCAGTGCATTACCTGCATCACCAGAATACTCCCGTGCTGTCAGGCGATACCTGGAAGATAGACAAACAACATTTGAGGGGTTTTTTTGTTTTGTTTTTATGTGTGTGTTGTTTGTTAAAAGCCGAGTAAAATTATGTTTTATATTAATTTCACACTCCCGGCAAGGTGGCAAATGGATTGATTCTTATACAGTACTTTTCTACTTTACTTGAGCAATCAAAGCATTTTATATAACACGTCTCATTCACCCATTGATACAAGCACTTTTGGCTGTGTTGAAGTGCCTTCTAGCAAACATTCACACTTCTAGCAACCATCACAAACTAGAGATGGCACGATACCACTTTTTTATGTCCGATACCGATACCGATATCATAAATTTGGATATCTGCCGATACCGATATGAATCCGATATAGTGTTTTTTAATCAACAAAACTGTTTTTTTTTTTTTAAATATCTTGCTGCATTTTGTATAAGTTCATACTCAAGTTTAAAACAACAACTACACTAAAGCTATTCTGTTATACCTGTATGCAAAAAAAAAAAAAATTTCATAGTTCAGCAATACTGATCAATCTAATAAACTTAAACCTACACCATCCTCCCTATTCTGGTATTTTAAAGAGTACTTAGCGTAAATATTAAGCAACCTAACTAATAGGGTTCCAACTCCCAGCAACAACAAAAATAAATAAATAAAAAATAGGGAACCACCCCTCACACTCCACCTCATGATGCTTAATCGACGTAATCAACCTTAATTTGATGCAGTGTGAAAAAAAAAAAGCACAGAAATCAATTATTTTTCAAGAAATATTAAATAGATTCAACATCTTTCTTCAACAAAATTGCAGACTGCACAGATGGTACCTTCCCAAAGGAAAAAGTACTATAGCTTACTAGGGTATATATATTAGACTTAATAGTCACTATATACAGTAATTGACTTCTATTCATTTTACATCAAATTAAAACTTTGGGTGTCAGATAATTATTTATTAAAAGCTCGACATTTTAAATGAGAATAAGAAAGAAAAGTATGTCTTTGTGCCCCCTTTTCCCAGTTAATGCCCTATCGGCCCCCCTGGCTAAACTTTGCTAGATCCGCCCCTGCACAGTTACCAGCCGTCAGCTACGTAGAAAAAGATCCTCGAGTAGAAAGTAATAATAAATAAATTCTAACAACAGCTGATCAAGCTTAAACGTGCTGCTGTTGTTCAGCCGCTGGTTTCCTCTTTCTGGTGCAAAGTGGGCCAAAAGCAAACAAGAGAGACGGACTCGCGACAGAAAAGCCGATCAGCTGATCATTAAGCAGTTTCATGATTGAAGTAGCAGCCGGAGAGGCAGTCGCTCCATATATCGTTTGGTAAGCTTAACGCAGGAATGCTTTACAAACATTCAGAGATGGACTTACACACTTGCTTTACTTCTCTCGGGATAACTTTGTCGGAGATGAAATGCCGGGTTGCTAGCGAAGCTCCAAATGCTATCCAGACCACCGACAGGTCCCGCATGCCACAGCCGCTCTATCACGTGATGCATACTGCTCCGACTGCTAACGTTCTGAGGTGAGTTACGGCGTGTTGCAAGTTTTGTGAGGTGCTTTCGTGATATTTAATGGATCGGATTACATTTTTTATTTTTCTCCGATATCCGATCCAGTAATTTAGGTCAGTATCGGACCGATACGTAATATCGGATCGGTCCATCTCTATCACAAACCACCAACCTTCCAATTAGTAAATGACCTGCTCTACATCCTGAGTCACAGCCACACCAAGACAGTGAATGGGTGATAATGGAAAGAGTCCTGGATATACAAGTCTCCTAGCTTGTATAGTGTTATGTAGACTATCGTATATGTGGAAAACTAGAATGCAAATAACTGATTATAGGTAAAAGTGAAAACTTCAAAAACTACAGTTTAAAGTAAGTTAAAGATGGCCATTTGAATTACATAAAGACATTAGGCGAAGACATTAATTGCCTTTGCTAAAGTTTGAAAGGTAATGTTAAAAACTTTATTAACTTTTAATTTATTAACTCTGCTGATCTGCTTCAGGATGTAGTTTGATCAAAACTGATTGGCAGCCATACAAAAACAACACACATCTCTCAGGACATTAATCACATTTTGACTGAAATATTCAGAACCTTGTCTGTTCGTGTAAACGTGCAGTTCATACTTAAGAAAAAAGTGATTGGGAAAACAAGTTTTCATGGCTGTTGTTAATACATGAAAGCAAATAAGATTGTGACTGAAGATAAAATAAATACATTTTTGTTGTAGCTGACTTCCAGACTCAAGTCTCTCTTTTTCTGACCTTTGGTCTAATCCCCAGGTAACTTTAATCCCTTAGCGCAGAAAATATATCTGTGTGCAGAGTGCTTCACCTCTGTGCCTCCGAGGCCACTTTGAAGTTGCTGTAGGTGGCTTGGCGCCTCTGCTGGTGCCAGTCCTCCAGCTCAATGCGGAGTTGGTGTTGGCCACTGGAGGTAAGGGCATGCAACGCTGCGTTACCCAGCCAGTGTTCTCCTTGCAGATTTCCAAAGCCCTCCCGGTATTCCTGCCATGTTCTGTTGAAGTCCACTGAGCCATCTTGCCGATTCTGGATTACTGTCCACCCGCCACCCGCAGTCTCCATGTCACATTTAGCCTAAACCAATACAGAGATTCTAATATTATAAGGCCCAGATTTTACTGATCCACAGATAGCATGCACATCTCCAAAAGAAGCTGACCAGGGTGGTGTGGGCTTGGGGTGCGGGTGATATGTCTGTCTCATTTATGAGTGCGGTGAATCTGAAATACCTCTAGTGCCGGCCCATTCAGGTCAGGCTGGATGGTGTAGATTCCATTCTCTTTGATCCCCAGCGTGTAAATCTCTGCACAGTCCCGAGGATGTAGCCTCTCCAAGGGGGCAACTAGGGCACACACAGTGCATTTTCTGCTTAGAAATGAACAACAATTCACGTAGCTACCTGTAATGCCCTCACCTGTGGGTGGATGTTGAGTGATGCTCTTGAGGAAAAGCAGCAAGTCTTTCTCCCCCTCTCTCCCCACCGCTGCGCTCTCTGCCAACCAAGAGATAGATTAGGTTATCAGTGAGGCCAGTCACGCTGTCGTCAGGGGCTGAAAATAGATGCTCCCCTGTATACCTCACAGAGAGGATGCATGATAGCGCTCTCAAGGCTTTTTCGCTTTGTGAGCTGTACCGTATGTGTCTGTGCATCTGTGTGTGCATGTATACAGAGTTTTTGCCATGCTTCTTAGTGCAGTTAAATTCCTATGAACTCACCTATGACTGATGCCTAGCAGGTCTCATTGAGGTTCTGTTTACTATGTGTGGGGGAGCGACTGCACTGGCATTTATGTGTGTGCATGTTTGTGTGTTGCAGAGATTGGGGATATAAAGGTGTACTACTTACCCAGTCGTTTAGCCATTGCCCCAAGCGCCTGGCTGTGACAGTGGAGGTCACACTCTGTCAGCACAGCTGCCATTAAAGCCAGGATGGCCCCAAGAGAATTGCTCTCCTGGCCCTCGTGACTCCAAGGTCCCCCAGTATCCTGGACAGAGCGCATGCAGCGCTGCAGCTGAACCAGGCGCTCTCTGACAACCCCAGTCTGCTAGACAGTGACACAGATATATCTAAATCATTTTGTGAAAGTCAGAAATGATTCAGCACTCCTTAGTGTTATTCAGTCATGCATAAAAAGTCTAAAAATAAAGCTGTGCATGTGCATAAATATCATCCACACATCCTCACACATAACCGACAGCTCAGTTTTGTGTCACAGTGTGTCTCTTACACTTACATCACCCATGTTAATCATGTCCCTAACACACCTGTTCCTGCATGAGCTCAGCACAGCCATATGATGAGGATATTTTTAAAGCAAACCTAATTTTGTCCCTTCTTTGATTGCTGACGGTTATTGTTCCCTGGCTGGAAGGTGGTGCCAAGTCTAGCGTTCCATGAGAAAGAACCTGCTGGCATGAGTTTGGTAGTATGCCGCTCACTCTCACTACAACACGATGAGTAAAAAGGTAAACTTTAAGGTCTCCCAGGCTGCTGGAGTTAATTGACTGTTTAAGAGTTGTTTCTGGCCCCTCTGAGATTTTAGGATTTTTAAGCTGGGAACTGTGAAAAAACACAAACACACACACACAATGAAAAGTACTGTATAAAATGTCAGTTACCTTGTACTGAAACTGGGGTATTTCATGTTTGTGCTCCAC
Organism: Rhamphochromis longiceps; assembly: GCF_057381845.1. Classification (NCBI taxonomy): domain Eukaryota; kingdom Metazoa; phylum Chordata; class Actinopteri; order Cichliformes; family Cichlidae; genus Rhamphochromis; species Rhamphochromis longiceps. The sequence continues at coordinate 20,700,435 of NC_140561.1, forward strand.
TTTCCGAGGGATGTCTGAGATTGCTGCAAGTGAAACCCCTGTCCCGCAGGCAGTTGTCCCAGTTTGACCCTCACAAGCCCCGGTACCTGCAGCTCCAGTCCCAGGCTGGATGGGTGAGGCCACTAGATTATCTTTGCAGGGAGGATTTATACAGGCTGGAGAGGCAACTAAGGATAGCAGCACTCCCACATAGAGGAGAGGAAGCATGCTAAACTTAAAGGAACTGAAAGGAAACATGGAAAAATGTTTTAAACCGTGGTCCAACGTTGTTCCTCCAAGTAGTTGCTTTGTGTTGACGATTCCCTGCAAACTTTCTCTTCACTTTCCTTCAGCTCATCAAGCAGTGCCTCTTCAGGCAAATAGACTTTGCTGACTTTGTCCTTTTTTTAAGAGGGAAAATTAGATCTTCATAGTCATGTCCTTGTCCATTTTGTGTTTTCTTCTCTGGGTTTCTTTCATGTTCTTTCTTTCTTCTCAGATCATCTCACTTGTTGTCCCCTTTCTCGTGCTCCTGCTAGTGAGGTTGCTTTGGCTCAGATTCCTAGATAAATGCGGCACTCTTTGCTGTCTGACACGGACTAATGCACCCACCCCCTAATACACACACACACACACACACACACACACACACACACACACACACACACACAAAATCTGTTCATCTCCTTAACTCATCTCATTGCCTCTCCTCCCCTCCCACACAGCCACACACAGAGATGCATGTTTACACATACACGCACTAAGAATGTGAATGAAAGTGCCGTTATATCTCAAACACACAAGCACTTTGATGGCTGTCTCTCATGATTTAATAGACTCTACACCTTGCTGATATGTCTGTCCTAATGATATAAACGATGTGTCCCACCTTGAGCAGCTCTTACGTTTTGCCATCATCAAGGTGCAAATGCGACAGTGTTTGCAAGGATGAAAATCCAGCAGATGCTCCAAGTATGTGGCGCCTTCCCACCCATGAACCGTTTTCTAGCTCACACGCTTTTGTGTTGCAGTGTTTGTATTTACAAAGAGGCCATAAAGACTCCAGATTCAATAGGTGTAAGAAGGGAGGAATTTCTCTATAAACACCAGAGTCATCCCAGTCATCAAGATTCTACAGAGGCACGCTTCCAGTAATGAGGAGAACAAATGCACATACGACATTTAGTATGGAGAGATGATATATTAATGTGAAACCATTTTTAAAGACATTTTCTGTATGACTTTACTAGTATCTCATATCAATCTGGAGGAATTTAGGCCCACCTTTTTTTTACTGTGTTGCTCCATGAACTTTAGCATTTGACATGCCATTCGAGGCCTGTAGAGCCTGAGGTGTGCTTCATGTTTTGTTTTGTTGTTTTTTTCTTTAGCTTTTCTTTAATTTTTTAAATATGTGTCAACATTAGTGTGAATTTTCTGGGATGTCCACTTTTGGGAAGATAGTGGTATTTTGTTAAGACTCACCTGAATACTCCAAACAAGGCAAACTACAAACACCTCTGCTTTCATAGAGGGGATAATAATCAATTAATCAAGTGTACGTGATTAGCAGATCCTGCTGCTACTTAATTCCTGTGGAAGTAGTAAGGGTGTACTTTGTTTTTCAAAAAACTTAATAGAGTCCTGTGAAGACTTTCGTTTTCATGACTGCACTTCTGTAAGAGATAATTCATGTGAGTAAAACTGACAATATAGTAAATAACACTAACAGCCAATGAGAAGTAATAGGAAAAATATTAATGTTAAATTTACTGTTTTACAGAGTGACAGCATGCATTTGAAAAAGGTCTGAGTTCATTAGTTCGCTTGGTTCTTCTGTTCAAAATGAATTTCCACTGCCCTCTAGTGGTGGACTACTCACTCCATCCATCCAACCATTATCTTAGATGACTCACTGGTGGAGTGTAATAATGCACTATAATTAAAATGACAACTCTAACATATCCTCCTGAGAACCAAGGATAAGAATCTTCCTATTGAACTTATTTTGTGATTTCCTTCCTCTTTGGAGCTAAAAGAGGCCACCCAAATACATGAGATATCAATGGAAAGACCAGGATGTCCTCTGTTTAGTACACCAGGACTTAGTAGGGTTGCTCAAATAAGTCAAAAGATATAACCCAAAAACAAATGTCCATCGCATAAATGAATAGGCTGGTTCTTAGGAGAATATCATCTTAATCATACAATGAAAAAAAATGGTAGTTGGAGGTTTTGAGAGTTAGATTAGTTAAGATCAGTTCAAGGTGCCTCCCCAGAATGTTGTTTCCCACTGAAAAAAAATGCTCATGTTCACTGGATGTTTTGTAAAAGTTATGTAGAATTACTTGGAATATGCAGCTCATCATCTCACTCATTATGTTAGAAGATTTAAAATATTGTTTGTGTTTTTGAATAAAGTGGAACAGCAGCTCTGAAGCCGATTTATTATCAATTTAGGGAACTGTAATTACTTGAGTCTGCATTAAGGGGCATCAGAATGACTACAAAGCTCCAACATGGCTTTCTATTATATATCCAGGCTACAGACTTGTCAGGTTTAGCCCAGTTATCCGTTATGTCATCCAGTGGGACCTATCTAGTGCAAAGTCAGGTCTTGTGAAAAAAACGCAACCAGGACAATAAGCACACACCTGATAAAAATCATGCGAGTCAGGGTGATGATGTGGTCAGATCTGACTCAGTGTGGGAGTTAATTTTTAACTGAAAGCTTGGCAACTTGCCTGTTTAATGTTTACTGTAATCTATCAATACATAACATCAGCAGGTTAGCATTTGTGCTCAAAGCCTGGGTAATTTTGCAATTCGAAAACAATCTACGCTTAAAGAATTTTAAATGTTTTACAGTATTTTATAATATGTTAGTTGTTGTGTATTATGTTTGGTGCAACCCTAATACCAATACTCTGAAACTTGAAAACTTTATTGAACAAAATATTAATTTCTTGACCACTAAGTTAAAGCTAGTCACACTCATACTGAATACTAATTCAGTTTCAGCTTACACTTAGTAGGAGTTTAGGCAAGTTTCTAAATCAACCTTGCCCAAATTTTCACTTTTCATAGTCACATACTTTTTTGTTTCACTGATTTCAGTTTTTTGTTTTCAAACATTTGCCCGAATACACCATAGACACAGCCACAAATAATAATTCAAACTGTTAAAAGGCAGTAGTTTAAAACTTTGTGAGCTAAGAAATCCATAAAATAAAATGGGTAAAATTAGGACAATTGAGTTTAATATTATTTTAATGTTTTTAATACGTATCTGTCATGTTTGTTTTATATGAATGGCAACAGGGTTGAGAATCAGTACTAATATTAATGTTTTCTCTGAAAAGACCCGAGCTGTGGCATTTAATGGGCTGTGAAAGTCGAGGATAGAGAAGTTATACGGGCCTTAATTAATATTTCAGAAGGGGTTGTTATTGGCTGTTTACGTCTGACGTAGGGCACAAGCGTTGTTTGGGAGGCGGAAGTGAAAGAAGACAAGGGAGAACTAAGTAGTTAGCTGGTTGGGTGGCTTGTAGGCAGGCAAGCCTTAAGGCAAGTGCCAAATTTAAACACTATTTGTAGATAAATTACCTCGTGAATTTACGACACGGTTTTTGTTGGTGTCGACGTCAGAAACTTTTCTGAGAATCTCAAACGGGACATTGCCAAATCAACGCTAGCTAACGTAACGCCTAGTTAGCAACTGACGCTAGCTGCGCTGCACAACAACGGCTAGTTTTCTCGCAGCCGGCTTCGATACGGTCAGCAAGTCTCCTCTACCGTGTGTTACGAGCTGAAAGTAAGTTTTTGAGACGACAAGAAACTCTTTATATGTATAATGTCTGCCCACTTGTCAGTGTTTAGGATGTCCTGACGCTGTAGCTGCTAATGGTGGTGAGGTGTTTTTCGGCAAAAACAAGGCCGGCCTGTGGCTCCTCTGGGTCGAATCCAACAAGGAAGGAGACCGGCTAGTCGGGGTTGGTCTGTCGGCCAAAGCATCGTAAAAGAACAACAACAAAAAAAAAAAAAAAAAAACTAAACAAAAACAAAAAAACTCATCATTGTCAAATGTTGTGAAGGGGTGTCTTTAAACGGTGTTAATGCTCATGCACACAGAGAAGGATTTTTACCTCAGAACTACACATCACCGAGTGGCTGAATAGCTACTCGTCACTGTGTTCTTTGGCTACATCTTGATCCTGGTCAGTGTGACCTTTAAGCGATCTCCTCACCCTTATTGTCTACAGGCTGTGTTAAACAGATGTTATATGTGTCTGAGTGTTGCTAGGGAATCTTGACCTGTCATGTCTGTATTATGCGTTAAGTGGGTTTCGTTTCGCTTGTGGCTCACAGGTCACGCGGTTACACGTCGTTCAAGTTGTCTTAATTATACAACGCCCATTGCTTGTACCAACAGGCTCGAGACAGAAAAGAAACATCTTGCTATACATTTATCCAGGTTTTGAGTATTTTACTTTTCAATGACAGATGCTGTCTGACATTTACGTCTACCATTTTCTTATTGTTTCATTAAAAAAAATACTGTGCACAGTATGATGACACATATGGTCTTGCACAGTTTTTTAATTAAGTGGTTGGAGTTGAAAAACTGCTCCTCCGCTGCAAACAGCCCTCTGAGTTTGGATTAGTCCTAATTTGTGTGTCTTTTGAAGTTGTTCAGCATATCTATCTCTTCACTCGTACTTGTTATAGCTAAAATACACACGTTTAAAAAGATGATCCTTCATTACTGAAGCATCTGTTTCCCATGTAGAAGCTGGTTAACAAGGACAAATGATGATGGCTTCCCTCTGTGACCTGGAGTAATTGACTGAACATTGTCTGAACTCTGCTTTCCAAAACTATTTTTAGTTTGGGGTTTGTTTTGTGTTGTTTGGTTTGCATTTATAACCCATGTCAGAGGTGAAGACTAGATGCTCTGAGCAGAAATGTATGAGCATAGAGAAACTGTGGTGGAGTCCAAAACTTCATGGTTTTTAAAATAATAAATAATAATGAGCCTAATTCATGCAGTCATTTCTTAACTGAGAAATACTGTATATTCATTCAGGCAGAAGAAATTATTTAATTTGTTTTGATCATATTAGTGAAAGGCCACAATCTCATTTTGGACTGAACCGCCTGTCAGAAATCGTAGTTGTTGAGTGAGCCCTCATCTGGGACTCTCCTCAGCTCTTTCCGGGACAGTGGCGCAGCTGCCCCTCTGTTGGTCTTCCTTGGTCTCTTGTGTTCTGGGGGCCTCTGGATGTCTGGAGTTTTGATCTCCTCCACACCTGCTTCACGCCCTGGAGGACGGGGCTGTGGCCCCCCCACACCCTCTAGCAGATTATTACATGAAGGAACCTTTTAAAAAAACAAAAAACAAGCGCGTCCATGCTCACAGGTGTACACACGGGTGATCACACCCACAAACTACACCCTTTTTGGCTCCTACCTCAAAGCACACTGTGTTCTGTTGATCTTATGTGCTGCACAATAATGTTTAATATTTAGTATTTACTGTCATATTCCCATATATCATTGTGATGTTGTTTATTCTATTACTCTTGTTCTCTTCTGCTTGCTTTCTTTTTTCTTTCTCAGCAGGTGATCCAGGTGATTGATATATGCATTTTTTTTCTCTGCCCGTTCTGTTGGTTTTTGTCTTTTGCCCTTTTCCCCCGTCCCTCTTCTCAGCTGTTTCTCTTTCCCTCTTTCTTTCTCCCCTTCTTTCCCCCAGTCAAGTCTGTCCCGTATTCAGTAAGTGAAAATAAAATAAACAATAAAAGGTGAATCAAATGGACCATTACGGCAAGGCTGGGATGGTCAGTTTGGTAAAGTAAATCCGTTGGGCATCTTTCTTTGCCTTTAGACAACAATTCTGATGGCAAAAGAGCCAAACGGGACAGGCCAAAAAAAAAAAAAAAAAAAAAAAAAGAAATCGTAGTTGTTAATGAGAAATCATGGACCTGCTGTTCATGAAAGTTTAAATGTCTGATCTCTGCTTCTGCTGTTATCATGTGACTAATTTAAGCACACCTCCGTGACAGTGTGTTGCTGTTGTTCATGCTACTGTCAACTATTTTGTGCTTCACAGGTATTGGATTTCCACTCAGAAAGAATGCTGGTGCTTTCCAGCTTATGGTTGTGTTTTACTTTAGTAAACTGATGCATGCAATTTGAAATGAAGTGTTCATGTTTACTGTTAAATGTTACCTAAAAGGTTATTGCTTCACCACCAAAACAAGATACAATTTGTGTATTTTTTTTTTTCACCCAAAAGGAGAAACATAATTGGACTTGACAATTAGACACTGCCACAGTGTATAATATATACAGTACATATCTTTATATGGTGCTTTTCCAGCTCAGGGGAATTTCTGACTCTCAAAACAATAATCAGGCTGCGGGTTTCATTTAAATTTAAAGGGTTTTTTTTTTTTTTTTAACATGTACACAATCTAACTGGAGCAGTAAGGTATTTTAGGCACATTAGCAATCATAAAGGCTACAGGTTTTTTTTGTTTTGTTTTTTTCTTAAAGAAAATTCCCAGTGGGAGGCCATGTTTGTAATGCACTGGTGAAACCTTGCTGATGTTTGTATACTACTAATTGTATACTATGCTGCTATAATATACAATTAGGATCATCTTTAGCTTTGAGGAAATACTGCTACATGTTACTGCCAGACATCTGCTTTTTCTGCCCTCCTTATTGACAGTGCAGTACTTTTCCCAGGTTTTGTTTTATCAGTTGCATTGTGATCAGTGTTTACATAGCACCGATAGGACAAAGGTATGGGAGAAGATAAAGCAGTGTCTTAAGAAATCACATTTTATTTTGTCTTTCTAGTCTATTTGTGTATGGGAAAGGTTTATACATAGCCCTTCAAGACATTAATATACATTTTCACTGGAACCCACTGCACAATTGGACAGAACATAAAAGATTTGCTATAAGGTCAGATTTGCGTCAACACTGGAAGCGAAGCACTCATCGCCAACCCCATCAAAGCTGACGTCTTGTTGCTTGTGGACATCGTAGGCTGTGGTTATCTAAGTAATGTTCTAACGTATTTACTACCAGATTATATGTCAAGCAACAGTTTTGTGCACTCTTAATTTTCACTCACTTCAATCACTCGCCTGGTGGTGGTGGAGTTTCTTGGTTTCCACCAACTTTACCTCGTCAGTTGTTATTTCACCCTTAGTTGCTCTTAATCGCTGAATGCCATTCACTTTCTCTGCTCTCTTGTTGAAGCAAATCACTTTCTGTGTGGATGCAGCTTCAGTCTTGCATTGTATAATGATACTGGCTGACAAAATCTCTTTTTTTGTCCTAGTGAAACACCAAGGCATCTAATTTTCCTCTTTTTATTTATTTCAAACATTGCATTCTCAAATAAACAATTGATCACTTAAAGGGGGTGATACAGTATAATACAACACATATTAACTTAATCATGCACTGGGTAAGCTCTTGCTGAAATCTCTGATGAGTATTGGGGAAATTGTGCACATCCCTGAGCAGTGAAGAGTGTTTGAGTGTTCAGAAAAGGCACAGATTGCAGAACAGTTAACTACCACTCTTGCTCAAACTAAAGTGACATACATCCAGTTGTTTTGTCCAATTCTCCAGAATTTAGTCAACATTTTAGCCCCAAATTGACTAATATGTGTCTTTCACTTTTGTATAGATTCTGGGAAAAACTAGATTTAATTTTATTTATACATCTATTTGCATGTTGTCTCCCAAGTCATGTTGTATTTGTGACTGTGGTCATTTTATATAATTATATCTTGCAATGGTTGACGGTGTATTAAGCGTTACATTGTGCAGCATTGGTTTGTCAACTTAGTGACAGTGAAATCAGCAGAAAATGTCTCATATGTCACTTGGTTTGGACTTTGAGGAGGAGTCAATATTCTTAGAAGTAACCTCCGTGTGTGTGTGTGTGTGTGTGTGTGTGTGTGTGTGTGTGTTGAAGTGAGAGGGAGAGAGAGAGATATGTTCCTCGTGATTTGCCCAACAGCTTAGGAAGCACATGACTGAAATGAGTGGCATTCATACATGATTGGTGCAGGGCCATGAAACTCAAGACATAAAGTTGTCCAATAGGCCAGTCTGTAAAGAAACTGAATTATTTTTTTGTATTGATTATGTTGTTCCAGGTATATAGACAGCTAGTGGTTAAGTTGTGACTTGCTATGACGACGTCAGAAAAGCATTAGTAACTAAACCCTCTTGCTTTTTGTCTTACTGCAGCTGTGGAAAAATGACATCCAGGAAGAAAGTGCTCCTGAAAGTCATCATCCTGGGAGATTCAGGGTGAGTCACACAAACTATTCAATTTTTTTTCCTATTGTTGTTTTGGGGTTAATTTAATTTTACATTGCGCTACTTCCTTGTTGGCACAAGTTGTTGTGGTGGTGCAATAAGCTGTCGCCAGGCAGAATACAAACTGTGCTTCTTGTATATACAGCCCTTATCTGCTGCTAATCACTACTATTGCTATCAAGCTCAGTTTTCATGCTCATTATGCCGTCTTTCAAAAGTAGTTTTTATATTACAGTTATTCAAACATGGTTTCAAGGGAACTTTTAATTTTTCACAATAATTTATAAAAAAAAAAAGCTTAGTAAACAGTTTCATAAGAAACCTTAAAGCTGGGTGAACCTGAGAACACTGAAATCTTTTGTGTATCCCTGTGATAATATGATTCACCAATAAATTACAGTATTTTATATGTAAGGAAAACATAATGGCCAAACAGGTTGAATCAACCACCATTCATTCATTTCTTATTGTTAAGCCAGGCTGAAATGTAACTCCAGGCCATTGAATATTTTAACTTGCAAAAATTAAAATAGGAATGATCCCTGTTTTGTTGAATCATATGACCACTTGGAAAGAATACCAAAGTTGACTCTGGTTCTTTGCTGATTGACCAGAAAGATGAATTTGTAGGTTATGATGTAAACAGTTCTCTAGTACGCTTCAGTAGGAAATCTACGTCTTAATTTAGAACATAGCCTAATGTGCACCTCCTGAGAAATTCTACATTTCAGGTTGACACAGCCCGCAACCATTTAATGGCGTGGCAGGCTGTAGTATAGGGTTAAGAGGGGTTTCTGGTTATTTCACGAGTTAGGATGTAGAATTCCCACAGATATCTAAATCAGATCACTGGTCTGTTTTGTATCTGAGTTTTCTAGATGCAAATTAGTTGACTCTTTTTCACTCTAGTGTGGTGGTAAAGCATCTGAAATGGTTGGTTGACTGTGTGAAAATACCTTAGTTTTGTCCTTGTATTTATTTATGTATAACAACAACATAGCAGTTTGGCAGGTAGCCACACCTGAGAGTGAGGCAAAGCCTTTACTCTTTGGACTTGCTCACCATTCTCTCTTACCTGTACCAATCGGTGCTCTGTCACCCTCACAGGTCAGTAATTGTTTGCACTGATTAAGGATCACGTTAAATTTGCTGAGTGTGTCTTCTTGTTCCACAAGAATGACACACTGATAACATCATCATAGCATGCAGCATTTCAGTTTCCTTTATCGCATGCTTTACGACCTGTAAGTGGCTATACTGCTGTACAGACCATTTGCTAATGTGGTTAGCGATATGGTTGAAGCAGTCATCATTCGTCTTATATGTAGTGGATCCTTGTATTTAAAATCAGCTTGTCTCGATTAAGATGGATACCCAATGTGCTCAAGCTGGTGGAAATTCTAAAAGCTTTAACCACATTCATATATCACCAAACACAGTAATTTAATTGCTGCATATTTCATATTTCTGTTGTGCTGCTGTTTCTCTTCTCAGTGTTGGGAAGACCTCCTTAATGAACCAGTATGTGAACAAGAAGTTTAGTAACCAGTACAAAGCCACAATAGGAGCAGACTTCCTGACGAAGGAGGTGATGGTGGACGACCGACTCGTTACAATGCAGGTGTGGTATGATAACTAGTCGGAGGACTAAATTATGTGAGGACAAATGAAGCTTTAAGTTTTCATGGATTCAAGCACAGTTTTATTGAGAGTTGTTGTTTTGTATTATCTTTAATCCTGGTGTGCCTAACTATTGTTCCTCTTTCATTGCCTAGATCTGGGACACAGCTGGCCAGGAGAGGTTCCAGTCTTTGGGTGTTGCGTTCTACCGTGGAGCAGACTGCTGTGTGCTGGTGTTTGATGTGACTGCGCCCAATACATTCAAAACACTTGACAGCTGGAGGGATGAGTTTCTGATCCAGGCCAGTCCTCGAGATCCTGAGAACTTCCCGTTTGTGGTGCTAGGCAACAAGATTGACTTGGAGAACAGACAGGTTGGTATGAGATTCCTGGTTCTAGTTTCGTTGTTTTAAGAATGACTTTAACTATGTGTGCGTGTCAGTTGTAAGTGCACACAGCACACTGTGGCTGTTACTGTTGTGCTGCTTTGTTTGGTAGATCTGTAGAAGGAGAAAAGACTAAATCATTAAAGACTTGCTGTGACCATAAAGATTAGCGCAGGTGTTGATGGGGTTGCTGTGTAAGGAATGTTAGAGGACTTGGTGAAACTACAAAAGTCACTTCACCTGAGCAGAGGAGCTTCTTGTGGCTAGTGAAGTGCATGCCTTGACAGGGCCTTTGTATAAGCTTGGAAAGCTCACCTCAAGTTTATGTGTTACATAACAATATCAGAGTGGCTTTTTTCCAACGATAGTAACTCTAAACATTGAAGTAACTCTTATCCACACTTTGAAGTGGCATAATCAGAGCATAGACTTCAACATTACAATGTGAATTGACAAATTGATACCTCAGTAAAGCTATTCACACCAGACATCCAAAAACCAAAATAAAAGCAGTTTGTGAGAACAAATGATACATGTGCCACCTGAAAGTTGTGCACTCACCTATGAGAAATGCTTGTTGAGCAGTTATTCCCCAAATGTAGCTGAAAAATCAACTTTTCCTCCAGCACTGGGAATATCTTTTTTTTTTTTTTATAAGCATAATATGAGTTTGTATGCTTGTGACCTAAATATCAATACCTATATCATAATCGAATAATGCAGAAAATTGAGTTATTGTATTGTACAACTTATTTTAGCTTGTTGTTGTCGATGGACTCAATCTCTCTTTATATCCACAGGTGACCACCAAAAGGGCTCAAGCCTGGTGTCAAAGTAAGAACAACATCCCCTACTTTGAGACCAGTGCGAAGGAAGCCATAAATGTAGAACAGGCATTTCAGACAATCGCACGTAATGCACTCAAACAGGTGAGTTACAGGTTAATGGTGTGTGTGGTGTGCTGGTGGTGGGTTTGAAATGGCTTGTTGCATTGTGTGATTGTTGAATTTTAAAAAATCTTTCGGCTTTACTTAACTTCTTTTTTCTTGGTGCCTTGCAGGAGACAGAGGTGGAGTTGTATAATGACTTCCCAGGGCCCATAAAGCTGGGAGGGAATGAAGGACCTAAACCCGCAACAGAAAGCTGCAGCTGCTAAGAGAAAATTTGGACCATCTTCTCTCTTGGCTTTTTGGAAACGCCCTGTCACTGGTTACATCACCTCCACCTCGCTTCCAGGGAAGGGAATTCCCTACTGGTCTTCCTCCTCCATGCCATTGTTCATTCCACTGACACGACCCTTCGCACAATGTGCTGCACATGGATGTGTCCCCCTCACAATTAATACACAAATTAATACACTAGTGTTCTCTTGTAAAATATGTTGACGAGTCCAGCGCCCAAAGATCACACAAGAAAAAAATGACACCCCCCAGCCCCACTCTGACCTCACGGTCCCTGACTTGATCTCCTGTGAGTGATCTCCTGTCCCAGCAACCCATTTGTGCAGATGATGCCCGACATTCATGCTAAGGGGACAAGATGGAGCCATTTTCAGAGTGCAATTGGGAACTCTAGATGTCCTAGCTGATTATCTTTAATGTGAGGCGATGTTGGCTAATGTCAGCATCCCAAGTTTCGCATTCTCTGATTTCTCTTTTGCTTTCTTTTGCCTATCTGTCAATGAATAATCTTGCTGAACTATATATACAGATGCATTAATTGGCTGAAGATGTTTTTGAAGCCAATCTGAAACACTTTCTTCTTTCTTTTTGCACTTTGTATGTTTTTTTTTGCCTTTAAAAATTATACAGGGATGACTGATTTTTGGGCAACGTCTGCTGCCAGATGCCTTTCAAATTAGAATTCCTCACTCTTTCCTTTTTTGATATGTCCTGAGAATTTGTTGAACACTCTGGTAGATTATCTTTGCCTTTGCCCTTCAAGATTGTGCTTAAAGGGTTTATAACTGCCTAAACAGCACAGTAGAAATGTTGTTAAGTAGACTCAAAGTAAAAGCTGAGTCTACTTAATAAGTCAGTGTAGAACATGGATTAATTGTCCCTGATATATTAATACTTGCCTTTTGTGTAACATTACTTGTACTGCTACTATTACTGCTGTATATGTTCTGTCCTTTCATCAGACGTCTTTCATCGCTATAGAATTACAATATGCATCACCAACACAGCTTACACCTGTCTTCTGTCATGTCTTTGTTATTGCTGTTCTATCTATCTGCTTGTAGCTCAGGTTGGCTAAGTACTTAATATTTTTAACGGATTGTGTATTACAGTGTATAGATGGTGAAGGTATAATGGACTGAAATCAAATGGATATTCTATCTTTCCATTTAATGAAAATATCCAGTTATCTGTCCTGGTAGTACTCCTCCTTATAAGAACAAAATTACTGCAATGCAAACATTGTTGTCAAAGAAAATTCGGACATCAAATAATAAAACTCTTGACTATATTAACAGTCTGGCGTTCTGTGTCTCAGTGTATGTATGGTTGATGAAATTCTCAGTTTCTTTTTCCATTCAGACACCCCCTCAGGTGTGTAATTGTGTGAAGCCTTAATCACAGATGCAGAGAACTGATATACATTTGTTTTTTTACTTTTTCCATCTACTTTGGCCTTCAGTTCACAAAGTTTGAATTCACTGTAAACCAGTTAGTGTTATTGGTATGGGGTTTTTTTTTTTAAGTAAATGAGAAAAAACTACTTGTATAGGTGTTGAATGCACTGTGCTTCATGTTTTAAGTCATTAACTATTGTTATCAGTTACTTTTTTAGGTACACCTGTTCAACTACTTGTTAGCTCAAATATCTAATCAGCCAATCACATGGTAGGGCAGGGGTTACTTTGAATGGTACCAAAAGGGCTGATCTAACAAGTTTAGAAACTGAACTACTATAACAGACTAGTGTAATTTTTTTCCACCAAAAGTGAAGCACCACCATTGGTCAGATTATTCTCTTAAAAGCATCAGCTTGTCCCAAGGTCCAGTTCAGCAGATCAAATTTACAGAGGAAAATTTAGCTGAGCAATCAATTAAAACAGTGCATGACTGTCAAAGCAGCCCGGCCTCTAATTTTATCCATCTGAGTTAGAAAAATCCACCTATTTAGTTGGGCATTGTTTGCCTTACTTTTAGAGGCAGCAAGTGGCCTGTAGGGGCACTACAGCTTCTAATTTTCAGTGGCAATTCCAGTTTTCAAGTTGGAACTAACTCACTTCCTTGTTCACCCATTTCAAATTTCCTGAACTCAAAAGTTTCAAACACAGGATGGAACAATGAACTTCAATGAAAACATGGTAAATCCCCCCCAATATACCTGCAAACATGGCAACTCAGGGTTCAACATGCAGACTAGAGAAGCTGGGGATCTAACTACAGACAATCTGATCCGCTGATGACTCCTAAACCACCCCTCAGGAAAAATGATGGAGGACATAAAAAGTTATTTAGGCTTTTTCCCTGCGCAGCAGTGATAAAGCTTCTGTCCATAAAAAGCATCGTAAAATGCCCCTTCCTCTTTGTGAAATTTTGTCTGGGGGAATATTGACGTCTTTAAATAGACAGTCTATGTTAAATAAATATGCTAGACATCTTTGTGCCAGCGTTGCAGGCAAACATGTCCTGTCACATTTGTTTTCTGTGTTGAATAGTTTTTCTTTCATTTGTGACTTGCAGGTCACGCAGCTACCCGTGATTGTCTGATCATACAACAACTATTTCTTGTACCAACAAGCTTGAGGACAAAATGAAATCTGTTGCCACACATGCAACAGATTTCTTTTTTCAATTCTGTCTGACACTACCATCAACTTTTTTCCAACAGACCTTGTGCAGAGTATAAAGACTGAGATATGTTATATGGACAAAATTACTGGACCTCGTTCCCCAAAATCTTTAAATTCAGGTGTTTTCAGTCCCATTGCCACAGCTCAAGCACTGAGACAGGCAGTCTACCTTTAAAAACATTTGTGAAAGAATGGGTTGTTCTAAAGAGCTCGCTGAATTCGACTGTTGTAACAGCAACAATTCAGTTTGTGAAATATTTTCCCTCTTAGATATTCCACCATTAACTGCAAAATGTAACACACTGCAAAGTGGGCCAAATTAGGCCAGACACAACAGGCTTATAGTTTACTGGTAGAAATATGCATGCTTGAGCTCTAAAAGGATATTCTGAGTCAGGAATACACCTGTATGCTATGAATCAGCTTTAAGGAAATACTGCTTACTGTCAGAGAGCTGCTGCACTAGTTTTTTCTGTTTTGTCAGTAAAACTGTGATTACCGTTTACTACAGATATGACAAAGGTTTGGGTAAAAGTTAAAGCAGCCTCTTATGAAATCTGTCATGAAATGGCTGTGCTGCAGGCAGGATAAGGATCCAGATGCATAACTTGTGAGACAAGAACTCAAAAAAGCTTTAACGCTGGAGTCTTTACATTAAAAAAAAACACAAAAATAAAACGCAAAACAAGGCAGGGCTAGAGCCAGGAATACAAAACTAGGAGGGGGGAGACACAAGGAACAAGGGAGCACACAGCAGAGAGGGAGGGCACAACAATAAACAGAGAGAGAGTCAGACAATAAATACACACCAGATAATTAGGGAAATGAGAAACCCTGGCTGAAACTGCTCAAGGAAAACAAGAAAAAGGAAGCAATACAAAACACGTGACACAAGAGACTATCAAAATGAAACAGGAAATAACACTGAGACAGAGACTCAAAATTACAAACAATCTAATTTCTCTCTTTCTTTTTTTTTACTTCAAGCTTTGGGCTCTAAAATATATCAGCTGATCACGACACTTAAAGGTAGCAGTACAATATATATTCACTTACTTATTTTCACTTACGTGTTCAAAAAAGATTACACAACAGTTAGATCCAGTTGACACACTGGGTGTGGCTGAGCCACGGCTTAGATCAGTCATATCCAGTGTGGCAAACAAATTCTTTAATCAATGCATGTTGAACAGAACTCATGTTATGTTTGTGATTGTGGTTGTTTTGCATAATTATACCATACAAAGCTTGACAGTGAATTGAAATCTGTGTGCTGTCAGCTTAGTGACACCGAAATCAGCTGAAACATTTGATGTCACCTGGTTTGAGGAGGAGTTGGATTGATTTGCCAAACAGGTTATAAGGTACATGACTGGAATGAGTGGCATTCATACATGATTGGTGCAGGGCCATGAAAACGCAACACAGGAAGTCAGGAAAGCATTAGTAACTAAACTCTCTTGCGTTTTGTCTTAATGCAGCTGTGGAAAAATGACATCCAAGAAGAGGGTTCTCCTGAAAGTCGTCCTCCTGGGAGATTCATTGTGAGGTTTTGATATTAATGTATTTTAAATGTAATTTTAAAGTGTGTTACTTCGTCGTTGGCACGAGTTGTTGTTGTTGTGCAATAAGCTGTCGCCAGTCAGAATATTAGCTATGTAACTTGCATGTAAGACTTAGTTAATCCTATTGTTTTATGCACAATTATATCTTAGTTTCTGAAATACTGTTTAAGGGAATGTTTAAAACTACTTAATAAAGGTGGTTTAAGTGTGCATAACAACACAAAGCTGTTTATCAGATATCCACAACTGAGAGCGAAACAAACATTTTTCTTGATTGTCAGAGTTGCTTCCTCGTACCAATCACCGCTCTCTCACTCACGTGGATTATTACGTATTTGCACTGATCAAAGATGAAAATGAATTTACTGAATCTATTCTCTTATTATGGATGGATAATATTACCCTACTCTTGTTTTATTTTCCTTTACCACATGAATACAGACAATATAACCAGCTATACTGCTATACAGACCACATGTTAAAATGGTTGGTGATATGCTTGAAGCAGTCATATTTCAACCTGTCTATACTACATGCTGCTTTTATTTAAACTCAACTTGGAATAGAAATTTAAAAAAGCTTTAACCACATTCATAAATCTGTTGTGCTGCTGTTTCTTTTCTCAGTGTTGGGAAGACCTCCTTAATGAACCAGTATGCCATCAAGAAGTTTAGTAACCAGTACAAAGCCACAATAGGAGCAGACTTCATGACGAAGGAGGTGATGGTTGGAGACCAGGTTGTTGTATTGCAGGTGTGGCATAAAATGTAGATGGACTCTTTGATCATATGAGGACAAATGAAGATTTAATGTTTAAGGCACAGCTTTATTGAGAAAAGACATTTCCAGGTCCTTAGTAGGACGTTGTTGTTCTGCATTATCTCTAGTCTTGGTGTCCTGGTGCTAACTGCGTTTCTCTTTCATTGCCTAGATCTGGGACACAGCTGGCCAGGAAAGGTATCAGTCTTTGAATGCTGCCTTCTATCGTGGAGCAGACTGCTGTGTGCTGGTTTTTGACTTGACAGCGCAAAAAACCTTCAAATCGCTTGACAACTGGAAGGAAGAGTTTCTGTTCCAGGCCAGCCCTCGAAATCCTGAGAACTTCCCATTTGTGGTGCTAGGCAACAAGATTGACTTGGAAAACAGAGAGGTTGGTATGAGATTCCTGAGACAAAAAGGTCCGGGTTCAGTATGTTTGTTAGAAGGCTGTCTCTGCCATAGCATAGATAACTTTACTTCCCAGTACTGGTATTGAATTTCCTATCAGAAAGAATGCAGGTGCTTTCCAGCTCATGATGGTAAACGAAGTGCTCGTGTTTTAAAAGATTAGCTGATAGATGTATGTTGACTAAAATGAAGACTGATGGGAGTGTTTGTGTTTCTATTAAATTACTGCCTCAAGTGTTATTGACCGACTGTCTAAATCACACTTGATATTATTTAAAAACACTGATGAATGTACCTGAATGAGCAGACATCAGGGGACAGAAATCAACTGACCAGGTAAAACTGTATAACATAACATTTGCCTGTTTTTATATAAGAAAGCAATTAGGATGATCTTTGAGGAAATACTGCTAAATATTATAGTAAGACGGCTGGAGCAGTAAACTTTCTGTTGTGTTAGTAACAATGTGATGACTGTTTACATGCCACAGATATGACTAAGGTAAGGGAAAAGATAAAGCAGCCTCTTATGAAATCAAGGTTGATTTTGTCTCTCAAGTCTATTTATAAATGGATAAGATTTAAAGATAAACTTTCAAGACTCTCACATATTTTTTGTGAAAAAACACTATTTTTTTCTGATATGTTTCATAAATGAAAGCAGAGTAAAACCTTTTCTAGTGTCTGTCAATCAAAGCAAGGAAGGAAAGTCCAAAGCACTGAGTGCGGTAGGGTTGGAAGAGCCAGATCTTCTCATTCAATTTAATTATTTCTCTGTTAAACCTTCTCTTAGTTTTAAAATGTATGCTAAGCTGTAGGTCCATCTTGCATGCCATGTCAGCCTGAGCAGGGACAATAGAGCGAGTTCCAGCGTTGGTGGGAGTTTAAACTAAAGAAACTGAGGCTGACACAGATATTAGGTTGCAGTGATTGGAGCTGATAAGCTCTCGTTCTGCTACTGTAGGTGCACAGGTGTCTCCTGTGGAAATATTCACCCAGTTCGAGTGTTTTCTGAGAACAGAACTCAAACCTTTTTCACTGAATTCAAGTGCATAGAGGTTTCGCTGCACTGGCCTCAGCATGTGTGAGCCATAATGCTGCAGTGTGAATTTACAGATAAGTCCCCGGAAGCTTGTTCTGCCTTTTCTGCTGAGTACGGTCTGGTTTATAAAAAGCTCAGACACCATCCTTCTGCCTGACGCCTACTGATGGTGTTTTAGAAGTCTCAGATAAACAGCTGGTCAAAGCTACGATCATTTTACCAGAGAGAAGAGAAACTTGAACTGCTGGTGCTCTGCATCTAACGCTACTGACGTGTGATGTTTATTTGGCTGCCACTTTGGATGTGTGACAATAATTGTGACTACATAATGTCAAGGGTCAAGATTTCAACATCCTAGTCACACAGCCCTAAAGACTGGTTAGTGACCCTCTGGCAACTTCTGGTCCTGAGGGCTACATGTACATCCTTCAGGACATGGAGCTACATGTGTATCCGCTGACCAAAAACCTCCTTGAAATTGTTTCAGTTGCTAACAGATTGCAAATACTAGGAAGCTCTCCAAAGGACAACAAAAAACTGGAAATGGGCATGGCAACATGTTGGTTAAACTTTAGTGAATACAAAGGACCTATAGAAATTCTGCATCTTTAAACTAAGATAAAAGCCCAAAGATAAACAATACAGCTGGTTTGTGGAGATTACTGCACAAAGTTTTTGTGGGATAGGAACCTCCCATCACATGGTGCCTCTTGCTGTTTGCAGTCTTGCGTCACAAATCCAGTCAGTGTATATTGGTTTTTCAGCTGCTGCTGAAGAAAAAGCTCAGGGAGCTCTTTACTCATACTCTCTGGAGAGGAGGGTGTGTTTGATCATTTTACATCTCTCATTCTTTTGTATAGTAATCAACTGCTAAGTTTTATTTTGTTTATTTATTTTGTTTTTATTTTGATAGCAGTTTGTCCATCTTTTAGTTTAATTAACAATTAAAAGAAAATATATTTCTGCTCTTAAAAGTGCCTCCTTCACTATTTTTCTGCCTCAACACTTCTTCTTGCTTTTTCCGTGTCCGCTGGACGTCTCAGGGGACATAACAGATGTGTGAGAAAGGAGAAATTACAATACTGAGCAGAGGGAGTAAAGGCTATGGCTATTGGCTAAAGGCTATTGTATGGGATAAATAAAGATGTTTGTTTCTTGCTATTTGTACATAGCTTAATAAACTAGTGTTTTAAACATAGCTGATGTCCATAAAGTGTCACAAAGTAATCTCAAAGTTTAGAAATTTGTCAGTCTATTGGTAGACAAATTGTCTATAAAGGCAGATAGTTTAGCACTTAGGCTAACTGACCTAGTTGTGGGCCCACAACTAAAGATAAGAAGATAAGAATAGTGAGTGATGTAGTTTCTATCTGTACTTTTGACTTAAACATTGGATCATACTTTATGATCAGTTAATACAGAAAACGGAGCATTTACAAAGTGTCCACACTGTTCTGACAAATCTGCAGCAACCGTGTGATTGTGTCAAATCAGAATGAGCCAGAATCTCGGAGGAATATTTCCAGCACTTTGTTGTTATAAAGAGATAAGGCAGTTCTGAAAGCAAACAGGGGTCCAGCCTGACACCATCCAGTGAGTATAATTTAGATGATTATTAATGATATTGTATATCCACAGGTGACCACCAAAAGGGCTCAAGCCTGGTGCCAAAGTAAGAACAACATCCCCTACTTTGAGACCAGTGCGAAAGACGCCACAAATCTAGAACAGGCATTCCAGACAATTGCAAGTAACACACTCAAACAGGTGAGTTACAGTTTTATGGAATTAGGGGAAAAAATGTTGGTTTTGGAATATATTGTGGCATTGTGTGACCATTGACTTTTCAAAACTCTGTTGGCTTTTTTTTTTCAGGTCTCACAGGGGACAGATGTGGAGTTGTATCATGACTTCCCAGAGCCCATAGTATTTGGAGAGAATGATGAATCTAAGTCTTCAGCAAAAAGATGCAGCTGCTAAGGGAAAACTTTAACCATCTTCTCTCTTAACTTTTTGGAAACACACTGTCACCTTGGTTACATCACCTCCAGGGAATGGAAACAGCCTACTGTTCTCCCTCCTCCATGCCATTGTTTATTCCCTCAACACTACCCTTCACACAATGTGCTGCACATGGAAGGGCCCCCTCTATCTTTATAGACAAATTAATACACATTTCTAGCATCTCTCGCAGGAATCTTGGGGTAACCTTTGACCGATTTTTCACTTTGAATGCTTGCATTAAATCTCTGGTTCATCTTTGCTTCTATCACTTTAAATCGATTAAGAAATTGAGTTAAACTCCACTGTGTCATGCTCTGAACTGGACTGAATATTTTTCATGTCTTTACTTCATTGGGTTTAAGTTGCTCATTTGTTTTGATGGTTATTATCTTAACAAGACTTCCTTGGAACTTTGAAGCTTGCACGACTGACAAACTCTTGTAAATACTCACATATCACACTGTTGCTAATTCAGCTGAACTGACTCCCGATGAACTTCCATGTACATTTTAAGATTTTTATTTTATTTGATTCGTTTTGATTTATTTTGATAATAAACAAGCATCAGTGTACATCAGTGAACTTTTGCATCCATATATCTCCAGCATGTCCCAGAGGTCATGTGATCAGGGCTTGCTGGCTCTGCAGCATACAAAGATAGAGATAGAGTACAAAAGACATCTCTCCCTCTGAGCCTGAGATCTGTGGACTTGGTGGATTAGTTTTTAAAACTTAGATTTATAAACTTGTTTTGGAGTAATTTTTTTGCTCTCATGTTTTAGTATTTTGTTGTTAAAATTTTTGATATTTATCTTAAAAGATCCTATGTACATTTTTTTTTTTTTTTTTTTGCTATATTTTAAACATGGTCTTTAACGCTATTTAGCATTGTTTTAACATGGGAGACTGTCAGGTTTGACTTGCTTTACAAGACACCATCTAGTGGCTATTAGAGGAACTGCAATTTTGGCACTTCTGCTTTAGCTAGAGGTGTTTAGCGTTCATCCTTCCACAAAAACCACTACTACTCTTCCTGCTTAAACTTTTTTTTGATAACTCAAAATACAAATTTGCCACACTTTTTCGTATATCACTTAAACGTATATCACGTATCATATTAAAACGTGATGATCATGATCTTATCATTAATGATCATGCTGTGAGTGGTTCTATTTGTTGACTCCCACATTAAGGGTGGTGGGACTGGATATCGGGGCCTTTCTATCACCGTGTTAACAAAAGTAATATAGTCAGTCCAGTGACACACTGATACATATATTTTCATGCTTTTTATTTCAGTGTAGTCATAATACTCCTGAACTCAAACTCTTTCATTTGCCGGTGAATAATAGGAATTTGCACTATTAATGACTGTTTTTGAGCCTCCTTGACCTTAGGATGGATTTTAATGTAATGTACTTGCATTTGGAGTTTTTCTACTGACCACTCAGAGCACTTTAGACTAAAAGTCACATTTTAACCAAACATTTCTGCAGTGTTTTATTCTATACAATTCAAGCACTTCTCACATCCACAGCCACTTTAGAATCACCAACTAACCTAAAAAGCATGTCTTTGGACTGTGGGAGGAAGCCGGTACAGGCACAGTGAGCACATGCAAACTCCACACAAGTAATATTGCCACCACCTGTGAATTGTGATGGATAGTGAGATGGATGAGCTACTACGTCACTTACGTTCTCGCTTTTTAGTGGCAGATGTGGCCACTTGGGATAAATTCACTTCTGGCAAAAGACCCAATTCACACACCTACGGTCATTTTAGAGTTGAACATTAGCCTAATCCCACACATGTCTTTGGACTGTATGCAGTTACCTGGAAAGAATACTGAAACTCAACAGAGAAAGGCTCTAGGCCCTTCTTGTTATGAGGCAACAGTGCTAATCACTGCATCACCAAGCCTGTGAAGATGAATTTTCTGTCTCTATTTAGCTCAGTGACAGATTGGTAACCTGTCCCTCCTGCCACCATGAATTGGATAATCAGATGAAATTGGATGGATGGGTGCAAAACACTAAAAAGTTAGAAAAATAGCAATAGCTATTCCTCCTAACTTTATAGAAAAAATGGAAATCACCCAGAATAACTGCTAACATGTTGGAATGGCCTTATACAACAGAACAATGCATCCTGTTGCAGACAGGCCTCGCTCACATAAAAGCATTTCTTTTTATCCATGTTCAAAATAAGCATAGGGCTTACTAAAGTGTGTGTCACTGAGCAGTACCATGCAGTACTGTGTATTACCAGAACTCTCAAACTCTGAAAAAATAGAATTGGAAAGGAATCAAATGAGCATCTGGTATTCTTGTTCTGCTTTCCAGGCAAAGCAAGAATACCGGAAAAAGCAGTAATAGCCGCAGGCTCTTCAGGCGTTACTGACAACTGCAAAAGCTGCATTCCAGTTAGGTAAGCAATTATAGCTGCTTTACTGGAATGACTTACCATTTAAGGAAACTAAAATACTAGCTGGGATTAAATTCTAATTTGTCAAAGGTTTGACAGCGTTTCTAGTAGATAATGGCAGATGGTGTGAGCATAAATTGAGGCAATTTAGGATTTGAACAAACAGCTTGTAGTACAAGGGGTCAGACAGAGAACCGGAAGGGGCATGTATGGAGGTGTGGTCCCACTCCTGAAGATATATCATCTCCATTTCCATTTCACATTACGGTGCATTATAATGTTGGTAGACGTTAATTAGCTACAACAGACACTCACTTTGCTTTCCTTTTTAACGTAATAGTTTCGATATACATGAAAACCTGAAAGGTGTGGTTTGTTGTGTTAACTAATTATCGTGGAATGTTCAGATTTGCAAATTGATGATGATTACTCTCAAGTCATGACAAACAGCTCATGATACACTTCTACATAAGTAATGCTACACTTCCTTTATAAATTATAAGTATTATTATCGATACTGGTATCAGCCATACTGGCCCTGTATTTGCTTGGTTACAGATCGACAGTATCATCACAGCGGCGGCAGCAGCGGATAATTTCCGGAATATTCACAGAAGAGACTCCGTTAGTGCAGCTACTTCCGCCTTTAGCCGCCTCTCCTGACACTGAGAAATGGTAAGAGAAATTAGACATATGTGCTTATGAAACGACATAGCTGAATAGTCGTACATATTCGGCGTTGTGGGTTTTGGGTTTGTAGCCGTTCGTTAACGGAAAATGCACCCATAAACGGATTTTGTTACTCCCCATTTGTGACACTTAGAGTAGCTAGGTGACCGGGATTGCTAACAGGCTAATTTTAGCCAGCTAGTTTTCTTGCTAAAAGAAAAGGCAGATTGCTGTTTGGTTATAGTTCATATGCTGATGGTGTGAACAGATAGGTCCTTACTCTGTAGTAATATTAATTGTTAAATAGCGTACAGTGCTGTCTGCGGTGTTGAAAAGGGAGGGTTGCATCTGGCGAGCTGGTTGTCACAGCTGACCCGATGTTATGTTTGATAAGGAGAGATTTAGGGTGGAGGTGCTGCACCCTCTGGAGCTTATGTAAAAAAAAAAATAATTCTATTGCTAAGCCATGTTGCATATTTGAATAAAAGCTTTTAACATTTTTATTTGTCTTACTGACTTTTGTAGGGCATGTGGCAACACTCACCGAACACTTTTTAGGCACACTTTGCTAGTACGTTTTGCTTCAGGTGTGCCTTGAATGTTAATAGCACAGATTGAACAAGGTGCATTCATCACAGATTTTGGGCCATTTTGGCACGATGGCATCACACAGTTGCTGCAGGTTTGTTGATTGCATGTTCTTGATCCAAGCCTTCTATTACACCGCATCAGAAAGGTGCTCTACTGGATTCATATCTGATCTCTCATCATGTTCACAAAACCAGTTTGAGATGTTTTGAGCTAGGAAACATGGTGTCTTATCCTGCTCGAAGCAGTCATCAGAAGATGGGTACATTGTATACAACAATACCTGGGTACTCTCTGTGGGATTTAAATGGTGCTCAGTTGGTGACAAGAGAATATTCTCATGCCATCACGCCACCAATGACACCAGGCTGGATGGATCCATGCTCTCATGTAGTTTACCTCAAATGTTGATGTTACCATCTGACTGTTGAAACTGTCAGCAGCAATTGAGACTGATCAGACCGGTAAAGCTTTTCCAGTCTACCGTTGTCCAATTTTGGAGAAGGTTTTTTGTTTTGTTTTTTTAGTTGTTGCCTTCCTATTAGCTTGAAGCACTGTGGCCAGTCACCTGACCTGTGGCATCAGCAAAGCATTTTCACCCAGAGAACTGCAGCTCACTGTATATTTCTTTTCCTTTTTTTTTTTTTTTTTTTTTTTGGACCATTTTCTATAAACCCTAGAGATGGATGTGTGGGGAAATCTCAGTCAGTCAGCAGTTTCTGAAATACTCACTTAAAACTTCCTTTCTTCCCCACTCAGATGCTCAGTTTGAACTTGAGCAAATTGCTCGACCAGGTCCACATGACTAAATGCACTGAGTTGCTGCCATGTGACTTGCTAATTAAATATTTCCATTAACAAGGAGCTAAACAGGTGTACCTAATAAAGTGACCAATGAGTGTATGCTGCATTGTGATATTGATGACTTTGATTTATGGATGTGATCAGAGGATAAAGTGAACAAAGTCATTACCATTTTTTGGCAGTTAAAAAATATACAATATAAAATAAAATAAAAACATGTTTGATGAGGATCCCTTAAGTGTCATCAAACAGTATGTATCTCATTATGGGCTAACTCGCCAACTGAAAATCCTACTTTGGTTTTCAACTGGGTTTAGATCTGGTGAGTGCAAATGCCATAACATATGACTCACATCATTTTTAATACTGAGCAAACAATTCAGCCCTTTCATGCTCTTTGGATGGAGCCACAGTCATCCCCGAAAACCCCGACCATGTTAGGAATGTTTTCTTGGTGTACACATACATATGGTTAAAGATGACTCGCTTGACCACATCCATTCTAATCTCTCACAATTTATTTCTAATAAGGGGTGAAATTCTCATTAACCCTACTATAACGTCTGTCTGTCACATCACATTGTCATCCCCAAAAGGAAGTTGTCAGCAACTGCAATTTAGCAACTTCCTTTTGGGGATGTTTTTACAGTAGATTTAAATAAATCTCCTGTCGTCCATGTGCCAAAAATGAATCAGTGTCACTCAGAGCTACCTGCGTTACAACAGCTGCATGTATTATGTTGGTTTCCCCCTTATTGATTGAGATTTTATATATCTTCTACACCAGCATCAGTAGTGGATTTCTTGGTGGTTTCTTTCTCCTGTTATGGATACCTTTATCTTGGTGTTAATGACAGGACTGTATTTTGACTTGACATACCTTTTGAACATAAGCAAGTATTGCAAGCAGGAGAAATGGTATGAAACACTCATGACCTCTCATTGTCCAGTCACACTTGGCTGTACCTGGGAATAGACAGACATGGTTAAGAAAATATTCTCTTGTTTTTTTTTTCTTCGATTTTCACTCTCAGACAGCAACGTTGCGCCCGTATCTCAACGCTGTGCGTGCCACACTGCAGGCCGCCCTCTGCCTGGAGAATTTCTCCTCACAAGTGGTGGAGAGACACAACAAGCCAGAAGTGGAAGTGAGGTGAGCCTAGCAACAGCGTAAAACTTGAAGGAGTTTAACATCACAATGCCTACGGATCTATAGTGTTTATAGTCTGCGTGTGTGTTTCTCTGGTTCTTTTTAGGAGCAGTAAAGAGTTGCTCCTCCAGCCTGTAATCATCAGCCGTAATGACAAGGAGAAGGTTTTGATCGAAGGCTCCATCAACTCTGTCAGAGTCAGCATCGCTGTCAAGCAGGTGAGTGCAGACCCTGACTTACACCAGATGTTAGTAATTAACACACTCATGTAAACGTCACAGCTGTTTGTAATTCCCATTATTATTTTTAATTAATTAACTAATTTGTTCTAGGCCGATGAGATTGAGAAGATTCTGTGCCACAAGTTCATGCGCTTCATGATGATGAGAGCAGAGAACTTCTTCATCCTGAGGAGGAAACCAGTGGAGGTAAGTGGCCTTGGAAAATGCATCAGTCACACTTAGATGGTTCCTATTAGAGGTGTTGGGCATTTTGTTGCCATTGACAATAATTATAATATTTAAAAAATGAAAAAAACTGTTTTAAATTCTGCAGCTTTCTACACATAGTTTATTATAATTCATTTGCCAAAAGAAACCAAAGACAACGTCAAATTTAACCCGCATTGTTATTATTGTTATTATTACTAATAATGATATTATCATCAGTACATACAGTACATCAGTATTGTTTAGTCAGAGGATTTTAGTCAGTTGGTAGGTGGTTGCTGGGCAACATGGTGCCATTATGTCATTCATAATTTTGTGTATATAAATGAGATGTTAGTATTGTGAAATTAAACTGATGCAATGCCTATAACATGTTATAGGTGCATAAATGCCACAAATGGGTCATTTAGCACATGATAAATGTGCAAAAATACAGAAAATCGTATGATAGGTCATTGCACAGACTGTCCTGTAATTATGAAAGATAATGTTTTCTTAATTTACTGTGAACTTTCCTGTCATTTAATTGTTTATCTTTTCGTTAAGTATTTTTATGTAGTATGTAAGGGGTGGGCAGTGTTCAAGAGGAAAATTAAAAATAAAAACTTTTATGAACCTTCAAGTGTCATAAACATTATTAAACACAAAAACTTTATATAGTTATGTAGGTAGCGACATGTTCTTAAAAGTTGTTTTAGCTCCGTGCCCTTTTACCTCCAGTGTTTTCCACAAATAAAAGATAAAGTTTAGTTGCAAATAACAAGCTCATTGATTCAAGTATTGAGAGTTATATTACTTTTTGAACTCAACAGCATTCAGTTCAAGTGAATGTGGTGATGAGATCATCGTTAACATTACTGTTCTCTTTAATTTCACAGGGCTATGACATCAGCTTTCTCATCACCAATTTCCACACAGAACAGATGTACAAGCACAAGCTAGTGGACTTTGTCATTCATTTCATGGAGGAAATTGACAAGGAGATTAGTGAAATGAAGCTGTCTGTCAATGCCAGGGCTCGCATCGTCGCTGAGGAGTTCCTCAAAAATGTGAGTTTCAGTAATTCTTTCACGTGCAAAACTTTAAATAAAGATGACCAAGAGTTAAAATATGATTTTCATTGCTTTTTGTTCTTCTGTTGCAGTTCTGAGACCGAAGAAACTCGGAAAAATGCATTCCTTTTGCAATCTTGGCCGTCACTGTGGAGCGTTCACATCAGAGGAGACAAACTATGATCAGCCAATAAAAGCTGAGCTACATAAGACGTACAGTAATGATGTACAGGCCAATGAGCTTTTAGCCTTTAAACTTTAATTCCCTCTGTGCTCAGAAATGTTGGTGGTTGTACATATTGAAGATTTACGTGTGAAACATTCATTTCTGCCTTGAACATAACGAGTCAGGGCAGGTCCTTAAAAAGAGTTATCAATATTCATGAGCACAGGCTAATATGGATCTTTTTTTTTTCCAGATAATTTAATTTTTTTAAATATATAGACAATATATATATACTATATGCATATTAATTTCCTGTTTTGTTACAACAGACTTCAACCCATGAATGCAATCAATTGGATAATGATTCTTGCTGTAGTTCACAAGTACACAGACGAGTCTGTCGTCGATGAAACAAGAATACATTTGCTGGCAATGAAGACGAATAAAAAACCCAGTCTGCTTTGTATTTTCTGTGATTTCTGTTCAGTCTTTAAACACAACTCCAGTTTTCTTTACAAGAAACATTCAAATTTATTGAGGTCTAACAGCTGGAAACACAAAAGGCATTTTGGGTTATTTTTCCCCCCAGTATAGTAATATAAGCCATTACCCCACAAAAAGTATAATACACATGTTTTTACACACAAATTTAACAAACATGCACCTACAGTTTTCACAGTTTTATGTTATAATCTTTTTCATTTGTGAAGGTTGGAGTGATTTAAAATGCTTTATGTAACAGCCTTTGAACGTTTAGTCTTATATACAAAGCTATTTATATATAAGATTACAACAATGGAAGCGCTTCATTTCGTATTTTTAGCATATCAGCTTACGTTTTTGAGAAAACACGCTGCATGCATTTAATATCTCAACCCCCCATAATGTTTTTTCAGGAGGGGGGGGGTTGCTCGCTGTTAAATCTCTGGAATGATTTCATTTATAACACAGCGCGGTCACGGCACGTTTTTCCATTTAGTTAAAAAAAAAAATAAAAGAAACGTTAACAGCCAAGAAAAGGAAAACACTTAAGAAGCAATTTGTGATTAGTGTCCTCGATCTTTTTCTGGTGTTTTTTTTCCTTCTCTTTCTTCATATAAAAACACCTTCAGAAACGAACAACAGGCCCATATGGCAGTATACAATGCCCACTATACAGTAAATATTAATATAATCATGGAGACAATGATTAAAGTTAATATTTTTGCACCTTTAACAAGGTCCACATATAAAACAAAAATCACATCTGCCTTTTGTTGCCCTCCCCCAAAGAGAGTCAAGCTCTTTGCGATTAAAATAAATGTATAAAATGGAGGACATTTAAAGAAAGTGCTTTACAGTGAGAGTGTAAAAAGATGTCTCTGAGACAGGCAAAAAGCTGCCTCATTCAGCAGCTGAGCAGCACCGTGAAGGCTGTTCAGAAATCCTAAAAAAAACAGTCAGATGAGGTCTCGGCTGGAACAGGAAGTGGAGGAGGTTAGAAGTGAGCAGGGACTGTCTGCAGAGCGTCTTCAGTGCTGCGCTGCACATTCACATTCTGGAAGAGGGACGAGAGGAAAAAACTGAGTTACATTTAGTTTTACATTAATTCACCTGTTCATTAATTACCTGATTTCCATATTCAGTATAAGAATGAGCCATTGTCTCATGAGGTGGTACTAGCAGACCTTGTGAGTGCAGCTACAGTGATTCTTAATGATGACATTAAAGAAAAAGAAAAAAAAAATCTGTTTAAACTGTTGATTTCAAATAATTAAAACATATTCCAGAGGCCTTTAGCGGTACGAAAGTCAAACAGATTTTTAATGTGTGTTAAAAGGGCATTACAGAAGCTAGCATTTAATTTTCAAGTATTGATACACAGCTTAATTATTGATAACTTATTCCGTTTCACACTCGAGCACGACTGATGTCAGATTTGTTAATACTGATATTTGGTTATTTAAAAACCTAATATTCATATACACTGACAGATACTTTTGTAATGTGTAGTTATTTATTCAGCCCGGCTACTCAGATCCGCTGGTTGTTATTTGTGGCCTTCCAAATGTGTGTTGCTAACTGGGAAGCTGCAGAGTGCCCTCTGGTGGAGAAACCATGCATAAATTATACCACAGCAACACTCAATTTAAATTTTTCAGCTGTTATAAACATCAGTGTTAACACATCGCCAAACGGCTAATATCAGCCGCTGATCAGACATCTACCCACACCCCACTGACATGTATGACTTGAAGTCAGTTTTCTGCGTTAAGTGTAATCACTTTGTGTAATTTAGCTTTGACAAAATAAACACTTTGACCAAAAGAGTAGTGTGAGAAACAAACATATTTATTTTTATCTAGATTTTTATGTGTACAATGTGCAAGACTCAACACAGTTGAGAAGAAATGATGTTACATTCAATTAAATCAGTCTTTTTGTATCCACCAGCAAGTTAACATTAATGCTGATTTTTTGTAAAACAACTTATTGGTTCTATTGGAGGTTTGACATGTTCACTTTGGTAGCACAGACACAAAGCCTAGATCGCAATAGTGAAACTGAATCATTTTAGAAACAGCAACAATGTTGAGATTTAAAGCAACAGTCTCCATCACATAGTTAAGAAAACAAGCTACATTATGCATAAAATACACGTCTATAAATAATGAATGTAAATACAAATCAGCCACAATCAGAAATAAATTAATTTTTTTGAAATGCCATTAAAACAACTTAAAAACACTGAAGGAGTGCCCCTGTTATTTTTCCTCATTGTGTTCACACATATGCTACATATTTAAACTTAAGACAATAACACAGGATGGGTCGACTTCAGTCAGTGAGACCACTGGAGTAAACAGAATCAATGCTGAGGTGTACGAGTTCACTTGTGTTCAGTACTTTAAATGGGATACCTGTGAACGTCACCATGCACACACCTCACCTCCACCCATTCTGCCTCCAGCAATGCCCCGGGGCGAACCAAGCTTTGGTGTACGAGGGTCTGCGTGCAGCCCGTGTCCACCAACGCCTGGCGTATACCCCCTCGAGTCCTTACCGGAATACTGTATGTCCCTCCTGGACCGGGGGAGGGTGCTGGGGCGCCAGCAACACGAAACACCTGCCCCACTTCCATAAGCGGACAATCCCTCCTCAGGTGCCCCGGCTGCCCGCACTTCCAACACTCCGGCCCCGGCGTCTGTGCTGCTCTCCGTGGCTCGGGGGCGGCTCCACTTGGCTCGGCTGCCCTGGACGGCACCAACGCCGCGAAAGGGTTAGTGGGGCTCAGCGCCGGCAGCCGCTCTGCCTGCCCTGGTGCCGGCACACGGCGCCTCGGGGCCGGCACCGGGGCCTGTTTGTTCGGCCTCCGTCCGGCGTCCCCGGGTTCCCCTGCTCCAGCGGCAAGGTGGTCCTCCGCCAGCGTCACCGCTACCTCCAAGCTTGCGGGCCGGTGGCACCGGACCCATCTCGCCGTCTCCGCTGGCAGTCCCTCCGTGAACTGCTCCAGCACCACCTTGTCCACCAGCTTCGTCTCCCCCTCCGATGTTCCCGGTTGCAGCCAGCGTACCGCCGCGTCGCGCAGCTGCCGGGCCCAGGCGAATGGTCGGTCCGTTGTAGCCAGCCGACAGGCCCGGAACCGCCGGCGGTGGTCTTCGGCGGTGAGCCCTAGCCTGTCCACCACCGCCCGGCTCACGTCCGCGAAGCTGCTCCTCGACGCCGGAGGCAGACTCAGGGCCGCTGTTTGTGCCTCCCCGGACAGCAGGGGGAGCAGCCGCGGAGCCCACTCCTCCCGCGGCCATTGGCAAGCCTCCGCCGTGGCACGGAAGGTCTCCAAAAAAACCTGTGGGTCGTCCCCGTCCCCCATCCGGGGCACCGCCACCGACAGTGGCGAGGGCTTCGGCGTGGCAGCGGCCCCGACCAGCCGCTCCAGAACTTGCGTCTGCCGGTCCGTCTGCTCCCGCAGCGCGGCCAGGTGGGCACGCTGGTCGGCCGCCTGATCCCGGCTCATCGTCGCCATCTCCGCCAGCATCTGCGCCAAGAATTGCAGAGGCTGGGCGGGTGGCGCGGCCTGTGGGTCGGACATTTCCCCACCGGCACTTTCCTGGGTTTCGGCACCACTTGTGGAATACACCAGGCACAGACACACGCACACACAGGTAGGTACAGCCAACTTCCACATTTATTCAAGTGTTGTTGTTTTGACAGCTGACTCAGTCACACAGTCTGACAGCTCACGAGCCCAGCTGATCTCTTCCCTGGCCGCTCCTCCTCGTCTCACTATAAACACAGCGGAGGGAGACCATCATCAGTCCATAAACAACATCAGCTGTTCTTACCGGCCTCGCAGCGCCGCCCTGATGAGCCTTCCGCTCCACTCCTCCCCTGCAGCTGCGCCCGGGGCCACGCCTCCGCCACACACCCCCACCGCCCGTTCGAGGCCGGGGAGCCGTCCAGCCGAGCCAACTCCCCCCCCCCCCCCCCCCCCCCCCCGCGAGCGAGAGAGGAAATCGGCCACTGCCATCTGCGCCCCCGGCCTATGGATCACCTTGAACTTAAAGGGCTGCAACGCCAGATACCACCGGGTGATCCGGGCGTTGGCATCCTTCATGCGGTGGAGCCACTGCAGCGGGGCGTGGTCCGAACAGAGGGTGAATGAGCGTCCCAGGAGGTAATAGCGCAGGGAGCCGACCGCCCACCGGATGGCCAGGCACTCCTTCTCCACGGTGCTGTACCGGCGCTCGCGCTCTGCTAGCTTCCGGCTGATGTATAGGACAGGGCGGTCGGCCCCCCTTACCTGCTGGGACAAAACGGCTCCCAGCCCTCTGTCCGAGGCGTCAGTCTGCAGAACAAAAGGGAGGGAAAAGTTAGGAGTGTGAAGCAGCGGCTCCCCACAGAGAGCCTTTTTCACCTGCACAAACGCCGCCTGGCACGGCCCCGTCCACTGGACCAGATCCGGGGCACCCTTTCGAGTGAGATCGGTCAGGGGGCTGGTTAGCTGCGCAAACCCCGGCACAAAGCGACGATAGTAACCCGCCAACCCCAAGAACCGTCTCACCTCCTTTTTCGTCCTGGGGCGCGGGCAGGATGCGATAGCCGCCGTCTTCTCCACCTGTGGACGCACCTGCCCGCCCCCCAGGTGGTACCCCAGATACTGCACCTCCCTCCGTCCAACCGCGCACTTCTTCGGATTGGCCGTGAGCCCCGCCCCCCTCAGGGACTCCAGGACCGCGGCCACCCGCAGCACATGCTCCGCCCAGGTGTCGCTGTGGATGATCACGTCATCCAGGTAGGCGGCAGCATACGCTGCGTGCGGACGCAGTACCCGGTCCATGAGACGCTGGAAAGTGGCCGGGGCCCCGAACAGGCCAAACGGAAGTGTCACGAACTGGTACAAACCGTACGGAGTGGAGAAGGCCGTTTTCTCCCTGGCCTCGGCAGACAAGGGAATCTGCCAATAGCCCTTGGTTAAGTCCAGTGTCGTGAAAAAGCGGGCCGTGCCTAACCGGTCCAGGAGCTCGTCGACCCGAGGCATGGGGTAGGCATCAAAGCGTGACACTTCGTTCACCCTGCGATAGTCGACACAGAACCGTATAGACCCATCCTTCTTCGCCACCAGAACGATGGGGCTACACCAGGCGCTGTGCGACTCTTCTATTACTCCCATCCTCAGCATTTCCGCCAATTCCCTCTGCACGATTTTTCGCTTGTGCTCCGGGAGCCTGTAGGGCCGTGAACGCACCGTCACGCCAGGCTGCGTCACGAAATGGTGCTCGATGAGGGACGTCCGGCCGGGCAGGGGGGAGAACACGTCCGCAAAACGCTGTTGCAACGCGACAACATCCGCTCTCTGGGCCTGTGTGAGATGGTCATCACAAGGGAGGGAGGCGGGAATGATAGAATTTGGCACCTCAGGCCCCAACTCATCTCTCTCCTTCACCAAGCTCACCAGAGAAGCGGTTTCAACCTCTCGCCACAGTTTGAGGAGATTGAGGTGATAAATCTGCGTGGCTCCTCCCCTGTCCGACCGAGCGACCTCATAGTCCACGTCCCCGACTCGCCGTGTGACCACAAAGGGTCCTTGCCACTTGGCGAGCAACTTCGAGCTGGAAGTAGGGAGTAACACAAGCACTTTATCTCCCGGTGAAAATTGCCTGAGCCTAGCCCCTCTGTCATACAGGCGTTGCTGACGCTGCTGAGCCTGGAGCAAATTCTCCCGTGACAACCTCCCCAAAGTGTGGAGTTTTGCTCTCAGGTCCAACACGTACTGAATCTCATTTTTGGCGGGGCTCGGACCGTCCTCCCAGCTTTCTTTAATCAGGTCGAGCACCCCACGTGGCCTCCTGCTGAACAGCAGTTCAAAGGGAGAAAATCCCGTGGAGGCCTGGGGCATCTCCCGCACTGCGAATAACAGAGGGTCTAGCCAGTGATCCCAATTGCGTTCATCCTCGTTAATGAACTTCCGAATCATGGACTTTAAAGTCTTATTCAGCCGCTCCACCAGCCCGTCAGTCTGAGGGTGGTAGACGCTGGTCCGAATAGATTTAATGCCCAGTAATTCGTACAGTTCCCGCAGTGTACGAGACATAAACGACGTGCCCTGGTCAGTCAGTATCTCTTTCGGGATTCCGACTCGGGAGATGACCTGAAACAGTGCCTGCGCCACACTCTTTGCAGAGATGGTGCGCAGCGGAACTGCTTCCGGGTACCGCGTTGCGTAATCCACCAGGACTAACACAAAGCGGTAGCCGCGTGCACTCCGGTGAAACGGCCCGATGAGGTCCATGCCGATGCGCTCAAACGGGACCTCAATGAGGGGGAGAGGGCGCAGCGGCGCCTTCAGTATGGCCGGCTGGTTAACAAGTTGGCAGTCCGGGCAGGACGCGCACCAGCGGCGCACATCCGCTCGGATGCCCGGCCAATAAAATCGGGCCGTTATTCGCTCCAGAGTTTTCTCATAGCCCATATGCCCTGCCATGGGGTTATAGTGGGCCGCCTGGAAAAGCGTTTCCCGGCGGCCCTGCGGCACCAACAACTGGGTGTGTGTTTCCTCAGTCTGAGTGTCACGACTCACTCGATATAATCGGTCGTTTAATAAGACGAAACACGGGTAGGTCTGCGCGGCCTCAGGGCGCACCACGTGACCATCAATAGCCATCACTTGGTCAAAGGCTGAGCGTAGGGTGACTGCTCCAGTGGGAAATCACCCATGGGGGACACTTCCGGGGCCGGCGGGACGTCCCGTGAGGGACCCGCCGGCTCCTCCCCCCCGGAGTCAGTGTCGGACGACCCCGCGTCACCGCTGAACGCCGCGCACACGCTACACCCCGCTTCCGGTCGGGATCGCACCCCCGCGTACTGCCCCAGTAGCTGATGAAACCCCGGCCAATTGGTACCCAGAATCAGGGGGTGCGACAGGCGCGGGCTAACCGCCGCCGTTACTCTATGCGTTTTGCCCTTATACTTTAATAACAGCGGCACTATGGGATACCTGTGAACGTCACCATGCACACACCTCACCTCCACCCATTCTGCCTCCAGCAATGCCCCGGGGCGAACCAAGCTTTGGTGTACGAGGGTCTGCGTGCAGCCCGTGTCCACCAACGCCTGGCGTATACCCCCTCGAGTCCTTACCGGAATACTGTATGTCCCTCCTGGACCGGGGGAGGGTGCTGGGGCGCCAGCAACACGAAACACCTGCCCCACTTCCATAAGCGGACAATCCCTCCTCAGGTGCCCCGGCTGCCCGCACTTCCAACACTCCGGCCCCGGCGTCTGTGCTGCTCTCCGTGGCTCGGGGGCGGCTCCACTTGGCTCGGCTGCCCTGGACGGCACCAACGCCGCGAAAGGGTTAGTGGGGCTCAGCGCCGGCAGCCGCTCTGCCTGCCCTGGTGCCGGCACACGGCGCCTCGGGGCCGGCACCGGGGCCTGTTTGTTCGGCCTCCGTCCGGCGTCCCCGGGTTCCCCTGCTCCAGCGGCAAGGTGGTCCTCCGCCAGCGTCACCGCTACCTCCAAGCTTGCGGGCCGGTGGCACCGGACCCATCTCGCCGTCTCCGCTGGCAGTCCCTCCGTGAACTGCTCCAGCACCACCTTGTCCACCAGCTTCGTCTCCCCCTCCGATGTTCCCGGTTGCAGCCAGCGTACCGCCGCGTCGCGCAGCTGCCGGGCCCAGGCGAATGGTCGGTCCATTGTAGCCAGCCGACAGGCCCGGAACCGCCGGCGGTGGTCTTCGGCGGTGAGCCCTAGCCTGTCCACCACCGCCCGGCTCACGTCCGCGAAGCTGCTCCTCGACGCCGGAGGCAGACTCAGGGCCACTGTTTGTGCCTCCCCGGACAGCAGGGGGAGCAGCCGCGGAGCCCACTCCTCCCGCGGCCATTGGCAAGCCTCCGCCGTGGCACGGAAGGTCTCCAAAAAAACCTGTGGGTCGTCCCCGTCCCCCATCCGGGGCACCGCCACCGACAGTGGCGAGGGCTTCGGCGTGGCAGCGGCCCCGACCAGCCGCTCCAGAACTTGCGTCTGCCGGTCCGTCTGCTCCCGCAGCGCGGCCAGGTGGGCACGCTGGTCGGCCGCCTGATCCCGGCTCATCGTCGCCATCTCCGCCAGCATCTGCGCCAAGAATTGCAGAGGCTGGGCGGGTGGCACGGCCTGTGGGTCGGACATTTCCCCACCGGCACTTTCCTGGGTTTCGGCACCACTTGTGGAATACACCAGGCACAGACACACGCACACACAGGTAGGTACAGCCAACTTCCACATTTATTCAAGTGTTGTTGTTTTGACAGCTGACTCAGTCACACAGTCTGACAGCTCACGAGCCCAGCTGATCTCTTCCCTGGCCGCTCCTCCTCGTCTCACTATAAACACAGCGGAGGGAGACCATCATCAGTCCATAAACAACATCAGCTGTTCTTACCGGCCTCGCAGCGCCGCCCTGATGAGCCTTCCGCTCCACTCCTCCCCTGCAGCTGCGCCCGGGGCCACGCCTCCGCCACAGTCACCGAGCAGTGACTAAGTTTGTGGTAAAAGGCTTGAACCCATTTGCCACAGCAGATGCCCCCGATTTTTGGTAAGTGAATGTGTTTAATTGTAGGCAGGAACATTACTGGATATTCTTGTGTAATTGCTACAGAAGAATATTTATTTTATTATTTTACATTTACAATTTTTTTCCTGGGGACCCTGTGACACCCCATTGAAGAGCCGTAGGCTGTGGATCTCTTAAGATCTCACTGTTGGGTTTGTAAGGCCATGTTACTTCTAAATTTCTATCTTGTTCAAAGAGAAGATGTAAAACAAAGTTCTAAGCTAATCGACCTTAGTGTTCTCCTTTTTTAAAAAGAATCGATAAAGAATCGAATCGTTAAACAGAATCGAAAATGGAATCGGAATCATGAAAATCTTATCAATACCCATCCCTAGTCAGGATTTATTAGCATAGCTCAAATAAATCAAAAGATATAGACCAAAAACAAACATCCTTTACAGAGGACATAAATGAATAGGCTTGTTCTCAGCAGGATATCGCCACGGTAACCTGTGCTCTGAGATTAGATATCAGCAGATACAAAATTACAGCCAACTGACAGATCAATTCTCTGGATTCTCCATTCAGATCCCTCAGACCCCTGTTTGTACTGTGAAATGAGCATCAGCAATACATACAGACACAAATTTATTCTAAACCCTAAAACCTTATACTGAATCTGCACACAGACTAACCCAAACTTTAAATTCTATTTTT
The DNA here is from genome assembly GCF_057381845.1 of Rhamphochromis longiceps. Classification (NCBI taxonomy): domain Eukaryota; kingdom Metazoa; phylum Chordata; class Actinopteri; order Cichliformes; family Cichlidae; genus Rhamphochromis; species Rhamphochromis longiceps. The sequence goes on from NC_140561.1 coordinate 20,737,387, forward strand.
ATATGAATTCTTTTCTCTAAAGAGTGTGAAACACCACTGAGTCCGCAGCTTAGAGAATCTAAACATTTGTAATAATGTTGCCTGAGTATCATTTGTTTCATTGAATATTATTTGTTGTCGTGGTTCCTATGTATACAGTGTGAGGGAGCCTCCTGACTGAGTTGTGGGTCACAGGGTAAAAATGCAGTGAGGTCAAAGGTCTGAGTGCTGCTGGTGACACCTACCTCTGGTCTGTCTCTTTGTGTGTTTACAGCATCCACGCTTAAACAGAAAGACTCCACTTCACATCCTGCGTAAGAGCAAACAGTAGTTACTTATAATACAGAAATGTTCCTTTTTAAATATACTAAATAAATATAATATTATGTTCACGCCCACTGGCAAGCCATTTTTAATATCTTAGGTGTTTTATTTTGATAAACATTTTCACAATATTTATCTTAAAGTTTACATCTAACTGCTTTTGATACAAGTTAATACAAGCTGAAATTTTGTTTCCACTGATACAACAAGAATAGAATTTAAGGACTCATGCATAACTGTGAATGTGTTAGAAGCTTTTTAATTTACAGAACTTACCGTAAGCCACTGGTGTCAACTTCAGTACTGTGTGCAAAGGGCACTTAAGATAAGGCAACTCATCTGTGGTGACAGAAAGTTATAGTAAGTTTCAGGTTCAGACTTTAAAAAGCATACTCTGATGGTAAAGTAAAAAAAACTTCAAACTACCTACTTTGAGTCCTTCTTACCTGCAGTCTTGTCCAGGAAATATGCAAGAACACAGCGCAAGACTGCCTGGTGACAAATCACCAAAACGTTCTCCTGTCTCTCCAACTCCATGATCACAGGCTCCAGCCGCTGAACCAGGTCTTCATATGACTGAATGAGGTTCGCAGATCAGTCACACTCTCAACTGTTTTTAAAACTCAAACAACCAAAAAACAACTAAAAAAATCCTTAAAAAATAAGTTTTATGCTCACCTCTCCTTTCGGATAGCGGTACCGGTATTTGTCTTGGTCTCTCAGGGCAAACTCCAGAGGGTAACGCTCTTGGATTTCCTCGTACATCATCTCCTCACACACGCCCTGTGGAAAGAGAGGAGGAAACATGTTCAGCATTTACGCAAATGTTTCCACAGAGGCTTTTGCACAGAAGTAAGGAAAACTTGAAGTGGACATACAGCGTCGATTTCATTGAGAGATTTCCACTGTTCGTACGACACTCCAAGGATCTCCGCGGTCTGGATTGTCCTCTTCATCTGGCTCGTCCACACTTTAAGATTTTTGATGTTTTGCTCCTGGAGGAAATTCCTCAGACGTTTGGCAAACTGGACAGCAAGAGAGCACCACAGAAGGATGCATTAGATCAACTCGGTGATTTGAAACATATGTGCTGCCATATTTTCTCTACATGCACAGACACTGACCTCTTTTCCTCTGTCAGACAAGCCCGAGTCTCCTCCGATGCGTCCTTTGATGTTGAGGTCGCTCTCACCGTGGCGACAGAGGTAGATGGAGCGCGGTGTGATGTGGATGTTCATCAAGTAGTAGACAATTCGGCTTTGGACGTGGTCAACGACACGGTTCACCAGGTAACGACGGCCCACGTCCATTATCTTTATGTAGGACAGATCCCTGAAACGAGACGCTCTGTTAATCACCTGTGAGCTTGAACTGATTTCATCCACTCTACTGATGGGTCACACTGTGAGAGGGTAGGGCTATCCTAAAATTTGACCCTCTCATGTAACTGCAGCCATGACCTAACTAGCAGATGTGCAGCTGATAAAGACAGAAACCCGCTCCATTGTGAAAAGAAGCAAAACAAGCCCAGATACAAGATGGAGGTAAAATGTGCAAAATGCAAAAAAATTAAATAACTCTAGCTCCATTTGTTTTCATGACTGAAAGGAGAACTGCATCCCTGTGTCAGAGCCTACTGTTCAACATCTACATACATCAAACCTAATGTTTAACTCATGTTGCAAGAAATCCAGCTGAAAATCCAGCGCTTTCATGTTTTGTATGTCGTCACCTGTCGAGAACCTCATCCAGAGGCTGGTAGGATGACTCATAACACTTTATTCTCTTCATGAAGTCCTTGATGGCCTCATCTGAGTTGCAGTCAATGTAGTCTGGGTTTCCCAGCTTAACTTGCTACAAAGAGGAAACACAAGGAGAGGATTTGAGCAGACGAAACAAGGAAGGGGAAGTTTGCTGCCTCATGCTGACTCTCTCTGTCTTGGTCTGCAACCTCAGTGAAGTCCTTCGTAATTAGTTTAAAGTCTAAGCTTGGTTCAAGACTCATTCGCAACAACTAAACAACCATTCAGGCGAGCATCCTTGTTTTCTGAGTCCCATCCACACCTCGATCATGATGTGTGTTTTCAAAAACACCAAGACAGCAGCACTCTAAAAAGCTCAACACGAAGCTTCAAAACTGGACTTCACTAACCAACTGGTGATGCTACAGCAGCTACATCCATCTTTCATATAAAGTCTATGTCTGCAACTCAGTTCTGATGAACTTTAAAGCTAAATTTTCTCTTGATTTTTATTTTGGACTCAGCAGCCAATGTTTGGGGAAGTATATCAGAAATTTTAAAAGTCCTGTTTTGATTCTACTGGATTCAATGAAAGGAGACAAAGCTTACCACTATATTTTGGGCAATGACCTCTGGGTCTTCACACACAGACTCCACGAAAAATACCTGAAATGACAAGAAAATACAGCTAACTTTGAGGTCGCCAATCCAAATTTTAAAAAAAAGAAAAAGAGAGTACCATCTTGCTTTAAACATACCTTGTATCCATTCTGCTCAGCAAACATGATGATGGTCCTTCTTCTGTCTCTTGTTGTATTAGTGGCATCAAAGACCTGAAACAACATGGAAAAACAAGCGTTCTGCAGCCGTTCTATATGCTTCTGTGTTCTAGGATTACAGCAGACGTCAGGGACAGAATCAAGGACTCACCGCAACCTGTCCTCCTTCGACGCTCAGGTACTGCCGTACATCATTAAGAGCTGACAAAGCGCACTGACTGTGGAAAGACACGAGAGATTTTTACATTTCAGATTTGTACTGGGATTATTCTAGGTCTTTGTTGCATTCTTTTTTACATCGTGAAAGAAAAATGTATTATTTTATACATGAAACCAAGCTGTAGCGGTTAATCCATGTGCCAACAATAGCTGAAAGCTACCAGGTTTTCAATCTGACCGATCAACCCAGCAGGTAATTTCACAGCTGAGCTCTCCTCTCTTCAACACATGGGTGAAGTCTGGTGGAATGGTTGGAATGAAACTTTGCATGACATCCAGAAAACCATGTGCAGACTCACCGTCTGATTTTTAGGCCTTCTTCATTGTCTGGACGGAAAAACTCAAAGGATTTGTAGATTTTCAGGCACTCCCTCCGGTACTGGCCAACATTGAACTCTGTTGAGAGACGGCTGTCATGTTTACACAGAGCAATGTTGGTTGTCACTTTATGCATGATTTTAAGGAAGTGGCTCCTACCTTTCGTTGGCACGCCTATCCAGTTTAAGTAGCGTGTGAGCTTCTTTGAAATGTAGGTTTTCCCTCGGGCTGGAAGTCCAACTGTCACAATGAGGGTCGGGCAGTTTGTCATGCACACTGACAGAGACGGAGAGACAAAAGAACCTAAATTTGAAAGCTTTTCACGTATTTAATTTGGTGATCAACAATAATTCACACCAATTAGTCTAGAGGGCTTTTTTGGAGAAAAAAAAACCCTTTTTGTAACAGTTATATGCACTGCTACAGAATAAAGATGAGGTAAAACAATGAGACTGCTTAAAAATGCAAGCCACGTGCTTCAGACTAAAATCCTTCATGTGCATTTTATATTCGCCGGGCTCTATGAGAGCTGGGGGCCAGCTCCGACATGTCTGAGACAGGCCGAGATCAAGAAAAAATGACAATTAAAAGTGCAGCTAAAAACAAGGCTGTGAGGAGCACATAAATTCAGACAGCAGAACATAAGCCTACATGTTTCCTTAATAGCTAACCAGCAGCACATGCTGATTAATTAGGTGGGAAAATGCCAGGTTTGTGCTCTGCAGTCGCAACAACTCAGACTTGGCTGAAATTCAGCTGGACCACCACAAAGGTCTGCTTGTTACAGCCCCAAACAAGTGTTTAAATTAAAGACTTAAACTAGCATTTTCCGTTTTTCTTCTGTTACTAATTACTTTTTTGCTGTTATTTGTTTGTATAGTAAAAAAAAACAAAAAACAAACCTGCTTATGCAAAAAAAGAAACATCCATAGGAATATCTTTAAGTACTGAGACAGTCCCACACATCAAATACATTTGAGATAAGGAAATTTAGACTGATGTCTAAGGAGACTCATGCAGCATAATATTATTACATGGTCACTGATGTGTGTTATGCCAAAACGGGACTGGACTAGCTATAGCTTTTTTAACTAAAACTAAAAACAGCTCTGGGGAAGGCAGACAATGACTCAGCAAAAAAAAAAAAAATTAAAAAAAAAAAAAAGAAAAGAAAAGTGAGAGAGAAAATCAGACACAAAACCAAGCACCCGGGTCACATTACAGGACAGCTGCCCAGTGTTACACCTACAAGATAAACTAACATAAGGAGTAGACCTGTGTAATCGGATGCTAAGCTGATTCAGAATCCCACTCCCTGCATGTGATGTCAGGAGAAATATGGACCAGACAAGATGCGCCTGATGCAACATTACCGAGCACGCAACATCTCAACCAGCCGTGCGTAATGTGATAAGTTCAAGCACAAATCTGACCATTAAACGTGCAAAACAGAACAAAAGTGAGAGAGACCAGAGACGAGATCATATCCACAGATGAGTGAAATCGCATCTCCGACACACATCCTTTGCGCACTTGACGACCTGCTGCATCTTACCGCGTCTATGAGCGATGTGGCCGTTTTTGCACGGCATCCAGATCTTCCTGAGCGGGTTCTGGGTGAGCTCCCGCGGGTAACCCTCCACCATAAACTCTTGATTGTCTATCATCCTGGTTGTTGGGTCATTTACGTTACCCTCCTGAAAACAAACTGAGGCGGTGGGCTTCAGCCTGGCACTGAAATTCTGCAGGGGGGTAGATGTTATATATCAGCTGAGGAACAGCAGTTTCCCCATTACCGTAAGGACTGGATACTGAGCGCAACGGAAAGCGAGGGAGGGAAGAAAACAAAATGTCCCGGTACAGGTTGTAACGATACTTCAGTCGTCTTTTCCCCCATGTTAGCGTGAATTAATGTATTTACATATTTCACGTGACAGTATTATCCCAGGTGCTTACATAAAAACTCCCACCATGATTTTGCGTATGGAAGTCTGATTAAGAGCCCCAACTGAGTTTGAAGAATTCAAATGCAATTGTGTTAATAACAGACAAAATACTCCAAAGACATTATAATGTTTACCCAAATAATACTCAATCAAGCAAATACTCAATTCACTCCAGGGTCATATAAAGTTCAATGCTTTTATTGACCATTTTGTGTTTTAAAGTCTTGTGAAGCATTTTTCTTAGCGTCTTGTGTTGAAAATATCACAAGCATCCACCATCTGTAAAATAAATAAATGAATAAATAAAAATAAAAATCCACGAAAACGCGACTGTTTACAAGTTACCGTAATGACTCGTGAACTACGTACGTACGATTCGAAGACGCTAAGTGAAAAACAAGTTTTAGGCGTTCACATGAAGCACACATGGGCAGTGAATGCAGCAAGAAATTGAGCCAATCAGAAATGGAACGAGAGGCCCAGCAGCCAATAGCAGAGGCGCATTGGCAGGAAAGAAGGGCATGCGGACTACTGGGAGCTCAGCTCAACATCATCGTGAAAACCATGGAAGCCTCAGCTTTACACGACCCAGTCACGGGCCTCACTGATCACACATGCTTCATGTGGCAAAAGTTGCCAGCAAAGTAAGATACAGCAGAAACTCCCGTCTGATAGATGTAAATATTTTTTTAAACAAAAAATGAAACTGGTTAATAAACACGAATATAGTGTATAGTATAGTATTAGTGTTTGACAAATTATAGTAGTTTATTTTTACCGTTATATAAAATGATATAAGAAAAGCCTAGGGGTTTCTGAATAAAAATGATAAAAATAAAATAAAAAGCGGGGAGAATAACAATAACTATCCTCATTTTTACTTTTTAAACACACATTTACAAATAGCTTTAAAGTCTGTCAAAAAACATGTATTTACCACCCCAACATATAGTAGTACATAAACACGATTCAAGCATAAGTGATTACTTAGCCAAACGTAACAGGCCAAGGATTTAAGGAAATGGTAACCTGTGAAAAACTAGTTCTCAGCAGTCGTTTTAAACAACACATTGATTCAGCCAAACTGATATAAAGAGGAAGGCTTTTCCAAAGTTTAAGCCCCACAACTTCCAAAGTGTAGTCGCCTCTGGATTTAAAATAAGAGCGTGAAAGAGTTAAACAAGAGAGGCCGACGGTTGGAATAAGGCCTTAGCAGCTTTGCGTATTTAGGCAGGAGCCTGGTTTTTTACTGAGTGACAGTAAAGACTGAGCTTGACAAGAATGAGCTTGAAGACAGGAAAATAATTCCAAGATTAGCTGAGGATTTGATGTTTCTGGCCAATGCGTTGACCGACCGCAAACAGAGTCGAACACAAGCACCTCAGTTTTGCCAGACAATTTAAAGCCATCAATTAAGTGGTGAAACAGTCACTGAGGTAGGGTTTGCAGCTGAGCTGTGTAACATTACCATAGCTACAGTAAGAAATACCACAAAAGGCACTAAGTAGATGGCCCGGGGTAACATATACAGCAACAGTCCAATACTCATATGTCCACTTCAGCTCAGTGCTAACACAGAGACAGACATTATTGTGTTATACTGAAAAATAAGTGTGTTGTCTTAAAAACACAAATACTTTAAAAAGCTACAGCAATTATGTAACAATGTAACAAATTCCTGTTCAAATAGGATAAGTTTATATTCTCATCAGATCGAAGTCATCACATCTAAAATGCATCTAAACCAAGAGCTCGGGTCCGAGGAGGATAACTTACATGGACATGGACCAACACATCGTCACATTTCTCTCTGTTTCTCAAAAAAAAGCAGATTAATTTTCTGTTAGGTAGGTGTGAATCAGTTATTTGCTCCCACTTGTAGTAAAGTCTACCATGCATCATAAATAAACTGAAAATAAGTTGGGTAAAAGTCAAAGTCAGAAGCCACAATGTGCTTGCTTGACAGTTTTTATGTCTCAAACAATAAATGGGAACCTGTGAGAAAATGCAGACGGCAGCACAAACCTGCAGAGGCAGGAAAAGATCAATCCTGCAGCCCCAGATTAAACTCAGTGACAAATTTAGATGAACAGAAGACTCAAATTGCACTTTTAAGTAATAAGTGAGTCATGTCAGTTCAATAACATCCTGTAATCATCGTTTATCCTCAATGCTGACAAGCCCAAACATAATACCAAGGTTCTGACACCAGAGGGCGCTGTGCTTCACCAAAGCAGGCCCTACAATGAGGACAAATCTGTAAGGAGACGTTTATAGTGTCACCAGAGGTCATTAGGCAAAAGGTCAGCAGGCAGGAGTGTCTGAGAGCAGTCAGCATGTCAGTAGCACTAATCCCATCAGCCTTTCACTTCAGGGCTTCAGGAAATCAACAGACATGCTCAAACATTTGGCTTTCTAAGCAAATAAAAGCACTCAAGCATGCATGCTACAGCCTAGGGAGGCTTTTAGGGACAGTAAAAGTTATTCTTCAATCACTCAGAGTCTGAGTTCTTGGAAAGTTTGTGTCAGTTTAATCTGTTGAATGGCACAAACAACACAAGTGACATATCTGATAAATGTAAATTATAAATGAATAACAAATACATAATGTCCAGTAACGACTATATAAATTAGTCTTTAAATTCATCCTGCTAAAATACAGCATCTAATGACCTGCAATGACCCGAGACATTTGACCTTTTCAATATAATCCTTAACAAACTCTTTGTATGTATGTATGAATATTTGGTATATGTACAAGTTCTAAGTCTACTCCTCTGCTTTCATAATTTCTTCCACAAAAAACATCTCAGAAGATCTCTAAGTGAAAAGTATCTGGATTTGAAACTCTGTTCATGTGGGCTGCAGACGAGAGCAGATGGCAGTCCTGTTTCTGGGCCACTATGATCCTACTTTCCCTAAATATAGGCTTTGACCCGCAGCATCATTTAGAGGAATATGTAACAGATTCCAATCTAATGTGGGCCAAAGTTCACCCCGAATTTACACAACCAGTGCCAAACAGCAGCCTTTATAACCCATATTTCACGTGGATTGCTTTGGTTTGAGAACACTTTCTTTCTGTCTTCTTGCTCGAAGCAGCTTGTTTGAGATGGCTTTGAAATCTGTTAAATACACATGAAACCGTCCTGCAAACCGAATATGATCCAAATTAAGAGTGATGGAATAAAGATGACCTGGCCTATTTTCAATCCCTGCGGCTGAGGCATTCCCTGATTTCTTTCCTCCCTCAGATAGACTCCAACACCACCATCTTTGGACTTGCTGGGTAGTCGTTGTTCTGCTCTGTAGCTCGTGGTGAGCTTGCAGATTCTGGTTAGAGTTTCCCCTCCTGCACCAGCACAACAAGGACTGTTATAGATATCTGCAATCCAACACGGTGGAGTCGGAGTTGGTCTGCAGGCAGATGCACTGGAGGGGTAGCTCAAGGTTATCAAGTACCACCATGACAATAAGGAAAAGCTGATTGGGAGTAACAGACATTTTAAAAATACAAAACACTCATATTTAGCACCTTGAAATGTTGACGACCACTGAGGAGTTACCTTATGTCACTGGATGTGTGTTGTGCATCAAGCATCATACAGAAGAAAAATTATGTTCACTCCATAACCGAATATCATTGTAGGCCCGGTTATTTTACCTCTACACATCAGGACCTCGCTTCCTGCTGACCATGTAAAAAACACGCATTCATTAGAGAACATGACATTGTAGATGAAATTGATCCCAGGCTGTCCCAATGGTTTCACTGTTTAAGAGGTAAGCTGGAAATTCTCAATGACCATTATCAAATTCCTGTTCGGGTACTTTTACTCAGTGTTTGCCCTTCTGGCTCATTTTAGACTGTAGGAAATTGGCAACAAGATAATCCTAAAAAGACAGAGTTTGATTTTCGGACTCATCTGAAAGGATTTGTCTACACTGCTGAGTGATAATGCCTGAAGCTGTCAAGCTATTAAAAGTCTGTGGTCTTGTCTGCTTTATTAAGCATTTGATTCCATTTTGACTCCGATAAAGGACTGAAAAATCACACGAAATGTTGCTCACAATTTCCTGTGTTCAAGGTGATTGAAATTCCTTTTCAATCACCTTTAAGCCAGCAAAAATCAGCAAATCTTCACAGCAGAGAAGCTAAAAATAGAGCCTTTTTATTGTTTCTGCTTTTCAAATATGCTGCCAATGTGCTGCTTTTGTCAATTAACACAGATTAAAAGAGTAATATCTTTGTAACTAATCTGTATGAATGGTGTGACCCAGAATCATTTTGTCGGTTCATACTTAATTAAATAGTGTGCAGAACAGAGGAGACGTTTCATCCGGGGGTGATTAACAAAGACCAAGTAAGGCACATCAAAAACACCTCCAACGACCTTGAGGTTGAATTCTCTCACATGCAAAAACAGCAGCTAGATTAGAGCACTGTGGAGCTGCACACTCAGTGCATAAACATGACACAGCCTCAGCCTGCATCAAGCCTTCGCTGCAAGTCTGTGTGAGCGGGTGAACTTTCACCTAGATATAGAGCAGACGGAGAGAGGGAGGGCAGGAGGGAGAGGGAAGTGCAGGGACAGTGAGACCAAGCCTTTAAGAAGGGACTAAAGGGATTTAGAGCCACAATCTGGAGGATATGAAAATGTCCAAATATAAAGATTTTTTTATGGTATTTTATTACAGAGAGAAGGATGGTGAAAGAAGGCGGTCTTATTGCAGCGTCTGAGGCAGCCTCTGAGCCCCAGAGATAAATATCCTGCGGGAGTTACAGCTATTGTGGCTAAACATAATGATATAATCTGTTAAGACTCTGCTGCACATGCTGGAACATATTCCTAGCCAATCTGCAGTTATAACCACATATTGGTGCTCATGACTAAGACAACTCAGTGCCTTTCCAACCCTCCACTCTGAGTAGCAGTGATTATTGTTAAACAGCAAGGGCAGCTTAATATGCACATCAGCTGCCATCGCCACACTAAACAGCCCCCTCAGTATAAACAGATCAGCTGCACACAGATAGACTGACTCCAGTATGATTTTCCTGTTTTTCTGCCCAGCCCCACCTCTCTCTGTGTACTCTGTGTCTATGCATAATAAGGACAGCCAGTGAAGCACGTCTCCTCACCAGTGCAGCCTGAGCTCTGCTCATCCCTCGTACACCTGCCACAGCAGCTCAGCCTGCACACATTTAAACCTCCGTGACCACAGCTGCGAAAAAGAACGGCAGGAAATCTGTGTACCTGCCTGCATGGTGTCTTATGCAACGTTAAACAGACTCATCGGGATACGTGACTAATAGAATTACATAAGAGCCTGTTCCTATAGTAAATATAAACGTTGTATTATATGGGACATAGCATTAGAACTAGGCCAAGTGCCGCTGTTATGCACAAGTGCAAACGAGTAATGGAGGAACAAGAACAGCAAGCAGAAGTAAACAGAGTAGTAAGCAGTGAGTGACAAAACCTGAGCGTCTGTTTAGACTTTGAAATCTCTTTTAGTCCTTGTGCACCATCCCCTGCTGTGTTAATAAAATGACTTCACAGGAGGTGCTTTTGGAAATCATCGAGTTACTGCTAATAAAGATCCACACGTCTCTGAGACCCTGGTGTAACAGCAAGAGTGACGTTTTCTTATAACTGGTTAATGGATTACAAAACTTATGAAGCCACGTGGGAGAGGACAAAGCTACCCGGAGGTCATAGTGAATGCAAGAAGAGCCAGAAGTTCTCCTTTTACCAGTATGCTCATAATTATCTCCTAACCATCAACTTTTTCAAGTTTGAGCAGTGCCAGATCAACGGCCAGCTCCAGAAATGTATCAGATATTCCCGAATCACAGCCCAGGCAGTAATAGGGATGAGTCTGGGGCGTGATGTTTGACACATAACTACTATGACCCTGTGATAACAGTGTTTACAAGTCTCTGCTCTCCTTCCCATGGCTGTCAGCTGCGTGCAGCTAGCTAAGCAACAGCTGCAGCGACTCTGCAGGAAGCTGCTGCCAAAGCGCTTAAAAAGTAACAAAAATCCATTATTTACTGCAACACATCTGAAAGCAGTCGTCTTTTACACATTTCCTAGGCTTGCCCCGCAGTCTGCCTCTCTCATTTGCACGGCTGAAAGCGCTGACAGCTCCGGAGCAAGCCTACGTGACACACACTTGTTTACTTCATCCGCCCGTTAGCCCAGCTGCTCGCGTACAGCACACTCTGTACTCCGTGCCAGCGAAGACTCGCGGCAACGTCACGTACAAAGGAGCAAATAACGAAAAATAAAAGACAGGACTCAGCGTCCTACCTGGCCTCTCCTGCGCGTTTCGTAGAGTGTAGGAGCCTCTCATGATCCCCGTTTTAAAAGCCTCTTTTTACAAGCTTGGTGAGCGCAGTACGCTTAGAGCAGCTCGGCCACTCAAATGAATGAAGCGACTCAGTCTGCGGGAGCGTGCGCACATCCACCTCTCTGCGTTAGCGCTCATCCACTTTCATCCCCACCTCTCCACGAAAAAAGACTTCTAAGAATGCCTTAACCCCATTTCATTTTCTTCTTTTGAGATTTAGAAATATAGTATCATGGGGGAGGCGGGGGGTCATTAGAAACACCGCTTCACATTGGTTTAAATATCTGTTTGCATGAGGTTATTCCCAAATCTCCTTTTTTAAAACACTGGTCCACAAATAGCACATGAAAAGCATCTAAAACAAAAAGTTAAGATCACTGAAAAGAACAGAGGGGGTTTTACCTTTGCGATTGACTGAATTACTTACCACACTCACCTGTTTGTCGACTTTGACCTTGGCCTTTACACTGTTTATGTCTGGATAAGTAAAGTCAGATTTTACTGAATTGTAAGCAAACTGAGAGCAGGCAGTGCTGTTATAGTACAGGACAACAGAGCTTCCATATCTTGTCTATAATGCATGCTCCACTTTGTGTATTCTTTAGGTTCCACCATGGGTGTATATTAAAGCACTTAAAAAATACATAAAACATTGCACCCCACAGAAATCTGAATTTTTAAAAACATAAACATTACAGTCATGACAAATGTTATACAGAAGACAAGTAAAACATACACTTTCAGCTAGATTTCCAGAAAAGAAACTAAAGCAAAAGAGTGGTTAAAAATTCATCTGTTTCTTCACTTATCTTTATATTGCTGTAGGCTACATTTAAGGAAGCTGGGATTTACGTTGGGAAGTGAAAATCTGGCCCTTTGTTATCTAATTTAGTGACATCTATGACTCTAAACTAAGACTTAGCATACTGTACTGATATGATGGCATTTTAGATTTTTTTAAATGCACAATGTGGCTTTTCATTTTATCACATTGCCTTATGGCAATTTAATCTGACCACTGCTTTGTTTGACAATCAAAGCCAAAAAGCCGCATCTTTAACTACATTTACAGTACAAGCTGACTTCCAAGATCTCTTAAAAGAGTCCGTCATTGGTTAGTATTAGGAATAGTAACAGTAGGTTCTCCATCTTCGCTGTTGCTTTGCTGAAGCATCCGTTTTTCTTTGAACGCTTCTCTCAGTGCAGCCAGGATTAAGTCGCCTGTCTCTGTTGATTTTCGGGAGCCAGCCTAACAGCACAAAACACAAAAGTTTGTTCAGCCCACCCACTGTGTACAAGTATGGATGCTCAATTAAATCTTTTCCTCTTACATTTTTGAAACTTGCACTCTTTCTGATACTCTCTGCAGGAGCTGGCAGAGGGGGAGCTGGAGAGAAAGGAATCGGAGTGTTTGTCTGACTCTTGTCTACCGTGTCCATGTCCTTTGGTGTTTGTTGAAAAGTGTTGCTGTCTTTGATGGAAGGGACCGGTGGCAACGGGCCCTTCTTCAGATAGATGGAAGCCCCTGCAGATCTTGGCAGTGTCTGAGAGATTGGGCCTATGTGCATATGACAGAACACTATCTTAAAAACATACACAATAGTATTTTTCCTGAAACTGAAACGTAAATAAATATTTGCACATTCTAATAAACTTTACGGGATATAGTACCTCTGTTTCTCAGCTCTCTCTGCACAGCCTTCAGCCCTCCAAACTTGTTGATGATGCAGTCAACAGCTTCGGCAACGTCTTTGCCTTTCAAGTCTTCTTCAGTGAGTTTGGCCTGCATCAACAGCCTCCTCATAGCCGGGTCAAGATCCTTAAACTTCACCAAGCAGACACATTACAGGGAGTCATTTATCATGCTATTATTAATGACTAATAACAGCTTAACAGTTACCCCATTAACAATTCACTGTAGAGTTTGACATACAGAACTTGAAGCTGGGGGAGCTGCCGTGGAAGATGTGTCCATAGGGAGATCTTTCTCCCCATTCAAACTGTGCAATGGCTCAATTCTAAAGAGAACAAAAAAAAACATGAAACTGTGAACCACCTCTTTAACGCTCTTTCCTTCACTCTAAAGACACAAAGTGGTGCTATCTTTCTCACCCCAAATCATCAGCAGGTAGTTCCCTTGTTGAACTGCCCACTGCTGTCATTTCAATCATGCTGGTCATCTTTTCTGTAAATAAAAAGGTTGTGTTAAAATACGAGACAGGGCTGAGCCTTTGAGAGCATTTATACGTGTAGATGTTTGTTGTTATTCTAACCACAAGCAGCCTCCACGGTATGATGAAACTCCTCTGCCTCAGTCTCATTTGCAAAGTTGACGCCTACCTGGTAGTCCTGCGAAAACACAGCAAATCTACCCAAATCCAACCTAAAAGTGGCACTCTGATAATCATAAGGCACGCACCGATGCCAAAAAAGGATCACTTACATCTGCGGGGAAAGTATGGAAGAAAGCACGCGCTGCAGTGTACTTGAAGGGAATGTACATTTCCTGCTCCCACAGTAACTTGGCACGCTGTGTTTCAGAATGAGAGGAGTTGTTAGAGTTGCACAAGGAAAAGCACAGGCGCACCCATCTGGATGAGTCTTCCTATTGTTGCTGATGGAAACCTCAAAGTAGAGGAAACACTTCAAGCTGCCCCGTGCTGTGCCATGTTGGAAGCAGCGTGCACGTTTCAGCGTATGTGCTAGTTTGAGTGGTTGGAGTGAATGTGAGCAGTAATGATGTTCTTTTTACCTTGACGCAGTATAAGCGCAGGAAATAGGAATGCATGGACGAATCCTCAATGAGACACACCACACCGCATTCTAAGCGACTCCAGCTTGGCCTCTCCCCTGGTGTACTTATGGCCTGTAGTATCTGTGCTACTGTAGATTTCATCAGCTGAAATAGACAGTAGTGGTCCAAAGTGCATCAATACATGATGTGCAATTTATTAAGTTATCGTACAAGGCACAGGCATGTTTATGTTGGTGTTAAATTTTAGAAAATGCCAATTTAATGCAACTTCCTGGTGTCTTTGTGTAAATGTCTCTTCAGTAATGATCTTGTGTAGTTAGCTTTGGTTTGTTTTTCTGATATTTTGCATTAACCCTGTCCTTAAGACACTGTGTGCCCGTCCTCCTACACAATCACTTCTTTAATGAGTAACATCCGATTTTAAAAAAAGAAATCATTTACTTTCGAAACCAGCTCACGTTTCCTGACTGACAGTAACCCTTTGAGTCATTCTAGTTTCATTTTACAGCAAAGATGCTGCTCCTCAGAGACTGATGACCTCTTTTCCATTTAACTTCTTTCTGTTGCCTCAATTAAGTAATAGTGGACTACTTTTAAGCAATCCTGTAGTTTAACTACATTTTGTAATACCTTTCTGGTTGTTCAACTACATTCAATTTTGCGTGGTGATTCAAATAGAGTAGCTATTGTTTTTTAAATAGTTTTTGTGCACTGAAATGACGAGACATGCAGAGGAGGGATAGTGGCTATATTAGACAAAGGATGCTAAAGATAGAGCTGCCATGCAGGAGGGGAAAAGGAAGCTCTCAGAGATGCACTGAGCACTTCTTCACTCCACTGACCTCTTTTCACTGCCCACGTGTTTATATTACCACTGCAGCATGCCATTGCCTTTTTGTCTTCTCTCTCCCTTAGTCTGTGTTTTGTCCTGCCTCCCTACAATCTCTTTTCTTTTCTCTTCTCTTACCTCTCAACCCCCAGCTGGTCATGACAGATGGCTTTCCCTCTCTGAGCCTGGTTCTGCTCGAGGTTTCATTCTGTCAAAAGTACATTTTTTTCTTCTCCATGTTGCAAAATGCGTGCTCATATGGGGTTGCTTGATTTGTGGGGTTTTCCGTAATACTGTAGGGTCTTTAATTTACAATTTAAAGCACCCCGGGGAAACTGTTGTTGTGATTTGGGGCAATATAAATACACCTAAACTGAACTGAATACTGTAATATAGTGTAATTTGACCTGCGTTACACCTCTCTTCCTCTAACCCTGCAAAGGCCCAGGCAATGTATACATCAGGCAGATAACCATACACACTTGACCTATGTGTAGTGCATGTGAAAAGTGGTGGAAGCTGCTTACTGTCTGCAGAATGCAAAATCCAAACCTCAGCCCTATAGATTTACCACTGCCTTAGGCAAATCCATGACAATGATTACCGCCACTAATAAAACATTTGTTTTTATTTGAGAGCTAATGCACTTGAGTAGAGACTTTGTCTTCTTTCAGATCATCACCACAGCTGATCTATCATTCTCCTCATCTGTCACAACAACGCTCTGCATGTCCTTCTTCACTACATCCATGAAGCTTCTCTACAGTCTTTCTCTTTTCTTCCTGCCTGGCAGCTCCACTGTCTACCGTCTCTCCTGTGCATGTGTCCAAACCATCTCTGCCTTGTTTCTCTAACCTTTTCTCCATTCTGGTCACTCCCAATGAAAGTTTAAGCATCCTCAGCTCTGCCACCTTCTTCTCCACTTCCTGTTTTTTTGTTTGTTCCACTTTCTCCACACCGCACATAATAGCAGGTCTAAGTCCCATATTGTAAACCTTTCTTTGCACTGCTAGCTATCCTGCTGTCACAAATCTCTCACCCCGTTCGTCTCCACCCACTCTACCCTGCCTGCACTCTTTAGTCTTCTTAAGCTGTACTAATCAACATGTCTTTCCTTTTCTTTTAATGAAACCAAACCTGGAACCTTGCACTTTTTCAGTGGCATTTAATGTGTCAGTTCATGTATATTAGAGTTTCTGTCGATTTTTGTTGTGATTTGAATGTTTTAGCATTATAAATTGTTATAATTGTCTTTCATTGTGGTGGAGGCATGTGGGTTTGGCTCAGCGACAGGGGAGGGGTGGAGCACGGGCTAGGCATTGTATAATTATGTCTCTTGTACTTGTGCAGTAGTACACTTGGGCCAGGTGTGTGGAGTGAGTATGGACGGGCAGTTGGTGAGGTTGTGTTAGCAGGTGAGTGAACTTAACGTTGTTTGGAAAGACAATTTTATTGTGAAAGCAAACACAAGTAATAAAGGAAGGAAGCACCATAAAAGAACCATCTGTACGTGTCTCAGGCAATCCACAATGGCAGTGACATGCTGCATCATAAATTACTGTCAGTAGTTTGTACTTCAAAATGCACTTTCAAAGCAGCTTTTTCTCACCACAGGCAAGTCAGCCTCATCCATACCACATAAAACATGGAATAACAAGACTGCAGACTACAGGGAGTGCAGAATTATTAGGCAAGTTGTATTTTTGAGGGATAATTTTATTATTGAACAACAACCATGTTCTCAATGAACCCAAAAAACTCATTAATCTCAAAGCTGAATGTTTTTGGAAGTAGTTTTTAGTTTGTTTTTAGTTTTAGCTATTTTAGGGGGATATCTGTGTGTGCAGGTGACTATTACTGTGCATAATTATTAGGCAACTTAACAAAAAACAAATATATACCCATTTCAATTATTTATTTTTACCAGTGAAACCAATATAACATCTCCACATTCACAAATATACATTTCTGACATTCAAAAACAAATCAGCGACCAATATAGCCACCTTTCTTTGCAAGGACACTCAAAAGCCTGCCATCCATGGATTCTGTCAGTGTTTTGATCTGTTCACCATCAACATTGCGTGCAGCAGCAACCACAGCCTCCCAGACACTGTTCAGAGAGGTGTACTGTTTTCCCTCCTTGTAAATCTCACATTTGATGATGGACCACAGGTTCTCAATGGGGTTCAGATCAGGTGAACAAGGAGGCCATGTCATTAGTTTTTCTTCTTTTATACCCTTTCTTGCCAGCCACGCTGTGGAGTACTTGGATGCGTGTGATGGAGCATTGTCCTGCATGAAAATCATGTTTTTCTTGAAGGATGCAGACTTCTTCCTGTACCACTGCTTGAAGAAGGTGTCTTCCAGAAACTGGCAGTAGGACTGGGAGTTGAGCTTGACTCCATCCTCAACCCGAAAAGGCCCCACAAGCTCATCTTTGATGATACCAGCCCAAACCAGTACTCCACCTCCACGTGGATCATGGCTCAAGAGTTGGGAGTTCGCCTTGTAATCGGAAGGTTGCTGGTTCGAGCCCCGGCTCGGACAGTCTCGGTCGTTGTGTCCTTGGGCAAGACACTTCACCCGTTGCCTACTGGTGGTGGTCAGAGGGCCCGGTGGCGCCTGTGTCCGGCAGCCTCGCCTCTGTCAGTGCGCCCCAGGGTGGCTGTGGCTACAATGTAGCTTGCCATCACCAGTGTGTGAATGTGTGTGTGAATGGGTGGATGACTGGATATGTAAAGCGCTTTGGGGTCCTTAGAGACTAGTAAAAGCGCTATATAAATACAGGCCATTACCATTTACCTTGCTGGCGTCTGAGTCGGACTGGAGCTCTCTGCCCTTTACCAATCCAGCCACGGGCCCATCCATCTGGCCCATCAAGACTCACTCTCATTTCATCAGTCCATAAAACCTTAGAAAAATCAGTCTTGATATATTTCTTGGCCCAGTCTTGACGTTTCAGCTTGTGTGTCTTGTTCAGTGGTGGTCGTCTTTCAGCCTTTCTTACCTTGGCCATGTCTCTGAGTATTGCACACCTTGTGCTTTTGGGCACTCCAGTGATGTTGCAGCTCTGAAATATGGCCAAACTGGTGGCAAGTGCCATCTTGGCAGCTGCACGCTTGACTTTTCTCAGTTCATGGGCAGTTATTTTGCGCCTTGGTTTTTCCACACGCTTCTTGCGACCCTGTTGACTATTTTGAATGAAACGCTTGATTGTTCGATGATCACGCTTCAGAAGCTTTGCAATTTTGAGACTGCTGCATCCCTCTGCAAGATATCTCACTATTTTTGACTTTTCTGAGCCTGTCAAGTCCTTCTTTTGACCCATTTTGCCAAAGGAAAGGACGTTGCCTAATAATTATGCACACCTGATATAGGGTGTTGATGTAATTAGACCACACCCCTTCTCATTACAGAGATGCACATCACCTAATATGCTTAATTGGTAGTAGGCTTTCGAGCCTATACAGCTTGGAGTAAGACAACATGCATGAAGAGGATGATGTGGACAAAATACTCATTTGCCTAATAATAGTGCACTCCCTGTATAAGAAATTAATCAAGATATCTAATGTTCTCTGTTGTGCTGATGACACAGTTACATCTGTCTAGAATGTGTTAGTCAGGCTATACTGGCCCTCCTGGATCTGGATGTGTGTTCTTCACACTACAAATTTTCAGTTTAACATATTTCAGTTTTATCTACTGAGTGCCAGTTCACAACACCAGGCGCAATGCAGTTTGTGTGCATATAAACACAGGATACCATACAAGAACTTTATAGTGCCCTAAAAAGGGGTCATTAACCATTTACATGCCACTATAAAGGATGTATTTGTGAACTCTGGAAGTTAACCCTAGAATTTTGTTGGAGGATATAAAAGAATGTATTTTCTTCACTTTTGTGATTTTTTTTTCTCCATTTAGTATTTTTATGTTGCCAGTCACATGGCCATCTATGGCTGCACCATGAAGACGATGTCTTTCCTATCAGTGTCTCTGTTCTGGGTCTGCTCTGTGTCTTTTTTTCCCAAATTGTTTCTTCTTGGTAGTGATAATGTCAGTGTAACGTAATGAACTGGGAGAGCCTGTTTGTGCATAGCCTAATTTGATCTACACCAGAGAGAGCCGGCACAGTGCCTCTGTGTTTCACAACAGAAATGTTTTGGCCAGAACGAACACAGCCTCTACTCTCTAAGCAAAAGAAAACAGAGGGAAGGTAACAAATACACCACAGAATTTAAAATTTAATTAAATAACTGTCTAAAGCCCTAACACTGAAAAAAAATTAAAAATGCCTCATTTATTTACTGCGGAGTGGTATTTAAATAATATTTAAATATTGTGGTTGATGCTCTGGGAACACAACGGTTCCAGACAAAACAAGCATCTGAGACTGCGGATGACAAGATTAGGCTAAATGTAAAACTAAAACAGCTCTAACACATGGCCCATTCATACACCAGGCTCCTTCTGATAGCAGCAGATGATAACATGAAAACAAGTGTGAGCATGAAATGATTCAGAGACATACATCATAGCACATCGAGCTACTACAGTAATATTATCATCATGTAGAATTTAACAGATGGTGGGGATGTGTTTTACCCTCTTAAAACACATTCAATTTTCTCAGCCTTGTTATTTATTTTTCCATCATATTTTTCAGCTGTTTTCATACAAATTAATAAAGTGTACCTTACACTGCGGCTCCAGCAGACCGATGAGGACGCCTTTCTCACGGATCGTCAGGAGGTCACTTATAACCTGACTTCCAGTAATCAGAGACAGAGCCATCACAGAGACTCCTGTTTTCCTCGCCTTACCTCAACCCTCTTAATCTCGCCTTTCCTCCTGTTCCAGATGCGTCTTCTTTGGACCTGTCCTGAACACACCACTTCCTGATCCTAACCATAGTTTGAATGGTAACGTTTCCATTACAGCATGTCATCATGCAAATTTATGGACGCCATGTATCCACTCAGTTTCGAGTAACCAAATGATTGAGGGTGCATACTCAAAGGTCATTTGTACAATCATCAGTGAAACAAAGGAGTACTTATTAGCCATATGTGGGATGAAGTGTAAATAAAGTCGTTTTTAAGGAAGGCAGTTCCCTGTTCTGGTTGGGCCACAACTTTTAAAGACAAACACAAAACTAAACACCTATATTCATACATTTGCTTAAGTTCTGTACCCAAGGAAATTATTTTAATTTCCCTGAATATTTACATTTCCATGTTGCTTTAAATCCACGACCCTTCCAGTGGAAAAATATTGACTGCACTGCATGAGATCAGGGTTTCACATAGAAATCCCAGTAGAAGGCATTCAAATCTGACATTGTTTAAGATTCAGTAGTTAGTATAATTATGTTCTCTAATGGTTTTTTGTGTACATGAAACATCCAAGTCCAAATTAGAGAGCTTGTGTTTTGGTTTTGCACACTTTAGAGTGAAAAAGTGAACAACGTTTATCTTGAAGTCAAGTACAACGGGAAACACTAACGGCTTGTTAAAGAAAGACATTTCAAGCAAGCGGAAATGTTTGGCAAGATTAATAACGAGCATGAACCATGTTAACACCTTCACTTCTCAAGGTTTATTTGTCCCTTGACAGCGCAGTGACATAACCATGTAAACAGTTGTGACTTGTAAAGAGGAATTAGTTGTATGTTATCTTGCCTAAGTGACTATCTTTTATGGCTTCCATATATCGTCTTTCATTGGTTACAGAGAGGAAAATCAGTTCCTAATGCTTATACAAAGTCTCTAAGGTTAATGCTTTTTCTTGTTTTACTCACAATCAGAATAAATGTAAAGTTTCCAAGTCTCTTAGTGTTCTGTATAAAATGAGCTGCCATGTAAAATGTGACAGGACACCAATGTAAAAGATAAAAAACAACATTTTATTTCACTTTAAGTAGTGAGAGTTAAAAATAAATGGCATTCTTTAAAGTGAGTGCAGGAACACAAAAAACGAGTAAAGTACAACAATTGATATGTGGATGGAAAATGTTGCTACTCTGGTTTTAATGCTACTTTTCTTCCGTGATCATGTCACCATGTTCTTCAGAAAACAATACTTCTCTCTGACTGTTACATACTCCTGATCCATCTCCATCCCTTCTGTCAGCTTCCTCCACGCCGTCAGCTCCCGGAGGAACGGGCCTCTTGCGTCTCTTCAGCAGAGGGTTGTTGGATGTATCCAAGTCTTTGATCTTCACCTGGTCGTAGTCTACGCGCATCGTGGCCAGGGCACTGGTCATTTCCTCCTGTTGGAAGACACAGTTTGTGCTTTAAATCTGAGATAATGCTCTACTGCCATCTTGTGGCCAGATTCTGAAGTAAATACAATTCTCACCTTTACATCTTCCCATAGTTCCTTGTCCTCTGTCAAAACCTGAGAGGTGTACAAAGGTGTTTGAGGGACCACCATGGATTGCTGTTAAATAAAAACATTCACATCAGCGTGTGCACTGGGAGAAAACACAGAGGTGAACGGGCACAGGTGTTAACTCACACTAATCCAAGGATGGTTCATGAATTGTCCAATGGTCATCCTCTCGCTGGGGTCTGTCTTCAGTAACTGAATGATGAGCTGTTTGGCTGCAGGTAACAATAAGAAACACAGTCAAGCAATCCAACAGGGCAACGTGCATGTGGAATAAAGATATGTTTATGGGTTTATCTCAGTTGTTATGTTGCAAAAGCTCTAAAGCTCTGAGAAGTGTTATGTTTTCAATTCTTCAGTGATTGGAAACTGGAAACGAGAACTAATGTAAAAGAACAAAAAAAAAATCCTCTTCACTCAAGAGAACAAAAAGATACACACAGTCAACACCATGGGAAGTTTAAACATACAGAGATCTAGTGTTGCAAACCATGAGGTTCCTATTACAGCGGAAAGTTTATGCAGGTCATTTCCACTCTCTCTGTTAAGCACATGATTATGTTGTTAGAGCGTGCGAGGATTAAAGTGAGGCTGAACGCTGAAGCGCCGTGGCACAGTAATTTACACTTTGTGGACCAATAGCATATTCATTTAGAGCCTCTCTCTACTTGCATTTTATTTCACAGCAGTGCGAGTATTGTTTAGTTATTCTGTTAGTCTGACCTTCCTCAGAAACGTCTGCCCACTCTGGGTTCGGAAACTCATATTGGCCCAACCTGATCCTCTGTTTCATGCCTGGAGAGATGGCCTGGCTTGTGTTTGAGTAGAATGGAGGAAACCCACAGAGTCTAAAGAAGAGAAGGGAAGGGAAGAGAAGAGAAGAGAACTTCACACTTTCTTAATTTTGCACTATGCAGAATTGATTTTTAGTCATTAGTATTGCTAATTAGAGAGGCACAAGATACTCACAGGATGTACATGATTACACCCAAAGACCACATGTCACATGATTTGTCGTATTTCTCTGGCCCAAGCACTTCTGGCGCTGAATGGGCAAACAGATACAACACGATAATGTGGGCAGAGTCACACAAAAACGTCAATCATATGCAGACACACATGGAGACAGTAATAAATAAATAAAATAAAACAAATTTTGACTCTAATACTGACAAATACGCAGTGCACCTGAAACTCCTGCAATCACATTTCTCTGGACACTCACCAACATAATACGGAGTGTAACATGGAGTTTGCAGGGAGTTGTGTAGCGTCATCTCCTTAGCAAAGCCAAAGTCAGTCAGCTTTAGAGTAGCGTTGCTCTCTTTAGTTGTGTAGAGCAAGTTTTCAGGCTGTGGTGAGAATAACAAACAAGAAAAAACTCTTTAATCTGACTGTGTTTTATAAAATCTTTTCTTTTATTTCTTTTATTAACTGTGTAAATGATTTCCAGGGCACAGCGTACTGCTGCATCTCACTAATACGCACGCAGTGGCCTTTTTCAGTGCATCAACTTTACACTAAAGTTAGATTGGTCTGTCACCCTCATCTTATTACATATGTACACTTGACATTGTATTTAAAACTCTGGGTATGCATCATTTTGCTGTGTGGAGGGTTAACTTTTTAATGCAATGTGGCATATTTTAACCAGACTTGCGGTCTTCAGCAGCTTCTGAAAGAACAGCATTACAGTACCTTTACATCTCTGTGAGCAATGTCCATGTGGTGGAGGTATTCTATGGCCATGCCAATGTCATGCATGATCTCCGACACCTCTGATTGGAGGATATGAGAGACATGGTAGCACAGATTGCAATGCAGAAACCATTAAATGAAACTGTTAAATGTGAACTCGAACCCACCTCTCTCTGTGAAAGCCTGGTCCCCTCTGGCCTGAATGCGACTGAACAGTTCCCCTCCCTCCATGCTGAGACAAGATTAACAAAGAGATCAGAACTGGGGCAGTGAGGGTACTCTTGGCAATCACGGTTTTATAACAAAGCAAGTCATTGTGCTGACTATTAACTGCTCAGGCGGGTTCAGTCTTGAGGGTTTTTGTTTGACCACCATTTCTTAGACTTGTATGGATTCAATTATTATTATTATTAGCTATTTATATTCATTTTATTTTATTACTTCTTTTGTTGCGTCCACTTTGAGTTTTAGTTTAACTGTTTTAACAAGTTAAAATTTAACAGGAAGCAAAATAACAACACAAAGGAATAATACACATGCTCACATAAACTCACATTTTTTAATTTTGGCTGTTTGTACGAATAATCACACTCAAACCACTCTTCAGTGAACTTATAATGAGTTGTCAAAATTGTGGAGTGTTTAAAACACCATTGATTAATCAGTGAAATGAGAAAATGATTAGGGGAGATTGTGGCTCAAGAGTTGGGAGTTCGCCTTGTAATTGGAAGGTTGCCGGTTCGAGCCAGGGTTGGCTCGGTCGTTGTGTCCTTGGGCAAGACACTTCACCCGTTGCCTACTGGTGGTGGTCAGAGGGCCCGGTGGCGCCAGTGTCCGGCAGCCTCGCCTCTGTCAGTGCGCCCCAAGGTGGCTGTGGCTACAATGTAGCTTGCCATCACCAGTGTGTGAATCACATGTGTGAAGTGCTTTGGGGTCCTTAGGGACTAGTAAAGCGCTATACAAATACAGGCCATTTACCATTTATTTACTTTGAAAAGTCTGTTGATTAAATCAGATTCACAAACTGTTCTCCAATATCTGTAAAAGCCATGTTTAAGCAACTGCTTTTACTTTAAGGTGCCAAAAAACAGTGTGTTCATTCTCACCATTCCATAACAATGAGGAGACATTTCTTCCCATGGTGAATGTTCTCATAGAGGCTGAGTATCCGTACAATGTGGGGACCTCCGGAAGCTCGCCAGTGCAGCTCAACCTCCCGTCGAGCTTTGGGAGTGTCGTAGAGAATCTGTTGAACGTGACAAAATGTTCTAAACGTTATAATGAAATGCTTTAAAATGCAAATCAGTGTTCAAGGCAGGCAAAATTAAAGGCATTAAATTACCGCTGTTTGCTGAGCAGTTATTCCAGACGGAGCAATAAAAGTCAGGATTTTAAAGCTGCACTCAGCACACATATCCCAACAGCTGTGACAATGCAAGCTGAGTGCCGAAGGAGGAAGGTAACACATCAACATACATTGCCACTCACACAATACCACTTATTTCATCACCTCCAAAGAAAAGACGTGGAGGAGCTGGAGTGATTGCCCTTCCTGCCTAATTCTATAAGGATTTCCTGCAATCCCATAGCCAGCTGTTTATTTAATTAACACCAGTTCCTTGGGAGTTGCATTAGGAATTACATCCTGCGTGAAAATCTGCCAAATCAAACATGAGGAGCAACCCAATCTGGCGACAGCCTTGTGAATAAGAGAGCAGCTAAAAGTAGTTTTAGAGCTGCATTTCTCCAAACACATAAGCTTTTGTGGGCTCAACATTGCTGCATGGATGAGTGAAAAATGCGGGATTTTTTTTTTTCCTTTTTATATGTCAGAGACACTGGTATAAAGTTTTAACAGAGAAGCTCATTGTCCACATAACAACATCACAACAGTAAAAGCTGTGCAGCAGCATCACAGACAGCATACAACAGCGTGTGAGACACAACTACTGTCTGGGTAGTTCAAAAGGCAAATCTGCTTCAGGTTACTCCTCCATCCATCCCTGGTTCATGTGTATCATATCATTCTAAGAAATTTGAAGCTGCCGCACATTAAAGTTTACATCAAATCCTGAAGATAAAACGACATTAGGATATTTGCACAGATTTCCAGTCACCATTACACGGTGCAGACCACAGCAACTGTGGGGAAATGAATAATTGATGGCTGTTCTCTTTCTTTCCAGCGACAACAACAAAATAAAGCGGCAGGCACAGTCACAAACCTTGAGCGCACATTTCTCTCCTGTTTTCTTGCAGTAACACTCCAGTACTTTGCCATTGATTCCCAGGCCAAGGACCTGAGATGTTATTTTGTAGTCATCGGTCACCGCGTTTCTCCTGAACTCCAGTTTGAAGTAAGCAGGTGGCTGGATGTCAGTCAGGCCGCTGCCCAAGTTGGAGTCGCTGTTGGTCGCTGTCCCGTGCTGCGCGGTAATAGGATTTACCGACTGCTCCTCCTGGTAATGATCCATTTTTTCTCTAAAAGCCGACGGTGGCGCAGAAAAGAAAATGTCACCAGGCTCTGCCGCATAAAATACCCAGTGTCATCTTAGCTCATCCACATATATCCAGACGACTTTCGTACTTACTTACAACACGTCACGATCCATTCTTTTTATGGCTGAAGAAAAAAATGAGGCAATCTAAAATTAAAAAAAAGAATCCTCGATGTGCAGAAAAGGGAGGGGAATAAGCACCGTTATACTGTCACGGACTTCAAACGACTTCAGCAATTGGCTGGGTAAATGTAGAGGTTATAAAAACACAACAAGTGGGGGGAAAAATCTCGGCAAAAAATCTGGTACCTTTGCCTGGTCCTCATCACTGTTATCTGTCTCTTCCTGCAAGGCACACCAACCTCTCCAATTCACTTACGTCAGCGCGACGAGGCTCAAATTCATGGACCATTCACAGTTTTCTTAAAGGAACAATCCCGCGTTAAGACGCACGGCAGGATCTCAGCAGACAGAGCAAAGACCTGTAGTAAGTACGCGACCATTCGCCTTCGAGAGTGCAACAAAATGTATATATATATATATATATATATATATATATATATATATATATATATATATATATATATATAAACACACAAAGCTATGAGCAGTGCAAAGTGAAGAAATGTTCAGGGCAGAATCCATATTGTCTTTTTTTATGTGCTATCAACTGTGACCAACTTGGCCTTGGCTCGAACATCAGTCGTTTAACTCTTACTGCAGAGAACTGCAGCTCTTCTTACTTTACATCCTGTATGGCACATGAAATATAGGACTTGGCATTTTAATTACTTGATAGTAATAGCAGGTTCAGTACACACAAATAACACAGGTTTTATAATGTATACAAGTTCGAAAATAAAGAATACATGCATTTAAAATATATGAAACACCGTAGCAACCTGATAGAGTTTTGTTTTAGAAATTGCCACTGTATATAGATTTATTACCTAGTGCAGTACTGACAAATATTTGCAGGCTTTCTGCGTATTCAGATGTCTTTGTGGTATGAATGTGGTATGATAAGTCTGTTATGTAAGTTTTGTGGCTGGTTTTTTACACAGCTTGCTGGTTTTGCCTTGCTGCTTAGCCCTGCAGGGCACGATCCAGCACATGCTCGTCCTGCACAGGAAAGGGCATGGTGACATGCAACTGCCTGTTCTCCTCCATGGTGCGCTGGATGGTCTCGTAAGCGTTTGAATTTCCAGACCAACAGCGACGAGCCACCTGCAACACACAGAAACACACAGATAGCAGCAGGACAATTATCATCTGCAGACTGTGAAGTGAGGCTGTAAGCTGCTTCGCATTCAGCTATCTCACCCCATTGGAGACATCCCAGTTGAGCATCAGACGGGCACGCTTTGCTGCCTCGTCTGAGCCGTCCAGCACCAAACCAAATCCTCCATTAATGACTTCACCCCTGTAAATGGGAGGCAGTTATAATCACCCTGATTTAAATTTGTATTAATACATAAATATGGCTTTGGCAAACTGTTGTAGTCAGACTTACCAGCCAACACCACCTCCATTGTGCAGGGCTACCCATGTGGCACCTCTGAATGCATCACCAACAAAGTTCTGAACTGCCATGTCTGCAACAGGTACACGCTGTGAGCTGTGAGCGGACTTTTTTATTACTGCTCAAGTATTTATGGATTATATGAATGTGGAAATACAAGAATGATGAGAATATGAAAAAAGGCTTTATGTCACCAAAGTTATACGTTTGTGGGCCAAGCCACAACTTTCAGCCACAACAGTTTTCATATCAGCAGTAGTCAAGGAGATTTAGTTTTGTTTTTTTTTAAGACACAATTCGGTTTCAGTACCGCCCATGAAGCAAAGCACAGAGCATTTTTCTTTGATACTGGTTTCCTGCAGAGGCACTGAAACTCTCTAAACCAGTAATGGGTCATACGCTCTGTTATAAAGCTGCATCTGTTACCACAATGTGCTGCCTGGAAGTGAGCTTTAAAATATTTTAAGTCTCCCATTCTTGCATTCAGAATGCCTTTAAGGAACTGACTTGTGTCATGGGACACTTGTGTGTGGCAGGTTGAGTGCGGACTCAAATGCAGGACTCGGCAGACAGACTTGAACTAAAAAACTCAGCTTTATCAGCCGGCAAGTGGCAGGCCAATAAAACAGGCAGGGCAGAGCTGGAACAAACTACCTAAAATAACTAACACTGCTGGACTGATAGGAGAATACACAACACGAGGGGAGATCACAACAACAAACTAAAGAAAAAGAGGGGCTTAAATACACACATGAGGTAATCAGGAGGATGGAACACACCAGGGAACACAGGTGAACTAAATCTGACTAACGAGACAGGAGAAGCAAAACTGAACATGCACACAGGAGACAGGGGACTCCAACAAAATAAAGAAGGAAGTAACACACACTGAGACTTAATTATTTGATCTGGCCCACTTAAGATGACTTAAGCTCAAAGTGGGCTGTATGTGGCCTGTGATGTAAAATGAGTTCAATGTATTAAGCTTCAAATTTCAGTTGTATTCAGCTGTAGTGAGTGTACCACGTACCTGCGCAGAAGACAGAACCATCATACACATTAGAAGTCTCTCTGAAGGGGCTGTCTGTGCCACTAACGTCATGATGGTCTCTGCTAATAACCACTGGCGCCTGAACAAGAGTAACAACAAAGACACTACTGAGACTACACTCAAAACTGAACATCAAGCCTCATGATCACCTCAGCAGACAGTTTATCCTCTTACTGAAACGTTTCCATCAGCAACAGCCTGGTTGATCGCCAAAGCAATGGAGACTCTTCCTTTCTGGTCAGAGTACAGGATTCTGGCTTGTGATCCTACAACCTAAACAAAAAAAACAAAACAATACATGAAGCATATGGGCATTCTTGTTGTATTATTATTTATTTATTACCTGTGTAATTTACACTGAAATATCCAGTGGGTGGATTGTTTTAGTAGGGAGCTTACCATTTTATGTTTTCCAGCCTCTCTAATCCAGTGAATGTTGTCATTGTACTGTTGTTTCACACGATCAGGTACATTGGCGCTCATTTCCTCCAGGACAGTAGCGGCAATGTTGTCAGTTACAGCGAGATCTCTGGGGTCGCCAGATGTGCACACCCAGCGAAATGGCCCAAAGCCCAATGAGAAAATATCCCTGGGTAAAGGCATATGAAATGAGATCAAAAATATTGCACACAAGCTTATTCACACATCTCATTAAAGGGTTTAGTCACAGTATGGCAGGCTTTACAACATGTTTAAACTTAGTGAAGTTTAGTTCATGATGCTCACCCCATGATGTGCTGCACATAAGAAGGGTAACGGAACTCTGTTGCTCCTCCACCAACTTTTTGAACCTCTGCACCTGTAAATCAAAAGACAGTATTCCTCGTTATTAGTCTATAATTAACTGCATGATAATGGAGTTCTCTGTGTTTGTTAAATTACCTACCAGCTCTTTGGGCCTCCAGGAGGAAAGCATTACCGTAGTCCCAGAAGTGCATGCCTGCATCAGCTAGCTTGTTGATAGCCTTTATTTGTCTTCGGAGGCTGTGATAGCATTTAAAACACATTTCTTCAGCTTAATAGAGAGACATATAAAAACAACAGCACAACAATAAGCTTTGTTAAGCTCTGTGATTAATTTAACCTTTCTTGGACCACGTTGCGGAAACGGTCAGGATCAGTAGACATGAACTGGTTGGCCTGATGGAAACTGAGCTGGACTGGATAGTAACCACCATTATATGGGTTGTGAAGCGAGGTCTGGTCTGAACCCAGATCTACCAGGAGCTCGCCTGTCCTCTCAAACTCCAGCAGGATTCTCTCCCTGTTTAGAAAGAGCAGACTATGACTAAGACCTCAAGGGAACAACAACAACAAAAACTGTCTCCTTCACTGCAGCTGCAGCTGTAGACCTGAGTTTTATAGTGTAAACGTATCCTGTCTGACTCACCACAAGTCTACAACATTGCCATGGTATCCCAGACTGAGGGGAGTCTTGGCGCTCTTAGCCTCTCTGTAAGAAACAAAGTAGTAATTAGTGACTTTCACAGCTGAGAGATTTACCTGTGGAATCCTTCTAACATTGGATCACCATGCTACTTGTATGTTTATGGGGTTTGTTGTAATGTATGAAACATTTTACCACCTCTAATCCACACAAGGTTAAAAGTATACATACAGGCGCAAACACCTGCACTGATATTTGGTTAAATGTCCCTTCGTTGAACAAAGTCTCAACAAAGAGAACATGCTCGAGTGAATCCTGCAAGCTAGTACAGGCAGTCAGCTGGATATGCACTGCTTCATCCACAACCAGTCTCCTTACATCGAAAACCACCTTTAAGGGCCACCTTTTCAATCTCTGATGTAGTAAATCATTTCAAACGAGAGCAGTCTGACTGAACCTTTGATAAAGACTTTTAATCCAATGTTCTCAGTTACCTTATGCGTTTAATGCACTGATCCAAGCTGCTAGTGACCTCCATTAGCCAACCCTGCTCATGTCTCTTTCTCAGAGGAGCCTCATCCACCTAAACGCAAATCAAATATACACAGTCACATTGACTTTACACAGTACTTCCTCTGTTATTGCTTAGTCATCAGAGTTCATGGGAAATGACTTGAAACCAGCTGACCTCTGCAATCACACTGACGCAGCCGGCAATGACGGCAGCTTTAGCCTGAGCGCCACTCATTCCCCCCAAGCCAGAGGTCACAAACACACGCCCCCTCAGATCATCAGAGCCCAGGTACCTCCGGCCGGCATTCAGTACCGTCAGCTGCAAAAAAGGACCACTAATACAAATCTAAAACAGGCACTACAGCGTGCATTAATACATTTTTGTGTGAGGGACTTTCAGACTGTGTTGTGTGCATCTGTTTGTAATTATTACAAACCATAGTTCCATGAACAATCCCTTGAGGCCCAATGTAACAGTAGCTGCCTGCCGTCATTTGACCGTACCTGAAAATGCACAGCAAAGACCAAAGAGACCACACTTGGCATCTCCAGACAAAAAAAGCAAGTAGCTATAATGGACCTTGAGGACTTACATTGATACACCCAGCGCAAACATCTTCTCATACTGATCTCTGGAGGAGTAATTTGGAATAACCTGATGCAAGCAAAAGAAAAACATGTGAATGCGTCACTTATCTCTTCATATGACATTACTGAGCTAAATGCCTGATTCGCCGTTACCATGCCGTTGGTGATGATGGCGCGAGGTGAGGAAGGCAGACTGGGGAAAAGGCCCATGGGGTGACCGCTGTACATAACCAGAGTTTGTTCCTCTGTCATCTCGCTCAGGTAATGCATCACGAGGCGGAACTGCACCCACACAAATGCAAAACTTAAAAGGGATACACTGTGATCAGAGACGTGCAAATGATCATGTTAACTCAGGCCATACCTGGGCCCAGTTACTGAACACCTGTCCGTTCCCTCCATAGGTGACAAGCTCTTGAGGAAACTGAAGGATGAAGAACGAATTCTTTGTTATTCACATCAAACACATAAATTATACAGAAAACCTGACATTTTATTCAGTAGGCTTAGCCTTGTTAACCTGTGCTTACCTGAGCAACTGCTGGATCCAGGTTGTTCATAATCATTAGCATCATAGCGGCTGCTTGACGTGTGTGACATGGGTACTGATCTATGGGGTAAGCTCTTAGGAAGCAGAAGGAAATTCATGTTACTTGTAAAATGGGGGGAAAAAATCAACAAAATCCCACTTTGAAGTTGAAATGCAGTTTAAATATAAGATATATTTATATTATAGTGGTCTCTCAGTTTCATACTGTTATAGTCTTTTTTAGATTTTTTAAATCTTTTCTTCTTCTTTGTTTTCTCTGTTCTACCTGTTCTGCCTAAAGATTCCAATGACCGTAATTCTGAGCACCTGTTTTAAATCTTTATATAAAAATTATGTAAAAAATGTGAATGCACGCCCACACTGGTAAGTGCCTGTATAGCTCAGCCCATATATTAGTAGATTAATACATTTTAAAAGTATTACAAAGTGCAACTGTTTGCCTTCTATTAGTTGTAACACTCACAGAAAGATTCTTCAGTGTTAAATATCTAAATAGAATAGGAATATTGGCTGTCCTTGGTGAGCCTTACCTCATCCGTAATGTGGGACAGAAGCGGTACATGTATATGTGCCCATACTGCCGCAGCTCTTGAGCAAATTCAGGTGCGAGCGTTGCATGGTGGGAGGGGGGGAAATAACGCAGTGCATTTCTCAGCGCCAGCTAGAGGAAAGATGCATTTAGAGGACGTTAGTCAAGAAACGTAAATGTTCAGAAGACATGATTAGATCTCTTTCTGCTCCCCGGTCTTCTCGTGTAACTTATTAAGCATCTCTGTGTTTTTCTTTAAATTATTCACTCACTTAGTGGAGGACTTTTGAGAATAATCAATTTTTAGGAAAGGGCATGATCCAGGAGAGGTGACGCAATAGGACAGAGGACACAAATGCACTTTCCCATCAGACATATTTAGAGAAGCCCAATTATGTGACATGATAGTGCAGCTCTGTTTGGATAATATCCAAAAGTTTCCTGTGCACAAATTGTAGTGTCACCGCTTTTAATGTTGGTCACGTCTTTTAAATCTGAATTATCATCATTAGTGCTTAACATTAACTAAAACTATGACAAAAACTATGGCAGGATATACCTGTGCTACTCACGGACTTATTTCTTGGTGGTAAAACTCCTACAAACTGTGCGAGAATATAGTTTTGCAATCCATTTACTCACCCGCTCCTCTTCTGCGGTGAGGTTGGGAGTCCGAATAGGTGCATGTGGCACATTTGGATATCTTCCCCGGTTAGGGGGCAGCGGGTTGAGGGGCAAACCGCTGCATATCTCCTTCAAAGTAGACATGCTGTATTAGATATTTGCTATGACACACCTGATCAGAAACCTATAGACAAAGGTAAGACTGGAACCTGACAGTAGCTCTAACGATCCCCTGTGGAGAGAAAGAATTCAAGGGAGGGAGAAACATTTGAGGGCAATCGCTCTTTGGCTGACTGTCCCATTGGCTCTTTGGTCATCTTTGCCCTTCACAATGCACCAATGGTACACCACGACTAGAAGAGGTTGTTTGGCAATTATTGATCCCTCGCGGAGTTTGAAGCAGCACATGCTTGAGTAGACAAACACTTACTGAGACCTCTGGCCCCTGACGCTTGCACATGTAACTGAGTTACACAAAAGTGTGCGTCACAACTTACCGAAACCTTTTAGACAGCACAGTGACTGTGCAGAATCATCATATAAATGTTGCTCCCCATTAACAAAACCACGAGTGCAACTAAATACCGCAGTTTCACTGAGAACAGGAAACTACAGGCACGATGTCAGTTTTCAAAGATGGTGGGTACACTGACTTACTGTTTATGGTTCTTTAACCTGATGTACTGATATATTATCAATACACAATATAATATCTTATGTTGTACACCAGTATGTTTTTTGAGTGAAAATTCAATGTCGGTAAGCAAACACGTGATGAGTAACATTGTTCATTTTCCCATCGTTAATGATGTAAACCTGCAATACGATGTGTACAGTCAACAATATCTCACAAACCAGAGATTTGTAATTGATTTTATTATAAAACTTTTAACAATATTGTCATATCCACTTCAAGTCAAGTCAGTCACTCCTGTGCGGCACACACACGGTTCATTTCAGCTTAGATGAGGTAAATTTTTCAGGTCTGGTTATAAAAAAAAAATGCAGTCTTACTGGACAGAGAGTGCAAAGACACAAATAAACAGCTCATAAACAAAAACAAGTTGTAGTCATTTCCTCAGTTTGTGCTTCATACCTTGTAAAGCTGGCAACTTTTCAATAATGTTACTAACATAAACTTTTGAGACAAATTTGATATAAGTAACATTTGTGTAACAATGTAAAAGACAGAAAATTAAGACAATATACTGTTTACACTCTCTGATGGTTAATCACACAGCAGACAAATGTTCATCCTGAGACACGAAGAAAAAGAGCCAAACGTATACACACAGTGCACTGTGTGGGTGTAGGAAGCTTGGTCCTTAATTAGCACTCAGCTGAAGATTATTTACAACCATTATGGATGAGCACAGTGGCAGGATTAAACAACTTCACAAACCTTTTTTTCTTTTGTGCATTAAATCGCTTTGCTGGCAAAGTTTGTAAATGAAACTGAAATAAAAGTTTTATCTGCTACAGCATGCAAACAGTATCTGCTCTGTAGCCATTTTCCTTTAAGGACAAATCAGAAACCAGTGGAGGGAAAATCTTAAATACTTTTTGATATTAAGGTGGCAGCGTTTGCTTCCATCCAGCCAATCAAATTACTTTAAATTAACTCATAATAATCTGTAATCTGTGCTGCGTGTTTCCTCACTTTGTCTATCCAGCTTCCACACAGCCCAAAGCATAACAGCCATTTCTGATCATTTACAAATGAGCTATGAAAAAAAACTGTCGATAGTAAAAATAAACTAATGACAAATAATGAAAAAATATCTCTGCATTATTTTTGCTCAATAAAGGGATGATTAATTATGTCATGTATGGATACTGAGCGTCACTGTTGCTGCGGAGACTCATTATTAGCTCTCTGTGTTGGCCTGTTTGGTATCAGAGTCCTGATCTGAGGCAGATGTTGAGCTTTCATCCAGCGCATCTGTGGATTCAGAGTCTTTTGGGGTGTCGCTGGGTGATTTGTCATCTTCTTGTGGATAGAGCTCTGGGTAACGCTGCATGCACTCCTGCATAGACCTGAACTGCTCCAGGCAGTCAGAGCCCTTCACCTCCTCCTTACTATAGTGGAAACAAGAGAAGGCGTCCTTAAATTCAGTCCCACAGGGACCACTGGCCATCCCACCCAGGCAGGGGCAGTTCCAATTAATCTCCCCATTGGGAAGAATTAAGCCTGGGACGAGAGAGGAGAATACAGAATAAATAACTTGTAATTGTGCAACTTCACCAAAGCTTTCTTTACCGTTTCTCACCTCTCTCCTCAAATGGGTCATTGGGGTCTTCCTCCACGAGCTCCGCAGTGCTGGGTGCTGCATGATCCTCTTTGGTGGCAAAGATGATCGTGTCTTTACCTGTTGTGTGAAATAGAGCATTTTAAATAAATCATCAGGAAGGTATCAAAACTTTTTCCTGTCGTTGGGGTTTTTTTTTTGGCCATATATAAGTCAAAATTTTGAATTGAACATCTCAAAATTTCCACTTATTAAATGGAATTTTTACGAGATAACATGAAATGCCGGCTTACTTATGAAACGAGCTTCCACAGGAGATGATTGGTGGAGTTATTATTTTGTTAACACACTTAAAACAATGCTCAGCAATTCTTAACAGACTCTCTGAAGTGAAGATTTGCTGCTTTCTTTCTTTTTTGTGTTTTGTTTGTTGGTGTTTTATACAATTTTCTTTGAATCATTTAACAGCCAATAAAAGATTATTTGAAGTTATCACTCAAAGCACTTCAAACTAAATCCCAGGATTTTTTTCCAAGGACTTAAGAGCTTTATCTGGCATTGAGTCTTCCGAAGTATACAGAGAAAACCCCATAGACACAGCAAAAACATGAAGACGAAGATAAACACTCTTCCGGGGTAAGCTGAGAAAATCTCTGTCTGTCTGTCCTTCTCCCAATCTGTGATGTGTCTTCTCTGCTATCTGTTATTCAAGTTCCATCAGCATTGTGTTCTAGCACGCTATACAATGAAACTGTTTTCTCTGACACACATCTGTTCCCACAGTACGTGTTTACTGGTTGATATGAATGGGGAAATGTATAAAACAGGCTCAGCGGGACTGCCCTGGCAAGCACTCGCATACACTATTACTCTGTACTGCTTTTCCTCCCTTGTAAGTGAATAAACATAAAAGAGATTAAACTGACTTTGATTAGAACAGAGACATGAAGAGGGGTCATTATATCATAAAGGCACCTGAGCTGCCATTTCAGTGAGTGTGCAAAGTTTCCTGCCACTCCGTTGCATGCACAAACAAGCTTGCAATAAGCTAGTTTCATTTAGTTAAGTTCACATAAATTTAATACTGATAAATAGAAAAGGTAGTTACGAGCGTTTAACAGTTGTGATTATACACAGTTATATAATAAAGAATGTTCTCTTCCCACCTTTAAATGAAACATATTTGCGTGATGATAATTATTATTATTATGTGTGATTATAAACTCTTATCTCCAAGAACGAGTGTGCACTCTCCCTGTTCTCTGAAACATTAACTAAGGATTAATAAGCCACGTAATCATAGCTTATACATTACGAATTCAGCTGTAGTTCATTATTTATTATAGGCACTTTCCCCCCACTAAATAACTAAACTTAATCTACAGCATAGCCAATAAGGGCTGTGTAGTGTAAAAGCATCTTAAAACCACACTTGGTGTGACGAATTACTTAATCTACTACCATGACAGTCCAAATACTTTCACACACACCTTAAACTATAACTAGACTAGAAGTGACTTTCTAACGTGCTAATATTAGTCACTTTAATAATTACGGTATGTTGCAGGCCTGGTGGACTGTAGCACGTTCTGGTCAAGGTTAAACTCTGACGGCCACAGGTGGCAGGCACTGTTGCCCTCTCAGGATAACTGTCCTAGCTCAGATCCTATGAGGGAGCTTCTTAATCCACCTTATTATTACACCAAGATTCATTTTTCATTCAGACTCAACTAAGCTTTAGAGAGTAGCTTTGCAGAAAAGTTAGCCGGTGTTCCAGATCTACTGGCGTTTAGATCAACTGGCGTTGGTCGAACAGATGTGTGGCAGTCTTGCGTTTCAGGAGCTCCTACCGACAAACCAGCAAAGAAAAGCCAAATGTGTCACCTGTGACACTTGTGAGGTTGTCTCAAACACACTCCGTCAGTCTTGATGCTGTTGAACAACAAAATGTTCAAAAATGTGGCGAGTTTACCTGGTGATATCCTCGTGCGCCACGCGATCGCGAAAACAGCAAACAAGTAACACCACGCCGTTGTTGTTCACGGGACAGCAAGAGTAAACGATCGGGAGACTCTTGTCGTCGTTATCGTTCCCCTCGCACGGTTTATTTCTCCGAATTCAGCGTTTTTGCTTCACAACTACAGCGTGCTGTTTACTTTGTGCACCAACATGGAGTCGAGTCAACCAGCGCCACCTCTGGCCAAGTGCCACAGCCTACAGCCAGATCAACCTGTGACACATCTGCACCACGTTTGAATTCGTGTCATGCACATTTATGAGGTGCCGTAAGGGACATTATTACTGAAACGCTCTCACACACAC
The DNA here is from genome assembly GCF_057381845.1 of Rhamphochromis longiceps. Classification (NCBI taxonomy): domain Eukaryota; kingdom Metazoa; phylum Chordata; class Actinopteri; order Cichliformes; family Cichlidae; genus Rhamphochromis; species Rhamphochromis longiceps. The sequence continues at coordinate 20,774,562 of NC_140561.1, forward strand.
TACTGAAATTTTAGCTCTCACGCACACTACTGAAACGCTCTCACACACACTACTGAAATTTTAGCTCTCACACACACTACTGAAATTTTAGCTCTCACACACACTACTGAAACGCTCTCACACACACTACTGAAACGCTCTCACACACACTACTGAAATTTTAGCTCTCACACACACTACTGAAATTTTAGCTCTCACGCACACTACTGAAACGCTCTCACACACACTACTGAAACGCTCTCACACACACTACTGAAACGCTCTCACACACACAACTGAAATTTTAGCTCTCACACACACTACTGAAATTTTAGCTCTCACGCACACTACTGAAACGTTCTCACACACACTACTGAAACGCTCTCACACACACTACTGAAATTTTAGCTCTCACACACACTACTGAAACGTTCTCACACACACTACTGAAACGTTCTCACACACACTACTGAAACGCTCTCACACACACAACTGAAACGCTCTCACACACACTACTGAAATTTTAGCTCTCACACACACAACTGAAACGCTCTCACACACACTACTGAAACGCTCTCACACACACAACTGAAACGCTCTCACACACACTACTGAAACGCTCTCACACACACTACTGAAATTTTAGCTCTCACACACTACTGAAACGCTCTCACACACACTACTGAAAAACCAAGTCATTTCAGTTGAACAGGAAGGCATTTCAGTTAAACAGGAAGGTGTTTCAGTTGAACAGGAAGGCATTTCAGTTGAACAGGAAGGTGTTTCAGTTGAACAGGAAGGCATTTCAGTTGAACAGGAAGGCATTTCAGTTAAACAGGAAGGTGTTTCAGTTGAACAGGAAGGTGTTTCAGTTGAACAGGAAGGCATTTCAGTTAAACAGGAAGGCATTTCAGTTGAACAGGAAGTTAATTCTTGACAAGGAAAAAGTGTTAGATTTCAAACAAACCACTACACAGATGTCTACTCAGCAACCTGTTAGTTAGGGGTGGGTTTTTATAATCGATTTATTGATTAAAATCGATTCTGGCTTGGATAACGTGAAATCGATTCATTAAAATCCTGAATCGATTTTTTAATATAAATTTATTTTACCCGAAATGCCAGAATCTCTGGTGAAACCTCACAAAATTTCAACAACCACCAAACAGCTAAGACAGTAAATGAGAGCAGGTACACGGCTTCTGCACAAAGACGTAAACACACAGCGCGGACCCGCGGATCAGAATCAGTGAGATGTCGCCTTTCTCACCCGACAGCACGGACACGGTCGGGGCTGAAAGCCGACAGCTTGCTGACTCTGATCTGTCGGCAGGTCCGCGCTTTGTTTTCACGCCGTTTTTGCGCCAATTCTAAAGCTGTTAGTTTTATCTCTCTCCAAACAATATTGACTGAACCAGCAGCAAAAGAAGATCCAAACTGCGCTTCACATAAACATCGTCATGAATTCCCTCACTGTTTTGCTTCCACCACGATAAAATCGCACGTCATGCACAGCCCTCTCTCTCTCTTTCTCTCTCTCTGTACTTCAAGAACAGTTTCCCGTCTAAAAATCTGTTTTCTGTATTATTCGCTTGCTTGTTATGCACAAGTCTACTGTTGTTTACAGCGCAGTCGGCCGCTGTTTTTTTTTCATTTTACATACTTCCGAAAAGAAAACCTAATTTCTGCCGTTCAATACTGAATAAATTTAAACTTTTTAAAATTATGCAAAATGCAAAACGTTAGCCGTGTCTCTAATAAAACCGCTGTAACGTCAGAGGTAACGTTCATATGTTGATTAATGGTTTTCTTTCGTTTTTGATGTACTGCAGAATATTTTTTATAAAATCCCAGGCCAGGAAAACCACCTTCATGTTTTTATGTGTTTTATCTTCAGCTACTTTGACACAAAGGCATCTGCTGTGATGCTCACACCTTTGATAAAGTCTTGCGTGTGTCAGCTTCCTTTTTTTAAATTCAAAATTTAGAATAGCGGGAGACGTGCATTATCCTGGTTATTTTTTTGGCATATGTGCTTTTTGTCTTTTTTAGCAAAGAAAAATATCTTAAAATCATCAATAAAACCAGGGAGAGAAGGCTTAGCGTTCCTCCATTTAGCACAATGGATATGATATTTACTCAAAAGTATGATGATGTTAATAATGTCTGAGACATCCAATGCTAGATGATCCATATAAAAAAAATTATGATGTAATTCAAACAGTGGCACATCATTAATATTTAGGGAAATCCAATTTTTTAAGTTGCACCAAATACATTGTGTGATAGGGCATAGAAAAAAAAGATGTTCTAGGGTTTCATTTTCATCAGTACAAAAGGAACACTGATCCACCTCAAAGCCAAATCTCTTTTTTTTAGAAATTCTGCCACAGTATTAGTTTTGTTTAAAGTGTGTTTCTTTAACTTTAGGTAGAATAGGCTATTTCATAAATTTTTAGTATGCTTTATCCAGTGTATATGAAATAACTAAATTAGAACCATGCCATGTAACCATTCTGTTGTAACTATGAAATATTTTGTCTTTGAAGAAACTACTAACAAATTTCTTATTGCATTTTTATCAAACAGCTGACATTGCCCTAGCAATAAATTTGGGAGCACTGATGAGAAATTATTGTATATCATAAAAATTTTAATCAAATGAAGCAGAGGCAGTGGGACCAGTTCACAAAATTTGTTATATTCTCTTTGAGAACAGTTTAGACAATATTTTTCTGAAAAGTCTGTGTAACTTAGAATGACACCGTTATCATCCAACAAATCTGTTATGAATATAATATTTTTGTTCAAACCAGTCACTCTTGAAAATTGATTTTTGATTAAGTGTTATTACCCTATTATTCCATAAGGTTGAATTATGGGGAGAAGTTGTGGGTAAATCTCATTTTCCCAAAAATGCAACGTCTGTTTTGGAAAGTTTGATATCTTTATGGGGATTTTATTTGCCGCAAAATCACATTTCAAAATAAAGTCTAATCCTGTATACTATTTTATTAAACAAGAATCATGGGATGTGGAGCTAAGTAGAGTCTGGCTGTGACAGACAAGATTTTAACCATTTAATTCTAAGGGTGCCAACCATAAATTCCAATTCTGGAGTTTTGATACCACCTTTATTGTATCCCTTCACAAGCTGAGATCTTTCTATGTAATGGGTTTTATTCCTCCACAAAAATTCGAACACATTTCTATTTATGGTTTTCATGGTATTTATCGTTTTTTTATTTTTATATCGTTTACAAAAAAGGTTGGGGACTGCTGTACTAGCAGGTTGCTGAGTAGAAATCCTTGTAGTGTTTTGAAATATACCACTTTTTCCATCAGTTTCCTTGTCAGGAAACAACTTCCTGTTCAGCAGAAATGCCTCTGGTTTCAGTAGTGTGTGTGAGAGCGTTTCGGTAGTGTGTGTGAGAGCGTTTCAGTTGTGTGTGTGAGAGCATTTCAGTAGTGTGCGTGAGAGCTAAAATTTCAGTAGTGTGTGTGAGAGCGTTTCAGTAGTGTGTGTGAGAGCGTTTCAGTTGTGTGTGTGAGAGCGTTTCAGTAGTGTGTGTGAGAGCTAAAATTTCAGTAGTGTGTGTGAGAGCGTTTCAGTAGTGTGTGTGAGAGCGTTTCAGTAGTGTGTGTGAGAGCTAAAATTTCAGTAGTGTGTGTGAGAGCGTTTCAGTTGTGTGTGTGAGAGCTAAAATTTCAGTAGTGTGTGTGAGAGCGTTTCAGTTGTGTGTGTGAGAGCGTTTCAGTAGTGTGCGTGAGAGCTAAAATTTCAGTAGTGTGTGTGAGAGCGTTTCAGTAGTGTGTGTGAGAGCTAAAATTTCAGTAGTGTGTGTGAGAGCGTTTCAGTAGTGTGTGTGAGAGCTAAAATTTCAGTTGTGTGTGTGAGAGCGTTTCAGTTGTGTGTGTGAGAGCGTTTCAGTTGTGTGTGTGAGAGCTAAAATTTCAGTAGTGTGTGTGAGAGCGTTTCAGTTGTGTGTGTGAGAGCGTTTCAGTTGTGTGTGTGAGAGCTAAAATTTCAGTAGTGTGTGTGAGAGCGTTTCAGTAGTGTGTGTGAGAGCGTTTCAGTTGTGTGTGTGAGAGCTAAAATTTCAGTTGTGTGTGTGAGAGCGTTTCAGTAGTGTGTGTGAGAGCGTTTCAGTTGTGTATGTGAGAGCGTTTCAGTAGTGTGTGTGAGAGCGTTTCAGTAGTGTGTGTGAGAGCGTTTCAGTAGTGTGTGTGAGAGCTAAAATTTCAGTTGTGTGTGTGAGAGCGTTTCAGTAGTGTGTGTGAGAGCTAAAATTTCAGTTGTGTGTGTGAGAGCGTTTCAGTAGTGTGTGTGAGAGCTAAAATTTCAGTTGTGTGTGTGAGAGCGTTTCAGTAGTGTGTGTGAGAGCTAAAATTTCAGTTGTGTGTGTGAGAGCGTTTCAGTAGTGTGTGTGAGAGCGTTTCAGTAGTGTGTGTGAGAGCTAAAATTTCAGTAGTGTGTGTGAGAGCGTTTCAGTAGTGTGTGTGAGAGCTAAAATTTCAGTAGTGTGTGTGAGAGCGTTTCAGTAGTGTGTGTGAGAGCTAAAATTTCAGTAGTGTGTGTGAGAGCGTTTCAGTAGTGTGTGTGAGAGCGTTTCAGTAGTGTATGTGAGAGCGTTTCAGTAATAATGTCCCTTACGGCACCTCATACACATTTGTACCTTTCAATTGTGTCTGTTTGTGCGTCATGCAAATAAACCTTTGGAAAGAATGAAATGATATCATATATTCCTTATTGGCCTACATTTGTACAAAATTCCAAATTATATACACAAAGTCATAGACATCACCACTCCAATTGGTCATCATGATTTTAATATTCTCTTTTTCCATAACAATGAAATACGCCTTGGACAAATATGACACATCAATATTTCATTAGTGTTGTCACATCACATCCTGTAAGCATCGTCTGTCTGTGTCTTTTCCCTGAAAATGAATATTTCCAGCCAATATAGGCAATTCATCAACATGGCTGGAGTTATATACAGTCTGTATAAGTGTGGTTAATCTAATGAAGATTTGTAAGGAGACGGCAGTTACTGTGAATTCACAGCAGTTACACAGTGATTAGTAATAAACAGCCAGTGAGAGTGAGTGGATATGACTGTTCCCACCACTAACACATGACCATAGGCCACTACTAGATTAACTTGTGACACATCTGCACCTGCTGCTATGATCACATTGAGTAGAGGCTGAGTGGCTGCACTTACCCCTGGTACATCCAAATCTACCCACAAACATGTTGAAAGATGCAATGCCAGCAATGTGGATTGTCAACACTGAAAACAATCAGTAAGCAAAGACAACAGGGATCATTTGTTTCTGTTTATTTAGCACCCACAACATTTGTAGTCGCCTTCTGCACAGGGGAAGTCCACACACACCGTGTGGTACCACTTTCCACAGAAGGTGCAATCTGCAAGATTGAATGAGATTGTCAGGGTCATTGTCTGACTGTTTATTACTAATCACTGTGTAACTGCTGTACATTCACAGTAACTGCCATCTCCTTATAAATGTTTATTAGATTGACCACACTTATGCAGACTGTATATCACAACCAACTCTAACATGTTTGTTTGCAGAGGGAAGACACAGACAGACTACGCTAACGACATGTGATGTTACAACACTGGTGAAATATTAGTGTGTTCACGACATTTTTCGTATGGGCAAAAGTATTGATATCAGGATGGTGATTCTTATGTGTATGTCATTTGGCATTTTGTACAAATGTAGGCTGATAATAAATATATGATATCATTTCATTCATTTCAAAGGTTTATTTGCATGACGCACAAACAGACACAATTGAAAGGTACAAATGTGCATGACACGAATTCAAACGTGGTGCAGATGTGTGTCACAGGTTGATCTGGCTGTAGGCTGTGGCACTTGGCCAGAGGTGGCGCTGGTTGACTCGACTCCATGTTAGTGCACAAAGTAAACAGCACGCTGTAGTTGTGAAGCAAAAACGCTGAATTCGGAGAAATAAACCGTGCGAGGGGAACGATAACGACGACAAGAGTCTCCCGATCGTTTACTCTTGCTGTCCTGTGAACAACAACGGCGTGGTGTTACTTGTTTGCTGTTTTCGCGATCGCGTCACGCATGAGGATATCACCAGGTAAACTCGCCACATTTTTAAACATTTTGTTGTTCAACAGCATCAAGACTGACGGAGTGTGTTTGAGACAACCTCACAAGTGTCACAGGTGACACATTTGGCGTTTTTTTGCTGGTTTGTCGGTAGCAGCTCCTGAAACGCAAGACTGCCACACATCTGTTCGACCAACGCCAGTTGATCTAAACGCCAGTAGATCTGGAACACCGGCTATCACAGCATGCTTACCTTCCTGTCTGACCGAACTCATCTCTTCACGCCGAAGCACATTAACTTCCTCCTCTTGACTCCTTGAAACAGATGGCAGTTCACTGATGGTTGCGCCTTTTACTGACACACAATGCAACAAACGCAAATATCACAGCATCGCAGGTTTTAATCCATCCTTCGGAAGCTGTTTCACAACTATCCTTGCCAGAACGTGGTTACTCTTCTTCTCCGAAAGTGTTGCTGGGATCGTTTACGCCACGGTGCGCGTTGCTGCCTCCTGGAGTTCGTAATAGAAATATCCTCTTCATCTTGTGTTTGGACCACACTTTATTTCTGCGAAATTACATAAAATGTTATGCGCTTAATTATTGAATATTATTCAAGTAATTACAGGTAGTTTGGTACACATTAAAGCTTTTGTCCCTAAAGTTCGGTTGTATTACAAATCAATTAACGTCACTGAAAATAAGGGAATGAAGAGACAATATTACATCTTCTACTTTTTTAATGTTAATTACACACTCATATGTTAAACATATGAGTGTGTAATCAATATAAAATGATAAAATAGAGATTACAAAAAGAGCTTTCAAAAAATGTTTATTTTTGGAGTAAATATATTGTGAGTTATAATCACAGGTGTTAATGCACACTGAGGGAAAAATATAATTCAGCAAACTGTTTCACGCATGACATGAACAATACAGGGATGGCCAGTCGTAATACCAGTTATTCTGGTATCTAATTAAAAAAGAAATCCATTTGCTTTGCCCAAACCAAACACCTGCTGTTCCTGAATAATACATTGTACAAAATTAAAAATAATACTACTAATTAAAGATCATTACAAAAAAATTAATGAACAAATTACTGCATTAGCATTCACCATTGCTCAATTCCTCTTTAATGGGGAAAAAGAGGAAATATCTGAAATATCTATTGAATAACTGATGCCCTGTGTCCAACAAATCACTTCCTTTGTCAAAATAACTTTTTCAGATCTTTAATGCTTAGCAAATACGTTATACTTCTCCCACAATCAAAGCTGTGGTATAGACTTTTATTTATTTTATTTTAATTTTTTTTAAGTTAACTAATTTATATTAGATTATATTTCATTTAAATTTATGTGTAATGTTGATGCAAATTGAATAAAAGAAAAAAAAACCCAGACAAATAAAAATTTTTAGTCGCAAATGTCATAAAAATGCTGAATGCACAAATGCTGAAAGAGAAGGAACAACAGGAAGCAATACACCAGGAGATGCAACGTAAGCTCCACGATGTGAAAACAATGCATGTTGAGAAAAAAAATGAAGGGTTGCAAACAAAGTTTGATGAAGCACTCCATCGAAAAATAAAAATGCTGAAAGAAAAGGAACAGCAGGACTCAATACACCAACAAATGAAGTCTAAGCTTCAAGATTTGGAAGCAATACACCAGCAGATGCAGTGCAAGCTTCAGGTTACTGAGAAAAATAATGGAAGTTTGTGCGTAATGTTTGGTAAAGTGTTGAAAAGAAATACAGAAGTGGTTAAAAAGAAAGAACAGCAGGAGGTTATCCACCAGCACATGCTGTGCAGGCTCCAAACCATGGAAGCATTACATCATCAGATGCTGTACAAGCTTCACATCACGGAAAAAAATAATGAACGCTTACACGTAATGTTTAATGAAGCACTGAGACGAAACACAGAAATGTTGAAAGACAAGGAGCAAATGAAGCAATGTGCAAACAAATACAGGGCAAACTTCAAGACATGGAAGCAATTCAGCAAAAGCTCCAGAGCAAGCTTCAAGTCACCGAAGGTTTACACATAATGTTTTACTAAGCAGTGAGAATTAATACTGAATACTGAAATGCTTAAAGAGAAAGGAGAAACAGGAGCTATACACCAAGAGACTATGTGCAAACTTCAAGTATCAGAGAAAAATAATGAAGGTTTGCGTGTTCGATAAAGCACTCCAAAGAAATATGCAAATGCTTTAGAAGAAGGAACAATAGGAAGCAGTTCACCAACAGATGCAGTGCAAACTCAAAGACACAGAAAGAAAATGGAAGCATTACAAGAAATATTCGATAAAGAACTCAAAGAAAACTCAGACCTGCTAAAAGAGAAGGAAAAACTCCAGAAACCCAGAGAGAGATGCAGTATATTCTTTAAGACTTTGAAACATAAAATACAGAGTTGTGAGTATTAATAAAGGACAAAAACACTGAACTCAAGGAAGAGAAAGAGCAGCTTGAGAAAATATGCAGAGAAATAGAGCCAAATCCAAGAAGTGGTGACCAAAAACACCCAATTACAAGCACTCTACAGCAAAGTCCATTACGCAAACACCAAAATGCAAGAGTAAAAGCAACGACAGGAGAAAAATCTCAAAGACATACAGTCTTTATTTCAAGAATTACAGAAGAGACATGAAGAGTTAAAAGCCATCTATCACAAATAACAACAAAGAAACAAGGACATGCATGAGGCAAACGAAGAACTGCAGGAGAAAAACAAAGCCCTGCGAGAAAAGCAAAAGGAAAACCAGGAAACATTAGAAGAACTGGAGAGAAGGTGGAAGGTCAAGATGACATGCAGACGTTCAAACCAAGTATCGAAATGGAGAAGAACTGTGATGAAAATGACTTTGAAAATGGCATGGATGTTGGTGCAACAAGGTTGGTGCGCAGTCATTTGAATATTGCCTTAAGCAGCTTAGCGAACCAAACCCGAGATAACACCATTTTTCTTAAACCGCTGTTATGCTAAAGCAGGATTAGTTCAAGTTTCTTAATTTAATGACAACTATAATCAATTCTTATGGAAGCACACTTTCAAAAAAAAAACCTTAAAATTTCTTTTTGAACAATTGTTCAAAATCGGACTTATCTACGTCTTACAAATATCAAAGTCCGATGTAAAGCTTTGCAGGCACTTGAATGTCCTACTTAGTATTATTCTCTAACAAAACCACATTATTTCATCATGTTTTTATACTGTCTGTTTTCCTCTTTGTGTAATACTTTGGCGGTTTATGTGCAAAGACCAGAAACTCAAACTGAAACCACAGGTTTAATTCTGACAGGGTCCTGCGGGCTGATCTGTAAACCACCAGACAGTAAAGCCATCATTTGTTAACAAATACACCAAAATATGGGAACTAAATCCACAATATTGTGGTGACATAAACATCACAAAAACCTCCCCAGATTCACCTGTTGTATAAAAAGGACATCCCAAGCAAATAGTTAAAAGTCAGTCTTTTTCCACAAAATGTTTTATTGAGAATGTTTTTTGTACAAGTTTGTTCTGAAATGCAATTATTTTTACATATTCAAAGACTTTATCTTACACTTAAGACAAATCCAAGTTATTTAATATATGGCCTATGTACAGTCTGTTTGGAAAAGTTATTATTGAAAGTACACAAAGCAGACAACTAAAAACAAAACAAGACATAAGACTGCATGATGTGGGTAACAAGAGTCAATGAAAGCTGTCATTTAATACTGAAGCTCCCCGGGAATGCCTTAAATTAAAAATGAGTTTTGAATGTTTCCCAGAGGTTGGAACCCAATGTGAGCTCCATCTCTTCTTCTCGGAGGACCCTGACCCAATAAACACTTCAGTGCAGTGTCCCGATCAGAAACATACACACTCCTCGACTCTGACAGTTCACCTCCTGGTTTACACCATTAACTGACTGGCAGGTTAACTAAAAAAAAAAAATTAAATAAAGCTGAAAGTAAAAGTAGGAGATAACACTAAGCACACTGAAGACAGATGACCGTCACCATCCAAATCAAGTATGCCTGCATACCAAAGCATTTGTCAGTCCAGAAGGGGGGAGGGACTCCTGCAGGAAGCCTATAGATGAATATAGGAAGCTTTAATCACGTTTAATCAGGTAGAAACATGGATAAAGCACAGCCAAATGTCTTTCTTTGCATCATTTTGGAAGGTCTGTGGGGAAAACAAATGGAGTGAAGAGTCAGCATATTGTCCCAGCACCTCACAGTACCCGATTTCAGCGGAGACTCCTGAAGGTTCCTCAAACGTCCTAAAAAAATTGCAGTGCCGATGATGCAGGGGCTTCTCATGGCTGTAAAATAAACGCGGGTTTTGTGGTGCTAAAAAAAGTTGGGTCAAAAGCAAGAGCACGATGGCTAGAAGAATAGGCCTTCAAAGCTCCCTACTTCACTCTGTTCTTTCACAAATATTTCAAAGTACTGGTAGATAATGGTGACGGCCAGCAGGATACCAGTGCCAGAGCCAATGGCTCCAAGGAAGTCTGCCATCACTGACAAACCACCGATACACAGTCCACCAAAGGCAGCAGCAGTGGGAATGTATCTAAAATGAAAACAGAGAAATTAAGGAAATTACACACCCTGTGTTTTTTTGTTGAAAATGCAATCTGTAGTAAGGATGATAGCATTCACATATACGGCTTAAGAAAAAAGAAGAAGAAAGAAAGGGAATACGCAATCAGTTTAACATAAAGACACAAAGTCAGTTAAAATTAATAAATATCACCCTGTCAATTTAGAAAGCACAAGCCATTGTGAACTCATTTCATCTACTGTGGTGTAAATGAAAGTGACAACAAATGCACTGGAGACAACAATAATAATTCCTCCAAAAGGGAATGATTGTAGTCACCAAAACCTTTCACAGAGTTTTTACTAGTGTCTTTTTTGTTCACTGCTGGCAACATGAGACAATTCAAGTTCCAGCTCTTCCTGGATGGCACATTGAAAAGTGCCGCTGCACCTACCACAGTCTCAAGAGTGTGGAGGAAATAGTAGGAGAAGATCATCAATTCAGCAATAGGAGCTGTATCTGCTCCAGCACTGCCAGAGCCCTACAAAACGACCTACCCCCCAACCCTCCATGTGCATTATTCCAACTAAAGTGTCAGATACAGACTCGACAAGTGTTACACAAAGGCCGCAATCCTTTAGTGGAACCTGTGCCAACAGACTGGCACCATGCAGTTTGACTGGCATTCCCCCAGAGAAAACCAGAGCTGGCAGGTTCGCCACTGGCGCCCTATTTTCTTCAGTGATGAAAGGAAGGAAGTTCACCTCATGTGAGCATGTGAAAGACAGACGTTCATGCTTCCTATCCCTGACTTTGTGTTATACACTGATGATCATGTTCCCTTACATTTTTGAGAAGTGTACACTCACTTAACTAAGTAGTGCTTAAAAGAGCAGTTTAGCAAAAAGTGTGGGTTGGCATTATTTATATGTAGGAAATGTGAAAAGCAGTTATATGGAGGCTGTGTCTGGATGAACTCATGACATAACCTCCTGAACCAGAGCATTGCATAACAAACACTTGAAACACAAAATTGTTCTGTATATTTTGGGAAGCTGGCGAAAATCTAGAAGGTCAACAGGTGTAACAGATCTTGTATTTTACCTGTTAAGCTCATGGACCATTGAGGTCTCTCTGTGTCCCCTCATCACCATCTGCTGCTCCTTCAGCTGTTTTGCAACCTGCATGACAGGAAATGGAATAGAGCTCTAAGAACGAGTTTTCTTGAAACAATGTCATAACACAACCTACTAGAAAGCAGTAATAACTTACATCTTTTGCAGAGGAGCCTGATACTTCAATCCAGGTTTTGGAGAAAAAGGCACATGAACCAAGCATGAAGATGATGTAGATTACTGCGTGGACTGGGTCCTCCAGAACAGAGCCAAATGATTCAGGTGGAGAGAAGTAGTAACAGAGTCCCCCGACTGGGTAAGCACGGGCCGGGCCACCAGACGATGTGTCCTGGGAAAACGGGAACAAAACGTACTCCATCAGTCACTAATGTTAACATGATAATGAGTTGTCAGACTCCGGTACAATCTTTCCACAATTTTATTTTGTTTCCTTTTATCAATAACCAAAAATATCCAAGAATAGGCTTGTCCTGGCACACAGGTGTGAATGTCATGGTAAGCTTACATAAATGCAGCTTGTGTAGTTAGAAAAATATGGTTAAAAAACAAAACAAAACTGACTGTTTGAGAGGAGGTAGTTTTTATAAAGAAGATGGATCGCCAAACCATTAGCAGAGGCATTTATTTTTGGGTTGTTAGGTGTTGGGTCTTTTTGCACTTTAAATAAGGCATTTTGCAGGTCAACACACTAACAAACTGAACTGAAGAATCTATAAAACACAAACATGTACTCACAGACCACGTTCCGAGCAGATTAACCAGGAAATTGCCACTGAAGCGCGTGGAGAGCATCTGGGAGATCACATACAAGTTGGAGACCAATGCAGACTGCAGGATGATGGGAATGTTGGAAGTATAAAAGAGCTTGATGGGGTAGGTGTTGTACTGTCCACGGTAACGAGCTGACTTGATTGGCAGATCCACCCTGAATCCCTGTGAGAGAAGAGATTAATTCATCACACTGATTTATTTTTATTTTTTTAAATACACGTTTTAAATCTCAAGTGGGTTAGTGTGAAGTCAGACAAAAGAAAAGAAAAGCAACCGACCTGAAAGTATATCACTACAGCAAAAACAAAGACTGTAGCAATCAGGTTCATGAGGTTGGGCAGGTTCTGTCTGTAGAAGGCCTCTCTCAGAGCACGCACTTTGTCAGTCCTTGTGGCAAGCAAATGGAAAAGAGCAATGATCGCACCCTCAAACTCCGTGCCTGGAAACACAGAAAAAAACCCTCTCAAATTAGAAACCTCGTTTTGGATTGCAAAGATGCAACATGGTTTTTTTTTAAATTATTATTTAATTTAAAAAAAAATCACTTTGTAAAAACCAATTATTGGTTCCTTACCTCTTCCAGTGTTCACAGTAGTGGGACTGAAGGCCTTCCACACAATCGTTTCACAGATGTTGGTAGCAATGAACAAGGAAATGCCTGAACCAAGACCATAGCCCTTTTGGAGCAACTCATCCAGCAGCAGCACAATCAGCCCAGCCACAAACAGCTAGAGAGAAACGTAACAGTTCGAGTCATATGAGATTGCTATGGAGATTTGCCATGTTTGGAAAGTTTTGAGTATCGACTCCAACAAACACATTACGTCTTCTGTTTTTACATTTAAAATTAATAAAAAATTATGTAGGCTTGTGGAATGAAAGATTAATAAAAAAAATAATACTGACAGCAGATGGGATACATTCAAAAATTTTACTCCACTTCGTTCTCACATTCACAAGATTATAAGAAGCTGTGGTGACAGCAAAACCCCCTCAGCTCACAACCCCAGCAGGTTGTGAGCTGAGCAGAATAAATGAAAAAGAAATGATTTCAATTGATTCATTTTTTTTGAAAATTACTGCATCTATACCTGTTGTTACGTCATCAATGAGTATAACAGTTACCCTAAATGATAAATAAAGCTGAAAATAACTGAAATTTAATTATGTTTCCTAGCCCAAAGAGTTCTTTAAAGTACCAGTAGCGTCATCTCAGTAACAGAAAGTACAGCGTATGTGTGCTTTAGGTTGAGAGCGTGAAAGTAACATCTCCTTGGGAGTATATTTATGCTCACAGGTTTAAAACTATTACCAACTAATAACAATTTAAAAAAGGCTGATTTTAATCAAAGGGTTTTCACTGGTATTCTTTGAGTGTTTATGAAAAGGTAGCAGACAAGGCTTTGGGAAAAGACAAGCTGGAAAAAAAAATCTCCATTGCCTCAGCCTTTTGTAAAGAGATTAGAATTTTGTATTGCTGTATAATCAACTACTAATCACACAACTCTAATATGAATGCTGAACCAGACCTTGTACTTAGTTACCCTGTATTTGACAGAGTAACTAATGAAACCTCTCTCTGAAATGCGCCTCGTGCACTTCTTTAATTGTGATGTCAACATTAAGTTTAATAAGAATGACATTGAATAAACAGTAATGCCAGTGTAAGGGACATGTCTGTAATAATAACGTTCATAAAAACAAAAACAACATTGTTGGAAACGCTGAGGAACCAAACAATTAATAATTAATTAATAAAACAATTTATTTAATTTATATTTATATACATGTCCTTAGGGCTGCTCAATTAATCGAATTTTAATCACGATTACGATCTGGGCTTTCAACGATCATTAAAAATGACTGAGCCGATTATTAGACCCTCCCTCATGCTTTACTCTCGCGCTGCTCCGTGTGGTAAGTCAAGCGCACCGCTCTCCATTTCGAACACGCGTCACAACAATTAAGAGGACCCGAGGGAAGCTCGGAAAGCTAAGCAGAAGTTATTTGGAGAGGAGAGTGACTGCCGTTGGTTGAAAAGAGGTTAAAAAAAAAAACTTCAGTGGTGTGGAAACATTATGGGTTGGCGGAGTTAGACGTGGATCAAGTAGACAGTGTGTAAACTTTGCTACGATGTAGTAGCTGCACCACAGAGCAACACTGCAAAGTTGACTAAACATAGATGTTTACATTTTTCATTTATTTCTTATATTGCAAACATTTGCACTGTTATCAGTATTTGTACACTATTTTATATTATTTTTTAAAGTCATTATTCAATACATTGTTATTGTTAACCCTTTAAAGCCGGTCAGAGCAGCACACTCCGTTTTGCGTAACTATTTTTAAATCCCTGTAGAACCTGAACCGCTAAGCTAGCGCAATAATTTGTTTTGCATATGAAACCGGAGGAGTTGTACTTACATCTTATGCCATCAGCTTGTCCTCGGTCACGGTTTCCTTCCACATAAAGCTTTGCAAAAATTGCATAAAAAGCGCTTGCAGGAACAAAAACATAATATTTCAGAAACACGCTTTGCCGATCCATCAGCTGTTCCTAACACTTCCCACTTTGAAAAAGACGTCAACTCGAACTATCGCATTTCCTGCCCGAAACCGGAAGTGATGTCATTTTTGCGGAAAATGTAGTTTTTTACTTGTAGGCCTTAAGTAAAAAACTATACTATACTATACTTATACTAGTGTTTTTATAAGTCATGTTTGACTCTATACTTTTCTGAATAGTTGCTGGGATGCTTAGAACTCGAATTGCACAGCTGGAAATAGTTTATTTTGATGCACCTGCTGTTTTCTTTGCAAATTTGCATCATAGGATTGTTTTTTTTGTTTTTCCTGCAGTATATAAAAATTGCTGTATCTCCAAAATAAAACTATGAAGACACTCAAAATAAATTTCCTGTTGTTGTAAACTATTTTTTGCAACTTTTTTGTATTTAAAGTTTTGAGGGATAAACCTCTTAAATTTCTCCAAGTAGAAATATATGTAAACAAAACAAAAACGATTTTCAATTTTTTTGTAGTTTATTGCACTTGTTTGCAATTAATGTAGTTACTATGGACTTAATGCATACATATTATTAAAATATGGGCTATAACAGTTGTATTGATGTATAGCAACTTGAAATGCTCCCACAAATGGCACTACAGCATGTACAAAAAAAATAATATAAGCTCTGGCGGACTTGGTTCTATGGTAGGTCTTAAAGGGTTAAATAAATATCGTCAAATAATCGTGATCTCAATTTCAGTGAAAATAATCGTGATTATCATTTTTGCCATAATCGAGCAGCCCTACATGTCCTGACATTACACAGTTCAGGTATGTTTGCAGATATTCATCCTGTTCTCACCTGAATGATGATCAGCAGACAGATCCCTGCACCCATCTCTGACGGATCTCCGTACATGCCAGTCATCACATACACAATAGCCTGTCCAATGGTGATGATCATGCCAAACACTGAAGAAAATAAATAAATAAATAAAAAAAATCAGAGGTCAGAGACCCTAAAGTCTTGATAGGCAATTTCAAACTACTTCAAACCAGCACCTGAGCAGAGATTACATACATTTTTGTGCTCCATTAAAAAGCGCTCTGTCCTTTGGAGTGTCTCCAACTTCGATGATCTTAGCTCCAGCAAGCAGCTGCATGATCAGGCCTGAGGTGACAATTGGCGAGATACCCAGCTCCATCAAAGTACCTAGAAGAAAATGTTCAAGTTAGACCCCAGAAAACAGCAGACATATATCTAACTTATACACAAATATATTAAAAAGTATATACCTCTGTTTGAGGCCAGAATGACTCTCATCCAGTAGAAAGGATCTGCAGAGTCTGAGGACATTATGCCAAACAGGGGAATCTGAAAAGCAACATATTGCATTTACAGTCGAGTCTTAATTGGCTGCATGAAGTGTTATAATTGTGTGTCCCCTGAATTCACTGACTTCAGCTTGATACTTTGACTATTATGTAAGAAACATTCCTGTAACAGACAACTTAATGTAATAATAACATTGTAATAATTTATGCTAAGTTTTTTTTTACTTATTTAAGCTGTTGAGGTTTTTTCCCCTATTAAAAACATAATAAAAATGTAAATACACAAACTAAACAACAGTGAGACTCACCTGGCAGCACACCAGAAAGATGAAAAGAGTGATAGCAGTCCATAACACCTTCTCTCTGAACTGGATCTAATGGTTGAGCAAATGTAATAAGTTTAAAACGAGGGGAGGGGGGTAAAAAAATTAAAGCAAACACAATATAAAGCTTACTGATTGCTAATTGTTTATTTAGAACTATGAAAACAAAGGGGAGGTATTTAAAAACACACATACCTTTCTTTCGGGTTTTTGGATCTCTGGCAGCACAGCACAGAAAGGCTTTATCACCTCCAAGAATTTGACTGAAAACAAACAAACAAAGAAACAAACATGAGTAAAAAGGTGATCATATCTGGTTATCATCAGCGGGACGTGGTAATGAATGGGGGGCGGACTTTACAGACAAATGTGAATGTACCAACAATGTACCTGGAGTAAAGCAAAGCTTTGAAAAAAAAAATCAGTTTCCTGTTGTTATGTCAGATCTTTACAGTACCTCTACAACCTACATGTTTCTAGTAATGCAAGGCAGGAAACAGGAACAGCGGACTCACAAAAAACAGAGCGTCTTATGCGTCGTCATCACTAGACTGTCAATGTCTTTGAATGAGTGGCTAACAAGTTAGCGTAAAGGTCTCGAAATTAAGCCACTCACCGTATCGCTTTTAAAGGATATCTACAGACTAGAAAACTAGTTTGCCAAAATATCACCTAGTTATTAAGCTAAACCCTACAACTACTTCTCATTAGAAATATTTTCATAACAGGGAAAAAACCATTTATCAACCAGGAAGCTAGCGACTAAATGCTAGCTGCATGCGATCAACGCCAGTTGCTAGTTACCGTTAGCTAACTAAGTTGTCAAAAACACATAAAACACTGTTTCAGTTTTGCTCCTCGTTTTTTGCAGATCACAGTCTTAAAAATCATGTGCCAAAGTGAAACTTACTGCCCATGATGTCCCAACTGGTCTCTTTGTACGGTTCTTCACAGTGGAAATGAGACCAGCTTGAGCCTGAGTAACTGAGCCACCGGGAGGAAAAGGAGGCGACACGTCATCACTACAGACACGAAGACCAGCGATTTAAAGAGACAGCGACCTTTTAACTGAACATCACATATCACAGTTGCAATACAAAGAAACGAAGAACAAATATGAAAAGCTACATTTTAATAGACCTACTTTAATTTTTGACATACTTGTGTAAAGCAAACAACCCCGGAGCCTGACAGTCCCAAAGAAACAGAGGGACAATATTTTTCAGCTGCTACTACTGCAGTTAAAGTTACAAATCGTAAAATATCGCCACTTGATGTCAATAGATTGCAGAGTGCAGTCAAATGAATTTGTTGCCTGTGTCATGCGCGCTGATTCTGATGTCACGTCTTGTGTCCTGTCCACTGGGCAGTCCAGCACCTCTCGATTTTTGTAACCTGGCGCACTGTGCCGCAGCTTGGTTGAAGTAACAAGTGTACAATCGTGTCAGATTTTATTGCCATTTTAGTGGAGTTGTTGGAAAAGTTGGAAAACGTTACAACAACAAAAAACGTTAGACAACATCTTGGCTTTGACCTTTTTCCTCTGGCATAACCAGCCAGGCTTGTAACCAACCAGTTGGACATGTCTAATCTGCTGACAGTGAGTAATTGCAACAATAATGGGAATAAATAAGCATGTTTATGCATATTTTCACGTGTAACAGTTCAGTTCAGGAAATAAATCTTGATGTGATGAGGAAGAAAATGTTTTTTTAAATAGATGCTAGTTGCATTGTCTCTTTCCTTTGCATTTTTGATTCTTTGGTTAAAGACTTTCAGTGAAGCAGTGGTAGAAGACGGTCAGCAGCTCCTTCTTCAGGTCCATTTTTCTGAGGATTCTCAGAAAGTGGAGACGCTGTTGGGCCTTCTTCAAAACCGCAGAGGTGTTTGAGCTCCATTGGAGGTCTGTGTCTATGTGCACACCCAGGAACTTGAAACTGGACACCCTTTCCACACACTCCCCGTTGATGCTGACAGGCTGCAGCTCAAACTTCCTGCTTCTGAAGTCGACTACCAGTTCTTCTGTCTTGGTGGTATTGAGGTCCAGGTTGTTGTCTACACACCAATCTGTCAGCCTCTGAACCTCAGCTCTGTATGCCGTCTCATCTCCCCCTGAGATGAGCCCCACCACGGTGGTATCATCTGCAAACTTAATGACTGCGTTGTCTGGGTGGGAACTAACACAGTCATGTGTGTACAGAGTGTACAGTAGAGGACTCAGTCAGTACACAGCCTTGTGGAGAGCCGGTGTTAAGGCTGAGGGGTGAGGAAAGATGAGGCCCCACTCTTGTGGTGTATTCATAATTGTCTCTGGTACATTTGTTGTATGGGCAGTATGTGTTCACTGTTTGATTGTGTAATTACGTGTTACGCACTGGCAATGCATGCCGGTAGATGGTAATACAGGAAGTAAAAGAGATGGTCTTACCGCACACAGTGGTCCCGCGTACTTATTCAGATTCAGAGTAAGAATCACACATGGTGTCAGAAGTGCTGTGTGACTCGTAAGACTCCATACATCTGCCGAGTGTGAGGAGAAGGGGAAGGTGGAAACAAAATGCCGAATGACGACGTAGACGATCGTCCGAGGGCAGGAGTTAGCACCGCGGCTAGCACTCCCAGCGCTACGTTTAGCATCCAACCACCGGAGCCCTTTGATTTTTCCAAACCACACGAATGGACAAGATGGGTCCGTCGCTTCGAGAGATTCCGTCAGGCAAGTAATCTGTCTGCGAGCTCGGAGGAAAATCAAGTGAACACTCTCATATATTGTATGGGAGACGAAGCGGATGACGTCCTGAGAGGACTAAAGTTAAGTGATGTAGACCAACGGGACTATGCTAAAGTGAGAGATAGCTTCCACAACTTTTTCATTGTCAGGAAAAATGTTGTTTATGAGCGCGCACGTTTTAATATGCGCAAACAAGAGCCGAATGAGACTGTTGATGCATTCGTGACTGCCTTGCATGCATTAGCAGAGCACTGTAACTACGGACCGCTCCACGATGAGCTGATAAGAGACAGAATAGTAGTGGGCTTGGCCGACACGAGGCTGTCTGAGCGCATGCAGATGGAAAAAGACTTGGACTTGGATAAAGCTATAAATATGGCCAGGCAGTCAGAAGAAATCAAAAAGCAACAGTCAGCTTTGAGAAGTGAAACAAATGTAATGCATGTAAATGCGAAAACAGTTGACAGAGTGATACAAAAGCACGACAAAACAAAGTTCAACATGTTCAAAAATAAAACTGTCAAAACACAACAGCAATATAGCAAGAGACAAAGTAACAAATGCTACAAGTGCGGAGGCTCTCCACATCCGAAACCTGAGTGCCCAGCAAATGATGCAAAATGTCATTTATGTGGAAAAAAAGGTCACTACCAGCGAGTCTGCAGACAAAGCAAGACAGTGCAAAGTATTGAGGAGGAAGAGGAGCAAGGTTTCTTCCTAGGCTCAGTTTCCAGTGACGGCCAGGCGTGGACAGCCAACATACAAGTGAAAGATGCAAAAATCACTTTCAAACTGGATACTGGAGCAGATGTGACTGTAATAGCTGACTCGGACTTATCAAAGATTTTTGCTAACGAACACAGACCAGTTCTCCAGCAGCCAGAAAAACCTTTGTTAGGCCCTGGAAAAACACCACTGGACGTTGCAGGTTTTACAAAGCTACAGCTCAACTACGGAGCGAAACAGACAACAGAGAAGGTCTATGTTGTAAGAAACCTGAGCACTCCACTGCTAGGCCTGCCCGCCATTACAGCTCTTGGCCTGCTGGTGCGAGTTGACGCGGTTTCAATGGACACTCTGAAGACTACTTACCCTAAACTTTGCAATGGTCTAGGGAAAGTGCAGTGGGCCTATCACATTAAACTCAAACCGAATGCTGTGCCGTACTCACTCAAAACTCCGCGAAGGCTTCCTCTGCCTCTGATGGGAAGGGTAAAAGAGGAACTCCAACGAATGGAAGAGCTTGGTGTCATTACCCGAGTTGAGGAACCAACGGATTGGTGTGCCGGCATGGTTGTTGTTCCAAAGAAAAACAGCCCTAGGCTAAGACTTTGCGTAGACTTTACCGGACTAAATGAGTATGTGTGCAGGGAAAAATATGTGCTGCCATCGGTTGAACAAAGTCTCGGAATGCTCGCAGGAGCCAAAGTGTTTAGCAAACTGGATGCCAACATGGGCTTCTGGCAGATTCCCCTGTCCGATGAGTCTGCCAAACTCACCACCTTCATCACACCCTTTGGGCGGTTCCACTTTAACCGCCTACCGTTTGGGATCAACTCAGCGCCCGAACACTTTCAGCACATGATGGCGGAGGTCATCGAGGGTCTCGAAGGAGTGGTGTGTCACATTGACGATGTGTTGGTGTGGGGACGTAACCATCAGGAGCACGATTCCCGTCTCCATGCTACACTGCAAAGACTGGAAAAAGCAGGCATAACGCTGAATGTTGAAAAATGCGAGCTCTCCCAGAGCAAGGTTGCTTTCTTGGGTCACATCATAGCGGATACAGGAATCAGTCCTGACCCGAAGAAAACGGAGGCAATTACAGAAATGACAGAGCCAACTAATGTGTCAGAGTTGCGCAGTTTTCTGGGCATGGTGAATCAAGTGGGCAAGTTCATCCCCCATTTAGCTGAAAAAGACAAAGCCCTGCGAGATCTTCTTTCCAAAAAGAACGCATGGTATTGGGGAACTGACCAAGTGAGAGCTTTCAAAACATTACGAGATGCCCTGACCTCACCCCCAGTGCTCGAAATGTATGACCCCAACAGAGACATTAAAGTATCAGCAGATGCTTCATCCTATGGTCTCGGAGGTGTTCTTTTGCAGCTGTGGGAAGAAGGATGGCGACCAGTGGCGTATGCATCGAGGTCCCTTTCTCCTACAGAACAACGATACGCACAAGTGGAAAAAGAGGCACTGGCATCTACATGGGCGTGTGAGCGTTTTCGTGATTTCCTGATTGGTAAACATTTTTGTCTTGAAACGGACCACAAACCTCTCGTTTCCTTATTGGGAGGACAAGCTCTGGATCTCTTGCCACCCAGGATCCAGCGATTCAGAATGAGACTCATGCGTTACTCGTACACTGTGCAGTACGCCCCAGGGAAATTGCTCTGGACAGCAGATACTTTGTCCCGCTCACCTCTGAAAAAACCAATGAACCTGTCAGACAAAGAGCTAATGGAAAGCACAGACATATATGTTGACAGTATTGTAGCAAACATGCCTGTCAGTTCATCATATATGCAAACACTGAAGGAACAACTGAAAAGCGACAGTGTGTGTGCTCGCGTCACGGACATGTGCACCGAAGGCTGGCCAGAACATGCAAAACAAGAGCCTTTACTGCGAAATTACTGGCCTGACCGAGCCACGCTCACTGTTGAAGACGGCCTTTTGTTAAAAGACACACAGCTTGTCATTCCTTCAGCAATGAGAAACGAGGTGCTGGAAAAACTACACGAAGGACATCAAGGTGTTGTAAAATGTAAAGCTCGTGCACGCCAAACAGTGTGGTGGCCCGGGCTGAGTCAACAAATCTCTGAGATGGTGCTCAAGTGCAAAACGTGTATTCAAGAAAGACACAATAACAGTGAGCCACTCATGCCAACAGAATACCCTGCCCGCCCATGGCAGAGAGTGGGCACAGATCTTTTCGAGCTGGGAGGGAAAACTTACCTTCTCGCTGTTGACTATCACTCTAGATTTGTTGAGATTGCTTTGTTAAACAGGACAAAATCAAACGATGTCATTACTCACCTGAAATCTTTCTTTGCCCGTCACGGCATCCCAGAGGTCCTCATGTCTGATAATGGGCCACAGTATTCAGGTCAAATCTTTACAGACTTTGCAGCAGCATACGGCTTTAAACACATCACAAGCAGTCCCAAGTTTCCGCAAAGTAATGGAGAAGCAGAACGTGCTGTGCAGACTGTAAAAAATCTTCTGAAAAAAGCAGCTGATCCTTATCTAGCTCTTCTTGCCTATAGAGCTACACCACTGCAGTCCGGATACAGCCCTGCAGAGCTTTTAATGGGCAGACGTCTGCGAACCACACTGCCGATGCTTCCATCGCAGCTGGAGCCCACACTGCCGGACAACGCACTGCTCGCTCGAAAGGAAAGGGAGAAGAGGATGATGGACATGGCAAACTTCAACAGGCGCCACCGCGCAAAACCTTTATGCAGCCTGTCCCCAGGAGAGCAAGTTTGGGTGACTGATGTCAAAACTACAGGCACTGTTATCCAAAATCACTCTACACCCCGATCATACACAGTGGAGTTACCACAAGGGACTGTGAGGCGTAATCGTGTGCATTTGATTCCTTTAAGTTCACCTGTGCATGAACCTGCTAATGTGCCTGTGTTGCAGAAGCCTCAAACACCCAGTGTGATCCCTGCTACACCTGTTAACACTGATGTGGTCAGAACCAAGTCAGGGAGGCCAATAGTTAAACCTAAAAAGTTAGATCTGTAAGAAAAAAAAAAAGGTTGTTGTTATGTAACTGTGTTATAAGGGTTTTGTAGAGCACAGTAAAATAAAGCTAAAAAGAGTTGTTAAGAAAAGAAAAGAACAAGAAAACAAAAGGTTAAAAATGTAATGCAGATTGTTTGCCAGATGTTCTTGTATGGCTTTGAAAAAGAGAAGTTCTGTCCTGAGAAAAGGAATATTCTGTTTTTGTTTAAAAGGGGAGATGTGGTGTATTCATAATTGTCTCTGGTACATTTGTTGTATGGGCAGTATGTGTTCACTGTTTGATTGTGTAATTACGTGTTACGCACTGGCAATGCATGCCGGTAGATGGTAATACAGGAAGTAAAAGAGATGGTCTTACCGCACACAGTGGTCCCGCGTACTTATTCAGATTCAGAGTAAGAATCACACAACTCTAACTCTCTGTACACGGTCTGACAGGAAGTCTCTGATCCAGCGGCAGGTGGTAGAAGGAAGTCCAATATCCAGCAGTTTAACTATTAGTCTGTCTGGGAGTATCGTATTTAAAGCAGAGCTAAAGTCAACAAAGAGCAGCCTGGCATAACGCCCTTGTTGTTCCAGGTGAGAGATAGTGGTGTGGAGCGTTGTAGCAATGGCATCTTCAGTTGGTCTGCTAGCTCTGTGTGCGAACTGGAGCGGGTTGTGAAGGAAATTGCCGTCCCGGGTTTCCTCCGTGGCGTGAGCGATAAGCAGAGTTTTGTCCTTTCCTTCTAAGATTCCTAATTATTTAAAGTAACACTCAGGTATGCCATTCAGCGTGTTAGTACGAGCTCGGGAGCAGCTTGGGAGAACAAGAAAACAGAGACTGCTTTAGGTTGCCCTCCCAATCGACTCAAAGGTTTATTTGATACACAGCAGTTTATATAGAGGAAAAAAAGGTTCGTGTGTCAGCAAGTTCTCAGTTCAAACCGGTACAGACCAAATAAGGAAACGTCTTCCTGCCTTGTGAGCAAAGAAGTATCCTGTGTGTAGTTTATCAGTTCAGCTACAATTTATGATCATCCCAGCAAAATACACAGAATACAGAGTTCTTTCATTAGTGAATTCTGAAACAAACCACCTGGCCTTTAACGAGCCTTTTTCTAAGAGATAAGGAAGGGAGGATGGGAGTAAGGAAGTGGTCTCGTCTCTGTGGTGTTTTCGACCTTGGGGTACCAGCCTGTGAGTCTTACACATTAATTCTTGGGTCAGAGAGAAAGAGAAAAACAACTAGTAAATGGACCTTATTGAGTAACAGTTTTCCTGTATAAAACAATATCCTATAAATGCTAACCGTGGTATCAAAATATCATAACAGGTTGAGTGTGGGTGGCAGGCAGGACATGATGTGATGTTGGACCAGTTTCTTGAAGCACTTCATTATAACAGGGGTTAGAGCAACTGGTCGGTAGTCGTTGAGGCTGCTAATGTTGGTATGCTTTGGCAGTGGGACAATTGTGGCTGACTTTAGGATGCAGGACTGGGAGAGTGAAGTGTTGAAGATCTTAGTGACGACCCCAGCCAGCTGGTCTGCACATTCTTTTAGAACCCTTCCGGTCCCCCCGTCTGGACCTGCGGCCTTCCTGGGGTTCACTGCCCTCAGTGTGCACCTCATCTCATATTCCTGCACCACGAGGCTTTGGCTGCTGCTGCTGTCCGATTTAGCAGTTTAACACTCAAAAGAGGCTATTTCATAATTACTTATTTTATTCTGAGGGTATATAATACAAAGTACTACAATATTAAGCATTAACTTCATCATAAACTGTACAAAATATTACTATTTTGCTTAAAATCGACCTGACTACTTGTTCCTCCACTGCTGAAACATGACTTTCTCCACCAGAGGGCAGCGCTGACCAGAGGCAAAAATGTAGCTCAGGCAATACAGGGTTGTCAAGAAAGTGATACGGCTCCTTTTGAGTTTCACTTTCAACAAAGGCAAAATAATATACACAAAGGAGTTTACAGAATAACCAGAGCAGTTGATAGTGTCAGTAAAGGCAAAACAATAGGCCAGCATCAGTATTAACAATGATGAATAAGATTAATATATCTGCTCTTTCTTTTTAAGTGGTGTGCAATGACGTCAGCATATACAAGGGTTCCACTATTTATGCTTTGATTTGATGCTCCTGGTTTAGATACAAATAGCATTTAAAGGTAACAACATTACGTAATTAAAGTGGCGATTTGTTGCAACCGCAAACAAGGTTTTGATCTACATGGAGGTGAAACACATAGTAACTTCGAGGATGTTCTTGTTTCTTCTAGTCATTTCTTTTTTTAATTCCACATTTTCCAGATCAGTTTAAAGAGGACCTATTATACCAATTCCCCATTCTTAGACTGGGCTTTAGTGCAGCCTCTTAACACCAACTGTCTAAAACTACTCTCACTTTAAATGAGAGGCAACCCTCCCTGCAACTTTAACTTTCTCCTGATTGGCTGCCTCTCACAAACACAAGATTTGACCAGGACTTTTATATACTGCAAGACTGTCAGATCCATCCATCCATTTTCTCTTTCACTTATTTGGGGCTGGGTTGCAGAGGCTAAGCAGAGAGGTCCAGACCTCCCACTCCTTAGCCACTTCCTCTAGCTTATCCACGGGGACATTGAGGTGTTTCCAGGCCTGCCAAGCAATATAATCTCTCCAGTGTGTGTCCTGGGTCTGCACTAGGGCCTCCTTCCAGTGGGACATGCCCAAGACACCTTACCCAGGAGGCACCCAGGAGGTACCCTAATCAAATACCTAAACCACCTCTTTCAGCATTGAGGAGTAGCACACAATATCATAGTACATTGTCAGATCTCAGAATTATTCATACATTTTATTTAATTCTAAAAAGAAGATATTAGTGTCTTGAACAAAAATTTTTGAACTAGTGCCCCAAAACATTATATGAATTGTAAACGTGACTTGTGACATGGTCACTGTGAACGCAAATACTCAAGCTGAACAAAAACACATGCAAAGAAAAGTTCCTTGGCAGCTGGTGTTGCACAAGAGTCTTTGATTTCATTGAAATATGAGCATGAAGGAATTTTGAGTTCCTTGGACTGATACTGGTGGATGTTTGTTCTCCTTCCTTTTTGTCTCACATTCATCTCATTCCTTGTTTTGTTCCTGGAGGCCCGCCCTCCTCTCATGCAAGTCTGCCAGTTAATTCACCTCCATGATCAAGGAACTGACCTCCCAGCCCATTGTTCATTCAGTGGTGCTAGTTTCAGTCATTGTGCAATGTACTGTTTATAAGGTTGGGGAAACGTTTCTCCCACTGCAAACGCTACGTCCAGATGAACAGAATCAACCTTTAGGGATTTACTTACCTGGATGGTTGAGCATGCATCAAGACATTAATTTACCTGCCATCAAAAACCAGGACACTCACAGCATACAGACATCAAAAGATCCACATTTTTCTCTAATTTAAATGAATTTGTGTGTGTTTGAACTGACTTGCATGTTTGTGTGTGTAAAACAGATGGTCACACTAATAGCTGACTGTGAGAGAGATAGAGTTAGTCGCCAGGGGATTTATAAGGCCACATGCTGATGTTCTGTGCCTGTACCCCACGGATTGTCTGTCAGTAAGGAGAAGCTTGTTGAGGAGAACTTGCTGAAGCTTGTTTAGCCAGCATACTGGTTTATTATGCTGTAAACCCTCTACATACTGATTTAAATTTGGGTTCATCCACTTGCTCTAAAGTTAGCCAAGCCTTCACTGCTCAGAATAAACAGGCTGTGTCTCAGGCAAAGACCTGATCTGAACTCTTGGTGACCCACAGACTGCTAACATATAGTATTTCACTAGGTCTGTTTAAAATGTAACTGCTACATATACGGTACTAACGTCAGTGTGTTATAACTGGTTGATTTAAATTGTTCCTGTAATCCGCTGCACTGATCCAGCACACAGAAGAACGCCATGTCCTCGACCCTAAACTCCAGGCTAGATAAACCCTAGTGACCAAAGAGCACTAGCTCCTCTCTGAAGGAAATTTCCTACGTAGTCTTAAGAGGGTTGACGAAAAATAATTAAAGCTGGTAGCAAGAGCATAATCTTGGAGAAGTTCTGAAAACCAATTAAAAGGATTAAAGAGCTATACACGGAGATGAGAAGCTCTGTGAAGCAATGCAGTTAACACAGCAAACACAGCAGTGCTTTGAGCTAAATACCAACAAAAACAATGCTGACTTTTAGTTCAGTGTGTTAGCATGCCATGATAATTATCACTGAAAACAAAGCACAGGATTGTAAATAGTTTTGCGTCAAACACTGTCATTAACTTAGTGCCATCACATTATTATATGTTGTGTTATGGTGGGAAAAATCACATGTTAAACCTGATAAACATGATCCACAAAGCAACAGGAATGTCCAGGAGTTGTTGTTATGTATGTCAATTTTCTGGTCCACTAAAATCTGCAAGATACAAAACATAGGACTCATGAACATCTGTAGAAAATTTCCTAGTGATTGATCCAATAACACAAGAAATTTGTGTCTGAAACACCTACTGCTGCCGTTTGGTCACACTCACTTTACAAATAGAGATCACAGAGTTTAAGGAGCATATATAAATATGTCTTTGGGTCTCTTATTTAGCAATAAAACTTTGTAAATAATGGCACATTTAAATGTCAGTGTAACAAAATGGGGACAGAGTCGTTGTGTATTTTCTCTTTTTTTGCTTCTGTCCTCCTAATCTCATTGGGCCTGCAGGAAGACTAGCAACCACTGTTGTGGAAGCTAATGGGGTTCCTTATAAATAAACAAATAAACAGCAGCTGTACTCAGTTCAGCCTCATTGTACCTGTCTTATGTAACCTGTTCAAAGGTTCTTCCACATCTTTACTCTGAACATAAACACGACCTTGACAGCCACTGAGCAGAACTGCTTAGGTTACTTTTTAATAAAAAAATCATTATGAAGTGTCTAAAAAAACCACTGTGGATGTTAATAATACTGTAAGGATACATCTAAATCTCTTGGAGATAAAAACAAGACAACCAACTGAGGAAAAATAGATTTATCTGGTCAGAACATATAACATGTTTTTGAAAAGCACAATTAAAAAAAAAAGCAATGTAGAAGATTTTAAAATCAAGACAGCCAGTGCTCCTTGAAACTATTGCCATAGTTCACTTATATATACTTTAAAGGTTTTTTGCTGACATCATTATGCTGTAAATGTATGGGCGTGTTCATCATAGAAACATCCTGCCTTCACCTCCTCCACCCACATACTTGCTCATTATATTCATTATAATCCATCCCTCCATGAGAAATGCAGTTATTCCATGGAAAGAGTTACCCAGCAGAAAACCAAAAAACAGTCCCACTGACCAGGAAATGCGTTGTAACTGACAATCCAGAACTTAACCACACAGGAGTTAATCATCTTTAACAGGGCTGTAGTCATCACGCTTAATCCAGATTATTGAGTTGAACACTCAATGCCTTCTCTAGTACTTGTCTCATCTTGTCTGGGATATTTTAAGCATACAGAGTCATACAGTCCACTTGGATTTTGCTTCGGGGAGAATGAGTGTACCTGTACAGTATTAGGGTTGTGCGTGGGTTTTTGTTTTTGTTTGTTTTTTTACTTGACAAAAAGGATTTCTGTTTTAGAGTGCACACAAAGGATTCACTCAGTCTTGCCCCCAAATCACATCTTAACATGCTTCAGCCGTCATATAAAGAAAATTCATCTTCACAGTGGATATCTGCAAGTTTGAGTTTGTCAACTACAGTTACATCTAATAAATCAGGCCAAAAGGTAGTCAGAACCACACAGAGGTCCCATACCACATAAAATGCCACATAAAGCCTTATAGATTATTTATGAACAAAATACTTCATGTTTATTAACAGTTGTAAGTTACAGATGAGTAACAAATTGAAAGAAACACCTGGATTTAGATATATCAGATTAGTATAGCCCTAAAAGTTACAGTGATCCCATCTGTTGCAGTTTGCAGTTTGGATACACTGCCCTCGATACAAGAAAAGGTCACCACAAATGAGTTTAGATGAGCAGCGCCCTCCTGTTCTGATGCCAAAACACCAAATGAAGGAATTTCTTTTGAAAAAATGGCACTCATTTAAGAAACTTAAACAATCCATACCATAGACTTTCTACAGGCTAATGGTGGTCTGACACATTACACACTATGTTCACTTCTGCTTTAATCCATTAAGTCTGTAGTCTGCATTAGAATAAGAAACAGACAGCACAAAGTAATTGCACAGACAACAGACTGTGGATTAAGTAATATAAATAAATGTTCAAATTGATGTTGATGTCCTGACACAACCCTGAGAACAGACAACAGTCTGTGAAAATAAGGACTTACACAACCCCAGTCCCATTTTTGTTCAGTCTCACAGACATTCCTTTGTCCTTCAGTTCCTTAACAAACTGTGACTTACACGACCCTTGAGATCATTTCAACCCGCCTACCTGCTTGGATAAAGTTATACATTTCATCAAGTGTTTATTAATTAACCAGGACCAAAAGTTAAAGAAGTGATAAGACAGAGCAAGCAGAGTTATAGCACAGCTATCAAGTGACTGTGACCCCACTTGCTTGATATGAAAATGGGACAAGAACTGGCAGAGCAGAGTGTGTTCAGCTTTATAGGATCATAAATTGACAGTCAACCATAATTTTATTCCTAATGGTGGCGAAGCCTTATCTGACCAGTATGTTATGTACGGTTCAAGGAGGGTTGCATAACATACTGTGATGTCATAAAAAACTATGACATGTGTGTGGTTTATCCACAGCAGTTTGAGTTCTTTTATAAAAAACACATGCGCCTGCTGAGACAATCTTATTTGTACTTATTTTGTGCTTTTGAATGTGGTAAAACACTTTGCTTCCTCAGCATTTACCATTTTCTAAATTGCCTTTGGACATTTCTTAAGTTCTCAGCACTAAAGATGCATTTCCCAAAATAGCTCATATACATGCAACAGTTAACTTGCAAAAGGCTGTAACAGTTTTTGTCAGTTGCTTTGGCTCATTTTAATTTTGAAGTTTCCAACATTAAAGATGCATATGTCAAGACAAAGGTGTTTTTTTTTTTGGTCAACCAATGAGTTATTCTCACCAAATTGACAAGTTGCATTGAGCCTATATAAAGCAGGGTATTGAAAATGTTTCAGTGCTTTGTCATAATGACTAGCAGTTTTCATTTACTTTGAATGCATGCTGTATCTGACTATTCTTTTATTTGGAGTATAGTTGACTGCTATTGTGTCTAAAAGTGAATTTTCCAGAAAAGCTTATTTCAGTATCACATGTGTAACTTGGACAAAACAATTTTATTTTCCCTTCAATGTTCATACAACACAGTACAATACAGTAAACACAGGAAACTGAAGAATTTCACAGCACTGTACAAATCACTATCAATAAACAAAAAGTACTTTGGAAACAAAGTATAATCTGCTAAACAGTGTTTGCACACTGATCAAGGGGGTCCTGGTCTTGTGCCCTGTGGATTTTTTAAGAGATGAAGGGGGTTTTATTCTGCACGGTTTTACTGGCAATCTGCACTGTTCCACTCACAAGCAAGTAAAGTCACATATGTACGTACATGCTTGTGTATAATTCGGAGTGCCATGATATGCACATGTGATACAAGACATGAACATGTGTGTCAGTCACATACTGATGGTAGCAAATACTACCATCAGTATGCGACTGGTCTCATGCTTTCATACATGTATGAAACAACGTTTGAATTAATTTGATTGAAAACACTAATGAAATGTTGGAGAGTATTAAGATGAGTGAAAGATATGTAGTTCTGACTGATTAAAAAAAAAACTGTTTTGATGAGTATTGCAATTGAGATGAGAAATGGATCAGCACAATAAAAAAAACTTCAACAGTGAAGTAACAATAGCAACAATAGCAGTATGTACAAACAGACAAAGGCTATTGTGGGTGTAGAGATATGTTCCTGATGTGAGAACTGCATCAAAGTGATTGAGATAAAAAATAACAACTGCAGGCCAATATCTATGTTGTATGTTTTAGCAAATTCTTGAAAAATTTATCAGTGAACAATTAAAAGATTTTTTAGATGAAAATTCTATTCAACAATAATTGCTGCTATTAACATGAAAATTGAGCCTGTTAATGAGATGGATTAAATAAAATGCTGTTTCATTCTTTTTCTTAATTTGTAAATGTTTCTGACACAGTTGCTTAACAGACGTCACAATATTGGCCAGA
The DNA here is from genome assembly GCF_057381845.1 of Rhamphochromis longiceps. Classification (NCBI taxonomy): domain Eukaryota; kingdom Metazoa; phylum Chordata; class Actinopteri; order Cichliformes; family Cichlidae; genus Rhamphochromis; species Rhamphochromis longiceps. The sequence continues at coordinate 20,806,032 of NC_140561.1, forward strand.
ACAGTGTATTTACTTTGCTTGGTCTTCATCCTCTTTCCCCCCCTGTAGACAAAGAAGTTGCTCAGGGCTTTATATTAGAACCGCTGACTGTCTCTCTATATGCAGATATATGAAGCGCTGCGACGCAGTTATTTGTTGTTCGTCACTAATACAAATCCTCGAATTTCTGCAGCCTGTCTTTGATGTTGATCGGTCCCATTTAACTCAGCTTGAGTTCGTGTTAAATGCAGGCAATTGCAAATTCATGTTATTTTGAAATGGCAAAGCCATCGAAACTTCCTCTAATCAAAACCAATCAAAGGGTTGAACTGATATGGTCACAACATAGACAGTAAGTACTTTGGTATCTTTATAGATTAGAACTTGTTACTTAAAATTCACGTTAAAAAGCTCAAACATAAATTATGTTTCTCTATTAGGAGTAAATCTGATACCTTTGCTTTATATGAATGCACCTGATCTTTACCTAAGGTGGTTAGTTACGGTATTTCATTGTGCTTTACACAATGAAATGCATAAGCTTTATAGTTCTTATGTATTGCTTGCTATGGAGATTCTGTACATCTGTACATTACTGCCAGGTCTCTCTAGAATAAGAGGTTTTAAACACAATCCTTTTAATATATATTTACAACTTAAATAATCTGCAAGGAAAAATCTCTGTAATAGGTACTGGCAGTATACTATGCATTTTTCCATCTTCACCTTAAATCTTGAATTCTTCTTGTAGTATAATGTTGCACTTCTACCCAAAGGCTTTGTAGAACACTGGAATAATACAAGGTACACTGGAGGTATGCAAACAGTAATTTCACTCATGCTATTCATATCTCTGCTGGGCTTTACTGCTGATAAATTAGCGGTGAAAGGTAAAGAAATCTTTGTTCTCCAAGCCATATTTCATCTTAAGGCTTTCAAGTTTCATACATTAATCATTTTGTAAAATAGCACCTGGGGCAAAGAAACCTTTCTCTGTCCACTGTCTGAAGACACCATCCTGCTTTTCTGCTTATTTCTGTGCTTTTTTGAAATAGTACACTATTCTCTGTTGTTGCTGGAGGGAGGAGTAGAGTGCATGTGCCATATAGCATTCAAATCCAGTTTTGGTAGTTTGTTTTGCTGAGAAGCAACTTCTTTTGTGAAGAATAAGACAGTGTTTGCAACAAAATGCCTTTCAAAGTCATTCAAGCACACAGAGCTGGACTGACACACAATCAGATAAGAACATTTATAACCCTTGAACAGTAAAAGCTGTAATAGCACATACAGGTCTGTCAGATATGCACTGCAGTTTTCCTTGCACCAAATAAACACAAACACTTATGTGTTTATCTTCACGTATGCAAAGAGAGCTGCATTCATGCATTATTAGAGTATGATTAATAACACATCTTACATAAGAACAAGTGCTTTCCTACATCCTTGGCCTGAATAGGTCTCCTTAGCCTACTTTGATCTAGTAACCTTCAACCTGATCACATTTATTACAAAGCTGTTGGTACAAAGCTTCTAATTTGTGTCTTTCCATGTCATGCTCCATGTCATGTCATCACAGCAAAACAGTTTGACTCATCCCCAAAATGCAAAAAGTTAAAAAATATAGCAAATCAAAGTATCCACTCTGAGTTCTTTGCTGATTACATATGCTTTTTCAGCTTCATCACAAAACCCATATAAACAACCAGCAGTATATTCCAATGAGGAGAAAAACATTAATCCAAATCTGTTTTGCAGCAGGCAGCACATGAGCAGCGGATGTGAAGTTATTTTTAGATCTGAAACGAGAAAATTATAATCTCTTTCCTCTCATGCCTCCTACTATCATCGCCCCTAAACTGACTGCATCTCTGTTTACCTTCCTGAGTTGATGTTTACTGAACCGAATCCCCTAACATAGTGGGCAGGGCCAAAAGATCAGAAGTCAACTGATAAAACAAATGTCAAAACAATATATTGTTGATAAGAAATCCATCCATCTATCCATCTTCTGCTGCTTGTCGAACCTTTCTAGTGGGACACTAAACTGTTGCCAAGCCAGCCGAATGACAGACTCTTCCCAGTGTGTCCTGGATCTTCCCTGAGATCTCCTCCAGGTAGGATATGCCAAATCCCCTTACCTTAAAGAAACCCAAAAAGTGCCACTGTCAGATGCCAAAACTACCTCAACTGGTTTCTTTCGATATGGAGCAGTATGAGCCCCTCACGACCATACTCCTTGCTTAACTTCTAAGGCTCAGCCCAAACATCCTACTGAGGAACTCCATTTCTGCTGCTGGCATTCATGATCTCATTCATTCAGTCATTACGTAAAGCCTGTGGTAAACTGAGAGCTTTTATGCTTGACTCTCTCTTTACCACAACAGGCAGCTTCCGTTGACACCACACCAATTTGTTTGTCAGTCTCTTTCTCTACTCTCCCCCCACTCTTGAACAAGACCCCAAATAATGAAGCTTCTCCACTTGGGACAGAAATTCCTCTCTAATTTGGAGTGGGCACTCCACCATTTTCCAGCTGATATGGGATTAATACATTATGTTAAACCTTTCTCAAAACCACAACTAATGCCAAAACCTGACATGCACCCTCAATGCAACCCTCAATCACTCCTAGACATTTCTGGCTATTTCTTCCACTGCTGCCATTTTTCTAGGTAACAGATCATTTCTAAGAGAGAAACTTCACTGCTAACTAGTGCTTTGGCCATGAAATTGCAGAGCACTGCAGTTGCACCGTGCACAAAGATACATGCACTGATAGCTGCTCGTGGATGCTACATCATTAGCTCAACTTAAATTCATTATGGGCTGCGGTTTAGTGGTAACAACTTCAAACTCAGCTAAAAACTGCAAGTTGGAGGCCACTGCTTGACGAAGCCTAAAGAACCACATCTTCTGCAAAAAGCAGAGAGGTGATCCTGAGGCCTCCAAGGCCAGACACTGTCACACCCCTTGGTTGCAACTAGAATTTCTGTCCATAAACAGAATTTTAACTACAACTAAAGAAGGGAGAGGAATGTTGCACACAAAGTAGGATAATGTGGGTCAATTGGAGGCTTTGAGTCCAACCAGTTGTAAATGAAGCTAAGCTTGATGAGTGGTCGTGGCATCAGATGATTTGCATGACTGACTTTCTGTTTCATTTCTCTTGTAATTAGAACTGCTTCCTCTCAGCAGGTATTTCTGTTCCTCATTTCTGGTCACAGGCTTCTCCAACCTTAATTCTAATTTAAAGTCACATCTTATTTCGCACACACAAACGCGAGAATGGAAGAACCTGTTCACCATATTTACTTTTCCAACATGGAAAGATAAATAAGAAATCCTAATAGATTAAACCATCTCTTCGTGTTAACTTTCTCCACCCATTTCACATCAGGTTGTTGCAAGGTTAAAACCAGTACCTGCTATACGTCGATACAAAGTTGTTCTGTCACATTTCATTCAACCCTTCCAGCAGGTGTGTCTGCAAAAACTCAAAATCTTACCAAGTATATTTGTCTTATTTCTAGTCAAAATTATCTCATTACACTTAAAATAAGACACAATCAGCTACAGGGCAACATTTCAGTAAGCTAAAGGAACTTGTTTCAAGACAGTGAATCTTGAAACTAGAGAAAAACTAGAGATTTTTCACTTGTTCCATTGGCAGATTTTTTCACTTAATACAAGATATTTTAGCTTAAAATAAGTGAAAAAATCTGCCAATGGAACAAGTGAAAAATCTCTAGTTTTTCTCTAGTTTCAAGATTCACTGTCTTGAAACAAGTTCCTTTAGCTTACTGAAATGTTGCCCTGTAGCTGATTGTGTCTTATTTTAAGTGTAATGAGATAATTTTGACTAGAAATAAGACAAATATACTTGGTAAGATTTTGAGTTTTTGCAGTAGCCATACTTTCCTCACTCTTTTCCAGCACTAGAAAGCTGATTAGGCAGACTACAAAGCTGCCAGCTTTAACAGGCAACACATTTCACTGTGGAGCTTAGGGTACATACAGTATGTTAGAAAATACTAATCTGAGCTGCTGGCAACACCTTCTCATTCTTCCTGCTTATCACTATGGAACTGTTATTGAATAGAAGTTTGTAATCTGAGCTTTGTGCAGATCAGTCACCAATGTCACCGCCAAAGAGCAACTGTGCCAAAAACCTCAACTAAACTGCTTAATAATGAACTCTGTAACAACAGTGACGCATGCAGCGTAAGCAATCTTTGTGTTTTTGCCGTACCAAGCAAACTTGCGAAAGGAAAGGAAAAACCCAAAGCCAGTTCTCAGGGAAGCTTTCTGTGTCAGGGTGGCCAATTAATTTTCCCAAGAAGCTAGATGAGAATTTAGCATTGTTGTTGAGGGCTGCACCACTAAGCTGAACTCAATTTTGCTTTATTTATTGCCACTTGGAAAAAATCATTGCCCACCCCCACAGATTAATTCTGTCTAAACAGAGGGTGTCTGATATTTTCATACTTGTACTATAGTAATGGTTTTTATGCTGAAACCTTTATCAGAATGAGGATGAGGTTCATCACTCACATCACATCACGATTAAGGCAGGAGTGGTTTAATCTTTCCCTATATTCGAGCTTAACAACTAAATTGAGCTTTCATAAAATCCCAGACTTCTTCAGAGAAAAAACATTTGTCTCTGTGTGGTCAAAAAGCAATCCTATGTTCACAATTTCACACCTTTAGTGAACTCTCTTAGGAAAAATGATCCTTTGAAGTTCAACTTGCGCACAAAAACTGTTTGTCATTTGTCAACATGGTCTCAACTCAAAATAATTGTTTGCTTTGTGAAGGTTAATGTTTTTATGCTACATTAACACTGCACTTTATTTAGTTACATTTACACTTTCAAGTATGAAAACATGCTTTTTCTTTGAAACGACTCCTTTCTTTTTGTACTATACAGTATTAAGGAGAGATGTTACTTTCATAAAAGAAAGCATTGTTTGTACCTGCCTAATATGAACAATGGATAATGGATGGAAAAACTCATAGTATCAGGTGCAAAAAAAAAGACGCATGTTTTCCACACCATTGATTCCTTATTTTACAGTAGGTCTAGTTTCAGCATTGTGATATTTGATCTTTTCCCCATTCTAGCAGTTCCAGTTCAGCAAATGACTCTTACTGATAATTATGAGTCACGTCTTCCTCAATCTTTGACAGCCTTAGGTGTATTGAAGTGCAGCTTCAAGTTTGATTCATTCACACTGGAACATTAAGTGCACTATGAAAACATCCAATACCTCACACATGACCTCACTTGTGATCTAAATATGATGTCTCCAGTTCAAATGCAGATGATAGTCAACACAAACAATTTCATTTCAGGTTGTTGTTTTTTTTTTAGTTTTTTTTTATTTTTAAATATAGCGCCAAATCACAATAGTCACTTCAAGGTGATTAAAACTGTACAGTAAACACCGTGGAGTAATACAGAGAAAACCCAGCAATCAGATGACCCCTACCACCCCATGAGAAAGGCCTTGGCAACAGTGAGAAGGAAAAAGTCCCTTTTAACAGGAAGAAACCTCAGGCAGAACCAGACTCATGGAGAGGCAGCCATCTGCTGATCAGGGGAGGGACACAGAACATAAGACAGACTTCAGGAGAGACAGCCAGAGTTTAATAATAACTAGTGATGAAATTCACAGCAGTGTATAAACACATGCAGTAAAAGGAGGTGACTGAAGAAAACCTTATTGTATCCTGGGAAGTCACCAGCAGCCAAGGCCTATTGCAGCGTAACTAAGGAATCGTTCAGGGTCACCTGATCCAGCTCTAACCACATCCTTTATCGAAAAAGAAAGATTTAATCTTGACACTGGCAGAGGGTGTCTGTGTTCCCAAATCAAAACTGGGAACTGGAAGTACCACTATTAGTCAAAAGTACACAGTTTTTGGCACACATTAGGATCCTCACGATCATAACCCATACTTGTTTCTGAAATTCAAACCCCAAACATACTATAAACACAAACCACAGACAATGAATTTTATCTCAATGAATGCCTTTATTTTCAAGATACTGTTAACACACAGTTATATAAGAGAGCTCTTCCAATAACAAAAGAAATCCAAGTCTGTATAAGAAGGACGTAACATTTATAGTGGTAATATGGAATGTACTTGTTTACATTTTTAACAATCCGTTGAAATAAATAGTCTATAGTCTTTTTAGTGTTTTATCAATATATTCTCTTTGTCAAGTCAAATTTTCAGGAATGAAAAAGAGGAAAAAGATAATGACCAGAAAAAAAGGATAATATTCCCTTTCCAAAAAGTCTTTTGTTTATAGGCAATAAGTACAGGGGAACAACTGTTGAAAAAGGCAGATCCCTTCTTATTGAACTAAATAATATTCTTCCACCAAAAAGTGTAAATCCAAGTGCTTACTTGAACACACAAACCATATAAGTGTCTTAATAGACACAAAATGTCCTTATTTGATGCAAGCTTCTCATTTGCTACAAGGCTGCTGACCCAGCCAGCCAAGGTCAGCTTGTTCAATCAGCTTCCCCATGATTGTGTTGTGCTGTTGGGGACCAGCAGTCAAAGCGACATCCCAAGGGGAAAAAAAAGTATCACAGGTAAAGCACCACGACAGGTTTCTAGTTACCTACAGCTTCAATGTTCTCTGCCTCAGGCTTTCTCTCTCAGAGAGAACTTAACAATAAAGAACTGTATCTGTACCAGGGGGCGAGAGGAGGGAAGAGAGCCCTAGGATGCTACAGAAGTCTCTGTTGAAGGACCTCTCTCATACTACACTTCTCCTATCATGTGTTACAAAAAAAGAAAAAAAAAAAAAGGAGCAGTCTCTGAAAAGTGCAAAAAGGGCACAGGCAGCCCAATCCTCTGGCAGGTGAGTGAGACCACAGGTACCACCATTGAAACTATCCCCTCACGCAGAGGCGTCCAACGTTCCCACCAAGCAGACCCCTACATAGGCATAGGGATAATGCATCTTGGTGTAGCAGGGTTTCAGCTCAGTGAGCTCATCCCACGCTTAAAATTTAGACCATGCTGACTAAAGTCCAGCCTCAGTCTGCACTGTGATCCTCGAGCTCAGAGATGATTGTGATCAGGTTCTGGAGGCCGAAGATGAACCCACTGTCCTGGCCTTCGTGCACTACGCTGTCTTCTCCATAGTGGCGACAGGTGGTGTGAGCAAAGTCAATCATGCGTACATCCACCACAGGGCTACTAGCCTCTCCTGCGCTGTGGGATGAGCGACTACCGCCACTGTTGCTGCTCCCTCCGGACACACCTGCGCCAACACCCGCAGAGGAGGAGCGAGGGAAACCAAAGGCACCTTCTTCCTCCTCCTCCTCATCAGATGGCTCATCCTCATCACCTTCCTCCCCACCTCTATGTCTAGGTCTAGTGGGAGCCCTGGGAGGGTCGCCATCGTAGATGATGAGCAGGGAGCTAGAGTAGAAGCGGTAAGACTCGCAGGCCTCGAGGGCAGCTTGCATTTCGCGAAGTCTCCGCAACACTGGAGACAGCAGCTCATGACGCAAGCGATGCCCATTGTGGAAAAACTGGTAGAGAGCCTCCTTGAAGCCTGCGAGAGTCAGCTTTCGCCCATGGTATTTATTCATGAACATCAGCTGGCCTGGCTCTGACTGGTACACCTGCAAAGGTCACACAGCAACATAAGCACTACAGCGGCACATAAACAAGTAAATACAACCCCCCCCCCACGTATATATGGTTTCATTTATAAATATACTTTACCTGCATGCCACAAAGTCGCACCCCAATAGATGCAGATGTGCTCTGTTGACACTTTCGAATCTGATTGGCTTTCTTTTCCTCTGATGCATCATCTCCATGCTGACGAGTTCCCATCTTCAAGTCTAAGACACACGGTACTCTATAGCGCCATGTAAGGTTTTCTAAAAGGATAAATTCTGTAAAGGGAGAGTCAAGGATCACATGGCAAAAAAAGGGAACACTTCAGCCACTTCAGCAGACACTGAGAATTCTCATATCTTCAAGCATGTGGTAAAAGGATACTGTATTGGTTACGGTGCTTTGCATTCTCCTTCATCCTCTGTAAGTGCTGCTGGTGACATTTGAGACTCCAGGGGTTGTGTTTGATCTGTGACACCACATTGCCTTTTTCCAGGCTAAAGTAAAGTACCTCTGCCTGCTGTTGCATCTCATCACGATTATAACTGCAGAGCAGAGAACGAAGAAAGACATCAGCTTCAGCGCTACAGAGCTTCATAACAATACACATCTTCAACATGACTTATTTCCGTGAAACAGTAAAGGTGCTCTCTTACCTCATAATCTTGTCTTCTTTACGACTGTGTCTACCTCTGTCTTTGCTATAGTTGTCATTCTCAGGGCCCAAAGGGGATTGCTTTTTGTTGCTCCACTTCACCATCTTGCTCTTGGGCTCACAGTCTGTTGAGGGGTCTTTGTTTTCTAGGTCCCCTGATTCGCTGTGGAGGGGGTAGGCGATGAGGCACAAATTCCCTTCCTCATCCTCTTCAAAACTGACTGAAACTACACCTGAGAGAGTGAGAGAGAGAGAGAGAGAGAAATAGAAGGAGAGGTTTTATCTTCATGTTTGTTACTTTTACAAATTCTCACAATTTGAAAAAGCAATTGCACAAAGAAAACTATATGATCCACCATGAGTAAAAGAGAGAAAATGTAACACTGTAGTAGTTAAAGCATGATAGAGTTTTAAAGTGTCAAATCATAATGATTCAGACACACAGATAAGAATATAGATACTGATATTAAGCAGCAAGTATATCTACATAGTTCATATTTCAAATGCACGGTAGTGTTTATCAAATTGTGTTAATTATTACTAACTGAAGCCCTCAGAGCACAATGTTACCACATTGTGCTCTGAGGGCTTCAGTTAGTAATAATTAACACAATTTGATAAACTCATGGACTAATGGATGTTTCTGGAAGGCCTTCAGCGGGAAAAAAAGAAACCCAGTGTACTTTGATGCCAATGCTAATTTCTGACATGACCCGCAAAAAGCCACCGGGGTCACCCCCCCCCCCCCCCAAAATAAAACTCCCTACAAGGACCTGCGTATTGCAGGCAGAGTGGGGGAGGTGTTGCACTGAGAATAAACATCACAGCTGCAAAGGCCGAAACAGATCAACCACAGACAGGAAGGAGGGAGGGGATGTGGTCGAAACAGTTCAAGAGGAACTGTTTTAGATCTGGATGTAACATCCAAGTTACATGACACAAAACACGATACCAAAACCAAGCAGCAGTAGGAGTCATTACAAATCAGCCACTGAATTAGAAAATTAAATGACAGTTTATTACAATGACCAAAAAACAAACAACAAAAAACAGCCATGCAAATAACATGGCACTGGATTTGGATGTTAAATGGCAGGCCCCGGGATCATGGGTGCCATCCTTCTACGCAGGCGGAGGCTTGACTTATGTCATGCGCACTGACGTCATCAGTCTGCAGGAAGCCCCGCCTCTGAAGGAATGTGTGCCTCAGCACTGCACTGTCATTACACCACTGCAGCCAGCAAAGGAACTTATGAGTCACTCAGAGTTTCTTTCAATAAAAAGGCTCATAAATTTGTGATAAACGTATATCAAGTGCGCGATTATTGCGCCCCAGTTGCGCAAATCGAATGTAGTACAGGAGTAGGGCTAAACTGACTTAGACATTATTATTGCTATCAATATCATTTTATTAAGTACAAACGTTCCTGTCCAATCTTTTTTCAGGTCACTGTCGTGACATTAAATTGCAATATAGTATCCTCTCTACACAACATAAGTGACCCCTAACTTATAAATTTAATCTACGTCTGCTCAAAAGTCTTAATGTTTCTAATCCAGTATTCCACTGCAAGATGTCCCTAACATCAGATACTGCTGAGACACATTTATCTACAATCGCGGATAAGGAACCTTACATTCCTTTAGAAGAACACAGCTCTTTCCCCGTCTCTCATCATAATGTGAAATGTAAGACTGGAAAATGCTAGTGGGGTTGAGCATTTGAAGGCCCCAGACGTCTACTATACTATTAGCTCCTCACATCCCATTCCATATCCAGGACCTTTTTATAGCCCCATGCTGCATGGCCGTGGATTCAGTTACCACACATCACGTGAAAAGATCTCTGCCTGAAGATCTCCGTATCAGCATGTACTAGGTGTAATTGTCTGTAGGGGAAACTGTATGCAACCAGGGAACATAGCATTCCTGCTTCAGGTCTGTGTGAGTCTTTATGCGTGTCGTTCCCTGAAACCAGACCTGGAAATCTCCTCAAATGACTTGTAAATTATTACTCTGGTGATCTGCCGCAGTTATTTTAGATTTGCCGTGGCCCTCCAATACGCATCTTGAAACTATAGCTGCCTTAAAAGCGTCACACAGTCAAAGACCTCTGGATACTCTGGCTACTCATTCTCTTGGCAGGAAGTCAAGCCATTAGGTTTGACGCTACTTGAAACCCTGCCTTGCACATGAGGGATATAGCCAGAAAACGGATAGCTGTGTCTGCCAAAGGCTCCAACATGACTGACAATGCAACGTGAGTTATTTTGAAGCCAATGCAATCAGCTTACAAATATTCAACATACATTCTGTAGTGTTGTTGTGTACACAATGCACTTTAAGGTATTGCAACGGCAAATAAGCGCAAAATTTCATGTAATAGAAGTTTTGTTTTTTTGCAATGCAATATTAAAAGCACCCATGAGACTCTTATATAACGCATGCACAGAGGTGAGAAAATTAAAAGATGCATGCTGCTCTAACGGGCAGCTCAATAGTTCATATTTGGGATGCACAGACTCACCTTTATATTGAGGGGTGAACTTCCTCATCTCTGGTGGGAGACTCTTATAGAACTGGTGTTCTCGGGGGATGAGGGGTTTGCAAATTGTCTGTTCCCCAAACCGTAGCACACAAGAGTGGCCCCCCACTTGGTGCACGAACGGCTCAAGCATCACCCCTTTTCCGGGATAAGGAGTCCCTTCCGCCTGCATGAGGGCTTCCAGAGCGGGACTCATCCTCACCCCGCATCGGACAGCTGAGCTGGGGGGGCCCACGTCGTACGGGAGGCAAGAGGCTCGGCCGCTCGTTTGGCTCCCTATCCTCAGGCTGTTTCCTGTTCGCTCACAGGGGGGCGCTGCTGCTCTCCCACTTGACCGAAGCAGTAAAAAACAAAGGGCTGAACAGGAAGGACGACGAAATCCCGTATTCCGATTAGTTTCCTTTCCCGGAGAGCAAATTATAAGGCTCACCGACTAAGCGGTATGTTCGTTGTGCTTGTACATTTAGTAAAAAAATGATTATAAAGCTCCTACAAGCTGCCTGAAGAAATTCAAGCAGCGTAAGCAGCGACCACACTCGTCGCCTCCTTTTACCGAAACTGACGGCTAGGCTGATCCGCCTGCTAGAAAACAGCAGAAGCAGTGAGCAAGCCCCACCCCTCTTCCAAAATCACCCAATCAGAAACACGCAGCTGTCGCTGGGAGGAGACGAGATACCTAGGAGAGGATCAAGCAAACAAAGAGGAAGGAGAGAAAACATGGGGGAGGGTAGAACATGAAAAATGCTTCATACAAAACAAAACAGTGGAGATTTTTTTTAAAGTTTGCTGTACTTGAAGGTTTCATCGATGTTTTTGCTTTAGAGATCGGCTACAGTTTTCAAGTCCTGTTATTTTAATTTGCACCAAACATAAGCAGTGAATTTAACACCAAAGCAAGCAGGAAATCCAAATTGTTCTTACACTATACCTCTTTGATTATTTTTTCTTTTCGGGGGGACTTTTTCACATCCCATTGATCAGGGCAAAGGTGTGAAAGGTGTATGAGTGAAATACACAACAAATGAGATGGGTATGAAATCTAGATGTTGCTTGTGTTAATGTCATAAGGGAAGGTGGCTCAGGTGGCTTCACATAAAAAAAGCTCTTATCTTTTTTAGATGAGAATGAGAGCATTTGCCTTAAAGCAGGAGCTCAAGAAGTTAATAACTACTCCCTCATATGGAACAGATCATACAGATCACTTCCTTGTTTACAACTTTCAACTGCACATACCATCCATTAACATGCATGGGTCGTGTGAGGGCTGAAATGTGTGTTGCCAAAACAACATAAGTTCTTATAAATTACCTCAGAAGTACAGTCTTTAAGTTTATACTTAGATGAACACTGGGCTGGCAACGTGAGACCCAAGTTCAGACCTAAAATAGAGATGCACTGAAAGAAAGACACACACAGTGTCATCAGTCATCAGGGATGACCATGTTTCATCAGGTACCAATAACAAAATGGCACACAATCCAGGAAGCCCAGTTTGCATAGCACATTTATCTGTCACTCTGCATCTCCCCAGTGCAATTTCAGGGAAAGTTGTTTATCCAATTCACGTGCCAAAAAGCCTTTTGCCAGCTCTCTTGCAAAACCATTTCCTTCCGCGACCCCATCTGTTGATTTTACAGAGATAATAATACACACATGAAAACAGCTCTCATGAGCTCAACACCTGGGTTTTGTGTGGCACCCAAGCTGTCTCCAAGCAGTAAACTCAAGTGAATAACTGAGGAGGTACAACTTTTTTTTAAAAAAGTACTTTAACAGCATCAGAGCCATTTATTTACACTGAATACAAACAAATCATGTTACTGTTGATACAGTTTTCACTATCTTGACAGTGTCCCGTCTGTAAAGAACAACATCCTTTTCAATAAAGTGCACATTCCATTAATAATTTCCATTATTCCTTTATGAATTGAACATTTGTCCAAACAGACTCCAGATACAAGAAAGAAGAATGAAAGACCTCTGAAAGAATCTTCTAGTCAAGCTAGCTAATATAACCCAAAAATCCCCTTCAATATCAAAGAGGTCATTGAAAAGCCCCAAAACTTCTTTTTGAGTGTCAGTTAGCCTAATAAGTTTGACTAGTGTACCAGGCCACATCAAGGTGCATGCACTAATCTCTTATGTTCCAGTTCTGTACTGGGATTACACACAAGAGGAAAATATCCCAGAGCCATACAGGGAAGGATTTTAATGGTCAGCACACAGAGAAGGCACCCACTTGTACTTAAAAGCTTGAAATTGTTGAAAGCATTATTTATGAAAGAGGAAGAGACCACCTGGCTTGTTATCACCAGATAGCTCCAAAAGAGGCAGGGTGCAAAAATGGCTTATATTTCTAAGTCACAGTGAAATCAAAAAATACAGTGCTACTAACATTAAATGTACACAATTTTTGAGTTCACAAATCTACATAACAGTTGTGATATTACAGCAGATCCAGTCTGAGGATACAACAAATCGTGTGGGTATTTAAACATAATGAGCTGTCAGCTTTCCAACGTAGTCTCCTTAGCCACAAATGATGGATCGGTGTTATGTCAGCTTAGCATGGATCCATGTCTCTGGAAAAGAGTGCTTGGTTGTGCCACGGGACCCGCAATCCAGCTGTGAATCAGAGCAGTGATTCAATTTCCTTGAACCTCTCTTCATATATGCACACCACATAATGCTCAAAACCCAGGAATCACTGCAAACTCTGTCCACCATAGATGCAGCAGAAAACTCACTGAACAAAGGCATAAGTATCTTAACCAATGAAAAACAAAAATGGTCTGTTTTAATGCAACAACTTTTAAATTCAGTACTACTTATAAATGGATCGGTCTGATCTTAGTGGCAGGTTCTTAGTGCCATGGTAATACATGTTTACATATAAGCAGTCAAGCAAATTAGTGGTTAACACTGTTACCTGACAGCAAGAAAGTCCTGGATTCTTGCTGTTTGGATTTTGCATGTCCTCCCTGAAACTGCGTGGGTTCTCTCATGTACTCTTGCTTCCTCCCACACTCCAATGCATGGGGTTAGGTTAACTGGTGGTTCTCAGGTGTTGATGTGAAAGTCAGTGGTTGTCTGCTTCTCTGTCTGTGTTAGCTCTGCAACAGATTGGTGATGTGTCCGGGGTGCTTACTGTCTCTCAGCCTATGGCAGCTGAGATTGGGCCCAGCACACCCGTGAAAATCAAAGAAAATGGGTTAATGGATGAATATGGATGGATGGATGGATGGATGGATGGATGGGTGGGTGGGTGGGTGGGTGGATCGAGCCTATATCAATAGAAATAGTGGATTTGTTCAGAGCAATGCAACTTTCAAAGGGTCATAATCAGGTCATAATCAAACCATAATCAGCTCAACTTATAACAGAGAATACACGTACAGCTGAAGGTAGCTACATCTAGAAAATGTGACCTATCTTGTTTTTCCATAGCAAGCTTAGGAAACACTATCCGTCTACAATTGTCTACAATATACCCAGTAATACAAAATCTGAGCTGGCAATGGCCTTGTGTCGATATGACATGTGGTTGCTCAAACTGTAGCGGGCACCTAAGCAACCTGACGGATTTAACAGCATTATCTTCAAATACACTAACACATTCCTCAAGTACATTCCCGGAGCTACATGGAGCCCATTAGACCAAAGCGCAGTCACGTCCTACAGTGGGATGACAAAAGGGGAGAGGCGGTCTGCATAGTTTATCCCCATAAAAGTTCATGTTGCTGATGTCCTCCTCACTGATGATGTTAATGAGCAACATGGACATTCAGTTTTAGAAGTTGGAGGCCACAAATCATTGTGCTTCTGAGTGCTGAAGGTGCGTGCGTATGAGTGACAGTTTAAAATATTAACGTATTGCTTCAAAGAAAGCTACTCGGTGCACTGAGCTATGGCAGCAAAATCCTTTTTAAACTGGTGGAGACAAATGCATGCATTCACCAGATGCCTTGACATCAGATAATTGCAGTGATTAAAGTTGCTGTGTCCTCATCAAGCTGATGTTGAAGATAATGCTATGCTATGAGACGCAGACTTTCATGAGACAATCAGCTAGAGCGTAACGTCCCCCGCCCCCTACCCCCACACCCACAGGAAACATCTTGTCTATTTCTCTTAAGTATAAGGAAAGGTGTGGACAAGCCTGGAATCTCTTGTAAACATGTCATACGTGAGAAACTGTATGGTCAAACAGATCACTGGTAGTGTCAAAGTTTATGGTTCCATCTTTGTATTTGTCATCACTCATGTGCCTGTTTTGGAAATACTGGGACATGTTTATTGCCTCATTGTTATGGCTTAGTTTCTACAGTACGTGCAGCACATCAGTGCTCGGCCTGCAACAGCACGTCACCATGGGAACAGTTTGGAAGGGATGGTGCCCAGAGAATGGAGTAATTTAGGAGAAGATGCAGATTGGTTTTCCAAAGTAGAAGTACTAGTTTTTAAAAGAGAAATTTAAAGGTGTAAATGAAAAGTCAAATAAGGAGTTCACGTTGGACTCACTTATTAATATACATGAACACATAGGACACGTCGACGTCAGGCCCCTTTCGACATCTGTCTGGTGATCTGTTATAGCTCAGCTGACACATTTTTCTCATGTATAAACTGCCAACCAAGCCACTGCCAATACCACCCCTCCTCCCCCACACAACCTTACCCTTGACTCCTAACCTCCAGTAAACAACTACAAGTTAGATTTATACTAACACTGTACACTGATACTAGCTCCTCAAGACCTGGAAAAGAAATTAGGTCAGATTTTTATGCTCCTTGTCCAGGATCCAGGTGGCCAGGTTCTGTCTGCAAGTGGGCTTTGGGTACAAGCCAAGCGGCCGCACCAAGTCTGTTTCACATGATCTGACCCAGACAGTCGCCAGTAGCCCGGCTCCCTCCCGCCCGTGCCCCACATCCTGACTGGCCAACCATCGCATCCAATTTTCGCTAAAGTTAAAGGAAAGTAGGTGTCAGTCTCGGACAAATGGACCAGAATGAATCAGCGCTTGGAGGGAATTATTGAACATCTATAGCTAGGGCAACCTATAACATTTAACACATCCTATCCAGTGCTGCAGAAACCCTTCATCATCCCATAAATCTGCTCTGCACTCACTGCCACCAGCGTTCATTTTGCAGCTTTGTGAAACATAAAATATATGTGATGATGATGATTTTCTGATGATAAAGGTGCAATATTTTTATCTCTATTTTTTATTTTGCACATTCTCTTACTTTTTTCCTTTTTATACCCAGTCACTGGAAAACATTATGGATATTTTTTGTGTCTGAACCCCCCCAATATACTTTCATACGTAAGATTACAAAGCATCCTATCAACACAGCAATCCTTGATGTTTTACTGCTCACTGTATCTGCACTCCAAATCAATGTCAACACCTCCACGATTTAAGAGCATGCTGCATGGCTCATGGTTTCTGATGCACATGCAAAGTCTGATGCACGTGCACAAACACACACACATGCACACAGAGATGCACACAAACAATCACAAAGTATACTTCACTGAAAAACAACAAATCAACTCCTCTTGATGCTAATCGCCAACATGTACATTCAGTACAAGCACTGTGGTCATAAGTTTAAAGCCACCATGCTTCCCAGTGCTGTAAACAGGACAAGTGCAAAACAAAACAAAACAAAACCACACACTGTCCACACTTAATTTGATTTTGTGCTGGTAAAAAAAACTTATTCAGCAGATAAGCAAAGTAATGGGTACTTCTTTGTTTTCATGAAATGCAATTTGAACCTCTATGCATGTTCTATTTTGCTTTCTCAAAACAGCAGCGGAGAGTCACAAATATTAACTGCCCTTGACTTCCAACTAAAATCTGGTCTCATGAATGCATTCTTTGAGGTTTACTATGAAGCTGAGCGAAGTTTCCAACCACGCAAATTAGTCCAAATGATATTATCTGTCTTAAACTGTGCAAACTTGCAGGACTTGTTGTGCTGGGCTCTTCCTGTACCTAACTGTACATTAACAAGTTCCATATAACCCAAGTATGCTGAGGTTGAGTGAAGGAAAAAAAAGCTTCTTAAAAACACCCCCTCGCTCCTCCAGTTCTACACGTGTTACACAAGATGTCACGTGGCTTAGAACCATCAAAATGTAGAACCATAATATTTTGATTTTCATGCACACACACGTGCACACTCAAACACATGAGGCATGATTAGTCTGAGCTCTGACTTGTGCACGCTGAAGAGTCAGCCCCAAAACAAACAGCGCAGGGATACAATTACCATTCAAGGGCTTTCATGAAACTCAAGTTTATTAGGGCACATGGAAATAACTCTTAGTTCAAACTGGAGAGGCATGACTGACTTTTTTCTAGTGGTGGTGAAAAGTGAATTCATAATTGTTTTTCAACTTCAAAAGCCATGTACATGAGTGCTCCTGCCGTGTGCAGTGGCCTCCTCACTACTCTGTGGTGTATACCAGTTTTCTTTTTCCAGGAAAAATGGGGTAAACATCATCTGTTAAAAGTCAAATTCAAGACTCCTCCCACTTGGCTGCACACAGTAAGGTTTTTGTTTTTATTCTGCAGATATAAGGGCTTCTGGAGTTCCCTTGCATACCAGTGGTGTCTGAGCTTGTGCGAGTGTGTGTATGTCTCTGTGTGGCACATGTGTGCATGCCTCTGGGTTTGTGTGCATGTGCAGCTGTACGTGTTTGAGAGGGAAGGAGTGAATATAGGTCCTGTCTTCTCATGCTGTGTTATGTAACAGTCCAGTAAATTCAATCTGTCTGTATCTGAACCCCATGACATTATATTGATACAAAGTGCAGGCTGTCCAGAGGTGGCAGCTCTACGAATTCAAAAACACAGCCATGCTGTTGCAACTAATTTCAGACTTACCATTAAACTGCCTAACCTCTAATTCATATATGCTGCCCCTGTCAATTCTGACAGTTCAAGCTGGGAGGAGTTTTGAGCATGACTTTGAGCGCATAATGTTTACCTCATTTTTCCTGGAAAAAGAAAGTACATATAGTGGTGAGGACTCGCATAAAGGACCTTTGCACTTTCATTTTTCACCACCTCTAAAAAAAAGCAAAAACAGGATTTTATTTTTCACTGCATTAAGAAAAGTTTGGACAGCAAGCAGCCTTTGACAATGATGCAAGTCAAATGCATGGCCTCATGTATCAATCCAGTTAAATGTCTTTAGAACTGCAAACTTTGAAAGAATGTGAACCTCCAGAAGTTATCCAACTCCCTAGAAACTAGGAAATAGTTCAATATTTTGGTGGGAAATCCTGGAAGATGTCCTTAAAGGGAGACGCGTCTTAAAGGGAGCTAAAATGTTTCGTTCTAGCTCAAAACAGAGAATTAACTGCAGGGCAAAAAAAGATGATTTTGAGATTCAGAAAGAGATTGTGATGTAGCAGGTTAAGTTCATCAGTCAGCATAAAGGTTTGCTTACATGCCCTATTTTCCCCATTTATGTATTCAGTTCTGAATTAAATTTGAAATTTACTCAGTCATGTGATGTACTATAAAACTCTCGATGTTTAGTTAGTGACCTAGCCAGTTTGTACTTCAATACTGAAGACTGAGTAGCCTGACGACTGTGAGAAACCATCAATACTCTATCACATAGAATGGCTTTAAACTAGGCTACTATTGACTTTGGTGCTGCATCTGCTTTTAGTCCTGAGCACTGAAACACACCAATGCAAAAGCTGAGAGTTGATCCGTTTACAGCACAAACCTACAGCCACAAGAAACTGCTCTTTTGCACGAGTCCATAACGAGTTGCTTAAGACATTGTCCAGATGGTGTTGGCTTTGTGGGGCTCACTGCCAATATCGTTCACATCAGCATGTATTTGAAAGTGCCATCACATCCCTACTTACTCTGGTACAAGTTAGGAAAAAGAGACTAGGGTTCATATGTTCCCAAGGCTGCTGTCAGAAAAGAGTTACAGTGAAGCACTTTGAGAGCATGCATTCCCAAAAGTCCATCTCTGTTCCAAAAACTGAAGAGCAGTTCTTAGTATTATGTTTCCAAGAACTGAATGTTTTTAGTTTCATATCATAGTCTGAGAGTATATCAGAGGAATAAAGTAAAGTAAATGTTATCTGCCACTGCAGAGCATTTTGCTTAGACATCTCTAATCCTAATTCCAAAATAGTTGGGACACTGTGTAAAATGTAAAAAACAACAAAATGCAAATCTCTGCAAATGTTATAAAATTTCATTCACAATATAGAACATAGAAAACATATCAAATCTTTAAACTGATAAAAGTTTGAATGTGATGACAGCAACGCTTCTTAAAAATGTTACATTGGGGCAACAAAGGTCTGAAAAGTAGGTGGCACTAAAAAGAAATGGCTGGAGAAACATTTAGCAACTAATTACATTTATTGGTAAGAGTTCAGTAACATTACTGGATATAAAGAGAGCTTCTTAGAGAGACAGAGCTTCTCAGAAGTAAAACTAGGCAGAGGTTTAACAACCTGCATCCACAAATTGTGGAACAATTTCTGAATAATGTAAAAGAGTTTCAAAATGTCATCATCTACAGAATATAATATAAAAAGATTCTGAGAATTTGAAGAAACATCTGTATGCAAAGGACATGGCCTTGGCGTTTAGGCCTGCATTAAAAACAGGTATGGTTCTGTCATCAAAAGCACTTCATGGTCTCAGGAAAACTTCTAACACTGGAAATCGATGTCTGTGAACACAGTCTACTGTGCCATCTACAAATTCAGGTCAAAGCTATATCATCAACAGAAATGTTGTTGTTTTCTCCGGGCCAACGTTCATTTAAAATGCACTGTCTGTTCTGTCAGACAAATGAAACTTTAAAATCATTTTTCATAAAAACACTGCATATTGCTTCATTACAACAACATAGCTTCACAGTGGTGCTGAAGGCCACACCTTTTAGCAACTGAAACATCTGGCACATCATTATATTACAAAAATGAAAAAGAGGACCCAGGGCTGTTGCCTCAGACAAGAATTCCTCATTTCTCTGCCAAAATTGTTAGCACACATGCTACACAGATGCTACACAGTGGTAAACATTTCCAGTTTATCTAACAAGCAGCAAAATGTTCCTCCGGCTTTTTCTTTGTAGAACCTAGACTTGTAGTCAAGACTGCCTAAACCAAGACCAAGACAATACCAAAACCAGAGGGTATCGAGACCAAGACAAGACCAAGACCAAGACCATGACAGACCGAGTCAAGACCAAGACAAATTTGAGACGAGACCGAGACAAAAAAGTCTTTAAACTGCAGCCAAATGCTGCTTCGTTTACAGGTGTCAGGCATATTTATGTGTTTTTGCTTTGCACTCGCACAGCCCTCCTCACCACTGTCTACTGTCTCACTCACTTACTGAGAGGACAGACACACGCTGTCGCGTCTCTCACCTTCTCTGTTTTTCACATAATGATATTATCCTATATCCTCGCATGCGATTGGCCACAATATGGAGGGATTGGAGCATAGCTGAGCCACTGTGTGAGAACTGAGCATCGAAAGGAAATTAAGTGAGGAGCCGGCTCTTGCTCAATGGGAGTCGACTCTTCTGATTCACTACAAAGCACTCTCTAAGCACAGCTCTTAGAGCTGAAGCTTTTGCGCATGACACATTATCGAACGTCATGTCATAGATACTGTTGACTCCAAATCTCCCGACCACTATGTCAATCTGAGACAGCAAGACCGAGACATCGAGACCAAGACAAGACCGAGACCAAAGTTTGTCGAGACCAAGACAAGACCAAGACCACGTAAAAGTGGTCTCAAAACCGGTCTCAAGACCAAGACCAGTCTCGAGACATCCAACTCTAGTAGAACCACTTACTGTTCCAGCCCTCTGTTATCCCAACCCAACTTTTTGGAGATGTGTTGGAGCCATCAAATAAAAATGTTTGTTCTTTTTAAGTTTAAACATATTTATGATTTTATGTTCTATTGTGAAAAGAAATGGCTGCATGAGTTTTGCAGATCAGTGCATTCTGTTTTTAGAACAGCCAATTGTATTTCAGATCTCAATGTAAGTTACATGCGCTTAGTAACTTAACTCGAGCTCTTTGCAACATGAATTAGTTTTGTGGAGTGTTACTCTTTCATTTTCAATATTAAACGGTCAGAGCCTACTTTATAACACACTGATTTTAGTTGAAGAAGTAACCCCATGATAGAAGTAAACCTGCAGATTTCAGAGGTATATGTACTGCTGTGTCCTGCAGCAGCATCACACAAAGTTAGATTTCTCTGAACATCCCTGAAAGTGCTGACTCAAAAGCAGTACTTGACTTACCTGAAGTGCGAGTCACTCTTGAAACAAATTGAAACAGGCCAAAAACAGAACTTTGATTAAGGAGAGTGAGTGGCACTTAGGACTTAGCCTCATTGCAAATAGTGGTATCTAAAAAAAGTGGACTGAATGAGAGCTGGCACAACACACATTTTGTATTCACGTGTCACAGTCCTCCCCTATTTTCTAACTACTTGCCAGCCCATCTGCAGTCTGCATGTTGTTGCTCAATAACACATTAGGTTAGTTACTCTGAATCAATCTGTATGCTACAGTGATTGTTCTGCAACACTGCAGTGGCTTTTTTCTGGCCCTGTGTTTTAATGTCACGTTGATATCTAGCCACAGTGAATTGTTCTGTTCATAACTTTAATGGACAGAATACACAGGTGTAGATAAGTGCTCAGTGGTCCTGGGATCAAGTCATTGCTTTATGTAGATGATGTCGTCCTGTTGGCTTCATTGACTGATGACCTTTAGCTTGGGATGGGCTGTTTTCTTTTCAGGCTGCTGCAGCATCTGTAATCTGGGTATCTCTGAGCTCCTGAGCACTTACATATCACTCTAATTGAGGTAAAAACCGAGCCACTGATAAACGTGTTTCCAACCTGGTGCACAAGTTACAAAAATCAACAAGCTAATACAACACCAAAGCACAGTGGGTGTCAATGATGTCATTTTTGGTGCATAGCACTGTTCACAAGCGTGAAAAAAACCAAGTGCTATGAGTATGCATATTTGAAGTGTGGAAATAAGTGATAATAAATAATATAATGAGTTCAATTTACAATCTAAATCAATCTAAGAATCTAAAGAAACAGCTGAGAAACAAAGTCCCTGACATTTATCAGTCAAAGAGTTACAAAGACATTTCTAAGGTTTTGGGCCTTTGGTGAATCACAGCGACAACCATTATCCAGAAACAGAAAACAAAACTTGGAATAGTGGTGTACTTTACCAGCAGTGAACAGCCCACAAACTTTACTCCAAGAGTGCATGGACAACTCATTCAGGAGGTTGCCAAAGAACCCAGAACAACATCTAAAGAACTACAAACCTCACTTAAAGGGAACCCCGGCTAATACCACATATATGTTATTGAAAGCACAGTGCATATTTTAGTGCAAACATGTCTTAATAGCCGGGGTTCCCTTTAAGGTCAGAGTTCATGACTGAGCAATAAGAAAGAGATTGGGCAAAAATGGCATCCATGGGAGAGCTCCAAGGAGAAAATCACTGCTGACTAAAAACGACACAAAGCAAGCAAGCCTCTGTCTGATCTGTCGATGTGCGGTAGAGGAACTCTATAGGGGGCTTTGCTGTCTCCATTCCTGTTCACCTTGTACATCTCAGGCCTTCAGTACAACTTTAACCTGGCACACCTACAGCAATACTCGAATGTTTCTATTTTGGTTGGATTTTTATTGTGGTTGGAGCACAAAGCGCTAGTGGATGATTTTGTGTAGTGGTCTGGGGGGACTCATCTGCTTCTGAGTATGAATAAGGCCAGAGAGAGATGGTGATGACCTGTGTCTTTTATGGCACAAGATGTTGATGTGGTGCACACTGACAACAACTGGAAGACCAACACGGAGGGTGTGTAAGCCCTATTTCCTAAGGAAGCTGAGATCCTCCAACGTGTGCAGCAAAGGGATGATTGAGATCGACTCAACTGAGATCAACTGTTTTTCCATAACAATCCAGCACTGTCCAACGTGCATGGTTGTCGCCATAGCAATGCATCCCAGTGTCTCATGACGTAATTAATATGCAACATGAACACTACAAAAAAGGTGGAGGTCACGGCAAGAGTATACCTGCTGCTTGGTGTGTGGCTTTTCGTCAGACTCGGAAACCACGGCGTTGTCTTTTATAGTCATTTTCCTCATTGCCAGGTTTCACAAAAGGCGGTTTTAATTTTTGTGAACGAGATGCTCTTATGACTTATCAAGTGATTCTACTGACCAGCTAATCGGTGGCACTGAGTTTGACAATGTCACATTTTAGTACCTTCTCAGATCACTTCGAACCCTGCAGGTACTAAAAAAAAACCTGGTACCAGGTATGTGGCGAACTGTGCTGAGTCGATCCGACTAGGTACTACTGGGAAAGGGGCTATTGTGACATCACTGTTACAGGTCTTTCAAGCAGTCCTAGAAGTGTGCATATAATACCAAATTCGCATATAATGGCAAACATCCTCTCGGCAATTCTCAATGTCAGCAATGCCAATTAAGATCTAGCCTCAGCTCAGTACACTTACCCAATTACAGGACCTTGTTTCCATTTTCATATCTTGAACTTCCATCTGCAAGTTTTGGAGAGTGCAGCAACTCGCAAATTTCTCCCTTCCTTGGTTTCCATGTGTCTTTAATGTGGGCAGAAGAATTCAAGAATCTGCAAGGTAAAATCTAATTTAAATGGTCTCTTGCTGCAATCCCCATTCGCCTCAGTTTATTCATAGCAGTTAGCTATGATTAGTCACTTATCTAGTGCTATTTAGCGATCATCTTAATTTTGTCTGGAATTTTCTCTTGTCAACACTAAAAAACCCACTAAATTTCAGTTCAGTTCAATACTTGCTTCAGCTAGTCACTCCTTGTTAACAAACTTAAATTCCTTGTCTAATCATTCAGCCCAATCAATCCAACAGCCTGATCATTCACATTCATCTAGTGTTAAATCTGCAGCAATTCTAGCTAAAACGATTGCATTTAACCCTCCGGAGCTTCCTCCTCGTAAACCTTCTAAAATTTCAGTAGGGTCATGTTTTGAATTAACTGCACAGATAAATGCCTTTTTAGTTCTAAGAGTCATGAGGTGCATTTCCTTAACCCTAACCTGTATAAGCCCACTACACTGCAATAATTATCACATTAAAGCTTTTAAGTTTTTCAAAACCAAGTTATATGAAGTAGTCAATGTTTATCTGCAGAATTCAGTTGAGGGGTCCCAGCAACTTTATCGGGTAGGTCTGGATTCCAGAAGCCTCTGTATATCGCAGCTTCAGCCTGTGTTCATATCCTCGTTTTAATCAGGAACACCTTGTTTCCGTATATCCTGATAGGATGATATGTTTAGCTTTGATTTTTATATCCACATGAGCCATTTGTACAGAAGTTCTTTCAGTTCAGTACAATGAGCCTTACATAATAATAATAATAATGATACTTTTCTGTTAGTCTGAGAAACATCCATTAGGTAAATCTCTCTTGTTGTTCACATTATTGGCTTACTGACCCTTACTAGCCAATTCAAGCTTTCACCTCATCTTAGGCCATCTTATTTCTTAGATGATTTTGCATACCATGTGTGCAGTTTCTAGGCATTTTAAGTATCCTAGATAATCTTAATGAGTTAACCATCTATTAAACTTTAGCTTCCTCCCCTGTTTGGCCATCTGACTCTCTTTACTCAAGCCATTGTTTGTCTTCAAATCATTGCCGACAATCATTTTCTCGTGATTATTCATCCTGGCTCTCCAGTGCGACTTCTATTACTTTCTGCCATTAAAGGTTATCTCGGAAGGTTTGCCATACCTGCTCAATATTTTGATTTGTATGTCCTTTTCTATGTCTTCATATTTCCTCTGTCTTTGGGGTTTTAAACATTTAGCACCATGTTTCAGGGGTACTATTGTCAGTAATAGTTAGAAGGAGTAGCCCACCTGAGTTTCTGCTGTTTCCTGTCCTCCACAGGAATTATTCAAGCATGCTTCTTATAAAGTCAAGCTGGCAATATGTGCATTCTAAAGATGGATCCTCGAAACGACCTGAAATTAGAACTAGTAAATCAGTATCTCCATCTCTGCTGTTTCATGGTGAAATTTCAAGTTCAGCCTCAGCAGCTTTACAAGCCTTTCCATCCCATTTATTTATATAATGCCAAATCACTCAAGTCTAAAACTCTTGGCACATCAGCACATAGCTGGTAGTGGTATCGCGGTCTCTGTCTTTTCTCCTGCTTCGCCAACTCTCAGCCTCATTACAGTCTCTGTGATCTATCCTGGCCAATAGTGGCCTTGAGCCTTAATACAGGCTCTTTTTTCGCCTCTTCCTTTAGCAACTCTCAGTCTTATCGCAGGCGCTCTGCTTTCTCTGCCTTATTGCATGTTCTGGCTTTGTCCCAGCCTTCAGTGGCCTTGAACTTTAAACCAGGTTTTCCTTTCTCTCCTGACCTTTGCCAAACTCTCAGGCCTATTGCAGACCTTCTGCTCTTGCTGCTGTTTTTGCAACTCTCAGCCCATTCAAAGACCCTCTGTTGTCAACTGGCCTTCAGCGGCCCTGAGCCTTAGTGCATGCTCTTCTCTTTTCTGTCTTGCAACTTGCAGCCTTTGGCAGGCTCTCTGCACTCTGCTGTACATCAGCTCCAAGCCTATCAAAGACTCTCCCTCTCTGTTATGCATTTTACGCCTTGCCCTGTGCCATGCATTACTGCCAACATTCATGCATTAATTTCCCTGTAGGTAGGATCTTCCTGCCACGATAAGACTGCTTTCTTTTCCTTGGGAGTCCTGGTGGCTAATCTAAGGTTTATATCACTTCCACATTCCCACACTGTCAAGCTGATTGTCACAATCAAGCTGATTGTGACAATCAGCTTGTCACAATCAGTATGCAGAGTGAAGACTGATTGGCCTTCTTCAGGCCAATCAGTCTTCACTTTGCATACTTTAAATCTCACTGCACATTTGTCATTCTTCCTTGCAGACGCTTTGTGGAATCCACCTCCATCCCATCACTGCCTCTCTCTCCTGGATCAGGTTCCATTCAAGTCTCCACCTGAATAATAATATTGCCCATAAGTTAAATATCTAAATAATATCTGTGACTATTTGCAAACAGGCTTGCAATAACAACCTGAGGTGATAAGTAACCACTGGACTCATGAGTTCACATTGACTAGAAAAAGTAAAAGAAAAAAAAATCCAAAATCACTTAATGTAGTTTAAGTTTTCATTGAGATACTTATATAACATTGGACTGAAAATCAGCTTGTAGGTTTTTATGGTGACCCTTGTGTTACCATAGGCTGCTGTATTATTGTGTATTTTATATCAGTGGTAATGGTGTGTATAGGACACCTGCAAATGGATTAGATCTGACAGACATGATAAAATGCACGATGCACATTTCCAATAATCTTTGTGAGTAGTCTTAGCATAAATTCTGGGGGCTTGGATTAAATCTGTAGCTAAGTGTTTGTGGGTGCCAGCTCTAAGCTGTAGTGCTAGGGCGCTGCAGTGTTTTTCTGCTTATTCTCAAAGCACGTGATGATTGATGCACGTTTCTGCAGAGGCTGTAGCCAAAGAACTACATTTTCCTATCCCTCCATCCCTCCATCCCTCCATCACCCACTCCCTCAAGGTCTCTCTTCCTCTTTCTGCTGATATACAGGACTCCCTCCTTTATCTCCAAAAGTATTTACATAAATTAACATGATTGTTTAAATAGCTCAAAAATCTACCTCTGTCTTCATATCCCTGTATTTTATTGCATAGTATCAAGGTGAGATAATGATAACAAAAAACAAAACAAAACCTTTTTCTCAGTTTTGCAATGTAATGCATTTCAACATTGTTCATTGCATTGCATCACAGATAACCGAAAGCCCAATTTCTTTCTTTAACTACTGTCACTTATAATATTTTTATCATTGAAAGTGGTAGCATCCTCCTACGATTTATTGCAAAACCCACAGCATGGATTACTTCTTTCAAGCATATTCTATCCCATCCCACCTGCGTCTCCCTCTCCACTGCCACCCCTCGCTCTGCTGCAGTGTGGAATTTTCCAACCAGAGCAAGTGCTGCAGTGCCGAGGCTCAGACTGATGGTGTACAGGAAGATGAAAAGGATAGAGGAGGAGGGCAGGGTGAGCGCTACTTAGCACACATCACAAAAAAACTGAGCCATTGTGAGGATAGATCCATCACCTCACCTCCCTACATGAATTCATTGGAAAAATACCAGACACAGAAGCAGCACTGAAGAGTTGGCGAGCACCCACAACATAGGATAATAGATGTGAGCATATTGATGTAAATTGAATAATAAGTATAGCACTATAATTAAAAAAAATGCACAAAAATAGTGCATAATATCCTCATATATATGTGAAAGTAGTTGTAGTTTTCTTCCTTTTTTTATTTATTTATTTTTTTTACTTGCTAACAGGGCCTGCATTTTTTTTTGAATGCTTTTACTTCTGGCAAAATAACTCCATATGCATTTGTCACATATGACAAACCGCTCACAGATTTATATTATGTCATAAAATTCAGCATCACTATGCGGCCGGAGGATGTGCGGTAATTCTCAGCACTGGTTAGATTAGTTGTTAGGGACGACGAGTTCCCATCAACTGATCTGACGAACAGCAAACAGTCAGATACTGCAGCATCTTTGGTGTAAACGTGGAGGAGGTGATTGGAAATGTGTTAATGACAATCTGTGACTGTGACAACGATGCAGCAGTGAGTATTTAGTGGCTAAATCATAAGGGAAAATTTCTGCTGCAGTCTGTTGGGCCAGTGTTAAAATGATGACGTTGTAAAAGGTAATCAGAGTGGGAAACTGTGTGTGGGTGTGTGTGTGTGGCTACTCTTTAGATTATTGCCCTGCGTCACCAGATGTGTAGAGCATGACATCATTTACCCAGTGGACATCTCCAGTAACCTCTGTGGTGACATTCTCATACTTTCTGTCCTGCACACGACGAGGCATGCACTCACCCCAAAACATTAACTCTGTGCAGTTAACCATTAGATGTATCATTCTCCGATGAGAGACATGGCAGCATACAGGATTCCGGGAAAATAAAATCAACTTATAACAAGTGAATAAGCTGTCAGTGCAGAGATATACGCAAAGAAAAATCAAACCTAGAAGATCACGCAAAACTGAATATGCCAAAAATACAGTTATCAAATACCACTAAAGAAAGGTTATAATCAGCAAAATATCATGTTTTCAACCAAATTCAGTCCAGTTGCAATAGACTGCTGTGGTAGTGGGTATTGCTGAGTAAATGTATCTGTAATTTGCTTACACTTTCAATTTCTTTATAATAACGATATCATTTGTATTTTTTTCAAGCAGCCTTTTAAAAAGTCTCCATCTTTCAAAAAAAAAATCATAAAGATGCCAAATGAATGCCAATATTAACATGTAAACAGGGTTACGTTTAAATTTGTGCCACTCTGTTGCTTCCCAGCCTTCTATGCCTGCACTGTTACCAGTGCTCACATAAAAGAAAGAAAACACTGACTTGTTTGGTAATGGTGGAGCAGGACTACCCACTTTAAAGCAGACAGTGGATGTTATTGCCAGTTCTACCAGCCTGTTGTCTATAAAAGAAAAAGGCAGCTGATAGTGAACCTGTCCAAAAAGCTGAGCATCAGGAGGGGGATAAACATTCCTCACACTGTGGCCTTTATAACCTAATAATGCAACACAGGTAGGTTACACTCATCTACAGAGAGAAAATTGATTTAATATTATTTCTGATTGCAAAGATTTGTAATCTACTTCTTATTAGATGGCATCTTATTCTTATTTTAAGTAAACTAGATTTCAGGGCACAGTGTTGAAAGCTTTGATCCAGTCTGCAGTAGTGTATCCTGCAACATAAACTGGAGCTCAGTGGAATATAAAACCAGTCCATATTGGATTAGAAATGTCAAGGCAACTATTTGGCAAACAGCTAAGCTTACATCACATTAACTGAAAGTTAATTAATAAAGTTTGACATACATGAGATCTATCCAGGAAAACAAATACGCACCAGTGCGGATATGTATGTATGTATGTTTGAGAAAAACCAGCCACTCCCCTGAGTCATCCTATCATTTGCTGCTCTTTTTCTGTCACTTTCTGATGCCAAAGGAAACTGGACCCAGTGAGCCTCAGTGACAGGAGAAGTTTTATGAGAATCCTGAGAGGTTTGGGACCTGGGCCAGTCTAGGCCACTGCCACAGATGCCAATCATCTGTCCTTGTATGTAAAAAGTCTGGGACACTGTCAAAACAACCACAAAAGAATGGAAGAGTGGAATGAAACTCTAGTTTAATAAGTAAGCAGTAAGAAACTCACATGTTAATTCATACTAACTTAAGAACAAATCCCTATGTTAGCCCTTTACATACACGGCATAAACCATCATTGACATCACCATCTCCTCTAAGCTTTTAATATTATAAAGTGTATTCTTTTCAGTGATGGCTCTACAGCAATGTTATCTTAAGCCCTGGCCTATGTACAGTCCTTTCAGCCTGTCTGACTCAATTTGTCCCATGTAATAATCGCAGGGTTGCATAACACTGACCCGCAAGCCCATCATCACAACTACGAGCGGTAAATCCCAGAGATCAAGAAAGGGTCCATACAAAAGGAGGACAAAAAGAACAATGAAGAGATAGGATGAAACAGAAGAAGTCATGGATGTAAAGCCGTTTGACTGGCAGGCAGCAAAGGGCATTTGGCTCTATTCCCTGAGCACACAGACAGCTGAGAACATTGTGCTCAGACGAAGGGCACTGCCAGAAAAGATAGCAGCTTACACTGTGAAAACAAATGTCAACACAAACTCTCAGTGAACAGCGTTCCCAGTTACCATTTGCTGTCAGGAACACTAAAGTGACAAGGCTTAAGGAAATAAGTCAAGTGGTAATTATGCCGACAGGTAATGCACTGCTGGGATAATGAAATGAGCTGCTTGAGGAGTCAAGAGATTCTCTAAGCTAATCCGTATTTCCCACCTATTCTCCCTGATTGGGTGCATAGTCTTCATAAAAAGCTCTGCCAAAAAAAGCGCTGGGAACTGGGACAGGTTCTCCCAAGGTGTAAGAAAAAGTATGTGAGAAAAATTTGAAATGAGATGGAAAGTTTTACTAAAGCTTCACATGAAGGAATGAAAGACTGGTAAATTAGTGGCTGTGCAGGAGAACATTTTCTGTTAATGAGAACAGCTTAAATATAGCAGCAGAGGAAGAGGAAGTTGAGACAGAATCCCCCAGAGTTTCCAGTCAGCATGTTTTTCATCCGTGGTCCTGATGATGAACTTACATATATGTCCACAGTATACCATGTTAGACTTGGAGCAGGACATGGGGATCTTGCACTGATTTGTGTTATGAATGTAACAAATGATCCACATGCAATAATTTTTAGTAGCCCTAACACAATCTCTGTGCCTGTGTTCACTAAATAAATGATCTGAATGGAGGTGCAGATTTGTAGCACAAACAGAGATTAAGACTGTCGGGGTCATTTTATGCTGTCAAAAATTCCAATTCATTACATCATAACTGCTTTTTAGATAGTTAAATAATGTCTGAAGCCCTTGCCAACGACGCCTCTCTGATGTGAGAAAGTAGCAATTTCAGTAGCTTTCCACTGCAAGCAGAGATTTATCAAATGTGTGGAGGTGAGAAAGTGAGAGTGGTTTGGCTTTTTATCTACATCTTCATTCTGTTTATGCCACTCCTTCCTCCCATTGAGCACACTCAGACCCACATAAGCCAGTGAGTGCTACTCAGACCTTCTCTTACATAAGTGAGATGTCAGGTTTTCAGCCCGTAGTCAACACCCAGCTTTGTTTTGCTTTAATCATGTCAAGACACTTAAGCCAAGCTTGTTGCATTTAATTATTTTATTCAAAAACATCAACACTCTTTGAAGTGTTGATGGGTTTTTTTTCCATGGGTGTGAGTGATTATCCCGTCTAAGTAGAACTTAGCTGACGAGGAAATTTCGGAAGTATCACCACAAGGAGCAAATGTAAGCACAAGCCAAGGGTCAGGAATACTGCTAACATGCCTCCACAGAGATCCTTTGCCTTACATAACGTCCAGTGAATGTTAGTGCTGCACAGTTTGTGACAGATGCACTGAGAAAGATCCTTGATTTTTTTTTTTCTTCACAGCCTTGGCTTAGAAAAGAAGAATGAAAATAGCGCTCTGGCAGTGGCTCAGTCATTTTCTGTTCTTTCTACTATGGAGCAATGGAGGATGAGAGATTTTGTGAATAGAATAATTATGTGTAAGACATGTCAGACTGCCTAAATCTAAATACCTGAAGATGATTCTTATGAGAGGGGACTAAAATTAAGAGTAGTTCTAATGGTTATCATACTATATACACAGACAAAAGCGTTTTACAGCAATATTCCATCACATTACATACCTGATGCTAATCCAGACTGGAAGTTATTTCACTTGTCAGCTCCTCTCTCATTGTTCTTAAATAAAGGCATTTTACTGGGACATGCTTTTAACAGAGAAATTTGTTTTTCCATCACCTCCAGCGTAATGCTAACTACTGTTAGCTTGCCTGCAAACACAGATGAATTGCCAGCTGCCTAAAATCACAAAACTAGTTTCAGCTAATTCTCCGAATGGATGGTGTTACATGTTAATTAGCTTCTAACTGGCTTCTTTGTGCAAAATATTTTAAAGTTACATAGTAACCAATGAAAGATTCACACTTTTCATTGCTCAGTAGCTACCCCTCAGCATGCTTACTTGCTAACAGCTTCTGTGCGATGGTCTGGCACTGATCCCGCTTGATAACAGTAATGCTAACAAGATATCTAATATGAAACCTGATCAGTTTTTCTTTTTTGTATCGATATGCAGTATATGTTGGTGGTTTTTTTGTATGCTGTATATGCTGGTTGTTCATTGACCTAAGCTAACATTAGTTTGAAACACTGTTGCAAGGCAGTAAACAAGAGCTAGATAGACATATATCTGTCAAGTCTGTAGATCTCTTTAAAGACATATGCAAATGTTCAGTTTTGTATGTCTGAGTTCTTTCATAATAATTCAATTAAATATACAATTGTTGTAGCCAATCCAACTAAAGCTATAAATTTGTCTGTTTCATCTACCCACCCTGTGACAAGAAAAGCTCAGAATATATTTATAGCGAGCTTAAAATTACAACTCTATGCCCTGGGTACTTTTTTTTGGAGTTGTACTGTAGCTGTAATGGTACAGATGTTTGGTGATATTGCATGTCATTGTGTGTCAGGACTCCTCAGGGAGTACGTGTTTCATTTGTTCATCCTAATCCCTTCACTGTGTGTCCTGAGATCCTGGAATGTGGTAATGCAACACTACACAATCTCGTTGTGTAGACTCAACCAGCTGCTTAACACTTCAGGGCACCTTACACAGTTAACGATCCTGTGTAGGACAACGTGTGTTTCTGCCAGTGAGTGGAAGATAAAATGAGTTCAGAGAGATAATTATACCAACCCTATGGGCTCTTTTGATGCTCTCAAGAGAAACTGTAAGAATAGAATAGAATGATCTCATCACAACCTCGACCTCATTTATTTTCCATCACGTGCGAAAGACGAGAGGACCTCGAGGGTGTTACAATTATCCCACTACTCGGGGTGCCCGTGCTGTCAAGTAGTGATCTTAGCACCAATCTACTTTCAAAGAGACTGGATCGACGTGTAGTCTGCAGTCATCACAGTTGGAATATATTGTGAAGGAGATTAATTTCACTGGATGGAAGTTATATGGAGGACATTCTCTTAACCTATAATAGACGCACAAAATCTAATAATGTTTACTGCAAGAAGAAGTATAAATGAAATATTCGGACTCGACCTAATATTGCCAACTTGTATAGTTTCTTTTTTTGTGTTTAATGAGCCAGGCTTAGCAAACTCCCAGCCAAGTGTCTGCTCCTTTCCCTGCCTCTAGAAAATGTCTGATCTGTGTAAACAGCGGGAAGGGCCGGATTACGCACAACATTAGGTCTACATAAATGCATGTAGAGAGAGGGATGATTGGTAGGCTTGCGAAGATGCGGTTGCTTCACCTGGTGTTTAGAAAAGCTTGCTTCTGCTGAGCTGACAGTCCTGCCACACTGTGACCCAGCAAAGACAATGCCAAATGATGGCCCTGACTCCCTGATGGCCGGAGGTTTTTAAGAGATGACATCCCTGTCTCTGCAAATCCTGCAAACATCACAGTTGGAGCATCATTGGGGTGCGATTATACCAGATTCCCTATCATCAGAGGACTTATAGGAATAATCACCTTGCTGTCAGATGATATATGAGGGTTTTGAATATAATTTTCTTTTTGCTGGAGTCAGGGCTGAGTAAGACTATCTTACAAAGACCTGCACATGTGCCAACGCCCTTGATGTGTTCCCTCTCGATCTGAGCAACAGGGCACAGGTAGAGAAGAACACGTCGATCACGACAGCAGTCACCCCCAGAGCATTGCAACACTAATTGTGGAAGCACTCCTTTAATGTTCATTCCCATTCTATAAATAAAGATTTTCCAATGCACTAGTCAATGGGAATTCTTACCCTGATATAGAAGAGTCACTCCCGCTGTGGTATGTGTCTCACTGGATTGCATTACACTGTTTTCCATCAACAGCTAAGAGAACGGTGAGAAAAGGGGACAACCTGTAAATAATAACATCAAAGGACACCTCCGTACAGTCAAAACAGACACAAAGTTACCTCATACTTTTATTTGCTCTGCAAACATGCATGGCAGGAGTTTGACCTAATGTTCTGTACCTTTCTAGTTTTAGCTCAAGGTTTGTCTATGGCATTCCTACAATTGACATTTTTTTAAGATGAATTACATCTAAGTCAGAAAAACGATAGAAAGCAAAGGAAATTAAAAAATAAAGACAAGGACGTCTTCTTTTTGTTTCATCTGATAGATATTGCTTCTGTTTTGTTTTAAGAAGAATACACTTACATGTCAAATATAACAACAGCTTTCACTCTGTTGACCTTTAATACAAGTCTATTATGGAAACAATCAGTGGACTTTCTGTTTTTTCCCTACTTCAGTGATATAAATACAAAGCATGATTACAAACAGGTCTACTGCTGATACATCGGAAACAGCTGCACTTACCAACAACTATCCCACTTATTTCTTTATTTAGTGTTTTTTTCATTGACAGGTGTGGTTGAATTGGATGAATGTTACTTTCTAACATCCCTTCTTAGAAAATGAAACATAGAGCAAAATGAAAGGGAGTGTTTACTGCATGCATCGGTGGTCTAGTTTCGTTTTTAGTTTTCCCTTGTGTCTCCAGGTGTTTTCCTTTCCCCTCCTTCATTCTCTGTCTTCCCGTTTCCCAGTCTGTCTGAGTCACCCCTTGTCAGGGTGCCTGTTTCATTATTCATTATTCCCATGTGTGTGTGTGTGTGTGTGTGTGTGTGTGTGTGTGTGTGTGTGTGTGTGTGTGTTGGGGGTGGGGGCAGTTACTCTGTTTTGGGTTTCGATTTTTTTTGTGTTTTCTTCTTAAGTCACCCTTTGCACTGAATTTAACACTGAGGTGGAAGATTTCTGTCACAAAGAAATTAACAGGCATGTGATAACTTGAACATACACAAGTTGAAAAATAAATAGATGAACACACACTTAAAAAATCTCTTGTCAGTCCCAAAGGAAACAGCTACCCACAAGGTATTTTCAACAATACCACATAAAAATATACACTACTATTACATTAGAAACACATGATATGGGCCACGGTGGCTGTTAGATGCCATTAAAAACTTTAACAGCCAGATGAGTTTAATGTTTACTTGGCTTGTTTTTTCTCTATATGGAATTGTTACCGTGGCACCATTATAATAGCAGACCCAGGGGTTGAAGTGGGACAATCCAGGCATTCGGTCCCCTTCAAATAATGAGCAATTAATCTGATAGGCAGGTGAATGCATATTTCTGTTCAATTATTCATTTTTGGTGTGATGCAGCCTGGAAGTGACTCCAGTAATGACACGAAGATCATCCTTGCATATGGACTGCGTGGACTCTCGATACGTGCTTTTTTTCTTCTCACCTCTGTGATGCGTTAATGGTGCAGATGTAAAGTTGTGGTCATACTACTTTGGTATATGACCACGAGCATAAACAATTACATTTTTAAATGCAGCTTTTCAAGCAACTCAAAAAATATCAGCAAAGACTCAAACTCTCCCT
Organism: Rhamphochromis longiceps; assembly: GCF_057381845.1. NCBI lineage: Eukaryota > Metazoa > Chordata > Actinopteri > Cichliformes > Cichlidae > Rhamphochromis > Rhamphochromis longiceps. The sequence continues at coordinate 20,841,183 of NC_140561.1, forward strand.
GAAGAGTTTGTCATAAAATGTGCCTGCTAGCTAAAGGTGCACACACTTCATTTAACGGGGGAGAAAAAGAAGTTCAATACTGACAGAGATAGAAAGATGTAAGAAAGAAAGGCCACGGGAGGAAGAAGAGAGATTGTTTTCAAAGCAGGTGAAATTTGGTAAACTGGAAATTTAAATCTTACTGTCCTAATTTACTTTAAAGTTTTCAAATCGGATCTATAGACAATGTGTTGCTGTTATGTTATGTTGTGTTTTTGTGAAACTAATTGCAGTATACAAATGGGTAGAAAATATGATGTGATTTGATTCACTCAATGAATTTGACATTTTATGCCAGCCTTACAGTATCTAGGTTGTAAAATCAGCCATGCAGCTCATGAAACATCTGCTTATATCTAGTTGAACTCAGGTAGTTAAATCCACAAAGCACGGGTCAGCTGAAATAAATTACTATTTGACTTTTTTCTAAGTGATCCTTTTCCCCCTGTTGAACGTTACAACCGATCTTAAGGTTCCTTAACCTGCCAAATCCCAGGTGTTAGATAATATGTATTAAAGTCTCAAGGTGGATAAGAAAACCCATCACACAACCTGTCCTTTTGCTTTTGTTGTGATAATGGCAATTTTGCATTTGTGGTAACATGAAACAGCTGCTGACTATCTGGAGCAGGTGAGACTTGAACAGGTAGAGACAGGAAGTCAGACTGGCTTTTGTGCATTTGGCTCCATGTCTGTAACTAATAGACAGGCCAGTGTCTGTGCACAATGATAATGTGTTGAAAGTAACAATATCAGTGACTGGCTCTTTTTCAGTGTCTGTTTTTCCACTTTCTCAGAGGTCAGTCTCTGTGTTACTCTGGGTTAGAAGTCTGATTTCTTACCCAGTGACTTTGTCATTTCTCTTTTTCAGAGGATCTGAGGTCTGGAAAGAGGAAGCACACTGTGGGAGTGGACTGGGTAAGTACAGGAAATTAGCAAAACAAAGCACTCATCCTGTCCTCTGCCTGCAGTGCTGACATTGAAATTCAACACAAATGCTGAGTAAACATTTAGATTTTTTTTTTATAGGGGGAAACGCACGAGTGCAGCGAATAAGGATTCCCAACTGCTTTCATTCAGGTCACCTCTGGGCCAGACTTTTAAAAACTGAACACACTCCTTGTCTTTTTCACACAAGACAGTGGAATCAAATCACAATCTAACAGTTTAAGGTGCTGCAGTGTGTTTTGCTTGCCTTTCACTGCTTACTGGGTCATTTCAAAGAAAGTGGCTTATAGTCCAATTTAATGAGTTACCCTGCAGTGACATGTCCAAAGGTCTTCAGTGAGAAAGGCTAAAGCTGAGTCAGAAATTTCTACATAATACAGTACACATCAAGAGTTTATTTTGTTGTTAATATATAATGACTAATCTGACTAACACATCCACAAGCACACAGACACACACTCACACTTCTACCTGACCATAATTGTCCATAAAGGGTTGAAAAGGGGTGAGTTGCACAATTTCTGAGTCATCAGTTTGTTCAGTGTGTTATTAAACTCGCAAAAGATTTGCATCCTTGGTCAATACAACGCTGAGGTAAATATGGGTTAGGATACCACTAAACAAGTAGTATATCTTTCTTTTTTTCAGACTGTTCAGGAAGAGCATGGTTTAGCATAAATACCTTTTTTTTTTTTACCCAGGCACTTCCTTGTTATATAATGCTCTGTTATATAATAACACTAAAGTTAAATGTTAAAACGCAAACCACTTAACTATTTCCCCCAAAATTCATATGATGCCCTTTTTTGTATCTGTATATCAGAAAAGGGTTGACTTAAACTTGTCAGTTCAGTTCACTGGAGTTTTATTTATATAGTGCCAAGTAACAACAACAGTCATCTCAGGGCACTTTATACGGCAAGTTAAAAACCATATAGCATTAGAGAGAAAACACAAACAATTTGATGACCTTCTATCAGCAAGCGCTTGGCAAAAGTTTGAAGGAAAAACTCCCTTTTACCAGAAAAAAACATCTGGCAAAACCAGTGTAAACAAATACATTTACACAATCCATAAAGAAAGTCTGATTTTAATAGTTCATATTCACTGTTAACTTTTTGAAAATGGAAAAACAATCCTGTAAGCTGGTAAACCTGTTACAAAACATGTTCTGCAAATCAAAATCAAGTACAAACATGAACTCCCTTTTTTTCTTCATGAGCACACAGACACGTGTATTAACAAAAAAGCAAAACAAACCCCCCCCCCCCCACAAAAATGCATTCCTATGTCATGTTTACAGAGCACTGGGTTCAGAGTTTTAAGGGAAAAGTGTGTATAAATAAACTAGCAAAGAAACAAAACCAGTTGAAGCTGAAATGGAAGTGAATGAGTTTAGACTTTGATAGAGCCATTTTTACTGTGTACAAAGGTCAAAAACATGTGGTAGATGGAGAGGAGGCAGTGACAGGAAGCAGGTGCCCAGGGTGTGTGTTTACACTTTTTTAAATGTACCAGAAAGGTGAACTCTTTTTTTTTTTTAGGAAAATAAAGAGAGAGGGGAGACCTACAAATTGTAGGAAAAAAGCAAAGGATTCTGTGTGCAGGATATTGTAGGTTTTCCAAGGATTGCCTGATCCTAAATATATGGACATGGTGACTGTGAGAGCTGTCTTTAAGTGATACCTTCATGCACACAGATTAAAAGCTTTTTATCTGGATCCCATTTGAAAACCCAAAATAAGAAACAGTGAAAATGATAAACAAAAGTGACAGAGATCACTACTGTGTTGAAATACTGAAACAAAAAAAATGAGTGGCAGTAAATTCCAGGTATTTAACGTGTAAAGTGATGTCACAGAAGTCACGTGAGCGACTTTCTTTGCATATAGCTGCTGATAATGGCGCACCTTTATACCCTCGACGAGATAACAGGTCCACAGTGTAAGGAGCTGCGTTGGCATGGTCATATTTCTTCATTGTGCGAGATGAAAGATGAAATATCCAGTTTCAGAAATTTCTGAAGACCACACAGATCCTATAGTTACTGAGGAAAGACTGAACACTTTTAAAACTTTTTACAGAGAAGGTAACTGGCTGCACGGAGGTCGGTACATGATCCAAAAAACTAAAAGAAGAAGAAGAAAAAATAGGATGTGTCTATGCACTAAAATCTGTAGACCAAATCTGTAACTTTTTTTAAACTGTCTGTCATGCCATGCTTTTTTTGTTGTTTCTACATTTAGATTGAATTGTACTGCAGAAAAATTCATGATCAGCTTAACCCAAAAATGATTCCCACCTCCTCTTCGTCAAATGAATTGTTCTCCATGCACTGAATAAGTAATGCAGGGATGTGAATATACTATTACATCAATGCATTCCACCAATAGATCCTCAAACACCCTGTACTATGACAAGTTTTATGCCTACCTCTAAAAATATGTCTTTTCTTTCCTTCTTTAATATCCTGTCTTCATGCTTTGCCGTTGAATGGTTGCATACATAAATTCTACATTACCTTGAAAACAATAAATTGTAAGACAGAAATAAGAGATGCTATAATATATATTCTTTGTAGCTGGCCTTTATAGCTCACACCACGAGAAATTTGAAGAAATTTAAGTAAACTTAGTGCCTAAACTGTTGCTTTAAAGCAGACACATTATTCTACAAACTATCTATATGTAGACAGGATGGATAATATTAATTAAAGTTAAGTACACGGGCTTTTCCAGATTCTGAATATTCCCAGGAATGCTGGAAATGAATTACTGTTAATCAAAACAAGTCTGTTATTTGAATGAAATTATCTTTTTTGGCGATAAGCGCTTGTACGCCCCTTGTTTACTGCTCTTTATGAGTTTGAAACTTGCTAAACTAACTGTTAATTGCTTTGAGCTCTGCAAGTAAACACTATGATGTTGAGTGATTTGATGACCAAGATCGCCCTCTAGTGGAAATATCTGCGAATTGCAGTGCTGCTGATTTGCGTCGATGCCTAAACATTAGATTTCATTTGTCGGTCGACACAGGACAGAACAAACCCATGCAGCTGGCACATGAAAAATGTGTTCAGATACTAAGATCGTACACTTTTATGTTAATTTATAACTTGTTAGTATAATTAAATGCTCCAAAACTACTGAATATTATTCAGTTAAAAATGATCCAAACCATAAAACAATGCATATTTGTGAAACCTAATATGCTTAAAATAAACAATTTAAACATTTTTATAAAGCTGTGTAGGAGTGAATATGGCATGTGGCTCTTTTGTATTTTTTATGTCGATGAAATGAAAGTTGTTGCTAATACTTAAATATATGCTATGTCATGTTAGGCAAAACGTTACATGATCCACTTTTAGTGGATGCTCATATTTAAATTAAAGTCCTACTAAATAACGCACTGAATGGTCAAAAAGAGGTAAAAAGTCAACACCATTACTGCCGAAACCCGGGATCGAACCAGGGACCTTTAGATCTTCAGTCTAACGCTCTCCCAACTGAGCTATTTCGGCGGTATGTGCTGCAACGTCGTAAATCTATACCAAATGGTTTTTTACCTATGTGACACGTATGAAGTAAATATGTTTGTATGTGAACTTCGTATTCTCTCCCAACAGCTGATAGTTGACGTAAATAGATAGAGCCATAAAGCTATCTAGAGGACTCAGGTAACGGTAGAATTTCCCTTCAAGCCGCTAGACGTCATAGTCCTGAGCCACAGGGAGCCATAAAGCAGTACGAAAATAAAGGTTTTAATAATACCGCCACTGCTATTACAAAGACAGTGAAAAGAACGAAAAACGACGGAAAAGTTTCAGATAATGTTGCATTTCAGCTGTGATCAGTTACAATTGTTCCAACGTTTGGACACAAGATGGCGCCATTGGCGACCATAACATGCTGTTCCCGTTCATTATTATTATTATTATTATTATTATTATTATTATTATTATTATTATTATTATTATTATTACTGTTGCTGTTGCTGTTGCTGCTATGCTGTCTATGGCTCGTGATAAAAATAGCTGCAAAGTAAAACGGATATCCAGCATCGTAATGAGCTTATTCTGTTCATTTTGTTGGTCAAATCACCATAGACTAGATGCATCATCAATTTGGGACTCTACTTCAATCAGGCCAAATAGATTTTTATTTACCTCAGACTGCTCAGCTGGGATGGGGTGGGATTTATATGAAATGAAGGCAATAAAAATAGTACATATTTACTAGGGAAAAAATAAATATATTTAACAAAATAATTGCAGCATATTTTACGTTTACTAGCATGCTGTATTCCAATGCTCTGACATAGCACTGGATTATTTTTCTGCAATTTGTCCTTCGCTGTCTTTTTTCATCTAAAGCCCACATTTCTTCATTCTTAAAGTGCTCCTGATACACATCCTACCAGATATTAATTACATTTACTCTTACACACATTAAAGAAGGCCTTTAGAAAAACTGTGTGAGACTTTGTCATAAAATTGTAGTCTGAAGCAGTATTGTGGGACTCCTCTTGGCCTAAAGTAGAAAACCATAAAGCCTGCTAATCTTATCGTTCTACACTTCTCTTTTTTTCCAACAGGGTTCTGCAGTGATGCAGTGCTGTCCCTTTATTAGTCATACAATATCACAATGCCAGTTTCTCTGCCTCCCGTCCCCTCTCTGTTTTCCCCCTAATCTCCCCTCCATTCTGCCTCTCATTCTCTCTCAATCTCTCTCTCCCATTTTTGTCCCTCTGTCATCCCTCAAGGTGACTTTCCTTCCTTCACAGACACTGCAGCTGTTCCTCGCTTTTGTTCTTGAAGGCCTGAGTGTGGATAAGAGATGAGAGAGATGCAGACCGGCAGAATAAAGAGAAGGAGAGCCAAAGAAGAAAATGGAAGTGCGAAAGAGGAGGGGGACTGATGAGATTATCAAGCAGGATGGAGGAATGTACAGTTTTGACTCACTGCTCAAATCAGTAAGGCAACAAACACAAGTGCATGCGTGACGCGCGCAGACCAATTTGTTCTGGTAAAATTAAAAATTAAGTGTCAACATCAAGCGATTGAGCCGCCTTGACAGATGCTTACCTGAATAACAGGTTTCATCTTCATTATTATTGGATATTAGCACAGTTGTCACATGAGAGTGATGCATAGTGAGGGTTCACTACAGTCAGCACTAAATACTGCAAGTATCTGGGACGGAGTTTCTAAATTTAGGAATCAGAGAAACAGGGAGCGGAAACAGGAGATGTCGAAAGGGAGGAACAGCTGAGGGAAAAGAGACAGATTTGGGTAGTGGGGTCCAGAGAAAAAGGGATGGAGGAATTCCCAAGTTGTCCCGATGAATCCAAACAGTTCTCTGTTAAAACTGCAGATAACTGGGTGCAATTATGATAAAGCCCAATCACATTATTCATGTCTTTCTTTCATTTGTCTTAAAAGCTTTTGCTCATAATTAAAGTGACGCAAATGTCATATTTTATTCTTCTCTTTACAGATCACATCCTTGTCAAATGTTAAACAGTCTTGAGATTTGAGAGACATCACTTGAAGTGAAGACTGTTTGACCTTTCAGTATACTTGTCCGCAATAATTCTGAATGATGATCGAGTCTGTCTGTAGTAAAGGTCTTCTTGGTTGTTCGGTTAGAAATCTGTATCATTTCTATTTGATTTGCTCGGCTTTGTGTTCACATTTTCCTCTCCTAGCCAAGTACCTCTAACCAATAGAAAGTTTTCTTATATCAAATATTAGAAACGGACTACTATTTGTATGGTTAGTTTTGCGACAGAATGGCAGTTTGTCCGAGGTGTACCTCGCCTCTCGACCTACGACAGCTGGGATAGGCTCCTTTCCCCCCTACAGCTCTGTTAAGGATAAGCTAAGGAGAATTGATGCATGGATGGATACTACTTGAATGGTGCTTTTCTACCATTTCTGAGCAATCAAAGCGCTTTAGACTACAAGTCACATTGACACAGACATCCCTTAAGTGCTTTCTACCTATCACACTCCCTGTTGATGGATAAAGTAGGGTCATCCCGACTGCACTGACCTTTCAGCTGCTAGACGACCTGCACTACCTGCTGAGCCATAACCACTTTTAAAATAACTCGACGCAGACATGTGGGAAAACAGCTTCTCCCGTGTAACTAAATTGGCTAATAATAGCAGTTCAATATTTGAGTGTTGACAAAAACAATCACCTTGGACATGATATGAGTATTGAGTGACACAGATGGACTTTGATCACCTTTTTAATACAGATGCTGTTCTGCTCTATACAATGACACATATTATAAATCTTATACAATACTAATATTTCTCTATACACATGGTCATAAATGTACAGTACAGTGTACACACATACAGTATTAACACAAATTCACTTACATGTATCTTCTCTTTACAGTAACTTTCCAGCTCACCAAGAGTTTATCACAATGGCTGATTTTCTGTCCGGCAGATGATTGTGGCCAAAGTAAAAGATTTTATCATTATTATTATTATTTGGACTAAAACCTAACTCAGACTCTTTATTATTTACATCCCTGAAAAAATGTACATGAATACACAATAATTACTGCCTTCTGTCTGTCTCACAAATAGTGTAAAAGGGGTGAGGATGAAAGAGGAGATAGCCCAAAGCCCTCCGAAGGAGCACTCCAAGTCTTGAGTCCATACAAAGTTAAAAGTTAAACTAACTACTTAGTGGACATAAATCTTTACTTACTGCAACACCCATAATACAACAGTTGATTGAGGGCTGGCTTATTGGTTTTTTTTTTTTGTTTGTTTGTTTCATTTTTTTATTTTTTTTGGTTGTTTTTTTTTTGTCCAACAAGTCTGGGAATTTGACATAAAGCCCTGAGGAGAAAAAGAGACACCAATATTGTGCAACATGTCCAGGACTCAGTCCAGAGGCGGTCTGTCTCTGTGATCATTCAAACCCCTAACCAAAAGCAGTAACTCTGCTAGCCAGAGAAACAAACAGCTAACACAAAGAGGTGTCTCACGTCTGTGGTGATTTCACCATCGTTCTGATCTCTCAAGTTCATCTTGCTTGTTAACCTGCTGTGACTTGAGAGCCTTTTATTATTGAAGTTTTCAGAAAATATTGCCCTTTAATTATCACTTTAAAAGTGAAGTTGATCCTTTTTCAGCAGTATTTTTAGCAGTTTCCTGCCATTTATACATAGTTACATATTCTCTATATCGTTCACTTTTATGTTCAGCTCCCCCCCGTTAATCAGAAGATTTCCTTTTGCCTTTCTGTTAAACATATGTTGAAAGCCAAAAGGTCTTTGTTCACACTCTCTTTGTTCACATCCTATGGGTCATTGCTTTGCTCGTTTATTGCACATAATCAGTGACACACGCACACATTTCTTCATTTACACAACCACGCAGCTTTTGCAAACGCACATGCATACATGCACACTTGCAAACAAACGCTATCATACAAATATTCTCCATAACCGTGGTCATTAAAGTTCATTTTTCCTTAAAAACAAACAAAAAATAAAAACTCATGCCTTTTAGCTTTTGCTTGCACACATTCTTCTAAAACATGGTGTTTATTGAAAATCAGGTCTAAATCAGTTTTTTGTCTTCTTCATTTTTTGCAGTTTCCTGGTTTAGTATGAGCCTGTAAACTTTGAATCTCAATGCTTGCATTTATCTGCCTTTGATTCTCTATATGCAAACAAGTTTACTCGAAGTTGATACATTGTTGTAAACATACAGCAGGACAATCAGCACCATAAGAATACTAATAACTCAATTAAGGCATGAAAAAAATAAAGCAAAGAACGGGAAACAGAGACTTCCATTAATAATTTCGTTTTTGTCACTGAGAATATCTGTGCAGGTAGATATTGATGTGCTTTCACAGATAATGATTAAATATAGATCAATGTGCAATAATTGGATGAGTGTGTGTGTATCTACCTGTGCATATGTACATGCACATGCAAGTTGAAAGTGCACGCAGGAGCAACACTGTACTGTATGTATTCGCGGTTATCTATCCTTTACCCTACATTTGGGGTGGATGTGAGTATTATTAGCAGTCATGGCTATGATGTTGTCATAAAAAGTTTTGACTAGTATTGCCACAGAGAGACACTGGCCATCTTGTCAGTCAGAAAGTGGACTAATGACAGCCTTGGTAAGGAGAGCAGACTCTAATAGAGCTCATGTTTCTCCACATCTGTATGTAGCAAGAGGCCAAGAGACTTTCTCCTGACCTTTATATGCTAGCTGGTTGTCAGTTTTCCTCACACCCCATGGATCATTACACTTCATCTATACAATCCATCTCCATTGTCTTGGTAAGATACACATAGTTCTTCAAATTCACACACATATTCATACATCCACACTCTAAAGACCAGCCTCATTCCCTCACTGCCTCTGTGAGGCACCGATCAGTGCCATCACTGCCCTCCACCCGCGATTTGCGATTCTTTCTTTTGCCTCCTCCCTCTACCCAAGAGTTATGAATAACTGTCCCTCCACTAGGAGCTGGGTCCACTTGCAGAAGTGAAACGACCCTTTTCTTAACACGTGTTTTGAGTGCGCGGCGCAGTTTCTGCCTGGTGAAAGCATAGAGCAAAGGATGAAAGATGGTGGTTCCATAAGCCATGGCCAGGAAGCACAGACGGAGCCGCACCAGGCTGTCGCTCGGACCCATACACAGGATTAAAACATTGACTGCAGACAGAGGAGCCCAGCAGCCGAGGAATGTGGATATGATGATTAGGGACATTTTTAGGACGCGACGCTGACGTTCCCGACGGTCCCGGTGCCGCCGCACTGCTCGCCGCAAAGCGATGATGGCAGAAACTGAGGCCTGTACACCCATGGAGGAAGCTGGCAGTGGTGTGTTGGCGTGGGTCTGAGCTGAGGCTGAAGGTGGGGTTGGAGAAACTGGGGTGGCGGGTGTGGTTGCGATGGGGGTGGTCGCTGCAGTGCTGACAGTGGTGACTGTTGCTCCACTGTCAGACATCCCTTGGGGCATGGAGGAGAGTGGCGGGGGTGATGTCGGTGTAGGCGTGGGGGAGGGAATGAGGGAAGGATGACTGAGGTTCTGGTTCTGGTTGGAGGACACTACCTCTGTGGGCAGGCTTAAGTTCTTCTTCCTCTGCCTCCTGCAGCGTATCCTGCAGGTGGAGTCCTTTGCACGGGTACTCCTCATCATGTGAGAGCCGATGCGGATGTTGAGAGCCTGTAGGATCCTGGAGTAAGTGAACAACATAACTGCCACAGCGATAAAGAAGCAGGGCACTTGGAGGAGCAGGTGGTAATACATTGCCAAGCCTGTGTAATACCCCTGCCCTCCAACACAAAGCAATGTCCTGTTCTGCCATACTGGAGGCAGGTGTTGTGAAGGGGATGGAGGTGTAGTTGTGGGTAATAAGGAAGGGAACAGTGAGGAAAAAGTGGTGGTCTGTTCAGTGATGAGCTGAGAGTCATTGTTCTGCCTTTCCAGCTCCTCATGTTCACCATCCTCAGCCCTTGAAGAGAAGAAGTCCCCCTCAAGGAAGGGCAGGAAGAAAACGGCCAGAGACAAGGCCCACACAGTTGCCAAGAGTAGCGCAGCACGTCTGGGGGTCAGCAGACGACTGGCTGGACGCACTGAGATGTCATATCGGTCCAAGCTGATTACTAACACGTTGACTGCCGTAGCCACGCTAGTGAACGTCACACAGGCCTCATGGAAGCAGCAAAGTGTGGCCAGGCTGCTAACTCCATTTTCATTTGCTGGCAGCAGGATCACAGCCACAGTGAGTGGCAGACACAGCACACACACCAGTATGTCGAGCACATGGAGGTTGACTGTGACCAGGTTGCTGACTGAGTCCACCAGGTTGGACTGAGCACAGTACAGCACAAGAACGGTCAGGTTGCTGCTGAAGCCCAACACAAGCTCCAGCATCAGCACAGTGGTCAGAGACACCTGAAAGCCCAGAGGGTAGGGCGTGCTCCAGCCCTCCTCCACGCCCACCTCACTCCCTCCATCCAGCAGGCCTACCCCCTGGCCATCACTGGTCTCCAGGAGGTCACGATAGCCTTCGGTCTCCATTGACGCCGCGGCAGTCCTTTACACATAGCAACAGAGGCCGGCGTACCTGACCATGTTCCCTTCTTCTCTGGCTCAAAGGAGACAGCGATGGAGGAGATGTGGTTGTATCTAAGAAAAATAAAAAGAACAGACATGGAGGAGAAAAGAAAGAGAGACAGAGAGTGATCAAGCAGTTCGGCAGTCAGTTTACTCAAAAATAACGCTGCACAACAAGTACAAGTCAAACTTGTCAAATTTCACAAGCGAGGGGAAGCTACTAGCTGAAGCTACGAGGGAGGTGAAAGTGATCTCGGCAGTCGAGCGGAGTCGTGGGGTGCAGTTCAAGCTGCTGCTGATGACCCATGATGTCTCGCTGGCCTCAACAGTGAAACAACAACATGCTTCATACAGACAGTGGTAACAACTCAGGGAGGATGTGGGGCAGGATGTGTCTCGGGGTGTACGTGAATATACCTATAATCCACATAGTATGCAGAATTAAAAAGAAAAAAAGATTCCCTCATAAACATGAGTGGGCGAATGTTTGATTCATTCTTATGCAACATACATTATGTGGGTCAGAAAGCTGGCTGGATAAAGCATATACAGATAAACAGGAATAAACCAACACACCTGCACCGTCAAGATGTCAGTGACGTACTACGTGTTGTGTCTAACATCTACATCTACGAGTACCCATTCCTAAGTGATTAACAACCCACCTTGTGAATTTACGACATACCCGTACAAATCCAATAAGTGTCAAGCTTTGTTGTTAAATCATCTTTCTGTTTTTTTGTTTTTTTCACCAGCTATATAAAATCTTCAGCTTCTACTTTCAGGAGCAGAGGTGGCAGGAGCATTGGTAGCAAGGACATTTGCAGTGCATGTCAACATTGCAGGCAGCCAACTGAGGGTGGCAGCAGTTAATAGTTCTCACAGGGAAATGTAACGAAGACGAATAGATCAATGATCCACAGACAGTGGCGCACAAACAATGCTATCAGAGAAAGACCAGCTCCCCTGGCATCCTCTCTCCACACCCCCTCTTTCTCCTTCTCCTTCCTACATCCTCCACATCCCTTTCTACTCTGTTGCCTTTCAGTTTGCTGGCTGACTGCTTTGCATGTACAGCATGTTATTCACGGCTGGTTGAACGCTCTCTTGCATTAGAGGGAATCATACAAAGTGATTAGGTCAAGAGAAGATGCCTTCATGATTTGCTTTAAGGAATTAAAGTATTCCCTCGAGTGTCTGTCTAAAGAGGAGCTACAGATCAGCGGCAGCGCTGACCCAAGCTTTCCTCTGCCACACTTTTTGTTCTCACCCTCTCATTTGCCCTTTTCTCTTTGTTTTATTTCACAGTTTCCCTCCCATTTGTCATGTGGAAAGCACCTGCAGGCAGAGCAGGACTCAATGCGGAACAGTGGTCTATCTTAATTCGCTAATGGGTTTCATGGGGTTTGCGGTGGTGCTGGAACATTGATTTAAAGCATCATCGATCTGCCAATTTAACAAGCCTGAGGCGAGGGAGCACATAAACACACTTCCTGTCACACCCTCCCAAGTGTACCTGTGGTCTCATTTTGATTTTGAGAGGCCGGATAAAACAGTTATGAGTGACTGTGTTCAATTCCTGTGTTTTAACTACAGTTTAAGATGTTTTCTTTACTTTATCATTATTGCAAGGCAAAGTATCACGCATGGCTCAGGGGACCGAAAGTAAAATGTGGTGTTTCCCACTTTTATTACTGAAGTTTTTATGATTTTTTTTTCAGAATCATAAAAACTGAATCAATTCACAGACCTCATCACAGGAGTGAAACTTTAAAACTAAGTGGGCTTAGATCTTTTAATGTTAGCGATATTGGTTATGTTTGTCTTTGATCAATATGGCAAACAACATGCTGCAACAGAGTGTCATGGAGCTAACACTCGCTTAAACCAATCACAGTGGCAACATTGTCAGCATTGTGCTTTCCAGCACATGTGAGTGTTGTTTAACCGCTGTGGCAAATTAGGGTTGGGAAAGACTTTTAAATCAATAAATGGCTGACAAAAACTGAAAGGTGTAACACAACAGTCACCTGTCACCTAAACTGTATTTTTCACAGACATTGCGACAACAAAACAGAGAATAAAATTATCCACAAGTCAATCTCTTTCAGCAAACACCAGGTCATCATTTTTTACTCTTAACTGTCCTGCCAATAATTACAAGAGGATGACTGTGTAGCGGCCCGGCAAAAAGGCAGACGACATAGCTTTCAACAAGTGCAATTTATCCTTTTCTATGGCTAATGACTCCTGCGACAGAGGATACTTGGGATGAAGCCGTAAGAGTTACAAAGGGACAGAGGCAATAGAGTAGAAAACATCAAAGTTAGCATGTGTTTGCTCCCAGCAAGACAAAATGTCAGAAGGCCTTTATATGCACAGCTGTGACTTCGACCTGCGGGCACCAAAACTGACAATAACCTAGTTTTTACAGGGACGTGGGGAGAATAAAATTAAAGCAGACAGACGGGTAAACTTTGGGGAGTTTTTATAAAAATCACAGGTGTTTCTGTTCTTTTAGTGAGAACTTAAAACACTAAGGTTCACCTGAGGTTGCTCGTGCAAGTCGTTATCACAGTAACTGAAGAAAGTTGCAAGAATCATCATCATCAATCAATTTATTTCTTTAGTTCTAACAAGTGTTTTGTGTTATTGTGGCATCCTTTTTGCAATCAGTCACAGGGTGTGGGTGTTGTGAGAAAGTGGGTTGTTGGGTTGAGCGAGTTGTGGCAACAGAAGATGGCTGTAAACAAGGGGAAACTTTGCCAGCTGAAATTACATCAACAGTGTGATTGCCAATTTAGACAGGCGGGGGAACGACAGGAAAAACAAACTTAGAGGTACAAATTGTACGATTGCTTGAAAGTTTGAAAAAAGAGGTGAAAGTTAAAGAAAGGAACAGATTTTTGGATTGATTGTAAACCCAACATTAACTGCTAGGATGTCTGTGTATTGTGTTGCATAGATGTCCACTGAAGTTAACCAGCTAGTGCCAGAACCATAAACATAGCCAGCATGACATTACTCGAGCACACACGTAACTGTTAACAACAAGAAAAAAAATGACATAAAATATTAAGAAGATGATAAATAAAATACAGATGTCTGATCACAAAACAATAGGTGAATGTTTTTTGCAATGTCCAAGGCTTGTTTACTTTTTATGTTTCATGTCTTCTTAAAAATCAATCATGTTATTCCTGAAAATTATGCCCATTATTTAAGAAACACCATCTGTGGATAAATTGTTTGGCCATAATAACAAAGATGTGGTACAGTAATTCCCTTTTCCTGTCCATCATTTTAAGACCAAGTTTAATATCGTTAAATTCTAATATGGGTGCTTGATAGTATTTTTCAGAAAACCAATTTTGAAGTGTTATCCAAAAGGTTTGAGTGTAATTACAATCAAAAAACAGATCCTTTGAAGTTTCAATCTCTAAATCCCAAAAAGTACAGGTATTTCTGTTAATGTTGAATCTCTGTCTCAAAGATTAATGTCATTAATGATTTTAAAGTAAGTGGTAGACAGTTATACCAGATACCCTTTCTGGTTTTCAGCTGGGCTTGAACCAGCATCATTTTGATTAACAAAGCAAATACGTAAGCCACTACTGAGCACAACAAAGTGGGCTCAGGCGACGTGGCCCGAGCCCATGGACTCAGAAGGACAGTGCTTACAGAGGAAGACAGAAAGCCATTTCCCTGTATAGAGCTAGCAGTCTTCCTGAAACCACAGCTATCGTCTTCTGGTGGTCTTCAGATCGAATGCAGGGTTAATGCACTTCTGCACTGGCTTAATGTTTGTGCTCCAGAAGCTACGTCAATGTTTTATAGAGTCCATGGCCTGAACATACCCTTGTAGAACACCACTTTGTACTTAAATATGGGACAGTAAGTCAAGTGTCCACTCTGCCCACAATCGAGGGAGGACAAGCGGTTCTGCCTAGAGATAAATTCTTTCCATTGTCTCTGAGTTCAACCTTTTGGGCCATCGTTGTGGAGAGCAGGCAGTTGATAAATTAAACAGTAAATACAACAATGTTTGAGAACAGGGTTAAAGAGACAGGGCTGTCTGTCTCTGGTCTGTTTTTCCCTGCGCAACTCTCGTCGCACTTATGCCTCCTTGCACACCACTTACCACATCCTCTCCTCCCAGCCATCATAGTCAAGCCATCAGATCATGCTGTAGCACTGTCTGGCAACACAAACACCAGCTACCCCTACATTAATGCCTTAGAATTAAAGTTTGGCTAAGAAACTTTTTTTTAAGTATTTCTTCAGCCCTGAAACAAAGTATCCCACTTATTACATTTTTAAGGCATGTACAAAATTTTACATTGCAAAACGACTTTGCCTTTAGTGCTAAACCAGGCAAATAAATCTGAGAAGCAATTTTAAAGTTTAATGTAGCAGCACTGTTCAATTCTGCTAAATTGGTTTGGGTAGCCCCATGGGTCTTCTCTTATCAATCACCAGCAGAATTTACAATCATGTACTGAAAGCGAAATACAATGACTGCTTGGTTCGGTGCGGAACTGAATGAGTAGCTGTCATCGGGAGATTTTACTCAGGCTTTACAGATGTTTTCATCACATCTGGTCTCTCATTTACTGTAGCTTGTATGACTCTCTCCAAAACAACAAACTGTGTCCTAGATTTCACAGCTTCCTGGGCCCTGCTGTCGGGGTCGTTATAGGTGTTGGGCAGGAGATGACAAGCTGTCAAGCCTGTTCTCACATTATCAGAGGGTGAATAGTAAAGCAGATCCCGTTAGTGCCAAAAACTTCACTTTCCTCCTTTCTTTTCGAACTTTCCTCCTGCTTTGTGATCTTGCATTCACTCTGCACACAGGTACAAACAAGCTCTCCATGTATTTAATTTGTACTCCTGACAACAAGTTTGCCGCCAGAGGCTTAATTACTTCTTCCCAGCACAAGACAAACAGTCGGCATGCTTGCGTCCCAGGCATCATCTAAAACAACATGGCGTGAGGTGTTTCTTGCCATATTTCTTACTGTGAGAGAGCGAGGAGAAGGAGAAAAATAGATGAAGAAAAGGTTGTATATAAATAATTATAGCAAGAGTACAATACATTGTTCCAATCGCAGCCACCAGGGAGCTGACAAAATCCACTTTGCACAAGTTCAGAGTGAAGCAGTAGCTCAGTAGAAGTCAAGATAAAATTCAGGTTCCAAGTTAATGGCACAGCTCTTTGCCACCTGTGTTTACTCAACCGCTGTTTTTATATTTTTTACTGCTTTCCTTTCATTGAACTTGGCTTCGAGACCCAACTTTGTAAAAACACTATAAAGTCATTTCCATTATGCTACCTCAATTGGTAAAGTCACTTGACATTCACTTCAAAACTAGTAGAACTCCCTGGACATGAACCACACACACATTTTCCTTGCAAGTCTGCAGTGAAGCACAAAGAGTTTATTGAATCTGGTCCTGCGTGTCGTGACCTCAGTCCATCGTGCTGCTGCGTGGCAGGGTATCTGCAGTACCTGCTGCTGCTGAAAGTGCTGATCTGTGCCTAGGATCATGTTCCAATTTTCACCTCAGTCCTAGGCAATATAGAAGTGACAGTGGTTGGTATGTATGAGACTTGGGATGATGGGCCAATTATGTAAAAAAAAACAGAAAGCTTTTAGTGCTCAAACTGCATCTATCTGAGGAAGAAACTAATTTTTACAGAAGACAATATCCACAGAATCTCTGCAGAGAGTTTGTTGTCTTTGGATGATTCATGAATCTGAGTGTTGCTGTAAGTTGGAAAAATAAGACAAAGGTGTCAAAGGCTGAATATGAAGTGGAGGCACTTCAGGATGACAGATATACAGCTCTTTTTTTCCATGCAGTAAGCAGTACTTTTACTGGCACTGTGGATTGATTTAAGTTAGTCAACTTGGTGTCTCCTACTGCAAGAAGTTCTTAAGTTCTCCTGATGGACTTAAATATCTCTTTTAATCTGTTTAAAACTATTTAACTGTGCTGCGTCACATTGGCGACCTGTCCAGGGTGTACTCCACCACTTGCCTTATGGTAGCGAGGATAGACTCCAGCCCTTCCACAGCCCTGATAAGAATAAGTGGATGAGAATGGATGGATGGATATTTAACTGTGACTCTCTCCTCAAGGATGGAGATCGTCAGATTGTCAGTGTTCTTATGTAAATGTCGAGGCTCTTACCAAAAGCGATGAGAGAAGGAAAATGTTATAATATTAACCTGTACCAAGAGAGCACTGCCTCTGAGTACAAAGATGGAAGCTTCATTGTACTATGGCTTATTTAGGTTCCTATCTACAATATGGAAAAACTGTTATCTCCTTTTCTGATGGATTTTTCCTTGTAAAATGTCAGTACAAAATGGTAAAATGTGAACAAAGGCTTTGTTCTTTGATTCGACAAGACTATCACCAAAAGTTGACATTTAGGGAAGAAAGTAAATCAGTAGGGAGAGTGATAGGACAGGGGAGGAGATAAGGAGGGGGGAAAGTGAATGCAAACAGGATGATGGCGGATGCGGCACGCTGACTCATGGTTTTCTTAGGTATTCCTGATGTCCGCAACAAGACAATCGATCAAAGGCTTAACTTTCCCATGTAATTCATCTCGCAGCACTAAGGGCAAGCAGCCACCAGCTGGGCAGCAGCATCCCTGGCAGGCTCCCAGTAAAGCAGCCTGGACAGGCCAGCAATAGATCCAGTTCAGTGAGAGCACCAACCTACCTAATGTGCTCCTCATCAGGACAGCTTTCGGAACTTCGGGAGAAAGGCACACAACAAGATCATTACTGTGTGCTTGTTACAGGTGGAAATATCCACCTGTAACTCAACAACACTTCTCTTAAGTGAGGCCAAACAATCACAAACCCATAAAAATTTCAAAATGGGTTATCATAAATCCTGCCAAGCTTACCAAAGACATACAAGCACACGATGTAGTCCACAATGTATTACTAACTGCCACCCACTGCCAGCCCACGTCTCTGCTTGCTCTCCCTGCCCGTCTGCACTCCACAGATACAGTGAAAGATGGATTGCTATCTGAGGTGAATGACATGTTGTGTGCTTAAGAAACTGCTGAATCCCAGCCACACAAGTGGAGGAGAAAGGTATGGGGGTAGCAGGAGGTAAGATAAAAGCAGGAGGTAGGTGCAGTGAGGGACTGATGGATAGGAGGGAGGCTTAGGGGTGTGCAGATGGATGCTGAGTTGTGTGCTTGCTCGAGGGGAAAGTCTGCTCCCCGCTCACTACCACAATCCATTTCTCCTTTGAATAGTTACACCATCAGCCCCCTACACCATCTATCTTACAACCAGCACATGGCTCTTTGCTTTTATACTCTACAATATCTTTGTGTAATCCCCCAAGACTTTCAGGACAGACTGTGATTTTTTAATATTAAACTAGCTTTATAATGCAACTGTGCAAGGAGCCTCCCATGGATTACACAAATTACATCAGAGACGCATAAAATAACACAACACTAGAATATCCAGACATCTTCTATATGATACATTATTTCTGACAGGGTGCTACCTATAAAGATGCCATGCTAGGCAGGTATGTAATCTATTAGTTCAGCTCTGTATAGAAATAAGACTCTGGTCCCTAAACAGCTCTGGTCCACAGGGTGTGAGACATCATTACCACCTGACAGAACGTTCGATGGATTTCATTTGGCTCCCCCTTTTGTTAAAGATACTCCTCTATATCATCTATCCAGCTCTAAACTGTCAAGCCCATAATTTTGTTATTGCACACACCACCCATCAATAAGCACTAATCAAGGCTGCTGTGCAATCACAGCTTTCTAAAAGAAGCAGCGATTAAAATCAAGTGTGAGAGCTGGTCAAAGCATAAATAAAACACAATAATAACAATAACAATAATAATGATGATGATGACGATGATGAGGTGGAGGAGGAGGCTGTCCACTGCCACATAATGACAGAATGGAAAGGATTAGCAATTATATAAGACAACAAAACAGGATAGATAAATGCCCCTTCATTTCTTATGTGCTCTAAAGTGATTGTGATTAGCAATGTGTCCCTCCACTTTTCCATTTCAGCAGCATTTTCCACCAGGAATAATGGCCAGTCTGAATGGAGTCATCACGCTCAAGTGCTGTGCCCACCTCTCATGATTTATATTGTACTGGAGTGTTGTGAATAAATAGTCAAGTCACAGTGTGAGCTCTGCAGCCACTTTAATGACACTCTGGTAATGCCAAACCAGCAGCTGTGTGATAACAGGCTTAGCGCCACTTATTTAGCACAGAGTAGCTTGAATCCATGTTATTTTACACATATCTACATTGCCACACTAAATGTATCAATTCATAAATGCTCCAAGTCTCAGACAAGCATGAGCTTTTATCCCAGGATGGTGGGATTGGTCTTTCTTCATCCTTTAATAAAAGGGTGACTCTTATTTTATTTATTGCTGAAAACTTGTATCAGATTTACTTACCAAATTATCTAGTACATAACCTGGGGAAACAGTTAGATTATGTCTGCAAACTCAGAAAGAAACATCATCATTTATATCTTAAAGATGACAGGGCTTCGGGCATACATAGCAAAAATTTTGCATTCAAAGTTTTATATCAGGGGTTCATAAATAGTGGACAGTTAAAGATGCTGTTTAGCTGCCTTGGGGGAATCTGGAGTTCCCTAATATTTGGATATTCAGTACGAAATTTCTGTTTTTCTCTGGGAAGGCATCCAACATTGTTTCAACAGAGTAAATCTTGACAAGTGCATTAATTGGGTTTGCACACTTAAGTTTTTCCTCCATCTGGAAAGATTGCTTAACACAGCAGAATAAACAATAGTGTACGTGTAAAGAAAAGTATCCCCACACACATGAAGGCTAATTGTGCAAGATTTGAATCAATGATGCAGTGATTGTATTTTTGTTTGTTAACACAAAACAGCAAGTTGGATTGTGGCTCCTTTATTTTCTTTGCATTTGCAAAGAGAGAGATAAGATCTTTTTCACTGTGTTCTGTGGAGTCGTATGCTAAACAAGCATATTTTCATGTTATCAATCCTGGCTAGGCTCAGTTTACTGCACAATAACATCGAATTTGATTAATTCTTTTAGGCTTATCGAAATGTTTTGCATGTTTCCCTGCAATCGTTGGCTCATTAAGGTTGTATCAGTGGAAAAGTATAAAAGCATGAGACCATTGTCGCTCTCTGATTTGTGCATGAGCAGCTTTGTACAAGCAAAAACAGCAACTCAAGCATAACGACACTGCTCCACTGCACTACTAATGGTCAAAATCTCAAAAAAGGGTGTAAAAGAAAGTGACCCACTGAAACTGTGTGTCAGCAACAGAGCAGCTTTTTTTTAAAAATGTATTTATCATTCAAAGCTAATGGGACAATTTTGCACTAATGTAGTGCTCCCAGTCAGATTAAACTAAACCTGGCCTTGCTTTCAATCAGTGGCTCTCTCTGTATACAGAGAGCGAAATCTCTCTATGCACTCTCTCTCTCTCTCTGCTCTTTGAAGCAGATTCACACTCAATGTCCACTCAGTGCCTGAGCTTAGGAGAACTGGGGAGCAGCTCAAGAGGTCCAAAAGCTGAAAATGAAAGAAAAAAAAAGATTTGAAAGCATTTCAGTGCAGTGGAGTAAATCTAAGTGATGATGAAGTTGTCTGCACCAGGTTAAAATGATTGAGCTATCTCACTCTAGAAGGCAATTAAATCTCAATTAATTTCATTCATCTCCTGCAGACAGGACATGATTGGCCAAGAGGGGAAGGATTCACTGTAAGCATCTATATTGATGACATTTAGAAGTTTAATCTGAGAAAGGGAACACAAACACATGCTCAAACATGGTGTACATAACACCATAACTTCTATACACACCTTCAGCCAATGTAGCAGAGGTATATGTACATGTAATTATATTACATCATAAGCAAATATGTTATGTAAGCAAAGCAAA
Organism: Rhamphochromis longiceps; assembly: GCF_057381845.1. Taxonomy (NCBI): domain Eukaryota; kingdom Metazoa; phylum Chordata; class Actinopteri; order Cichliformes; family Cichlidae; genus Rhamphochromis; species Rhamphochromis longiceps. Next base: position 20,862,271 of record NC_140561.1, read on the forward strand.
AACAAAAACCTGCAGTGTTAGTATACAGACGGGTGGAATAATGGAGTTCTCTTCCTTGTTGCCTCTGCCTCTCTTTACTTGATAGTCTATTTACACATGCTCACTACATTCTGCTTTTCTAATGATGTATTGTTCCATCCTCACTCTATATTTGCTCTTCGTGTGCTGTGCTTCTACTATCATCCCCCTCATCTGCTTCACCTATCTGTTTTTCTGCACTCGCACACATCAAGGAACAGTGTTATTTGGAAATTAGGTTTAGTGTGGATTTTAATTTCACACAGTGACCGGTGGTGCACTGAAAAGAAGGAAGAGCAATCTCAGCCATCATTTATCGCTCTGTGGACAAGGAAGTTAATGGCATTTATTAAGTCTTGAGTTTTCTTTGTTGTGCTATTCCCAAGGCTGCTTTTCTTTAAAAAATATTTTTAATTTCTGACAATTTTATGCACGAATGTGGGCGCATTTATACCTCATGTTCAAAAATAGCACAGAGGTCTGACAGCTTTTATCAATGATTCAGGTTAACCGAAAAAAGGATGTGACCAGTGCAGTGGAAATATTGTTCTAATTAGGAACATACAAATATAGACACTGTTTGATTAATTTAACTACAGATGTCCTTAATTACACCTGCTTTTAAACCTTGCTGGAGGCTTGGACAGCAGTAAATTAGATTTTCAGTGACTGCAAAGTGATTTTGCACACATCCATCAAAACGTATTCACGACAAACAAGCAAACAAAAATTGAACGTGACACTTAAGTCGTTGAAAGTTTCATTGACAATTAAACACAAATTTGACACATTCCTTACATATAAAAAAGTAAAGGGATATAATAAAACAATCAGTTGTGTTAAAACAAGATTCTGCCAACAGAGAAAATGGGAACTTACTATAGCAAAGGAACAGCTCTCCCATAAATCTTGTGTACTTTTCCCCACACTGATGTTGTCCTGCAGTACCCTTTAATCATCTCCACTTCAGTGTTGATATATAAATCAGCATGTCAGATTATAAGTACTCCATTGGTTATTGCGCTGAAACAAATTATTGCTGCTTTTGACTGTGCTGCGACATCTAGAGTGACATGCGTGATGCGTCCCCACCAGCAGCATCAAAGCTCCTCTATAAATACACGCATAATCGCAAACACATAATGACCCATATGCAAAGCAAACATACAAGCTGCTACTATATAAGAGTGAATGGAAATGGAAAAACAATTAGCCCTTTTGAGACTCACAGCGGGGAATGCAAAAGAAACAGAGCTCTTAAATGAGCACACATGTACAAAAACAAGGTTTTCACTCGTAGTTTTTTGCATGCTTGTACTCCTGATACATGACACTCAACATGAAGCTACATGTGAAATACATTTATCTGTCTTGTGTAACATACAATTTAACAACAGAGAGAGTTCATCTTTTTTGTTATTACAAGACTTTTTAAAAACAGGTTTTATTGTTATGTTCCAAATCAAGTTACTATATATGCATCTTTGTCCAAAAAAGGGTTAAAAGTTACCAAAACTGATATGGTTGTGTTCCTGAAGAGTACTCTTCAAGCCCCTTTTTTAGCTGGATTTTGAATGCGTTTTGTTTATCTTTGTAAAAAAAATAAACAGTGACCCCCCTTTTATATGTATTTTTTTCTAGTTAGATTCACTGAGGTAAAAACAATGCCCCAGTATTTTAGGCTGAGCTCAGCAGAAATTGTAATTAGCTGACACATTATTGCAGTATATATAGCGCTAGGTGTTACAAGTGATTACGACATGTCAGAGGGTGTTTGAAAGAGGAATTCAGTGCAATAATGCAGGAGAATGTGAGAAATGAGTGAACAAAAAAGTTCATAAAAATTCTTAATTCATATTAATGAATTAATTAATGCAATAATAAAAAGCTTCCTGCTATGCACAAATATGATGCTATGTAGCAAAATATTTTCCTTCATTTTTATCATGCAGATGACTTCTTGCAAACGGGCAGCACCACTGTAACTACTGGAAAATGTGTTGCTTTGCAGGTGCAAAGTTGTTTGGCAGACAGAAACCTATCTCACAAGACCAGCGTACCAGTGCTCTCCTATTTTATATCTAATGAAGAAGAGAGGAGTGTTTAAAACCGTCCTGCTCCTCACTCAAAGAGACAGTCTGCGGGAAACTATCAACATAATAATGTAGACTTTAAAAAAACATTGCTATTTCCTCCAGGAAATTTAAGGAAGACCAGGGAGCTTAACAGTGAGACATCATCACATTTTTTTTTCTTTTTAAATAAAATCAAAACTCTACAGCACAAACCATCCAGTCATTAATATTGATATTTTTCGCAGGCTTTGATGAAGGGCAGCAGCTCGGCCAAAAATATTATGCTATTAAGCATATATGCATAAATGTAAGATATGTAAATAAATGCAGGAGAGCCTTGATAAACTATCCTTTGAAATCATGATATCAGTGGGTTATAACAGTTGGAGACCAACAAAGCATGTTTAATGTGGAATAATTTTATCTGACTAAAACATTAAACGTCAAAACGTTAGTTTATGCACCGAGTACTCGCTCTTAAAACGATCAAACGGTGCACCTTCACCAAGCGTGGCGCATGCATGTGGCTGAAGCATAACAATCACTGTGGGTCTCTGAAAAATGGGGGACTTGGAGGATGAAAATCATCATCTGATCATATTCAAAAAGAATCAGGGAAAAAGAGCAAAAAACAGCACAGTGACCCCCCCCCCCCCCCCCCCAAAAAAAAGGAAGAAGAAAAAAAGGTTTGATTTAGATATATTTTTTACTGCAATACAAGAAACTTATTGTCTGCTGTTACTGAACAGAACGATGAAGCCTATCTACACCGTCACAAACTGAATGATTGCTGTCCTGCTGATCACTTTATATTTGAGAGCGAAAAAAAGCGATTAAAAAGATCCCCCTAATGTGCTGTTCTGACACCAGGGTGATTTGTTATTGTTGCCTGTAAGATGCAATAAAACTGTCTTATCCCGCCATAAGAGACCCAGCATTTGTTTTATTTTGCAGTATCCATTTGACAGCCAAAAACCTTTCTAGTCAAATGAGACTAGTATCTTATCCCTAAGATACTAGGAATTAATAAAAGCAAGTCTAATGAGAAAAAGTGCCTTAGACAGATGTTAAACTTACCAGCTTGGTTAATGGGAATTCCCTTTACATCCTACTGCAGGTGTCGGTGCGCTGCGCTTTCTCGAGCACTGGACCCCCGATTCACTCCAGCGCTCTCCAGGACAGCCGGCTGTCAGCCAAAAACGTGACCGGAATAATTTGCCTCCGTTTTGTCATAAATATTACAACGGGAGGGGGGGGGAAACCCTTCACGGCTGCAGATACGGGGCGCAGCCAGTGGCTGCTGTGCGCTCACGAATAAGGTAAGATGAGAGTGTGTCTTGGCGTTTTTCTTAGCCTCCCCCATTCAACAAGGCGCGTTACACCTGTCCACTTTTATTCCGCGGACTTGTACAGCATCCCACGCAAGGACCGGCCAAACGCATGATCATGCGCTAACCGCTCGCTGGAGCGCAGTCGCCGCTCCATCCCAGCGACCAATACGGTGATCTGCAAGCGGAGGGTGGAAGGAGGATGGAAAGGGGGGTTTTCGTTGGAAGGGGTGGAGACAGGGATGCAGGGGGAGCGGTGTGTGTGTGTGTGTGTGTGTGTGTGTGTGTGTGTGTGTGTGTGTGTGTGTGTGTGTGTGTGTGTGTGTGTGTGTGTGTAAGATGGTAGCCTTTCACAAGGACGACCTGAAATTCCTCAAGGATGAGCGCTCTTCTGTAGTAATTCAGTGAGATTTCCCATTCTCCTACCCTCCCTCTCGCAAAACATTAGGCACACTTCACATGTCTCCCTCAAAGGAAAATGACTGGATATATTCTTGACATGATAATATCACTTTGCCCCGCCACCATTGTGAGGAGGCTATTTGAGGGTCTGTCTTGGTTGCACTGGGGGCTGTACAGTGAATGTCTGCACAGCTCATATCAGATTCAGAATTTTCATGTGCATGGTGCTGCTGGTGCAGCTGGTAGATAAGCTGGTTAAAGAACAGATTCATGAAGTTTGACATCATAAATCACACAAGACTGCCATCCACTGTAAGCCACATCCTTCTATCTGCTACACTGTGAACAGTGTGCCATTAGCTCTGTGCAGGGATCAAGGTCACCCACTGATAAATGTGCGACCTTGAGCACAGAGTCGATATAAGGTCCCTTGACAGCGCAGTTCTCATGGCACTGTTTGTTTTAGGGGCTTAAATCACAATGCAAGTATCTGTAACATAATGTGCAAAGGTGGATTTAGATAAAAGGTATGTGCACTTGGCAGTCTCTAAAGGGGAGCTGGGGCAGCTGATGTCAGCTGTTCTTTGTTCATAAACTCCCACAGGGCGAAAAAAACAAACAAACAAAAAACATTAAGGCGCTTTCTCATGTTCAAATGTGTTAGGAAAGCAAAAATAATTACTAAACACACTTTGAATAGTTAAATGCTTCTTGAACCTTTTACACCTGCGTCTGAAATTTCAGCGATGACTCATGTATGCTAGAGGCATACAGATGTAACAGATGGTGGAATCATTTCTGAATGACAAACCTTTAATGTTTCAAAAAAAAACAAAACTAATTAGTCATCTGTTGGATCAACATATTCTTTAGAGAAGAGTTTAGTTTTTCTTGTTTGAAAATGTTTAGGTTAGTTTGATTTTATTAGTTTTAGTCATTTCATTCAACAATCAAATACTAAAAATAAGAATATTGCATCAATATATTAATTTACTTTAGTTTTCCAAGTTAACAAAATTGTATCAGATAGTTAACGTTGTTTTTTTTTAAATAACAAGATGTGGATAACAAGATGTATACAGCAAATAAATGGACTGGTTCTTATAAAATACTTTTCTGCCCTGTTTGAGCACTCAAAGTGTTTATTACAAGCGCCATTCACACCAGATTTTTTTCTCTATGCTTAAGTGCTTTCTGTCTAACATTCATACACATTACACACATATGGCTTAATAGACTGGTAAGGAGGGCCAGTCTGTCCTGGACAATTCCCCTGATTACATAGAGGTGGTGGGTGAGAGGAGGATGTTAGCCAATCTCATATCCATTATGAACAACACCTCTCACCCGCTGCATTCGACTGTAGAGGCCCTGAGCAGCTCCTTCAGCTGTAAACTGCAGAGTGCTATCACAGCTCCTTCATGTGCATTACACATATTGAAGTTTTTGCCTTTTAAAAAGATAATTTATACCTTTTTCTTATTTATTTACATTTTTAATGTGTCTAATATATCCCTAATTCACTTTTTCTTGCTGACCATTGTGCTTCTGTAACAACTGAATTTTCCCAGTGTGCGATAAATAAAGTCTATGTTATTCACACTCTGATGAACACTATGGGAGTAGGTTGGGGTTCAGTATATTCCCCAAGCATGATTTGGTATGCACATGCACAGAGGGATCAAACCACCAGCCTTCCAATTACTTCCTGAGCCACAACCACCCCACAAGCGAACCGCAACAGTTCACTTAGCTCACGACAAAGGCTGACCTGACTGACCAAAATGGTTGAAGCTTTGTGCAATGACCTAGTGATCTCATTCCTTTTGGTCTGGGACCAACTGGTAACTGTTAGAAATCATCAAAAATCGCAAATTGATTGTCATTTACATACACAGAAACAAACGTCTTACATTCAATATCGAGGCAGAACCTCGTAGATCTGAAACAGAATTTCAGGAATTCCTCAACAAATAGTGGCACAGTTGCTGCGGGACAGCAAGTGCAAAATGACACGAATGCTCGGTAACACAATAACCACAATACAAATACCTGGCAACCAGCTGAGTTGAGTCACCTATTGCAAAGTGACGTCTATCAGATAAATAGATATCATGTAGAGTCAGTGCAGACTGACTTAGTTTAATTGAAACATGTTGGAAATTGCATTTATCCTTAAATTAAATGGCAATTATTTGCAAACTGTCTGAGAGGGATTTCAGTGTGTCCAAATCAGACCGGGATGGTTCAGACAGAGGCTGCTGTGTTGCAAGCTCAACCTCTGGGTATTCACTTGGTTGCAGCAACTACTTGCAATATGTCACTGAGTGTGAAAAAAATCAGTGCAATCACCAGGCAAGTACAGATTGTTTCTAGTCGCAGTGAGCATGCAGTCTTATTTTTACTCTAGTGTGACTGAGCTTTTAGACAGCTGACTGTGTGTGGCTATTTCCAGATTTTACAAAAGACACCTCATGGTCTCAAAAGAAAAGGGTTGGGACAGTGTCTTTGTTTGTTTGTTTTATTTATTTATTTATTTGCATATTTGGTACCACCCACCACGCCAACCCTACCAAACACATTTAACTTCAGTCCCCTCATTTTTTTCAGTAGCCCACCTTTTCCTTTTCGCTGCACCCAACATTTTACAGGACACCAAAGGCACCCTGTGAGCTCACAGCTGCATCTTCTTTTTTAACAAACAAAAAAGCAGCAAATTGCCCTCGGTAGCAATCTGAATCTCTTGTGAAAACAGTCACATGCGAATGCAAAGCTAGGCAGTGATTACAAGCATCTGCCAAACACCCACATACCATATGCCTGTGTCACTTAGCCAAGGAAAAACAGACACCACACCTAAACATGCACGCACAACTCTAGAAAGCAAAATAAATATAACCATAAGTACCAAACCATAATTTGCATGCTTCTGTTTCCAAGCTGGGATGGGTACAGGCACATGCTCACACTCACATGCAGTGTGGCTCAGACATACTTGGGCCTATACAGCTGTATGATACTATGGCACAACTGCATTTGCCTGCATTCAAGCACCAATCAACTTATATTCTTGTCATTTCCAGGGCAACTAAAGAGTCATTACTATTTTGATCCAGTGTGTACCCCATGATTTCCCATACATCCACCATAGCTTCTCAGAACATTGAGGAAAGGGCTATGATCTTGCTGCATATAGCGGAGCCTTAAGAAGCTTAAACAAAAGCAGAGCATCACCTTGTTTCCAGTTGAGAAACTCAAAACATGAACTCTGGTCCAGCCTATAGAGAATTGCACACATCTCCTTCCTCTATGGAGGAGTCCTTTCCATTCATTTTTAAATGTCAGGTTCAAGACGATAAGACTAAAAATAAACCCTTTCTCTTTGATTTTAAGGGTTGATATCCAAATATGACATTTTTCTCTGATGTGTTAGAGAAAGTTTCCTGTCAGGCCTTTACTGTAGCAGACCTGGAAACATCTCAGGTTGTCTATCTTTGACTAATTATCCCCTGGAATAAGAAGAACAAAAAAAAGCCCCCCAAAACACAAAATGCCTATTTTTGTGAGTAGTTATAATAAGACACAAAATCATTTTAAATGCACATATGCACTAGTTGGTGTGTTTACAGTACTCTCATGTTGTGGACTTTTGAGTACATCCGTGTGTCCTGTCCGACAGCAGGCGGAGCAGCGAGGTGGTCTGCAACCCCGTCTGTCCAGTGTAGTTTCAAGGACACTGGCATGAATTCTGGTAAACCTGGAAAAAAGTCAAGACCTGGGGTCTAGCCTAGCTTGAGCATTGATGACTAGTCAACAGAGAAAGTGGGTGGGCCTGGATTACAACTGCCAGACTACAACACATATGCATGATAGATCCTGAAGAGACTATAATAGGAGATGCCTTTTATATTACAACTTTTTTCCTGTAACAAATAATAATACTGTGAGTCTTGTTTTATGGAATTATTTTAGTGAGACTAGATTTACATCAACAAAGTTTTGTAACCAAAAGGTGAAAGATCAAAGGAATAAAATGTTCATAGTTCATAGATAAGAATAGTGTACCAAATATTACCACAATCCATCCAGTAGCTGATGAGACATTTTGGTAGGAAGTAAAAAAAAAAAGGTTAGTCTAATGACGGTGCTTGAGGAAAAGTCAAGGAATCAGATGATTCAGTGGATAATAATTACTATAAAAAACATTTCTGGACTCAGATTTATCAGCCTATAGCTATTAATTCATTGAGGGATAGAGGACTGCATTGGGACTAATAAACATTCAAGGAGTGTATGATTATGTGTAGAAAACTTTGTAGAACTCTCTTGAGTATTAAGCTAATTCATTTTTAACCATAAACGTCAACATTATGGTGCTCCCAGGGAAATGGTGGAGATTGCAAAAGTTAGAATAATTTATCTGGGAAAATAAAGGTTGGGGGGGGAAAGTTCACATAGTCAGGTTCATAGTTTGAGTCCGAAGTCAACAAAATTCAACACTCGTGTGTGAATGTGTGTGTGAATGGGTGGATGACTGGATATGTAAAGCGCTTTGGGGTCCTTAGGGACTAGTAAAGTGCTATATAAATACAGGCCATTTACCATTTACCATTTGAGATAGACTCACCAGCCACTTCATTAGGTACACATTGCTAGTAAAGGGTTGGACCCCTTTGGCCTTCAGAACTTCTTTATTTCTTAACAACACAGATTCAATAAGGCACTGGAATAATTTCTCAGAGATTCTGGTCCATATTGAGATGACAGCATCACCCGGTTGCTGCAGATGTGTCAGCTGCACTTCCATGATGCTGATCTCCCATTCTGCTGCATCCCAGAGGTACTCTATTGGATTGCAATCTGTGACTGTGGAACTCATTTGAGTGCAGCTTTGTGACATCAGAAGATGATTACACTGTGGTTGTAAAGGGATGAACAGTGTTTAATAACTATTAAAAACTCTGGAAGTGGTTGTTTTAGCTTGACGTGCTATTTACCACCACAGAAAGTAAAAAGAAAGTAAAATCAAGATAGTAGTATTTTTTTTCAGTATGTGAATACTGAATTTTAAACACACAGAAGAGCTGTTAAAAAATAAGAACACATTTTAGAGATGTTTAGACGCTGACTTACATTCAGACTCAGTTAGGTGTGCCTTTGAAAATCACTGAAACCTAATAGCTGTTCTTATTACAGCAATACTACTAAATTGATGCAGGCAAGCACATAAATATATAAGGACTAGGTGAAATTAACTTTCAGAATGCATAACCTGGTAACTGCATGCATGAGATGGAATATAGAGGCAAAGGAGACACGTGAAAGACAGTTGCATTGTTAAAAAATAAAAACTGAAGCCAACTGTGGCTTGACAAAATGACCTTGAGCTGAGGTTTGAGAAAAGCTAAAGCCAGGGCGTGGGGGAAGACATAGAGGATTATGGGTGAGGTGGAGTGAGAGTGAGAGCAGATGAAGAGAAATGAAGAGAGAGAAAAGTGAGTGAGAGAAAGAGAAGAGAAGAAAAGCCCCAGAGAAAGTGTTGTAGCTATTTGATAGAAGCCCAGCCAATTACAGTCCTGCATTATGAATGCGGAGAAACAAATGTACCTTTTGCCAGCATAAAGAAGGGGAAGCAGGGCTCAGAGAGGTGTCTCACAAAATGCCACCTCAGAAGAGTGTTTTTATAACCTCATGGAGTATTGCCTAAGGAGGGGGTAGACTGACAGGTTGGTTCACCCTCTCATTAGTGTATCCAGGAAGTAGCCTTGGACCTGCACTGTGGGCCTAATGACTGTGTCACCATGACTGTGTGACCTGCCAGAGCTGGTATTTGGTAGTACTGTAAACTATAATTTTCTTGATGCTGTATTCCCACTGTGAGTCTACTGGCTGCTTCTTTTCAAATAAGTCTAATGGGCTGTGAAATTAGTTTTTATCTCTGCACACAATATGGCTACAGAACAATTCTGGACTATCAAGTCTCCCTAAAGGCCGGGTTTGGAAAATGCATTTTCACTCTAAATTACAGTGCAGCCATTACAAAATACCCAGCTCCTAAGAACTTGCATACGCACAGTGAAGAACGTGCGTAGGCTTCAGTAGCAGAAGCTTGTCTTCTCATTTGATTGGAGGATATTTTTGTCCGGCATACACAAGTGGACACAGGTGTCTGCATGAATACCCATTCACCTGTGCTCCTCTAGTCAAATTCAGTCAAGACATTTGTGGTTTGATTGAACCACAAAGGGACTGTGTGATGGATGGAAGATGAGACGTGCACTGACCTGTCACTTCAATCCCCTCCCGCTTCTACACTTAGACCCTTTCTTTCCTGACCCCCTGCCTGTGCAGTCTGTTCTCCCTGTGCTGCATCTGACATCCACAGTCCTGTCTTCATTCCAGCCTCCTGTTCCTCATCCACACACATTGCCTGTCACTTCCCTCCAATCCTAACTTAGCTAACTTCCCAAGCACCAACAGCAGGCCTTTCTCTATCCCGTCTGCATGCCAATCCTGATTATGAAAATGTCTACACTACTACAAACTGGTGTATATATACACCAGTTTTTATACATGCACATATATATATAAAAAAAAAAATTTTTTGTTTTTACACCTTAGGGTGCTACTTGCTTCAGCGTGAAAATATTACTTGAAGCCTGCCACATATAATGTGTTGAATAAGAGAGAAGACGCCCCGGAGCCCAGTAATCCAAACTGATACATCCACTCAGACGACTCACATATATCCATCTACACAGACAAGGGAGAAATAATCCTCTGTCTCATCTCATCAGTCTCTATCCTGATTAAATGACAATGTATCTGCATCAGTGTCATCACTTTCTCTGTGTTTGATTGTTGAGTTGTTCCAAGGTCAGGCAATGGGAGCTTTACTTTTAACAAATTTAATTGAATCAATAGGCAATTACTTAGGGATGCAGCAGTGTTAGAGAAGGGAAGTAATGGGCCCAAAGCTTCAGCACAGTTTGGGTGTATGAGCGAGTGCATAGTTCACCTGATTGTTGTGTATGAAACCAAAATGGATTGGCAGAACAACAAACTGAGTATAAACTTGTCATGGTCCTGGGTTTGAGTTTTTATGGACTCTTACTTCTGACTTCAAGTTCTTTTGTATTTTGAGCCTTAGTTCTTTGTTTCAGTTCCTGCTTATTGGCGTTGGCCGAGTGCCTTGTCTTTAGATTACCTTACCCTGGTCTCATCATCCTGATTACAGTCAGCTGTGTCTTGTTAACCAGGCGTTAACAAGCGGCATCTTGTTGTGGCATCTCTGTTGTCTCCCCATTGTGCTCCATGATAGTGTTTGGGTTTTTTTTCTACTCTCATTGTTTTGTAGACTCATCATACATCTAATTAGAAGTTTGTTTTCTGTTACTCAGTCCTGTTTTGGAGTCAAGCCTTAGTGTCCATTTTCCTATAAAACATTGCAAACTATCCAAAATCAAAACTGAAATGTGAGCTGCAGTTGAAGGTTGCAGCAGGATCTCACTGACAAAGAAGTTTTGCAGTTCGGACTTGAGGTTAAATTGAGTCCGAAGTCAACAAAATTCAACACTCGTGTCTGAGAAACTGGGGGTGACATTGCTGGTATCACAAACTGAAGAAGGGGGTGGCTTAATTATTATTCTTTTTAATGCACCACTTTCCTAAGTAAGACATCTCAGTCATACTGGATGCACGTGAACCTCTACGTGTAGGTGTACTTAAAAGTTGCTCACTCTGTAACCTCAAGCTGTGATTTCTACATTTGCTGAGGACATTTTACATTCAGGGAGGCGTTGAATTGAAAAGCTTGATTCAGGTCTGAAAACTGTCATGTTGAAAGGACTGGTTTATTTTGACATGAGAGTGATCAAGTAGCTGAGTGTGCTTAAAGACCGGTGTTCAAATAGGTATTTGCAAAACCTACAAATGTCTATAATCTCTACACTACCTACAGCTTTTAAAAAAGGTATAGGTAGGGGGTCAGGGTTAGGGTATTTGATTTATCAAGTTTAGTATTGGTACATAAAGGAAGAATGTGAGAATCTGCACTGATGTGTTGACAGGTGAAAATTGGTCCAGTAGTAAACTGTTCAAAATATTGATTGTTATTTTTTTGTTTAAAGTGGACTCTTTTCTGTTTTGAAGTGTTTCTTTGTCCCTTCTGAGGGAAATATGATGCCATAGATCCAATCATACTCCAAAGCAGGACATTTTAAAACCAAATTTAGTGTAAGCTGTAGAAATCTAGAAAATCAACGAAAACAAAAGGAAGAGAGTATGTCTATTGTCAAAGTCTGCACCACCTAAAAAAAAGAAAAGAAAAAAGCAATGAATGCTAACTGTTGATTTCACATGGGATTTAAACCCCATGGTCCTGGCTGCTTTCAGCTGCTCCCTTATTCACAAGGGGTCACTTCAGTGGGCACCTGTTAGCTCCACAATGTTTACTTTGGCAGATTTTTATGCCAGATGCCTTTTGTGATGCAACTCCAAAAGGATTTGTGTCCCACTGTAAAAATGTAAAAGTAGAGAAAATTCTAACTACTAAGTTGGCACGATTCAATAGCATTCTGTTTTATCAGCTTTGTTATTGTTGGCTTCACTAAGATTAAGTTCTGGTGACTTCTTTTTCAGTTAATTATAATATGGGGTAACAAGAAAATCAAGTTGTTGTATAGTCAACAACAACAGTAACAAATTGTGAAAAATGTAAAAATCTATTGGATCATGATGCTTTGATAGTTTGTGTTTTCTCAAATTTACATTTACAGTATAAATCAAAATCCTCCACTTAATCCAGTCCACATTTGTTTGGCTCGATTTCATTTGTAATCTTAAAGTCTCACACTGCAGCTTTAAGCTTTAACTTGGGGAGCATTTCTTTAAATCTACCATAGATTACCAAGGTCCTGGATATATTTTTTTCCTAAAACCTACATGTAATTTACTGCACGGTAAATGCTTACTTACAATTTTATCTGCAACAAAAATGACAGCTATATAAAAAAGTTATCATCTGATGGCTCACACTGTGGGGCCAAACAGGAGTCCATGCTGCCACACTGCTACACTAACACTATCAGAAATAGGTCTAGGTGTTACACCAGCGCCAGCGAGCAGGAAGTGCCTTACAGGGTCCAATCTTAGTGCCATCTCCCAAATGTTCCAATAACTAACAATTTTCACCACTTTGCTTTCCAGTCAGCTGCAAAATTATAGATTACAGATTTGCTCAGAGTGAAGAGAGGGAAGTGGATCACTGGAGGGGAGAAAGATTGAAGGAAGGAGGTGAAGGATAGGAGAGACACAGTCATGGATAGGGAGAGCTCAGAAACTGAAAACATCTCGGGCCATCGGTAGTTTGAAGATAAACTGAAATAGAGTATGGACCTCTGAATGACAGCAGGGAATGATGAGAAATGGCATATGCTAAATGAGGCTTAAATGCCTCAGGTATCCCCTGAGAGGCTTTTAATAATGCTCAGGCATTGTGACACTCGGCTGGCCCAAGCACATCCTTTCCATAATGAAGAGAATATGCTAATAGCTGACTCATCTGCTGGAGGAAAAATTAAGGAAAGCAAACAACACCTTTGGTGCCCTCTGTTTATTGAGACGATGGACAAGCGAGATGACAAAGTGAGAAAGTAGCGAGGCAGTTTGGAGGGAAGCGACTCTGCAGAAAACTAACAGTTGTCCCGTTCAAAATGAGGCCAAAGTTATCCATTTAGATGCAGCTAGCTTCATTTTTGCAGTTTCACTTTTTGCAACACAACAACATTGAGAACAAAATTCTGGACTGAAAGCCAATAAAGTAGATGAACAGAGATAGGATTGTGTGCAATACCCGTTTCTAATTGAAACTGCTCTGCGTGAATGTTTTCAGTACAGCCAGGATGGCAGAGAAGTTAACCTAAATGCGCAGATCAATAGTCTAAATAATAAATGCTTACACTGGCACAACTGTGAGAGCTCAAGTGAAAGACTTGCAGGACAGAAAGAATGTCTGATGCCAAGTCCACACTTCAACTCCAGGAGATAAAATAGATAAAATAAGGGGTCAAAGCATTGAGAGAACCTGCTAGGAGCAGCACACATAAGCTTTGCAGTAATCCCAAGGCACATGTACTTTTCATTTTTCTCCTGACACTTCAGCATGTGCATATAGATGAACAAGAGTATCTGCACCTCGGCAGGAGGACCCACACACAAATGTTTTGCCTGATGAGCAATATGTGCACGCACGTAGGGTAGAAGTAAAGATAGAATTGATATGGATCATATGCTAATATGGCTGAGAGGCTAAAAGTGAGATTGAGCACATTTCTAGCATGTTTCATTGCTATAGCAACAGCCTTTGTACTTGTGGAGGGAAGTGGGTGGCAGAAAAAAGAGCAAGAGTGAGAGTGAGAGGAGTGACAGAGAGAGAAAGAGAGAGACTTTGGCTTGCTTCTCTCTCTTGGCGAGGTTCTACCAATCCAGCTCTATGCCAACTCAAGACCCTGGGGCTTTAGACAGCCAAGGTCACTGAAGAGGAAAAATGAACAACTGCTGAACGTGTTTCTGCGTACTTCTAATCCAAGAGAGGCAATAAAGGGCAGTTCCAGCTCACACAGGCAGAGGGAGCCACTACATGTGCCTAATCATGCCCTACTAGATCCAGCTACACATGAGCAGGAGGATCATATTGTTTCAAAAATACCCTTGAAGGGTCACGATCAAAGACGCATAAACAAAACAGCCATTAAATCCTTACTGTCTTCATACAGAAGGCATTGTTGAAAGAATCCAAGCTTTACAGAGTGAACGCTAAACCAGCAACTCCCGTCTTTACATTTTTACATCAGCTTTACATCACAGCCTCAATGACATTCCTTCATGACTATTGTCCCAGTAGTACTGCTCTGATGGGAATTACTATAGTATATATACAGCTTAGCACATAAATAAAGTGCAATATTAGTTCATATTAAATTATCATTTGCCTACAGCCAAGTTTCAAACCCAAATCTGTGAAGGACAACCTTGAATGCCGAAAATCGGAGCGTCTGTTTGCGTTCAGGGTGAGAGAAGCCTGAGGACCCCCAGAGGTAGGAGGGTGAATATGAAATTAGCTATGTTTATTAAAAGTCCCCTTGTTTCATAGAACCACAATTTAGCAGTCAGTCTTCCACATAAGCTCACCCCCCCCACCCCCCACGCTACTCTCTTCACATGTCCTTTCAAAGACTTGTGAGACGGCTCTAAAGGCTTTGGTGCCTTGTGTAAAGCTGGCTGTTACGGCTGCTGAAATCAGCGATGCCTGCTATTTTTAGGATATGTGAAATCTATCTGTAGCACTCCAATCATGAAAAAATTCGCATGGGTGTGTGCCATTCTCTCTCTCTCACACACACACACACACACACACACACACACACACACACACACACACACACACACACACACACACACACACACCATAGATAAGCAGTTACACAACAGACATAACAAATACGAGGAATTGAGCCAATTTAGAGATAACAAGAGATAACAATAGATATCTATCTATCTATATATACACACACACACACATATATATATACATACACACACACACACATATGTATATATATATATATCATTGCTACATGAGGTGTTGAATTTCTGTGACTGTTTTGTCAGATTTGTGCTTGAGTAAAAGAAAGCTTTTTCAAGAATCAGAAAGTAGGTCAGTCAAAAAAAGAGTTGTGTGGATGATGAAACTTAGGTGCTTCTGGCCTGGTACAGGTAACTAACTGACTGAGGGCTCAGAGAGTACTGGTGTCCTTTGAAATGTAAAAGCATTTAAGAACATTTATATTTAACACTAAAAATAGTTACACTGAGAGAAATTGGACCATTTAACTGCTCCAATTTGTGCATTGCAGGGCTTTTCTATATTCAATTTTAAAAGGAGCCTTTGAAATTCTGTAAAAAGAAATCTTACTGAATTCCATTTCTTGCAAATATCTGCTGACTATACATTTGTACATAGTGAAATGATGAATCAGTTTTCAAATTTTTTTGAAAACTTTGAATGTCCTTCAAGGAGCCTGGAGAACTCCTTAAATGACAGGGAAATCCTCCCAAGAGAGTTCAGGCTGTAACAGGCTCAAAACTTTTGCACAGTACTATAAAAATTGAATGGGACTGTGTTGCTCAGTGATATTTTTTTTTCCAAATATTGCTAACAAATCTTCTGCATTTGTTCTTAAGTTTATAAAAATGATTGTAAGGCCTTTAATTATAATTTGGAGTACTTTTGGATACTTAAAAAAATAAGATGATGTGCATCAACCATTTGGAGAAAGCTGTTCCCTGTTACAACATGATCATAAATATCTGTACAGTCCAAAACCTACAAGAAATGTGTTTGTGAGTCTGATGAGGAATTACTAGACTTGCTTGGACAGAGTGGAGACAACTCCAGAGTTTTACTGAAAAAAACTATAGCTACCAAATCTCCGGCACCATACACTGAATGTTGAGCATGAATACTCAGATAAAATGCAAACATCACTCCTAGATGTCTAGATGACAGCGTTTTAACATAGCATTGCAACAGAGTGCATCGTGGTCCATTTGTGCCCTTTTCCACATATTCATCTTTGTATCCACACTCACTTTCAACTAACCCTAACCACGTTCTTGCCAGAGTGTGCATAACTTGTTACAAGCAGTCGCACAACCTCCTGATAAACACACGCAAGCCTAAAGCACGATGCAGGGCAAAGATAACGCCGTAATTTAAGTAAGAGGAAGACGAGATGATGAAGCTGTGTGAGGCCAGCTGGAATGTGATGAAACTGATATGGCATCAGGGAGACTCAAACCAGGGGAAATCAAGCGAGGGCAGAAAGCATGGAGAAACGAAGGGAGGAGGAGCCGTGGCCAACAAGTAGAAAATCCTCTCATTAATAAAATCCACTGATGAAATTAGAACATGTAATCAGTCACATACACCTCCACACACGCGTGCGCTTCATTTCTTATCTCCCTATCTTCGCCACTAAAAATATTATGTAGTGCATGTCTTTGATTATAAATCTTCTATTCACGAGCAGACACAGATCATATCAAGAAAGAGAACGTCATCATTATTTAAAGCTCACTGAGACACTTTTAGATTTTAGTTGGGGAAAGGTCATCATTTCTGACTGCAGTATGGAATATGCAAACCTGTTTTCATGCTCTTCAGGTTTAAAGCTAAAAGTGATTCATCGCTAAATGAAAGCATACAACAACTTTGTTTTTAGTCAGACATTTGGTTTATTTGAAATGTTTATTAAAATGTTCCATGACAGAAATGTCTGCACCGCACAAAGACACCTTCAACAAACTATAAAAATACATTTAAAAATAGCACCTTTTCTCTGGTAAGTAAACAAGCAGGCATTAACAGTAACACAACTCCCCACAAATAATGATAAAAACAGTATGTACAAAATATTGGCAGAATATTGCGCTTGATTCTTCATATTTAACAGATACGATAAAACTATATTCGTAATAATAGTCAAATATATTTGTGCTTGCATAGTTATTTTCATGGAGAGAAGTGCGAGGGGTTATTTGAGGAATCTGTGGGCTGTAGTTTTATTTAACGGTTGCATGGATAACATTAGAAAACTGAAGAAGTAACGTTTGGATCAGCTCTTAAGATGCGCCGCAGGTGAAGACAGGAAATCACCGTTTCTGAAAGCCTGGTGTGAAGGCTGAGGCTAGTTGTATACATTTCATGTTATTTCTTTGTTTTTCAGGGTGTATGTGTTTACATCACGCTATTTCACCTAAATACTCTGTGCTGTTAACATGTAACATATGACGCCATTATCCTTTAATCCTTTAAAGCCATGTTTGATTCATGGGTTTTCAGTCTTCCACGTCATCACTGTGATTTTTTTTCTCCCAAAAACTTGACAAATATGAGTTAAGTTAAAACTCATATATGCAAATCAATATTTATTTTTCATTTTTGTCATTCCATTTTTGGGGGTTTTTTAACTGCTAACTCTAAATTGCCCATAGGTGTGAATGTGGATGTGAATGGTCTGTCTCTATATGTTGGCCCTGCGACAGACTGGTGACCTGTCCAGGGTGTACCCTGCCCCTCTCACCCTATGATAGCTGGGATAGGCTCCGGCCCCCTCGCGACCCTGACAAGGATAAGCGGAAGAGAATGGATGGATGGATTTTCAAAAAACTTTGAATATTTTGGCAATTATTTCAAAGTTTAGGCTTTAAGAGTTTAAAGGCATTTTTTTTTAACTACAACCTGTTCATGGTTTTAGTGTTTTAAATCAGTTCACAAAAAATATTGTTACTTTGCGCAGGTAACGCCTTTTGTTTCCAGAACCTACACTGGTGTCAACTTTTTCTTATTTGCTAAATAGCACAGAGCCAGTTAAACAGTGTGTACATAGATGGAAATAGAGTACAACTACACCTGCACCTTATTACACAGCATTGTGTAGTTACCATTAGAGTGAAGTTCATAACAGATGCTGTTTGTCCTGTCGTCTAAAACAAAGTCATTCAGCGTTGCAAAGAAAAATTACATATAGCTTTTTTCCCCTTGTTTTTATTTTGCTTAAATAACGTCATTTATTCCTGTGTATTTTCTCTAAGTTTGAAATGAACTGTGCCTTTTTAGCATTGTATTATAGCGAGAGAGAGACACAATGTTTGCCAATATGTTTACCGTTTACGATCCTCTATTTTTGGTCCTTTTGTGTTTCTATGAAAAGAGCTTGTAAAGGATTGCAGTTTGAAATTTAACACCAGAAAAACAAAATCAGAACAAAAAAACAAAACAAACAAAAAAACTAACTTAATGTGAAATATTTAGCAATTTCTTTCAGGTAATAAGTGAAACTGCAAGCATCTTGCAAATGATGAATAATGATTGCAACCTGCAAACAACAGCCTCCCTCAAACAACCTGCAAGTTACTGAAACATACTGAGCTTCACCAAATTGGTAACCTTCCTAAGCAGCAAGATGTTATTCCACTGTACGATGAGTTTGGCAGTTTAGTATCAATACTGTAGCAGCGTTCCACAAGAACTGCACTCAATACTGTGGTATGGTGGAATCGTTAAACTGAGATGTGTTAAAGTCAGGTAAACAAGCAAAAGAAAAAACAGACCTATGAGGCATTGCGGTCTCCCTTTTTAGCAGGGTAAAGTTTGGTTAGGTTAAAAAAACAAAACAACAATAAATAAACAAAAATAAAACCACTGACATTT
The DNA here is from genome assembly GCF_057381845.1 of Rhamphochromis longiceps. Classification (NCBI taxonomy): domain Eukaryota; kingdom Metazoa; phylum Chordata; class Actinopteri; order Cichliformes; family Cichlidae; genus Rhamphochromis; species Rhamphochromis longiceps. The sequence goes on from NC_140561.1 coordinate 20,881,368, forward strand.
GACATCATAGTGATCTACAAAAGCCTACCATCCTGTGGCGGAGGACAAGTGGGCCACAATCATCGCGCTCTCTTAAAGGGAGGAGAACCTGCACAAAAGATCAACTGTTAGCCTGCTTGCATTATATACTGGACTTAAACTAGTGTGTCTGTGTCTTGCTTCTATTTGTACCATCAGCCTCCCCAAGACAGGTCTCTTCACACTCCTCCAGGTGAAGGAAACGGTTGTCATTTCCTTCACAGCCGCTGTAGATGAAGGGCCTGCAGGCTTGAGCCTGTCTGTTAAAATACCAGCGCATAGTGTACTTTCCACAGCTTCCCTCATCCATGGGCAGCAAGCACGGGTCTGCTGGAGCTGCAGAACACATGCATACATGTAAAACTTGTGCATATATATATAGACACAAAGAAAACAAGACCAAGGCAGCCCAGGCAAACATGATCAGTGGGAATAAGAAGCAGCAGGAAACAAGATCATGAGATTGTCAAGCCAATCTATTTATTTCAACACTTCTTGTTTCCAAAGCAACATATTAACACTTCTTTGTTTTTGCCTTATTTTGTTGGATGCATGCTTGTCTTAAATAATACTGTATGACACCCTTAAAAAAAACTAAAAACAGACAACAGCAGAGCAGCCAATGCACCCAGAGACATACACAGAGAGACAGACACCAGATGGCCAGTAGTAAGGATGAATAAATCCCCAAACAGGATGACGAATGAGCTGGTTTACCTTCCCCTTTGACTCTCCTCTTGGACCTGACTGTTCTGGACTTGACTGCTTTCAGATGTGTAACTTTGACTGCTTCCTGACCATCAGCTGTTGCCTGATCGTCAGCACTTGCTGATTTGTTAGGTTCAACTCTGACTGTTTTCTCAGATTTCTTTCTGTCAACCTCACCTGTCGACGCACACACAGACACACCAAAGAAACACAGCAAACAGCACAGACAAGGTCAACAGAAAATTTCTAAACACAATGGTAACAATGATAATGGGGGACAAAGACTGAACAATCCATGTTGTCAACATGACAGGTCACAGGCTCTGGATGGTGTGGGTTTGTAGTAGGCTGTGTGATAAATACTCAAGGGCAATAGAGTCTCATTATGATGAAATAAAAACAAATTGAAAAGCAGGCACATAAGATAAGCTGCTTCACCAGCACAAACTCAATTATGGCTTCAAAGCATAAATTTGGCATGCCTTTTTGGGTTTAACACGTGAAACAGAAAATTGTGTAGCACATATAATACATTTGGCAAAAGTCAGGGTCATAGTTACTGACTAAAAGTGACTTTTTCATAAGTATAATGACAGCCACTATAGTCAAATGAAGATTATTAAATCCCCCTGCGGTCATTTTTATTTGGTGGCGTGGAAGCAGTGCCGTAGCTCCGCAAACGCACATAACGCACACTGCGTAGGGCACCAAATGGCCGGTAGGGCACCAAAAAAATCAGGGTCGTAAAAAAAAAAGTAAACCATATTAATACTATAAATATCATATGCATTAATATGGTTAAACAATACAAAAGCAACATAAAACAATTTTCCCGAGAAAAGGGGTGAATCTGCTTTGTGCCCTGTCTCCAGTCTCCTCCTGGTGCCCCCCCACTCCCAGTGGTCTGTTCTATAATTGGTAAACACCTGTTTGAACATGGCCTCGAAACGGCAACAGGAGTCGGGAGCGGAGAAAAGAAAGAAGAAGAGGAAGCGTGATGAAACTCAGGCGTCGCTTGCCGGTAAGGCAATGTTTAAATAATAATAATAAAAAAAGTTCATTATTGTAGCCCTTGCTTGCACGCTCATGTCCGTCAACTCTGTGATAGCTCCTGTTAGCAGTGTTCATACTGTGTTAACAAATGTTGCAAATGATTGATGTTGGGTAGTTTGTTTACGTTGTGGATATGAATATAGAATGGACTACTAAAAGCAACTCATCATGGTCACTCAATTGACGGTTTTCAGATAACGTTAGCAATCGTGACTCACGATTGCTAACGTTATCGTGATTCGTGAGACTAGTATTTCCCTCCTCAGGTTGCTAGCTGGCTAACGTCATGCATGCTACTGATTAACCTTAACTTTGGGATAGGTCAGTGATGCAGTCAAGTATTATTATCAGATTAGACAAGATTACTTTGTATGTTGCTGCATTTCAGGATATCTATAAAGACGCATATCTTATTTATGCCATTGACGTCTGAACACATAAATAGTTCTCGTCTTTCTTTAGGTTCATAGATCAAGGGCGACATCTGTTGGTGAAACTGTAATATGAAACCTATATCTTCCAGTAATATAGATTTCCTACTTGCGCATTTATATCAAATTATGTACAGCATGTTTATATTGCCATTTGCCATTATGAAAATCTATACATGTAAAATATAGTTAGTAATTTTTAAATGTACCAGTGACTTACTTAATTTATTAGTCTTATAATGCAATCTTTCGTAGGCCTACTGTAGATTCAAAATTGTATTTCTGTAAAATCCCTGAATATTTTCTCTTGTATGCAGGGTCAATGCTTAAATATGTTCAAGGAGGATCTCAAGGACAGGATGAACCATCCAGTAGTAGTGCCATCCCTGGACATCAACCACCAGCCATTGTAGACCCTGCAACAATCCCTAGCCAAGAAGAACAAGAACCATCAACCACCAGTTCAGGTACAGTTCCATACACAAGTACCACTGAGAGTCCTGTCACTGAGAGACTATCAGAAAGTGACACTGTGGAGACATGTGTGCCCCCTTCAACCGATCCTGCTCTTTGGCCAGCTCACATTGTAGATGCTGATCGTGTTGAAATTGTGCGGAGAGGTCCTTTTAATGTCAGCTCTGATTTTAATTTTCCAAAGGGGCCTGATGGAAGAGCATTTCACACTAGCCTTAAGTTCAAAATTCTTCCCAATGGAGAAAAGGTTCACCGGAGCTGGTTAGTGTACTCACCGCAGAACAATGCTGTGTTCTGCTTTGCATGTAAGCTTTTCAGTGTGAAGGATATAAAGCTGAGTACAGAGGGCTTCAGTGACTGGTCGAACATCAACATCCGTTTGAGGGGTCATGAGTGTAGCCAAGACCACATACAGTGCATGCTTAAGTGGAGAGAACTGGACACACGGCTAAAGAAAAGCATGGCAATAGATCAACAGGAGTTGACCTTACTAGAGGCAGAAAGGAAAAAGTGGCGAGAGATTCTCAAACGATTACTCTCAATAACTCTCTCACTGGCTTCCAGAAATTTGTCTTTTAGGGGCTCTTCTGACTGTCTTTATGAGCCGGACAATGGCAACTTCTTGAAGGAAGTAGAGCTTATGGCAACATATGACCTTGTAATGGCAAATCACTTGGCCAACATAAAAGATGAAGGTTCCCACACACATTACCTCAGCCCTGAGACACAGAACGAACTAATTCAGATTATCTCTTCAGAAACATTCCGCGCCATTGTGAAGCAAATCCAGTTGGCAAAATACTTCTCCATCATTCTTGACTGTACTCCAGATGTGAGTCACACTGAACAAATGTCAGTCATAGTACGCATTGTTTGTTTCCAAGCACAACCAGATATTAAAGAATACTTTCTTGGCTATATAAATGTGGAGCAAACAACTGGCCTTAACCTGTCCAATGTTGTCCTTGACAAGTTGAAGGAGCTTGGCATTCCATTTGAAAACTGTCGAGGACAGGCCTATGACAATGGGGCCAACATGAAGGGGAAGAAGCAAGGTGTTCAGGCCAGACTGCTACAATTAAACCCGAGAGCATTGTTTGTGCCTTGTGGAGCTCACACGATGAATCTGGTCATAGCTGATGCTGCCAAGTCCTCTCCAGATGCAACTGGCTACTTTGGGTATTTGCAGAAGTTGTTCAATTTCTTTTCCAGTGCCACCCAGCGATGGGCCATTTTAACAAAACATGTGAAATTGACACTTAAATCTTGGAGTGACGTTAGATGGGAAAGCAGGCTTCAAAGTGTAACTGCTGTCCGGAGTCAGACAAAAGAAGTGAGGGATGCTCTCCTGGAGGCCAGAGAAGCTGTAAGTGATGCAGTCGCAAAGGTGGAGGCTCAAGTGCTTGCTGAGGAAGTAGCCTCATTTCGATTTTTGATTTGCTCCATCGTGTGGTGTGAACTTCTTACAATCACAAACCAGGTGAACAAGTTACTACAGTCCAGCTCCATGCAGCTCGATGTTGCTGTCAGGCTCATTGACACTGCCAAAAGTAACCTCTCTAAATACAGACAGTCTGGGTTTGATGAGGCTGTGTCAGCTGCCAAAGAACTCTGTGAGGCCCTGAACATAGAACCACAGTTGAAGGAGAAAAGGCTCAGGAGCACAAAAAGGCAGTTTGCATATGAAGCTGTTGATGAGCCCCTCCATGATGCCCTTAAAAAGCTTGAGGTCACATTTTTCAATTGTGTTGTGGACTCTGCTTTAATCTCCCTACAGGAGAGGTTTGAGACCATGAATCAAGTGAAGGAGAAATATGGAGTGCTGCTTAATTTCAGCAAAGTGAATGGGATGTCCAAGGAGGATTTAAAAAAACACTGCACTGAAGTACAGAAGACACTGACAGATAAGGGAGTAGCTGACATTGATGGACCTGAGATGATGCAGGAAATCATCAACCTTCCTCAGCTGCCACCACAGACGTCTGCTTTGGAAATGCTGTCATTTTTACATGACAATCAGCTTCAAGAGGTATATCCCAATCTGTGGATTGCTCTGCGTATTGCACTGACCCTGCCTGTCACAGTTGCCTCTGCTGAGCGAAGCTTTTCAAAGCTCAAACTCGTTCATCAATGGGGGCAGGAACGTTTAAGTGGTCTGGCTGTTATCAGCATCAATGGTGACGTGGCTCAGAAGCTATCATATGATGACCTTATAGCTGATTTTGCAACCAGAAAATGCAGGTGTGTGCCTCTCTAGGCCCTAGAGAGGCACACCACGCCTGCATTTTCTGGTTGTCAGAGTATGCCCTAGAGTCTAGGGCATACTCTGACAACGAATTGTAAAAATGTTTAACATAGTTACTTAAGGAATGTGGCTTTTGTGTTCAAATTCTTATTTTTCTTATTTAAGTTTCTTATTTAAATTCTATTGTGAAACTATTTGTAAATATATTAATAATAATACTATTATATTATATATATTATTTTTTTATAAAAAAAATTACACATTATTGCCAGGCTCTTTGTTCTTGTTCCAATGTTCAATTTTTGTTTCAGTATTTATTTGTAACAGTATTTTTAACCTCCTTTAACCTTATTTATTTGTTTAACTGTCATGTTTGTTGTTATTTAATTAAACAAATTCCACTGAGAAATTCAAAAGTATTAATGTTTTGTTTTGTTTTTTTCAGTGGCGGGGGGGGGGGGCACCATAAAGCATTTGTGCTTAGGGCACCCAAATGGCTAGCAACGGCCCTGCGTGGAAGCATAAGGTGCGGAGCACAGCATCAGGGGTTCCTTAAAGGGGATTTATACTTTTGTGCTAATCTCCTGCACTGTAGATATGTCGTAGACCAAAACTTTCTGAATGCCAACTCTATAACCTGATCTGTACCTCACAGTAACTACTGTGACAAAATGGCACTGTCAATGCAGCTACACAATGATGTCAGCTACTCCCCTCATAGCAAAATTGGTATGGCCTGGATCAGGCCCACACAATGTGCTTACACATGGCCCACATACCGCAAAGAATGACGGCCCTTTGGTGGCCCAGATCTGGTTTGCCAGATGTGGCCCACACATGGGCCAGCACAAGGCCAGTTGCAGACACACTGGTGGTCCTGTGCTGGCCCATGTGTGGGCTACCTCTGGCAAACCTGATCTGGGCCACCAAAGGGCCGTCAGTCTTTGCAGTATGTGGGCCATGTGTAATTTGTGTGCAGCCACGGGCCAGTTGCAGACACACTGCTGGCCCTGTGCTGGCCCAGAACAGTTTCAGCTCTGGCCCCAGATGTCAGCCTAATGTGTACCTTAATCAAGCCATGTAATAACAACATGTGCAACCTGCAAAACAATGCAAAAGTAACATGACAAAACCCTGTTCAAACAGTAAATGGACTGATTCTTATATAGCGCTTTTCTAGTCTCCCGGATTACTCAAAGTGCTCTATAGAACATGCCACATTCTCCCAATCCCACACTTTCTCTAAACCGAGTGCTTCCTAACTACACACTTGGAAAAACAGAAGACCAAAATTACAGCGACTATGCCCAGCGATTTGTGATCTCCTTGCTTTTGAAATGGTTGCTTCAAAGATGGGGACTAAGTCTGTGCGTCAAGACAGTAAAATGATAAAAAGACGGAGTTACACTTGTTTTCTATGTTATAACTTCACTGTTCTGACGGACCAAAAACAGCACAAGTGAGAGTAGCCCACAAACCAGCTGTGCCACATACTTTGAACACTGCTTTCATCAACAGTGGATGCTCTCTGCCAGCAGACCCGTTATCCATGAACTGCCAGCAGACCGCGATAATGCTACCACTGCTGAACTATGATTGCAGCTTTAGTCTAACTAATCTTTACTAGTTTGAGTCAAATTGACAATTACATTAAATGTTTGTCTGATATTACGGTGATTAACTGTGATAAACTGGAAACAGTTGCGAACATGTTGCAATCTGATGTAAATGTCTTGCAGTATACATCCTAAAAGGTATTTATTAAGACGTATTCTGGATCTCTATACCAGTTATGATGATGCAGAATCAAATCACAGCTTAAATTAATGTGCACAGTTTTCTCAGTCTCATGGTTTCTCTTCAGACACAAGTGATGAATTCAAACAGAACACAAACAGTTTAACATGCAAGAAGTAACCAGTTACCACTATTTAATCTGCTGCGCCATTTAACTTTAAGATAATGTCAATGTCAATGTTCAGTGTTCAATGTTCCATGGTCAATTAAATTAAGACAACAAATTTAAAGACACCCTTAGTAGCAAGGGTTTCTAACTACGGGACATGACACACAGGTGCCCCAGTGCATAACTGCAATCCTCCAAGTTGAAATAAAAAGCAGAAGATCTCACTTTTGGAGGCAACTCTTCCAACAGTTTCAAAATTGCCACCCACACACTGGCAGTATGTCTGCTTTCAAGAATTAGACAGTGAGTATTTGCAAACCTTCACCTATCTGTCTGTGAGAGGTTGCAGTAAGTCTGAGTTAGGCCGCTATTGTTTGACAAAACTTTTGAAAACACGTCACCTCCAGTGAGGTGACCTGTGCAATTCTCCTGCAATCTAAACTGGTTGCCACAATTACTTGCAATCGGTCACCAACAACAAAAGAATTCAGTGAAATCATTTGGCAACCACTGACTTTTCCTAGTCACAGAGAGACTGCCATCCTGTTTTTACTATGGTGTAATGGAGGCTTAAAAAACAGACTATGACACTGATTAATTCAGACATAGCATGAGTTGGTGAGATGGGTTTCCAATTGGTTTGCAGGAGCAACTTTAGGCAGAATAGATGCAGTTTAATCACTGTGCTCTCTATGAGGTTTGCCAAGTGAATGCATAGAAAGCTATCAGCTGACACACCATCACTCCATTATATAATGTGGTTATATTCAGTCATGATGGCCAAAAATGTTAATTTATTGCTGAAGCTGAGAAGTTGAAGGATACTGTTCTCTCTTCACCCATGTCTGCGATACTAAAGCATGTTACTTCAGGAAAACACTGGAAATAGTGTAAAACAGAAATTACCATCACTCTGGTTGGCCGAGGGAGACGTGAAGTAGAGCATCTCCTCCAAGGGGTCGTCATAGGATTCGACGGAGTAGACATGCTCGTAGTCTGGGTCATTGGTATTTACTACCATGTGCAGTTCACGGCCTGAAAGAAGAGCAGCATCAAGCAGGATCATCAGAGACATCAATGACAACCTCTAATTTTTTGGACTGAACGAGGCCTGAAAATAACTGACCTCAGTAAAACAAGGCCCATACTCTACCAGTGTATTTTTCTTTATGTAATCAGACGTATATATTATTTTGTCGGTAGAACAGAAATGGAGTTCTCTGTTTTCTTGATGAGAAAACCACCCAAATGCTCAGAGTTCTCCAAATAAAGGACGACCAGTTAAATGTGCTTGTTAGGACAGATACATGGACAGACTGGAAGGAAACACTCACCCTCCTCACCCTTCAGCGCCAATTGTTGCTCTGGTGTAGGCAGAGCCCTGACTGGCGGGTACCGAATGTTCGGACCTGAACCTGGGAGAGCCAGATAGGACAGGGACACCGAGACAGGCACAGGCAGAATTCAGAAAGCAGGAGGGACAGGGAAAATGTTACACAAGGGAGAAAAGGGGGGTTGAAAAAGCAAAATGGTGAAAAAAAAGAGAGGACAGAACATTCTGGTAGTAAAACATAAGCCAACAACAACCCCAAAGTACCAAAAAAAATCATTCCACCATTCCAACACAGACACCAGCTTAAAGGATTCATTGAGTTTTTGCAAGACTTTGTCACTGTAGGAAAAGCTCACAAAAACGGGTTTTAATCCTTTAAGGACTCAAGTCAGTGCTATAAAGACTTGTGTCACTCCAGTCAAAAGTGACTGTAAACTAAAACTATTACAGAGTTGTTCAATATTAAACATGCAGCTATTTCTTAGATAATAATACATCAGCTAAACATGAGGTAAATTTTGTGTTGGCCTCAAACTTGCATACTGTATTTATTAACAGCCTGCCTCACCAACACTTATCTCATGCGGGTGCTGCTTCATAACACTGATGTGGTCTTGCATTGATTAACAGCTTGAGCAACAAACACATTAGTGCAAACTCTGGGAAAGTTTATCAGTGGAGGTTCACATCAGCTTTCATTTGATTCATTTACTTTAGCATATTCCATGTTATTTACTTTTACAGAAATATAATAAATCAGGTATTAAAAATCCCCAAACAGGACAAAAATGAAAGATTTTTTCAAGATTTATCTGAAGAAGCTGAACAAACTTTCAGTAAAATTATTTCGTGAAAACCACTGATATTATTTATACCATCATCTGTTAAAAAAAAAACTTCAGTAAACACCTTGTTGCTCACGGTGGCTTAAGGTGCAGACTTCTAGTATTTTTTTTCCGAGGGACTGAAAAAAATAGTGCACTGATTTCTGCAATGACCAAATTCCAGCAATTTTTATACATTATCTTATTTTGTATCCTATTATCAGAGACTCAAGATCTCCAATTACACTTGGAGAACAAAATTCAAATGTTAAAAAGAGTTTCATGACCAGGTCTGAACCATTTCTTCATTATTTCTTCCTATTTTTATGCAGGAAAAGGTCTGGAAATGATTGCAAGTGTGGCATTTACATTAGGCAGCAGTGGCCACAATGCACCAAATAGCTCCCAATGCAAATAAAAAAGGGCATGCTTGCAAAAACAAAGAAAATCAATCATCCAGCCACTGTTAGGAGTCTCAGAATAAATAGCTTGGTGCATACTGACAAAAAGAACATACTAGTGGGCTAGACTATTTAAAAGCCAAGCATAGCCACACAAGATAATAGTGATTGATAAGTGCAGGGTCTCATTTATGTTGAAGAAAAACATCGCCACAACATTTAGTTAATTGAAGAATATTCTCCAAGAAATGGGGATATTGTTATCACCGTAAACAGAAGTCTTCACAGGAGAAAATATAGATTCACCAGAAGTTGCAAACCATTTATAAAACTCAACAATAGAAAGGCAAGGTGATGCATGAGCACGAATAGGGTCCAAGGACACTGAGTCATTGTTTATTGATGACATGACAGAAGGGAGAGGCAGCTGGGTGAATTTGGAAGTAGATGTAAAGAGTCAAAAAGAAAGTTTTCAGTCCTCTGATAAGGTAAATGCATCATTACTGGATAAGTAGCAGCAAGGTGCTGATAATCAAATGCACTGTTGTAACTGATCATCAGTAAGTGTGACCACATCTATGAAGGCGTACATTTTGACGTCTGGAGCTTTCAGATGTGTTTTAACACAATGCCACCATCTTCCTATAAGCAAATTCACCCCAGGGTCAAGCATGGCAGCTAAGCTGAACCTGAACAAACCACATACGTAAAAACAGAAAAAAATCGCCGATGTTGGCCATAATACACATTGTCACGTTTGTAGAAAATCAAACACAGCATATCACCAAAAACACCTCATGTCAAGAACGGTGGTGGAGCGCTGATGATTTAGGCTTGTTTTGTGGCCACAGCACCTGGACACGTTACGGTCACTGAGTCAACCACAAGTATTCTAGAACCAAATGTGAGACCATCTGTCCGACAGCTAAAACTTGAGTGTAAGTGAGTCAAATGGTGGGACATTGATCTCAAGCACAGCATAACACCGACAACAGGATAGCAGGAAAAGAAAAGAAGATTTTGCAATGGCCCAGTCAACCTGATTGAAATGCTGTGGTGGGACCTTAACAGCACTGTGCATAAACAGATGCCACAAGCCGCAATGAAGTGAAGCAACACTGTAAAGAAGAGTGAACTGAAAGTCCTTCACAACCAGGCTGCAGACTAGTAAAGTCATACAGAAAACGATTAGTGCTGTTAAAGGTAGTTCTGCAAGTTAGTGAATCATGGCGTGTACTTTCCTGTTCACATTACTGCACATGGAAACATTCACCCATATGCACCAAAGCTGACAGGACGGATTCTCACAGAACAGATGGGCAATGACTCAAAACATACTTTGAACAAAATCCAGGAGTTTTTGAAATTAAACATTGAATATTCTGCAGTGGCTGAGTCAGCAATTGATGTCAACCCAATTTCAGTACTAACTACTTAGCACTAAGTCTGCACTCTAAGCCAGCGGTCCCCACCCCCGGGCCCCGTGAGTCATTTGGTACCGGGCCGCGAGAGTTGAGGCTCGGGTGTGAAATGTATGGTTTTCAGGGTTTTTAGCTTTATTTTGTTATCGTTTTTATCATTAACTCGGTTTCCCTGGGTCTTTTCACGTGTGTTAAGAACAAATCTTCTTTTTTTCGGTACTGGTACTAGTTTTATTTTGTTGTATTTATCTGCGACACCTCAAAGGCCGGTCCGTGAAAATATTGTCGGACATAAACCGGTCCGTGGCGCAAAAAAGGTTGGGGACCGCAGCTCTAAGCCTATATTCATCACACGACTAGAACATGTTTTATTTTTTTTAGGTGCCAGTAACCAAAAAATGTGGACCTACTATCTGCTGCACCTGAGAACACACCATTTATACTGTATATTTGAGTATGTGTATGCTTCCTTGCTAATGTTGCCAGCATATTTTGTTTTTTATCCTTATTTTAGCTAATGTTGTTCACTCACTGCATTGTAGGGAAGTGAAAGAAAGGAAAAGAGGTAATGCACATGGAAACAAGATATAGTCTAAACCTTCATGCAGCCCACTTATTCAGAACGAATGCAGTTGAGGTGCTAAACAAGACAAAATGTACTTTTTGTCTTTAGCAGATACCATGTCACCATCTATCTATAGTGACATATGTGTTACACTATATTACTGTGACTCATGCTAAATCATAGTCCTTCTGTCAGCTTTTTTTTCTGTTGCAGTTGAATGGCTCACTCACCTCCGCACGCTGAGCATCAGACAGATGGACAGGAAGGAAGCACAAAGAGAGGGGAATAATAAAGGTCAGTTTAAACAGTCAAGTATGGTCACTACGGTTTCCAACCGCTCTGATGGAATTATATTTCCTCAAAGTTTAGCCATGGCTGTGACTCATGTGCTGTGATTAACATCTGAAGTTCGACTTGAGGACAACGCTGATATAAATTAGCAAAGGGAGTGCATGTAAGACTCACCACAGTGCTGACTCATCTCTGAGCGAACATACTCTCTGATCTCTTCCTCCTGAACCCAAAATAAGAAAGAAACAGGGCAAAACACACTTAGCAAAGACAACCCCGGTATCCACTCCAAGTAAAACTGTGTGTGTGCGTGCATGTGTATCGTTTGATGTCTTCGGATTACGCCCCTGCGGTAAGGATCAAGCACTGACCGTCATGCCTGCCTCTCCTCTGTCTCCCTTGGCTCCATCTGGGCCCATGTCTCCCTGCAACATGGACAGGTATTAGGACTTATACGACCCACAGAGAGGCTTGCAGCGCATTAATTCATTAAAGTGAGACCAGGTGCTACACATGAAAGAACTTCACAGTCAAAGCGGAAGGTTAAATCAACAATAGTGACTTAAGCTCTTAATACACAGAACTAGTATTTCTTGGGAACCTCTAATAATTAGTGATAACTAATATATGCCAATTCTACAAAACTGTTTGTTCAGCAGTGTTTACTTTATGCTGCTTGCAAAGTAATATAGTTAATCACATTTAGAAAAGTAAAAAAGAAAAGAAGAAGCTGAAGAGGTTTATATGATTAAAATGGCTCATTTTAGCCTGTTTCAATGTGTTTGCTAGGCATGCATAATTCAACTTTTGTGCATATAAATGAGATGTTATTGTCATGAACTTGAAATGATGGGATTCTTTCATAAAGTGTTTTAGCTGCATAAAAGCTAAAATAAAATTGCTAGGTGGTTGCCAGGCATTATAATGTATCATGTTTAATTCAACTTTTGTGGATAACAATTACACGTTACTGTCAGGAAACACAAATGTGATGCTTATAATAAGGTGTTATAAGGTGGATTTTGTTGGTGACCAATTCCTAGAAAGAGTGAGTTCAAATCCAAACATACTGAACTCTTGAAGAATGATTTGAATGAGGAATGACAACATTTATTGCAGCATTCTTCTGTAGGGAACATCAAAAATGGAGGCCAACAGCACAATCAAGAAACAGACAGAGACATGTTTGACAACTGACCGCCTCTCCTCGCTCTCCCGGGATTCCTGGGATACCACGCGGACCAACTGTGGCAGGGCCAATTGGACCTCTCTCCCCCTGACGCACACGCAAAACAACATTAATATAAAGTACATCCACAGTGGAAAGCATTCATCTAACTACCTTGTCCATTGCCCACATGATAAACAAACGGCATCTGCTTGTCTAGTTTTTATCAGTAAAAGCTGTCATTACCTCAGCCAAGAAGGGTACGTTTTTGGTAGCATTTGCATGCCTCTTTGAGTGTCCTCAATCTGACTATAAATGTGACAGCTTGGATTCTAATAAAACTTTGCAGGTATGTGGAGGTCATGTTAACAATCCATTACAATTTGGCTTACATCTACCAAGGTCTTCAAGGTCAGCTTAAGGATTTATTGTATGATTTATTTATTCTATGATTCTTAGTGTGTGGTGTGTAAGGTCAACATATAGAAACTACCATGTAAAGATCTAAAATGTCAAGTCACATTTGAGCTTTGACCTCTGCTTCAATGCCAATAGTTTGCTCTACAGACCTACACTGAACAAAAATATAAACGCAACACTTTTGTTTTTGCTCCCATTCCCCATGGGATGGACGTAGAGACCTAAAATTCATTCCAGATACACAATATAACCATCCCTCCCAAACAGTGGTCACAAATCAGTCCAAATGTGTGGTAGTGGGCACATCTGCTATATTGAGATAATCCATCCCACCTCACAGGTGTGCCACATCAGGATGCTGATCTGACATCATGAGTAGTGCACAGGTGTACCTCAGACTGCCCACAACAAAAGGCCACCCTGGAATGTGCAGTTTTTTGCGCTATTGGGGGTCTGGGGACCCAGAACCGGTCAGTATCTGGTGTGACCACCATTTGCCTCATGCAGTGCAACACATCGTCGCATGGAGTCTATCAGATTGTCAATTGTGGCCTGTGGAATGTTGGTCCACTCCACTTCAATGGCTGTGCGAGGTTGTTGGATATTCGTGGGAACTGGTACACGCTGTCGTATACGCCGGTCAAGCACATCCCGAACATGCTCAATGGGTGACATGTCCGGTGAGTATGCTGGCCATGCAAGAACTGGGACATTCTCAGCTGCCATCTGCCCTGAACAATGTGAACCATGATTCATCCGTGAAGCGCACACCTCTCCAACGTGCCAGACGCCATCGAATGTGAGCATTTGCCCACACAAGTCTGTTACGGCGACGAGCTGGAGTCAGGTCAAGACCCCGATGAGGACGACGGGCATGCAGTTGAGCATCCCTGAGACGGTTTCTGACAGTTTGTGCAGAAATTGTTTGGTTGTGCAAACCAATTGTTCCAGCAGCTGTCTGGGTGGCTGGTCTCAGACGATCTTGGAGGTGAACCTGCTGGATGTGGAGGTCCTGGGCTGGTGTGGTTACACGAGGTCTGCGGTTGTGAGGCCGGTTCGATGTGCTGCCATATTCTCTGAAACGCCTGTGGAGACGGCTTATGGTTGAGAAATGAACATTCAATGCACGGGCGACAGATCTGGTTGACATTCCTGCTGTCAGCATGCCAATTGCACGCTCCCTCATTGCTTGTGGCATCTGTGGCATTTTGCTGTGAGACAAAACTTCACATTCCAGGGTGGCCTTTTGTTGTGGGCAGTCTGAGGTACACCTGTGCACTACTCATGATGTCAGATCAGCATCCTGATGTGGCACACCTGTGAGGTGGGATGGATTATCTCAATATAGCAGATGTGCCCACTACCACACATTTGGACTGATTTGTGACCACTGTTTGGGAGGGATGGTTATATTGTGTATCTGGAATGAATTTTAGGTCTCTACGTCCATCCCATGGGGAATGGGAGCAAAAACAAAAGTGTTGCGTTTATATTTTTGTTCAGTGTATTTATAACTATGTTTCTTACTACCACTGTTTCTACTGACAACATTCAGGGATTTAGGACACGATGGTAAATGGACTGATTCTTATATAGCGCTTTTCTACTCTCCCAGAGTACTCAAAACGCCACATTTACCCAGTCACACCCATTCTCACAAGCACTACCTCTATACTGAGTGCTTTCTAACTACACTCACACACATTCATACTCCGATGGATGCATTGGAAAGCAACTTGGGGTTAGTATCTTGCCCAAGGATACTTGGCATGCAGACTGGAGGAGCCTGGGATCGAGGTGTAGTAGGTGACCTGCTCTACCTCCTGAGCTACAGCCACCCTCACCCACGAGATTCCTAAATACTTTGCACCTCTGACATGTTCAAGGTCAAATAAGGTCAAACATTTATAAAATGTATTTTTTCTTTTTATTAATGACCTAATCCTACATAATGACAGCTAGAAACTGAGCTGCCTTGGTGGAGGTTTGATGTCTCTGAGTGGTTCTTGCTGATATTCTATCTCTACTGTGTCTCCGGACAAGAAGCAAGACGAACATTAGTGTGTTGATATACAGGAAAATAACACGACAGGCCTAGACAAGAGTGTCTCAGTTTGAAAAAAAAAAAAAAAAAGCCTCTATCAGAAACATTTGGTTTTGCTCCATTGTCAACAGCTTTTTTTTTTTTCCTTGATAATAAAGCAGACAAACCAGTCAAGTACAGGGCTCATCAAGCTGTCAATCATCATGAAGCAATACACAGAAACAAAAAAATGTGTCAAGTAAAGAAGAAAAAGTAAGAAAAAAAACTAAGCACAATGAAAGAGACAGACAAAAAGAAAGTGTTCTCTATATATAAAGCTTGCATCATATTTTTATGACAAAACTTTCATCATCTTTCATCTTTGTTGGCACCACATTACTCGAGACGCTTGGGTGCAGCTATTTTTTGCAAACAGTGACATAAGTGATACGTTCGTCTATTCTTTCTTCTGTTATACACATTTTTGTTTCTACTGAAAATTCTGCACAGTCACACTTAATGACGTAAAAATGAACTGTGATATAAATAATTTAAAAAAAAAAAACATACTAATATCACAGTCCTACATCCTCGTTCATAAAACATGTGGCCAAAGTGTGGAAATAGAAATCATGAAGCCAAAGAAAGAATAGTCACCTTTTGTCCCTGGAGCCCCTCGGGGCCCTTAGCACCAGCTGGCCCTTGTGGGCCGGTCAAGCCGGGGCCTCCATCCGCCCCTCTGGGACCTGGAGGACCAGGTACACCAGGTAAACCCTACGTCAAACACAGAGACTGTTATTTTTATGTTTCTGTTGTTGTGAGGATGAACAGTGGCGCAGAATCTGTAGATTAGGTACATCACATGGCTAAAGGGAGTACTCTAATTTTAGATTTGTATGTTTAATGTGAGAAACTCACCCTTTCACCTTTCTCTCCCTGAGCTCCTTTGGGTCCTGCAATCCCATCAAAACCACGGTCACCCTACATCCACAAAGAAAAATGACTACACTGTGCATTTGCACTGGAATATGGATATGAATATGGAACTTGAGTATGTGAAGAGCACAAACCTTGGGACCAACTAGTCCCTCTTTTCCAGGGATCCCCGGGGCCCCAGAAGGTCCGATGTCCCCCTACAAAACAAATGATGATGACCACTCTTAACAAAGGACACAAAGACATCCACACACCACACAATGACTTATTTCTTCAAATATTAGGCATACCTGTTCACCCTTTCTCCCTGGTAGGCCTGATCTTCCATTGGCACCAGAATTTCCCTGAAAATCGCACACAGCCATTATGCTCCACACCATAAATACAAAGTGCAACCTAACCTAAAGAAATGTAACATGTAACCACGTCACAGCAGCAGAGTAACCACCAAGCAGCTTTAAGTACCATCAGCTTTTAACTAATATTAACATGATGTATTCGGTTAACTCATTATTTAAAAAACAAAAAGAAAACACAAAGCTTCAGAATTATTAAGTATAACTAAACAACTCCTCCGTTCATCTTTACATCTTTATTTCTCTTCTTTCTACCATTTCCCGTTTCTCTGCCTCACAAACTCACCTTTTCTCCCTTGGGTCCATCGCCTCCACAAATTCCCTTGGGTCCTCGGTCACCCTGGAAACACAAAAGTTTTTCACTGACAGACATAAAGATCTTTTGTGAGCCACAAAGTGCAAAAACCAGCAAGGCAGAAAGCCCATCCACTCACACCGTTCATTTACCGAGCACTCACTGTGCACACGAACAAGCACTTTGTGCAGCATATTTCCTACAAAAACAGATATGATGCAGACCTTAGTGCTTTTTCTTTTTTCTCCTTGCAACGGGTATTCAGATAAAAATGTAAAAGTATGTAAAAGCAAATGTGACCAAACAACTGCAGCGCATTCTGAGAACTGCAGTTAATGTCTCAGACTCCCATAAATCCGCATGTATGCCTCTGATTTCGATTTGATTTCTACAGATGCATATGGAGAACTCGGGTGATCTCCATTTCTAAATGTCTCCTGTTGTTATTGTTGACATCCAGCTTACCGTTTTCACCATCAGCAAAATAGTCTTTTGAAACCACAAGTCACAAATGAGGGGGGACGTCACGGAGAAACCAACATTCACACTTCACGATCATGAGCTTGTGACTTAGGTCAGTTAAGTATACTCTGTATATTCATGTTTAATGTATGGCTTTGGGCACTTGTTGCTGTACCTATCCTGACTTCCTCGGTGCATACTGACAATTTGGAGCAAAAAATATCAAATTTGGATTCCTTACTCCATAAGACCTCTCATCACTGATTTTCAGTGCAGTTCTTGTGTAATCTGGCATACCTCAGTCTGTTTCCCCTCCTTAAGAATGGCTTCTAGACAGCCATCCTTCCACATGAGACCATGTCTCAAGAGGCTTCAGTGAACAGCAGATGGATCGGCTGAAGGGCCATATGCATCTCTCAGACTGTTTGTCAGGTCTTTAAAATTAAATGAATTGCATTTAATTCAATTTAACTTAAAATTTAAAATTGGTTCTTTGATAAATTGTCTGTGATGTGTAGACAGCTTTGGCGCTGGTGCTCTTTTTAGGCTTGAATGATTTATAGGTCAGTGTTAAGTAGCTCAACAAACAAACAAACAAACAAAACAAAAAAACATGCCTTTGAATTGGTAAGGTACAAGGACTGGACAGAAAATTAGTGAAAAAGCCCCCAATGCCCCCCAAAAACTTTTA
Organism: Rhamphochromis longiceps; assembly: GCF_057381845.1. Taxonomy (NCBI): domain Eukaryota; kingdom Metazoa; phylum Chordata; class Actinopteri; order Cichliformes; family Cichlidae; genus Rhamphochromis; species Rhamphochromis longiceps. The sequence continues at coordinate 20,899,389 of NC_140561.1, forward strand.
AAAGCCCCTTTAAAAGCCTAAAGAATTATTGCTCCATACCACTTTAAAATAGGGCAAGAAAAGCTGGATCCTGGGAAACAGAATATAAAGAAATTAAAAGCACCTCAAATCGATTCGTTTCCTTGAGTGAATGTGTTTGATTTGCATCTTTTGTATGTATTTCACCTGCTGTCTTCATGCTTCTCTTGAAGCCATTTTAATAAAGGTTATAATAAAAGAAAAGCATAGCATGCCTTCACACCCCTGTGTCATCTCCCACTTTGATCTTTGTTTCAAATTGAATTTAAATCCATGAAGTAAGTAAAATAGAAATGGGAATTGAGTCCACCAGGTTGAGTAAAACATCAATTTTCTGCTATCAATCATCATAATAGAAGTTGAAAGTATCTATATGTGTGACACAATTTGCACTAATCCTCTGCAATTGCATCAATTTTATGCTGTTATTCAGTTATGCCTGTCATCACCCATCCCTGAAAAACACTGAAGGGATAAAAACACAAAGAATGAATGAGCACCAGCTCAACCACACACACACACACACACACACACACACACACACACACACACACACACACACACACAGAAAATACCTTAACTCCTCTTATTCCCATGTTGCCAGTCTCTCCCTGTTCACCCTTACGCCCTGGCAGTCCATCTTTTCCCAGTAATCCCTAAAAGTCACAAAAAAAACCACAAATCACCTCTGCTTTTTTTAACTGATGACAAATCTACACACAGGTAATAAAGAAGCTGCAGTGTGATGGAAGCTAAACACCGACCGATTCACCAGGTACTCCAGGTTGGCCTGCTTCTCCCTGCAGAGACAAAACAGTAATTACAGCAGTGAAATTACTACACAATCATCATCCATGAGCGGCGTTGCTTGCCTTCTGCCCACCAGGTCCTCTGGCACCTGGGAAACCGGTAGATCCTCGTTCTCCAGGTTCTCCTCTCAAACCCTAATGTTAAGTAGACACATGCACATAAATATAGATATTGATCTTCTTACAGATCAATACAGTAGCATTTTTATTTTGATTTTTTTCTGTGGTAATATCATAATATTTAAATCATTTTAAGGTTGGAATTGATTCCTGTTAAATCCCAAATCAATGTCTAAGCCTGCATGGCCAACACATACACTTCATCAATGATTTTGCATTATGGATCAGTTCTTTAGAGTAAACACAATAAAAATGCACTAAAATTTCTTTAATGCTGAAACATTGTTAACAAAAAAATAGTTAATACAAAAATCTGGCATTATCAACCAAAAATGCCAAATATTTGCTGAATGTAGCCAAACAGGCCTAAAAAATATAATTAAGTAGACAACATATAGGCAGACATACTCAACACCGCTGTAACCACAAATGGCCACTTAAGACTGCTTCTAAAAGCAAGTCAATCACAATCAAACTGTCCAATTAATTAAAAATAAGGAAAAAAAGATTAGATCGATTAAAACTACTCCTCCATCATGGTAAAATATGTTCATTACAAGGTTTGGCCAGATAGTGCCAGTGGGGTTAACACGTTACCTTTACCTTAGATATTTTTTTGTGCATTTTTAGGCAAATATTTGACAAACATTATGGATTACAGTGCAGATATTTTTACACAACACCCAAGACGAGTCACTGCTGTGAAGTTTTAATGCCCCCTTATTCACGAGGGTTCGCCACAGCAGGTTGCGCCACATGTTTGATTTGGCAGATTGTTTTTCTTTTAACAACGGATGCCCTTCCTGACACAATCCCAAACGGATTTCTTTCTCCTCCCTGAGAAACAAAGGTCGCGAAAGTGTAAACCACTACTCTAATGTCTCTGTAAAGCACTTTGAATCACCTTGTTGTTGAATTGTGCTATACAAATAAACTTGCCTTGCCTTACTCTAGTTGTAGTTGTATTTGTATGTTATCAATCTCAGGTATCTCTGTGTGTGACATTGATGCAGCTTTCTAAATATATTTCTAGTGCTGGCTGATAACTCTAAATATTGCCACAAATAAGGCACAAGATGATGTTCACACAACTTCTGCCAAGCAAGTCCATATCTATTATTTACAGTCTATAGTTTCAGTTTCTGAAATGCAGCAGTTCCTTTCATCTAGTCGCCGTAAATTATTTATCTTAACTGACAACAACCTTAATTGATGGGCTGCTTTTCTGACATTATTCAAACCAAACAGTTAATTAATTCATCTTACCACTTCTCCTGGTGGACCTTCTTGACCTTTTACCCCCTTTTCTCCTTGTATACCTTTGGGTCCTCTGTCACCCTAAAAGCAACAACAGTAAAATTCAGAACAAGTTTTTTTTAAAAAATATTACGCTATCACAACTAAAGTCAATATTTAGCCACAGTAAATGGTGTCATGCATTTGTTGTTCACTGACTGTTTCTCCTTTGTTGCCCTTTTCTCCAGGAGGTCCTCCCACCAGCACAGTGTCCCCCTGTAAGTGATACTACATCTGTAAGAATCTGCTATAAGCCCCAAGCCAAACACACAACGCTTTATCCTTTTGTCTCTTCTTTCACTATGCATCCTGTAATATCACAGGTCATTACCATTGTATGTATTTATACATTCCTCCTGCTCTCAAGGAGCCAAATCTGTTGTAAGAGTTATTTTTAGTAACAGCCACATCTGAGACATGACTTATTTGTCCTTTATCCATTCACTGTCTCTGCCGCCTTTACAAATATACACAAATAGACAATCAACAGAGTGAGAGAGTGAGCAGTGGTACTGCTTATTAGATATTAAAATGTACACACCTTCTCTCCTTTGTCACCTTGCGGCCCGCTGTCTCCCTGAAAAGGCATTGCATTCAAGCGTGTCAATTTAATTCACTACTTTACATGAGCAGAAAGCTCAGGGGAAGTAGCTAGGATGATGACAGAAAAAAAAAAAAAAAAAAAAAGAGGACCAGTGGTATTTACCTTCTCTCCCCGAGCCCCACGATTCCCTGGAGGACCCTAATGAACACAAAAGACACACAAACACATTACAAACAGCTTTATAATGAAAAATGACTGTGGATGCTTCTGCCCCATCAAATTGCATTAATGATGTAATGTCACAACTCTGTAGGGTGCACGGTTTAATTAAACAGTGAGCATCGGTAGAATAGATTCCTGCTGATCGCGCTTTCTAACTGCAATGCACTGAAAAGCCAAAGACCGACTGACTGAATAATTTACAGTGCAGGAAATGCACTGTGACCTTGTGAAGGGCAGCTTTTCTATAATAACAATAAGACTTTGCTTGTGTTCTTTGCTTCACAGCTCAAAACAGATCGTCCTTTGGTTTAAAAAGAAAATTGAGATCTTTGGTGGACAGGCTCCGTTTGCTCCTGAATAAAGGAAAAACTGGATATTTACAGATGATCCTCTCTCCCCATCCAATCCAGCTCGACCCTCCTCGCCCTAGGACACGACAGACACAAGATGAGCAGAAATACACAATTCTTAATTTCATATATTTTAGGAGAGAAGTTAACAAATCAGTAACGCAGCCACTGTGTCTTACTCTGGGCCCTGGATCTCCTCTTTCACCTCTCGCACCGGGGACGCCAACACCAGTTTCCCCCTGGCAACAGAAAATATATGAATTCAAAAAAAAATCTATACACATTTAAGCTGCTGGAAAATAAAATACTGCATGTGAGAGAATCACCTTGTCTCCTTTGACCCCGTTAGTACCAGGAGATCCCTAGAAAACATATTATTGATCATATAAATCCATATTCAATTTCTTCTTGTCTGTTATGACATCTTTCTCCATCTAAATCAGATCTATTCTTGATTTTGAGATCAATTTAACCCAACAAAAAGGTGATCCAGCTAAAAACAGGTAAAGTACAATTAACAGTCAAGCCTAAACTGGAAGCTCTCAGGAGAAGGTACTTTGTAAATAAAAAAAACAGGAACTTACTGCCAATCCAGGAGGTCCAGGAGGACCAGGGGGACCAACATTTCCTGCACGGCCAGCAAAGCCTTGGAGACCCTGAGAGTGAAAACACAGACAAAGATGTAAAGGTTAAATTAATAATAATAATAATAATAATAATAATTCTCTTAGTGGATGAACCAACCCTCTCTCCCGGGGGTCCAGGAGGTCCTGGTTGTCCATTTTCTCCTCTCACACCAGGTGGCCCACTGTCTCCTGTTTTCCCTGCAGGACCTGGAGGACCAGCTGGACCAGGCATCCCTGGATCCCCCTAAAACGCAGTGACATTTTCACCCTCAAGTGAGGTGCGCCTGATACAGCCTGCAATCTGATTGGAAAGATAAAAATATAGATCATCTTTTGCTGCAATGTGTGCTATTACTCACCTTTAAACCTGGAGGCCCAATCCGACCAGGAGGACCTGCAAGTCCTATCCCTTTCTCTCCCTGCAACACACATTTTATCATAGCAGTCACTGTCAGATTGGTTAGACTGCAGGAAAATCGATAAACCAAATGACAAAAGCTCACCTTATCGCCTTTTGGCCCGGGAGATCCCTGTGCCCCCTTAATTAAGTTAAGAAAAAAGAAGAATTATTTATTGTGTTATTTACTTTTTTATATTTGTATCAACAGGAAATTAGTCAAAGTAAAAGAGAAAAATATTAATGAATGAATTGCTGTTTCATAAATTTATTGTGCAGATTTAGAAATATTTCATAAATGTTCCAGTTTCAGGTTGTGAGAACCGTTAATGTGTTTTTTTGAAAACCTCAAAACCAACAAATCATTAAAATCTTGCACATCACAGTCGTCTGGGCAAAGACAATAAAAACAGGAATAGCAATTTCAATGTCCTTGTGACTAGAAAAAAGCAGTGTTTGCCCCTGATTGCTTTGACATTTTATTTGCATTCAGATGAAAGATTCAGGTGATAGATTGAAAGAAGTTGCAGCAACCAGCTTGTTGCTCTTTGGTTCAGAACCGTTGGCTGACCCCATTCAATTGCAAGGTGCTGCACAGGTCGTGTGGTGGGAAGCAAACTTTCTCCAAATAAATAACATCCAAATGAGACTGACTTCAATCACTCTCAGACACGCTGGAATAGGAATGCAAATAACTGCTGTCCGAGATATCCAGATATGTGAAATCTGAAAGTCAGTTTACAAAAATTTGTAACATGTCTCTTTGCAATATGAGATACAACTCATCTAGTTTCCAGCTGGTTGCATTCTGGTTATATTTCTATATAAAAGCAAGGTTGAAAAGCCTTATGTCATTTTTTTAATAGTTAAATTGCCATAGTGGAACAACTACGTCACTATTTTCTGTTTCAGCTCTATGAGGTTCTGTTTAGTAATTACTGCCATGTTCTGTGTAATGTGAATTCCTGTGTATGTAGGCAGCAACAGATAGCAACAGATTTGAGATTTCCACCAATTTATCTCAGTTAATCACTGTATTTTCACAAACAGATGGTGTGTAATTGCTAATTTGACCCCATTCAATCACAAACTGGTAGAAGACCGACTCCATCTTGTTGCTCTTTCGTTGCCGTCTGGATACACCAAAGTCACTTTAAAGACAGCAGCTGACTCTGCGTGGTCACAGACCTGGGCTTCAACTTGGAAGGAACAATTTCAAAGCCAACAACAATGCAAACGCATTTACACAAAGTGCAACAATTGTCTCCAGCCTGGGTTTTCTCTAGTGTGACTGTAGCATTAGATACACTGTCTATAGACCAGTGTTTCCCCAATGTGTGGGCTCTAGTGAGCCATAAAGGTGTAGCATAAGAGGTCATTTAGTTGTCTTTTACAATGTTGTAATTTCTTAATAAGTGCTGGCCGTGTACGCTGTTGTTGGGTTTTCTCCTCTTATTACATACATATATGCATATAATATACATTTTATTGTTTTGCTCTAATATTTATCAAGGCATAGAAGACATTTTAAAAATATAAAACTGTTCAAAATTTGATGAATTTTCCCAAAAAATAAAAACAGTGACTTTAATATCATCGACTATAATGGATCACTGGATTTATGTGAAATTACACAAAATTACACACTACTATTGGCATCAGCATTGCAAATCTTCCATAAAAGCATAAACACTATGACTAAGAGTTCATTAAAAAATCTAATATGACTTTTTGAAATCCAGTTGGGCAGTGGAAGTTGATTACTCACATCTTCTCCAGGTTCTCCTGATTCACCAGCTTGTCCCTTGTATGACAACAGACAGCACATTGTGTACCTTCATATTTGTATATGTAAGTGCATCATTATTTTGTCCCATTATCGTACTCACTCTTTCTCCTTTGATGCCAGCAACACCTTTGTCTCCCTTGTTACCCTAAATGACAGCAGTTGTGCATTCAGATATACAATTTTAATGAAAAAGCACTTAACATTTCCAGTCGGTCCCTCTCACTCACTGAGGGGGAGCTTGCAGTTTGGTCAGACTCACCTTTTCACCAATTGGACCTCTCTCTCCAGCTGTGCCTGGCAGCGTTAAACCAGGAGGACCCTGCATCAATCAGAACCAGGAAAGTGCTGTAAGCTGCATTCGTAAATGCTGCTCTATTGCGTCACTTCATGCTGCAGCTACTTCCACATTAATGGCAATAGGAGTGACTCACCCTCTCTCCTTTGGGTCCAGGAGGTCCAGCCACAGCCTGTGTACAGAGTACAGAAGAAGGAGGAAAATAACAGTAATTACCTGCACAGCACAATGTGGGTTGTTGTTCATTAAAAGATGCCAACGTGTACCTAAAAGCTTTGGTATTAAGTATCATATTAGCTTAATCATCTTTGCTTCTAGCTCTCGAAGATTAAGAGCCTGAATGTCTTCAGGACGGACAGCCAACAAATGCACACTCACTGTTTAAGAATAGCACAGCAGACTGTGAAAACATTTGAAAATCTATTCAGCTTCACTGCCAAAAGCCTGCAGATGCAAGTCCAGTGTGTCTTATCACTTGTACACAACAATATTTTAAAGGTAATTTAAGAAAGACTGGATTGTAAGGGACTGATTCAAAAAATGCTTAAATCCAGAAGTTACTTCGTGATAAAATTCTGTTTTTATTTGTGGTGTTCAAACATGTTTCACCACAATGATAAGGAAGAATAAAGGAAGCAAAGTGGAATAAACGAAGCACATTATGGAGTGTGACAGACAAACTACAAAAGTACTGTGCTTCAGAACACAGGCATCGCTTCCTGTTAAAAAGGGAGTTCTTCCTCCCTGCTGTCATTTGCTTGCTCACCGGAGATCACCAGGTCATTGAGCTTTTCTCTCTCATATCACATTGTTTTTACCTTAAAATATAAAGCAGCTAAAGATCATTCTTGTTGTGAGCTGGACACAAAAAAACCAAAAAAAACCAATGTGAAGTAAAACATCTTCACAAATCAGGTGAGGATTATTGCAGGGATTCTCAAAGTTTAGTGACATACTGCCAGTTTGGGAAGGCAGCATGTGCCTGATTGCCGAAGAGGAAAAAGTTGTATGTACTCTTATGTAGTCATTTTTTATTCTGGCTTTTATTTTAATAACCATGATCTTCTTTGAAATTTCTGGTGTTACAGGAAGTCTGGAAATTTCTGTAAGTCAAGCGAGTGAGCGCAACCCTTAAGTGAAGAGTGTGTGTGTGTGTGTGTGTGTGTGTGTGTGTGTGTGTGTGTGTGTGTGTGTAGGTGTGACAACAAATGCTGGAGAGAAATCCTGAGCAGATGAACAAGTTGTATATAGCAGGTTATCAGAGTCACTCAAGAAACTGAGTGAATATAACCATTCAGGAAAAAAAATGAAAACAAATCCATTTCATAAGTCGTTTTATTTTTCATGTCTTTCACTAAATGCATCTTCTTCAGTGTTGTCGGGCATCGGAAGTGAACCAGTTCATGGCAACACGGACAATACCGGTGCTTTTTGAATGTTTTCTATACGTTGAAGCTAAAACGCTGAATTACTAATGTTTGCAAAAGCATGCCATAATGTGTCTGTGAAGGTTCTCGGTCAACCAGGTCATCGTAGTCTAAGGAGCTTGGAAAGAAAAGCATCTGGACTTCTTTATGTTTCCTTGAAGACGTTTCACCTCTGAATTCAAGCAACTTAAAGAAATCCAGACGCTTTTCTCTTTTCTCTCCAAGCTCCTTAGACCATGCCATGCTCTTTGTTGACTTTAGCTCTGCTTTCAATACGATACTCCCGGACAGACTAATAGTTAAACTGCTGGAAATCGGACTTCCTTCTATTGCCTGCTGCTGGATCAGAGACTTCCTCTCAGACCGTGTACAGAGAGTTAGAGTGGGGCTCTTCTTTCCTCAGCCCTCAGCCTCAACACCGGCTCTCCACAAGGCTGTGTACTGAGTCCTCTACTGTACACTCTGTACACACATGACTGTGTTAATACCCACCCAGACAGAGTCATCAAGTTTGCAGATGATACCACTGTGGTGGGGCTCATCTCTGGGGAAGATGAGACGGCGTACAGAGCTGAAGTTCAGAGGCTGACAGATTGGTGTGTAGACAACAACCTGGACCTCAATACCACCAAGACAGAAGAACTGGTAGTTGACTTCAGAAGCAGGAAGTCTGAGCTGCAGCCTGTCGGCTAGTGTGTGTAAAGGGTGTCCAGTTTCAAGTTTCTGGGTGTGCACATAGACACAGACCTCCAATGGAGCTCTAACACCTCTGCGGTCTTAAAGAAGGCCCAACAGCGTCTCCACTTTCTGAGAATCCTCAGAAAAATGGACCTGAAGAAGGAGCTGCTGACCGTCTTCTACCGCTGCTCCATTGAAAGTGTGCTGACATATTGCATCGGTGTGTGGTTCTCCAGCTGCACCACAGCACACAGAAAGGCACTCCAGAGGGTCATCAATATGGCCCAAAAAAATCCTTGGACATCCTCTTTCCTCCCTGAAGGACCTGTACAGCACTCGCTGTCTCAAGAGGGCACGCAGCATCCTACAGGACGGTACACACCCAGGACACCGGGTGTTTAAGCTGCTGCCGTCTGGCAGGAGGTTCAGGCTGCTGAGGACAAATAGACTCAAGGACAGCTTTTACAACAGAGCAATACCCTGATCAATGCAAACAGCTGACCTGACTGGCTACCTACCTGGACTTTTTTTTGGGGGGCGGGGTAACAACGGTAAAAACAGTAACAATAATAATATTTATATTTATAACAAGTTGCAATAACAATTAATGTGCAATAATAACAGTGTGCAATACAAATACACTTATTCTTCTTTTTATTATATATAAGTTAATATACTGTGTGTTGTTTGTGTTGCGCTGTGATGTGTCGTATCGGGCCGTGTTGTGTTATATGTAGTGCCGACGTAGGACAGTTTTCCAATTTCATTGTACTACTGTACTATGTATGACTGTGCAATGACAATAAAGAGTTATATTATCTTATCTTATAATGTCTTTTGTTAAAGAAGCTCCAAGTTAATGGGCTTGAAAAGCATGTGGCATTGTAATAGTTTACGTTTGCCTGAATGTTTGCGTCCCGAGATTAAATGAACAGAACCAAATTATGTTTTAAAATATAGGGTAACTCAGAATTTTGAAACACTGCGTTTCAAAAATTGAAAAAACAAGCAGCTGGTATTGTTCTTAAAAACAAATTAGTTAATTCCAGCACTGTAACACACACTTCATTCTAGACTGTACACTATGTTAATGTAAACCCCTTATAAAGGGTGGAAAACTTCAACACCATAACAGCCTGCCATTAAAACAAATCAGATTTGCTGAGACTGAATTGGAGGAAATTCATTACAAAAAGTAACAGTTTAATTAGAGCTTATGCCACAATTAAAACTATTAATGTACACTGTTTTTTCTTTATTAGAAATTTTTAAAAGAATCCATCAAACAATCAGTAATAAAAACTCAAGTCACATTAAAGTGTGGAAAATGTGATAATGTGAGAAGCAGTTAACAGGGAACATTGTGTAAGTGTCCTTCTCTGTCATTTTTAGTTTTCATCTGCAAGAATTTGGCTTAATTTCCATCCTCACTGACAGAATCAACACAAGGAAGCCAAACAATCCCCTTTAACAGATGTCTCCCATCATTCGTTAACAGTATACCAATGTTCATCCAGCACAGCTGTTTGAGCATGATCATTTTTGATTAGGTTTATCATTATATTAGTGGTTAAAATAGAATAAACTACAAGGCACAGCAACTGCCCAACAAGTCAATAATAAACTCCTGGTATACAAAGATGTCTTACTTCACACAGGGTTTCATTTCCCAATCGAAAAACAATAAAACTGTGGAACAAAAATCTATGGATCAATAAAAAAACAAAAACAAATTAACTTTAAAGTGACAGACAGTGCACATAAAAAAGGAATGGCATTTGACCTAACGCATGTGAACCCATCTGTCAGCCACGGTGGTTGTGTTAAAGCCTGGCCTTCAGCATGGAGAGCTGCCAATAGATGTGGCACACTGGAATTCATCAAGGATTTTAATGCTGATGAAAGCAAAAGGATGAATGCAGAGGTATAGGTCTGTGTCATCCATTCAGCTGGAAAACGACTGCAAACATACAATACTTACAATAGGGTCTGGAGACTATCTGTTAATGATTTAATTTATAATGATGAGAACATTTTTGTGCAGGGATGTTTAGTCATATAACAGATTAACACAGCTGACACTTTGCACAGGAAGCTTGAATTCTTCTATTACCATAAAGTCCCACCATATCCAGTTTATTATAGGAAAGCATAAACTGGAGACACGGCCTACTGTAAAATAAAACACATGGTCTTAGAGAGAAATTAAGATTAAATACTCAAAAAAGACTTTTTTTAACACCCCAGAGATACTGCTTTGTGTTTCACCTATTCGGGAATTAGCGACCACTTCAAACAGCTCAAAATGTCCAAGGTTAGAAGAGCACAGTTGGCCTGACTGTTTAAATATGCAGAGGCAGAAATGTGTTCAGACAGAAATGAGAGCAGGTCCACATTTATCTGGCATTACTCCACAACACAATTTATGATTGCGTTTGACCTCATGAATTACAGTTTCCAGTTCCAATGACCCCAAAATTCTCCAATTGCTCTGACAATATACTGGCTCTCAATCAAACCTTTTCCATATTAAATTCTTAGATTATCCTCATGTGTCACATTGCCAGTCAGCATAATTAAACCATCTCAGCATCATAGCTATCATCTACAAATAAAACAGTAGTACTCCAGTTTCTCTTTAAGAAGAGTGGACTTACAGGGGAACACATCTGGAACCCACTGGGGCTAAGGTTCATGCTTTAAGATGCAGCTGTGGCTAAGATGGTACAGCGGTCATCGAATTATTGGAAAGTTGGTGGATCAGCCTTCCAATGGGTCGACTCCCTGACTTCTCCGGTCCACATGACAAAGTATTGTTGGGGAAGATATTGAACCCTGAGTTCTCGCCATTGGAGAGTGAGATTGTGTCTGAATGTTAGATAAGTACTTAGACGTAGAAAAAAAAGGTGCTCTGTGAATGAGACTGTGTTCAACCGAGTAGAAACGCATTGTGTAACTACCAGTCCATTTACCATTTACTGCTCCTAAAGAAGGACTCAGAATAGAACCCCTGGTGTCAGATAAAAGCTCTTCAATCTAATAATAACGCTATACTTTTTAAAATTATTACTTCATACAACAAACCATTCTGTAGCTTGGATTATATCCGATAAAAACAACCAAAAAACTAGCTGCATTTTCTGTGTCTCTTAGAAAGATATTGCTCGCTAGACGCAACATCTGCTCACCTTCCCTGGAGGCCCGCTGTCTCCCTGCTCCCCCTTCAGCCCAGCCTGGCCTGGAGGTCCTGCAATGCCCTGAGGAACAAATTACACAATGTTAACACTGAGAAAAAAAAACACTCAATAGTGCTGCCACCGGTGAGCAATATGACATAAACTCAAACCTGCTTTCCTGGTAATCCATGTATTCCTTCTTTGCCAGGCACCCCATCTCTTCCAGGAACACCAGGTTTTCCTGCTTCACCCTGAGGAGCAGAAATGCCTTAGCATATGCAGTGTTTATCACTCTCACACTGAAGATCATTTACTCATTCAAAATCTGAATCGATGCCTGTGTTAAATTCACATCTTTACATCATTGATCAGTTATGGTCTACACAATAAGACTCTAAATAATGCACACAATGCCAGATAAATGAACTTACATCTATTTTGCTTGATTTTCTTATCAAAGTATGCCAGCACTTATTTTCAGGTTATAAAAAAGCACTTCACATTTTAATATATTTAGTCTACAATAGTCAACATATTACACAAATCCAGCAGTGGATGTGTGAGAAAACCAGAAATAATAATGGTAGAAATGTTGATATATCCCCAAAAAAGAAAGAAGGGTCTGATATCCCAAAAAACCCTATGCAGCTCAAGCTGTCAGCAAAATCTTGGTACAGATGTTTTGGCATTTTCAGTTAATCACCTCCCTATTTTCAGCTACAACAAAACTGCCTGAGGGTCAAGACTTTTTTTCACGTTTACATTTCCTCACTGTGTGACACATTGCAGCCGCAGCAGGATTAAGACCAAATACGCACCACCTGCCCTGGCAGTCCCGGAGGCCCCTGTGGACCCTGCAGGGAGAAAAAAATTACAGTGGTACGAAGGAACACATTTTGATACACACCGTGAGATTTTAAATGAATTTCACGAGAAAACATGACAGAATTATTTTCCCCTGCTGAGAAGTTATGATTTGTGGGAACACATACCACAGCTCCTGGGGGACCTGCTGGTCCTGGCAGACCTGTGCTCCCCTGTGCACCAGGAGGACCCTGCAGAGATGAGAAATAAACTCACAGGGTTATCTGTTGTACATCACAACTGTGCACATTGTTATATTATTCGGTCCCGGAGAAATTTAATGCATTTTATATAAGATGTAAAAATTTTTATACCTGTACACCAACACCTGCTTCTCCTTGATTACCCTGTAAAAAACAAAAAGTTTTATGAGTTTGATAAACAAACAAACAAACAAAAATCTACTTGTTGTACACTAAAGTTTTGATAATGTAGTGAACTCACCTTTACACCGGGTGGACCTGGCAGCCCAGCGGGACCCATGGGACCCTGTTAAAAACACATCATCAACGTTGGTAACTGTTAATAAGAGTCTTTGAATGTGTGTGACATGTTTGTCATACTTACAGTCGGCCCCATAATGCCTGGCTCTCCTGGGTTTCCCTATAAGCAAAGTCACAAAGTCACATAAAAAATTGAACATCTGCACACAGGCCACATGCTAAAGGAATGGGGTTTTTTTTTTACATTTTTAAAAGCTAAATGGCTTTGTTCCTGAGAGTTATGAAAGAATGTCAGCCGTGTCTGTCGGTCGCTAAATATAACTTTCTGCTAGGAGTTTCCATTCACAGCAGTCCCAGTGAGATGATCACTGATACAGAAACAAGCAATTCTGCATTTGACTGCTCCAAAAAACAACCAAATGAGTGAATATTAAACTGTGTACAGATCAGCTAATGAGTTTATGTATTTTTGAGGTGTCTCTTTCAAGTCTTTAACTCTAAGTTAAATGACTACTGGTAGTAGCTTTATATGTAACAAAGTGATGTTTTCATCCAACTCTGAGTAGCAAAATCCAGAGCTGAAAAATGACGCCAAAGGTTAAGCTTATGAAACACAAAACTGAGGCAGGTTCCAAAATTGAGTACATAGACATTTTATATATATATATATATATTTTTTTTTTTTTTTTTTTTAACAATGATTAGCAGCTATCTATTAACTGCATTTTATATCCATCAATCCTTAGGTAAAAAATGATCACTTAAAAAGAAAAATCCTAAAACTGAGGCTTCAGATTTAAAGGTTAAAAACCCATACATGTTAAAATGATAAAATGTACAGATAATTTAAAAAAATGGTAGCCTTTAATGCTAATTTTAGTTGTCATAATAATGTAATGAACTCATTTTTTAATATAACTTACTTATTAAAATTTTTATTCAGGCTTAAATAGGCTAAAAGTCTGCCCCAGTGTTTGACGCATGCTTTTACATATACTACCTTTTTTGTACCCATGCAATCTATAGATCATCTTGCTTACCAAGCAAGCTAGCATCAGCTGATAACTTCACCCTCTCATTCAATTCAATTTTATTTATGTAGGTCCAAATCACAACAACACTCGCTTAAGCTGCTTCATATTGTAAGGTAAAGACCCTACAATAATACAGAGAAAACTCCAGCAAACAGATGAGTAAAAACTTGGAGACAGTGGGAAAGAAAGACTTTGGCTAGATCAATTTTTGTATACAGTCAACTCCCAGGAAGCAAGCAAATAACTTTCATTTTCAAAATGTAGAACTATTCCTTTAGGCAACATATTTATGCATAAATATGTTTAGAAAAATTGAGTACTGAAAAAGGTGCACACTTTTTCTGTACCCAAAAATCTACAACTTGGAATGATAAATACTGTCATATGTACATGTCTCTATAGGAAACATAAAATACAAGCACTTAATTGATGGACAACAGGTAGAACAATACAAACAGATTATCTGAAATGTCAACAAGGAGACATTTGCATGGTAAGCTCTGAAAAATCAGCACTGTGCAAGGGATAAGCAAACAACAGACATCAGGCACAGCTGCATGCATGATAAGCAGATTCGAGCGAATCATCAACCGTACTTTCTGGAGTGCACCCAGTTTAGTATTCCCCACACTACTGTACATAAGAGCTGCGGCTGAGGATGTCAGCCGACTTGCTTTCATCTCGTCTAACAAATTTATGGTATTTTACACATTTAAATTATTTGCTTCAAAATGTAGTCCTTGAGTTTGACATAGATCCTTTTGGACATTTCATGAGGAACAGTTCGAGGTCTGACTCTTATCCCAGACCTCAGCTCCCAGAATCATGATTCTAATAAGAATGAATTAAGATTAAAGAGGTGAAATTTGCCTGGGAGGTACATGACAATGAGTGCATCCCGATGACAGGTTGTGCTCCTGGTGTTAAATCATGCTTTATTTTTTACCCTGCTTGCTTTGTAAGCTATTGCCCATCAGCGTCTTATCAGTTTTGGTCGAATCCTAATTATATCTGATACTACAAGGACAGATTCTCCAAACCTTTTACACCTATTTCCCCAAAAGCTCAAGCATGCCAGCCATCAGCAGAGAACCTACCGGTCTGCCTAGAACTCCTGGGAACCCAGGGAAGCCCTGGAGAAATGACAGACAAAGGAAAGTGGATGACAGGAGGGAGGGGGGGGGACAGGTGGGTGGAGAACAGTGACGAAAAAGGGGAAACGAACAACACACACAAAAGGAAATGGACATAGATAAGACGCACACAGGTAGAGAGAGAAAGTTAAAGAGTGAGGCGTTAGTCGCACAGCTGCACGTGGTTATTGCCTAAGGATCTACGAAGCCTCGGCCCAAGGAGGGAAACAGCTCCGTTGGCTTTGAACTTGCAGCCAGCCTGCAGCTTTAACTCTGCAGATCAAGCCTAAAAGAAGCAGACTGTGTTACTGGTTACTCACTGGTTGGCCTCGAGGACCAGCAGGCCCTGTTGAACCCTGCTCAGACACGCAGGGAAGGAAAACAAAAAGTGTGAGGAATATTTTCCTTTATCTTTCCTTGGTTTTACCATGACTGATGATAACCATGACTTACAGAATTTCCCCAAAGTGTGTTTTGGGGAAAAAAGATGAAACTTTAATGTGTTCTTTGTAGAGATGTGGTTCCTACTTGTTACATACTTTGAAAACAATAGATTATAGGCTCATTATGTCTGTGAATGATTATCAGTGATATAAGGAAATACACACACTTACCAAGTCAGCTGAAATTAATGTTTAGAATACATATTTACAAAATCAATGCTATATCGTTTTCACTATGACAATTTGAAAGTACAGTGTTGTAAGAGTCAAGTTAACTTTCAGAAACCTCTGCCACACATCCCGCAGGGAGCAGTCCACTTACCGGTTTCCCATCCTGGCCCGGTTTTCCAGTCTCTCCTGGTGTTCCCTGCAATTGCAAGCCACACATCTGTATGCTGACAAATCTCATAAGAGTATCATAATAGTTTTATATTAGACTGAATAACACTTTCACGCAATTTAGCTGAACATCAACAAATATGAACACAACAGGTCATCTTTACGTTTCAGTTTTGCAAGATAAACAAGAAACAATGTTTTAATTAGTGGGAATTTAAGGAGGCGGAAGAGAAATTTTATTAGCTTTAGACATAGCTTGACTAACTGTTTCCCCATGCTTACAGTCTTTGCACTAAGCTAAGCCAACCAGCAGCCTTCAATAGTGTAATATTTAGTGGACAGATGTTAGGATCACAGCTTTTCATCACTGATCTTCCTAACAAGCAGGAGGTGGTAGTCAGAATATTTAAAACACATTTTGAGTTCATGATTAGAGTAACAAAATATTTTAATCAAGGCTCCATTTGAGAGGCAGCTCACCTGTGAGCCATCACGGCCTTTTTCTCCTGGCTCTCCTTTCTCACCTTTATCACCTCGAGGTCCCACGAAACCCTGTAAGGCGCATTCCAATTGTTTATTCATATTAAGACACATACGATGTGACATGACACAAGATGTGTGTAATATGCGTAAATCTTACGCGGTCTCCTTTAGGTCCTGACGGTCCTGTAGCACCAGGTTCTCCCTTCAACCCAGATACTCCAGGAGGGCCTCTAGCCCCAGGAGACCCAACCAGGACTGAGTCAGCAGATTCTCCCTATAAACCATAATCACATACATATGTGTATCCTTTTTTTATTCTACATTTACTAAATATCTTATCACAACAATAACTAAAACTATTTTACCTTTTGACCTGGCGGGCCAGCTGGTCCTGTTAATCCATCCCGACCCTGAGAAACAGAACAAACTATCAGTTAACTACAAGAACCAGAAAATTTACTAAAACAAGAAATGAAACCATCAACCTAATAAGAGGACTCACAGAATCTCCTCTGTCACCTTTCTCTCCTCTTTCCCCCTAAAAAACAAATATACAATGTCATCAGTGTGATGCCAAAAAGAGACCCCATTTGGTTGCCCAACTCTCCTCTCCACCTTATCTCCTGGCCTTCCTGCCTCTCCTAGTTCCCCAGCTCGTCCAGGAAGACCTGGTATCCCTGGCTTGCCAGGCTCCCCAGCAGGCCCCGCAGGTCCCTCTGACCCTCGTTCGACAATGGCTCTTCCTGGAGGCCCCGCTGGTCCCACAGGTCCTCGGTCCCCTGCGTCTCCTTTGCCGCCCCTCTCTCCAGAAAAACCACGAGCACCCTAGGGCAAAACCAGAATAAAAAACGATTTCTCTATCAATTTCATTCGATTAATTACACTCTAAAGAAAAAATCCAAGCAAGATGCTTCATTCTATCTGACTGGAAGTCTTCACATCATTTTGTCTTTTCACTTTAATCCTCGAAGATGCTTAGTCACACTTACATCTGCTCCAGATGGTCCTCTCTGTCCAGGCTCACCCTTATCTCCCTTTTCACCTTTCTCTGAAAGTGTGTCCTTGCTGTCCATAGCCTCCTTCAGATCAGACACCTGTGTGGAGCAGAAATCCAAAACGGAAAAACTTTATAACTTTCAGCAGCAGATGCCCATCTGCAAAATGTTTTAATCCCCAGATAAAACCAGTCATTTAGAATTCATCCCAGCAGCTCAAAAACTGCTCATAAACAGTGTCACTTTAACCTGCCAGGCATAATTCTAAAATATATAAGCAGGTGTATGTGCATAATAAATGAAAGACTCATGCCTACATTTACTGGACTAAATGAGCTGCTGAAACAAGGCCAGACATAAATGGTATGATGACATTTGCAAGAACAAAGTGGGAAATATAACACTTTGCATACATTTGCAGGAAATGTTCTTCTCTATAAGCTATAACAGAAGCAAGAGTAAGTGCTGATTTTAAGACTGTTTAGATAATTGCATTTTTTCCCCATTATTCCATCCATCCATGCAAGTGAAAGCCAAAAGAAATCATGTTCAAATCGAGTTAGTCATCTGAGGAGTCCACCTACCTGAATACCAAAGCCTGCCAGAGCTTTCTGTACATCCTGGCAGGAAACACGGAGACATTATTAAACCGAGATGTAGAAATGTAAAATACTGACAACTGACAATTACATGACAGACAATGTGCTGATGTCTTACCACTGACGTCCCGGGTTTGCCAGGTGCTCCATCCTCTCCTGGGTCTCCCTAAACATAACAAGATATGAAGGAGTCAAAAAAAAAAAAAAAGTGGACCCTCGACGTCACATTTTCACTGAATGTTTCACTTACAGTTTCACCTTTCAGGCCAGGCAGACCTCGCTCTCCCTGAAAACAAAAAAGAAAAAATGAGAAATACCAATGAGGGTGAGGGGGGAATCGCACTGCAATACCATCACAATAAACTGCACACAATAATAACGGCATCACAGTAAAATGATTCTTAGATCTTTGCAATCTTTCTTTTGTGCAAGAAAAAGTACTCCAGAAATGGAAAAAAAGCAGGGCTTATTTCTTTAGTAATGTAACTTTGGTGTTAGAGTGTGTGTGTGTGTGTGTGTGTGTGTGTGTGTGTGTGTGTGTGTGTGTGTGTGTGTGAGAGAGTTATTATTATTCAGCTTTAATAACATGTTAGTTCAAAGTACTCCAGTTTATACTTGCTAACTAAAAGGTAAGTTAATTGTTCAAAGAGGACTGTGAATGTCATATGCCAACTAAAGAGTCTTGAGGTGTAATGAGTTCTCATAAGAATAGAAGGTGAAAGACTTGACCTGTAGCTGCTGTTACATAGAATCACATTTCCATTCACTTCCTGTTTCAGCTACAGAAGCAGGACACCAGTTAATACAAAAAAGCCCAGAAAAAAAAGAAAAAACATCTCGAAACTACAACTTACTCTGGTTCCTGCAGCTCCAGGGATTCCTGGGACACCCTGAAAGGAAAACGGGGACACAAAAATGAAGACACCCTGGCAGCTAACAAACAGCAACTTGTGTAGATATGACACACATAACTGCTAGTTGTGAATGTTGGTGGCTCATGGTTTGGGGATAACAAGAGCAACATACATAGAATATAGTGGACAGTAATAATTATTTGACTGCCACTTATTTTCTTTAAAAATATATATTTCTCCATTAAATAAGCTAAAAGAATCTAACTAAAAGATGCTCAATTTAGTTTCAGCAGCACCAACAGCGGCAATAAGAATGGTGATGCACACTCACGGGTGTTCCTGGGGGCCCCTGTGGACCTGGGATTGGTGTCGCGTCAGCTCCTTTCACATACACAACCTGAGAAAGGGGAACATCCCGTTTCATTCAAAACGCCAAATTAACTTTGCTATTTTTCACATGTTGGCTTCACTCGCACCTGACCAGGAGGACCAATGCTGCCAGGTAATCCAGGTGCTCCTGGGGGACCAGGGGAGCCTAAAGGCCCAGAAGGACCACGGTCTCCTGTCTCCCCGTCACGGCCCTGAAAAACACATGCTGTTCACAACTGAAATTCACCCCACACACTTTCTTCCTCTTTCACTATAGTAAAGGCTGAACTATAAAATCAAAGCAGGTGGCCGCTGCCACCCCTCCACTGATGTTCTAGAGATAATTAATATGAATTTGCACATGAAACCGGCACTCTGACATTTGGCACCCCTCTGGATTCCACTCAGAAGTCGCTCCACTTAAAGGCTAAGCTAGATCATTAGAGGTGAATTTATATAGCTTCTTCAGAGGAGCCCATTGATTCAGCAGTGAGAGGCTGATGTCAATTTTAGAACAACTATGGCTGACAAATATACAGCTGAAGGGGGAAGTGATCAGGAGAAAAAAAGGATGGAAAGCTGATATGCAATAAAGTCATAACAGTAAGGCAGGGCGATATAAGGCATCTCGATAAGATATATAAAAAACAAACTGACAACAAACACATTTTTGATAAGTAATCATATGAAAGAGGTTTGTGAAAACTGACATCTCTTCCAGCTGCTCCAGCTTCTCCTTTGTCACCCTGTAGATTAGAAATAGACATTAAATACAATCTTCAAAAATAATCCTGCTAAATTATGGGTTTTCTTGTTTTAATCCCCTCTTTATGTGCACATCATGTAAAAATAAAAACCAATGTCTAATGTACGTACATGTAACATGCAATTTTACATGACAATCGCGTGGCTTGGTTAGCAAACATCGTGCCATGGGTCAAGTAAGATGCCTTTACAGAGTCAAACTGTGGAAATCATGTTGACTAAATCGTATAAAAGAGACACAGACCTTTCTACCATCTTCACCTGGCACGCCATCCTCGCCCTGTGAGTCCAAACAAAATGCATTACAACAAACAGGAACAAAGTGCATAATGGCCAGTCTGCCACGGGAGCACTCAGTGCCTCTGCTTTAGAAACTCACTTAAGCGAACGATTATGCGGCAGAGCCTGAAATAAATGTCCATACTGCTTTTGATCAGTAAATATCATTTACAGAATAAAGGTATAAAAAAGGCCATTACCAATTATACAAGTACATCAAACTATGAGGATATTATATTCAGGAGGTCAGAGTTACCGTTTTGCCAGGTGGTCCAGCTTTGCCATTTTCACCTGCTTTACCCTGACAAATAAAAGTAAAGTTAATTAGAAATTTGGAAGCGGAAGTTCAGTAAAAACATGTATAGGCCTGACAGACAGAACGATGGAACTTTGTGGGAGTCTCTTTTTGAGTAGGATAGAGGGGTACTCACAGGTATCCCTGGATTGCCTGCAGGTCCAACAGGCCCTGGGGGACCCTGCGCCCCTACTAGTCCAGGTAATCCCTGGCAGAAAAAAAACAACAAATAGTCCAAGAGTAGATTCTGCAATGAATTACTAGACACTGTAAAACAGTGCAAAATAGATTTAAATGTGATTTGTTTATTTTCTGAGACGATCACTGTGTAAAAGATTCAGATTCAGAGATGTCATCGCTAGATAGACTTTAATGTGCATGAGCAGCTGCAGAGCTGTTGTACAACTGCCCTGTAAGCCAGGATTTAGATCTTTTAAATAAACCCTAAGTTTCAAAGTTCTGGACTTTTAATAACATTATTATGGTCAATATTGCATAACAGTCTCCTCTGAAAAATGGACTGGCCTGGAGACATCTTTCCCTACAGTCGGCTTACGCAACTCAGCACAGATCTAAAAGCTGTTTTTTTACAGTTTCCACAGTGCCCTCTGCAGGACGCCCACTTCAAGTGCATATGCTCACTAAAATTGAGAATGTCGCAAAATAATGACCCCACAACCCCAAATTGGATGAGCGGAAGAGAACGGATGGATAGATGGATGCTCATTAAAATCAAACTACAGAAGACATTTCCATCATGAATAATCATTTGCACGGTGATCATCTCAGACAATATGAAAAGTACATTTCCTGAAACTACATTAAATACATTTCCAGTGTAAAATGATTAAAACAGAACAATGAATGAAAACCTGAAGGGGCAAACAATTATACCCGTCTACTTAAGTAACAATACAACCAAAAATAATGTGTTTATTTTGTAATGATTGCCTTTTTCACACAATCATCTTCAAAGACAGAGAGAAACAAAACTTACATCCCTCCCTGGATCTCCCTGTTTCCCAGGATCACCCTATAACACAAATAAAAACAAATGCAGTGCATCAGCTACACAGAGACTCTGTGAGTCTTATAGTTTGGTAAAAAATGAGACAAACTGAAATACCCTCTGGCCAGGTGGCCCAGGAGCCCCTGGTTTACCATCAAGACCAGGACGCCCATCTAAGCCAGATGCTCCCCGTTCTCCCTGGTAATGCATCAGTTAAGAGTTAGGAAATCACATGGTTATTACAGTCTGTAAGTTAGCAGTATACACATGTTTCTGCCAGCAGATTCCTACTGGAAATCTGCTGTTTCACTAACAAAACCAGTGGAAGTTTCCTTGCAGCACAATGACAGAACTACACATGTCAGAAGAGAGCAGTAGATGAGATTGTGTGACTCCAAACCTTCTCTCCAGGTGGTCCTCTGTCTCCTGTGTCGCCCTATAAAAATCAACGTGGCATAAATATAGTTGAAAATCAATGAAATTCAGACAGTTAAAGATATGCATTAGAGATAATTGTAATGTAGAGAATGAGAGAAGGAAAGTCCACTCACTCTTGTCCCTGGAGGCCCCCGTTGTCCCTCAGGACCCTTTATAGATGACAGGAAAAGAACAAGAAGTCACATCACTCTTGCATACAAAAATCTACTGAGAACAGGATCTGTGCGCATTCAGATTTATATAGGGCAACTTATCAGATGCTATGAATGCATTTAAAAATTGCAAGAATGAGGAACACTCACTCGTAGGCCTGGAGCTCCAGGAGTCCCCGCCTCGCCTTTCGTGCCTTTGCCGCCATGCTCTCCTGGGTCACCAGCATCACCCTGGGAATCACAGTGATGTAATCTGCTGCTATATACTTTTTTTTACCCAGTTACCTTACATTTTTCAGCTATTGGTGTTTATTTAGGATATTTTAACAGGTCAAACGAACATACTTGATTTTGTAAAAAAAAAATAAATAAATAAATTCTCAGTGTCTACATGCACAGAAAAAGCGCTCACCTTTTCTCCTCTCTCTCCTTTCAGCTGGCCCTGGATATCAGCCTGTTGACAAACAAACATGGCAAATGTCACATGGAGCACTGCCTCCTCTGTGTTATCAAAATTGGATTATAAGTAGTTAATTCGGTGTTAAGCTGATTCCTGGAGGCTGTTAAACAGTGTTCTGTGACACTGTTTTTTTACCACTGTTCCTGGTGGTCCTTGGGGCCCTTGAAGTCCCTGGTTGAAGAGAATAAAGTGTGTGAATCCACTAACGGTACATATAAAGACACATCTCCCATTTCCAAAATGAAAATAAGCACCATACCTGTTCTCCCTTCTCTCCTCGTGGTCCAGACGGTCCAGGGCTGCCCTGTGATTGAACACAGATCAATAAAGGTGCTGAGCGGCCGACCTTTTTCACAGCTCCTTCTCTCAAGGTCTCAACAGAATAGTACAAGAGCATACTGAAAAGCTGTCTGCATGATAACACATAAATGAGCGTCTCACATTTCGTCCACTCTCTCCAGGGTCTCCTATGTCTCCTTTCTCGCCTGGTGGCCCTGGCTGACCAGTCTGACCCTGAGTGCAGCATCAATCAAAAGGTCTGTTAAGTGAACTTTCAAATGAGGCAATTTAAAGGTTGCGATTGAAAACTTAACTTTAAAATATGCTTCAAAGAGATTTGTCATACCCTCAGTCCTCTTTCTCCTGGCTTCCCTGGAAGTCCAGACTCACCCTGATGAAAAATTAAAGTAAAAAAAATAAAATGGCCAAGAGAAAGGATGGAACTACACCTAAATATTCATGACAGAAGGATCCTTTCTTTGTGGATATATATGATGGGGATGATATTCTAGTCAAACAAACATATTATAAAAGGTAAAAAGAAAAAAGAAAGAATGTGAAAGAGCGGATGTTATACTCACAGGAATGCCTTCATCACCCTTCTCTCCTCTCTCCCCCTAAAAAAAACGGGATTAATAATTTATTTGGGTGTGAAGCTCTGTGGCATTAAATTTCAAAATCGACACTAACCCAGTAGAGCATCTGAAGAGAGTACACATGCACAAAAGAAAGGCACTGGACATGTCATGAATACATAAAGGGTACTTGTTTTTACCTCTAAAACGACCATTAGAAAGAGGCGCATGTTGAAAGAAACAGAAGAAGGTTGCTGTTGATTTTTGATTACAGCACTGAGAGCAACATGGACAACCTTAATATCTTAAAACAAAAGTATGGAGTAAAGTGCAACAGTATATGGACACCTACACATTACACCTACAGGAGCTGCTCAGCCATGAAAACCCATACCATGAAGGTCCCGGCACACAGTTATTGTGCTGATGTTAATGCGCAAGGAGGTTTGAAGCTCTGTAACTTTTCGTAGCTGAGTTGCTGTGGTTCCTATATCTTTCTGATTTCAATAATTGATTGTGTTGTATTTTAGGTGATTGTGGAATATCTCGCAGGATAGAAAGTGACTTGTTAAGGTGTGGCCCAATACTTTTATCCATATAATGTACTTCACTGTGTAAGGTAAACCAGTGAAAGAATAAAAAGAGTATAAAAGTTTCAGTAGAAGCTATAGTTTCCCATAGAGGCTGGACCATATGGTTGATATTATAATAAGAATATTAATGTGGAACCAGAAAACATTTTCCATATATCATAAATTTAGATTATCAACTGATTATTACACTTATTTTAAGTACAGAAAATGTATGTCAACAGTCCTTTCTAAATATATTTACACTGTGGAGTAAAACTTAAATTATCACTCAAACCTACATCCTATTTGTAAACTCTTGAAAAAAAAACCTGTTGCTTGTCACAGTAAAGGTCAGGTAGTAACTTCATCCAAAACACCGCTCTGACCTGTTTACCGGGAACACCTAGCTTTCCTGGGAATCCTGCGCGTCCATTTTCTCCCCTCTCTCCCGGTTCACCTGGATCTCCCTAACAAACAGTTAAGAGGACCAGATAAACAATCAAGCAGACACTAATAAACAAAAACAACTGAAAGCATTCGCAGCAGGCCTCTCACCTTGGCACCTGGCCTTCCGCTAATACCAGCGGGCCCCTGAGGGAAAAGCATATGTTTATGTACTTTTGCTCTGAGAGGTTTGGGAATGACAACAGGTGGCACAAGGGAATGCTCCATGAATAACTGATGCTTGTGTCAGGAATACATCACGGCAGCTGTAAACAGTGCATCTGTGCCCTTTGTAGCTCTGATAAAGAGAAGTTAGGATGACTTACTCGCTCTCCCGGCTCTCCCTTAGGTCCTGCAACACCTGACCCTCCAGAGCCCGGAGACCCCTTACAGTATAAGAAAAAAAATCAAAAACCATTATGAGGTACGGCAAATGATGAACATTTAAAAGCAATAATTAACATATTTTTCTCACTTTCTCTCCTCTCTGCCCTGGTTCTCCCTTTTCTCCTTTCGAACTCTCAGGGCCAGGTACGCCTCGCTCCCCCTGCGGGTGAAAAGCGGTGGAAGTTACACCCATGAACTCTGAGCGAGCTCCGCTAAAATGAAAAGTTGTAGGAGATGCGATTTTACACATTACCTGTTCTCCTTTCCTCCCTGGGAGACCTTGAACCTGCATGATTTAAATAATTCAATAAAGGCTTGTCATCATACACATAGACTGTCATGAATATTAAGTGTATATCCAAAAAAACGCATGAAGAAATGAATGTATGTGATGATTTTCTCATGTCTGATTGCTCACAGTTCTCCCAGGCTCTCCTCGTGCACCGTCATTTCCCTGGGAACAGACATGTTCACTTGTTCTTTCATCTTTGCTTTGAAATTCATTACACCAGATTATGAAACATTCAACGGCAAAATCACGTTCCTATTGACCCGCTGCCTCTCATATCATTGCACTTAATTATATCAGTCTCACCTTTTCTCCTGGCGGTCCACTGGGTCCTAGTAAACCCTGTTACAAAAAGGAAACACCATTTTGTGAGACTCCTAATGCAGATGATGCAACAAGCATGAAACGGAAAGGCACACAGATGCCATTAGCCAATATAACATAGCAGTCTGTCACTTACTCTTACACCTGCTGGTCCTGGAGGGCCTGGCTTCCCTGAATCTCCCTGAGGAGGCAATTTAATTCAGAAAAGAGTGAAAAAAATCTTTTGAAAGCACAAGATGCTAACCTGTAACTAAGACTACAAACTAAACCAGTACTCACTCTTCCTCCAGTTTCACCAGCTGGTCCTCTCTCCCCCTACAAACATAAAAAGGTTCAAATTCAACACATGCTCTTTCGGTGAAAGTTTCCCTGTATTAAATCAGCACATGCAATCAACAGAGTCTTACTGCCATACCTGAATAACTGAAAACATTACAAACCTTTTTGGGGTGTGCTCGAATACGTGTGGGTAAAACGATGCACAGCATCAGTGGTACCAATCTACTGAGCATCAGTGACATCACTAAGGTGTCTGCTGAGAGGATACTAAAAATCCTTCCCATCTGACAAGTGATAAAATGGCATCATCCATCATAATTCATGACTGTTTCTTTTCTCGGGCTCTTTGATATACAGTATCATTTTATGACCTCGTTACTTATTCATTCATTCAGATTTTTTTTTTGTGAGTAGCATAAAAGGACTCCAGCTGTTACATCATCACGATTATTTTTTTTAAATGAATGTTGAATCTTATAGAAAAGGGGCCCCAAATACTGTGAAAAGTTATCTTGATCCATATAACAGAAAGACGAATAAACAGTGACACAAAGAAAGATTCAGTCTCATGTCATGTGACTCACCCTATCTCCCTGTGATCCAGGCTCACCTGGTTGCCCTCTGTCTCCCTATCAGGAAAGAGAGTGATAGAAGTCATTATTCTTTTGGAAAAATGGCAAAAGTTTATTTTTTTCCCTGCCATCGTCTTACCTTGCTGCCAATTTCTCCTGGAGGCCCACGGGGCCCCTGAAAAACAGAAACAAAATGTTCAACCCTAAATTTATCAGCTCCACTGAGGGGGTTATGAATTTATTTCTGTTTCTAATTACACTGTTTCCTAATTAGCAGGATTTCTCAGCACCCAAACATGGCCATTTAGAAAGCATTTCCTCAAAACTCTCTAACTGTAAGGCACAGAAGCCCTTTTTTCACATGTATTTATTTATCTAAGCCGCCTTCATCATCCTGTCTGTTCTTTCTGATATTTACTGCATAAAATGGATACATCTTCATCATACTGTACTATGAGCCATGCTTTTTAAACACCCATGTGTCTGACCTACCCTGTCCCCAGGTTCCCCATTTTTGCCTGGAGGTCCAGGTTGTCCTTCGGCACTGTCACCCTGAAAAATAATCACAGGCCTGTGAAATAAACACATTGCATCACTCTTAAACCGACTCAATAGGCAACTACCTTCTCCCCTTTTCTGCCCTCAAGTCCTGCAGGTCCTGGAGGACCCCGAGGTCCCTGAAGTCCTGGAATACCCTGATAATACAAAAAGCAATTAGTAAATGCAAAATATGCCTTGCTTGTACACAGAGCCAACCTTCAAAATAATGTGTCAGCACACTGTCTGCGATTGACAGCTCTTACAGGGGAGCCCTTCTCGCCTTTCACTGCCACCCCGCTGCCTACTCCTGGAGGTCCCTGTCAGCAAAAAGAAATAAAAGGTGAGAAATCATTCTGCTCGTGTGGTCCTTCGCAGTGAAAGGACAAGTTGGTGATGGTGTGACTCACCCTCTCTCCTGGGCTTCCCTTGTCTCCCTGTAGAAAAAAGTGGAGGAGGAGAGAGAAAGACAGATTGAGAAAACAACCGGGGGGAGAACGAGGACTCAGAACATTGTTACTCTATAATAGGTTTCCCAAGAGACTGATGTGCGTCATGTGTATGCACACAAACTCACAGGTTGATCTGTAAAAAAAACCCCCAAAAAACAAACAAAGGACGTCTCTGCTGTTTTATGTATTGTTTTATTGCGGTCATAAGCCGCTACTTTTTTCCCCACACTGTGAACACTGCGGCTTATACTGACGTGCGGCTAATGCATATTTTTTGTCATGCGGCCAAAAACATTTTGCCTGGTAACAGTAGACCAATAAAATTGATAAGTAGTATATATACACGTATATATTTTTACCGGTTGTTAAGAGACGTTGTAATGTTGTTTGTGCACTGTTCCGTAAAAAAAACACAACATACGCAGCGTAATTTGTGTGTTACCGATACGTACGTATACTTAAAGGTAGCCGTGTTACAGCCGCTGTTTGAGGAAAAAAAGCATTTGCAGTATGTATTTTTGTATGTTACCATAACGTTTATGTTACCATGTTTATGTTACCTTACGGATTAAATTAAACGTTAAAAATCCTCACGTGTAATATTTTTGTGCAGATATCTCATATTACAAGTGAAACGCATACGGCTTAAAATCCGGTGCGGCCTGTACAAGTGCAAAATTGATTCTTTCTAGGATTAGAGCATGCGGCTTTTCATCAGGTGCGCTCTGTAGTCCGGGATTTACGGTACCTTAAAACTAAAGCAGATTGACATAATGCAATGATCTGTTAATAACGCGACATTCTTATAAAATAACTGAAGAATTGGAAACTTTGCTGGGAAAGAGAATAAAGGATGAGATTTTTCTTCATTATTTCCCAGTGGGTCACCACAGCTGATCGATCTGTCCCTTTATCCCCAGCCAGTGACCAGTGAACACTATGATAGACAGGGTAATTCATGTCCAGACTTCAGACTTCGCAAAATCAAACAGCATCAGTCTCTGGGGCGATCGTGGCTCAAGAGTTGGCAGTTTGTCTTGTAATCAGAAGGTTGCCAGTTCAAGCCCCGGCTCGGACAGTCTCGGTCGTTGTGTCCTTGGGCAAGACACTTCACCTGTTGCCTACTGGTGGTGGTCAGAGGGCCCGGTGGCGCCAGTGTCCGGCAGCTTCGCCTCTGTCAGTGCGCCCCAGGGCAGCTGTGGCTACAATGTAGCTGCCATCACCAGTGTGTGAATGGGTGGATGATTGAATGTGTAAAGCGCTTTGGGGTCCTTAGGGACTAGTAAAGCGCTATACAAATACAGGCCATTTAGCATCAGTCTCTGTTATTGAATATGAAAACTGGATTTTTAATACATTAAAAGAAGAAAAAAGACCCGAGACGTTTTAAATATGGAGTGGAAAACTGAAAAGTAGAAACCTGGATAAAAACCTCCAACCAAAGAAAAACTGCCCAAGGATTTCTTTACATATACAGCCAATGATTGATATTCCACTGATGAAATATGCAGGCAGCTCAATACTACCACCATGTGTGACACTCTGACAATAACAGTTTCTTGTTGGAGAAATGCTCCACAGAGTTCATAAACCATATCCAACAGCTGTTTTCCCAGTAGGAATGGAAATAATGGAAAGAACTGAGTGAAAAAACTGTACCCACCCAAGTATATAATGACCAGTATATAATAAGCTTGTATATAAAAACAGAGCAAATATTCATTGCATTTGAAACTGCTGCTGTTTCCTTGTACTTGTAACAGAGCTAAGGGAAACTGACTGGGTAGTTTCAGAATCAGAATCAGAATCAGAAAGGGTTTTATTGCCAAATGTTGAGCAGGTTTACAACATTAGGAAATTGCTGCGGTGCTTAGTGCAAACATACTGTCATAAACACTTAAATAGATATAAAAATAAAAATAAGAATAAGAATTAAAAGTGCTAAGTAGATAGTTTAAGATACGTTTTAGCACCGATATGGCAGAGAACAAAACTTCTGCACAGAAGTCAACCTGGCGGTCAGTGTTTTGCACTAGGAAAGGATGTGGGCTCATACATACATGAGACATGAGTAAGGGCACTTTAGAAATCTGATGTCAAAAGAATTAACTATGGAAATCTATTTCTTTTCTTAGTAGAAGCGAAACAATGCAGGAGAAAAACCTTGACTGAAAGCCCTGGTGTTCCTGGTATTCCTGGGCGACCATCCTGGCCTCGTGTCCCTGGAACTCCAGGTTCTCCTTTGGTGCCGTCCCTGCCTAGCCGACCTGGTATACCCTTGCCACACAACAAAAACTCAAGTCAGTACATATGAATGATGGATGACCATACAAACCATTTTAACTACACTCTCTTCTACACCTAAGATTTTACAGGTGACACTTTGGCCCACTGTGGGTTTTAGGATTACACTGGCTATTTAAAAGAAGTTAAAGAATGCTGTGAATGTCAACATAAGAAACATCCTGACTGGTTATCTGGTGCTTTTCTTACATCTGTTCCTGGAATGCCTGGTTCTCCTTTCCTCCCTGGAAGACCCCCACCACCAGATGTCACAGAACCTGGTTCACCCTAAAATATCAACAAAGTGCAGTAAACAGTGGAATAATAATACTTCACCTTTTTTCTGAATTGGAAAAAAAAGGTTAAGACGTTTTTAAGCTCACCCTTTCACCTTTATCACCCTTGGGCCCCAGTGGTCCTGGTGTTCCTGGTTCACCCTAGAACAACAGAAAACAAAGGAAACACTGCAGTTCAAACCCGGTCACCAACAACTCTCTGGTACAGGACGGCTGGGGCTACTTACTGGGTTTCCTCTGACACCAGGTAAGCCTTGTGAACCCTGTGCAGTAAAAAAATAAAAAAATAATAATAATAAGTAACAGTATTTTATTGACTCGCTGCTAACAAAATCATAAACAGTCAATCTGTGGGTTCCAGTCACTCTACTCACAGGAACACCTGCATTTCCAGGGGCACCTGGTCGCCCTGGTAACCCTGGATTTCCATCAATACCGGGAAAACCCTAAAGAGAACACGGCATATTAGTTTGCTTCTGTTTTGGCTGGTTTGTATGGTTTAGAATGATTTCAGCTACACTTACTCGCTCTCCCTTTTCTCCTTTTACCACTAGCGAAGGGTCAATTGGGACACTTTGGCCTGGTGTTCCTGGACGACCTTCAGGGCCTCTGGGGCCATCTCTCCCAGGCAAACCATCACGACCCTGTATGAAGATTGCTATTTTCAAGAAAGAGCTAGCATGGCGGTGGACTGCAAACCGACATGCAGATTTGCATTAACCATAGGCAGGCTAAAGCAACTTAAACAGCACAACCTGTGTAGAGCTGCCAGTTAACACGTTCAGCTGAGCCAACACTGTTGTGGGCTGATATTGATTTGCTGGATTTGCGACAGAACCAGACTTTGTGGCCTGCCTGGACTGACTTTACACTCAATAACTGGACGCTTGCTAAAATGTCATATCAATATCCATTTGCAGTAACACTGCACTACTGCAATGCCAAACTGAATCATCAAGTTCAGTACAATTAAATGACTCACAGGCTCTCCCTTGCGTCCATCTGCACCATCTCTGCCTCTCTCACCCTGTGGGTTCAAACAAAGGAAACAGCATCTTAAAAGCTGAAGAACAAGACCACTGGAGAAAAAAAAAAGTGCAACTTCAGCTCTTCAATACCTTTTCTCCACGTTCTCCCTTGTCACCCTAAAAGAAAATTAAAAAATAACACCAAAGATTTAGAAATTACAATATGAACGGCAACAGAAGAAAGCTCTTGCTTTTATCAGTTACATAATTAACAAGCAATTAATCAGAGCAGCTTACATCAGTCAGTTTGTGGTTATAGGTTATAAAATGTAAAAATACAGCATGACGGTACACAATAACTTACCCGAGGGCACTGAATGGTGCACTCATCTGTATCTTGAGTAGTCTAAAAAACATCAACAGAAACAGCTGAGATTTAGACTTTAATTCTTATCACCGTTAAAATAATCGACACATATTCACTAATGTGAGTGTTACAGATGTTTAAATAGTTACTGGAAAACTAGCTGTTTTGTTTGCCTTCTTCTTTTTTTAAGTACATGTCAGTCCAGATCACACCAAGCTTAACTCTAATTCAAGATTGTAAACAAAATATTTTTTCTGGTTTCTTCCCACCTCTTGCGCTCTGGCAATACCACAGAGCAAGTCGGCTAGATTAGATTGTAGCGTGTTCAGCTGCGCTGGATAGCTTGTATACAAGAGGTTGTTGTTGCCATCTGACACAGCCTGATACAGCTCCACAGTGTCTGCCTGGTCGACACCAACAGCTAGGACTTTCACACCTAGCAAACATGCAAACAGAAAAATCAACAGTATTTGTTTGCAAGGCAGAAAAGATCATGTCTGTAGTGTACTGCAATTGAACAAACTATTTGTGGAATTATTTTGTAAGCATTGTTAATTAATTAAATTGTTTATTAAAATTTGATATGCCAAATACTCGGCATATCTCAGCATGATGTGCAGTGTGTCCGGCTCTGTTCAAGATGCTTTCAGATGTTTCATTCTATTAATGGTTTTCATTTATTTTTAGATTGAACACATGGCTTCCTACATTTTTAGACACA
Source organism: Rhamphochromis longiceps (assembly GCF_057381845.1). Lineage (NCBI taxonomy): Eukaryota > Metazoa > Chordata > Actinopteri > Cichliformes > Cichlidae > Rhamphochromis > Rhamphochromis longiceps. The sequence goes on from NC_140561.1 coordinate 20,931,435, forward strand.
CTTTTGTGGTAGATATGTCCCAACTAAACTGTTCCAATTCTGTCAAATATGCTGCCTTCATAGGGACCAGGCAGTAACACCCATCCAAGTTAAAGCAGCTGTCATTCTATTATATTCTGTTAATATTGTGACTTCATGTCAGTGATCCTCTGAAAGAAAACCTGTAGCTTTGAGACTGCTGGCTGCAAGGCTCAGGTCGTCATTGGAACGTTTGTCAGCGATGATGACAACAACACCAGGGACCCTTAGTCTCCGTCCAGCTGATGGGGTCAGGACATATTGTCTGGTGAATGTTACCGCCTCACCTGCAGAGGGTGACAGGCAATATCACAAATGTCATCGCACAAAACAAAGTAGCTGCTCAGATGGCACTCAGTAAGAACATCAAAGGACTGTCAGAAATGATAAGGAGAAAGACAAAAATCCCAACCGATGTTGCTCCCTGGGCTTTCATCAAAGGGTATGGACTGAATCTCTTGAAGAAGGGTGTCAGATCTGGCATGGCGATTGAGCAGGAACCATATTTTGGGTCTAGAACCATATACTACAACCCCAATCTGAAACAGATTAAAAAAAATAGCCCATAAGTAAAAGCTAAAAAAGGACTGGAAAAAAAACAGTTGTGCATTTCCCTGATCTGTTGTGAGACTTTTTTTTGACAAAAAGTACCTGTGTGTTGAGGGCTCCAGTAGTTATGAGAGACTCTGCTGTATTTGTGAGGAATTCACGTAAAGGTCTTGCAAGATTAATACGATCAGTGGACGCAGGTACCAGAAACACCACATCTAGAGACCCAAGCGCACACACTGCAAACAGAGGTGTGTGTCAGGGTTAGTAAGCGATGCATTCTTAAACAAAAGCATATGAAAGAACATGTGTTTGTTTTACCAGGGCGTCCAACTACAGAGCTTTCCCCTCCTAGTCCACTTGCAAAGTTGGGTTGCAGGCTAAATCGATATCGAAGGCCCAAACGCAGCCCGGGCACCTCATAAGAGCTAGATGAAGCAGGCAGCGTGACGGACAAGACTCGACCACTATCTGAGAAATGTGAACAGTGGGATTAAATGAAATGCATAATGTTAACAATGCAAGCATGTAGAAGTTGAAACAAAACAAAAAAGTGAACATGTATACCGCGATGCCTTACCTGATTCTTCTCTCCAACGAAGAATATATCCGGTGGCACCTTGTAAAGGACTCCAGCCTAGCCGCACAGAATCCTGGGTAACCTCTACCACTCGTAAAGTTGTGGTAGGCAATGAAGGCGGGGTATAATCACCAGCTGTGTGCATTCAGATGTAGTCAATTTATCCCCTTTATCAGTCAGTTTTGTACATTTCAACGGTTTTCTGTGAAATTTGAGATTTTGCAGCAAGGCTTCACAGAACCCTGCATATTCCTGAAGGTTTATGTTAGCACCAATCAGTATTTGTGAATTACCTCTAAAACACATTTCCTGCAATTATATCCAAAAGTCAGGACTCACGTGTGGTAACGCTGACAGATACCGGGGCTCCCTCTCTGTTTTGGACTAAAGCCATGACCTGCACCTCATACTGAACTCCAGGGTCCAGCTGGTCTAAATCCACTGCTGTCACATCTCCAGCTACCAGCTGACTCCTCTCTTCACCACCTACAGCAAAACACAGCAAGAGTGAGTGATCTAAGAGAAACAAGCTTTTATAACACCTTAATATCAGAAGAGACAAAAGAAGAAACAAAACCACACACCATCTGTTCTCCTCCAAGACACACGATAAGATGTTGCTCCCTGCATGCCAACCCAGGTGACTCGGACAACCTCTCCGCGGCCCTCCTGGACTTGCAGTGATGTCACAGTCCCAACCGTGGACTGATCTGGTTCTGTGAGTAGGATCAGGAAATACTAAGCATTGTTTACTTTAAAATATTCCAAGTAATCCACACTCACAGCTAGGTTTATGTAAAAAGATACACTTTGCACCTGTTGTTCTGGGTATTTGGCTGATCTAGTGAGATACCTGTTTTGACATCTAGAACTGCAGGAGTCCCTTCTCGAGATCCAGTCAGTGTAGAAACCTGCACTGTGTAAGCCGAATCTGGCTGCAGTCCATCGATAGTGTAGGTAGAAACACTGGCATCAACTTTACGACTAGTTTCGACTCCTGCAGCGAGCAGAATATTGTTTGACACTAACACATTCTTTTATTTATTAATCATGTATGTGGTTCCATGTAAATGCATGCATTTGCTTTTAATGCAAATAATTACAAACCATCATCACGGCGCCACGTGATCTTATACCCAGTTGCCCTCGAGGAAAGTGTCCACGTAATGCGTATTCTCTGAGGCGTGATGTCAAGGACACGAAGTCCAGACAATAACCCACTTTGGGGATTGGTCTGAGTAGCCAAGGTGGCCACCTCTCCAACACGCTGATCAGCAACAGCTGCAACACCAATTATTAGTGCCTCATCTGGCTGCAGGCCTTCTAGGGTGAAGGCCGTGAGCTCCGCTCCCAGAGTACGGGATTGTTCTGCACCTACAAAAGGGAGAACATGGGGTTACAAAAAAATCTAAATTAATCAAGCTAAAACAGAGAAGAAATCTAAACGAGATATATATATATATATATATATATATATATATATATATATATATATATATGAGATAATATTTATATACATAACACTTACTGTTGCCTTGTCTCCAAGTAACCCTGTACCCCGTTGCTCCGGTAACACCTGTCCAGGTAATTCGAATTCTCCGACTATTTGCATTTATTACTCTCAGATTAGTCACCCTTCCCACAACTTGCTCTGCAATCATTAATAAAATGATTAATAAAATATAGCATCACGGTGCTTTTAAGGAAAAAACTGTGGATAAAGCCTGAACTTCACAGAGGTCCATTCAGGGTCCAAGGTTTTCAAAGATAAAAAACAAACAAACACATCTGCCATTGAGTCAAGTGAATGTGATGATCTTTTTGTTTGTTTGTTTTTTGTTGTTGCTGAAATTGGCAGGTAAAAGAAAGACACAGGAGAATCAGAATGTCAGTAGCTTCCCAAACTCACCTGGTTTGATATTGACAGTCACCGGGTCTCCTTCGTTTTCTCCCACCAGTGCCGTGACACTGACACCATACGAGACCCCCACTATCAGGTCTCTGAGGTCAAGGGTCGTCTGGTTTCCAGGAATGAGTCGTACTTCTTCTGTTTGCGCTGACATGACATGAATCATACAGAAATTTTACCACCAATCATGTTTTTATTCATTTGGCAACAGAAGATATTGATTTGTTTTTCTTTTTAAATGACTAAGTTCAGCGTACAGTCAGTGTTCAAGATGATAACTCTGTACTGTGTGGCTCCGGCTACACCGGTCCAGCCAAGTCTGACAGTGCTGCCCAGATACTCCACCACTCGCAGGTTGGAAACCCTTCCCACTGGCTGTTCCTCTGCAAAATCAAGGGTCAAAGTGATTCTGGCACAATCAGCATGTTTATGACCCATACAGTAAATCCAAAATCAGTTTAGGGTTCAAGGCGGACCTCTGAATGTGGTGGAGACAGGTGTGGCTTCCTCACGACCTTCGAACAGGGTGTACAAGGTGAAGATATATTTTGTGTTTGGTTTCAGGCCTGTGAGCACAGAGTTGGTGGTGCTTCTTGGAAAGGACAGGCTCCGGACAGGGCCTCCTGAAGCACAAAAGAACAGTGAACAGGGATCAACTTTTTCTCACTCTATATATAATATCAGTGCAGTATATGCTTTCTGTTTCTATTTAAAGTTGGGATATAATAGAATACAAAACTAAAGCTGGCAAAGTTGGGAAAAAATCATAAGAATTTATTTTTTAAAATTTTGCTTTCATGGTATATGTATGTCTAACCTTCCCCCTCCCTCCACTCCAGCCGATACCCTTGAGAGGACTGAATGAGTCTCCAGGTGAGGCGGATAGAGGAGGGACTGGTGATAGCTGCTCTGAGGACCTGCTGCTCTTGACGCTCTGAGGGGAAAAAATAATACATTATGCAATATGTTTTGAAATGTTTATATGTACATGGGATGGCTTATTATGTTCTGTAATTGCATCTTCTGTTTAGAATGGCTGCAGACTTTCCATTCAGTATAAATAGTGGGTGACAAACCCACTTTCAAGGTACATTTGCCATACTACAAATTCTGTTCTTGCAGAATTACTACATGCATGGACTCCTGGAGCTTTTTTACTCCACAGTCACTAATTCACACACACATGCGTGCAAACACGCACACACACACACACACACACACACACACACACACACACACACACACACACACACACACACACACACACACTAAATAAGAGCAACTTATTGTTTTTGTATCTTGTGCTAGGAGGACTGAAAGACGCTTCTGCACTTAAATAGATGCCCATGATTACTGGACACCTAGTCTACCACGAGAGCTACAGCCACACACAAAGATCTATTCCCAGACACACTTCATATGGTGTCGTGATAGATTATTATAAGACTGAAAGTAACTCCATCGAACATGAAACTTGCCTTCTTTAAAGTTGATACAAGTACAATTTTTATAGCAGTAAATAGGGTAAGTACCAGGCATTTGTTGCGAATCAAATGTACTTGATTAACTGGTCATAAGCAATTGTGAGCACCTTCATAAAAAAAGACGTTCAGGTCTGTTTTAACAGATTCTCACAATCTTCCCAGGACATCCTAACAAATTCAACCACAGGTCAGACTGTGCAATGCTCAGAGAAACTGCAAAAAAAACAAAACCTCAGTCTCTACAGGCCCCAGCTAGCATGTTAAATGAAAGTTTATGACAGTATAATCAGAAAAAGATAGAACAAGTATGGGTTATTTACAAGCATTGCCAGGGGAAAGCCTCTTCTCTCTAAAAAGAACATGGCAGTGTGGCTTAGGTTTGCAAAGTTGCATCTGAACAAGCCACAAGAACTCTGGAGCAGTACAGTGCACCACATTTGGTGACAACCAAACACGGCACATTAGCACAAACACAGAGGTGGAGGGGTGATTTTAGTCTCTTTTGACCAAAAGACCTGGGCACCTTGCAGTCACTGACTCAACCATAATGCCTCTGTAAATCAAAGTATTCTAAAAATAAAAGTCAAATTTGAGGCCATCTGTCCAACAGCTAAATTTGGCCATGCAACAGGACAAACACATCAGCAAAGCAACAACCAAATGTCTGACAAAAGATAATAATCAAGGTGTTGCACATTATTCTTTTTGATATAACTGGATATCTGAGTGGCTACAGAGCAAAAGTGAACATGGACATGCATGCCACTCTTAAACCATTGAAAATCTATCATTTGTACAGCAGCCAGTTGCAGTATGTTAGCCTGCATATGCAAATTGTACACGTTCGTGTCAAAACAGATCTTCGTGGTTGAGGAATCTTTTGTGAAATTGCATTAAAGCTACAGTGTCAAGAAAGCAGTGTAATGATTGACAGCTAAGTAAATCAGAAACAGATTTAATACCACACCTCCGCCCTGAGGCTGTCAACGTAGTGGACAAGAAATCATCACACAGGTCGGCAGCCACGAGACAAACAAACACGTTTCTCCAATGCTGTGAATGAGCACAGGACTTTTCTTGTAACTGAGCTGCAACTACATCGATGTGTGTCCGATAAAGGTCCAGAGGTCAAAGAAAAGTTTGATAATGAAAAGGTAACTTGAAGCTTACACACACAACAAAGTGCTTTAAGAGAACATGTTGTATACATCTTAGTCCTCTGATGGCAGAACTGAGCCACAAAAAAGTTTCCAGTTCTCCATTCCCATCACTCCACTGCTCAGTGTTGTGTCCCCACAGTGACTCAAGTAACACTGGTCCAAATGAAGAGACAGCATATGGGAACTGCTCACGAGAGGCAGATGGTGTGTGTGTGTGTGTGTGTGTGTGTGTGTGTGTGTGTGTGTGTAACGAGGGCGTAGGTGTGCTACAAAATGTTCCCCAAACAAAACAGCCCTAAACAGTAACACATGTAGACATTTTAAAATAGAGATAAACCGCAAGGAGGATTTCTATCGCTTTATTTTTCTCCCCATCTTCTTCCTGCTGCTGCACTTGGCAGGACAGGATAGAAGGCAGGAGCAAAATTCAAACAGCATTCTTTATGACAATTAGTTTCTAGAGAAACGGGAAAACTGGAAAGTAGATTGTTGCCCCAACGTACTGTGAGTCACTGATGGGATGAGAACAGAGGAGAAGTTTGGTGGTGTGGCAGACAACTGAAAGCACGCCTACCTATCTTGAATCTGGCCGTTGTTGGAGAGGCCTCTGTGTTTCCCTCGTACAGTGGGATAATAGTAACAATGTACTCAGTATCTGGCTGGACCCCGGACAACGTGTAGAAGTTGATGTCACCACCGACCTCCACGGTCTCTACATCACGACCTAAGTGAACAAAAAACAAAGACAAAGATGTAAAGATATGTGACGCAGTAAATAAATGCTGTTAAAAAAAATGATGTCTGATGTGTCCTTCGACCTGTAAACGGTCCCCAGACCAGACGGTACGCCCTCGCACCGCTGACACCTCGCCATCGCACACGAACACTGCCCTCTGACTCCGTCTCCACTGATAACTGCTGCACAACCTCAAGGCTCACTAGCACAAAAACATAAACAGAGAGACGTGAAGATAATGTTAAATAATGTTAAATAAATACTGAAGGTCAACACAAGGAGACAGTATCACTTAGATCAGGCACTATAATTTATCATTTCTGTGTATTTGTGGCAAACTGTACCACTTATTGTATTTTACCTGCTGACTATGGTCGCTCACATTACAGGAACATTATATAGCAGCGGCAAAAGGATTAACAGCAGGCGAGAGGACGAACTCACGTGTGCGGGCGTTGAGGACAGACGGGGATGCAGAGTTTCGTGGGAACAAGGGGTAGAGGCTGATGACGTACTCTGTGTCGGGCTGAAGTGACTCCAAGGTGACAGATGTGGAGCCTGCAGACAGTGTCTGCTCCAACAGCTGAGCTGCCGGCTGACCTACACAGAGAAGAGCAATTAACTAATAAATGCCCTAAGAGCAATCGCAAATTATACTGTGCGCTATGTTCGAACATTCAGACAGAATGTTTTTGCCTTTAGGGCCTCGCCTGTGCTTGATTAGTCTCGAGCATACTGAGAAAGGCCGTGTGCCTGTGCAGAATGTAGGTGTCTATCTTTGCCTGGTTTCACTGTATTATAAATGTCAAACGGTGCACTGTGAATAGGTAGGAACATCACTCCATGCTGCGCATGCTCACTACAATGCACCCATTGACGTGGCAGTGTAAGACTGACAGGGTGGCTTAGCGTGGCATTCTTCAGAAGAACTGATACTGGCACAGCATGTGGTGAGAGAAAAAGCTTATATGAGCCCTCAGGGCCCACTTTCCTCTCCTGAATCACAGCCTAAGCACCCACCCAGACCTCCTGACACACCCGGGTGCTATAAATGTGAAGACAAAATGACTCACAGTCCATGACATAAGCAAAAGTTTTCTCAGTCTGCCGAGCTTCATGATCAGCGATGATAAAATGTATTTGATATTTTAGGTAATTATAAGGTTATAAACATCCCAGCTGACAGCCAGTGCCTGAGGGAAGTTAGATGTTACCGAAGCTAATGTTGATCACACTGAACCCATACTGCTACACACCCTTTGCATGGCCCCTGGATGCCATAAAAAGTAACAGTTATTGACTAGTGTTGACTTCTTTTCCTTTTTTTTCATAATTCTGCCAAGGTTAACATCGTGGCAGGGCTATTCTGACATTATAGGATAAGAACGGATTACCAAAACAGGCAGGAAACAGAACAAATACATGTGTGCCCGACCTTGTGGTCCGTAGGTGATTCTGTAGCCCTGGACAGGAGTTGAAGGTTGATTCCAGCCCAGAGTGAGAGAAAAGAAACCTGCTTGCACCAAGCGCAGACTGGAGACACCTGGCAATGACCCTATGTGAAGAGAAAATGGGCTATTTCATATTGCAAATGGACCGATACTTATCTAGCGCTTGTCTACTTAATCTGAGAACTCAAAGCATTTTCTTATTACAAAGCTAATTCATGTATTGACACTCACATTGATAAAAGTGCTTTTTCCGATTCTTAGCCACTCTTAAACCAACATTCAAATGCTCACACTTTGATTAATGGATGAATCAGAGACAACTGGGGTTCGGTAACTTGCCCAAGGATACTTTGACATTCATAAGTGTTTTGTCAGTCTCTTGTGTCTCTGTTGAGTCGTTCACTTTGTACTCACTGGTCCGTTGCTTGGCAGAAACAGAGTCTCCCACACTGTTGGGGTACTGGGCGATGACAGTCACCAGGTAGTCTGTTCCTGACCTTAAACCTCGTGCAGTGTAGGTCCTCTGATTGGCAGTGACACTATCCTGCAGGTTGGGACAGGGGTGATCTTTGTAAACTGAGACTCCTAAAACACGTGTATGACTGAAAAATAAATCATCACCATCATGCCAAGGTACACAGAAGTGAATGCAATGCTTTGCTCTGCCACACTTTAATTTTTCCTTTTCCTTGAAGAAGATCCACCCATTAGACATGTTTATACTCAGCCTGAACACACATGCTTCTCGAGCAAAGCAGGATTTCGTCTGGCTCGTAAAACTGCAATTAACTGTTTCAGTGTAGGTCACATAAATGCACCTTTGCTCATTCTCTAAAATCCTTCAACACCTGAGGTCACGTTACCTCGACATCAGTGGAAGAAGTCATGGGGTGAAAGAAACATGCGAAGGAGACTTAGAAGACTCGTTTGGCAGGTGACAGCCATATAAAAACAACAAAGTTCAAAGATGAACCACAAAATGCACATTTTAAAGAAAAAGAAATATATTATATACTATTAAATGACATAAATCTTCTTTTATTATTTTTTTCCTGCTGAAGAAAAGATCCTGTATAACTCATTTCTTCCTTTGTTTAATAAATCTTTTTGGGACCAGCATAAAATTTAATCCATCAGTCACATCCAATTCAGTGTCAGCTAACCTGATTAAAAAAACTAATGATACAATAGAGCTGTAGATGTACAGTAACTAATGCAAATCAATTTATAGTGAATCTTAAACATACTATGATATAAGTAATACACTTTATAATTGTTTAAGCTGTGTTTTACAAAATTCTAAACACATCAGTAGTTTACGGCAATAAATGAAAAATGAACTTAAAATGTAACGTTTATGCAATCTGCTCCACTTGTCAATCATGTTGATAATTTCTTGTGAATCATCAGGTGGTGTGTAAAGGTGTATCCTATACTAAAGGAAATAATAAAGGAAGCACTTCAATCTGATTATTTGGTCGCACCCCTGAACTCACCTGACGCATTTCTGCTATGACTGGTTGACCCAGACCAGTGAGTGGCACGTGCTGGATCACATAGGCACTCACAGGGCCCCCTGCAGGACTCCATCGGAACCTGAGAGAGTCAGACGTCTGGCCTATGAACTGCAGGTTGGATGGACCAACAAATGCCTCTAAGAAGAGAGGAGACACAGTTAAAATCACATGTAGTTTTACAATAATTGTGACAGTTTAATTTCTTTGAATTCTAAAGTTAAATATACCGTCGCTAGCATAATCGCCTCCTGCTTTCGTGCAAACTTGAGAGTTCACAAGAGGAAGCAGCGTGTTCAGCAGTTTGAAGTCCCCAACAAAGAAGGTAAAATCACTGCTGGGTTGGGACGAGATCTGAGCCAGTTCATTCCTGTCTGCGCTCTTTATGCCTGTTAAAAACAAAATAGTTGTCAAAGAAAACAAAGCACTTCACCTGAAGCTCTGGTATAATTCCAGATTATTCAGAATAACTGAGGAAATACTGCAGATAAAACACACACCAACTGCAAAAACATGAACTCCCTGACTGCGCAGCTTCTGTGCTGGCTCGTTCACATTGTCCTGTGACTTCCCATCTGTGATTAGGATCATGATCTGAAAGTTAAAGAGGGTCCATAGATAAAATTAGCTAGAACTGCTACATTGAATAGATAATAATTTATCAATCATAATGGTATAGCTACTCCTTAGACCTTTGGAACATCCCGAACAGAGGCGGGGTTGAAGAAGTTATCAGAGGCAAACTTAAGGCCGTCACCAGTGCGTGTGTTTCCACCTTTATAGTTTATATTTTGGACAGCGTTGACAAGCTCAGTGCCATTCAGGTAGGCAGTCAACGTGAACTCAACTCTGATGATGGAAAAATGTGCATTAATATACAATTGTGCACCTGCCATGTGTTTTTTAGTTGTTTTGTTTTTAATTACTCTCAGTCACCTCGAGGTGTCACTGTACTGTGCAACACCGAACCGAATCCCTGACTCGCCCACGGAGCTGGCGAATGGCTTTACAATTCCAGCCATAAAGCCCTTAACCTGCAGGAAATTAGGTCGGCCAATACTGGAAGAGCCATCAACCAGGAAAACTATATCTGCAGCTTGTACATTATCACACCTGTCTGATGGACATAAAGGACAAGAATTAGAAACAGCAACATAAAACATTATGTCTGTCAGGGAAGATGTGACAGTAAGGTAAAGTGAAGTTAATTCAAACAAAAGGCATTTTACCCTGAGCTTCAGCATGTTTCACAGAGCACAGCAGGACAGTTACAGTGAAAACCCAACTCCACATCTTCACAACCTGGGACACACAAAGAACAGGTAATATTATCATTAATATCATCTCTAAAAACAGTCTGAACAAATTACAAACTGTATATAGATATTTTAATATCATCTTCATTTCTGTTAACCACTATCTATTAATAGTAAACATCAACACTGAAAATCCGGTTTCTGCTGACTGCCACTTTCTTCTTGTTCAGCTGGATTTCATTAGTCATTTGTTCCATAGCATAATTTGTGGGTAGTTCAATCCAGTAATTTGTCTGCATTTTCTTAGGATTCTAGTCATTGTTCCTGCCTATACCTGTTCTGACCTACCTGACAGCCTTTATTTCTTGTCAGCCTCATTACTTTGAACATGTTTTCCTGTAACACAAACACGTGAGGTCTCTTTTCTTATACCAGTCTGTCCTGCAGTCCAGGTTTTGCACTGCACCAAGAAGCTCTCACACCTGGTGAGAAAGTGTCCAAATACCTACCACCCCATATTACCTCATGGACTATTAATGTTATTCATCATCACTGAAGAGACCACTACACGAACACATTACGTGAACAAGAAGCCCTGAAAGAAAGCATTGTGCATGCACTTAGAAATTAGTAACCTTGTATATATGACTGAGTGTTGTTTTAAATATTATAGTGAATGATGACCTCAGAGAAAAACCCCAAAAAACCCTGTAAATCTGAAGAAGAAAAAAAGTAAATACTATATATAGCTCCGTTAACTAATACCAACCCTTAAACAACAAGATTTACATGGTATATTTTTAATTTTTTTTACTTGTCATATTCTTGCATGTCTCTCACTAGGTATGGACTCCAAAAAGCAACAGGCTGATCTGTATGAGTCCACCTCTTGCATTCAGCAGTTTCCAGTAAAACAGCTAACGACCACAAAGGGAAAGAACAGTTAAAGATCAACAACACAGAGTGCCGTATTTCACACCCCCAGCTTTTCTTTATATGTTGGGAAGTGAGTTGACATAACTAAACAGCTTAGGTGGATTGTTTCACTATTACCTGTCTCATGCTAGCTCCACTCCGCATGCAGTTTGTGTGTTTGGTGAGTAGGCGCACTCACAGTGAGAGCAGGCAAAGGAGAAGCAAGTGTTACTTCAAATGACAGCAGCAAACAGTGAGCTGAGCCACCCTGGACAATTTGTAATTTTACTCATACAATAGCAATTCAGTAAATGTATATTCTTATATGTTTTAGTTTGTTGCACTTTATTTATTAAAGTAGGAAAAGCAATGTTTAAGTCAAGCCTGATGTTGCTTTAACATAAAAAGGCATTAAGGTAGCTGCTTAAAAGGTTCAATCTAAGATACAACATGTCAGGTGGAAATTATTAATATTTAATATATTTTATTATGTGACAATATTGCACAGGCTCCTTTAGTTATTGTTAAAGCATTAAGCAGTTATTGTTGCAAATTCCTTTTAAATATTGTGATATCATTTTGAGGTTATATCACCGACCCCTACCAGAGGCTATCCATCTTTTACATACACTCTACGAACCTCTGTGCATGTTGATCCTAAAAGAATAAAATGCAACCACCCATCCATTTGCTTCCACTTATCCTTGCTGATGATGGAGCCTCTCCCAGCTGTCATGGGGTAGGAGGCAGGGTATACCCTGGACAGATCACCGACCCACGGCACATTCAAACCCACATTCAATTTAGAATCATGCATGCCTTTGAACTGTAAGATGAAGCGTGGGTTACCAGAGGATACCCATGCAGACACAGCGAAAACATGCACACTTCATGCAGAAAGACCACAAACTAACTGGAGCGTTTGAACCCAGAACTTTCAAGCTCACAGCAAGAAAGTCTGCATTCATTCTGTGTCAAACAAAACTTCCCGTTCATGTTTCTAATTTACACAAGAGTTTGAATTTTTTTTTAAACAGCTGTCCTTCTCATTCTCTTCCCTCCACACACACCCTTCACATAACATGCATATTCAGAGCATACATGCTTCTGTACATGTGATCGTGCATCACACACCTTCCATCTTTGCTCAAAGGATAGTGGTCAGAAAAGACTATTTTTTACAGCGAGCATCAGATCCACTCTTAAACTTCACTAGTGTAACTCATGTTGGAGTTTGGCCATAAAAAAGCTTTGACGTATCTTTTCTCCATATTTCTCTTTGGCCACTGTATGTCTGGAATGCAGATGGCAGATCCTTACAGACAATATGCACCATTCTGGAAAAAAATCCAACAGATCCTTGATTCACTTGTAGACCGTCTTGCAGCATTACTATTCTCTACAGTGTATCTCACTGTTATCATGTTTTGGTCATAAGAAATTTCCAATATGATTTTGGTGACAGCTTTTTTTAGGTGAAGAAATTCATTCTGGATGTGGGTGTGGAGTTTTCATGAAAACCTTTGATTCATCTTTGACGCAGTCAGGCACAGCATTAAAGTTACTGAAAATAGCTGACAGATGTTGAGCCAAAGACAGAAACATCAGATCTACTCTGTAGGGATATGGTAGCTAAAGTAAACACACAATATAATGAAGGAAACATGAAAAAAAAAAACATTTAAGTGGATCAAACCAATTACATATGTTGGTGGCAGGACAGCATCAGACTGGAGTGATTTTCTGAGCCTGAATGTAAAGAACAGTAACATTGTCTGACATTTGGAGACTTTTATAGCTTGGCATTTTGTTGCAACACTGACCAAAACCAGACTGACTATCAACGAGCTTTGATCAGAGCTAACCCACATGAAAGACACATGCTGCCAAACTTGATAAGACTCACAATAAACAGAAAACTTTTGCAGTACTTTGAGTATCAAAGCTACTTCTTATTTTAACCCTTACCATAAATAGATTATGTTACCTTTTAAATTCATTAGGAAAACAACTATTTTCTAATAATTGGAATTTAAATTAGTCTTAGCCTTGATCTGTCAGAAGCAAGCAGTAACCTCCTAAACCGAAAAATAATAAAGGCTACAGCTTCTTGACTAGCTCCAAAAGACACATAATCAACAGAGAGTGCTATTTTAAAAAGCCCCAAAAAACAGCATTGAAACCCATGTTTAAAAGGTCTACGCATAATTATCCCCTTAGAAAGTGGCTTAAATTTATCGGTGTGGCTGCTTTGATTGATTGGTGGTTCATCCAAATATGGTCACTGGCTGTGAACACAATTAACATTAGAGGCAGCCAAAGCTTCATTAAAGTTGAAGCTTCAATTTTTGCTTTGCTTTTCAGTTTTTATCATGTTGTTTGTTTAGGTAAGTTTATTTATTTATTTATGTTTTGGTATGAAAGTTTTTCAAGATCTGGAATATTAATTTGTCTATGTCTGCCTTACTTAGAAAGTACTTGGGGTAAACTGCTGTTTTAAATGCACTGCATAATTAAAAGTGACTTGACCATTGAGTCGGCAAACAATGGGTGACACCACGGTGTCCACCTTTAATTTACACTCTGTGGTCTGATGGTCACAAACTGCCATTTTGATTTATGACAGAATGTAAACCAGTCATATGATTGGTTAAATAACATACATGTATTCTTTCTAAATGCAGTTTAAGATCTTGTAGCCGCACCTGAGGTAAGATGTTATATTGAGCTAGCTGGTAAAATTCCACATTGAAAGAAAGCTTTTATTATCATCGGATTGCCACACCCAGCTTCACAGCAGAGGCTTGCTCAGACTTCAAATAATCTAGTTACAGTTTATGTAAAGTCCAACAAAGAGTGCATCAACTTTAAGGTTATTCTTTAACATCTATAACCTCGTTTTGATTCAAATGTGCACTTTTCTAGGGACTTCTGGAGGAAAGTTTGCATTTCACGGTTCCTGATGTGCACACATGTTTAACTGCAGCAACTCTGAAACCACAAATCCCTTCTTAATACCTACTAACACCACCTCTAAAGCTCACTGGTAGATTCTGCTGTAATTATCTACTGTAAATACATCAGGACTCGTGCATTTCTACAATAACACTGCACAGATCTGCTAAATACTGTCCAGTGAAATTATTTTAAAAATGAAAAGAGACAAAAAATATTCAAGAATCCAAAGTTAGATAAAAACCATTAAGACACACCACACTGAGTTTTCTAATGTTCAAACACTGCTTGAGGCCAGAAGCTCATAATCACTGATAAATGTTTATTTTTGTCCGAAACACATCCCACATCACACACAGGAAGCTTAATATGTTCCAAATGTAACCCCTCTTTCCCTTTTCAAAAATCAAAGCATCTATTTTGAGGCTCTTACACCTACAAATTTAAATTATGTACCTATAACTCCTACCTTTTATGTTATTTTTTTCACTGTAGGAAATCTATAGAAGTTCTGTTTATTGCTGGTTTTGTAAGCCAAGTTTTGAGACTATAGTCTATATTCCCAGCCTTTTCTGAAGTACAGTGGCTAACTTACCACTTTGTAATGCGATTTAAGATGTCACCAAACACGCCATCTTATGACTAAAAGTTGCACTAAATGTTAAATGGACTACAAACAATGGATTTTTCTTCTTCTTGCTATTCCCACGATACACTCACAAACCCTTTTCTATTTTCAGGCACAAATCTGTTCACATAAAGTCCTGGTAGAAATACTTCCAAGTAATTACTGCCAATTTACAAGCCAATTGTGGGGTGACCTATTTCTGAATGTTTTTTTGATAGATGTTCATCAAGTCTATATTAACAACGTGTCTAGTCTGGCTTCCACACCTGGAATGTGTAAATTATGAACTGGCTTATGGGCATGACCACACCCATGACTAGCCACTTGGCAAATAAACCAATCAAGAGGGTTAAAGGGTCAAAAGCTCAGAAGCTGACTGCTTCTTCTTCTTCCTAAACACAAGTCCCCCAAGCCGTCAGACTCCTGAACACTCAGTGACAGGACTGACACACACACCTTCATACACCAAGTTACTTTTTCCACAATGCTCAGTCTTTTGCACTGTCTTGTTCTATCTGGTGTTACACTGTCTTTGTTTTGTTTTTTTGCAATTTTTGCACATTGCACTTTATATAGTCCTGTGTTGATTGTCTGTTATATATTATATGTGGCACCATGGTCTTGGAGGAACATTGTCTCGTTTCACTGTGTACTGTACATGGTTAGAACGACAATAAAGCAACCTGACTTGACTTGAAGTCATTTTTAAAAAGAAAAAGTAATGTGTGCATAACAGCACAGACAGAGGAAGTAAAAGACATTTAAACCTGTGGAAATTGTTTAATACTCATCCTAAAGCTTCTGTTGGAAGTTCGTACAGGAGCTAGACTATGCTTTCTAAAAGCTACACTTTTAGTAGAGATGCCATTCTCCCAGGGGGGCAGCGGGACACAGGCCACTGTGCTGTGACAGAGAGCAGGATTGTGTAAGAGCCAGCATAACATCAGTCTAGGGGACAGAGAGCGACACAAGTGGACAAGGGGATGGAAGGATCAAACGGGGTGGAAATGTCACAGTAAATTACTCAAAGTCTCGAGCTAAAACGCTCAGGATCTTGTGTACTTTGTACCCAAAGGTTGATCTTGGCAACTAGAGACAAGCGCTGCTCCGAGGCCATTAGGGAATTAAAACAAAGAGGGAGGGCTAATGCAGACTTTTTTGACCCCTGAAGTCAAATATATCATCTCCCACTTCCAACAATAATGGTTCCTTTAACCAAACAAAACAAAAACCTTGTAACAGCAACATTTGAATCTTATCCATGACCCCTTGCTGTAACAAGTTTCAAAATAAGCTCCAGTCTTATCCTCCTATTTAAGCATCTCACTAGCTTTGTATTACTATTATCAAAAGCCAGACTGACTGCATCTGAGAAATGACAACATTCAATGAGAAGTTATCCGTCTCATTCAAAAGCATTAATGGACTGAGACAAGTCAAATTCACAGGGCTTATAGTTGGTTTAATCCAACATAAACACAGAGAAAGAGAAACCTAAGCACGAGTAAAAATGGGCCATTGTTCATAAAATTGTTAAAGCAACTTTCTTTTCCTAAAACCTGAATAGAAAATGCTGGACAATGCACACATTAAGCACACGCGGTAACCAGCAGCAGCAGGCCTTACTTGGGATGACACACTTGGGATGAGTCCAGAGACATCCACTACCACAGTGGCACGCCAAAAAAGTTAACCAAGCATGGTTGCAGCAATGCAGCAAATTAAAAGGAGAGAGAGCGAGAAAGTGGCAGGGTGCATGTGAGGCTGTGAGGAAGACTCTAATCACTCCTTATAAATATTTTCAGGCATTTTTTTTTCTTTGCTGTTGTCTGAGCCAAACCACAGCAAAGAAAATGATGACCTCAGAAGTAGTACAGACAGTTGAAACCAATCAAGATACAAAAGGCTGAGGAGGAAACGTAGGAGGGAGATTCTTTCGCAGCATCATGGTGTAATAATGGCCTCTCGCTATAAAAGTTCAGCTGAGGTCAAGATGTTATGAACGTCTAGTTCAACTAATCTAGGGATTTGGGTTCAGAGCAAAATTATGTTCTTTCATTCAAAAGGCAGTGGCGCTTACGATTTATTAAGACTCCTGTGCCTGATTCTCGTTATCATACAGAATACAGAAAAGCCAAGCATTTAAAAACACTTGTAATTATGAGAAGGGTGAAAATTAGGTGATGAATGTTCTGGATGTTCTTGTGCCAAGTGAAGCTTTTTTTTTTTCTGATGGCAAAGCGATGGGCTTAAAGGGGCGGTGTACTGGCTACAGTTTGGGTAATTCCCCCATTTGCACAGTTGCGCTTACCAGACTGCAAGGTGTGCAGAGTAAGTGAATGCAGTGCACACATGCATAGCATTCTTATATAGACTGTCATTAGTAGTCTTCAGTGTAGAAATGCATGCAAACTGTGCACGAACTGCACCCAAGCACAAGGGCTCCCACAGAACACAGTTTCCACTTATCTTACCTGGGGATCTCTTCTCCTTGCACCCGACTGCAGCCTGCCGCTCCCCACCTTTCCACCTGTGGCATATCCACCAGCCCTGGATCTCCGTGCAGTATTTTGACCACACAGACGAGAATCACAATCCCGGCGTCCAAAATCACAACTTCAAAAAAGGTAAAAAGCAATCCAGTGGAGCTCAAACGCCCAGATCCTGTTGCTGCATCCCGGTGGAGGACCGTCAGATGTGAACGCTATTTCTGAATCCCGAGGCAGCGCTGCTCAGCGTGGGCTGAACTCAAGCAGGAGCAGAACAGTCCAGACTTGCTCGGATGCCTGAAGGGGAGTCCTGAGCTCTCCCTTTCTACTGCCTTTTTTTAACCTCATTCTCTTTTCCTGTCGTCCCTCCCTGCTGCTGACTGAAAAGCAGCCCATGCAACCGTTTACATGTGAACAGTAATCTCGTTACTTCTACCTGGAAAACTTCTGGTCACATGATTTTTATCCTGCTGTAGACCGACTTGGAAAAAGTTATGTGCACCGGTGGTACTATCACAAAACAAAAACAATAGTGACTAGTACTTAATGAAATATTTAGTTTAACTGAAAAATGTGTAACCAATGATCTCAGACTGTACATTAAAACTCCTCAACAAAACAAAAACTGTAATAAAAAACAGCCTTTCTATGCCTGTACTTTGATGTGGTGCTAATGATGCTCAAGGCTAGCTTCTAAACAGCTTCTTAACCAGGGTGCTGCAACTTTATTTCGGGGGTTTGTGGAGTTTGTTTATTATAAAAACAAAGTTAGAAGATTTTAAATGAGGCTTTGCTTAAAAGGAAATGCAGAAGAGTTTCCCAGAAGGCTCCAAAAATAAACATGTAATTATGTCAGGAGTAACATGGATAGGCAAACCCTCATGAAATTTTCTTACAGACACATAGTAATATAACAAATTAGGGATAGCGCAGTAGAAATCATATGTTTATTTTATTTTTCCTATGGGCTTATAAACCTTATTATAACCCTTTCATTCATTTTTAGGCTAGAAATGCTTATTTTACTATAAAAATAATTAAGATTAAAAAAAAATACCTATAGGTCAGACAAACCTGCGACATAATGAAATTCCCACGATATAAATTTAGAGATAAATCTTGTGACACAAGACAGCAAGTGCAACTAGCTTAACAACTGCCTTGTGTGGAAAAAGCATAAACTGTCAACATCATGCAAATTAAGTACCAGTTTCTAAATTTGAGCAAAATAGGATATGGGGTTTGATACCTCACCTTCTCAATGCAAGACTTTGACTCACTTTAGTCCCCTGCAGCTTGATGGACTTCAGTTTGGTCAGTTTACGAAAGGGGGTAAACCCTCTGCTTTGACAGGATACTTCTTTGGTCATTAGCAACAATGGCGTGTCCAGCGGGGTGGCCTGGGGGGGCACAGGCCACCCCCCCAACCAGACTGGCCACCCCAGGTGCCACCCCAAAGGCAAAACAATAAAATTCAATCAAATATCAAATGTCCGATTATGTTTTCACGGTGAAGCTCAGATATCCGATTGTAAGTGAATGCAGCATCCTTCTGCGCTATGTGCATCACGTTAGCAAAGGTAGGAGAGCCAAGCACGAAAGATGGCACTGCAGGAAACAATTTTTCGGTGAAAGAAAATGAGGACAGAATAAATGTCCCGGTAAGTAATATTAAGTTTGTTGAGTTTAGTAAACTTCGGTGAAATTAGAATACCAAGGAAAAAATAACACTTAAAGAATTATTGCAGCTGTGGAATATTTCAGACAGTATGCTACTGAGGGCAGCTAACATAAGAGTTATGAGTTATAAGATATAATCTAAGTCGTAACATTGCTGTATGGAGCTGCAGATTTGGTTGCAGGTTAACATAGCTGGACTGGCCATCGGGCTTATTTGACTTATTTTTTATTTTTTTTGTAACGGCATGAACAATGAGAGGTGGTGGATTGGCCAGATGCAGGTCGATGTGTAGAAATAACTCCGTTGTTTGGTGGTGGCTATGGCGGGGCTTCCACAGAGGCAACAGGTGGATGAGGGAAGGGGAGGCAGGAGGAGAGACCCGAAGCAGCCGCCAGTCCGAGTGTCAGGTGAACTGAACTTCAGGTAAGAAGTTATGACCTGCAGTCTATCTGGGTCAGATATAAACCAAGTTTAGGTGGAGTTTATTTTCATGTTGCTGACTTTTTACTGTCAGTTGCAATAACTCATACTGCGTTCTAGCCAGCTTGACGGAGTTTTTATACAGCTGGGTGGTGCTATAATGTTACTGATAGTGAACTTTATTTTATTCATAAGGTTAGTTAGTAGAGTTGCCAACGGCTCCTTAAAAAAATGGAATGGTCCCTCATTCAGAGATAATATTACACGTTTCGTATTGAGCTGAGAAGAGACGCAGTTTGTCCCGAACTTCAGCTAGGATGGAAAAAGACACAAAGCTGGATTTATTCTGTCGTTACGCTGCAAAGCTGTCTCTTCTCTCATTCTCTCCCCCTCCCTCTCCTGTTGCTACTTCAATCATGAAACTGATCAATGATCAGCTGATCGGCTTTTCTCTCTTGTTTGTTTATCGCCCACTTTGCGCCAGAAACAGGAAACCAGCAGATGTTGCGCTAAACAACAGCAGCACGTTTAAGCTTGATCAGCTGTTGTTAGAATGTATTTAATATTAATTTCTACTATCAGCTGATGTTTGCTGGAGCCACAGCTGTAAACCTGCTGGTCATGATGTCGGTTTGGATATGTGGTGAGAGGGAAACATGAGGATGAAACCAGGAGACGTCCTTACTGAATCATCAGAGCTGAACAGGTGATGGAGAAACAGGTTTACCTTTTAGGTGACATGAATGAGTTGAAGGGAAGTTATGAACTGTTTCTGAGAGACAAATAACACCAGGATCCTTTTTTATGTAGCTGACAGCTGGTAACTGTGCAGGGGCGGGTCTAGCAAAGTTTTGCCAGGGGGCCAGGTAGGGCATTAACAGGGAAAGGTGGGCACAAAGAAATACTTTTCTTTCTTATTCTCAATTTAAATATCTAGCTTTTATTAAATAATTATCTAAATCTTACAACCAAAGTTTTTATCTGACGTAAAATGTATAGAAATCATACATATACCAAAAAGACTGTACATCACTGTCACCACAGCGTTCGTTTTCATTCAAAGTCTTTATGGCTTTAATACCTGGTGGGCCGGTCAGTAGTCAAAATGCCCGATTTTCTGTCCCAGTCCAGCCCTGCAGGTTATACTGGCAGTGTCACCATGCCAGCTGACTGTATTTCATCATCAGCCAGTGTTGTTCTTTATCAATATTACCAAAGTTGACCATAAGGCAGCATAGAAAGTATTTACTTGCTTTCAGGTTTTATTCAAATGTTAGTCTTTTCAGTTGTTTCCCCACTTTTTTCCTGTTTCAAAATCAAACACCAGTTTGTGAGAAGATTATCTTCTTTTTTTTTAACAGGCACATAAAGTTTTACATTGGCATTGGCTAATTTGTCAATTGTTTGTTACAAATGTTCGTATTTTAATTTTCAAAAATGTTTTTGCCCAAAACATATGTGCACTACATGTCAGTAAAAATGCTATGCAAATATTGTTGTCCTTGACTGCTGAATAAACACTGACAAAGCACTGATTGTATCTCTTGTACTTTATCAACGCAGTATCTAAAAACTTTGCACCGTAGTGGTTAAAATCTCATTCTAATAAGAGTTAAAAGTGCATTTGGTTATTAGGTTTATAGGATTATTGAATTATGGTTAATGGTTGGTAGAATTTTTTTTTTTAAAACATTATCTGCCAATTAAATCTGCCACCCTTCTCCAAATCTGTGCCCCTACCTGGCCCCCCCAACAAAAATTTTCTAGACACGCCACTGATTAGCAAGGAAACAGTATGAGTTAAAACTGCAGAGTCTCTGCTCATCAGTATGCACTGGGATATTGGATCAACATTCCTACTTAACCTCAGTGCAGATGCAAATCACAGAAAAGTATTTTTAATTAGAAATGGAGAGGCAGGATTGCCTCATTATCATTTGAGGTTTTAAAAGCATGCTTATCCAGCCACTGTTTTCATCAGCATTTGTCAACAGCTTATCATTTTTTTTAAGTGTTTTCATGTGTGGTTATAGATTATGTGTGACAGGCATAGCTTCTTTGGTAGCAACCGAAGGTTTGGACTGCTTTTTTTTTTTTCAAGAAACATATCCACAGTTTTTGCTGTAATTGTAGTTCACACTGTAGTTAACGCCATTTGAAACACTTTAAACTGGAAGCAAGAACCTACCAATTTAATCAAAGAAAAAGATTTATGGTAATGAAAGTGTATCCTTCATAATATATGTACCGTTGTTCAATAAAATGAATGCTCTTCTACAGGGAGCTGACAGACACTCCCTGGTTCTGTTACTTCTTGCCAAAAGCCATCACCCTACCAGCCACTCTGAGCCTCTGTAACTCACATCAACACCAAATTAGACTGCTCGGCATTCTTTGCAGGGCAGCTTCCTATTGTTAACTTTTACTAGCGTGCTAGTTATTGTTGCCATAGCAACGACTGCACATCTGCGCTATACCTATTATATTCATGCAGGATTATTCTGACTGTATGCACTATTTACAGGTAAATTACACTCCTACTCTTAAATGGAAGTGCTGCACTTCATATGTCATATGGTGTTGTGAGTTCTATCTGTTTTTATGATATCTGAAGTGATTAAAGTCCCAGATTAGATTTTTCATGCTCTCTTCCTCTTCTGTTCAGAGGGTACATTTACCACTGAATTAAACCTCAGAGGTTTCTTTTTTTTTCCACTTTAAGCGAGAGCCAAAGGCAGACTCTGGTGTAAACAATCAGGCAGGAAGGCAGACAGAAATCTGTGCTAGGCAGATGTGTTGTGTAGCTCTGGATCTTTTGAACCAGCCAGCAAAACTGAAACCATAACCATGCTGCACTAATAAAAACACATTCCAGTACAGAATGTATGTTCTCCTGACAATGCTTTTTTAACCTCTGCTGGTTGGGAACGATTGAGACAAGATGACTTGTGGTTTAAAGTTTGTACTTTGCACATCACCTCGCTGATTTAGTCTCATGTGTATCCTTCAATCATAATCATAACCAAGATACAACAGTAAACAGCCCATGTGGCTTGAATTCAATTCCCAGACCTGCTGAATTCCTTTGGTCAGGGCGGAAGTGAGTAAGACAGTTATCCTGTCCCCAGCTTTTTGGATCATTCTTTCCTGTAGCCAGGAACTGTGGACAGTTATTATAGTAATTATTTCAAATATATGCATTTACTTCAGCTGCAAGAATTAAATTGTGTGAATGTGGCACTGGGTTCTGCTGGAAAACATCTTACTTGTTCAGTAAAACCTAAAAATAGTTTAAGAAAAGAGAGAGTGAATCATATCTTAAGAGAATCATCCGTCTACTCGGTTCTGTTTTCATAGATGTGCGGCCAGGAGAACGTGTCAGTGGAGGGATGTCATGAGAGCTCCGCCATGCATGCAGTGAGTTCAGGAGTTCTCATGGCAGTGTTCAGCCTGGAGACATAATAGGACATAATGAACCCCATATGATTAAAACAAGATCAAGGAGGCAGGGATTACAGCTTGTAATATTTTAAAAATGAACTTCTTCAAGCAACTTGCTATCAGCAAGTGTGAACATGGTTTGTGGAGGACTGAGTTGGCACTGGTTACTTCATCTCATCTCGGTTTCTGTCATATTCAGAGTCAGTTACTCCATAATAGCCTTGATAATCTGTGGTGCTACTATTTTCTTTACAATTTCTCCACTAAACATTTTTATTTATTTTTTTGTTGTTTTAAAGATTAAGAGAGGTGCGCACAGGTACTGGGTGGTGACGTGTGATGTCTGTTTTCTGTGCTTTTCCTTGTGATTGACACCAGTCTCTCCATTTCCTGTTCTCCCTTTACCCTTCATTTTTTTGCACACGTTGAGGTGATTTACCTGGGTTAGACATTAAAGGAGAGTGCAACGTTTCTTCATGTAGGCACTAATTTTGTTCTCTCACCATTTTAAACAAACCAATCGTGTGAAACGATTTGAGCCTTCCTTTGGTTTTTGTTTGTTGCAGACAGGTCTTAAATCAGACTGGTGAGTGACAAAGAAATGCACCATCTGTGTTTGTTTACCAGACTCAACCAGGCAAAGACAATAGACTGGCCCTCTGAATGGCTTTGGAAAATGTAAAGGAGGACAGAAATTTTGGAATTGTGATGCATTTTCATTAGGTTTAGAGCGTTCCCTCATCATAAAGCTAGCCTTCTTACAACACCAGAGTCGATAAGTAATAGATAAATAGTTAAATGAAAGAAAAGTTCCTGTTTTGTTTTTTTTGCTGTCTATTAAACATCTATCAAAAAAAGTAAAATAAATAATTAAATAGAAAAGTTTCTGTTAATTAACAAAGCAATCTGAGCAATGAGCCACCAGTTTAGCAAATTAATCATTAAGCCCAAAGAGTTTAAGTCATTTACCACAAAAGCATTTCTTCATCATGTACAAAACACTGAGACATATTGTTGAAACTGCACTCAGTATCTTTATATCAAGATATCATAGGGATTAAACATGTAGTTAAGCTTCTTTACACTGACAGAAAGGGGAATTTCACTGGTGTGGCCCACATAGGATCAAAGTGGGCTGGATGTGACCCACAATGTAAAATGAGTTTGACATCCCTGCTTTAAGGTTATCTATACAAACTGCTTTTTCTTCTGTTTGTCTGTACTACAGGACACAACAGAGGAGTGTTTAGTTAAGAATTCACAAACTACTCACCTTGTTTTGGCAAGGAAGGAGGGCGATGAACAGCCAAGCTTCCTCTTAATTCCTTAATCACCTGCAGCTTTCTTCTTAAATACCACACGTCCAGGTGACAAATAGCACAGTGAAATGCTCTCGTAACTAGATTACAGAAGAACGAGAGGTGAGAAGAGAACATAAAGCATGAAGTGTTCTGACAGGTAAAGTATAATTAAAAAGGGAAATTGTCAGATTGGTACATAGCTGTGTCCAGTGTTTGGTGGGGGTGGTTAGCAGCTTAAAGTCAAGATTTAGGTTTGTAGGAAGGTTAGGAGGCTGGGTGATTTTCCTTTTTTCTCTTTTGAAGTTTGAAAGGTTAACGCGATCGTGGTGCATGAAGAAAAGCTATGATGACTAGAAAAATGACATTTCCCCAAAAGTCAGCTGATAATAAGTCGCAGTAAAGTGCTACATAAAAGCTACTCGAGTTCCTGCTCATGCTTGTGAAATAAAGACGTCTGTAGACATTTGTGAATAGAAGCAGTAGCACAGTCAGTGTAATTAATATAATGATTGCACTGACAATTTCACCTCCAACCTCATAGTGTCAAGAATAAAATCTTAACTTTTACTCGTTATTACTTCTTTTTTGAAAATAACATGCATTTAAAAGTAAATTACAGTGTCCATATTTTACAGTACTATTCTGACCAGATGAACACCTTTTTGATCATCTGTTTCCAAACCAGCACACTGTGACTCAAAGCATTTCATTTGCTCTTAGATGTGTCACTGTTGCCTCAAAACAAACGCTGTGTGTTAGGAAACATGCCGTCGCTGCAGAATGCTCTGCTTTGAAAGGCTTCACTTCTTCAGGTCTCTGCTCGGGATGAGTTCCCACTGGCTTGCAGACAGAAGGCAGCAGTTGATGTTAATACCGGGTTTTTTATTAACACTGTGGAAACATGTCTGAACAAACGGATGTAAACAATAGCAGTGTCTTTGATGATTCACCAGTCTGGGCTGGATGTTGATTTCCTCTGTAATAGCACCGATGGGCATTGTCATTCTTGGCTGGAAGATCCAACATGTTTTAAAAGATTTAGAGGCAAAACCTCAGGATTAAATGACTGTCACGTCTTTATTAAAATTAAAAATTAAAAACAAAACGTAAACATAATTGAAAACGAGCAATTATGTGTCTCTTTAATCTTTGTACCAGTCTCTAAGGTATAGAGACAGCTGCTTTTTGTTTTGGAGAAGCTCATCCCTGCATAATTTAATTATAAATCAGAATTTGTGTGTGGTCCCCTTTCAGAGTTTTAAAACACCACTTTACCTTTCCAGCTGTCCCATTACTCTATAACAACAGGGTTCGTGGGGCTTAAACAGAGAGCGTAGACTTCCAAATATCACTGTGATTCACTTTCAGGTCTCCACTGCTCTTCCTGTGAGCGTTCTGTCTGCGTAGGTACATATTAACCCCTCTTGTAGAACTTCTCATGTCTTTTAGGTGAAATACACTGTTCATCACAAGGATTTTTGACCTTTGACTTGAGCAGTAGTGCGCTGGGTCCAACAGTAAACGCTGCTTTGATAAAGCAGTTATTTGAATTGTTTGGAAATACACACTTTGTTTCTCAGAGTTTGATGAGTGGATCAGTGGAATTTTTTCCAGCAGACATCGCAGAAGCACAGCTGGAATTAATAGCAAGGTTCAAGGTTCAAGGCTCTCTATTTGTCACATGCATAGTTATACAAGTATAACACACAGTGAAATGTAACCTGACACGCTCCTTGACATGTGCAAAAATGGGGGTGGGGGGGGTAAAGGAAGAACATTATATACACATATAGTATATACATTGGGTGAATGTGCAGTAGTAGCAGCAAGCAGGTGAATTCTGTACATTAATAAGAATAGACATCTGACTATTTTACAGAATAGACAATATAAACATATTTAATTATTAATTATTCATTATTATAATAATTATTAATAACTATCCTAAGAGAAAAAAATTCCTAACAATAAGAGGATTTCCTGCAAGCAAGGATTTGGCAACAGTGGGAATGAAGAATTCACTTTTAACAGGAAGTGACCTGGATTCGAACCGCACGATCTGATATCCTCGTGTTGGTGTTGTTCCCAGATCATCATACTAAATGTTGTTCCAGGATCAACATTGCAAGTGACCAATCAGAATGTTGTGACGTCATACTTTTGCGACTTTGGGAAAAACCGGCGTAAAACAAAAAACTGTGCTTAAGCTGCGTGAAACCGCCTCTGTCCGCCGATCAACGGACCCTGACCCTAACCCTAACCGTAACCCTTTAATAAACAGTAAGCAGAATTGATATTGTCCTTGCAATGTTGGAATTTCATAAATGCACGAATGGCTTGGCGCTCAAAAGAATAACGTCACAACAATGTGATTGGTCACTTGCAATGTTGAACCTGGAACAACATTTTTATGATGGTCTGGGAACAACACCAACACGAGGATATCAGATCATCCAGCTGAACCAGGATCAGGGACGGCCTGCAATCAGCTTTGACCAGATTTGGGATAGGTTGGTAAAAAGAAGAGCAAAACACCCACTATGGGAGAAAATCTTCAGTATTAAAGATATAAGAAGACAATCAGAGACTTACAATCAGTGTTGGTCAAGTTACTTGAAAAAAGTAATCAGTAACTAATTACCGATTACTTCCCTAAAAAAGTAATCCTGTTACTTTACTGATTACTTATTTTCAAAAGTAATTAATTACTTAGTTACTTAGTTACTTTTTAAAAACACGATTTACAACCTGAATAGGTGATAAAGCGATAGATCTTTCAGCCCAATTCTACTTTTTCTGCATAATCCATCATACAAAATGTAATCAAAAGGAAAAGTCTCTTTTTAAAACTTGTTTTATTAGTTTTAATCTTTTAACTTTTTGCATCAAGCAAAAATTTAATTATATGCAACATCCTCTGACTGGAAGAAATTAGTTTAACATTTAAACCTATTTTCTGCACATTCCAGCACATAAAATATTTTTTTGTGTGTGTGTTTACACTCACTCTTTCAAATAGATGCAAGTAAAACACAGCAGAAAATAAATAACATCAAAGACTAGCGGTCCTGTTGCTCTATTTTCACCTGTAAAGCAGGAGTGGGGTAGGCGGAGGTTTACCCTGGTGCAGGTGTGCTGCAGCGGGCAGTGGAAGAATCCGCGAGTTTCTCTGTGAGTTTCCCATTACGTCGTAGCGCACTCGGTGCTTGTTTGGAAGTTTAGGGGTTTTTTCGCTGTAAAAATAAGTTTTCTTCCCACGCACAACGGACACTAATGTTTTTGTCACTTTTTATGGAATCAAACTCAAAATAAGGTCAGTACTTCCACGCTTTTTTTTTTTTCCCCCGATATTTTTATTAAAGTTTTTGCATCGACTTTTACAAAAGACAAATTGAACAATATGCCGTTTTCTTTTTAAAGAACATAAAGCAATATAAGACATACACTCCCACCTCATAATTATAGCAGTACCAGTGGGTGTACAAACAGAAAAAGGAAAAAATCCAATCTAATAATACTAGTAACAAACCCTAGGGTACAAGACAACAGTTCCTGAGTGTACAAGGGAGATGTGGAGAGTATCCAAAACCCCCACCTCCACACAGACACATAAAAACCAAAACACACAAACAAACAAAAAAAAAAAAGAAAAAAGAAAAAAAAGAAAAAAAAAAACCCACACATGATAAATGGTCAGCTTAGTTATAGGGATAAATCAATTCTGTTAGAGAAAAGAAATATGTATAAAGTAGTTAAATAAATACCATCATAGAACGCAGGCACAATAGAATCCATATACTTAAACTTAGGCCTCTTACTTGAACATAAGATAAGAAAAAATAAAATATGATAGAGTCTGAGCTGGCTAATTGGGAGCATTGCGAGACCGCAAAGTCTGAACATGATCAAAAAAGGGTTGCCAGGTCTTAAAAAATTTGGCCGTAGACCCGCGCAGGGTGAATTTAATCTTTTCGAGTTTGCTAAAATGCAGAACGTCTCTGATCCAGATTTCCCAGGATGGGGCAGAAGGGGACTTCCAACATAGCAATATTCTGCGTCTTGCCAATAAGGTGAGAAATGCGACCAGATCCGCTTGAGGCGTCGGCAAGGCAACTGAATCAGGAAGAACCCCAAACAAAGCAGTTAAGGGCACAGGTTGGAGGGTTAGCTGGATGATCTTAGATAAAATCAAGAAAATATTAATCCAGTATTGTTTGAGGGATGAACATGACCAAAACATATGCATTAAAGAGGCAGGTGTTTGATGACAACGGTCGCAGTCAGGGCTAAGATTGGGGTATATTTGAGCTAGTCTGGCCTTAGTCCAATGTACACGGTGCAGAATCTTACATTGAATCAGCCCATGTTTGGCACAGAATGAGGAGCCATGGACCCGGTAAAGAATTTTATCCCAAGAGTCATCCTGAATCACACACCCCAGATCCTGCTCCCATGCCAATTTAATAGCCGAGATTGAAGAGTTGCCAAAGGAACATATTCTCCCATACAAACAGGAGATCAGGCCCTGTAATGAGGGCGGAGGCAATAGAAGGTTATCAAAGTCATGATAAGAAGGTCTAGATGGGAACTGAGAGGATTTCTCCTTAACAAAACTCCGGATTTGTAAATAGCGAAAAAAGTGACTTTTTGGAAGGCCAAATTTCAATGAGAGCTGTTCAAAGGAGGCAAATGTATTCTGAATGTACAGATCAGAAAAAGACCTGATACCCAAAGAGGCCCACAAATAAAAAGCACCATCAGCTAACGAAGGCTGAAAAGAGGGATTTTTCAAGATGGGTGATTGAAGGGGAAAAAAGGTCAACTTAAAATAACGACGAAATTGATACCATATTTTCAAGGTAACTTTGACAATAGAGTTATTATAAGAGCCTGTACTCGAAGGCTGCTTTTGGGCATAAATCAGGGCTGGTAAAGAGGCTGAGACACAGGAAGAAGTCTCCAAACTGAGCCAGGCCGGGGCATTATTCGTGTCTTCCCCCTGTAGCCAATACCTGAGAATACGAATATTACATGCCCAATAATAGAACATAAAGTTTGGTAAAGCCATCCCCCCCATCTTTTTCGGTCTTTGAAGATATGTCTTGCGTATTCTGGGTGTTTTTTGTACTTCCACGCTTTAAACGCTGTACGCTCATACTCTCTCCCGCACTCGATATATGATCCATTGTTGATCTGCACACAGCTGTTGTCACGAACGTTGCACTTGCTTACGTCACTGTCATGAGACATTCTCGCAAAAAAATCACGGTTTTAGTAACGCAGTAACGCAGCGTTCCTACGGGAAAGTAACGGTAATCTAATTACCGTTTTTTGCAATAGTAATCCCTTACTTTACTTGTTACCTGAAAAAAGTAATCAGATTACAGTAACGCGTTACAAGTAACGCGTTACTGCCCATCTCTGCTTACAACACAGGTTTCAAAGGAAAAACTAACAGAGCAAAGAAAACTAGAAAACTGGAAGAAAGGACACAAATTAAAGTGGGAAATAAGTACAACTAAAACCACGAGATATAACATGAGGTCCACTAGCCTTTATTGTATTGTATAAATAATTATGAAAAAAATGCTCTTTTAGTGAATTTTGCCTGGGAACTTCTGCGATATAACACTGAGGAGCTGTGGAGGTTGATGTTTTGTGCACACACTGCCTACTGTCACTGTGAAACCTGTGACCTTTCTAAGTAAATGGGACTTCTGCATTTTACAAATTGTACACATATAATTTTCAGAAATCATACATTTATATTTGGAACATATGAAGAAATTTAAATTATAATCTTAGTGAGAAGCAACAAACAAAATCAGATGGTGTTAGTCATGGGTTGGAAATACTGAGGTTTAGTTTAAAGGGTGGGTAATGGTTTAATTGTTCCTAGCTTGATTTCCAGACAGACAGCTGACTAAGCCTCTTCTCACGCGTATTGACTCAAACAAGCATTTTTGTGTGGTCTAACAAACAAATCTGGCTCATCTTAATGTACACGGATAAACACAGCAACACTCAGCCAGTGTTTCGGGATATACTTTTTTTTATTTACAAAATACATGCGCTATTTTCAAATAGCGATTCAATGAGTCATGTGCAGTTTGCAAGGATTTAATGCTTTACTGAGGGTGCATGTGCACTAGGAATAAAATGTGCAGCTGAGATTCTAGTTTAATGCTGACAGAAAGTAGAGGAGCGGTTTCTGTATGTACATGATTTGGGGGTATCATACATCATCTGGAGGCCACATGTTCGATCTTAAAAACCTCCAGAGTAAACTGTGCAACAATTCAAATACATTTGTACCCTTATTGTGACAAATTCATAGGAGTGAATAAGGAAAGTATCACAGTACCACAGCAGGATCCGAGAGGATGGGACATGTGCAGTCTGGTGCAGGGTTGCTTTTAAATAGCACGGTCTGTATGTATTGCACCACCACTAGAGGGAGCCACAGGACAATGACTTCCCAGCTCAAGTCATATGAGTGTCGTTAAAGAGGTGGAAGTATTTTAATGTATGCCGTTACAAAAGTCAAACAAACGAAACTCACGTGACAGGAAGTGAACATTTCTAAACCATGTGTAATATATTAGTGTTCTGCAATAACTGGTCCTAAAATTACGTTTTGGCAAAAGCTGTGGATTTTTGTTTGTTTTTAGAGAGCGGTGGCTTCCTCATTGGTATCCTTCTAATGGAAACCAAACTCCATGGACTGTGATTTCTTTTCTAACCCATCCATCCATCTTCTTAAAACTGATCATTTGAAAGGGCTTTATAACAGCTGGTATAAAAGCTATACCAGCTGTTATTAAGCAAGATGTGAGGTACTTTGGACAGGTTGCCTGTCCATCACAGAGCTTATTGTATATGCAAGAAGCAGAAGTAGTGAAGGCAGATGAGTTTAAATACCTGGAGTCAACCATCAAAGGCAAAAGACAGGAACAAGTGCACAAGAGAGGTAAAAAGGAGAGTGCAGGCAGGGTGGAGTAGGTGGAAACCAGTGCCAGTAGTGAGACCTGCAGTGATGTATGATTTGGAGATAGTAGCACTAAGAAGAAGGGGACAGTAGGCCGAGTTAGAGCTGATTTTCATTGGCAGTGACAAGAATGGACAAGAAATGACTAATGTAGAAGAAGAACACCAATGAATGTAGTCAAGCTTCTCAAATCTTCTAGGTTGTTTGATTCCCCGCTTCTAGGGAGAATAGAGATGAACACCTGAACTCTCCGTGATTATTCTTTAACCTTTTAAATCAGTAATTTCTTAATATTTCTTTCTTAAAAATCATAAGTTCAAGCAGTTCCAGATGCTTCCTGTGAGTAATGTCAAAATGCTTTTTTCTTTTAATGACTTGAGCTCATTTGTCTCCATCTAGCTTTTACTGAAATTTGTTGCCTCTTACAGTCACTTGAATATATTCAAAGTCAGCACAGGGAAAGGTTCTCCTTCAGGGCTTGTTGGCAAAAAGCATTTCTAAAGTGTAATTTCCTGTAAACCCAAAAGGCAAATATGATATGAAACAAAGTCAAACATGATACAATATAAGAATCATACTTCCACACCGATAGGTAGTCCCTGAGCTTTTCATTGTGACATGTGCTCATTGTATATATTGTATTGGTGTGGGAATGAAATTGGTACAATTAAAACCAGAATTACATTCTTTCTGTGAAGATGAGACAAAAATGCAGAGTTCTTTAAAACACTACACAAACCATCTTTAAGAACATGCCATGAAGGTAGATGGTCACTAGAGAGCAGCAGAGATTCAGCACTGAGACTTCGAGTCTTTGGGATTAACTCATAATTTTGGTACCATAGTCTTGTGTTGATTACATTTCAGTTTTGCTAGCAATCAAGAGTTGTTACATATTTCAGATGAAGTAAACACAAGTGTAGAGTCGCTCGGCATACAGGTTAAAAGTAACTCTGTAAATGTCAAGGCTCAGTTTACTCACAGAGGATTTAGCTGAAAGTCGAGCTTTTGTTCTAGTACAGAGGAGCAGTAATACTCAGTCCCTGTGACCTTTTGTTTAAACCAACAGACAAATGTTCGATCAGCTGAGGATGAGTTACAGTTTTCTCATCGTGATGCCTTTTGGTGACCTTTCGATGCTTGCCACAGAATTTCAAATCGTCAAAATCATACCACCTTAACAAATTTGAATGTAGTCACATGTGACTGAAATTTCTCTCGGTTGATCCTTCCACCCATATTTATTTATTTCCTTTCATCTTCATGTTCTTCATGTTCAGACCTGTCAGTTTTGTGACACTACAAAAAGTGGAGCAATAATAGAGCAAGGCGTGGAGAGTTCAGATCCCTGCCCATCCTAATGTTTTTGAGAGATTTAGTCTGGGTCTTAATGACTTATTGCTGCATCATTATCCTGCATGTTTGCAGTATTTAGACATACACAGCTGGTAACTAAGCCACTGCTGTGCTTTTATCAGTCATAAATGTTGTGAAAGCAGAGGAATAGATAACCCCCCTTTTTCATACACAGAACACACACCCATTAAGAAGAGTTTCTTTCATTTGTGCTAAATGAGTTTTGTAGTAAATAGCACACAATGATGCTTGAGGAAGAAAAGAAAAAAGGCTTTCTGAGAGTCCTCATAAAGGGTGAGAGGTCCTTTCTTTTCTCAAAGCCCTACTGAATAGACTGCTGCCTGCTCTCTCTTTTTGGACATAATGAAATACAGTAGACTTCCCCTGCAGCCCTTTCAGCCCTGTTGGACACACACACTCACACACACACACACACTTGGCCATTTTTCCATCATTTCAGAAACCATTACATTGACTTATGTTCGTTTCCTGGAAACGCACTCTAACATGAATCTCAACTACTGCTTGCCTAACTGTGCCCATGATTGTAATCTTAAAATGTTTTAGGATTTTTGTTTGGACCCCATAAGGAAGACATGTCCCCATAAGGAGATATAGTAAATAGTCTAGGTTTCCACACGGAAGGAAATACATGTATCATACACACAAGTGTGCACACACATTTCCAACAATGGAAATTGTAATCACACTAGAAAATTTATGAGTGGACAAATGTGTATTAAACAAAGCTGAGTGATAGTGGCACAGTGTGTATAATGCTTTGAGGCTTTGATACCCGCTCAAGTTGATGACTTCTGTTATTTACACATGACGAGGAGTCTGAAAGTTGAATCCTTGTACTAGTGATGTATGTTATAGTTCATAAAACAGTTTTTTTTAAGCAAGTACTGACAAGCATCATTTGTATGCCACTCAAAAATGCAGGTTTCAAACTCAGATGAATTCAGACACTCTTCATCAGTGCCACTTTTCATGTGACAAAGGGATTAATCTGAATAGATTTAAAAACAGAAATGCTTTTGATTGATTAGATGTTGGTATGTGTCTAAATGCACCAGAAAATTATCGAAGCCAGCTGCTCCAATGGTTTTCTTTTAATTTCCAGTTTTAAAATGTGGTCTCTGACTGGTTTTCAGGCTCTCTGAATTAAACGATGCGGTGTCAGGTTCTTGAAAAGATTTTTAGGTGTATCAGCTTTTCACCGCTGGCAGTTTATTTATTTGTTTATTTACCAAGTACCAATTTCTATTTTCTCCCAATTTATTTGAGACATAAGAAAACTGCTCCGATCTGTTCATGGCTCTTTGTCTGTAACCTATGATATAATGAATTATAATACATTGAATCGTGGTGTTTTTCATAACGCTGTAAACATTGGGAGAGAAATGCAAAAAAATGCTTTTGTGCTCAAATACTTGAAAAAATATATGACTATAAAGAGTTCTATAAAGAAACGCTTCTCATGCGTCTGATATTTTACAGTGCAGATGAAGAGAGTAAGGCTGGGTTTGCTGTATATCTGTAGCCCTGGTGGGCTGACATGTGATGACAGAAGACTGGCAGCCTCCTCCATCTGGCCTCGCTCTTGGAAGCAGTCTGGTTCACCTATCTGTGTGTGTCTGAAACCCTGGCTCTTGGCTGACTGCCCTACGACCATAAATTACTGTGTTCGTGATCGTATGCTTCCAGTGTGTTTGTGTCGCAACAGTTGTGTCTGTGCCCATTCATATGTGTGTTTGTGTTTCTGGCTTTCAATTTATCCTCAGGTGTTGCTGAGAAATTTCCCAACTATAATAAGTCACGATGTTGTGGATGCGCATGCACAGATCATCCTCACCACAAACTTATATATTCAAAGAGAATTCCAGGAAGAGTCATTTAATGCGTCACAGTTTCAGTGTGTGTGTCTGTGCTTGTCTGAGGTGAATTAACAACTCCAGTCATGTTCACACCATCCCCACCTCTTTCTCTCTGGTTTCTTTATCCTCTTTTTTTTTTTTTTTTTACCTCCTGCCTGTTCTTCCATCTGCTCAGGGGTCTGTGTTGGTTGTGTGTTTAAGGCTATTCTTACTGGGCAAACATGCTCCATTTTCTTGAGAGAGGTTTTGTCACTTTGTCAGAGCTCCTCACATTCACCCTCACACACATTCAAGCACATGTCCAAACAAAAACTTCAAACATGCTCAAATACAACATTTGCTCAGCTAAGTTAGGCAACTGTATTCAGCATTTTTTAAACCAACAGTGGCTTAAAACACCTACTACTATGAAAAATGGGTGACTTGTAGTGACAAATCAGTACATGACTGTGCAGTTTCCCTCAGCCCTAAGGGGTTTTAGCATTTTTCAGCTAGCTGATTTAGCTTCTACTCTCATTACTGCCATTCCCAATACCAAAAAAACAGACAGATGAAGTCAGTGACCAGCTGGTGGATGTGAAGCAGTATTTAGTCAAGTCATTAACACACACAAGTCCATTACTATTCAAAAGTCTTGAACCACCGATTGTGCTGGAAAACTGAGAAACAGGTTTAGTAATTCATTAAAACCAAATCAGAAATACAATATCTAGACCCTTTCCAAAAAATTTGAATATCAGGGAAAAAAATATTTGTCTTCAAAACGTTAAACTTTCAGAAATTATCGATTCAGGGCCCACAACTTAAATTATTTCAAGTACTTAGTTGTTTATTTGTACATAATTTGGGCTTCCAGCTTATAAAACCCACGAAAACAGGAATTCAAAAAAATTAGAATATGGTGAAGACATCAGCCCAAATTTTACAGGGCATGAATGTTTTAAACTGAGTGTCACACACAACTCATCTACTAAACTCAAAGCACCTGCACAGGTTTTCCCAGGTGTCATTAAATTGCTTCACTTTGATTCAATTGTCTCAGTTAGGTTCAATATGGGGAAGACTGCATACTTGACAACTGGCCAGAAGAGCATCACTGATACCCTCCATAGGATGGGTAAGCCACAAATGTTCATAGCTAAGGAGGCTGGCTGCTCACAGAGTGTTGTGTCCAAGCATATCAATGGAAAGTCTAGTGGAAGGGCAAAATGTGGCAGGAGAAGGTGCACCAGCAGAAGGATCTATGGGGTATTATCAAGGGGAAAATGAGGTCCAACAGACCCAAAAACAAAGAAGAGCTGACAGCAAGCATCAAAGAAATCTGGGCTTCCAAAACTCCCAGGCAATGCCACAGGCTGATTGCCTCAATGCCACAGCGCATCGGGGCGATGATTAAAGCAAAGGGATTTCCCAAACAAGTATTGTAGATTGACATATTGTTTTGAAAGTACCACATTTTGATTGATTTGATGTGAATTTCTTCTTTTTTTTCTGCAAAAACTGAGTAACATGTAACATGTAAAGTAAATGGTGATGTCTTCACAGTATTCTAATCTTTTGAATTCCTGCTTTCATGGGTTTTATGAGCTGGAAGCGCAGATTGAAATGTGTCCCATTGTTTGTTTTTCTATACAGGTATGCTTTTACTGCACTGCCAGTGTGTTTGCCTTGTCAATTAGATTTCCAGATGGTATTGCATGGTGGATAAAAATCTAATGGTAATTTCCTGTATTCATAATTTTATGATTTTTGACAAGATCTCCAACACCACTGGCTGAAATGCAGCCCAAACCATGACAGAGCCTTGTTTGCCTGCTTTATGACTGACTTCTTGATCGCCACATGGTGTCTAAACACTACAGGCCTTGGCTTACTTATTATTGTTATTGGAACCTGCTCTGCTATGTAGCTTCATCAAAGTCTAATTGCCAGATGGTTTATCACTCAAACTTTGTATATAAATAGAGCAGCATGACGGTGTTGTGGTTACCACTGTTGCCTCACAGCAAGAAGGTCTTGAGTTTGACTCCACCACCTGGCTGGGGTCTTTCTGTGTTCTCTCCTTTTTCTCCGTGGATTCTCTCCTGGTACCCTGGCTTGCTCCCACACTCCAAAAAGTTCACATGGTTGTCTGTCGCTCTGCATTTGCCCTTCGATAGACCCCCACCCCCCGACCCTGACAAGGACAAGTGGAAGAGAATGTTTAGATATATTACGTGTTCACTTATTGAAATAATCATAATTAATTAATTAATTAGTAACAGTAAGAAAGTGTAAAATATACTGAAAATTTTATTCACTCTTTAATATGTCAGGATCTTTTACTCTATAGAGTTATGAGGTGAGACACAGTGCAAGCAGTCTGGTATCTCTGCCTATTAGAAGTACTGACACAGAGACACAAACGGACAGGATAAGAGCGATCTCTTCCCCTCACGAGCTATATTTTGTAAACTTTGTACCACTGTGAGTCTGTATATATAGAGAGAAGCCTTTGAAACTGTCCTGATGCATCCAGCAGCTGCTTGACCTGCCACTGATATTGGTGGGTTCTCATGGCGTGTTGTCTTTGTGTTGGGGTCCTGGGCCTGGCACCCATCACACACAGGAAACAGGCCCTGGCCCTGAGCTGCACATTAAACACACAGGAAATACACACAGGAAACCATGTCTCAATTCTTCGTGCAAGACTCGCACACTCCTCCATCCTGCACTCCTCTCCTCCAGAGAAGGGCTGGCCGCCAGAGCCCTGCTGCACACTCAGCTGACAACCTGTCTAATTTCTCTGCAGTGTGTGCAGTCTGCTGCAACCCAATCACCCCACATCCTCCACATCCCCCGCAACTGACTCAGATCCACCATGACCCCTCCAACCAAAACTGTTTTTTTTACAAAGTAGAAGGTAGGACAAAGGTCACAACACTTTTCTGCACACAGAATTGTTGCAATTAAATTATACTTCCATAAATGCTCTTTTGCATTTTCATGCACTTAGACACCCTAATGTTTTTATCATAATCAGAAAAATGAGAGATGCTGACCCTTTTTTTTTTTTTTTTTGCCTGTCCCATTTGGTTCTTTAGCCATCAGAATTGTTGTCTGAAGACCAACAAGGATACCCAATGGATTTACTTTGCCAAATGGATCATCGTGGCATTGCCGTATTGGTCCATTTGGTCGATCTTTGTTTTTATTATTTATTATATTTTATTTTCAGATGTTACAGACGGGACAGACATGAGTGAGGGATAGGAAAGGGAGAAAGAAAGAGGAAGGAAAGGAAAAACAGAAGGGGAGAGGGACAGTGAGAAAGGGGGGGAGAAAAAAAATAAAAATCTCCTGGATCACCTGTTGAGAGAAGAATAGAAAACAAGCAGAAAAAAAAAACAAAGCAACATACTAAACACAACACCATCGCATTAATCTAGCTAAGTGTAAACAGCAGTAAATACTAAATATTCAATGTTGTTGTGCAGCACGCAGGACAGATGTGCTTCGAAGTAGCAGCCAAGAAAGGTGTAATTTGGGTCTACGAGCAGTGAACACCCGTGTGCATACCTGTGTGGATCCGCGCGCTTGCATTCCAAAGGTTTCTCCATGTAATGATCTGCTAGGGAGTGTGTGGGGGGGCCACAGCCCCGTCCTCCAGGGTGTGAAGCGGGTATGGAGGAGATCAAAACTCCAGACATCCAGAGGCCCCCAGAACACAAGAGACCATGGAAGACCAACAGAGGGGCAGCCGCGCCACTGTTCCAGTAAGAGCTGAGGAGAGTCCCAGATGAGGGCTCACTCAGCAGCCGCGGAGCAGAAGCCAGGGGGAGTTGCAGTGACGCGCCCGTGAGCTCCGCCGGCCCCCAGCTGTGCCTGAGTGACCGAGCCCCAGGCCGAGAGGCCGGGGGCACCCAACCTCCGAAGGGGCCCAAGCGAGCCCTAGGCTCCAGGCCCCGATAAGCGGCCGCCAAGGAGTGAGCCGGTGTGTACCTGGACGCCCACCCCCAGACACAAAGAACCACCAACGCACCGACACCTGAGGGAGTCCGCCACTGGCAGGGGAAGTGGTGGTGGGCGGAGATAGGCCTCCAAACCTTGGAGGGCCTGAGGTGTCCCCAGAGAGGTGGCGTCTGATACCCAACCTGACATATAGACACAGACATACAGGCACACACAGACACAAACATCCATTCCCCCCCCCCCCCCCCCCCCATGCTCTCATATGCACTCACTCCACACTCAACCAACGTGGAGACAGACATAAAGAGACGCTGTACACACGATCACACTCCCCAAGCGTACTCTACAAACCGGGTCTAGGTACCCTTGCCCCTGGAGGGGGGAACTGCACCCAGACCCAGGTGGTGTTACCCTTTTCCCTGCGGTGGGGAGAGGCAGACCACCCCGACTCCGTAGCAGCAGGGAGGCCCCACACCCCAGACCGCAGTCGGACGGCCAACTCCTCCTAGCCCTCCCGCTCCAGCAGGCCGCAGAGAACGGGGGTGGGAGAAGACTCCAAACCTCCCTCCACCCGCTCATTGTAGTGTTGATGCATGTGTGTTCTAAGGTGCAATTAAAACCCAGGAGGGCATGGAGCTACCTGCCAAGGAGCAGCAGGTAAGCGCATGATGCTGACCCTTTTCTGTAAATGCATTTCAGTTTATGCAGCTTAGGTTTGACAAGCTACTGTATTTCCCATCCACACCCCCAATTCTCCCATGGTCCTTCTTTTTCCTGGTGACTGCCATGTCAGGGAAAAGCTTGCTCTGATTCATGAATCTGAGACTATTTAAAGTCAAATTCAATTAAGAAAGAAAGTAAAGTGATAAATGAATTGAGGAATTTTAAAAACAAAACAAAAAAAGCTTGTCTCCAGCATGCACTGGGCAGTTCTCTGCTCATTACAGGGAAACAACACCGTATTGAAGTTGATCTGTATAAGTGTCAAAATAGTGCTTGATGGAGTTACCACAATGGGCTCTGCTGCCAGTGACGCTGACCTTATTTAATACACAGTGATTCCAAAATCCAGGGTAAATAGAGCCAAGAAAGAGTCACTCATGCAAATACCCTGAGAATGAATCTTTCTTGTCTGCCCTCCCACGGCAGCTAAGCTCCAGCCATCATTAAGTCTTTAGAAGCTATAAAGACTGTATCTGTTTACTGTTGATTAATCAACATCATGTTTGGCTCTGCCGCTTTGGAATGAGCTGTCGTCTTTGTAATAACTATTTCATTCTCATGCCAAACACCCAAGAGACTCTTCATCAAACTGGGATGAATGTATTTGTGGATTTATAATAGTAACGTAACTTTTCCTTCTTGTGTTTTTTTGGGGGGTTATCGGTTAATATCTCTGTATAACCGCTGTATTCATTTGCTGTAGCTGTCATGCATCAGCACCATCCAAACTACCCAAAAGGTGCTCTGAATGTTTTTAGCAAATGTTTGTTTTAAAACCCCAAATAACTAACAGGCAGAAAATGTTACTTACATCCATGACCACATCCCGGAAGTGCTCTGTTGGCCTGAAATCTGATGACTATGGAGGTCATTTGAGTACAGTTTAAGAAACCAGCTGATCATTTAAGCTTTAGGACATTAGGCATTATAGCAGTCATCAGAACATGGGTGACAAAACAATACTCAAGCAGGTTGTGGTGTTTAAATGATGCTCAATTTGTGCTAACAGGCCTAAAGTATGCTAAGAAACACTGCAGCAAAAACTGAGATTCATCAGACCAGGCAATATTTTTCCAATCTTCTGTTGTCCCTGAGCCTGTGCAAATTGTACCCTTAGTTTCTCAGGCATCATAAGGCTTTTTCACCCACAGAAGTATCACTCACTGGATATTTTGCTCTTAGAGAAAAAAAATCCCAGTATGAAATACTCAGACCTGCCTGTCGGACAGTTTCCCTTGACCATTTCTACATGTCTAAATACACAGAACTGCTGCCATGTGACTGACTGGTTAGATATCTACGGCCGGTGAGTAAAAAATACCATCAGGTTTCACATAATTGGTTAGCCAACAATAATCAATCCAAGAACAAGTATGTAATGGGAACCCAGGGTAAAGCACTTTGGATAATGTTCATTTTCACAAGACCACCATCAGGCGAAAACTGGACAACAAATAGTGTGTATGGCAGGGCTGCAAAGAGTGGGCCCTGTTCTCCAAAAAGAACACTGCGACCCATCTGCATTTTGTTAAAGATCACAGAGACAAACCACAAGGCTGTTTGAACAATGTTGAGTGTCAGAATGAGCCTAAAATAGAGCTTTTGTTTTAAGTAAAACGAGTTCTGTTTGGAGAAAGGAAAACACTGCATTCCAGGATACCAATCCCATCCAAGCTGTGAAACGTGATG
Organism: Rhamphochromis longiceps; assembly: GCF_057381845.1. Taxonomy (NCBI): domain Eukaryota; kingdom Metazoa; phylum Chordata; class Actinopteri; order Cichliformes; family Cichlidae; genus Rhamphochromis; species Rhamphochromis longiceps. Next base: position 20,972,509 of record NC_140561.1, read on the forward strand.
GAAGCATCATGGTTTGGGACTGTTTTGCTGCATTTGGCCTATCATCACTACAGGAGCAATAAAGTTTGAATTATACTAGCAAATATTAAAAGAAATTTTCAGGACATCTGTCCTTGATCTAAATTCCAAGATAAGTGTGTCATGCAACAAAACAGCCCTCAGAAAACAAGTCTTTCTACCAAAGAATTTAAAGAGAAAAATACCATTAATGCTTTGTAATTCCTGACCTTAATCAAGTGCAAATGTTGTAGAAAACATTTTCTCTTAAATTTTTTCCAAAGACGATCAAACATGACAATAAGTGAAAACGTTTGATTGCATGTTTTGATGCACAAAGGAGTCATGGCACAAAGGTCCACACGTTTGCCTCTTACAGATAATAAATGACTAAAGGTAATCCTTCCACCTCATTTCTTTAATTCTTTTCTCTGAGTCAACTTTTGAAACTTTTGGTGTTTATCAAAAACTCTGGCAAACTTGGAAAATTTCAAGTTTGCCAGCTTTCTTATTACAGCTGTATGCTGCATATTTAGAAGGTAAGAAATGGTGAGTGAAGCTGACCACACGTACAGAAAAGTGGCACTGGTTACTCTTGTGATCAGCGAATGACCCAAAGTCATGAAACAGTCACAATATGCGCACCGGAGTCTTAATTATCTGACGGCCAAAAGATTTCTGTAATTTTAAATTGGTTGACTGAAAGATCTGCCCAGGTCATCCTCCAACATGTAAAGGAACATAATCATACTTCCTGATGATTATATAGTATGTAGTGAATGCTTTTGTAATGCCCAGAATTACTATTATTGAAAATCCTACCTGCTGTGTAAGTGATAAATTTACAGACCTACTGAGCAGGAGATGCTCTTATGTAGATATGAACTTCCCTTTTGAACTATTCATCAAACTACAGTCCTGTTTTGGAGCCTGTCCTCCATCTGGTTTCCATGTCTGGGCTTCCAATGTGGAGCCATCTATCAGTGAGATAGAAGTCTCCTGAATATTTCCTTTCTCTTTCCTCTATTTAAGATATCTCTGTTAGTGTTTCTGTCTCCAGCTCGTCTCTGAAGTCTTCTTTTGCTGCTCTTTCTCTGTCACTCATGCAAACAGACTTAAAACAGTATGAGTACACATTATCCTGCTTTCTGGATAAAGCTGAATAGAATATCTAGAATAAATACAATAATGTTCAGGTTGCATCCCCCCCCCAATGCATACTTTAATAAATGTCCAGAAATTGCCATAGTAATATGCAATGTAATATAAAGGCAATTCAAAGACCAAGCTATGAGCCTGTGAGCAAATATGTCACAGAGCAGTAAACACATGGGGAAGGAGCAGTGATGCAGGAGTTCGGATCATGTTTGTGTGATTCCTTTGAGCTTCCCTTAAAGTAAAACTAGATTGGATTTTAAGGCAAATATTAACCCGTCCATATGTGACACTTTGAGCCATGACTTAATTGAAAACCAACTCCTAGAGTTTCAGGCCTTTCTGCCCTCTTCATCAGCCCCTTGGGGTAGAGTGACCTCTTCCTCTTCAACCTCTGGTGACCTTGTGCCAGGTTTTGAGGGATTGACTGATGCTCACCTGCTTTTCATTTGCAACATATGTCATCATTATATCTTATGTGAAGCTGAGCAGGTCTAGATTTGGTTAGGTTAGATTTGGTTAGGTTTAATACTTTAAGGTTCTGACATAAATCGGAAATGTCAAGAAGCTACAGGGTGTATGTAACTCGATACATGGGACAGTCTGTATTTTCCCCTTCGAGCACCTCAAGGAAGTCTGTGTGTATGCATGACCCCACAGTTTCATGCATAGACAATCAGATAAATGGCAGGTTAGCTCCAAGCAGAAGCTCATCATCTGTGCCCGTATTCTGTTACCCGGCACTGACTTACCTGACATGTGTTCTGAGAGCAGGATCCAGATGGAGGCATGACACGTTTGAATAGAAATGGCCATGAGGATCATCACATACACACACACTCAAATATGTGTATGTGTACACATCTGTGCACATCTATACCGAGGATCTCTGCTCCGAGGTTTGGTGAAAGGTCGCCGTGACCTGAATTTTTCCATGCAGGAAAGTGTTTCTGAATTCCTTCCATTTGTAGTTTGTAACACAGGAATAAGGTTGCAGGGACATCAACACAATGTAAATCAGGCCCAATATTGACCGAGGGAGCGTATCCAGAGGCACACTCCCACATGCTTTTCTGTGGAAAGTTATTCCACACAGCGTCTAGGGAGAAAGGCTCCCCCTGTCAAGATCCTGGCTGTCAGCTATGAGGTTAATGAGAGGGAAAGCAACAGTATTCACAGGGCCATTGAACTCGTAACAATACTCAGTTTATACCTAAGCATTACAAAGACTGAGGGTAACCGACCAGACGTGAATGACAATAAAAGGAGTGGTGATAGTGTCTTACTGCATGTTTGATATGTAAATTATTCTTATTGAATAGATGATATTGAAGCTAAAACAACTGTGTGCTGCATATAAGCAAACATCTGAATGCAGACCGGTGCCATTAACAATACTGTGTTTTACTGCTGAGACTGGATGCTGTACCCATTGAGACATTTAGTGCTCAGTTCAGTTCAGTTTTATTTAAATAGCACCAAGTCACAATAACCATTGCCCAGAGAAGTGTTACATTGTAAGGTAAAGACCCTTTAATAATACACCCCAATAAAGAGCAAGCACTTGGTGACAGTAGGAAAAAAAAAAAAAACTTTTGATAGAAAGAAACCCCACCCCTGGGTCAGCTATAAGCTGTGTCCAATTGGGGGTGATGGGAGGAAGACAGGACACACTGTGGAAGAGAACCAGCGATTGATAATAAGTGATTGAAATAATGATTGAATGCAGGGTGGTGTATAAACAGATAGAGGAAAAAAGTGATGATTGAAGAAGAAATGGTCAGTGCATCATTGGAGCGGAACTAAAGGTGAGTACCGGATCATATGATCCAGTCCTAACTATAAGCTGGGCGGTCTGTCTCCTACATCCAGTGCTTGTGTTCTTGTATTGGTAATGGGAGAAAGGGGCCATGGGACTGAATAATAAATGCCTGCAGAGGATCTTGGAGTCACCATTAGGTTTCTGACAAGACATGTCCCACTGCAGTGACCAGGAGGGGTGACAAATGGTGTACAAACAGTTGCAGAGCGCACACTGAATGGAAATGTATATATGCAGATGGAACGCGGCCACACCGACGTTGAGAGGACTGACCTCGGGGTTAACTACTCTGCTAAGTGCTTAAAGTCATAAAGCTAAAGGTGTGAGAAAAGGATCATAAATAGAAGTCGCTTTTAAGAAAGGGCTGGTGTGGCAATGGTGATTGTATGTGTCTCAACCAAAGATGTTTAATTCCCTGTGGCATTGCCTCACACTGGAACCAGACGGGGATTATTCTGCTAAGTGCTGTAAGATCTGGCTGTACAGCATAATTGGCTGCAACTCCAGCTCAGCTGTGATGTGACTGATTTTGTCAAAAGCATATTCAGTATATTACTTTATATTCTTCATGCTGTTGTCAAAACAGTCAAAATTTCACATAATGTGAAACAAAGAGGAGCCCAGCTCACCAGGAAGTTCTATTTCATCTGTAAAAACACTCAAGTCATCCAACATTGACTTCTGGGGGTAAATCCTGGCTAGCACTGCAGATTTGCGAGTGATTATTGGTTCTGCTGATTTAAATAGCAGGAAAAGCCTCTATGATTCCCATCACCTCCTGTAGGCCAGGCATGGAAGAAGCGTTAAAGCCTGTTGTGGTACGTGGTGGATGCGATGACAGTCCATCCCGTGGGAAATATTTCCTTACACTGCTGGCTTTTAGATCAGAAAATGCGCATCATCACATGTGTTCAGAATTGAAAACTAAGAACTCCCGTTTTCTCAGAACATGACCAAAAGCCTCACTATCCATTGACTGTCTATTTAGAGGCTGGTGTCACTAAAAAGGTGTGAGTGGTGCAGCAGGCCCTGAAGCAGGCATGGAGGGACAGGAGTTGCAGTAGCTCCATGGAGGACTCCATACAAGCTTGCTTTGTGTGGAGAGCCGTTTCCTGCATTCACAGGAAACCCTCATATTGGAAACAGATTTTCTCAGATGGTTGATCTGAGCCAAAGCCCAGCTGAAAGCACTCTCAGATGCTGCAGAGTGCACACAGAAAAGGAAGAAGGAACTGTGGGAGGGGGCCAGCTTTGAAACTCATCCCCCTCATCTTGCAGGGTGTGGGGCATTTCCTTCATTATTTTCTCTTTTTTTATGAGCACATATTTCTCTCTCTCTCTCTCTCTCTCTCTCTCTCTCTCTCTCTCTCTCTCTCTCTCTCTCTCTCTCACACACACACATTCTCTCTCTCTCTCTTGCACTTTCTTTTTTTCTCCCGTTCACATGCAGGTCTCATGTTTCATTGCTGACTTTGTGTTTGGTTTTTCAAATGTCAACACACACGAGTCAGCCTGCGTGGAGGAGTTACCCCAGCCCCAGCGGCAGAGTGAGGACCACGAAGACCTGTGGTCAGATGGAACTTTCAGGGTCCAAACATAAATACAGCATGCAACACACCATCACAGCATGCTTTTAAACTCTCAAATAAAGGACGGTAACATATATGGATCTCAGCGCAAGCAAGTAGTCATCTATTGGGTGTATAAAACTGTCAGGAGAAATCCAGCTGACCCTGGACTCAACCCAAACAATCTCCCTGCTACATGTGGACACGCACACATATCTGGGTTTCACACATGCAAGAATGTGCCTACTTTCTAAGGAGTTGATTTTCTTGGCCTGCAGTACACGGCTTATACTGGAGAATAATTGCAAAACTAAAATAAAAACAAACGCATAACATTCATCACAGAATTTCTGTGTCTTTTTTTGGATCTAGCACTGCTAAAAAGAATTTGTTCCTGCTGTCACATATTAGTCGTACATTAGCTTAAGTAGATGTCATTGTAAGGTATGAATTTGTAATCTGATATTATTAAGTCATCATTAGGGTATTATCTTTGAGGTAAAAAACACACATATAGAGACAGAGCCCAAGCAAACTGCACGTGCAAGCATTAAACGCAACCAAGAGCTGACGCCCTTCCAAAAGCCTCTAACAGGCTAAGAATAAATTTTGCTCTATGACTGCTCGGACAGACTCCACCTTTAACACACTGGCTTCAGATCTGGCTGTTTGTGTGCAGTTCTCATGGTGTCCCTGTGCCTGTGTGGGGTCTGTCCAGGTACTCTGGCTTCCTCCCATACACATTAGGTTAATTAGTGATTGTAGATGTGAGTGTGAATGGTTGTGTGTCTCTCTGTGTTTGCTAGATTTCACTCCAGGGTGTAGCCCGCCTCTCGCCCCACGACAGCTGGGGTTGGCTCCAGTAACCCATCCTTATTTCATCTCTGAGAATTTATGTCACACCACTGAGCTCTGTGGCATAGTTTACTAATGCAAACTATCCAGTGATGATGAAATCTCCCTTTGCTGATTCTAACATGCCTCTGACAGCAGGCAATGCATCAATATGATCTGAATAAAGTCTCCCAGTGAGAAGGCAGTTTGTGACTATGTCACACTTGATGCACCAAGTAATACCTCAGGGGCCACTACACCAAATCAGCAGCTTAATTCTGTCCAGGTATCACCCAGTAGCCACCACCATACTCCAACATAACCCCGAGGTCAAGGGAAGTGCGTCGGGGGTGGGACCCCCCACAATACAGGCAGGATTTTCAAGGCCACACAGTTAGATCTCTGGATATTAATGTTTACCTCATGACAATTTAAAGCAGCCAAAGAGGCCAAGCAGAAATAAATAAATAAATAGTATAATAAATAATTCCTGCAAGACTTTTTTATGTGACGGGCCAAACTTTTTGGAAAGAACACAGGGTCACGTTCACAGTGTAGTTCTAATTAGCTAAACACAATAAAATGCCTGGTGTTTTTCTAGAACATGCTTTTTAGTTTATTGTGTGTGTTTTTTTTAATTAGGATGAATGTCGTAAAAAACACTGAGATCATAGATCTGGTTGTACAAACCAGTTCAAATAGCTCTGGTTGTATAAAAGTGTAAATCTCAATGAACACAAAAGCAGTGATATTGTTCTAATACAACATATGGATCTAACATATCTGTAGATTATTTTCTTACCCTGATACGTTGAGTACACTTTACTTTAAAAACCCATGTGATTTTCACTGAAGTGATATTCTCACTGCAGGGCTTGTTAATGTTACATACGGTAATTTCCCCAGGCATTAATTAATGAATATTGCTGCTTTTAAAAGATTGTGCACCTCTTCCACCTTCAGACAAAGAGAGAGAAGAAAAGAATAATAAGGAGTGAAACACAAGTATCTACCTATACCTTGATCTGGCCTGGATGTAGTTTCACAGTATTTTAAATGAGGTTTGTAAAGTTGCTACATCAGTCACTTCTTTGAGGGTTTTCCAGCTTTTCCTCAGGGTGCGTTTCTCAGTAATCCTCATTTCTGTAAGGGTCCTTTTTTATTTTGATTAGTCTTCTTCTTTCCTGTGTGCTGCTTTGGCTGACTGCATATCTTTTGTACATGTTGGTGGGCCAGACCTCATCTTACCTTCCAGGTGTTCTAAATGATCCGGAGGAATCTTGGCAAGTTGGCAGCAAGCTGCATCTTGGGGCGCCAAGGCAGATGTGGGCACACTGTGCACTTTGCACATAAATCACTGAAAACAATAGTCCCACTAGATCCATTTATTACAACAATACCACAACTGCAGCCATGCCTCAATTCTAAAACAATCCTGACATCAACCATATGCATCAGTGAGCACACGCATGCATGACGACTCACTTGGGATACTGCCGGAGAGAGAACATATGTGCTGTAGGTTATGCCAAAGAAAGACTTCTTCTGCTTTCCTTGAGGGAGAGCGTGAGTGTGTTCAAAAACCCCTACACGTGTAGTTGAAGAGCTCTAAACAGGGGTTAGTGAGAGAAAGGCTTCCCTTCGATCATATTTTATTCACAGGAGTGCCACGCTGCCAAATATGCTCCTTTTTCAACGAGGCCTCAGGGTGTGTGCTGTAAGCTTCTGCTGGGAAAAATGTGCTCGCTTTGTCATTTTCTCCCTCTGCTCCTGTCTATATTTGAACATGAGAATCTCCACTGTGGTAAACCAGATGCTTTTCTCTGGCTTCAGACTGGGAGTTTTTCCTTGGCGTGGCTATGTGATTAAATACTAGGACAGAGAGGAGAGCAGCTGAGCGGATCGGACCGCCAACCACAAACTGGGATCCTCACAGTGCAAAAATTGCGTTACGGTCAAAGGGATATGAGAGCTGTTATCTTGCTGACCGCTGTATGTAAAGTATTTTCTGTCATGCTTTTCCCACTGAATTTGTTCTGTCATAATAAACAATGAAAAGCCATCGTTTTGTTGTCGCTTATCGTGCACAGTCTGCAAACAATGTTGAATTTGTATAAGATAGAAGAAAAGGTTTCTGTAAATATCACACATCTGTTTAGAATAGCAATGCAAATGAAAGCAAACCCTTAAAGTTCAGCAAAGTGATTTTAAGCAAAAGCAAATGAGCTACCCGCGTATATGAGCCCCCAGTGTTTTTACTACAGCCCGTATTTTCATTCCGCATATAGTTTATCTTGTTTTTACATCTTGCCATCATCTTTATCTTGTTGAGGCAAGTCATCCTGAGGCAAACCTCACGGCAGATATGCATACGAGAAAAAGAGTGGTCCTGTCCCACAATGCATTCAAAAACTTTTTGCACTGCTGCACAGCTCTGCAGCTATAATTAGCTGTTCTGCTTATGTTAACACTTGGACCCAAAAGAATATAGCCTTCACATGCACTCACTCCCACTTTATTAGCTACACCTTGCTAGCCCCATTTTGCTTTTAGAATTGGCTTCATTCTGTGTGGCATGGATTCAACAAAGTGCTGAAAAAAATTTGCATTTTGGTGCTACTGCACATTCGTCGACCGTTCCACCACATCACAGAAGTACTCCGGTGGGTTGAGATCTGGTGACTGTGGAGGCCATTTGAGCGAACAGTGAACGTGGCATCAAAAAGGCATTTTCTCTCAGAGAATTGCCGCTTGTATTTGGTCTTTTTTAGACGATTCCCAGTGAACTACAGAGATGATTGTGGGAAAATCCCTTTAGATCAGCAGTTTCTGAAGTACTCAGACCAGCCCATGTGGCATCAACAACAGTGCAATTCAAACTCACTGAAATTTCTTTTTCTCCACTCTGCCACATGCCTAACTACACTGAGTTGTGATCGGTTAGATATTTGCATTAACAAATGAGGGAAACCTTGTTATTCTCGTTCTTTTTCACTCAATGCACAAGTGAAGAAAAAGGCAATGTCTTTAAGGCAATTAACATAGCACAACCTATTTTTTTTTTTTTTTTTTTTTTTTTTTTCCCTAAATGACATCAGAAACAGCAGTATGCGACATTACGTGATGGCAGAGCTTCAGTTCATCCTTTGTCATTTTTTTTTTTTTTTTTTTTAATAAATAGGACAGGGGGAATGAATGAGAGAGAGAGGGGGAGAGAAAGAAAGAAAACCAAAGGGGAGAAGAGACGGTGAGAAGGGGGGGGAAGAGAGAGAAAAAAAAAAAAAAAAACTCCTGGGTCACCTGTATGGAGAAAAAACAAACAAACAAACAAACAAACAAACAAAAACAAACAGAGGAGACAGCAAACAACAAAGAGCAACATAATAATAGAGAAAACAAAGCACCATCACAATAAACTAGCTAGTCATAGATATCAGTATTTACTAAGTAATAAACGATATTGTGCAGCACGCAAGATAGACAGCGCACAGTGTGCTTTGAGGCAGCAGCCAAGAAAGCTTTTAGTCCGCGTCTGTGAATACCCATGTGTGCATACCTGTGTGGATCAGCATGCTATGCAAACATAGCACAACCTAACCTGTTGTCTTTTTCTGTAAAATGTACCAAATAACCAAATCTGTGCAATAACCTCCAGTGTTTTGTAAAATACTGGAATTCTTTATCTGTGTATTTATTTTTTGCACAGTTACCTTAGCAACCTGTCACAATCTGCAAGATGCTGCTGGGAAATGCTGAATAGGAGAAGACGTTATAAATTACTTAATATTATAATATTAAGTAAAATGATAATATTACTTAATTTTCTTGTATTCTGTTTGTTATTTCTGCCTATTCTTTCCATTCATTTATTTCCACGTTAAATAATCACCAGTATCAGGATCCATGTCAGTATACCATTCATTGAGCACTTCATCACTAAGCAGTTTTTAGCTTAATGTTGTGTTTAATCTGTTGCCAGTGTGCAGAGTCTGGCCTATGAAGTCAGATGATTATAAGATTTTTAGCTAAACCACCTATTATTTCATGCACAAAGTTACGACTGTTTGTGTGGCTTTCATGATCTGTTAATGTGCTTTGAATGTAAAGAAATACACAGTGATTCACTGACTAAGTCACCGATGACTCCGTGACTTAGTCAGTGACAGCAGTGATCCTTCAATAAAAATTTCTGACTTCATTTAATACATGTCTACTCAAAAGGCATGAATGTACAAGCCCTGCATCCAAAAATATATTTCCATTTCCTTCAACTGTTTTTTTTTTCCATACTGGCTGGGTGTACGACATCAAGCACTGTGCAGCATGTAGAAACATGATGGCGTTTAATATCTATGGCCACATTTGTAACCACATGTGTATGCTGCTGATTTAAAAATAAATAAATACATTTTTAACACGTGATTGAATGCTAACATATGAGTGGCATTCACAGGTCAGTTACAGATCACGGCTTTTCTTACATTTAACCAGGGCTGTCTTTTAACAGCCAGCAGCGACCACGGAAAAAATATACAGTCATCACTTGTGAGCAAATCTTCAGCAAACACAATAATATTGGTTTAAGGGATGGCAGTGCATTATCTAGACCTGACTACTCACTAAACCCATACGAGTGCAAAGAAGCAAAAAGAATCCAACTCACACCTTTCTTTGTGGTTCGCAGCCTGGTGCCAATTATCGTGATTGGACCACGGTATGCTGTGTCCCAGCACAAAAGCCACACACCATCAGGTGTGGGACCACATGAAAAACCTGAAATAAGAGATGGGCTGGGGGCAGCTGACCACTGGTGTATTCCAGCTGTGATCCACTCGACAAAATTAGACTTCAGTTCAGTTCTCAGACAAACTAACTGAAATCGGATTCCTTCACAAAGTGGTGCACTGTTTTAAAAACTGGGAAAGCAGCTTACTCTCATTTCCCTGATGCTTGAACCAGAGTTTTACAGGGAGGCCTTCAGTACAAACAAGCATGTGGGATGTGTTACTGGAGTGGAGGGGCAAGCAATTTATCTTGAAGAACAGCAGTGGACAAGAAGAAGATTAAGTTGAGGCCAGATTTCATTTTTGGGCCAGTGCAAGCACACAAGTGGTTCCACAGGCAACAGAAAATAACCGCTCGGTTATTTTCTGTTGCCTGGGAATGTCAAATACTTCTTTCTGCAGCTCAACTGTTTAGTTTGCTGATTAATTTGACGATGCTATACATTTTTTGGAAAAAGCAATAGTTTTGTAAGGTTAAAATCATATCTGTCACGCTTCAAAACTCCCGAGATGTTGCCTGTGGTAAGAAACAGCCTGATAAGCCTCACCTGTCACATTCATCCAAATATGGTGTTGGATACAAAACGTATAACCCTTCGTCTCCACATCCGCCTCACTTGCTATTGTTTAGACAAGCTGCTGTAAACGTCTGCCCATAGGGAGGACTAGCAGAAGGTAAGTACACTGTTTAAACTCAGCAGCTTTCAGTGCTTTTTTTAGTATCTCCTTATATAGGCCTGGCTCATCAGTTTGTTGGGCTGCGGCATTTCATGTCCTCCAGAGCAGCAGACAGTGAGCCCCTGTGTAAGAGCAGCCTTCAGGGTCCAGGAGGTCAGTATGTGCAGCATAGTGCAGGCGTCTTTTAGTTTGAGTGGACTCTTGTGTCTTTGTTTTCCTCTGCTCTTGTGCTCTTGTGCCACACTTACTTTCAGGTTGTTAACAGTCCCAGTGGTCTGCAGTAGCCTCTTTTGTAAAGTAGCAGGCCACACTTGGGACTAGTCTGTCACAACTGACCTTATTGATCTTTTTCAGCAACCATGACATCTGCTCGGTGCTAATTGAGAGAAGTTTCATGCCTACAACTGTCAGCCACTATAGCAAAGTGCCAGGCTGTTGTAAAATCTAATTGTCTCTTTGTCCTTAACAAGTAAGTGTTGTTTACTGAAAGGCACCGACCGAGGAGTAAAGATGAACACTCGGTTAATCACTCATATCTGAAAACAGAAGAAAGTTAGTTCGACAAAAACACACAAAGGGAATAGCTTGGCCATGAACCGACCATCTACCAGAACCTCTAATGCACAACCAGTATGCTCACCTGTTACGTTACTGTGCAATTAAACTAAATGAAATGTGTAATTGTGTGATTCCATTGCGGAGTTTGAGTGGCACTATATCTTGGCTCATTGCAATAACTTCCTGCGGTCTTGCTGTCACTGTGATGTTTCCCACTACTCTAGTTTTTGTACAGTCTAAACAAAGAGGATAAAACATGTTTATAAAAGATCTTCGACAGATCTGCTATAATCTGGTAGGCTATACTGATCTGTAAACATTGCAAAACAAACTGTTTCAGTGTGGTAAGATCAGATCTTCACGCTGAATATATATAAGGATGAAAATATATGTATATATCCTTATATGTTTCCATATATGCATTCTAAATCTACCGTTTATTTTGTTTCAATCTGATTTATTGCTCTTGATGAAGAGAAAAAATCTTAGGTAGATGAACCAATGAACCAATTAAAAACCATTTAAACTGACTGGGTTATTTTAAGAATCTTTGAGAATCTGTATTCTCTCAGTTTTTCTTGAACTATAACACAGTATGTGCTGTGTAGACACTGGACTGTACCATGTAGCATGTGAGGCGTCAGAGATCCGAGTACAGAGAGCAGACTGAAGGGCACACATCACCTCTGGGTTCAGCGGTCAAAAGGAGCCACACTTCCTGTAGCCTGTACCATGGAACCCCTGCTGTCTGCTTTACTGGCTCCCTCATTGTTCAGATTTATCATCCCTGCCACTGATGTGGCTTCTCGCAGGGGCCATTAAAGACCAAAGAGCATCACCCCAAACCAGATGTTCCACCTAACAAAGTCTTCAATGCAGTCTTTCACTGAAGCTTAAAAGTGCATGAAAGATGGGCCTGACAGTAATCTGTAGAAAGTCACAACATGAAACACTCCTGCAAATGAAAAGACTTTTCCAGGTATAAGACACTTCTGCTTTGGATTATCACAACTACATCCTTGGATTGTGTGCATTGCATTAATATCATGCCTTAATAATGGTTGAATTGAAACAATTCTGCAAATAAGAGCGGGATAAAATTCCATCACAGTGACATGAAAGACTGAAAGATTGCAGCTTTTGATGCCAAGTGTGGCAAAACCAGTTATTAGATTTAGGGGGAATTTACTTTTCACACACGAGCAGGTAGTTTTGGATAGTTTTTCTCCCCCTTATAAAACAAATCATCATTTAAAACTGCATTTTGTATTGCTCAGGTTAACTTTGTCCAAAATTATTATCAGTTTGAGTATCTGAAACATTGAAATATGACAAATGTTCAAAAACCTAAGAAAACAGTGAAAGTCAGTAGGATTGTGACATGACCTGACCCACTTCTAATTATTGACTTGGGTGCAAAAAAATGCAGGGAAAAAAGCACGAAAAGCCCTCTGAAAAAAATTTTTTTTCTTCTCTTTTTTTTTTTTGAAATAAATTGACCATCAACTTAGTGAGAGTGATGCTCCATCCACCAGGAGTAAGAACAGGGATTGCCCAGAACATAATTTAGCTGTCAGAAACCAGCATGAAGAGCTTATTACGAGACATTCTGTGGTGTAGCTTTGTGTCTGTTCTGGAGGAGGGAGAGCCTGAGCTCATAGAAAAGGGAAAGTAAAAGATGAAAAAGAAGACGGGAATATGAGAATGTGAGAAAGACAGACTACAGTCTGGTGTGGTCTGATGATGTGACATGAAAGCTCTCTGTCATTCATAGTGGCGTCTGAAGTCAGCACTGGAGGATCACCACCCCGCTGCTGCCTGCTGTGCTACAGAAGCAGAATGTGGCTGAAGAGTCAGGGGGGCTGATGATCACATCAACCCTATTAGGAGAGTGCATGTGCAGAAGGCAGCTGTGCACAAAGGAGCACAGTGTTCACCTCTTTCAGCTGATGGAGGACGGTTTCACGTGCCATGTTGATAATAGCATTAGCATCTAATCAATGGCAGCACTTCAGACTGCTCCCACTGCAGATGATGCACATGTATCCTTGTGATGATCATGTGGTTTCTTATTTGTCTAATGCTGACAGTGAGGCGCTGCAGAAAAAGAAAAACAGCCTGTCCCCCAATCTTTAATTTTTAATTATCCTTATGCTAAAGAGATTTAACATTTATTATCACCTCTTGGCTTCACAGCTGTGTCACGGTGCAGTGTGACTGACTAAGCAAATGTTTGCTTCTTCCCAAACAACAAGTCACGTGTCATGTGACAGTTGAAATGACTCAAGCAAATTAAGGCTCCGGCTCATCACAGTGCGCACATGCTCTCTCTGCATGTTTATGTGTAATTAATTTCTAGAGCCAGCAACTTTGGCGTCGCTTCAGGGTTACCAGAGAAGGTGTCAACAGCTCATTGTCACGTACAGGGCTCAGTCTCAGTCAGTTTTCATTTATGCACTTTAAATAGACTAGACCGGCAAAATTACTTTTTTGTATTATATTTTTGTTTTTCATTTTATCTATTTATTTATTTTATTTAACTTTTATTTAACCAGGAAATCCCTTGAGAGTCTGTTTCCAAAGGAGACCGGTCTGAGAAGGTACACCATTTACAAGGTTACAAAAGCAAATTAAAACAAGTAGCATAATCCAAAAAATAAAATCTAGCTTGGGAACAATAGTTTCACTCTAGTAATTCTTTATAAATGCAATGAACTCTATGAGAGAGACAAAAATCCCGAAAGGTTTTTGTCTGTCCTTTTGAAATATTGTTGCACAGATTGTTGCTTGCTGCCCAGCAAACATACCATCTTGTATGGCCACTGTGGGTATAGACCCACAGGTGCTGTGCCCCACGTGCACCTCATATTTCACTCTGGTTTCACATTTGCCCTGTGGTATATCATCATTTGCTTGTTGGGCAAGTGTGTAAAGCTCTACATTATGGAGCAACTCGCTCAGCCCATAGTGGGGTTAAAAAAAGTACATGATTAAAAGCAAAAGAGAAAAAAGAAGCAGCAGCAGAAGAAGCCAAAATTCTAAATTCATTCATACTGAATACAGCTTATTTTAAACATTTTCATTTGTCCTTAATAAAAGACAAAGGTTTAAAAGGTAAAACTGTGAAAGTTTAAGACATAGCCACTCGTATAAGTCACTGAATATATAATAATATATGGCAACATCCAAAAGCCAGTTAGCTTAGCTTAGCATAAAAACCAAGACTCAAAGAAGACAACTTGGCATTGCTGCAAAGAGAAGAAAGTCCAGCTAATGGGATGACTGGAGCTCAGGTTCTTTAGTAATTTCATGTTGGTTTGAGGCTTTTTTTCATAGCCAATCCCATTAACATCCCATTTTGGGTTCCAATAAAAAAACTAATGCTAGCTCAAGTTTTTTAAAACGGTGGGCCACAATTTGACTCATGTCATAGTTCATGTTCAACTTTTTCCTACAATCTGAGATTTCCACATTATTGTTTAATCTTTATTTATATATTTCCTTCTTTGCAAGTTTATACTAAGAAAAAAGTATGTAAGCCAGAGTTTTACACTTACATACAGATATAATGTAGCAACAATCTTCTCATTTAACTCTCACCAAGACATCAGATAAGGAAATGATTTCACAAATGTTTGAACTGTTTCATTGAATAAACACACGGATAATTATTATGTTGCAGCAGTAAGTGCACACTCAGCACATCACAAAAAAAAAATATCCATGGAACCAGGAAAGCCCATTTGTCTCCCGATTTCACCTAATTTAGGTAAAAACACAGCATGCTTGTAGGTTTACAAGGATAGCTGATGCTGCCTCAGTGTGTTTTATCTGCACCAAGAGAAACAGCCTTGCAGAGCAATGTATTGCTTAAAGTTAGCCAAGAGCACTGCCTGATTTCACTGTGTAAATACAGGCATTAGCTGAGGTTTATTTGCACTAGTGTTGCTGATGTAAGTTTGTATTCAAATACAGGCGGTGAAATGGCAGAAAACAAAACAGAAATGTTCAAGAAATTATGTCAATTTTATTATGCAGAAAACTATGAGTGAGTCCACAGATAGATGGAATATAAAAGTATGTGTGTTGGTGGGGAGGGGGCTTTTCCCTTTCATCATTCCTCAGGTCCTTTTATTATTTTGCCAAGGCAAAGATGATCGTGCATCATGTGTTTGGGGGAGGGTCGATGTCGGCGAGTAGGATGGATCATCACTAGTCACGAGGGGCCACAGAGGTGACAGAGCTCAGTGACACAGTAATTAGCAACACAGTGGTCAGCCTGTGATGTAAAAGTGGCTGTACTGTGTACTGGTCCGCCCCGCAGCTACACAGACGCTGCGGTGCCTCAGGTCACCATGAACGCCCCGGTCATAAAGTGGTCGACATCACAAGCTTATTACCTCTGTGTGTCCCTGTGCAGCTAATTGTATGAGGGCCATTTTGAGCTTTTCACCAGCACAGTGAGGGCATTTGGGGAAAGTGAGGACATCTGGCCACCTCTCACTTCATCGCATCTACTCTAAGGCAGGTTGTAGGTTTTAGACATGGTTTTGAGTTAAATTAGTGCCCAGTTTAAGCTTTGATTAGGATTAGGGTTACTGTTAGGTGCTGCTTTGGTGTGTTTTTATATGGGGAGCCACAGGCTATAGAGATAGACTCTGTCCTCCAAAAGGACAACAGCTTATAGACTCACAAAAGTGTTGCCATGTGTCTGTATAACCTCTGGTTTCACTTTGTTACAAAAGTCATTACAAGAACTGAGGGTAGCCCGTAATACTGGTTGTTTAACACAAAAAAAGTAATGTATAACACATTAATTGCTAGTTTTCTTAAAAGGTATGCAATATATTTCTTAATTACTTGCCGGCGAATGTAATTCATTACACTACTCATTACTTAAGTTACATTAAATCCCCTTTCTCAATGAGGACACACATATCATCTTTTATCTAGTGTTTACCTATGAACACAAAGCAGAACTGAAAAGCACAAAGACACTTCAGAGTGATCATATGTATTGTAAACAAAGTAGCATTTGATCAGTTATGAATCAATGAGTTTCAGGTAATTTTCCATCTCTGTAAATGTATTATTTAAACTTTAGCCAGAAAATTATTACAACTGTTGCTGACAAGTACTCGTTAGCGTACCAGCAACTCTGTGATTAGCACTAAAGTTAAAGGGACAACTTTAGCTGAGAGAAATGTTGGTGGGGTTAATTTTTTGGTTTTTATACCCAAGAAAGGTTAAACAACAACAACAACAGCAAAAGCATCAAACTACATAAGTCAGGAGGAAATTAAAAGCATAAAGCAAAAGTTCAAGGTGAGCCAGTTGAGGCTTTTCTGAGGAATTTCACTAGAATGTCACTACAGGGACAGAAACAGGATTATTGGCAGGAGAACGCGGATGTTCACCTACTCCAGTCCATCAAACTTTTCATGTGACGAATGCTGGTAAGTTTTTCCCAAGTTCCATCCAGCTTGTTTTTTCCTTCTACTACTGGGCTGGTTTAGCCGGTCGAAGGAGCTCTCGAGAGTTCCCATATTGCACTCGCTTGCGTGTAACAGTGATCCATCCCATTTCCTGACTCATCATCCAAATCCTGCCGTTCACATCCTTTCTAAGCGACAAAGGGAGTGGCAACAGGTAAAGGAGGGACAGAAAGTTGCTTCAAGGCTGATCTGCAGTGGCGGTTGGTTGAGAGGCCTTTAGGTCTTTGGATATCCAGAATATTTCTGATTTTACAGGCAACACCTGTTTTTTCTTCCCGCTAAAAATTGAATGGCGGCTGAATATTACAACTTAATTTCCTAGTGCTGAGCAATGACCTGCTTTGGCACCATATTATAATTGACAAATTTGTCACCAGACATTTCTGGGTAAACTCAATAAAGCACATATTACATTCTCATGATGTGAGGATTGTGTTGGACTGTACTCGAGGTTGTGATCATATGATAGTCTATCCCGACCGGGTTAATTTCTCCATCAAATTAGCCTGCAGAGGTTACCCCATGACTATGTGCTACTGTCTTCTTTCATCAAAATGTGACTCTCATTAAAGTATCTGGTTTATGTAATTGATCCCTCTTTGCAGTCCATTTACAAACTAAAGCTGGGTAAAAATGAAAGTGATCATTCTTTTGAGTAACTCCACACAAACTAAACTGTTAAAGTTCTTTCATAACGTGTCACCTAACCTGTCTTGGTTTTTTTTGTACACCGTTGACTCAACTAACCGATCCCGTCTAAATTCTAAGGCAAAGACAGCCACAGCTTGAAATTCTGGTTATTAAACCGTGACAGTGGTTGTTGTTGACAAATGTACAGCAATGTGCAAACGTCTTCAGCTACCTCGCTTTTCCTCGTGGTTTCCTGGTAAGGAGAGAAAGAGGAGATTGAAGAGATTGATTGGTTTAAAACGTGCAAGCAAAACACGGAAATGCACTGTATAAGCCATAAAACAACTCATTCTAATGAGCTTGAAAGTTGCTCAGTTGTCTGTTGTGTGTAGACAACAACACAGGTTCATCCCTGGAGTTAGGCGCCCTTTTTTATGCCTAAATGATTCATAGGTCAGTGTTAAGAGACTTAACAAACAAGAAAAACAATCCCTCTAAAGATGGTTAGGTGCAAGGACTGGACTGAAAATCAGTGAAAAGGCAAAGAAAGAAAAACTTTAAACATTTGTTATTCTGTAGCAGCGGAGATGGGTTCACATAAAGGTGGAAAGTCAAAAACTGAGTCTGGTTTTTAATGTGAAATCATACAATGTAGATGGGTTTATCAAATGAATACACATTAAATGATAATAACAGTCAACCATTGAAGTTTAAGGCCAAAGGAAAATAGCTTGAGAACAAATGTAGCTTTACAGTGATGAGTGCCAAATACATGTAAATGAACAGGATGTAGGTATCAGCTGAGTGGGAGAGAGATGTGAGAGATTCTTGTGGGCTGTGGGGGGCTCTGAGTTTAATATTTGACTCCATCAGTCGTACTGAAGCGTTCACCCAGTCACGCGGTCCGCATTAGGACTGACAGCTTTGTTTAAAATCAACAGTAGTCCAGGTGCGGCGGGCAGCCATCTGCTGCAGTAGCCCACCTCCTCTGGCCTGTGTTGACACAGGGGCCACAAGGAGAACGCGCTGCTCCGCCAGACAGGGGATTTTACTTTTCAAATATAGCTATGACATTATAACGAATTTACTAAACAGTCATGTGCTAGCTAACGACCTAGCTTTCTGAATGTAAAGCTGCCTAAAATACATTATCTGCAAATGTAGAATCAGGTTAGCGAGCTTTATGGGTTCTACCATACTTATGCGAAACATAGAAGTCTCTTTTTTAAATTTACTTACTAAAAATTCTGAAGCTGCTGTCAGCAGTCATCAGCTATCATAATGTGGTGTGGAAACTTTTGTTTCTATATAGATAAAGGATAGAGATATAATTTTTTAAACTGTAATGGTGCTGATAGGTAGCTTGCCAAAAAGTGCAGTTCCTGGAGTGGACAGTCCTCAAACACTTTCATGGTAATGCTTGTTTTAAGGTAACAGAGCTTTGTCTGTTTGCATAGGTAATTGCCTACAGAGAGCCTGCGGAGAGGGGTTTTCAACCAACGCAAACATGCTCCCATGTAGTCCTTCAAAAACCCAACAGCACCCAGCTCGACCAAGCGTAGCGCAAATACTTATTGGTTGACAAGTGAAAGGGAGAAGTGCAAAAACAATGTTAAAGATCAAAAATATATATATATTAAAATACAGCATGACTCTGGTCTGCAAGAGTAGTTCCACTGCACACTTGAATTCCAGGGACAGTTATCAGCACTGTTCTCACATGGGATCAATCAGACATCTCATGGATTTTGAAGTCTGGCTGATTAAAGACAATTTAATTTTCAACAATGTGGAACATCTGCGTTCTTCCATGCAGCTCCATAGGGTAATGTGAACACTGCTGTCAGTCAGTGTTATTACTCAAGGACTCAAGGACGGTAGATTTACCTGCAATTGATAGACAGAAAAGTTGTATCAATCATTGTGGTAAAAAAGTGAACTATATATATTACAAAATGTCAAACTATCCCCTTTAAAAAGAGGAAATATTTTATATATATAACATAAATAGAGGTTGCAAATAGGATGTGCAAGAAAATTAGCTTTGCTTCTATGAACCTTGAACAATGTTTTGTATTATTTACTACATCTAAAAGGTAGGCATCTGGTCTCTCACATGATTGTATTACTTTACAGTCTGACGCTCAACAACCACATGATGACGCACACTTATACCCCCGTTCAATCCAGCTGATCCTCTATGACACATGATTTGAGTTTGAGTTATGTAAAGCTGTTATCTGAGTGGCCTTTGTCAACTTCTGTAAAATGCCATCTACCTCACCTATGGTCTTACAGAGAGTGGTGGAGCAGTTTCAAAGGAAACCGGCGAAGCTCCTTGAATGCATCAGCATCTGTTTTTAATGGATGGAGCCCATGTTGGTTAAAGTGGTCCAAGATGGCCAGATTCTTTCAAAATGAGGTTAACAGTGGGGTTAGCGTTCAGTCATCCACAGTGTATCTTTACTCCATCGTATTAGAAATAAATCTTTGAAAATGTAAACAAACAGCCCGTGAAGTGCCACGATCACTACTTGTGTGTGACTGTGTGAACCCACCCCCCGGACATTTTCTCTCATTTTTCTCAACATTTCTATTTACACTCGGCCTGCTCTGGCATATATCAGGACAAGAGGTCACTAAATAAGTTCAGCCATCATAACAAATTATCCATAACCAAAACAGTATGAGAGCAAATCAGCCATGACCAACTGGTTCAGCCGAACAACGATGCACAGTCCGCACAAACAAATATCACATCTTACTAACAAATACCTGCAGGGGGCTGGGGTGAGGGAGGGGGGGGGGGGAGGGAGTGACGGCAAATTTTATTTCGATTAAAAGTGAATTCTGAATGGAGAATCGAAGAATGAGGATGAGTCGGAGGATGTCAGCAGGAAGTAAAAATGTCAGAGGAAGAAAACTAAGAAGAGTGGGAGGAAGCGGGAGACTGAGAGATCTTTGAGACCACACAATGTCTGCTTTCTGTTTGTCTCATCAGTGTAGCACATCTTAAGACTGGAGAAGGACTCCATTGTGCAACCATCCAATGAGGGTTTTCAATCCAGAGCTGTAGAGGGACAGTTAGTGGCGAGACCATGCTGTGGAGCGCCACAGGAAGACAACTTATCAAGGTCGCTCTTCTGACCCCAGTTTCCTGCTCAACAGAATGACCGATTGTCTGATCGGGCTCGCATCCTAATTACTTTTCTCACATCCAGACACTTCTTGCTTCCATAGCTGGGCTTTTCATTGCAGCTTGCTTGACAAAACTCTCATTTATTCCTGTATTTAACTCCTCATTAGCATTTTGCTCCTTGCCTTCTCTTTCTTCTTCATAAGTGCAGGATGAATGTTTCTTCCATTGCTTCTTCTTGTCTCTCTACACTCTTAAAGTTTATCTGACCACAAGCCAGCCCTTCCTCGCTGCTTGCGGCAATGTTGCATCCTGTGTCTGCAGTAGTTGGGCAAGATGGAGATCCTATTTCTTCACTCTTCTTTGTATGTCAGTCACACGACAACACTTTAAGTTATGACCCACACAAGACTACATGTAGATTAGTCTGAGTTAAATCATCCCCTAAGATTAGAAGACGGTGCTGTATGGTTGGTGTAATTCTCCTTCATGTCTCTGACCAAGGCACTGGCTTTTAGCTGAAGTTGCCCAATGCATGTGGCTGCTTACTGCTCCGAATGCTCAACATTAATTAAATGCACTGACTGGATTTCCCAGCAGGGATCAATAAAAAATCTTTTGACCATACATGTATATATATGTGTGGCTATACAACATAAATCAGGGTTATAGTGTGTGTTTTTCCATACAGGTTTGCAGTAGTTATTTCAAGCAGAGAAATCCAAAAAACTGTTTTCTTTGCAAAAAATAGAGCGTCTTCTTTGTGGTTTCTGGTTTCTGGGTTCAGCTGAGCTCTCCAGCAGGGATGCTGGTTTCTTGCCTGTAGCCTTCTGTTCCTGTTTTATCAAAGGTAAACTGTGTGACAATGTTTGTGTGTGTGTGAGTGTGAATACTTGTGTTTGGCAGTGAAAGTTTGACTTAGCTGTGATGTTAGAGTTAATGCCCCGACTGGTCATGTGGCCGTGAATGGACTCTGAATGCCCAGAGTCGCTCTCACACTTACATCCTCCAAAAGCAAAAGCGTGAAAGAATGTTGAGAATGTGTGGCTTTGGCGTCGTCTACATGCTTTGGAGAGTCTCCTTTGTGTTATTTACTGGTAGCGTGTTAAAACCGTTTCCTTTGTACTGTAGATCTATAGAGAGCACCAGCCTCTATTTAGAAATATAAACACACACACAAACCATACGTGTTTCTGCCCCACTGTCTTAAACCAAATACATTTTCCAAGTGGACATTAGAAAAGGCAATTTTGGACCCTGTGGGCCCCGTCTTAATGAAAGGGAAATTGCTGCTGTGTGGGAGTGCTGAAACGTGAGGTTCTGCGAAAAATTAAAAAACCCATTAATAGTCTCCAGAGAAGCTAATGTTTTTTCCATCCTCTTCGGTGGTGTTTTTCCATGTCAGACTGCGGAGACATCACGTTGGCAGGCACCAAGGCTCTGCTCTGCTTTGCAAATATGCATGGAACAGGCTCTGTAGTGGCCCATTATCTTGTACCTGTGCCAAACGTGGGTGAATAGGACACAACGTTACACAAGCTCAGGCAGGTCTGTGCTCACACGTAGTGCAACTTCAAGGTAAGAATAGAATGCAAAAATAAAAAAAATGCCACCACATTCCAGAGATGGTGCTTGTGTTTATTCAAGCCTTAAAAACAGCAAAACAGCCCAGAGTAATCCTTCATAATATTGCTGAAATTGAGAAATAGCATGGATGGACTGTTTTTACTGATCTCCTGCAATCAAGAATTCATTCATAAATTCACAGAAATTATGTGGGAAAAATGTGAGAAAACTTGTGTTGGCACAGGTTTGATACAGATGGATATTTGCCTCATGTAGGAACACACAAAAAACAAGCTGACCTGCTACAGATAAAACATTAAACCATCAGATATAAGCACAGAGTAGTGTGGCAATTTAGCTCCTAATGAGGCATTTCTTACACAGTGGCATTGGATTACTTGCAAAGGCATGTGTTGTACTGAACAGAGGAAGTAGGGTCTGACCTAAGGGGCCCTATTTGGCTATGAGAACCAATGCAAAGCCTCCTGGGATATTTAGACCATGTCATCTCAACTGTTATGATTCCCACGAACTTAAGACACCAGTTTATAATTGTGAAAAGCAGCTGTGTGACTCCTAAATGCAGTTTGTACACACCAAAAGGATGAAAAAGTTCTCATGGACTTGAAATTAGACTGAATATATGTATATATATTTCAATTACCTATATCAAGTCGACAGACAGACAGACAGATAGATAGATAGATAGATAGATAGATAGATAGATAGATAGATAATAATAATAATAATAATAATGGATACTTTATTGATCCCCATGGGGAAATTACTTGTTTTTCTCTGCATTTGACCCATTCACTCAGTGAAGCAGTGGGCAGCCCACTAAGCAGGCGCCCGGGGAGCAGTGTGTAGGGACGGTACCTTGCTCAGGGGTACCTCAGGGTAGCCGTTAAGTGGATTCGAACCGCCGACCTTCCGATCATGGGGCGACCACTTTACCTACTGAGCTATAGATAGATAGACTTCCTGTCCCAGTCCTGATGAGTTAAGTTAAGACAGTTAAAGTTTTTTCCCCTAAAGGAATCAGTGATGTTGCACTTTCTGTTTCTCTGAAACATGGAATCCAGAAACTGTTGGTAGCCCAAACAGCTCAGTGAGTCAGTCCTTTGGAATTCCTTCAGAATCCAGTGTAAATCATCAACATTAGTTTTATTAATGTCATATATATTACTGTCATCCGATATCCCAGCATTTTGATGCCATGAACACAAGTTTCCTGATCCACTCCAAGGGTAGGTAGTGGTTACCTGGGGGTTTACCCACTGTAAAATGGAAATAAATTGCCAGATTATGCTATTTAATTTTCCTATTTCCAAGTAACACTGATTCACTTGGATCTACATAACTGTCAACAGGAGTTTGATGTACAAGGTAAAAACACCAACTCTCTGTTCTAAACTATCTGAAAAGTAAATTACTAGAAAAATTCTTCTTCAACAGAACTAAAAAGAAAATGAAAGAAATTGTACGTTGCTAGATTTTTCCCTTTGTTGTATTTTCAGAAAACAATAGTCACTGGTGCTACAGGAAACTGAGAAGCCCTACTGACTCTACTTGTTCTACGTCTTGTTACTGGACAGCTACTGTTTTCATAATCCTGCCTACGCCCAGGACAAGCACTAAATGGCCAGTAACCTTTCAAAGATTTTACCTGCAATTTGATGGTCAGAAGTTTAATTACTGGCCCTACAGACCAGCCAGCATCAGCAGTAGAAACTTCCACCCCTGAGACCACAGAAAGACTAAAAGAGCAAACCGTGCTGAAAAACAAAATTGTCTGGTTACAATGTAGATTTTAGCGCTCACATGAGCTTGTGTGTATGGCAACACAAAAAAATTACACGGCTGAGGAGTTTGGCAAATTTTGTCACCTCATCCATCTACTCCTTTTATTTACTAACGTGATAATTACATGATTACATTCGTGAACATGATTTCATGCTGGCACCGAAGCTCCCGGTGAGGACCAGGACTAAAATTCCCAGCTAAACTTTTAATTAGCAGGAAATATGTTTTGTGTCCACTCTGTTAGACTGGGCCACCCTGTAAGCGTGCGATGCTTCAACAGATCTGCCTCAGATCATCTCATGTGCCAAGTTCATGAATGTTGTTTACGACAACTGTTAGTAACAGAGTTGAACTTGCTCTAAGCAGAATGTGGGTGGCAGCCATTCTGTTGAAACTGGAGTCATTTTAAAAGGACCTTCTACTCCTTAAGCAACCTCACCTCTGTGCCCAGTGAACGTGCTCCTCTAAAGCCTTTACGTGCTTTCAGAAGGAGGCAGTGGAATCAGCTGGATGGGTAATGACACATAGTTCTTAGCTACATCGGTAAAGATCGGTAAAGATCCTACACTAATACAGAGAAAACCCCAACATTTAAACGACCCCCTATGAACAAGCCCTTAGCAACAGCGGGAAAGAAAAACTCTCTGTTTAACAGGAAGAAACGTGTGAAAGAATCAGGCTCGGGCAGCCATCTGCTGAAACTGGTTCTGGCCTGTAAATAGCTATAAAAGATGCTCCTGCTTTCACATCTACTGCATGTAGTGGGATATGTTCAGTAGGCAAAATGCCATTGAGGTGATTAATGTGTTGGATTCATTGTTTCTTGTGTCCTTTTCTCTCATTCCCACTGGAAACTAACATGCGCCTTAAATATAATGAGCTCAAGGAAGAACCAGAGAAAAAGAGCACACCCAGACGATTTGCTGAGATTCTCTTCACAAAGACGCTCTGTTTAGCTGCCTTTTAGAAACTATCATGTGAATATTGTAACTGCTTCATGATAAGAGCTCATTTTATCCCCAGTGAGTGCTCAGCAGTAAGCCCCCAGTGACATTCCATCAGGAGACCTTGATAAACAGGCCAAGACAAACAGCGCCCAGTTAGAGCCATCTTTCTCTCCTCTCCTCCCCTGTCCTTGATATCAGGCATGATTGGTGAGTCTGGCTGCAGCAGAGAGCATGGGAAATCCCATTGGGGGAAAATTCTTTATCTTTATATGGTCTGGTGTAGTTTCTCCTCTGAATTGATGAGCAAAGTGAATTTGTAAAGGCAAAGGTGAAGTGATTGTTAGCTTATCTTGGTGCATATGCCACTCAGCATTTTTCTCCCTTTGCTTGGTGAGCACAAGATTAAGTATACCATTAAGTAAAGTGTGTGGATGAGTTGGTACCACCTATAAGGCTGGACCACAGTAAGAGCAGAGCCCAGGTTAAATGAGGCAGGGAGCTATTAGCGAGACGTTCTTCATAAAGCAAAGAGAATAAATGTGTGCACCATCTGCAGCCAGCTGCTTCGCCTCCTCTCACCTTTTACTGCAGACACATGGGGAATTACCTCATTGGGAACACAGCACTCTGTTGATACAGCCTCTGATTCTGGCCTGTAAATAACTTTGTTGTCCTGGTTAAAGCCTCTCTAATGGATTCAACTTTTTGTTGAGTAAGAACATGAGTCCCATGGTATCTAACAAAGTACTGGAATGACTATAGCTCTGCGCTTCCTACACGCTATCAATTTATCTTTTTTTTTTTTATTATACCCCAGTTACACTGAACCATCCATCTACAACCACCATCTCATGTGCCCATTTCTAATGAAAATAAATGAAACCACATTCATTTGCTTTATAGGAGAGGACGCTTAAAGCGTCCTTTAACCGACCAGACTGTGGAGATTTATTATCAGTGTAAGGAAACTGAGATAATGATGGCAGAATGTGTTCCAAATGTCTCTGGGAATTTAAAATAACCAATGAAAGGTATACATAAGAGCAGGTAGAGTTTGGGTTTTTATAACTTCTTTATTTTCAGCATATTAAAAATGGGAAACAGTCATATAAAAATAAAGTGACTCTGAGGATTGTTCAGTCTGTAAATGGCTCCACATGAAAATGGATGTCAGATGTAGCTGATAATATTTTTGCAGATTATAGGCTGCCGGCTGCCTGACTTCATGAGAGCTGCAAAGCGGTAGAAGTCCGCATCAAGCTCATTAATGCACGCGTGCGACTGGTGGAAAAACGGAACTTTGGACTGTGCTGCCACAACCGGACAGGACAGACGTTTTGCAGCATTGTCAGTTCTGTTAATCTGAGATTCAGTGGATCTCATCCTCACTTTGTCCTCCACACTCTTAGACAGTCCAACTAGTTTCCTCCTCATATTGACGAAGAAGGCTTTTCCCAGCCTAGGCCTTGAAGTTGGCTTCAGGTTGGTAGGCTCTGGACATTCTGGCAAGTCCATCCAGTTCTGTATGAGATCTGCAAAGCTGTTGTCACCTAAAACCAGAGGTTGGCGGTTGCGCCCTCTGGTCAATAAAGAGTTTGTCCAGTCCTCTGGGTCACTGGCCTCAAATGATGTCCATGTCTCCAGACAAACGTCGGAGGTGGATTTGGGGCGAATACGTCCGCTTGGCAATCTTTGTGTGCGCATGCAGGCTGAAGATGACACCCGCACATTCCTGGTCCTCCTCAGATATACTCCATCATCCTGCCACGAGGCCTCGGAGTAGCCTGAATCAAACTCCAGACTCTTGTGACTGCTGGGAGAGGCCGTGCTCAGCCTGAACCCAAACCGGCTGCTGGAGTCGTCCTCATCCTCTTCCAGAGGACTCGCCAGGCAGCAGGCAGAGTCGTAGGTACTGGCTGTGCTGGCATCAGACATCCGCAGGCGTGCGCGTTGCTCCCGTTGCAAAGCTCGCTGCTGACAAGCGCGTGCCAGTGCCGAGTGTTGGACTAAGGCTGGGAGTTGAGCGCTGATGGGAGCAAGGGGGCGCCTGGCTGCAGGGCAGCTTTTCCAAGGTTGTTTTAAATCTTGCAGTGACCTCATCATATACTGCATCTGCTCCCGTAGGCAGTCACCGGAGTCACTTAGGCAAAGCTGCAAAGAAAAGACAAAGAGTGTTAAGAAGTTGGCAATAAGTCATATGATATGGAGCATGAATAAAGCTAACAAAAGAAGATGACTGATAATCATTAATCCTTTTTAAATGGAGTGCTGGGTAAAGGTAGGAACAGGGACTACTTTTGGGACATGTTCAAACTTGCTTGGAGTACATTTCAGCCTATGAAAGAACATCTTTTCCTATTGTAATCTTTAAGGTCAGCTGACCTGCTGTTCAAAGAGTGCAGTTCTTCAAGAAGCCAATTTCAAAAACAAAGGCTATATGTTTGTCCGTTAATTCACTGAACCACACCAACAACTAATTTCATTGACTCAGAAATGATTCAACTGACAACCCAGACAAATGTTATTCCAGAGAGAGAAAAAGACGTCCTGCCCAAAGTGAAGCGACCTGCACACAAAAAGGTGATTTCGGCTTAGCTACAGGGGTCCTGTTTCTTTAAGGGTGCAACATGCCTGCATATTAATTTTACCAGGGTAATACTCCTGCTTCCTCTCTGACTCAAGGAGCGGATTGGTCAGAATCAGCCAGTGGACACTGGTGGCTCACTCAAACTTAAACAAGAGGTGATGGAGTAGCAAAAAAGGAAAAGTGGGGTCTCCTTTTTTTAAACCCACTTTAATTCATAATCCTATGAAAGGATAAGCAGTACAGGAGGAAACCTGACACAGTCCAATACCCGCCACCACAACTGCAAGGTAATTGCAGGATTCTTGTCAATACAGTAACCTCTGAACCTCTATGACCTCTCATCTCCTAGTCTACTGCAGAATTTGACCCTGTTGCAAGACCTTCTGCCCCCATTTTGCTTTTTATCATAACTCTGCAAGCTGCTGCACAAAACGTAAGGAAGTAAGGAACGTGCACAGGAGGATTATCAGCAGGTAGCCTATATGAAGTATCGGACAACATGTTCTATCACGGAAATCAAGCAACGTCCCAGTTGATGAAAACAGTGAATGTCTGGTAAACAGTTAAACTTCACCTTGTTTTTATGTGAGGACAGAATGAACTCTTATCATTGTTAGGGGAAACCAATGCTATGTGCAAAACCCACGATTTAACATGTTCCACGCGTGGAAAGACTGACTCTACTAGCCTATTCAGAATATACTACAATGGTTTCGGGGTTTACACTTTTATAATAAAATTAATATAAAGCAAACTTACCATCTCTTTTCCTTTCATCTGTAAAACTTTATATCTGCAAGAAAGAAAATGATGGAGTGGATTTAATGCAGCGCCCCACAGACATGAAACCCCTCATAACTAATAAATAACACTTCATGAAAGTATATAATAACAAGAGTTTAGGCTACACAGCGCTTACCTTGAACGTGACAGCTTCGTCCCATTAAGAGAAAATTGTCCCGATTCGTTCAAAGCAGTCGCGGGATTTAGTGTCCCCAGTAAGGAGTCAGCCCTTTCGGCTCCAGTCGCTTGATATGCTGAGTGAAAATTTCAGCCCCCTTGGCCTCCTTTTACAGCTCCGCGCTCTGCAGCCAGTTACAACCACTCGTGTCTGAATGAGCCAATCAGGGCGCAGGATGCCCGCAGAGCTCATTTGCAAAACAGCAGGAGAGAAAAAAAGATACTTCTGTAGAATAGCACCCCCACAACTCAATTCAGATTTTTTTAAACATACCCTTCATCATAAAACACCGTTGTCGTGTAATGTTTGAACGCAAAGACCTGGGAAGATTTAACCCAGACCTAGAGATTACTTTAGTGGGCCTGTAGCATTTATAAATGATGTTATGAGATTATGAGAGATATGAAAAGTCTTTCTTTCTATCGCTCCCAGAAATAATAATAATAATTCAGCTTTTACTTCATTTTAATTCACTTATTTTGTTGAAAATGCGATCATAAAATCGCTTTCTGGCTTCAGAAAAACAAACTAAACAAAACTGCAAATAGTAGAAGTTTTAAGAAGCTTCTGGTTTTTTTGTCAGAGCAAACCCCTAACTTATCAGATGGTAAAAAAAAAAAAACTCTTTCTTTTTGACTGCGACTGACTGCTTCATATCCCCTGTGATGCATTTATACGTAATCAAACACTTTTCACTGTGTTTCCTTTCCTAGCCCCTTTTTCTTTCCCACATGAGTGTTTTAATCCAAACCTTAGCGCTCTTTTTCAGATTACTTCTAATTTTTGTGGTGCTTGTTCAATTGGTGGCTCATTGCACTCTCATCCATTTATTCAGAAGCAAAGTAAGTGCCCGAGTGTAAATGTAACTGCATGCCACCACCACAACAGTCATTTGGCACCCCACCTTCCATTCAAAATAATGCGTATGCAAATCCAATGGGCTAAGGCATGCATTAAGTTGTTGGTCTTTGGGGAATGATCCTGATGGCCCACTGTTCATGTGCAGATTAGTGCTCACAGCAAGCCTCAGAATAACGGAGCCAGTTTACCTGTTCCAGAGTTAGATTTATACGAAAACTTGGCTTTGTGCATGAATCTATCTACCTGTGTTTGTGTGCGTGTGTGGCTCTGAATCTGCCATCCAGAAAAAAGTGAATTGTCCTGACAATCTAATCCTCACAAGACTGTAAATGGTTCATTTTATAGGCTACTATCTGAGTGCAACCTGTAGGTTTTAAAGAACGCCAGGCTTTTAGCAATGGGAATTATTTGTTTCCCCCCAAAATTAGTGACTTCAAAAGACTCCCATTATCAGTGGTTCCCCTTAAGAGTCCTTCTGTGTCCACCACACATCCCATACACTTTACAGGATGAATTAAGTAATTAACTGCACTGTGCTTTAAATGGAACTGTGATTATTTTTCTGCACAGGCAGAGCAATGCTGCTCTCCTAAATACCTAATGGACTGACTTATTGTACAAGCTGATACTTAAGCAAATCTGACTCTCCCCAATCAGACCAGAGATGAACTGCTTATTATCTTCATTATAGTCATCCCATTGCCTATGCTCAGTTTTCTCCTGTCATTTCAAATCTCAAATGTTTTAGGATTTATGTTCATTATGGAAGCTGCTTGAGTAACTGAGTCAGGGCACACAAGATAAACTTTTAATTCACTTTTAGGTCCTGCTGGAGGCTTTCCAAATTCTTTTATTTTAAACCTGAGCTACATGCAAGTGCTTAAAGTTGTTGTTCAAAGATCAGGGGGACACTTAATTTAACCAGATGTTGATCTTAGCAGATTAAAACAGAAAGCTATATATAAAAATAATCAAAACATCTGCTAAAATGGCCTAAAGTCATATATAAAACATCACAAACACACAATACAGTTTTTTTTTCAAGCTTTAGGAAATGTGTAGTTTTATTCTTTAAAAAAGGCTAAGACGAACTTCTTGTTTCACTTCTGGGTACAAAATCATTCATTTTATTCTTGTATGGCCTAATATGCACTGTTAAGTTAGCTTTTCTTGGTCTTTATGGGGTGAGGATGATTCATATATACTCTTATTGTGTGTGACATAGAAAAGTCAGAGAGCCAGAAAACAAACTCTAAGATGGCAAGATCAGTCGAGATTTGGTGATGTGCGTGTGTGTGTGCGTGTTCAAATAATTTCCCAGCCATTGTTTCCATCATAAATGTTCAGCCCACAAGTTCACAGTTATTTTGTGGTTCTTTATAATTCCCAAAGAGGAATTGTAAATCATTGGATCAGAGTGACAACAAAAGATTCAAAATGTAAATGCACCGATCAGTCATTTAACACCTCACCTGCCGTTTACATTTCGTGAATAGATGTCTATGCAAATCTGAATGACGGATTCATCCAGACAGTTGGGGAGCAATCCAACATTAAGTAGCATATGAGCATTTGCAACGGATGAGCACTTAAAATAAAACTGAAATAACTGGTGACTGCACAGAGACTTTGACATCATACCTGATGATTAAAGGACCTACTGTGTGCCTGAGACTTCACCCTGTCTTCAATTAACAGAACCGGAGCGCCCTCTGGAGAAAATACTTTGCAAGGGAAACTGGCTTGAAGAGTACCAAAGGGTCATGCGGATTTTTCTGCATGCAGCTAACAAGCATTTTTACATTACCACTCCTGTCAATAATAGATTCCTTTACTAAACCTACAGCAATGCAAATATGCAATATAGCATTATGAATGTCAGTATTATTATATATGTGCTTTATAGGCCATAAAAAGTCTAA
The DNA here is from genome assembly GCF_057381845.1 of Rhamphochromis longiceps. NCBI lineage: Eukaryota > Metazoa > Chordata > Actinopteri > Cichliformes > Cichlidae > Rhamphochromis > Rhamphochromis longiceps. Next base: position 21,003,816 of record NC_140561.1, read on the forward strand.
CAAGCTTTGTCACAATTTCCTCCTGAAGGATCATTTCAGGAGGAAGTCACAGCTTTGGTAAGACTGTATTATTAGTATGCCACAAGCTAATGTGAACTTTTTGCTGTTTTCTATTCCCACCTTATCACGCTCATCAATAACAATAACAATATCCCAGGCATTTTCATATCCAGGTAAACTGAACGTTGCCGCTGCCATTTGCTAATCAAAAAATCTGAGTGGTGAAGTGTTTATGCAGTCAGTTTTCAATAAATAGCAGATGCATCTGACTGTGTGGTTTTTAAGACGCAACATATTTCTCTAGACCTGCAAAGTACAATGTAAACCTTTTCTCCAAAACAGTCTCATCTGCTTCTATAGTTTCCCCTGTAGAAGCTACAATCGAAATGTACTATATATGCTATATAGCAAGAACAGCTGCAACGAGACGTTTTCTGTTTCCTGACAGTGTTAAATGCTTTTGGTGGTGATAGTTTTGTTAGAGACTGACCAAAAAAGTTGAATAGTCTGTAAATATTTGTTGATCAGCTATTATCTCTATATGCATGTGTCCACCAGATGGCAGTCTCAGTGTTTTTAAAATTCGTGCATGCCTCTCGCATCAAACAGAAGACATTATTGAAGCAATAAAAAGCTGTATATAGCAGGTCTCTTACTTTCAAATTAAGAAGTCTTCCTCCTGTAAATGAAAAGAAACATCAAGCACAAGCAAAACACTTTTTAACACTTGTGTTTAACCCGTGAACGCCTAGTGTTTTATATGAGACGCGCAGATTTTTGTTTTTGAGACTTCTACGACATCAGCGAGATTTTCCCCCTGAAAAATCTAAATTAATAGAACAATAAATTTTTCAGCTTTTTTTTTTTTTTTTTAAATAAAGGCAGATGTAGCAAATACGATAAAAATGAAAACTCATGGCAATAAAAATGTAATTAATTTTTTAAACAAATTTGTCAGACTGTTCCATAAACTCCTGGCTTTCTGGCAATTATTTCATGGTTCAGGTTTTAAAGGGCTAATGCAGCACTCCTTTAGTCTTTTTTGGTCTAATATAAGGAGTAGCTTATGCCAAACAGATGCATGTTTACCAACACTGACTGTTGTACACATTACTGTGCAAAAGTACTGTAACCCCTCGTTTCTTTGTATTTTGTTTGGGAAATGGGTGCAGCAATTTTTGTGATTAGAAACCTATAAATACAGTACATCAGTTCATCTTCCAACAAGCTTAAAAATCATTCTTTGGTTTATTTTTCAACACAGCCTGAGCTCTCTTGGTCAAGCTTTCTTGCAATTTCTGTAAGTAGTCTTCAGGAAATGTTTTGCAGGCTACTTGAAGGACATTCAAAGCTATTTTTTAGATGTTGGCTGCTTTTGTTCTGTTCTTTGTCAAGACGAGCACACACTGGTTCAGAGTAATTGAGGTCCGGGCTCTGAGGAGGCCAATCCATAACCAATAGTTACACATATTTTCTAACCAGGTAATCTTTTACCAGATGTGGGATCACTGTCATGCTGAAAAAAGAAGCCAATCCCAGTACGACACTTTCCAGATGATATTGCACAGTGGGTTAAAATCTGATGGCATTTTCCTCTGTTCATAATTGCGTCACAATTTTGACAAGATCCCCAACACCACTGGCTGTGTAGACACAACACTGGTTGATACCTTGAATTTACTGCTTGAATAATTCATTGGTCGGTGTTAAAAAAAATCCTCTGAAAATTAGTCAGTGACAAAGACTGGAATGAAAAAAACAAACAAACAAAAAACAGCCAAATGTGCAAATGAAAACTTTGAAAGACCTCCAGAAAGCCCCAAAGCCCGGAGAACTATTTAATCAAGCGCACCTAAAAAGAAAAATTACAAATTAGTCACCTTGGAAGCAAAACAAAGGGGGGGTGGTTCAAGACTTTTGCACAGTACTGTAGCTTTGTTACAGTTCACTACATTTGCCAGCTTTTGATCAGCTGCTCTAATGCTAAAGTCAGTCATCTGTGGAGAATTTAAGGCCAGGAGCATTCTTTGCTTTTACCGTGTCCAATTGACATTGATGAACACAAAGATATGTATTACTGGAGTTTAGTTCTTCCTCCGTGGCTGAAACCATCTAATCAAAACCTGCTTAGCCATGATATTAAAAACAACCCTTCGGTTATTTTACTGGTGTAAAACCATCAACCCTTTGTTTGAATCATCTGTACAAATTTACAAAAAAATATAGTATCAAAGCTCTCAGTGAACATTTTATTCAGTTATCACCTGAAACATGAACTGGCAGCAATATTAATGTAACACAACAGACAGGAAACCCCAATATACCGAGTCTGGTGATGTCTACTTTTATTTAAATTAAATCATAAAGGAATTTTTAAAGCATTTTATTATTTACCAAAAACACTAACCTCTTTACGGAATTAGATTTTTGTCTCTCATTAACAATCACAATACTACTCAGAGATTCTAGGCAGCAGAGCACAGTAGGTCAAACAGTTCTGAAAGCATTTCTAAGAAATGGTTGTAAACAGAAGTCAAGGCACAAATATACTGCAACAGACATGGAAATGATACTATAAAAGTGAAAGAATGTTAGGTACACACATACTTTAAATATTGTTTAGAATTGAGCCACAATTTCCCCCCCAGCAGGTGAAGCCATTTTTTCTTTTTTAGCTTTTTAATTTTTTTTCCTATTTTTTTTGTTTTTGTTGGAATGTTACATACTTTGTGTGGATTACAGAGCTAATATTTGCCAAGTTGAGTCATGCAGAATATATACTTTTTGCTATGAATGATGAACTGATGTAAACATTATAACAAAAGCACTTTTTTATGAATCATATTTTATGTCCATGCCTGTGCTTCAGCTCTTAAAAAATAAGCATCATGTGATTAAAAGGTTAATAATTTGCACATTGGAATTTCTAAAAGTAAAATGAATGCATATATATATATATATGCAAAAGAAAACATTTCCCCTCCTCTAGTAATTGAAAATAAAGAAAAACAATAAAATAGATGTTGATTTTTGTGGTCATAGCCCAAAGAGTTAATAACACGAGCAACTGGATCAGCAATTGTTGAAAATCTGCAAGGCTCGTCGGGTTTTCAGTCTCTTAGGTGTCTTTTTAAAAAGCAGATCAAAGCATAAATCGTGGTTGGCCAGTGCAGTCATTCATGATCCGTGTATAATCCCCCATCGCTATGGTCAGAGCGGTTCAAGTAATCCTAACAGAAACACAGAAAACAAACAAAAATATCTCAGTCACTTTGGTTTATGAATCCACATGGCTCTTAGTGACTTCAAGTCCTTTCTTCTTTTGACTCACCTCGACTCTCAGACTGATTTTCAGAAAAGGCCACAGTCCTTCAGGTTGTTCTTGATGATGACATCGGTGACGGCATCAAACACAAACTGCACGTTCTTGGTGTCAGTGGCGCAGGTGAAGTGGGTGTAGATTTCCTTGGTGTCCTTCTTCTTGTTCAGATCCTCAAATTTGGTCTGGATGTAAGTCTGGGCCTCCTCGTACGTGTTGGGGCCTGAGAAAAGTTTCAGGAGAGCTTAATCAGTGTGGAAAAGAAGTCAAATCTTTTTGCTGATAGGCAGAGACAGTTTCACTTGGCACTCATCCAAATCAACTCTTTTCCAGCAATTCCTACAAATCAAGTATTATTATTTCCTTATCCTGCATTGTAGTTGTGCACGTAGTTGCAACTTGCACCTTTATGCATGGGCAGTCTGTTACATTTAAGTCAAAGAAACCCCCGTTTTACTTAAGGACCCCGAGGAATGTTGTTTGCACTTTTCCTTTCTCACATGTAGCAGACGAGAGTTTACTGCCTGCTTCTAAAGAGTTCTCAGGTGAAGGATTTTCCTGATTAGAGCACGCAGCAGGAAGGACACATGGAGTGCATTTGCTTACACTGTACCGATGTGAATCTTTTAAATTTCATATTTTCATTAAAAATGGGGGCACCTTTCTTGTGCCAAAACAGTACGCTCATTTCTGGCTTAGTGGAAAGCAAGTGGGGAGGAGGGGAGTATAATTTGCATCCAGAAGATTTAAAGAAGATTTTGGGAAAGTGTTGTAAAAACACCTTCAGATTTTGTTTTCTAAAAAGTTGCTCATTTCTGACACATGAATTGACTGATAATGCACAAGAAATACAAACTGGGGCTAGATTTTGTTTCATGATTTCATGAAAAATACAGGTTGGCAAGTGAAAACAAGTCTCAAAACAGGTTTTTCGTGTTTATCATTCTACACAGTTGCAACGTTATCACTGGGCTTGCTATAAAGAATAAACACAATGACAAATGTGTTTATGATTGTGTTTGTACTGAGGCAGTCATACATACCAGTGTACTCAGGGAAGCAGATGGTCAAAGGGCTGTGAGCAATCTTCTCCTGAAACAGGTCCTTCTTGTTGAGGAACAGGATGATGGACGTCTCTGTGAACCACTTGTTGTTGCAGATTGAGTCAAAGAGCTTCATGCTTTCATGCATCCGGTTCTGGGTGGGCCGGGCACAAATGCAGAGATAAAGAGATTATTAGAGAACACTACGAGACCACACAAAGGAAATGAATTCACTGAAACCTCGGCCCTCCTTCCAGTTCTTTTCATTTTCTTGGGACTGGACTCCAATGTGAAGTTCAGCAACTGTTTTCTAAGTGTTTACTCACCATCTCTTCATCCTCAGCTAGGACCAGATCATAAGCACTCATGGCTACACAGAAGATGATGGCTGTGACTCCCTCAAAGCAGTGGATCCACTTCTTCCTTTCTGACCGCTGGCCTCCAACATCAAACATCCTGTACAAACAAACGCAGTGTAAACATATTCCTATGAGGTGGATGGGACTCAGCAATGAAGGAAACATTTTTAGGTCTCTCGACCTAGTTTCCCACTTCTGCCTCTCTTCAGGCCTCTGCATTTCCCTGCCTCCTGAAGGCATTTCAGCACAGTGCAGCTGGTAACAAGAAGACTTAAGGATGACGCATGGTGCGGAAGGTTTCTCACTCAGATTATGTATAATTTATTCATGAAGATGGAGAGGACTTGGATGCACGAGCGAGGATGCTCATCTCGACTGTGCCAGACTCAATATTCCTTCTTTTCAGCTTCTCAGAAGATATAGTTGACCGTTTGTGACATTTTAAAGCAATACTCATATTATGACAGTATTCTTCCTGCTGAGCAGAATTTGATTCACTACGCAGCACTTTGGCTCTCCCAAAACGGCCAGCTTTGTGCCGACTGAAGCAGGGATCTTTAGAACAGTGACACACTTTACACTGTTTACCCCACCAGTGTGCTCATCCACAGCACTGCTCACATAAGTCATATATATCATACACTCCAGCACGAAAGAGACTGGATTAGGTAAACACGTCTGCATGGATTTGGTTAATGTCCTTTACAAAGGATTACTTTATATATCGAGACACGATGTGACGCCTTCCACATGGGAGCCACACACTGACACGCTTATTTACAGTAAACTGAGTGAAGAGGTGTTGAATATTTTACAAATACTTTCCCCTGTTGTTTGACTACTGTGCGCATCAGATATGAAGTATAATGTGGTTGTGTGTGGTTATAGCAATGGGGGTAACACCACTAGCAATAATCACAAACAAAAACATTTCTGAGAAGCATGGCTAGAAATCAGTGTTCAAATTTCCAAAACAGCAACAGTTTGCATTCCTGCAATTATTCCACTGATGTGTATAATCCTGCAATGGCAACCATTCAGTCACTAAAATCTCACACGTTCCCACAGTTTACTCGCAATCACTGATATCGATCTTTGCTCATCACTGAAGGTTTTCCCCTCTTTTTTTTTTACCCTATGAATCGTAAGTAGAAATGTGACATTACAGTACAGTAATGGATGGCATGAGCTGTTAAAGGTTAAATAATACTAATAATAATGGCCTCAATTGTTCAAATGAGCAACTGCTCTGCAAACTGGAAAATAAATAAATGTTTTCCTTTCTGAGAATTTTATGACTTTCAGTAAAGAAGAAACATTGTGTGCTGCAAAGAAGCCACAACAGTTACAGTGCAAATATAAAAGCATGATTCATAAGCCCATAAACACACTTTCTTGGCTGCTTTGGCAATATTCAAAAAGTTACTAGAAGTAGTGGAGCCCAAACTCTTTGAGGTCATGTATATCATCATATATACATGACCTCATCATTACTTGACTTAAGCCTTTATCAGTGAGGAATCATTCACAGTTACTTCATTTGCATTATAACAACTGAAAAAGCTAAATAATTAAATAGCAGCTGAAAATGGTCCTCGGGAACACAAGATTTTCAGTGTGACATGCATCCAACACTTTATGGACCTCTACACAGAACCTTTCGATGACAACTTGTAGTCAAAGCAGTAAAGCATCATTTTCTGAAAAAGGCGTTTTTATGTGCATATTAAATAGAGCTTAAAGTGACATTATAAAGCCTGTAAGATCAGATTAGACTGCAGTGCTTTTGTTCAGTCATTTTTTGTTCACATTCATAATTTAATGTTATCAATATGTAAATAAGAATGCTCAGAGCAATCACAAAAATGCAGCACTACCCCTCAGCCTACTAATACACACACACCTATGGTATCAATTTAAAAATCCTGCATTTACAAGATTGTCTTAAAACTTGACCTCGATGTCAAGGTCACCAGGATTCGAACTCGTCCGACCTTCAGCAGCTGCACCCAAGGTATCAATTTCAAACGTCTACATTGCCTCATTTTTTGAGTTATCACATTTGCAAACTTGCATATCCACCTGCCCGCCTGCCCAGCGGTTTGACGACAAACCCCATCATCCGTTTATAGCTGAGGGGTAAAATGTAAAGGTGATGCGTCTCATGCTCTATGATTAACTGTATTATTAGATAAATGTTAAATTCCTGACTCATCAAATCCATGTCTTTTAGTTAGCATGCTTAAACAATTATTCACTTTTGATGTTTAAACAGTTGGGGGGGAAAAGCAAAAAAAAGTTACAGGTTACAGTCTAATGTATCTTTTTTAAATTTTGAATTTTGTTTCATAAAATTAGCTTAAAGAGCCGAGAAAAACAGTAAAAGAAGTCTTACTTGAAGTGCAGGTCCTTGAAGGTGAAATGTGTTTCCACAATGCCTGTGGTCTTGACTCGAGTCCGCAGCACATCTTGCTGTGTGGGGATGTAGTCTGGCTTGGCTATCCTCTCCAGGTCATTAAGGTAGCTGATGGAAGGATACAAACACATTGCTATTTATCAACCTTAGAGCATCCTCCTCTAACCTAACAAAGGGTGTTTCATCTTGAGATACTTTGTTGAGGTAAGATGTGAGAGAATGTTCTTTCTGGTTCAAAGCCCCATCTGTTCCTGGAGACAGACGTGAGACATGTCTCATGCTGGCAGTAACAGCACCGGCAGCACATTGCTGTCTAAACACAGACGAATTTATGATCGTATTACATGTGTTGACATCCTGTCAGAGAACACCACAAGACTGCTTGTCCTTTAAGTTTCTATCTACCCAATCGCATTTAAAAATGAACAAACAAAAAAAACAAAAAAAAAAACAGTCACGAATACTTAAGATGGACTTAATGGGCTTTTCCTAACTTGAATTTTAATTGCAGACAATTAATTTCACTATGGGGATCAATTATTAGCATCTTAAATGTAACACAAAATAGCTCTAAACCAACTGAAAAGTTTTACAAATAATATTTGAAGCTTGCTTTAAAATGCCGCAAACGTCGCAACCTGCGGTTTGTAAAAGCTCAAGTTTTTTCTCATCAAACATTCAGCAATCATAAAATAATGCTGTATGATCAGCAGCTCAAATACAAAATTCTGCTGAGACACTGAGATCTTAGTCTTTAAACAGACACGAGCACAAAGGGACAGTGTCTTTTGTTTATCTCATCTTATCTCATAAACTACACAGAAAGAGCTACAGGGCGAACATATAATCTGTCCATCTTTTAATGCAGTATTCAGCTGCATAAAAAAAAGAGTTACTGTGCAAGTGTTGGAACTTAATTTAATCTCCAACAACACCACAACCCAAGTGTAAATATTTGAGCTTTCATACCACTACTCATTCAGCATGCCTGACAGTGTAATCATAATCCCACTCAGCCCAGAGAGTGGTTTAGGCTGCTTTTGGTGTTCATACATCAGATTTAAGAGTGTTTGGTTTGATCATTGTGTTTATAAATCCTGTATATTCATAGAATTTGGTTCTTAACTGCAGTTGTTTTTTGGAAGGTTGGTGGCTTTATATTGTCACGTTTATTACACAGAAGTTTAAGACACCTGGCACAAGGCTACAGTAGATCTGTAGCCTTGTGCTGGAGCTGTTCTGCTGAGAAAACGATGTACTGACAAAACATCTAAAATACACCAAGCATCTTTTACTCAAAGAGCAAAATATGTGTGATAGACCAATACTGACCCAGCTTATGTATATAGACGTGGATGAGAGAAAGTAATAAACTTAGGGGTAAAGCCTCTTTTTAAAAAAAAAAATGAAGACAAAAAGAAGAAGAAGAAGAAGAAGAGCAGATCCAGGGTGTGATAGAAGAGAGGCCTCGGTTAATGTGCGCTGTGCCATTTTCTTTCTCTTTTATCTCCTCCTTTTCTTTCTCTCCCTCTCAGCAGGTGCTCAGATATGGATTATGGTCTTGTGCCAGACTCATCTGGTCCTCAACCTACTCACTCTGCTCTCTATAAAAGCAATGATGAAACACTGTAGTGTCCACTCCCAGAGGTGCTAAATGTGAGGCCGTGTTAGCAGCATGTTTCAGGGTCCCCTCAGCTATAACAAGGGCGGTGAACACGAGACTGAGATGTTATGATTATACAGGCCAACACAAACACAGAACAATATTATTCTCCCTGGATGCTAAATATCACCTGGAAGCACTTAGCACTACACTGAAACCTCACAGCACAATCTGGAGGTGTCATCGATCAAAGTGTCATTATCGAAGGGTTTCTATTTAAACAGAAAGCAGTGCTGTTAATTGCTGCTGAAGCTTGTAGGGATATAGTGGTTAACAATGCTCTCTATTCCCCAAGACTCCCGAGGGTGGACGTGATAACCACCTCGCACCGGTAGCGTCTCGCATTTACCTCATTCTCTTCCCATTATTACACCAGTAGATTAGAGCGATGCAGCCAACAAATGGGGCACTTAACTGATAAGGGTCATTGAGCTAATTAAGACCTGCAGAGAGACTGAGCTCGACTCTGTTGTCCGTATAAGGCAAAGCCACTGATAAAATTAAACACTGATGTCTTCAATATTAATAACCATTACTGTTCCCTGCGCAAGCTTTGTCAGTGTTTGATGTGATGAAGTAGAGAATATAGGACAATATTAAACATAACAAAGAGGAATCTAATAACAAGAAAGGCCAAACTAAAAAAGCAAAACAAATGGAAAGTAAATTAAATAAATTAAAAAATACAAGTAGAACAAAAATAACAAAAGGTTTGGATATTGGGGATTAACCTACTTATAGCAGTAGTTTTAAACGTTAGCTCTAAATCTGGATTAAGGAATGGTTTCATAAATTAATTAAACATGTTTTTTTGTTTTGTTTTTTTTAAACGCCTTACAGTACAAGATACGCCCACGAATGTCTTCTTGTTTTTTTCCACTCCCAGGTTATTAAGGCACTTACTAGGCTGCAGAGTCGTTTAGCTGGTACTCTCGGGCCCGTGTGAAGCAGCTCTGGACACCGCCATCAGCCCACAGTCGTTGGATGATGTTGGACAGGTCCTCTGGCAGGGTGCCCTGCTCTTCTGCCGCTCCTGACAGCGCAAAAAGTTGGCGAGCATCATCCTAGTGCAAAAAAAAACAAAACATAACATACACATCAATATATAAAAATGCATTTATTCTTATTTTTCTTCATGAAGAAACAGACTGATAAGTCTAACACTGCAGGACTTTGCTTTCACATAGCTTCCATTGTATTTGTAGTTTGCATGGAAAAATAATCCTGGCTCAGAATACATTTTATAATTACGAGACATAAGATACTAACTTCATTAGTTAGGGCAAAATCAGAAAAAATATTATTACAGTAAAACCATCAATCACTGAACCACAGAATTATTTTTTAAACCAATTGAGAAAATTGAAACTTGTGTTTATTGAAGCGTACAGCCAAGATTCCCTGGGTTACTGATATTCTCATTAAAATCAGTTATTAAATTTGGTAACTGGTTATATGCCACCGCCACAGAAAAAACAAACAAACCTGCTGTTATTCCACGTATTCTGTGTGTGCTTATGGTAATTTTGCATTTTAAAGACTGATATCTTGATAGGCATCAATTAAAAATAGCACAAACTACAAACCCTACACACTTCTGGTTTCATAACCAGAGACTTCTTTTTCTTTCCACATTACGTAACTTGAATTTCCTGTAACTGTACGACCTTCAAACAAGTCAATCAACAGGCTCGGGTTAATGATTCTCACGGCTTCATCCAGGCATACCCACAAAGTGATGGTAAAAGTACGTGTATGCTTGTATTCTCTCTCTGTCCTCTGTGTCAGTGTCCTGCAGCTCACCCTTACCCCTCGCAGTCAAGTTTACGGGAGGTAAACAATATTCTGCATTACGAAAACTCAAATCCCTCAGTGATGATTCAAAACAGGTATGTTTTTAGTGAGCTCAGCAACACACAGACATACAAAAGAGTTCTGTGCACTCTAAATCTTGTGAATGCTTCAATGTTAATGTGACTAAGATTAATCTGATTGATAAAAGGAGTATATGTCTGAAAGTGCCGTAACTGATCCTATATCAGTACCTTGCATTCACATTTATTTGGTAAACAATGACGACGCATGTACACAACAAGTGTAGAGTAAAGCAGCTTGTTTCTTCTTGACTGAAATGATTGAAAGACACAGGATACTAAAAAGCTCTTTGCAGCTCACCTCAATGGCGGTATGCTTAACTTAAAAATTACTTTTTAATACTCTGTCCGGCAGAACCCGTCATGCAGCGCTTACTACCTTGGCAGAGCCAATCCTGACACACAACAGGCAGTTGTGTCAGGATTGGCTGGCGCACGCACACACGTTTATACAGCTACACTGAAATAAAGGTCACCCAGGAGGGTGAAATTTGGAAAACATATCAAATGTGTTTAAAAAAACCAAATCAAGGATTATTCGAGTTACAAAACAATCAAAGTTTCACAGCCTGCATGAATCTAAGATGGGGTGGAATATGAGGCAAGAATCACATGAGAAATTATAGCTCAGTAGAACAAATGATTTTGTTTCATGTTCTCTAGAGTAAAGACTGACTTTATTTCTGTGATCTTTTTATGGGTGGTACTCTGACACTGCAGGCTTCCATCTTCAATATCTGCTGCCCAGTGTTCATTTATGAATAGAATAGATCACACAGCACTTAAAGAGAAATTCTTGATCTGCATAATTTCTGCTGCCTCAAATCCTTAAATCCTCAAGATATGAAGGGTTATGAAGAAGGCAGAGAGGAAAATTTTGGTAGTGATTAGTCAAGATGATATCACTAAAGCTTAACTGCACTATACTATCCTGCAGGTTTAGTATAACCTTGAATGGCAAAGTTAAAATTACGTGGGAGCATTGGAGCACTTCGACCCTTTGTCTGCATTTTAATGTATATTTAACATTAATTATATTACAACAGGTGCACTGAGCAAAGTTTAAAAGTCTAAAGCTCAGAAGTTTCCGGTGACTTATGAAAAGAGCTGCAAAATCTTAACATTTTTGCATCACTAATATCATTTCACTCATATCTCCCTCAGGGAGAGGATGGCACTGGGTGAAAAGTTCTGTATTTTAAAGACATACCGCTCTGGCAGACTCCTCATAGTCAACCTTGAGGTTGGCCATGGCTTTGATGATAGCCATAATGGACTGGATTGTGTTGCTGTAGACGACCGCTCTGTACTGCCTACACTCATCTTCTGAGTATCCATCCTCGTGAATAATCCTGGAGAAAAGAGGGAAGGATGGTGATTCAGATAAAGCAACAACCCATACATAATTTATGTTAAAAAACTAAACTTAGCAATTATTCACAAAGCTGAATGCTGCTATAAAATAATGAAAAGTACTGTAGCAGACACCTAAAAAAAGAACCTGTTAAAACAATAGAAATGTATATTTCATGAGATTAATTTTTAAAAAAAAAAAACAACAACAACAACAAACACACACACAGATTTGCATGTGATGCTGCTGGTCTGAGCTACTGGGAACGTTCAGGTGTTTTATATCATTCAGTTACAAGAGACTAGAGCAAATATTTACTTGCTTTTTGAGTTGTATAGATACAACTGTAGAGAGGGGAAAAAAGCATTTGTTTGAAAAGACAGAAGCCTCTGGGCTGGAAACCAAACAGAACTATCTTCCCCAGCCTGCCTCAGCCAGGATGTTCAGTGGTTGTGTGATGTGCTGAATAGGACCTCATTAAAATGCAAGAGAGCCCACTGTGAAGCAATGTGAGGCGCAGCCAAAATTACTGAAAGCGCATGGGTGGCTTCCTCTCACACTAAATGATTTTAGAGAATTACGTCCTTACAAGTGACAGTCTTGTAAGGCAAAAATAAACTTGTCATTAAACTATTTACAACTAAGAACAATCAGGAACTTGATATTTGGCACAAAACTGTTCAAACATCACATGAGGTTTCTCATGTGATGTCAGGCGCACATTGCTTGGGAGTTTTCCGCCATAATGGACATGAAGCAACTGCCAGTTGCTAAGGAAAAATGTGTTCCCGGCTGGTTGGAAGTGATTCCTGAACTTTTCTGGCTCTTGCTATGTGAAATTAGTTGCAAAGAAGGTCCTACACCAAAAACCTCCTACTGACTGCCAACTGATCGGTAGTTCAACTTGGAGACCTTTGTCGTCAAAGCAAAAGCTGTTCTGCAGCAACTATGTTTTAAAGTATGTAACTTTTAATTTGAAGGCAATCGATCTCTATGTCAACTTTGCGTTATACTTTTCATATTCACTACAGCGGTTTCTAGACGAGCTCATCACTTCCACCAAGTCCACAAACATACAGTCCGGATCAAAAGTTTAAGACCACTTGAAAAATGCCACACAAAAAAAAAAATAAAAATCATATTTTCAATGGTTGGATCTTAACAAGGTTCCAAGTAGAGCTTCAACATGCAGCAAGAAGAAATGGGAGTGGGACAAAACTTTTTTTGTGCGTGCAATTTATTGAAAACAACACTGTTTCACAGCTGATCAACGTTTAGGACCACATGCCTTTAAAAGACCGAATCTGTGCAAAAATGTGGATTCATTGTCATTTTCTGTCAGGTAGTCACACTGTCATGATGTTCTGATGGCGAAGGCAAAAAACTGTTCTTTTTTGAGCGTGGTCGGGTTGTTGAAATGCATAAGCAGGGTCTCTTGCAACGCGCCATCGCTGTTGAGGTGGGACGTAGTAACACAGTCATTTGGAATTTCTTAAATGATCCTGAGGGTTATGGAATAAAAATCTCAAGGGGAAGACCCAAAACAATTTCACCAGCACTGAGCTGGAGGATCTAATTGGGTGTCTGTCAAATCCTTGACCCTTACTGGTGCCGACTGCATCAGACAGCATCTGAGACTGAAGGGCTTCAAAAACAAAAACATCTTCAAAGACATCGTCTCCTTGAATGCCACAGAACTGACCGTTTGGACTTTGCAGGAGAGCACCAAACATGGGACATTGAAAGGTGGAAGAAAATTTTATTCTTTGATGAGAAAAAAAAATTTCACCTTGATGGTCCTTATGGTTTCCAACGTTACTGGCATGACAAACAGATCCCACCTGAGATGATTTCTAGGCGCCACAGTGGGCGCCATAAGGGGCCGCTTTTTCCTTCGGTGGAACAATGGAGCTTCAGGAGGTGCAGAGGCGTCAAAACCCAGCTGGCTATGTCCAAATGTTGCAGAGAGCATCCCTCATGACTTAGGGCCCTCGTCTGTGTGGTGACAACTGGTGTTACAGTTTTTTTTGGAGGTGTGGTCCTAAACGTTCGATCAGCTGTAAAGCAGTCTGTTTCAGTTTAAGTGTTGTTTCCAATAAATTGCATGCTCAAAAAAAAAAGTTTTGTCTCACTGCCATTTCTTTGCTTTTTTTTTCTTTTTTTTATTTAAAGAACTTTATTTAACAAATAATGAGTTTACAACACACGAACAGATGAAGTATACAGAAGAACAGAACATGAACACACAAAACCAGGGGTAAAAAGAAAAAAGTAATAATTATATGAATACACGCAAAATTTCACATATATATTGTTTTGAGAGCCTTTTTGTTGGTGGAGTCTGATATTGATTGTATGTACAATTCCACATCCTTAAGAAAATGACAGAAATATGGTGTTTTATTAGTAAACTTACATTTATGGATAAAAAATGTAAAGTATTAACAAATTTATTATAAAAAAAACATTTATCATTCTTCTTGGGGAACTTAAAGAAACAGAATAAAACATTTTCCCGTCGTAAAGAAAACTCCCTTAAAATATGGACAATAACAAACCTGCTAAATTCCTTCCACATCTCTGTTTGAAGAACAGTACAAAAAAAGATGTCACCGTTTCTGGGTGATCCCCACAGAAAGTACAATTATTCTTTATGTCTCTTTTAAATTTTACCATGTAGTGACTGGCTGGATAACATTTATGTAGAATTTTAAATGAAACTTCCTTCACCTTATTTACAATCAAATATTTATGGGGGATCATCCAGACTGTCTTCCAGTTGATATCTGGAACATATCGGTTCCAGTAAGATATTATATATGGGAGAGAGACCATATCTTCTTGGAATAAACTACGTATTCTCTTATTGCTGTTACCAAGTTCCTGTGAAAAGCAGATTTTTCCTACTGCTGACTCAGCTGGATCTGGGAGCTCACTGCCATTTCTTCAAATCAGACCTTCAACATGAAGGTCTGATTTGAACCTTGGTAAGGTCCAACCAAGCAAAATATGTTTTTTTTTGCCATTTTTTAATTGGTCTTAAAACTTTTGATTGGGACTGTATTAGTGACCAAAGCAATCACAAGGTGTTTTTTTCCCCCTCAGCTGATTGGGAAATAAACATTTTTCCCTGAAAACCAGTGGCAGTCAGATGACTGACTCTCAACCAATCAGGGAATACTCAGTTTTCCCTTATGAGTGGCGATGGTTGACCATTCTCTAGGGCATATGACTGGGAGCTTAGTCATCGAATTGTCACACATCCAAAATTACAGACAAGTTAACGTCACGTGGTTACCGGTCACATGTCTGCAAAACCTCAAGATTTTATTTATATGTCAACACAGAAAGTACTCGCACATCATCCATCAAAATGCAACAACATGTTTGATTTCTGGAAAGGTTATAAACACCAAGAGTATTAGAAGAGTGAGTGGATTTTCTTATTTTAATTTAGTTTTTATTGTTGGAATATGCTTAGTTTAAATTTAGTTTTTATTAGTTAAAGTGTTAGTTTCAGTCTTTTTAACTATTACTTTGTTTTCTTTTATTACTGTACGGAGGGCATGTGTCAAAGGCTAGATTTGGGAAAAGTCAACACATTTTACAGGAAAAACACAAAACATCATGAATGCAGCAGACTCAGTGTTGTAGACACACTCATCAGTGCCTCATCAGGCAGCATCATTGTGTTTATTTTATATCAGTTAACTTCCCAAGTTCACAAAATACTTTCAGTTTAATTCTTTTCAAAAGACCAGTTTTTATTTTTATTTCTGTTAACTAAAGTGTTTTGTCACATGTAGTTTTAGTATTTAGTTTAGTTTTTCTTAACTATATCAATCTTGTTGATTTTTTTCCTCATTTAACCATTTTATGACCGCTGGTTTCAAGGCCTATAATGGTTGTTGTATTGGTCTGTGGTGTCATGTACAAAAGAGTGACATCCCCACAGCCTCATCACCATCTGTGGCGGCACTGAGGGCGTGGCTACTTGCTACAATATTCTTTGAACAAGTTTATTGTTTTTTCTTCCTAAGTTTTTTCTCTGACTTTCACCAGCGGATGTGGCGTCACTTTTGGGCTGCCCCAACTTCTGTGAGGGGGACACCGGTGGGTATAATGGGCCTGTATGCCCTGTGGACCGGAGGGAATTTTTTAGAGAACTCAAAAAAATTGTAATCCACTCATTTTGTCATTTCCTGGAAATGTCAAATTTTTTGGCAAGCTCAAGTTGTCACAACCTGGATGTTTACCAGTAGAATTTATTTATAGTACTTTAATATTTTCAAAACTAGATTAAAAGAAACCCCCTCAGTAATGCTGCAGGCCCCCTGGGAGTCTCACACCTTTTTTACAACAAAAATTCTTCTTTTCATCATTATTAGTAATGGAAAAATTCCACACACCAAATATTAAATTTATTTTGTACTCTGACGAAGGAAGACAAAAATGCTGAATCTCTTTCTCTCTCTTTTTTAGTTACTATGGGATTAATGCTAATGATGCATCGAAAAAAAACAAGAAAAAAAAACAACCCACATCAAGCATATTAATGTGCCTGTGAGCAGGTTTTCAAGAACTATATGAGTGCTTAGTAAGCTGCAGCAAGTGAAGAAAATCTACACAATGTGTATGACCTGATGCGTATTTTATGCATTCGTGCACCGGAAATAAATGTTCGATAATCAGGCGAGAGACCAGCAGTTTCATTTATGAGTACAGAGTAATCAAAGCCTATAAATACACAGGAGAAACCATATTAGTGCTTGTATGACGAGCTTCTCATACAATTACTACATCTGGTGTAAATATTTCTACAAAACCTCTAAAAAAATCCTTGTATCCTTATCAGTCTGTCTGACAGTTTCAGGTTATGAAGCAACCATCTGGCCTGCACAATATAAAATCATCACTTTTGACAAATAAAATTAACACTTGTGATAAATATATAAATATTCTGTGTATATTAGCTACAGTATACAGTTCCTTATAATTTCTGCTTTAAATGTACTTTTATTGTTATTGAACCACACACACCAAATATTACTGTTTTATAGTGGCACAAAGCAACAATTTGTCTTATTTATCTTTTAATAATGGAGCCTTAAGCCATTATTAAAGGCTCCATTATTAAAATGCATAAAAGAAATATGTGATTTTTTTTTCCAAGATTATAGCTCTCTCACTAATTTGTTCACACAAAACAAAAGAAAAACAGGTGGCTCAAGATGTACTTAAAATAAATAGTTAAACAACACCAATGGCACATTTATACTTAAGCATAAGTGATTTTATACAATCACTTATGCTTAAAACATATACTGAATTGGCATTCATGATGGGAGGAAAAGCAAAACAATGAGCAGTCACTCACTTCATCTGCTTCACAATGGTGCTCTTCCCCGACTCCCCAGCACCTGCAGAGAGAACAAAAACAGGCAGAGGTTAAAAATATGCTCCTGTTAGCTGAGAAATGTAAACAGGCAGCCAGTAAGGCTGGCTCACATCTGGACCCTCGTCTTATCCCCTGCATAAGTCAGCTCTACAGTCTGAATTCAAACGGCAATGCAGGGATCTGTTAATTTCACAGCAGACACGTAATAGCCACTCTCAAGAAACTACTTTTATCGTAGTTAACATTTTAATGGAAATGTCTTGCACTGATAGGATATAGGCTTTTCTTATCCTCTACTATGTTTATTCTAACAGCCTGAGGCAACCAGAGAGAGCTCATCTGCCACAAGGAATCTAACACTACACGCAGACGTACACCCAGGGGTGCCTGTCAGTGCACTCTCTGCTCGTACTCGCCTGGGGTAAAGTCTTTATGGGATGACCCTCAAAATACACTGCTACGCAGCATGCACAATCAAGCCCCAGGGTAGGAATGGGCCAAGATACTTTCCACAGACAGCTGTCAGCTCCTACTCCTCCATGGTATACAAGTGAAGACACTAATAGATCACATGCAGTTCGCCTTTCAATAAAAACAGCTTACACAAACATCCAACGATTTAGATGAACTAAAGTCGCTTTGTGTGCGGTGTGTACTATTATTAAATATATGACCAAAAACCACAGCAATGTCTGAGTGGACAAAAGGTGAAATTGTGCTGTTGTTCAGCAGGATATTGCGACATTCTCAAATTTACGTTATCCTCATGGTTATGAGGCAACTTGCAATTCACACCATGATGGAGTATTCATGAGGCAACACAGTCTCTGCGGCACATTATGAAGAAATGGAAGAAAGATGGACTGTCCCTGGCTCTTTGAGTGTAAAGTAAAAATTACAAACTGATTCCGTATTTCAAATAACAATGATGCAGGTAGAATAAATAAAAATGTGGGGTGTTCACAACATTTTAATCGATTATTATTCTCAGAGTTCAGATCAAATACTTACACTTGAATAAATCATATTTGCTGTCATAGACTTTTCTTGTTTTATTTATGTTGTATAAGCTGAAGCAGTAGTATTTAGTAGTAGTTAATAGGGCTGGGCGATTGGGCGATATAAACGATATACGATAGACAATAGAGATTTTGACTATACCGCTCTATCGCGATAGCGTATGTTGATGATGTCATCAAGCTGCGCCTGTTTTGGTTGAAAGCATCGCAGCGGCTACAACCATTATCATCTGCAAATTATGCCAGCCGACAGTCATAGCAAAGAGATGAAGCACTTTTGAAATATGGGGAAAGCCAAAAACTGCGCTTCCTCCACTTCCGTAACATTGATTCATTAATGTTGAATTCTCTCACAGCTGTTCTATTCCCATGTTGTTGCAGTATATTAATAACTAACCTCGTATTGTGGATGAATAATCTCAGTTGTTCTCCTGACTGAAGTTTGGCCCGTGTATAGCATCCTGCTATGTGATTGCATTTGTCTATAACCACCAGAATCCCTCACGTTAACTTTTATCGAGTGGAAAAAAAGTTGGCGTTCATCCTCCAGCTCCACTGTGCTAATGTTATGCTAACATAGCTGTGTCGCTAGCAATCACGTAGCACAACATTATATACCAGGTAGTCCAACTTCAGTAACCCTACAAACGGCACTGCTGTTTAGTTTTCTGTCTTCATTTATGTTGGAAGTGATAGCAGAGCTGTACGTTTTAATTGGTTTCAAAAATCTCTCAGTCAGAACATGGTATGAAATGTTTAGGTGGAAACTAGCGAGCTAACTCCTGTTAACTTCTAACTCTGTTAAATTTAATAAATTCTGTTTTCATGGATGTTAAACTTAATTGTTACACCTGGTAAAGCAGCAACGCTGATGATTTTATTAAAGATGAAAGAATTTAGACTGTTTTTAACTCTGTGTTCTTTTGGAGTTTTGGACCCAGATTACTCCGCGAAGCTCCTCACTGCGGCAGCCGTAATGCTCTGACAATCCATCAAGCAGTGCCGCTTACCAAAGTTGTACTAAAACATTTTTTAACAGATTTCTGCACGCCAAAATCGGTTCGAGGTCCTTAAGCACAACCAGAATTCATACATAAGGCACAATCTCGATTTTTGAGAAAATTAAAGGATTTTAAGTGTGCCCACTTAAATAGTGTGGAAAACACTTATACAGAAGAAAAGAATATATCGCGATATATATCGTTACCGCACGTGCTTCAAATTATACCGCGATATGTATTTTAGGCCATATCGCCCAGCCCTAGTAGTTAATAGGGATGGGTACCGGTATCGCACCAGTTCTAACATAAACGGTAGTAACCAGACCGAAAAGCAGCGCACATTTTGGTGCTTTATTTCGGTGCTTTTTTTCCGGTGCTTTTTTTTTCCTGAGCTGTGATACACTTCTAGCCAATCATTTTACGTTTCTGAGGATAGTAGGCGGGTCCAGGTACGTACGTTCTTTTAGAGCAGAGCTACAGATTAAAAATGCCCAAGGCGAAGCGTTCAAAAGTCTGGCTGTACTTCACAGCAAAATATGCAAACTCAGCAGCCTGCAACAAGTGCTTTAAGCTGATACTTTGATACAGTGCAAAGGAGGTAACACCTCGAATCTGATGAAAGACCTGGCGACGCAGAGCGTTTTTTTTAAAAGCCGAGAAATGCGCCGTATTTGATAGCTTGCTGCGAGACCTCACACCGGGCACATCTACTGCGGGTGGGTTGCCTGTTATTGGACCTGGAGTTAGCAACATCCCCCAAAAACCCGAAGAGTAGAGTCCTGGCCCCTAGCCCTGCCAGTGTAGCAGAAATGATGAGGATGATGATGCAGCAGCAGCCGTTCTTCTCTGCGGGAGTAGCTTAATGTTGTTCGTGTGTAATTTACGTTGAGTAGGCTAACCGCGTTATTACATTAATGCATGTAAGGTGAACTAGCAAACACTGTCGTAGTTACATGCGGCTGTCTTCTTGTTTGATGGCAGATACTCCCTTCACCCTGGCCTAAAAGGCTAAAATGACCAAAGAAAAAGTGGAAAACAGCAAAACATGAGAGGTTTTTGGACAAAGTTTGTGTTTTTTCCATTGATTAAGCACTGTTTCCAGCCAAGAGTGATACCATATATGCCCCATAGCTGCAGAAAAGGCTAACATTGTTATCTTTTTACAAAAAACCAGCTGAACATGAGAGGTTTTTGGACCAATTTTGTGTTCTCCATTCTTTAAGCACCGGTTTGAGCACCGTTTAAGCACTGGCACAGTTTCAAAAGTACCGGTTTGGCACCAGTATCGGATAAAACCTAAACGATACCCATCCCTAGTAGTTATTTTAACTATATAGCAATAACAGGGCCCTCTTGGGAAAAAACACAGAGTTTATAAATCTGACTGACCAGAGCTGAGATAGCTAGCCTTTCTCTTACCACACCTACACACAGATTCTTCTGAAAGTAGTAAACAAGCACTTTGGAGTTTGACCTGTGAAGCTAAAACTGCTAACAGAAATGAGTAATGATGTCTGGCACATACCTTGATGCCACTGCTGCTTTGATTAACAAATAACTAGAAGCTTTTGATATCGTATAATACAAATACTTTCTGTGATAATTGCACTGATACTACCAATCCTGTTATTTTCACACAGCATACTTTGATCACCATGTCTCATTTTGAACTACACAAGTCCAGAAGACTGCAGATCCATAAACACAGAGACAAGTCATTCCCACATGCCATTTCAATACTAGTGCTAGGAAACATTTCATGAGTCAGTGCTGAATAGAGTCCCTCCACAGTTACCTATAACTTGTGACTGAATACACAAAATGTCAGACAATCCAACTGCCCCACATGCTAGACTTAGCCCCTTCTTTAAAAAAATATATTTTCAGTATACGCAAGGACATGAAACGACAAACAAATTGATGCATATACTTTAATTATATGAAGAAAATGCAGCAAGGGATCACACTGCTGGTGGAAAAGCAGCAGACGAGGAAAAGTGGAAAATAGGGGGAAAATAAATACTGTCCACTGCCTAGCAACTGGGCAATGTGCACGACAGTTGTGGTTGTGTCTGACTCATGGCAGAAAATGAGGAGAAAAACAACACAGAAGGGGAAACAGGACTGCCAGTGCCCAATGTCCAGTTTCATTTGAACAAGATCAGTCAGCTTTAGTGTTTAGCTTACTCTCACATGAGTATGTTAAAAACACACACAAACATACACACAATATAAAAGATGAAGAATGTTAGTGTGCATACATGCGTAGCTCATCTTGCTTGCACGAGTGTTGCTGAAGTAGGGCTTATTAGCATGAAGATGTGTAGTACTAGGAAAAGCAGCAGGGAATTTGTAAATCTCCCAGCAAGACTCAGGAAATTGTCTGATTACTGATGGGTTACCATGTGACTGGCAGAACCAACACAGAGATAGTACAAGGTGCCAGGAAGCCCACAGGATTAACTGGGGTCCAGCTGCAGCTGGATGAAGCTGAGGCCTGACCCGTACATCTCCCTGTATATAATCTGTGAATCTTTGAGCTTCTGTACCAACATTTCTTCAAAATGGTAGTAAAAACTGAATCGTACACTCATGTCTACAACCCAGCAGCAGCAGAAGTAGCACAACGAACCAGATTACAAATATCGAGAGCTGCACGACCAGCCAAAATGTTGAGACATCAACACACCGTCATCTAACAAGCCCTTCGGAGACTGACTGAATTTCCAGATTTGGGGATGGGGTGGGCTGTCATTAATACATTTGTGTTAAAGGGAAATGATCCCAAATGACTGTGGTACTTTTTGGATGTATTCCCTTCACACATTACATCAGCACAAAAAGAAAAAAACTTCAATCAAGTCCCAGGTCGCCACAGAGAGAAGAACTTATAATCGCAGAAATGGAGAGAATGCATCAATTCCACCGGGTTATGTAAGACATCAAAAACAATCCATTTGTGCGTGTGGTTGCTCCAGGCCACCCAGTGAGTTTCATTAATTTAACTGTTAAAGAGCAGACAGAGATTAAGAAAAAACCATGTCATGTATAGGGACCCATTTGGTTTGTGATTTCTACTCAGTTAAAACCTAAATGAGTTTGCCTGTAATTGGGTATCTACCCTTTTTTGCAGATGAGCTGGTAGCTGCTTTATGTCATATTGGAATGAAATGCAATTACCTCTATTATCCTAAGGGAAACCTATCCGCTCTCTGTGTGCCAACAGGTGGTTTAATGTTTGGATACTTGTAGGTGTTAAATTAACCACACAGACAGTAATCCCCAAAGCATGAAGGGGAAACACTAATTATCTCTGCAGAACTTCACCTCACTAACACAGACTCCCTTGAGGGACAGTCATTG
Source organism: Rhamphochromis longiceps (assembly GCF_057381845.1). Taxonomy (NCBI): domain Eukaryota; kingdom Metazoa; phylum Chordata; class Actinopteri; order Cichliformes; family Cichlidae; genus Rhamphochromis; species Rhamphochromis longiceps. The sequence goes on from NC_140561.1 coordinate 21,026,625, forward strand.
TATGTACAGCCTTTAAGTCTATTAGAGCCACATTTGTCTCGGCAGGGAGAATGTGATGGTTCAAATGCACACAGCAGCACCACCACCTGCTACTGCCCAAAGAGTTGAGTTGGGTTGCAGTAATAGTATGGCTTATTAGCAGTCATTAGCTCCAAGCTACAGAGATTTCCTGAGGGCTAATTTGCAGATTAAGCCTCAAAAACAGATCCATTAGCTCATTTTTTCCTCTCTTCTTAACCTAGGAACCTATGGGTTGACAAGATTTTAGTTTTCTTATGCAGAGACAGGGTCTTAGAGGGGAAAAAACAACAACAAAAATCAAAGCTCTATCCACCCCCCACATTTGACCAGCAATGAAACATGACGAGAGGAATGACTCTAATGTTTCTGTGAGAATTCCCGGCATGCCCACACCATCTCTACAGTTTTGTCGTTTGGGTGAAGCAAGAAGAAACAGACAAGTCTAGACAACACAAGAAAGAAAATGAAAGGTTCTTCCTGCTGTTGTTTTAAGATTCAACTGCCTGATATGATGAACTTTTATGCACTGTGTCATCAGCACTATTTTAATGCTAGAAATGAATCGCGTTGAAAATGAAACTAGTTTCAAAGACCCACCTCCCATGGCATTAAAGTTTTTATGCTATGTATTTGAATAGATGTGCATGTGTTTGGAGCAAGTGTGATCTATCCCGGTGGGACTGGGAGCAGGACAAAGACAGCAGTGTGGGTCCCTGCTAGCTGAGAACACAGGCCCGCTGTTGATGTTTAAGATGCGACCACTGCAATCAGTGCTATAGCTCACACAAGTTACTCACACTGCACCACTTCCTTTCACTCAGCATGACAACTTACTTGGGCAGCCATAGCCTTTCTCCAGCAAAAACATGACAAAAGGTAAATCTCAACAGACAACAGGCACTTAAGAGTCAAAACAGACAATATTGAACTCCCTTTTACCTTCTTATTGTACAACCAAGTCCCCTAAACTTTCCTTACTAAGCACTGAACACAAAAACTGGGCTGGGAGGAAATCCAGCAACTGCTCTTAGATGAAAATTATGTCTGAGGGACATTTTGGTCAGTACAATCCGGTTGTTAAGTCTGACGTCACTAGCCGTGTCTGGGCCTAAACTCTGCTGCAGGTCCATATATCAAACGATCACTATGGCATTACTGAGAGTTGAAAAACTGTCTAAAGTCTTTCATCTTTAATAAAATGATCAGCGCTCTGCTCTACCAGGTGTAACAATTGAGTTTAACATCCAGGCATCCATGAAAACGGAATTTATGACATTTAACGAGTTAGAAGTTAGCAGAAAGTTAGCTCGCTAGCTTCTATCTAAATACAATATAGCATGTCCTGACTGCGGGGTTTTGGAAACAAATTAAAACGTACAGCTCTGTTATCACTTCCAACATAAATGAAGACAGAAAACTAAACAGCAGTGACGTTTGTAGGGTTACTGAAGTTTGGCTAGCTGGTATATAATGATGTGCTACGTGACCGCTAGCGACACAGCTATGTTAGCATAATATAAACAAGCTAACTTTTTTTCCACTCGATAAAAGTTAACGTGAGTGTTCTCGGTGGTCAGGAACAAATGTAATCGCATGGCAGGATGCTGTAAAAGGACCAAACTTCAGCCAGGAGAACAACTGAGATAATCCATCCACAATACGAGGTTAGTCATTCATATACTGCTGCATGGGCTGGGCTGTAGTTACATCCTAAGGTTTTAAAAACTGAGCTTAATTAAATGATTAGCGGTAATAAAAGCCGAGGGAGGTCAGCAGTGATCACTGACTGTTTTAGGAGCTTTTTGAGATTAAATAGAAGAAAATACAAAACATTAAACATGTTAACAACACAAAAGCCATATTAAACGCAGACTACTTTAGGACCGGAAGTAGGATTCGTCACGTCATCACTTAACGACCGGATATGAGGGGGTGTACTCACTTTGCATTTTTGTTATTAGAGTGAAAAAGAGAAAAGAAATTCTGATGTGGTTTACATGGAAAATAAATACAAATAAATCAAATTTTCTAGTATATTTGGACATGATATGAATAGAAGATTTTTTTAACACTTGCATTTAGATTTTCTATCTTCCTGGCTGACACCAGAGTTACAATAACCCACACTATGGATTATTATGCCTGCACTTCAAACACCACTTTGATATAATATATTCCAATTAAAGTTTCATAAAGGCAGTTTTTCTTGCAGTCATTTTGTGCTGCATTGCTTTTAACTGCATACTGTGCGTGCTTATGATATTGTGAACACTACTGAAGCTGTATGTTTCCTGGAGGTTTTAAGCAGCTTTTACAAACTGTTAAAAATATTTAAAACATACTGTTGTTGTGTAATGAGACTGTTTTCTAACCATCTTGACAATTTGTATTAAACCCTTAGGCACACAAGAAGAAAAGAAAAAACAACCGTAGCTGCCGCAAAATAACTAGAGCAAAAGAATACATATACATTAAGTCTGGCTTATTTTTCCACTGAATTTACAATGGCCCTATGGTCAATCCTGTCCCCAAGTCAGAACTGAGCTGATGAATAAATCAATATGTGACCCCTTGGTGACTGGCTGATCCATGGAAATCTATTTCAACCCTCAAGATAATAGAGGCAAACATTGGATGTCATAAGGCTTCAAATCAATATCCACTTAGAGCAACTGAGACTTAATACTGTTTAGCACACTATGCCATTTTTTCATTATATTTGCTTGGTGCTGATAAATACTGGCTGCAGCCTTGTCTGCACTTTGACTCACTTGAGACTTTAACAATTTATTTTTCCTCGCTTTCCACAGTCTGAGATATACAGATGCACAAATAGCACAAGACGTGTGAATTCTCACAATTTCCTTACTAATATCTAAACATATAGTACATCACACGAAACAGCAGAAACAGAAAGTAAGTAATAAAACAGCTTATGACAGTGTACACTAAAGCAATAAAGTGAGCAATAGGACCTCAAAGAAACCGAAGTAGAGAAGGGCAGAGTTAGATGGGGGAAGATAAAACCAACACACCCTGAACTCTTGGATGTACATGGAGCTTTTATACAACAAAATATTCATTGTCCCCTCCCCAACTCATAACTAATTTCTCCCTCTTCTACAATCAAATTTATTTTATATTCCACCACTTCTCAGACTCTTCCTCCCACTGTCCTCAGCCGCCTACACACCAACAGTGAGTGGCCCTATGCCGCCTGCGCCTCTCAGCTACATGTTAAGAAATGTGCCAATGTAGAAACCTGAGGACTTCAACAATGCACGTGCCACTTCCTATTCTCAAAACTAGTCAAGAAGGAAATGGAAGCAGCTTGCATGAACATGTGTAAGCTGTAGAACACAAAAACACACACACACAGATATACCCATACATATCTGCCTGTTTGAAAGACGGGGACAGCGATTTGGTCTCATCCGACAGATGGCTACAACGCCTCGGGCAAAGAGCACGTCTGGACAGCACACTGACAACTGCTGCCATGAATGAGATAAGACCAATTCCACTCCCTGCATGTATGCTGACTGAATGATCAGGGTGGACGATGAAAATGTTTGATTAAAATTTTACAAACATGCAAGTTCTATTACGCAATTACTATCCACAGTAACAAGCAAAAATCCATTAATCATTAAAAGCCTCCCAATAAAAAGTCTTAATCTTTTCCTCAATGACAAAACCGCCATAATAATAAGGTGAAGAGCTGCAAAACCTCAGCTCTCCAACAATATGACTGCAACAATATTTTCTATGGAAAACCCCCTGCGCTGTGCCTGCAGTAATGATCTGTTCAGGGTTAAAATTGATTAATCATTAACATCACCGACTCTAGAGGCAGAAAAAGAAAGCAATAATTTTCAAATGTAATGCATTTGATAAGGGAACCATAAACACAGAAAATAAAGGAACAGAGCTTGAAGCACTTTGTGGTGGTTGCAACTCTAAAGTAATTAGTCACAATGGAACCACATATATAATATGCCTCTAGAGGAATTAGGAAGGGTAAAGATTAAGTAAGGCATATCAGAGGACTCAAGAGAGCCCAGGAGAGAAAAGAACGAAGCCTTTATAATAGATGGCAGATGAAATCTATTAAAATTTCAAGTAGGTAGTCTCTGTGCGGCTCATCATAAATATCTGCTTTGTTTTCATATCAGACTCTAGCCTGAGACACACTGAATAGTCACAAAGCAATACCCTTACTTGAAAGTAAGGATGCTGCACAGACAGCCCCGTGCCTTCAGTAGAAGACTGAGATGTAAAAAGCTGCTCTAGGAGAAAATGAAAATAAGAGACAGGATAAAAACACAAAGGTAGGCTGAGATATGTCTGAGAGGAGATCAAAACTGACACTTGTAGGAACAGTCAGCCTTGAAAGTGTATTAGGAGAGCATTGTTCTGAGAAGCTAGGGGGACATCTGGAGCAAAATATTTCTGTCTCCTTGCTCACTCTGAGGATGTAGTGAACAAAAACACACAGAAGGAAACAGCAGCTGGTTTTACGACAGACTGACAAGTCCCAGCTAACATTTTTGACACTTAGATCCCCCCAGCAGATACTTCACAACTACAGCTGATAATAGCAGGTTAAACAAATGTTTCCATCTTATTTCCCTGCAAAAGTATGTATGTATACATACATTCATACGTGTGTGTGTGTGTGTGTGTGTGTGTGTGTGTGTGTGTGTGTGTGTGTGTGTGTGTGTGTGTGTGTGTGTGTGTGTATGTATATATATATATATATATATATATATATATATATATATACATACACATACATATATATATATATATACACACATATACACACACACACACACACACACACACACACATTTTTTTTTAAATCCCATAGTGCATCATTAAAACAATTCCAAGATGATGGTGTCTGAGAAGAAATATGATGTGCTCTTGCACAAAAAAATCCATTAGTTCTTTGCCTCCATGTCCAGCTTTATTCAATACACTATCTAAAAACAATTGTCTCAATTCCTCTAGCAACAGTCAACACGCACGCACACACGCACGGATTTAAAACAATTCTAATCTGCTGGAGGAGGAATTATCTCTATAAACCATCTGTATTGCAGTTTGTAGGGTTGTGAAGCAGAGGGTCTGCTGAGACTAGCAGAAGTAAGAAGTGCTCTGTGACACATGTGGGACAAACCTAGCAGAGGTCAAGAGAAGTGCCTGTTTGAAAGGCACTGATAAAACAGTGAGATGAGTGCAACGGCAAACCATTAATCACTGGAGAGGATCAACTCAGGAGAGTGAAACATGACTAAAGGAGCTGTAGAGGAGGGAGAGGAGCAGACAGCCTTTACAGACTATGATGGACGACCAGAGCACCGGGTGGGTGGGACATGGTTGCCCCTGGCCTTAACTTCTAATGAATGAAACAACCTTGAAATCCCCAACATCCTGTAGCAGACAACAAGTGTATTTAAAAAATAAAATAAAATAAAAAAGGAAGCTCAAGTTAGCCAAACTCCAATCTGAGTCAGCCAATATTTGTTACAAATGTGTGTCCTATGCTCACCTTTTTGCCAACTGTCTCTCCTGCTTTTCAGTTAGCTGATTAAAATGTTGCGATTAACAGTGAACTGGCATAGAGAAGTGTCAAACTAATCAAGAATGTCAGTAACGTTATTGGTAAAATATTTCAGAAACTTGTTTCCACAGGACTGGCATTTGGAGGGCCATTTTTATTGATTTTAAAAGTATTCTGGGATTATGACATGTGACGAGTTGCAAAAGATAGGTTTCCCTCACTTCCTTGAATTTAGCTGGTAAGACAACATCAGGTTCTTCCAAGTACTGAGGGAAGCATTTAATTTATTCTTTTCTCCACTTCCTCTCAGCCTTTCTGCGTTTCCTCTTTAAAATTCCTAATTCCTCAGTTAATGAGGGAAGAGCCGTAGCTTAAAAATTTTCAAACCTGACTGGAGATATAGACTCCAAAGCACTTGAGGTTCACCTGCTCAACCAGTAAGCTGCGAGCTCTAACCAGAACCTGCAGCAAGTGGAGAAATGAATCACATGCCAATATGCCAAGATCACCAAGGCCCAGAGCAGAGCATAGATTCTTGTGTGTGGCCAGCTGTAGTTAAAAACAGAGTTGGAGTCCATCAGGAGTCATCAGCAGAAGCTGAGATTCCCTGGAAAAGCAAGTACAAAAGCTGAGGCTGAGTGACAGACTGTTAAGGGAACTGTAATTGATATAAACAATTCATCCATATGAAGGACTCTCAAAAATCACACTCGTATCAAGAGGGGAGTGATGGTGGAAACTACTAAATCTGCCATCCTGTTAAGAATACTACTCACATGTGTTTTCAATACCTGGTATATGTTATGCCTCCTTGGCCTTCTCCTTTGCCATCATTATATAAATAATGAAGTTCATTTTCAGTCAACACGTCAGGATTTATTTATTTTTTTTACAGCTCTGTAACAATAAGTAAGTTGTGGAAGTTTTATGTATATACTGATGTATTTAAAAAAAAAAAAAAAAGACAGTGGAACATATTGTTTAGACATGTCCTGAATGATATTATGACGACTTCTGCTACTTCACATTCACAGTGCTCTCACAGTAGGAGCATCTCCACACCATTATTATTTGAGCTTCAGTTTCACTTCAAGCTGCCAAACAAAGCTGGGAGCTCAGTGTCTCTTCCTGGCATTAGCATTCCACAGTCATACCAGCTTTAGCCTCACAATGGTGAGGATGAACAATTGATTTGTACTACTTATCCTTCACACTCACACTGAACACTACACTGAGAAAAATGTGCCTTTTTTACAATAACCTGGATAAAATGAAGGCAAACATGAACGCATATCGTCCAGCTACATCTACTGCATCACGGGCTTATGCATTATAAAAATATCCATTACCTTCCTGCCGTGTTGCACTAATCTTTTCACACACACACACACACACACACACACACACACACACACACACACACACACACACACACACACACACACACACACACACACACAGAAAAGTTCAATGAATTATGGATTTGTGTATCAAAACATAAGCTGTGAGCTGTAGATGTCGAATGATATAAACATTTGGAATGAAACAGGCTTTGTGACAAAAGCAAACATTAAAGCCATGAAATTAAAAGTTTCTTATATATTGTTCTGATATAATATGTAATGTAGCTGCAGACCTAGAGGTAACTGTACGCATGTATGCATGTGTTTTAATTTTATATTAATTGAATAAGTATGGCCAAATAGTTACCATGGGAAGATTCTTAACAAATTCAATAGCAAAGAGCTCAAAACATGCCTCAATTCCTCTGTATGTTGCTTAATAAAGTACACCAATATAATATTATGATCATTGTTGAATTTCTGCTGGAATTCAACAGAGGAATAGGTACGTCTTTCTGCTTCAGTAGTCTTGCATATCTTTGGCATTCTGCATGAATAAGAAGATGCCGACACATCAAACACCTTTACAAACAAACAGGTGCCTTATCCAACCAAGGACAGGTGAATTTAAAATCATACATTTCTAACTTTTGTCCATCCATGTTGTCCCTCAAGTACTTTCTTTATAATTTTGTTCTTCCCTCAAAGGGACAATCTTGTGTTATAAGTCTGATCAACAAAACAAAGTATGCCTGGATTTGCTGTTGTACTACAGTAACAATTAGAAACCACCATCTCCAGCTTTCTTTGTGTCAACTTAAAATCACATTTACGACAGTAAACTTTACAATACACTACAATACACTATTTTGACATTTTCTAACATAAGGAGACATTGATATCTGGGGCCTGGATCTCCTCCATACCTGCTTCATACCCTGGTGGACGGGGCTATGGCTCCCCACACTCCCTAGCAGATCGTTACATGGAGAAACCTTTGGAATACAAGCATGCTGATCCACACAGGTATGCACACAGGTGTTCACAGACGCGGACTACACCTTTCTTGGCTGCTGCCTCAAAGCACATTGTGCGCTGTCTATCTTGCGTGCTGCACAATATCGTTTATTATTTAGTATCTACTGTTATCTACTGCTAGCTAGTTTATTGTGATGGTGCTGTTTTTTTTATTATGTTGCTCTTTGTTGTTTGCTTTCTCTTCTGTTTTTTTTCTCCATACAGGTGATCCAGGTGTTTTGTTTGTTTGGTTTTTTTTTTTCTTTCTTCCCCCCCTTCTCACCGTCTCTTCTCCCCTTTGGTTTTCTTTCTCTCCCTCTCTTTCTTTCATTCTTTCTCCCTGTCCTATCCCCCAGTCATGTCTGTCCCGTTTGTAGCAACCGAAAATAAAATAAATTCATAATTATAATAAAGGTCAATCAAATGGACCAGTATGGCAAGGCCATGATGATCCACTTGGTAAAATAAATCTGCTTGGCATCTTTCTTGGCCTTAAGACAACAATTCTGATGGCTAAAGATCCAAACGGGACACAAAAAAACAAAAAACAAAAAAAACATTAAAGCTGCAAGCAGCGTTATGAGGGCCCTCGCACCCCCGGCACGTCGAGCCACGCCCAACACCTCAAACCGGCACGTCCGATGTGATGTCACATTGATGGATTTCATGCTTTTAACCACCAGCTAACATTTCATCTTATTCAACCAGGATTATAGTCATGCCACTAGGTGGCGCTCTAACCATTATTGACAAATAGCATAACAAACATTTCCAAGCTCGAGTCTCATCACACCTGCGACCTTTGGGAGAGATTGGACATTTTGTTTTTAGTGACAGCAGATTACTGCTTTTTGCGAGTGATTGAAACTCTACGTGCCGCCATGACCACCCCGTTTCCCTGAACGGAAAAAGCTTCGCAATTTAACATCACAAAGGTCTTTAGATTCTACACACTGAAGAATGCTTCAATATGATGAAATCCCTTGGAGGAGTTCGTCAAAGTATGAGTCCTGAAAAGGGGGGAAAATGTCATCAAAATTACACATTAATTTTAAAATGGCTGACTTCCTGTTGGATTTGGGATATTGCGCCAAGAGACTTTTTTGTACATCTTGATATCTTACACAAGCTTACCAAGTGTCAGACTCATAGATGAAACACAGAGCAGGGGCTGATGTTTTGAAATATTGTAGGGGGCGCTGTGGAGCCATTTTGCGCTATTCAAGGAAAATGGTTACATAACAACAATGCCTTCATCCATTTGGAGGTGTGTGCCAAATTTCAAGCCTCTATAAACTTTCCAAGCCCCTCAAAAGCCACTTCATCTTTCATGATGAACCGCGTTGCCACCAGGGTGCGCCGTTCAGTTTAAAGTCACAATTTTTGCACTGAAGCATCACGAGGGACTGATGGTGATATTCACCGCTTTTGAGGTGGCCACGATCAACCTGTGAAAATCAGTACAACAAAGTTAAAGCCATGACATTTCCTGTTGCCACTAGGTGGCGCTGTCCGTATTTCCGACAATGGGCACATCAATCTGTTCAGGGCGGGTGTGACATCATGCCTGTAAAGTCTGGTACTGATCAGACTGGATTTCATTGAGTTATACTAATTTGTTTCTTCATGGCGAGATATCAAAGTTCGCCATGCTGCTGAGGTCACACCCTTTTGCAAAAAGTCACAGTTTTCACTGTAACCCAAGACCAACTCCTTAAGGCTTTCCTGGAGAAATTTGAGGCTGCAGATGTCACCCATCACTATACTGTACCCCAAAGTGTAAAACATGACATTTCCTGTTCCCACTAGGTGGCGCTGTCCTTGATGTCAAATATGGCAGTTGAAATATGTTCAGGGGTGGAGCCTTATCATATGTGTGCTCTTTGGTCCAGATCAGAACATGTATGACAGAATGAGAGGCAATAAGATTTTCATGGCGAGTCATCGAAATTCGCCATGGCGCCACGGCCTCATAGTATTGTGAAAACTCAAAAGCTCCGCAATTTAACATGGCACAAGGGTGTAGTTGACACTGTCCAAATTTGAAGTTTATAGGACCAAATCCCAAGGAGGAGTTCGTTAAAGTTCGAGGCATGGAAACGGTAAAATCAGAGCCAAAATGTCACCTTCAATCCAAAATGGCGGACTTCCTGTTGGGTTTAGGACATTGCCATAATAGACTTTTTTGTTCGACTCTGAACGTTATATAGGTGTACCGACTTTCAAACATGTAGGTCATACCCATATCGGGGGCTCGCGTTTTTCATTTTTCTAGGTGGCGCTACTGAGCTAATTTTCCCTGGCCATGTCTGAGAACATTAAAATACGTAAATTTTCACCAGACCTGACGCGTGTGCAAAATTTCATGAGTTTTCGAGCATGTTTAGGCCCTCAAACGGCCAATTCATTTGCCGAAATAATAATAATAATAATAATTAAAGCTGCAAGCAGCGTTATGAGGGCCCTCGCACCCCGGCGTGTCGAGCCACGCCCAACACCTAAAACCAGCACGTCCGATGTGATGTCACATTGATGGAATTCATGCATTTAACCACCAGCTAACAATTCAACTCATTCATTCATGATTAGTTAGTCGTTCCACTAGGTGGCGCTCTAACCATTATGTACAAATGGCATAACAAACACTTCCAAGCTCGAGTCTCATCACACCTGAGACGTTTGGGAGAGATTGGACATTGTGTTTTTGAGTGACAGCAGATTACTGCTTTTTGGCGAGTGATTCAAACTCTAAGTGCCACCATAACCACCCCGTTTCCCTGGACGTAAAAAGCTTCGCAATTTAACATCACAAAGGTCTTTAGATTCCACACACTGGAGAATGGTTCAATATGATGAAATCCCTTGGAGGAGTTCGTCAAAGTATGAAGCCTGAAAAGAGGGGAAAATGTCGCCAAAATTACACATTAATTTTAAAATGGCTGACTTCCTGTTGGATTTGGGATATTGCTCCAAGAGACTTTTTTGTACATCTTGATATTTTCCATAAGCTTACCAGGTTTCAGACTCATAGATGAAACACAGAGCTGGGGCTGATGTTTTGAAATTTTGTAGGGGGCGCTGTGGAGCAATTTCGCGCTATTCAATGAAAATGATCACATGACAACAAAGCCTACATCCATTTGGAGGTGTGTGCCAAATTTCAAGCCTCTATAAACTTTCCAAGCCCCTCAAAAGCCACTTCATCTTTCATGGTGAACCGCGTTGCCACCAGGGTGCGCCGTTCAGTTTAAAGTCACAATTTTTGCACTGAAGCATCACGAGGGACTGATGGTGATATTCACCGCTTTTGAGGTGGCCAAGATGAATCTGTGAAAATCAGTACAACAAAATTAAAGCCATGACATTTCCTGTTGCCACTAGGTGGCGCTGTCCGTATTTCCGACAATGGGCACATCAATCTGTTCAGGGCGGGTCTGACATCATGCCTGTAAAGTCTGGTACTGATCAGACTGGATTTCATTGAGTTATACTAATTTGTTTCTTCATGGCGTGACATTAAAGTTCGCCACGCCGCTGGGGTCACACCCTTTTGCGAAAAGTCACAGTTTTCACTGTAACCCAAGACCAACTCCTTAAGGCTTTTCTGGAGAAATTTGAGGCTGCAGATGTCACCCATCACTATACTGTACCCCAAAGTGTAAAACATGACATTTCCTGTTCCCACTAGGTGGCGCTGTCCCTTATGTCAAATATGGCAGTTGAAATATGTTCAGGGGCGGAGCCTTATCATATGTGTGCTCTTTGGTCAAGGTCAGAAAATGTATGACAAAATGAGAGGCAATAAGATTTTCATGGCGAGTCATCGAAATTCGCCATGGCGCCACGGCCTCATAGTATTGTGAAAACTCAAAAGCTCCGCAATTTAACATGGCACAAGGGTGTAGTTGACACTGTCCAAATTTGAAGCTTATAGGACCAAATCCCAAGGAGGAGTTCGTTAAAGTTCGAGGCATGGAAACGGTAAAATCAGAGCCAAAATGTCACCTTCAATCCAAAATGGCGGACTTCCTGTTGGGTTTAGGACATTGCCATAATAGACTTTTTTGTTCGACTCTGAAAGTTATATAGGTGTACCGACTTTCAAACATGTAGGTCATACCCATACCGGGGGCTCGCGTTTTTCATTTTTCTAGGTGGCGCTACTGAGCTAATTTTCCCTGGCCATGTCTGGGAAGATTAAAATACGTAAATTTTCACCAGACCTGACGCGTGTGCAAAATTTCATGAGTTTTCGAGCATGTTTAGGCCCTCAAACGGCCAATTCATTTGCCGAAATAATAATAATAATTAAAGCTGCAAGCAGCGTTATGAGGGCCCTCGCACCCCCGGCGCGTCGAACCACGCCCAACACCTAAAACCAGCACCTCCGATCTGATGTCACATTGATGGAATTCATGCATTTAACCACCAGCTAACAATTCATCTCATTCAATCATGATTATAGTTGTCCCACTAGGTGGTGCTCTAACCATTACTGACAAATGGCATAACAAACATTTCCTAGCTCGAGTCTCATCACGCCTATGAGCTTTGGGAGAGATTGGACATTGTGTTTTTGAGTGACAGCAGATTACTGCTTTTTGGCGAGTGATTGAAACTCTACGTGCCGCCATGACCACCCCGTTTCCCTGAATGTAAAAAGCTTCGCAATTTAACATCACAAAGGTCTTTAGATTCCACACACAGGAGATTGCATCAATCTGATGAAATCCCTTGCAGGAGTACGTCAAAGCACGGTGCCTGAAAAGAGGGGAAAATGTTGCCAAAATTGCACATTAATTTTAAAATGGCTGACTTCCTGTTGGATTTGGGATATTGCTCCAAGAGACTTTTTTGTACATCTTGATATCTCCTATAAGCCTACCAGGTTTCAGATTCATACATAAAACACAGAGCTGGGGCTGTGGTTTTGAAATTTTGTAGGGGGCGCTGTGGAGCCATTTTGGGATATTCAATGAAAATGATCAGATGACAACAAAGCCTTCGTCACATTGGAGGTGTGTGCCAAATTTCAAGCCTCTATAAACTTGCCAAGACCCTCAAAAGCCACTTCATCTTTCATGGTGAACAGCGTTGCCACCAGGGTGCGCCGTTCAGTTTAAAGTCACAATTTTTGCACTGAAGCATCACGAGGGACTGATGGTGATATTCACCGCTTTTGAGGTGGCCACGATGAACCTGTGAAAATCAGTACAACAAAATTAAAGCCATGACATTTCCTGTTGCCACTAGGTGGCGCTGTCCGTATTTCTGACAATGGGCACATCAATCTGTTCAGGGCGAGTCTGACATCATGCCTGTAAAGTCTGGTACTGATCAGGCTGGATTTCATTGAGTTATACTAATTTGTTTCTTCATGGCGTGACATCAAAGTTCGCCATGCTGCTGGGGTCACACCCTTTCACGAAAACTCACAGTTTTCACTGTAACCCAAGACCAACTCCTTAAGGCTTTCCTGGAGAAATTTGAGGCTGCAGGTGTCACCCATCACTATACTGTACCCCAAAGTGTAAAACATAACATTTCCTGTTCCCACTAGGTGGCGCTGTCCTTGAGGTCAAATATGGCAGTTGAAATATGTTCAGGGGTGGAGCCTTATCATATGTGTTCACTTTGGTCAAGGTCAGAAAATGTATGACAAAATGAGAGGCAATAAGATTTTCATGGCGAGTCATCGAAATTCGCCATGGCGCCACGGCCTCATAGTATTGTGAAAACTCAAAAGCTCCGCAATTTAACATGGCATAAGGGTGTAGTTGGCACTGACCAAATATGAAGGTTATGAAATCAAACCCCAAGGAGGAGTTCGTCAAAGTTCGAGGCATGGAAATGGTAAAATCAGAGCCAAAATGTCACCTTCAATCCAAAATGGCGGACTTCCTGTTGGGTTTAGGACATTGCCATAATAGACTTTTTTGTTCGACTCTGAACATTATATAGGTGTACCGACTTTCAAACATGTAGGTCATACCCATACCGGGGGCTCGCGTTTTTCATTTTTCTAGGTGGCGCTACTGAGCTAATTTTCCCTGGCCATGTCTGATAACATTAAAATACGTAAATTTTCACCAGACCTGACGCGTGTGCAAAATTTCATGAGTTTTCGAGCATGTTTAGGCCCTCAAACGGCCAATTCATTTGCCGAAATAATAATAATAATAATAATAATAATAATAAACAGAGCAATTACAATAGGGCCTTCGCACTGTCAGTGCTCGGGCCCTAATAATAATTAAAGCTGCAAGCAGCGTTATGAGGGCCCTCGCACCCCATCGCGTCGAGCTACGCCCAACACCTACAACCAGCACCTCCGATCTGATGTCACATTGATGGAATTCATGCATTCAACCACCAGCTAACATTTCATCTCATTCAATCATGATTATAGTCGTTCCACTAGGTGGCACTCTAACCATTACTGACAAATGGCATAACAAACATTTCCGAGCTCGAGTCTCATCACGCCTGCGACCTTTGGGACATATTGGACATTTTGATTTTGAGTGACAGCAGATTACTGCTTTTTGGCGAGTGATTGAAACTCCACGTGCCACCATGACAACCCCGTTTCCCTGAACGTAAAAAGCTTCGCAATTTAACATCACAAAGGTCTTTAGATTCCACACACTGGAGATTGGTTCAATATGATGAAATCCCTTGGAGGAGTACGTCAAAGAACGGTGCCTGGAAAGAGGGCAAAATGTTGCCAAAATTACACATTAATTTTAAAATGGCTGACTTCCTGTTGGATTTGGGATATTGCTCCAAGAGACTTTTTTGTACATCTTGATATCTCCTATAAGCTTACCAGGTTTAAGACTCATACATAACACACAGAGCTGGGGCTGATGTTTTGAAATTTCGTAGGGGGCGCTGTGGAGCCATTTTGCGCTATTCAATGAAAATGATCACATAACAACAAAGCCTTATGCACATTGGAGGTGTGCGCCAAATTTCAAGACTTTTTAAACTTTCCAAGCCCCTCAAAAGCCACTTCATTTTTCATGGTGAACAGCGTTGCCACCAGGGTGCGCCGTTCAGTATAAAGTCACAATATTCGCACTGCAGCATCATGAAGGACTGATGGTGATATTCACCGCTTTTGAGGTGTCCGCAATGAACCTGTGAAAATCAGTACAACAAAATTAAAGCCATGACATTTCCTGTTGCCACTAGGTGGCGCTGTCCGTATTCCCGACAATGGGCACATCAATCTGTTCAGGGCGGGTCTGACATCATGCCTGTAAAGTCTGGTACTGATCAGACTGGATTTCATTGAGTTATACTAATTTGTTTCTTCATGGCGTGACATCAAAGTTCGCCATGCCGCTGGTGTCACACCCTTTTGCGAAAAGTCACAGTTTTCACTGTAACCCAAGACCAACTCCTTAAGGCTTTCCTGGAGAAATTTGAGGCTGCAGATGTCACCCATCACAATACTGTACCCCAAAGTGTAAAACATGACATTTCCTGTTCCCACTAGGTGGCGCTGTCCCTGATGTAAAATATGGCAGTTGAAATATGTTCAGGGATGGAGCCTTATCATATGTGTTCACTTTGGTCAAGGTCAGAAAATCTATGACCGACTGAGAGGCAATAAGATTTTCATGGCGAGTCATCGAAATTCGCCATGGCGCCACGGCCTCATGGTATTGTGAAAACTCAAAAGCTCCGCAATTTAACATGGCATAAGGGTGTAGTTGGCACTGACCAAATATGAAGGTTATGAAATCAAACCCCAAGGAGGAGTTCGTCAAAGTTCGAGGCATGGAAATGGTAAAATCAGAGCCAAAATGTCACCTTCAATCCAAAATGGCGGACTTCCTGTTGGGTTTAGGACATTGCCATAATAGACTTTTTTGTTCGACTCTGAACATTATATAGGTGTACCGACTTTCAAACATGTAGGTCATACCCATACCGGGGGCTCGCGTTTTTCATTTTTCTAGGTGGCGCTACTGAGCTAATTTTCCCTGGCCATGTCTGAGAACATTAAAATACGTAAATTTTCACCAGACCTGACGCGTGTGCAAAATTTCATGAGTTTTCGAGCATGTTTAGGCCCTCAAACGGCCAATTCATTTGCCGAAATAATAATAATAATAATAATAATAATAATAATAATAATAAACAGAGCAATTACAATAGGGCCTTCGCACTGTCAGTGCTCGGGCCCTAATAAACAGAGCAATTACAATAGGGCCTTCGCACTGTCAGTGCTCGGGCCCTAATTAAAGCTGCAAGCAGCGTTATGAGGGCCCTCGCACCCCCGGCGTGTCGAGCCACGCCCAACACCTGAAACCAGCACGTCCGATCTGATGTCACATTGATGGAATTCATGCATTTAACCACCAGCTAACATTTCAACTCATTCATTCATGATTAGTTAGTCGTTCCACTAGGTGGCGCTCTAACCATTATGTACAAATGGCATAACAAACACTTCCAAGCTCGAGTCTCATCACACCTGAGACGTTTGGGAGAGATTGGACATTGTGTTTTTGAGTGACAGCAGATTACTGCTTTTTGGCGAGTGATTGAAACTCCACGTGCCGCCATAACCACCCCGTTTCCCTGGACGTAAAAAGCTTCGCAATTTAACATCACAAAGGTCTTTAGATTCCACAAACTGCAGATCGGTCCAATCTGATGAAATCCCTTGGAGGAGTTCGTCAAAGAACGATGCCTGAAAAGAGGGGAAAATGTTGCCAAAATTGCACATTAATTTTAAAATGGCTGACTTCCTGTTGGATTTGGGATATTGCTCCAAGAGACTTTTTTGTACATCTTGATATCTCCTATAAGCTTACCAGGTTTCAGACTCATACATAAAACACAGAGCAGGGGCTGTGATTTTGAAATTTTGTAGGGGGCGCTGTGGAGCCATTTTGGGATATTCAATGAAAATGATCACATAACAACAAAGCCTTAACCACATTGGAGGTGTGCGCCAAATTTCAAGACTTTTTAAACTTTGCAAGCCCCTCAAAAGCCACTTCATCTTTCATGGTGAACCGCGTTGCCACCAGGGTGCGGCGTTCAGTTTAAAGTCACAATTTTTGCACTGAAGCATCACAAGGGACTGATGGTGATATTCACCGCTTTTGAGGTGGCCAAGATGAACCTGTGAAAATCAGTACAACAAAATTAAAGCCATGACATTTCCTGTTCCCACTAGGTGGCGCTGTCCGTATTCCCGACAATGGGCACATCAATCTGTTCAGGGCGGGTCTGACATCATGCCTGTAAAGTCTGGTACTGATCAGACTGGATTTCATTGAGTTATACTAATTTGTTTCTTCATGGCGTGACATCAAAGTTCGCCATGCTGCTGGGGTCACACCCTTTTGCGAAAAGTCACAGTTTTCACTGTAACCCAAGACCAACTCCTTAAGGCTTTTCTGGAGAAATTTGAGGCTGCAGATGTCACCCATCACTATACTGTACCCCAAAGTGTAAAACATGACATTTCCTGTTCCCACTAGGTGGCGCTGTCCTTGAGGTCAAATATGGCAGTTGAAATATGTTTAGGGGTGGAGCCTTATCATATGTGTTCACTTTGGTCAAGGTCAGAAAATGTATGACAAAATGAGAGGCAATAAGATTTTCATGGCGAGTCATCGAAATTCGCCATGGCGCCACGGCCTCATAGTATTGTGAAAACTCAAAAGCTCCGCAATTTAACATGGCACAAGGGTGTAGTTGACACTGACCAAATATGAAGGTTATGAAATCAAACCCCAAGGAGGAGTTCGCAAAAGTTCAAGGCATGGAAATGGCAAAATTAGAGCCAAAATGTCACCTTCTCTTCCAAATGGCGGACTTCCTGTTGGGTTTGCGTCAATGGGCCCAATGACTTTTTTGTTCGTCTTGGCATGATACACATGTGTGCCAAATTTCATACATGTAGCTCAAACGATGTGGTCGTAGGGCTGCATTTAACAAGGCATAGGTGGCGCTCTAGAGCCATTTCCCAGTGCTCATATGTAAAACCATTAAAATACAAAATTTTTCACCAGACCTGGCATGTGTGCAAAATTTCATGAGTTTTTGAGCATGTTTAGGCCCTCAAAAAGGCCCTTGTTTCGCCTGAATAATAATAATAATAATAATAATAATAATAATAATAATAATAATAATAATAATAATAATAATAATAAGAAACGGAGCAGATACAATAGGGCCTTCGCACTCTCGGTGCTCGGGCCCTAATAATAAACGGAGCAATTACAATAGGGCCTTCGCACTATCAGTGCTCGGGCCCTAATAAGGAGACATTTACTTTTTTAATTTCAGTCATGGCACCTCATCTTTTTATGCCGTCTGTACTCGATGCAAGTCTTTTACACATAAGGTCAGAATTTTTAGGAGTATCCGCCTTTGTGCGGACATGGTAGACCACAAAAATCATCAGCCTCCAGTCTGGTCCAGGATAATTACTCTAAACTGAAAGGCCATCGATCAAAGAGCAAACGAGGCGAGCAAGGCTGCCTGTGACGCCTGACCCTCTCACAGGCCTAGAAATCAGAGGCTGTCCTGGCCTTGAAGCCTTCAGACATGAAAGGCCCGATCAGACCGATGCATCCGACGTTGCCAAAGCAAACATCATCACTCAGCTTTTCATCCTACATTTAAACGTTGCACCAACTTTGCATCCAATTTAAACTATAAAGTAAACAACTCAATAAATAGACTAAAACTGTACTTAATAATGTGTAATAAAGTGAAATGACTAAAGAGTCCTGTAGACCTGTAGAGAAAAAAAAGGGAAAAAAAAGAAAAAGAAAGGAAACTCAGTCATAAAAGGCCTTGATCAGATTTTGTGCTAATGCAAAGTATCAAAGATAAGTTCTTCTGACGTTTCGTCTTATACACACAAACACCAAGGTCTGCGCATTGTAAACTTTGATGGTTAAGAAATGAAACTGGAGGTATTTTGTCAAAATCCTGCAAGTTTTGTAAATGCTTTGATTCATGAAAATTTTGTGTGCAAGTTGTGTAAAAAGTGGCATATACCCACTCCACTAGAGCAAAGAATAATCCCATTTAGTATAGGCATGTAGGGGACGTAAACTGGTACTACTGGTGCACTTTAAAAATTAACCACACTATTATTTCATACTTTTATGGCAGTAAATCTATTTCCCTACCGTGCTTAATCATCTGGGAAATCAGTTGCTAAGAACATCCCTAATGAAAAATCAGAGAAAATTATTTGAACAGCTGGGTCAGAAGACTGTTTAGAGACTCGTATTCCTGCCGTGCTACTTGCTGCCAATCACTTAATGATGCCAATTTAGTCATAAAGCACACTTTCATTGTTTCCTCCACTGCTTTTAGCACAGTCTTCAAAGATTCTTTTGTCAGAGTTCAAATGCATAACAAAATACTCAGCTTCACATTTAAAAACTGTTCTGAAAAAGCCTGTGGCTCATCAAGCAAACTAATAATGTACTGTGTCTCTTATAATAAGCTAAATGAAGCAGTGAATAGGATGTAAAAATTAGAAGAGGGCCAATAGTAGCTGCAATTAACCACAGGAAAAAGACAGGAAGTTTATTCCATCTCTGAGTCACTATGGCAACCTTAACTTGCAAGTTCAAAAAAAGCACAGGAAATGAAAAGAGGAGGGGTGAAATGTGAGGTTCTCTCAACGGTTTACACATTTTCTTCAGAGCATACCAGCTGAAACTTGCTTAGCTGACACATTTCACTGAATGAAAGAATTCAATCCACCTCACCCCATTATGAAGCCAAATGCTGTTCCTGGCCTCAACGTTACACTGATCTGATTTTGCTAAACAAAAAGACAACATTTTCAGTGTCTGGTGAATTAAAAAGTTCTGTTGTAAAATACTGTTGGCACTGTAGGTTTGACTGGGAGGTTCACTAGGCACAGTCGCTCCTGAAAAATTTAATATTTTTAGTAGTACCAACCCCCCTGCCTCCAATTATTGCAAGCTGAATGTCTGCAGCACCTGAAAGTAATTGCACACAAGTGCATTTAGATTTCTGAATCAGTATTGTACCTACCTACTGACCTCAGAGGATGTGGAAATTGCTTTGAGACGTCATCATGCAGACTCAAGCAACAGAGAGATACCACTACAGTATCCATCTCACCAAGGAAACCTTTGATCAGTACTAGCACAATGCTATGTCAAGACACTCTTAACGTAGCACATCTCAAACAGAAAAAAAACTTAAATCTACAACCAACAGATTTGCAAAGGAGAAAAAATGTACAATAAAAGCAAGCAATAAATAATAAATGCCCCTTGAGACACTCAGTTTGTTTGCAGATGACACCCCTTCTTGAGTTTGTGTCTTTACTGACAATCTGTTCTGGGCCATAAGAAAAAAAGAAAAAAGAAAAAAAACACACACACACACACACACACACACACACACAAATACTAGCATGACACACTGGCCTTAAAGAATACAGCTCTCTATACACTGAGAACAACCACCAGACTTCTCTGGTTTATGCATAACCTTGAGTTGTGCACATAGTCATTGGGGCATTAACTGTCAACTGCGCACCATGCTGCATGTCATGGTGGTGGTGAGGGACGAAAAAGCAGTAAAGCCGGCAAATGGTTCTGTCTAACTAGTTCCCCAAGTATTTTTTTCCCCCTGGAGATTCACCAATCTTGCTCTTTTCCTACAGCTTACTGCTGAAAATGTTTTTTTAACCAAGTTCAATCTAGTCTGAACTCTCTGAGAGGCAAGTATCACAAATACAAGAGAACGTCGGAAATATTCATTTAACATTTAAAACAAAAAAAAAAAAAAGGGAATTTAAGGTTGTGTATGAATTAAAGCATCCATATGTGACAGAGTTACTTAAGGTTACAAAGCTTTTTTTTTTTTTTTTTTTTTTTTTAACATTTCCACTGAAGTACAGTGTTTACATTCTTAGTCATATGCCCCTCAGTATTAGACAAAAGATTAGCTTAACAGTTCTCTTTTTTTATTGGATCTTTTTTGCAAAGAATGCAAAAAAGTGTTAATACAGAACCTGACTGAACAAATTCTTGGATTTTTTTTCTGCAGCAAGAAATGTGTCTTGTGCTCTTATATAAAAAGGGGGAGGGGGCAGCACGCACACACACACCCACACAGAATAAGCCAAGCACAGAAACAAGGAAACTAGTCTGGACTTGTCTAAGGACAACCTCTTTCCAGAGTGTAATATGAAACAAAGTCGTCTTCCCAAGAAATAACACATCATCATCAGTGATGACATGTGAAAAAGCACAACTCCAACCAAGCTCCAATTGTGTTGAACTACCACTGACGCAGCAAGTTTCCTGTCCGCAGACAAACAAGTCATAGACATTTCTAATTCTGGTTCTTTTCTTTCTCCCCACTCATTGTCCTGGGGCTGTAAACGTGTTTACCCTTATGGATATATATTCATTATCACACACTTTATTACCATTATGGACACTGCTTTACAATGTCAATGCTCAGCTTCCTGTACACTTTGGCACTTTATGGCCTAATGAACTCTCTGTTCTCTCAATGCTATGACCTTTTCAAGTTGACCCTGCCACCCGACTACTTCAACACAATCAGACATCACTGTCCCATAACAAGACAGTGAAATATTCATGTATTTATACAAGAGTCATACACATTTGTCTACCACCTGCTTGTACAACACTGCCCTTATGCTTCACGTGCAAGTTATTTATCATATCGGTGCATCCTGAACACAAACCTGTTCTGTTTGTCAATATTCATTATGCTGTCAACAATATGCTGACCGCAATTCAGTTCAGGTAGGTATTATGGCAAAAAAAAAATTTAAATGAGGCACTAGAAATCAAAATAAAGTTTGTTAAAATATTTAGTCAATGCTCAATACCATTATTAAGAATATCAATTAAAGACTAGCACTGAAATACTCAGAACTCTGTTCTGACATTAATTACTCGTGAAGAGTGTGTTTTTAGAAAACACACTGGTATGCAGAGAGAAGGAAGTCTAATTTATCTGTGCACTGTGCTGGGTATGTGATTTTAATTAATGTGTATGTGTGTGTTCGTGTGAGTGGATGAGTACTCTCCAGGAATACGGAGTGCTCCTACTCTCACAGAGAGCTCTTTGTGTGGGCACATTGCCCCTGAACCAGCATGTCTACCAAAGCCTCGTTGAAGCTTTGTTTGGCTTGTTTTCCTTTTGTTTATTCCACTTCCTTTCAGGTTCCTCTCTGTGCAGCTGATCAGAATGATGACCATGGATAGAGCGAAAGAGGCTTATTGAGAAAAAAGAAAAAGGAATAAATGCCAACACCTGATAACTGAATGATTTTAAAAAGCCACCGAACACTCAAACTAGCTGTACTTCATTCAATCATTAAGGTGTTTTGACATTTTTACAAACAAATGAGGAAACCTGTGCACTGTTAGCGAAAAACAAAACCATCAGAACGATGGTCCAACTACGGAGACCATAAATAACTCAATAAGCTCTTGCTGAGAGGGCCAAGTAAGTATTTTTGTTCATTTGCTGTGCTCATTTGTCAACATTTTAGCACAGTTTGTGGCTATGCAGCCCATTCATAACTTCAATACACACTGCAAAAGTTATTGACAGATCTCTAAAGTGACTGCAGCTACTCATGTTGCCTACAGGGCATAAAAGGTAATGGGGACTCCAGTGTATTAAAAGCTACACTGCTCACCAAACCTAAGCTGACCCCCTTGCCTGTCCAAAACACTTTTTGAGAGTTTTTTATTGATTTTGTTTTAGACTTAAAAAAGTTACGTTAAAAAGCGAATAAAAACCAGGCAAATGTTATGACTCCATTTCACTTTACTATACTGTAGCCCATGTAGAGCTGGGCGATAGAACGATAACGATATGTATCGCGATATAACTTTTACTCGATAGAGAAATTAGGCTATCGCGATAGACCTCGCCGCTCTTGTCCTCGCTCTTAAAAAAAAAAAAAAAAAAAAGGTCAGCCAATCTAAATTAAGTAGCGCAGAGCCGAACCAATCACAGCCGCAGCGTCACGTCGCGTGACTTGTTACGTACAGCACAAGTGCCAAGCCGCACGTGGGTTTGTTTGGGAAGCAGCCAGCGGGTAATGGAGCCAGCGCGTAATGGAGGAAATGAGTGTGCCGACTAGAAAAATCAACCGAGCGTGACCGAAGAGAAAACAGATGATGGTTCCAATGCCGGAGAGATTGTCGAACGGAAGAGCCATAGAAGCTCCGTAGTGTGAAGGTATTTCGGCTATTTCAAGTCTGACAAAAACAGAGTAGCGTGCACTGTAAATTGTGCCGAAAGCAAGTCTGGAAATACAATAAACTGGTGCATGCGTCACACTGTGCGCCACGTTATTGTTTCGGTGAAATGAATTTCTACAATACTGTTACTGTTAATTCTACTCTCTGCAGTGTTTAAATGCTTACATATACACACAGTTACTGTCCCTCCACACATACGACTCGGTTCTGCTTCTATGCCCCAGCTTTGTTTACTTTTTCCCACCGAGGCTTCTAGACTTCTGATTGGCCAACATTTCTGCACGGTTAGGAATCTAGCGCCACCTGCTGCTTTGGCATGTTCATAGCAGCGTTTTCCTTCATTTCTGCCTTTATGTGTGGACGGGATTCTTTTTTAAAACGAAAACGGAAAATCTCCGTTTTCAAAAATACCCGTGTACGTGTGGACGTAGCCTCAGTCTCTGACTGGAAGCGCTAATTCGTCATTCGGCTGTTAAAACTGTTTGAAAAGCTCAGCTATACAACAAGGAGAGATTGAGAATTTCCTTTTAGTTCACAGTTTATTTGATATCGACAAAAGTTAGTCAGTTTTGTCTGTTCTTCTGTAAAACAAACTAAGATTTATTTTTAGAATTAATATTTTGTTTCTAAGTGGAATTGACAATTTAGTCTGTTTCGTTTGTTCTGTTTTGAAACTTAAACGCTTTAGCGGCTGCCTTTTGTGTAGTTTGCAATATTTGCCTTTATTTATCTGAAAAAGTCTCATGTTCCTTAAGTACATCTACCCTGTTGAACTTATTATGGGAAATAAATATTTAAATAAAAACAAGCTGCTGATTATTTCACATTTTACTTGTGAGCAACAGCACATTTAAATCTTACAAATATAGTTATTTGGCTTATATCGTGATAGATATCGTTATCGCCTGAAATGAAAAAAACATATCGTGATATGAAAAAATCTCATATCGCCCAGCTCTAAGCCCATGTATTGTGTCCACTTTTCTGTATGCCGTTTAATGGTACAGAATCACGGTATGATTTACTGGCACGGTTTTAAAAATAGCAATGAAACCATCTATCTATAACAGCCCACTGGAACAACTGGAAATAGAGAAACAGCAAGCATGAAAGACAGACCAGAGGCTCTGTGAGGAAAAAAAAAAGCCACAATCTGTGAATCTTTAAAAGTTCCCAAAGAGTCGATATAGCCACTGCTTATAAGCGTGCCTGATGACCAATCATCTTTGCGTTTAGAAATAGCAACCACAGGCAGTCACATTCTCAGCAGGTGATTACTGTTGCATCTAAAACAATGACAATATGGAGTCAGTATTGAATTTAAATACACTTTCACTTATTCAGTGTGCTAGATTTTACAGCTGTGAAATGAACTACTCCACACCAGTCACTGATGAAGCAAAAATATTGTGCCTGGAATCTCAAAATTCTGCTAATTTTTTTTTTTTAGAGAGAAGTACTAAATCAATAAATAAAAGATTTAAAAAACAGTTTAAACTTTGTGTGCACATAAAAGGTCTTCATGCAGTCCAGTTAGTATCTATTGATAGAAGCAAAGTGTGTAAAAGTAAAAGTGGGGAAAAGGGCCATAAATTAAACACTGTATTTTATTCCATGATGGTTTAAGGTATCAAGAATTAAAACACAGAGTCGCAAGTTTTCTTTTAAGACATATCCGGGTGCACGGTCACCATCATTACTCTTGGTGACATCCTTTCCACAGGTTATTGTCCCACACAGTCCTGTTTGCTTTGAAAACACTCTCTGCTCCAGCGATAATTGCCATAGTAACAAGAGAACTGAACCCAAAGCTGTCTGGATCTTTCCACACATTGACAATTACAGTTCACTGAAGCTGACATGCACAAGACTGCCATCAAACACTGGGTCAAAGATGACTAGACAAAGAAGATTCATTCATTAACACCACTGCACTGAGAGAAAAGCCTCAGAGCTGACCCTTGATGATAAAAACATTTACTTGACACTCACATGGTTTCCTAATTGCATTCAAGAAGTGGCACAAAAAAGGGTGGAGATATAGTCTCTGCTTGTTGCACTCAGCTGCTGATTTTTTTTACGCCTTTTTAACTGTTGTCAATCCTGTACTGACTCACTGTGCATTAATGCTCTTTTACAGAAACATCCCCAACAGTCACTCAAGGTAAAAGCAGCCCTACGCAACACAAACAGCCCAAGCTAATGGAAACATTATAAGCATATCAGAACCACAAAGACAGTATGAGGAAGTTGACTTCAAAGGGAAAAAAAACTTTCTTTGACTGTACAAAAGTTGAAACAAACTCCAGAATGTGGCGTTGTGAGGGTCAGGCTCAAGAAGAATGAAGAAGTCCCTCATTTATACTGTTTATACATAATCTCATGTAATCTCAGTAAGCAGTTCATCATGCATGAACCATTAAGCATTTTGCAAGACTAAGCCTTTGTTAAACTGTGCAAACTTTATGTCTGGGAGGAGATCTATAGGACTCTTAAAGACAAAGACATTGTTTTCTCTAAGTTCTCTGAAGGCTTAGTAATTGTCTAACCCAGAAATTATTACAAGGGAAATTTAAGTTGTTTTGTTTGGTTGCATGTGAACATGGTGTCCAAGCTCTCACGTAGAAGCTGTGCATGTTCTCATAGGACTATAATTAAGTCAAACACATGCTGCACCAACACAAGTCCCCATTATTAGACTATTGATACAAGGCAAAGAAAAAAAACTAAACTAAACACCTTGTCTTCATCTATCCATCATCTGCTTCTTTATTTTATTTTATTAATCCAAAGCAAGTTCTATCCAAGACCTCTCTCTAGTGCAATCAAAATTAATTTAAAATACTGAGTAGATTTTTTTCTGTTTTTTTTTTTTTTTTAATTTAAACAAGTAACAGGCCAATCACAGCTTTACATTGATTATCTCTTTAATCTGACACTGAATCACAAAGAAAAAACAAAGAAAATTTGCCAAAAATCTAAAAACATGCATAATTCTGATGTGGGGTACATTTGCTGGCTGCCAGTGCCAGGCACCAGACCTGACAAGGAGTGCTTTAACACAGAAACTGGAGCAGAGTGAACCTAGCTGTCATCAAGTTTTCACGTCCTGATGTGAACCCTTCAGGTGGCTGATAATGAAGTTCTGCTGATGCAGGTGCAAATGTAGATGTAGATGTTCTGAAACTCCAGTTTTGACTAGTATTATAATACCAACTGTAATGGGGTGTGACAACACAAGCTGCCTGTCTGAGAGAGTCTAAATAAATAATTTAAAGAAAAATGTCTTGGTATGAATAGCCTGGCTTTTAGATACGAGTAGTAAGAGAGTCAGTAAAGGTAGGTTATAGCTGGATATCATACAGCAACGCAGAACAAGATTTAAATTTAACTCCACAGATATGTGGAAAGACTTGTTAAAAAAAAGCTAATAAAAAGTATCATGTAAGAAAACCAGCTCTGGTATAAAAAGATTTGTTTAACGCTGCCAGCTTTGTCAAACTCGGGGATTTATTTTCCTGTTTAAGAAACTATACTTTTGTGCATCACATTAGCTTTTCCGGTA
Source organism: Rhamphochromis longiceps (assembly GCF_057381845.1). NCBI lineage: Eukaryota > Metazoa > Chordata > Actinopteri > Cichliformes > Cichlidae > Rhamphochromis > Rhamphochromis longiceps. Next base: position 21,053,427 of record NC_140561.1, read on the forward strand.
TATACGTCAAGCACTAAGGCTGAGACCTTACCACAATCACTGCATTACATCCTCTGCTTTCCTGTCTTTCTATAGCTGCTCCATCAAATAAAGGCAAAACAAATTTGTGTTACTGTCAGTAGGAGTCTTGAAAAGTTCCAAAATTTAGCTCCCACCTGTACTGATGACTGTGTGGGTGCATGTAAATGTGTTTATAGTCTGAACACAAAAATGGGAGCAAAGAACATATGCAGTCCAGAACTTAATGTCAGCATAAACAGACTACACCCAAACAACTGAGTCATCCGTGTCCCTGCTCCTCTAATGCTCGTCTCTTTTCATGTAAAAGGTCACAGTTTGATCCTCAGACGAATGTCAGGTTCCTATCCTTCCTCATGCTGCATCTCTGAGGCGCATTAACCTTCAGAAGTCATATTTCAGGAGCTACATGACCACACGCGTTCAAATGCATGGAGCAAAGATCTGTGTGCTGTGTTTGCAGATTCATGATCTGTTAAGGTAAAAGAAGCAACAAATGTAGTCAACATGCATTAGTTGCTGTTTTAACTGCATCTATCTATCAAGTGCACAATGTCTCTTTAAGGGTACAGTGGGTCATTTTTAATGTAGATTGCTACTGCCAACTGGGAAGTGAAACAAAAGTGAATGTAGCCGCCTAATCAAAATCAAGTAACAAATCAGAGTGAAGTGCAAGACATCAATGAACTGTTTATTTTGGACTTTGGCAGTAGCAGCTTAGAGCAATAACTCATAGCAATAACTCATAGCATTTCTGCAGCCTGACCCTGCTCACTTCCTGCTTTACAGGAAACACGCTACACAGCTCTGCCCTGCCCTTCCTGTTCACTGAGCCTGTATTTTTACACACATACAGTTTGCAGTGGTTGATGTCCGTTGCTCCAACCACTACCAACTCAACCAAGTAACAGAAGACATTAACCAAGCTACATACTGCACTGCATCATTTTATCTAACAGTGTGTATATATAATCTGCAGAATTAACCTTAGTATACAAAAACATTCAAACTAAACTCTCTGCAGATCATAACTGCCACTATTCTGTTGCACTGAAAGTCCAATCTACCTTGTCTTTGCCCCTGAATGACAACATGAGATTGAGCCAATGAAAACCCCCGAGACACACAGCTTGGATAACATCAGGACTACACATGTGCCTGGACTGACCTGGTCTGTAATTGAGAAGTTGGTGTTAACAAAGCAGTTCTCCTGTAAAGATGAAAAAGTTCTATTTAAGGTTCCCTTGAGAAACTGCTGAGACCCTCCCCAGAATCCTCCATTGTCACCAGCTCCCCACAGTCTTTAATCAAACTGGAATCTAAAGGGCAGGCCATTTTTCATCACAGGCCCAGGCAAAATCACCAAAATTGATTAAAAATTAAGATCTTTAAAAAAAAGAACCCTTCATATGAGCACGAAGACCCGTATGTCTTATTATATTAAAATTGGCATCATCATCGTTATGTCAAGGTTTTTATAAAACATGAAAAATCTATCCAATCAAAACATACCATATAAAAGGAAGACAAACACAGAGACAATGAAGGGAGGGGTGGGCAAAATTGCTGGTGTCTATGCTCCTCAATGATGACCAAGAGCTCAGCTTTCTGTCATCGGCTGTTAGAGGTCAGCGTACATATCAAGCTAAAGCCTTACGATCAAATGGCTTCCACTAAATCATTTCAGAGATTAGCATTCATCCCCATCAAATAGTCCTCTACTTTTTTTTTTTCTTTCAATCCAAGTCAGATTCCTCTTCTCTCATATAAGCATGGTTCACTCAACCTGGTGCCCACTGTACAGCTGCATTCATGTCTACATCAATCAGTGCATTGGTTTTAATTGAAGAACACTGAAGAGATTTCTGAGCTGACACAAGTGGCAGACTGTCAGGTTCCTTTATTTTCACAGTTGTGACTATCTGTTTGCTAGGCCTAGTGTGGAAATATCAGATGTTGCTTAGACTGTGTGGCAGAAAATACCATGTGCAGCATTTTTTTAGTTGCTGAAAACAGTCAAGAAAATTAGTGGGCTTGTTTAGTCAGACTAAATGTATCAGGACAGAAGTGCTAAGATGCATCTGAGACAGGAGGTGTATGTTTTTTGGAGGTTTTATTTGCCCCTCTCTTCTCTTATTGATTTAAAAAAAAAAGAAAGAAAGAAAGAAAAAAGCTCTGAACACTAACACTGTTTCCCTTTCTTTTCCAATACGGAGTGCCACACTGAGACATTTTTTAATACTTTTATCATCCAGTCCATTACAAATATAGACTTTGTGAAGTCAGATCCAAGGTGCAAGATTATAGTCTCAAGTTTGCCGGCACTTGCTGATTTGTTTCCCTCTGAAGGTACAGAGCTGCAGGTCTAAATGAGTGCAGTGTTTTACAGAGGCAAAAAAGCGAGCAGAAAAACAGGAAGTCAACCTAGTGTGACTGGCAGCCGTTGTGGGCAAGTTTGAGTCAGTGCATAGCATTCTTCCTTTGGCTCAGTTTCCCTTTGAGACATACTCAAAGAAGATTGGTCAGATGCTCAGAAAAGGTCAGAATCACTTGTCAATGCAGAGAATTATTGACACAAAAACTAAAAATAAGAGCACCACTTTGAAAGATTAGATTAAAACTTTCAGCACCAAACCAAGCTCAGGAAAACACATCTCACATTTAAGATCAAAAGCCATTTAAAATTGGACACAAAGTCATGTCTCTGAACCACTACAACTAAAGAGGCATGCAGGTACATCACTGATTATCTGCCTTCTGCTAAAGCCATGTATCTCCTGCATAGTTCACCTCAGTACAGTTGTCTGTTCTCTTCAAATTAACTGGCAGAGCTCAACTACTAACTGACAGCAAAGCATGCAGCACAGCCATTCAACACCCCAAACCTTTATCACATCAGGTTCCCTTTAAGCTCCTTCCTCCAGCACCCTGTTCATCAACCTCTTAATTCCTAGCCATGTTGAGTTGGGTGAGGCCTAAAGTTTTGAGCTCAACCCTTTTAATCTCACCTGTTCCACTTTCTGTAGCCTTTATTTTTTAAACTGCTGCCACATTTTAAGAAAAGGGACTTCTGTCTGTCAGTCTCCAGAGGGTGCTAAGAATAAAGATTTAGGTTTCAATCATCACATGTCTGTTTCCACACATGAAAACCAGGTAATGTAGAAGTTACCGAAAGTTACCGAAGTTACAACACACTTAAAATACTGTTTCGTTTCACTAAAGGAACTGCATGGGTAAAGCAGGCAGGAGGCAGGACACATGACACTCCCTCACTGTAAATTCGACAAACAAATACCTGTATTATCATCATATGGCTACAAATGGACATTTTTGTTTTCTCATGTGCTTCCATTAGCTAATGTCTAGAAAAGTTCAGGACTGCGATGCCTTCAATGTTATTAAAGAAAACATACCGATGATCAAGTGTTGCCTAACATGCTCTATTTTTAGTGCATTTCCTGCTTGTAAAAGCAAAAGTAAAGCATCTGTGGAATCACTCACTGCAGCTCTCCGTTATTTAAGGTCTCCTCCCCTGCCTCGAACATCTTTTATTTACAAAATACTCCTGATAGTAAGACACTCCTGATAAGCAATAATGTTACATGCCTCAGTGCTGCTATTGGACGGACTGGCAAACTACATGAAGTATTAGGCAAGAAAAACAAAACAGCCAAGAAAAACTACAAACATAAAAAGGTAGAAAATGTTTATTTAAGAAAACTAGGCAGTGTTATAATTCCTTTTGTGACACTAGAAGTAACATATAACTTATGCAATCCATTGACCTCTGTCCTGAAGCTAAAGCAAGCCAGGGAGCATTATCTCAGTAAACAAGTGAGTGAATCATTTTCTGAATGAGATGCTGCTCTTCAGCAGAAAGAACATGAAGCTGCAAAATAACATTATGCTACAAAAGTGAGGCAGTGCCATGCGCCACACAAATGATGACTCCAAGTTCCAAGCTCTCTCCAAGTTGGCCTAAGTATGCTGGGTGCCATCATTGCCACTCCGTTTCTCAAACATATGCATTCATTGCTACTAGGCATGCACCCCCTTGAGACCCCCCAATTGACCATACATTTTTGATTTTACAAATGAACAGTTGTCCAGTTCAAGCATCACACCAACCACACACATCGACAGCAGGAAGGATATGGTGAAAAAAGGGAAAGCTCTTTTTCCAAAAGGTCTGCTTTTAAATATCTATTTCTGAGTCTGACTTCAGTTCAACTCTCAGATCTCGTGCAGATCCAGCCAAGTCTGCTCACTCTTGGTTAAACAGAAATAGTTAACAGTGACCGTGGTCCCACCCTCTCTCTGTTCTCCTACTCAGTATTCCCTGGCTAAAAAGAGCCTCAGTGTGGGAACACACCAAACTGAGGCCCCACAGAAAAACCACATAATTACAAATCACAATAAAGCCCTCAGTACTGTGTTCCTGCCTGAAGCTCAGCTGCACCCTACTCTGCTCCAACTCGAGGCCTTTGCTCACAGCTACATGCCCCCCTTCTTTTGACACTTTCTTTCAGTCTGCTTAGCCGTACCCCCCTCCCCCCCCCCCCCCCCCCACACACACACACCCTCCCCCCCTTTCATCTCTCGTCTTTCTCTTGTCCCTGCAGTAAGATCCTGAGAGAGAACAAAGGACGCGACCCTAAGCGACGGCCTCGAGGTAAAAGAGCCGGCATCAGGAACAGGCTACGGGCTCGCGCACACCGCGCACCCATGCCCAGTATCCTGCTAGCCAATATTCAATCCATCGAGAACAAGCTTGATGACCTCAGAGCCAGAATCAAGTTCCAGAGAGACATTCGGGACTGCAACCTCCTCTGCTTCACCGAGACTTGGCTGAACCCAGCGATACCAGACCACGCCGTGCAGCCGACGGGGTTCTTTTCGGTTTACCACATGGACAGGACAATGGAGTCGGGGAAGAAAAGAGGTGGTGGAGTGTGTTTGATGGTGAACAACAGATGGTGCGACAGCACAAACATCTCCCCACTCACACGCTCTTGCTCGCCCAATCTGGAGCTTTTGATCGTTAAGTGTCGCCCTTTCTATCTCCCTTGGGAATTCACTGCGGTCATTGCCTGCACTGTTTACATTCCGCCTCACGCGGACTCGGACACTGCCTTATGTGAGCTACATGAGGCTCTCACACATCAACAAACACTTCACCGAGATGCCGCACTCATTGTTATGGGAGATTTTAACAGAGTGAATCTCAAACGGACATTTCACAACCTTCACCAGCACATCAACTGCCCCACCCGGGGCACGAGGACATTAGACCACTGCTACACCTCGTTCAAGAACTGTTACAAGGCTCAACCCCTGCCGGCATTTGGAAAATCGGACCATTCCGCCATCTTCCTCATACCTGCTTACAAACAAAGGCTAAAGCAGCAACCACCAATCAGGAGGGAGGTCGCTCGCTGGACGGACCAATCGGTGGCCGCGCTGCAGGACGCACTGGATGACGCAGACTGGGACATGTTTCGGCGCAGCTCTGATGACATCAACATGTTTACGGAAGCGGTTGTGGGATTTATCGGGAAACTAGCGAACGACACAGCAGAAAGAACTATCATCCGAACGTTTCCCAACCAGAAGCCGTGGGTGGATAAAAACATCCACGACGCTCTGAGATCACGCACCGCTGCCTACAATGAAGGGCTTGTCTCCGGTAATATGGACCTATACAAGGCTGCGTCCTACAACGTGCGCAGCGCGGTCCGAAAGGCAAAGCGGAGCTACGGGGAAAAACTAGAGTCACAGCTACGACAGTGCGACTCTAGGAGCCTGTGGAAAGGACTGCGGACTATAACGGACTATAAACGACCAGCTTCTTCAATGATGAATGCCGATGCTTCACTGGCTGATGAGCTGAACACGTTTTATGCTCGCTTCGACGCCGCAGCAATTATAACAACAAACGGCTGCGCGCGCTCGGAGTGCACCAGTGAAGAAATTGCATTCGTCATCACAGAGCATGCCGTGAGGAACACCTTCAGGAGGGTGAACACCAGGAAGGCAGCAGGACCAGATGCAATCCCTGGCCGGGTCCTTAGAGCCTGCGCTGATCAACTAGCACCGGTGTTCACGGAGATCTTCAACCTCTCCCTGGCCCAAGCTGTGGTTCCCACGTGCTTCAAACGGTCCATTATTGTCCCTGTTCCAAAGAAACAACAGCCCGCTTTCCACAATGACTACCGTCCAGTAGCACTGACTTCAATTGTGATGAAGTGTTTTGAAAGACTGATGAGAGATCACATCACTTCTTCACTTCCTCCCACCATCGACTCACTTCAGTTTGCTTACCGGACTAATCGTTCCACAGACGATGCCATATCTCACCTGCTCCACACATCCCTGAGTCACCTGGACACTGGCAGAGGGAATTATGTTAGGATGCTGTTCGTGGACTACAGTTCAGCATTCAACACAATAATTCCCTCTAAGCTTTTCACCAAGTTGACGGATCTAGGACTCAGCTCATCACTGTGTCAGTGGATCCTCAACTTCCTCACAGACAGACCCCAATCAGTGAGGGTAGGAAAACAAGTCTCCCCCTCCATGTCACTCAGCACTGGAGTGCCTCAGGGCTGTGTTTTAAGCCCCCTGCTGTACTCACTGTACACTTATGACTGTGTAGCCACATCCGACACCACCTCCATTGTCAAGTTTGCTGACGACACTGCTGTTGTGGGCCTGATCTCCGACAACATCGAGACGGCCTACCTGGAGGAGATTAGGAACCTGGAGACCTGGTGCCAGGAGAATAACCTCCTCCTAAACGTCAGCAAGACTAAGGAGCTGATCGTGGACTTCACTACAAAGCAGGCGAGGAATTACAAACCCCTCATCATCAGTGGCACGCCAGTGGAGAGAGTGGACAGTTTCCGATACCTGGGTGTCCACATCACTCAGGACCTGTCATGGTCCTGTCACATCAACACCCTGGTTAAGAAAGCCCGTCAGCGTCTCTTCTTCCTCAGAAGACTTAGAGACTTCCATCTGCCACTGAAGGTGCTCAAGAACTTCTACTCCTGCACCATCGAGAGCGTCCTGACGTCAAACATCTGCACCTGGTTTGGGAACAGCACCAAGCAGGACAGACGAGATCTGCAAAGGGTGGTGCGCTCGGCAGAACGCATCATTCAATCAGAGCTCCCTGACCTGCTGTCCATCTACACCAAGCGGTGCAAGTCCAAAGCTAGGAAGATTATGATGGACCTCTCCCATCCCAACAATGGACTCTTCTCACTGTTGAGGTCTGGGAAGCGCTTCCGCTCCCTTAAGGCCAAAACAGAGAGAATGAGGAGGAGCTTCTTCCCCCAGGCTATTCGGGCCCTGAACCAGGTGTAGGACTGGACTCTCCCAAACACGTCACTATAAGACTGGATTCTCACACACGTCACCACACGCACCACCACACATTTCCTATAATCCTATAATTCCTATAATTTATAATCCTTATCTTTATAATCTCTTCTGCTATTTGCACATTCTTTACTGTAAATTCCTAAGTTAATTTGTAAATTTTTGTAGTAAATTGTAAATATTGTAAAACTTTTCTTCTGTCATTTAATGGTCGGGCATTGTACAGCTACAAGCATTTCACCCCCATGTCATACTGTGTATGGTTGTGTGTGTGACAAATAAAATTTGAATTTGAATTTGAAGTCTTACTGTGGATTTGGACAAACAGATACAAACGAGGTAGCAGTATGGTGCCTCCATGTCTCTGTAGTTCTGGAGTTGTTCTGTAAAAGGCATAACATACAGTCTACTCTGGCTGGACATTGGTTTGATGTACCCAGAGTTCATAACTATATGTATAATTACACCTAAACCTTTATGCCTGGCATTTTGAATCATTATGTGTCAATGGGCTGTTACTCATTGTGTCCATCTCTCTCCTTTTTTTATTCAAGTCACACAATCCTCCAAAAGCAGCCTACACTATAGTCGTAACTATTCTCTAATATAGAGTACTCAGCCTGCTTCACTTCAACTCACATGAACACTTAAGAAGTAGAGATTTAATACTACAGCTTGCAGTAGTTAAGTGGAAAAGGGGCTGCAGGACTGCTGCAGGCACATCGTTGACAGACAATGTTCAGCCTTCCCAAGAGGCTCTGCGCAATGATCAGCTACAGATAATAAAAAAAAAACAACTTTTTACCTGTAGCTGTGCCTCACCAAGACATTGTTCAGATCGTTTTGTTTAGGTCAACACTACAAGAGCCTATAATAACTTTCTGTTAAAGCACCAACTATAAACACACAAAAACATTTTATTAGCCAAGGAATGGTGCCATCGAAATAAAGAGCTAATACAGTCCAATAAAGAGCTAAAGCTACGGCTTTAAACAAACAAGACTAAGCCGATCATTAAGCTGCATTCAGGCATAAGAAGCAAGTCTCTCCAATGACTTAAAAAGGTATATGGGTTCAATTATTGCTACAGGCAAGTGGTGGTCTGAAAAGATGGCAAGGGCAGAAACACAAGTAAGATAACTCACAGAGATAGAAACAGTACAGAAAATCCACACAGCTAAATGCATGCAGAATAATCCTGGAAATAAATAAATCCTGCAAAAAGTGAAATGCCACTGCCTCTAAAGTCTTTTACACACAATAGCATGTGAGACCTTACAACTAAGTATCCAGACATGCACAGGATGATTTCACAAAGATAACTAAAATCAGTTACTTTTAAAGTCAGATATAAGATATTAGATCAGCTCCTCCTGTATCCACTCACTGGATGATTATTTATAACCCGGTACCTGACAACAGATAACAAGTCATCCCCGAAAAGGTTCAAAGGTTAAGAATTAACCTAAAGAGTCATAAAAATGGATAGCTGTGCTTTTTATGGACAGGCCATACCTAACTTAAGAGTTATTGCATGTGTTCCCATTTAGTCAGCTCTTGTTTTTATTTGTCAGCTAGGAAAAGTAGGTCACTAGAAAAAGCATGATTTCATCATCCGGCACCTTTTCTCTGTCAATATTTAGGCGACAACATTAGTTCTATGTCCACTGACAACTTTTTGGCTGTTATTATTTTCTTTTTCTGTTAGAGAAAAGTTACTCCAATTACACCAGGGGTCGGCAACCCTGGGCACGCGTGCCGAAGGGTTAACTGATGGCACGACCATAGCTGGACTGGCCATCGGGCACACCGGGCATTTGCTCGGTGGGCCGATGATTTTTTTTTTGTAACGGTATAAACAATGAAAGGTGGTGGATTGGCCAGATGCTGGTCGGTGTGTAAAAATAACTCAGTTGTTTGGTGGTGGCTATGGCGGAGCTTCCACAGATTCAGTAACATCAGCAAGTGGTGGAGGCCAGCAGGTGGATGAGACAAAGGGGAGGTAAGAGGAGAGACCCGAGGCGGCCGCCGGTCCGAGTGTCAGGTGAACTGAACTTCAGGTAAGAAGTTATGACCTGCAGTCTGTCTGGGTCAGATATGAACCAAGTTTAGGTGGATTTTATTTTCGTTGTGCTGACTTTTTACAGTCAGTTACAATAACTCGTACTGCGTGCTAGCTAGCACGATGGAATGGGGTGGGTGCTTTGAAGTTACTGATGTTGAACTTTATTTTATTCATAAGCTTAGTAGAGTTGCCAACCGTCCTGTAAAAACAGAATCGTCTCGTATTCAGAGAAAATATTGTGCGTTTCGTGTTGAGCTGAAAAGGAACACAGTTTGTCCCGTACTTCAGCTGAAATGGAAAAAGACACAAACCTGGAGTTATTCTGTCGTTACGCTGCAAAGCTGTCTCTTCTCTCATTCTCTCCCCTCCCTCTCCTGTTTCTACTTCAATCATTAAACTGATCAATGATCAGCTGATCGGCTTTTCTCTCTTGTTTGTTTATCTCCCACTTTGCGCCAGAAAGAGGAAACCAGCGGAGGTCGCGTTAAATAACAGCAGCATGTTTAAGCTTGATCGGCTGTTGTTAGAATGTATTTAATATTAATTTCTAGTATCAGCTGATGTTTGCTGGAACCACAGCTGTAAACCTGCTGGTCATGATGTCAGTTTGGTTATCTGGAACCATGAAGATGAAACCAGTCGATGTCCTTACTGAATCATCAGAGCTGAACAGGTGATGGAGAAACAGGTTTACCTTTTAGGTGACATGGATGAGTTGAAGGGAAGTTATGAACTGTTTCTGAGAGACAAATAACACCAGGATCCTTTTCTAAGTAGCTGAAAGCTGGTAACTGTGCAGGGGCGGGTCTAGCAAAGTTTTGCCAGGGGGCCAGGTAGGGTATTAACAGGGAGAGGGGGGCACAAAGAAATACTTTCTTATTCTCATTTAAAATATCTAGCTTTTATTAAATAATTATCTGAAGCTTACAACCAAAGTTTTTATCTGACGTAAAATGTATAGAAATCATACATATACCAACAAGACTGTACATCACTGTCACAACAGCGTTTGTTTCATTCAAAGGCTTTATGGCTTTAATACCTGGTGGGCCGGTCTCTAGTCAAAATGCCCGGGCTGTTTTTTTGTCCCAGTCCAGCCCTGGGCACGACACGCAGTGAATTAATCTGAGAAGGTGCATCAAAAAATAAATGGCCGCACCAGCGGTGCACATCACAAATCAGCTCACATAGACACATTAGTTGTGCCGCTTCTTAATGACGGTATCTTAGCTAACAACCCCAACTACCAGATTCAACTTGTAATTGGCTAAAAATAACTTGGCCTACTGGTGAGAGGGACGTTGTTAGCTTTCCACATTCTGACACTTCAAAAGCTTCAGGAGCTTTCTGCTCAGCGTAGCATCAGCACCACGGAAAGACACGGATACATCCGTAGACTCAAGACAATTCACAATGCGTTTTGGGGACTTTCAGGTGTTTGGACCAATGTTTTCTTTTCTGATCAAACCAGAAATCTTTAATGAGCAGCTAGATCTGTCTCGCATTAACTGGCTGAGGTAACACCAGTTAATGCAACATCGAAGCAGCTGGAATCCATAGCTGTGCGTGTTCATGGAGTTTGCATTTTCACCTGCTGGACATCACTACCTGACAAGTTTAACTGTCTTCAGAACATTGCAGAGGCCTTATTGACAGTATTTGGCTCTACATATCTGTGTGAGCAGATTCTCTCTCACATGAGTCCTCAGGTAGCCGTCTGAATGCTGGACACTCGGAGATGTCTCTGAGTGGGAGAACAGAGATCACATTAACATGTGTGTCTCTGTATTAACAAACATGATATATTGGCCCAGTTCATTTTTCTTATCATTGTTGTGAGGAGACCATAAATAGCATTTGCATTTTCTGTTGTACAGTTCATTTGCTGTTATGAAGTTCTTGTTATGGATAAAAAGTGTCTTTTTTTTGTTTCAAAATAGCTGATAACTATTTGCTGATAGCCGCCAACATCTGCGAACAAATGTAATTCTATAAAGTGGTTCTATATAGTGTGTAACTGTTCATATAGAGCATTATTAAATTTATTGATAATGCAATCATGTGGCACACTGACTTCTGAGGAAATTTTAAATGGCACTCGTCATCAGAAAGGTTGCCGACCCCTGAATTACACCAACATTAAGTAACACTTAAACAACTGTGTCTCAGGGAAGGAATTTGGAATAACGTAAATAAACCATCACGTGCTCCACTTATTTGTTTTCCTAACCTTCAGCTCAATGATATTTGACAAGTGAGCATGAGCCATTGGTGTAGTTGTTGCAGTCACAGTTATTTGAGTAGAAAGTGGCTAGGGTGTCAGTTTTAGGCTAGGTTAGGATTTATAGTAACAATAACCTAATATCTACTTTATACTTCCAGCATTCTAAGGATAAGAATTTGGCTAATGTCATAGGTTTTTTCCTTTACCTTGAAAAACTCCTGAGTTGTATGCTTTGAGTTATTACCAATTTGCACTGTGAAACACTTTCTAATCAGTTTTGCAGCATTTGGTTGAATCTGAGCAGATGGTATAGCTCTGTTCACTTAAAAATTCATCCTGCAACTTTTATCAGCAGTCACAGCATCAATAAACACTGGTGACCTGGTTCCACTGGCAGCCATACATCCCTCTACCATAACATTGCCCCCACATGTTTGACAGATGAGCTGGTAGAAGTTAATCGTGGCTTCTTATGTTCGCATTACGTTTTTGCCCCCCCCCCCCCCCCCAAACTGTGCAGACTCTTTTAGATGTTTTTTGTTCTTTCGGTTGTTTTTTCCTTGGCAAAGTGTAATCTGGGCTTCCTGTTCCCAAGTGCAACCAGTTGTAAACCCTCTGCATTTCCATTCATAAAGGCATCTCTTGATTGTAGACTTTAACAATGATACACCTTCATCCCTCAGAGTGTTCTTGACTTGATTAGATGTTGTAAAGGGCTTTTTCTTAACAGAAATAATTCTCTCATCATCCACTTTAATTGTCTTCTGCAATCATTCAGGATGTTTGGGGTTGCTGACCTGGCCGATACATTATTTTTAAGCATGTACCAGGGTGTGGATTGGGCCTAAAGTTTTTGCTGTCTCTGACATGTTTAATTTGGTTTTTGCAAGCTGATGATGGCCTCCTTCACTTGTACTGTCACCTCTCATATTAAGAGTTCCACTGAACAGTTACCAAGTGCAGAAGGAACAGACCTAATCTGCCAATTACTTTTGGTATTACATTGGGAACTAAGCACAATAAGTTGTTTTTGTGAAACAACTTGAATTAAAGCTGACAGACTGCCTTTCAAAACATGATAGTGATCTCTCTCTCATACAAGTGAGATACCTCCCCCTTATTACAGTTACAGCCCCTAAATAAATCAGTACTCTGACACTAAGCTGCAGTTATATAAATGTTATATGTGTTACCACATAGCTTGACACCTATCTTACTTTGCTAAATGTTTTACGAAAAACTTTTTACACCACCCGCTTTTAATAGCAGACGTTCTATTTATGTAATGCCTCTACATGCAAAGTGGACAGAGGAGGGGACACAGCTTCATGCTTTTACATGCAAAAACCAATAAATCACCATGTCATCATCCAGACAACGTGTCACAGCTACTGAGAGTATAGTCTAAAAGGTTATGAAATCAACTAGAAAACACTTCTATTGTTGCCGTTAATTATACATAATTTAATAAGCACTTCCTACTAAACACATTTCCTTCACAGGAAGGTTTTTTGTTTTTTTGGAGCTGATATGAAACTGAACACAAGTTCAGATGTCATGTTTGAGGGAATGTCACACTGCTTTCCTCCTGCCAAATTATACACCACACGAAAGCTCTCAATAACACACACTCACACAAACATACACAACTAACAAGTGGCAAAACCCAGCTTATGCTGCCAGGGATTTTTCTTTATAAAAAAATCCCAGGGGTCTTAATTGTGCCCTGCTGCTTTAAGAGTGAATGTTTATGGGGTGGAAAACAAAACAACACACAAAGTACAAACACACTTTATTGCTCATACACATTCTTTCCAAAAACCTTTTTTAGCTTGAGGGGTGTATTCAGTCAAATCTGACTATTATGTGAAAAAGATCATTTATAGCAGTCGTCTAGTATCACAAACACTTATGTGAATGTGTGTGAATGGGTGGATGACTGGATATGTAAAGCGCTTTGGGGTCCTTAGGGACTAGTAAAGCGCTATATAAATACAGGCCATTTACCATTTATCAACAACTACAGTTCAACTATGCACACACACACTATGCTACTGGCCAATTAAGGGGTATGCAAGTCATATGTCAGTCTCTTTTTTTGTTAGTGTCTGCACTCTTTCTTCTTTTATTTTCCTTAAGCATACAGTTTTAAATAAGAAACAGAAATGCTTCATAAAACTTGTTAAAAAGCTCGTCACATATACTTGTTTAACTCTTTGCGACACACTGCCGTGCCTGCACTTTGCCAACATAAACCAAGCAACTGACACAGGATGGGAGTGCTGGTTTCCTCAAACCCGTCAAACAAAAGGCTCGCATCTAGTTCTCTTTTACATGCAGTCAGCTAAAAGAGGAAGTGAGAGATGGGGGATGGGGGGTTTGGTACTGAAACAGGAAATGACATCAATTGCATCTGCACAGTTAGCAACCATGAAGGAGGGAGCATCACCACTTGGTGGTGGGGGGCGGGGGGGGTTTGAGGTAATTCGGGGTACTGACTTAGATTTATATAAAAAAATAGATTATTTACTTATTTAATAAGCAGAATAGGAATATTCTGAATGGTTTTCATGAAAACTTTTCAAGAATATGGGAGGAATAAAACAGTAATGCCATTTTGAACTCAAAGGGATGAGATTGCCTAAAATTCTTCTTCAGTGTGCTCCACTGCTTTTTTTTTTTTTTTGAGTTACTAAGTAATTTTCCAAGAAGAAATCCTTAATTTTATTAGACACTCCAGTCTACATTTCCAGGGGAAATTTATTTTGCAGAACCAACATGTATCCTATGGCAATATTAATATTTGTGAGGTCAGTATAGCAATAAAAAAGCCATTCAGGTCGTCTGATAAGGGGGAGGAGAATGCAGTAGAGGTTTCAGCTGCAGCAAGGTTAGCAGCAATGCACAACTTCAGCATGTGTTCAGATATTTTTTTTAAAAAAAGGATAAGATGGGACTTAAGCAACTCAGCAACCATGACTATCATTTTTTATGTTAATAATTAACTGTTCTTTTTCACAAAGCCAAACCACATGAGTGTAGCAACATGAACTGTTTCAGTTTGGTGCTCTAATGAAACTCTACTGCTGTTGACCTCAGTTTGGTAGATTTTCAAGGAATCTTTTAGAGGACAGAACTGTGTAAAACAGTATTATTGTTACACAGGACTTGACAACAAAAATAGCTGTCTACATGGCAGGAAAATTAATTACCTTTTACTGTGGTTTTAATGGGGAGAAATTATGTGGATAATACACATGTAGTTATTTTATTTGTCCATCTGCCAGATAGTGGAGAGGTTAGCAGATACAATAATACTGCACCATAGAAACTGCACATTTAGAGTGCAGCTGTCATAATATTAGTACCCTGAATCCTCTGTGGGAGAAAAAAAAAACGTGCCCTCGCCCACTGTAACATGTAAACTAAACCCACCATCTATCATGTTCATATCATATAAAGCCCTGCAGCATAAGTTATGTTAGTCACCTCACTTGTTGCATTTTCCCCACAGCATACAGCTCTAATGAACCAACACCACCAAACAGAGGTCAGCATCATCTTAAAGCCTGTAGAGTGAGAGATCAAATGACATCGTAGACAAACTTTTACCAGATACTGAAAGACTTTAAAGAAGCGAGGATGGAGTACAGTGTGAAACACAAAAGGAAAATAGTTCCAACATGCACTCCTGGGAGAGAGACACCTCCATTCTTCTAAAGTCTGCTTCCTGACAATGTCACTACACTATCCTTTCACATCACAGAAGCACACTGTCACTAGTTACAAAAAACAGAGATACAGTCATTTCATTTGTTTGTGACATTTTGCAAGATTAAATTTCAGATGTAGCTAACCTTCTTATCATCTAGACGCTGTCTCTATTTGTCCACTCCTGAAGGTTTTTCTGCGTGCTACCACCTTGAAAACACAAGGTACTAAAAGATAAGACAAAGCGGATCAAACTGAGGCTGCGCTGTGAACAAGCACAGCGGGGACATTTACAGGAGAATGTAGAAGCCATGATGCGCATACCAAGTTTGACCTGAACTATGGACCCACTCTCTCAGCTTAGATCCCCACTCATAATCCCACAAGTTTTTCTACAATGATTTTATCCTACATTTAATTCAACCTAATTTTATCCCAATCTCACCAATCATCCAAGTGCCCCCGTCTCCCTTTTTTTCCCACATTTGGCTTTTCAAGTGTACTTAAGCTGTTCCAGTTTAAATAGGCTCAAAGCTGATGGTGCATGCTCCCCCTGGAACTCAGGAGGACGAGAACAACCAGAGCAGAAAAATGACAGGATGACCCAATGAGAATGGAGGGGAAATGAAGTGAGATCACTTCCTACAATGGAAAGAAAAAGGAAATGGATTGTGGTGGGGAAGGGAGGGGATAGCAATTTACTGTGTGTGTGCTTAATGACATGATCAGCCCAAGAAAGTCCCGACCCCTAGCTCTCCATTGCCTTGTCGTCAGTCAAACCTACTATTTTTATGGTTTCAATCATAATTTCTCTGTACACAGAGTTCATCATTCTATCAATAAATACCAGAGCAACGCCACCCCAGAAAGAAAAGACAGCGCCATAATGGGACGTTCAAAACATCTTAATTTTGACAAAATGTTGCACAATTTTGACCAAATCAATCCACAGACAACCATATAAACATGCGTCAAAGTAGTCAAAACTGCCTTTGTAGTAGTTCCCCCTACAACAGGTGTCTCAAGGACATGCCATGATGAAACGCACACAGACTCACAAAGGAAAAACAAATACCAACCACACGATCATGGATGGTAATTACATAAATTCTGGGAAAACAAATGAACTCATGGTTCAACACCTGAAGGTTGAATGCTTACCTTCTCTACTGTACAGGGTCTACAACTTAAGCGTCAGAGGATAAGATCAAAGACACTATACATATAACAAGACAAATCTGAATAAACATGAATGGATTCCCTTGAGATTAAATTGGATTTCATTTCATTGTATTTGCAATTTACCCAATCCTTTAAAAACAATCATTCATTCATCTTATTTTGCATCTTTCTGTTTCCGGCAGGAACTGTTTCAAAATGCTAAATTCCTGTGTCTGTGCCGGACTGTCTGTGCTGTGCAGTAGCCACTTCCTCCTTACTCTTTTATCTAAGCTAATGGGCATGCACACAAATGAGGCTTGTGATCTGGTTTGGCGTCTTTCACACCCTGTGATATCTAGAACTAAGCTGCAACAACCTGAAGGATGCATTTTAAAACAGCTACTATTCACACACACTCACACAGAAAATGTCGACATGCTGCTTTCAGCTCTTTGCTAATGTAGTATTTTAAGAAACAGCGGGAAGTGTGTAACAATCAAGCAAAGATATGAGCTATGGATAGACACTCAGAAGACGATGGTAGAAGATTTTCCAAGCTATCAGTATTTCCAGAGCAAAGAGGATAGTGAAGCCAAGTCCCAGTGGACCTGTACTGAGACATGCAGTCTGCAGGAACAGGCTTTATCTTCAGAGCTCTCCCTGTAATTGCAGGATATTCAACCCTTTCACATACCAATTCACAGATCTGCCATCCAGTGCGTCATACAGTTAATTGGACAGCACTGTGGTGCAGACTGTTGAGTAAACAAGGTCAAGTCACCCAAAAACACAGGGCAGCAGCTCACTTGATACATTTCACAGAACAGGCACATTTCTGCCAATATGTCTCCAAGAAGTTGAAGTTCAGTAAACGGACGTTCATTCCTGTAAAACGAGTCAGTCTGACTTGTTTTCTCCAGAGAAACCCGGGTCTCTGTAATGAGCCAACTGTGATTACACGACACATCCACTAAAGCTTTGCCATCGACTTTAATAAGAGGGAGGCACTCTGTCTCAGTGCGGACCACATTGAACTGACCAACTGCAGAACGCGTCACCTTGTGCAGTCATCGGGCACGTGTACAGTAAATAGGTGATCCTGTTGAAGACTCACCTTTGCAATACGTGTTCATAAAAATTAAGTCTTCATTTGAGCACAGGATCGGGTGCACACCATTAAAAATAAATGCAGGGTTTTGGAAAATTCTGTTAAATTTGGAGAGTTACTGCTAAATTGCCCCCTCGCCTTTTTGTGTGTGTGTTTCTATAATTCGCTTATTTGTAATGTGGTGAGAAGAGAGCAAGGTGAAGAGCAAATGAAACAAATTGAGTATTACACGTTGTGCAATAATAAGAAGCACGTTAGCAGTGTTTTTGCAGAGCAGTCAAACACACTGAACACCAACTGGAAAACACATAATCAGTTCAGATGTACACTCCTGCTCTCTACTATCACAACTGCAATAGCTCAGGTTTCCCAGTCTGGATCTGCTTAGATTGCAGTTTTCACAAATTGTAGCCTCACTCTGTGATCGATACTTTGCAGTGCCACACTTTGAGAGAGCTACATTCATTTCTCTTAAACTCTTTGATAAAGTAACCGTTTTCCTCCAGGAACCTATAGTTGGAAACTGCCTCTGAAGATATGTGCTAGCGGGGACAATCTAATGAAGCTCAGTGGGAAGAAATCTTCATCCCCGCAGGTTTGCCTCTGTCTTTTCATTGTAATGACATTAAAAATGTATTTTTTTAATTAACTAATAAATGAATGAGCAACCGTTACTCACAAGTACTGGGTAACGGGTGCAACAAGTTGGGGCTCAAGGGTAGTAAAACACATAAAAATATTGCAATAACTTCTAATCAAACAAATCTACAAAATCCAAACAATGCTTGAATGCTTACTTAAAGTCCAACTCCATGATAAAGACTTCAATGTGCATGAGGATGACTGCTAATTAATCTGTGCATGTTGCTGAAAAGGGTAGCTGTAAAAGAGGAACAGAAAATGACTGGTTTCATATCATGTGTGTGTCTAGCTTAAAGAATTTATCATTCATAATGATGGCCAGTGCATTTAGGCATGCGAACGTTGTCAAAATGATCTGCTGAGGTTCAAACAAAGCATCAAAACGGTAAAGAAAGGTGATTTAAGTGACTTTGAACATAGCATGGCTGTTCGTGCCAAACAGGCTGATCTGAGCATATCAGAAACTCCTGATCTGCTGGGATTTTCCAACACAGGAAAAGTTTAGGGTCTACAAAGAATTGTCTGAGAAAGAGAAAATATCCAATTAAAAAAAAAAAATCCTCGTTTATGCCAGAGGTCAGAGAAAAATGACCAGGCTGCTTCCAGCTGATAGGACAGCCACAATAACTCAGACAAACCCTCCTTACAACTAAAGCATGCAGACGAGCACCTCTGAACTCGCACCACGTCGAACCTTGAAGCGGATGGGCTAAAGCAGCAGAAGACCACACACAGCAAATTAAACTAAACTGATGCTACAGTTTACTTTTAACTCACATGAGCTCACCAAAAATGGACAATAGAGGATTTAAAAAAAAAGTCTAATTGAGATGGTAGAGTCAGAATTTGGCATTAACAGCATGAAAGCATGGATCCATTCTGCCTTGTATAGTTCAGGATGGGGGTGGTGGTGTAATGGAGTAGGAGATATTTTCTTGGCATACTTTGGGCCGCTAACTACAAACCAAGCAAACCAATGGGTTGAATGGATTTTTTTCTTTGACTAATTTGTTTCATTTGTTGAAAGGAGGAAATGATCAAAGTTGACATAACAGGAGATCAGTCATATCCGCCCCTGCCTGCAACTAAAACCGAGGCGTCTTTGAACCCAAACCCCCACCACTCATCTTAGACGGTCTACAGTTTGCTCCGTTTAGTAGACCGACAGCTTACCCGCATGCCATCAAGGGCACAGACTTTGTGTATAAACAGCCGACAGCTTTAAAAAAAAAAAAAAGATTACCTGGATTTGTGATAAGACACCTCTGTCACAAATCATTTTTTCAGTCAAAGGATTACATGCTCAATGAAAGACTAATCCATTAAACTGAACCTGTCACCAACTCAAGTCTACCTGCACAACAGGCAGAAAAGGAGAGTGGAAGTAGTGACTATTAAGGGTGCGAAATTGTTATCAAGATGAGCATTGTTTAGTCTTGAATGAACTGCTGACGTACAACTATAAACCACTTTAAATAGCTGGAATGTAACTTTGACTTTTTTAGGCGGAAATACATTCCCCACAACACATTTCAGGTTTTTATGCATGTGAAAGCCAAAGCATGTTGTGACACGTTCAAATATCAAATGAGCGGAAGACCCACGGTTTAAGTGGCAGTCTGTTTGGTGTAATATGAGTTTTCTGTTTGTTTGCTTGTACCACTTTTCAGTCAACTGTTTATAGGATGCAACATTGTTACACCAATTTAATTAATGTAAACAAAAAAGGGACGTTTTAATTGATCCAAATAGGAATTACAATGAGATTTGGGCCTGTCCCCGTACGTAGGTTAATTACTAAATGTTATGCGATTCATTCATAGAGTTGGTATGGATATTAATGCTGACATTTTGCCCTATGACTGAGCTGTGCTGCTGAGCAGCAGAGATCTGAGCGGTGAAGCATGTCAGAGGAAAGGTTTTTTTCTGTTTTTTTCTTCCTCATATTGTGTCGTTTTAATATTTCAAAAGTTTCTCATGTAGGACCAACTATGCCATACCTACCACAAATAATGTGCATCTGTGTTATCTGTGAGAGTGCAAAGTATTTTAATCAAAGTCGTGTGAAGCAGAGCTCCCTCTTGACTGTCCTGAAACTGAAAAAGTGTGCATTTTTCAAAGAAATGAAGGCAGTGCAGTCTCCATGTCGTGGCAGAACGTGACAGCGGTAAAGGTGATGAGACTGCTACACTGGCCGCCCATGCTCTTTACGTAGAAACTCACCAACCCTCAGTTCATTTTCAGACCTCTCCTGTAATTCCTTTCAACCCTCACACACTGCAGCGGATAGTAATTACTGATATGAAACCTCCAGTACAGAGCAGGGTATGCAATTAGCCTTCTAACCAGGGGCACATCTCAACAACCAGCCATCTCTTCAAAGACCCAGGAGAGAAAAAGATAGCATGTGTTCCCCATCAAACCAAGCAGAATTTTCTGCTCTGTCCAGAAAGAGGGTGTCAAATTAAATTTGTAATTCTGTGATCAACCAACAAAGTACATGACAGCTAAAATTACTAAGTTAAACGGATTATATGTGAGAGTGGTGCAAATTTATACTGTAGGGGGAAAAAGATGTAACACTGCCAAGAAGTGATGTTTGTTTGGTTTTTATATATTTCTTAGTGGCTCCACGCGGGACATGTTTACCTGAAAATTTCTGCTTGGCTGTCGATTTTCTTTAAACATATGTTTCAGTTCTGGGAGAAAATATTCTGAAGTTTCTTTTTTTTGTTTCAGACCTATATCAGTTTTAAGACGGTCATATGCTCAGCAAGGTGCCACCAAGAACTGCTCTAATTTATAAAAAAAAAACACACAAAAACACAAAAAAAAATGCAATTCTTAACTTAATAATTGGAGTTTCAACTTTTTATTTATATGGATTAATTCAGCAGCCATTGAGAAATCCCATTAGCCTTTGTTCCTGTGTATCTGAACTTCATATCTGATAAAGCTTTAGGAAACTTTTTTAAGTAGATACCTAAAAATGCTTTTAGAGTAAAAGGTGGTAAGCAAACCATGAGTTAAATATTTAGAGACAATTCAAATGTATCCAGAAAATCCATCATAAGCAGATATCTGCTAATATTCCCAACGGAAAGAGTTGTAAGTTAGTTTATGCTCTAGCAGTCCTGGGAGCAGTCAATTTCATCCAAACGCCAAACTCCTAAGAAGAAAAAACAGATCCCGAGCAACCCCCTCCAAACTTTTTTTTTTTTTTTTTTTTTTTGGGGGGGGGGGGGGACTGCCTATTCTGGTTGTCCCTCAAATGATCTCACGGTAATCGTTATGAAACTCCTTGCTGTGCAGGGACCTTTGCTTAAGCGTGCCGTTTCTACTCCAAACTATCCCATGCGTTTTTCACTGAAGCCCTCATGTTTGTGTCAAAGCAGCTCTGACACTGAGGGCAAAGCAGACGAGGACAACCCAGCAACATCGGCAGATGGAAGATCTTGGACGCGTGCAATTGTGCCACGTTTTCTCTTTAACATACGAGAAAATCCCACAGGATTCCAAACAGCCCCGGTGTTTTCCCTGAGCCCACACTTAACGGGGACTAATAATAGCGCTGGTTAAAATGTAACTCGCTCAAATTGCCCGTTTCTGTCAGATGTCTTTGACACTGCGCATTTCACCCGTGACCATCATTGTGCCACTTTTGCAACCTAGTGTCAGTGTTGTGACATTGTACTCACCGAGCAGGAGCAGTTTCACTTCTCTTGCCGCCTTCTCTCCATCTTCTCTCAGGTTTTTATCTATCATTTTAGATCTCTCGGCCGCCAACTTATCTTCCTGACTCACAGTACAACCCATGGTTCCCAGTGCACGCTTCAGGTCTGCTGCTTAGTGGGAAAATAACACCTGGGAAAAAAAGCAACTAACGGCTGACCCCCTTTTCTTAAAAACAAGGGCTGAAGTTAAGCGAGGCGAGTTCCCTTTTTTGATGAGTGGCGAAAAACGTAACGGAGACCGTTCATCCGCTAGAAGGGACCAAAGTCATTAAAAAAGACAAATTATTTCCCAAATGAACTCGGTTTTCTAACTACCGTATGAATTTCCCAAAGATACGCACGTTTGTTATTTAGTTTGTCCGCATTTGGGAGATTTTTAACGTGGGTAACGCTGCCTGAAAAAAAAAGGCTTAGCAACTTTTTTCGTTGACTTTTAGCTGGTCCCTACGGTATTTCATTAGAGCAGGTTAAACGCCCGAAAAATTACCGCGAAGTTAGAAAAAAAAAGTATTCCAGCTGTGGAAAACCGAGCACACAGATTCCTGCTGCCAGTTACGCTACCGGATGCATACCACACTTGTCTGTGAATATTTCTATTTTTTCTACAAAAAAATATTTATATATTGCTTTAATCCGAGTTGCCGATCCGCATTCTTTCCCTGCGAAGAGATTTACCACGTTCGCCACACCCGTGAAGTTCCCCTACGACCTACAGGCAGACAGCGCCGTCACCTCCCACCCGAACTGCGGAGAGACGTAAAGCCGCAGTGCTTCATGGGAAATGTAGGTAAAACGCTGTAGAACGGTGACCTTCAAGAACTGTCGGAAATTTCTGCGTTCAGTCTTCAAGTTTTTTGAATTAGGACTGCTCCGAGTGGGCAGCCGATTTTTATGTAAAAAAGAAAAGACACGAGCTGTAGCTTCGTGTTAATTATAAAATGATTTTGGGGTCATTATCTCAAACATTTTCTTCTTGTTTTTTGTTTTTGTTGTTTTATTTTTGCCAAATCAAATTCGAGTTATTTTCGCCTCATATCCAGTTGGTAGGCCTCAGACAACCACAGCCCTGTTTTTGAGGTAAATTTCGAGCTAATATCCCAAAATTGTAAGTTACAGAGAGCAGAACAAATAAATGACAGTAATTTCACATTAAGGTTGTTAAGGTTAGGAAAATATTAATATACATATATTTATAAGGTTACTCATTACTAAGTAAACACACTATTGATGTTGGGCTTGAACACAGTTGAGTCAGTAACCTTAAAATTAAAATTATGTTCATATTTTGTAAAATATTTGTCTCAGTTATAACCTTAAACGAATCTTATATTGTGTTTACTGATCTAAAGTGTGGAGGAACAAATGAGAAGCACGAGTCTGTACAAAAGTGCACACAGAATATTCGGAATCTAAAAAGTAGGATAAATGAGGTGTTTTGTTACCGTATTTGGCATACCGGTGATCCAGTGTGGTTTATGCAAATAAGCGGGGGAACGGTTGCTCTTTGCTGTTTTTAAAATAACAGCAGCTTCTGACCATAACAAATGATCCAGAAACCGTATGAAATCAAAACTGAGAGTCAGTTTATGCCCCGTGCGAGCTAAATAATTTATACTGAAATGTCCATACACTGTGTCCTCGCGCTTTAGACAATTTATTGCAGATCTATAGCGACACCTTGTGGACATTCTTTTTATCTTGAAAAAAGTCATAATGACTAGCAAATTGTAACATTAATTAATTATGAAGTAATTAATGAATTCATAACTATATCGTGTAAATTAATTTTTTTATTTATTTAATGGGGGATTATTTGCATTTGTGAAACATTTTTTATAAAGCACTGTTATGGACCCTAGGGTTGTTGTTTTTACGTGTTGGGTTCTTTTTGAGATCTTCTTGCTTTGTTAACATATTTGAGTCTTGGTTTATTTGCAGTGTTTTATATAGTTTTTAGTATTTCATTTCCTGTTTTGATCTCTTCTTAACTCTAGTTTGTGAGCCGCAGTTCTAGTAATATTTAGTTTGTGAAAAACTTTATTGTTATTCTTATGGTGAACTTTATTTTTGACACATTATTGAGTCTCATGCTGTCTTTATTGTTTATCGTTTCTACTGATCTTGTGTCCTGTTTTATAGCTTGTCTAATATTAGAAGTAGGAGTATGTGTTTTATTATGTTTTTACATTCTTCTGTCTCACTTTTTTGTTTATGGCTTGGTTCATTTGTGCTTCCTTGTCTCTTAGATCTCAGCTGTTAGTGTTCGTGTCTCTTTCAGTCCCCTTTTGTTATTTCTTATTTTACACTTACTTTTTTACACTTTCTGATCTCTGTTTCCAGCCGGATAACGTGTCATGTCAAAGCACTCGCATCATCTCAAACATCACAATGAATCCAATGGACTCATATGGCCCTCATAGTCACCTCATCTCATTTCAATAGAGCACCTTTGGGATCTGGTGGATCCAGAGATTTGCATCATGGATTTGCAGCCAACAAATCTGCAGCAACTGTGTGATGCCATCGTGTCAACATGGAACAAAATCTCTGAGGAATCTTTCTAGCACTTTGTTAAATCTGTGCCATGAAGAAATGAGGCAGTTCTGAAGGCAAAGGTAGGTTCAGTCCAGTATTAGCAATAAGCTTATGCAGTGCTGTGTCCCCTTTGTCCTTGTGGAGTTGTCTGTAAATGTTTCCCTGTGCATAACCTGTTTATTTCTTTGGATGTGATTACGTATTACTGTTTTCTTCATTCTTTGGCACTTTGCTGTTTTTGACCTGTTTACATGAGCTATGAAACATTTGCTTTTTAGTTAATTCCTGCATTTCACACGTCTACATTTGGCCCCAACTATTCTAAACTGTGACATACGCAGCTGTTGTGGTTCATTTAAAGCTGTTGATATTTTATTTAGTATACAACCTAATTTAGCTAACTGAAATTTGCATTACAGAAGGTAAGCATTTCAATGCATGGAGGTAGGTTATTCATAATCAACTTAAAAAACACAGAAAACTGAAAACGTTTTGATGCATGTAAAAGAGGATGAAAGCTCAGAGTCATGTTACCCTTTATCTTTATTGCAATATTGTTTTACAGTACAACAACTGCCAGCAACATATTAAAATATATAGAGATACCAGAAAATAGACATGGATTGAAGGACAAAAAGGTTTAAAAGCACTTTGAAAATGATTACATTTACATTTTTAATCGAACTAAAACTTTAATCGCTATTTACATTATACAAACTAGATATGAATATAGAATATAAAGGGTATACATTTATATACATTATTTATAAATGATGCTGGCTGATGTCAATATTTAATATGTTACTATTCAGTCATACACATTTCCAAAAATCACACAGAGGGAGAGAAGGAGAAGACTAACGACTCTTCGATCTAAATAGAGGTCCGCAGAGATCATCTGGTATTAACCACTAGCACAGTGTATCCCCCTCATGTTGATGCCTCATTTGGGGTTTTTTTTGTGTATTTTTTGCATGTTGTGAGGCTTTTGTGCGTGGGCACCATTTATAAACTCTTATACACTCACTGTATTTACCTAATGATGTCACATTACATACATGGCCGATAAAACATGGTGTCAGAGATAAATATAACCATTGCATTGGTTAAACAATACCAAAACACTAAGCTATGCACGGGTGGCTGATTCCGATGATTCTTCCCCACACAGATACATAAATACATATCACAGCTAGACAATATTTAATAAAAATTGATTAAAAGAGGTTTGTTGTGTAACAAATAGACAGAACATATTAAGTTACCCACACAGCACTTATAGTAGTGTGGTGTAAAAAAAATTATGATGGAAAAAAAAAAACGAAAGAAAAGAAATTGTAGGCAGTCACTAACAACTCTCAGGAAGCAGCAAGGAAGTCAGACATGACCCGACTACACCACTGATAAAATACCACTGACTACAAATGTAAGAAAAAACAAAACAAAAACAATAATCGTGTGTTTCATCACTGAATCAGATTCAACTTATACGTAACACGTGGAGTTTAAAACAACAGTTAAGATATCAATGGTAGAGGATTTCCGATCAGAGTATAGGTGCAGGTTAAACAACACAAATGCATACAGGTCATATATATCATAGAGATTTTTCTTTCTCTTTTTTAAACACAGACACTTAAAAACCTCCAAGAATACATCCAACAAATTAGTCGTTGCATTTAAAGAACAGACGAGAGCTGAAAATGATTACAGGGGCTTTACAGGGAAGCTAACTTTAATGCAGTCGTTTCAAGTAGTTTCTGACAGCCATCAACACGTTACTTATTCATCACTTACATTACATTAAGATTTAGTCATGTAGAGGCCTTAAAATCACATCTATCGAATATATTGTGTTTTGCCTTTCACTGTATTAATGCTACAAGAAGTTGTGCTTATCAAAGAAAAGTGCTATTGCTAAGCGGCGACTTTTCAAGAGTGATAAAGAGAAAGAAAACCCCTGTCGTTCTAATCGAGATCAGGCTTGTGCTGGACACTCAAATGTTTACTAACCACTTCACAAAGTGACCCTGTTGTCATTGTAATATAGATATTTTGGTTATCTCCGATTCCTTCCGGTAAAATGTTCCGAATACAACACATCCCAATTTTCCTTTTCTAAGTAACAATGAAATCTTGCCCAATTTCAGTTACGTCTTCAGTCTGTACAATCTCACAGATGAGTTTTCTGGTACCATTCGTGATAGTGATTTACACAGTAACACTGGAAAAGAGAACGTCTTGGCGTTCTTTCACATACTGTGTAACCCAGATACCCGAAAACCACTGAAAAGGCTCCCGGCTAAAACCCTTTCTCTCTCTCTGGTATTGCTAGCCTCAGTTAGCAGGAGCTGAGGATCAAGCTTTTAGTCTATACTGCATCATCTGAGGTTTTCATCAAGTAGAGATTAATAATAAAAATATACATCTAGTATATGTTGTGTAGGAATCTCATAGTAAATGTGCTGACTGTGCCATATATTTTGTGGTTTTGCACCCTGCTCTGTCAGAGGTGGGGATTTTAACTTCCCCCCTCCAGAAAAACATAAAAAATATCAGCAGCAGTACAGGTTAAGGAAGTGGGAACTAAAGGCAGCACACCTTGAAGGAATAATTCAACATTTCGAAGTCTTTGTGCCAAAATAAACTCACTGTGCACTGGCTGTAAATACATATTTACTATTAAGATATAGGTGTGCTAGCTATCTGTAAGTAGTTCCAAAGATGCTGAATTATTCTTTCTATCAGTCCAGTAATGTCACTTTTACTATCACTTGTCTCTGCAATTGCACATAATGAATCATATTTAGTTATTTAAATAATTTCAATAATAATAATAATACTAATATCCATGAGAATCATGAAAGAATTATTGATTAATCAATTTCATTCAACAGTTAAAAAGGAGGGCTGCTTATTACAATCTAAGTAAGAGTTTGCAGAGCTATAGATAATCTTAGGATAAGATCTGAGTAGTGAGAGGAGCAGATGCTCATAACTAACATAGGTGCAGGTGTATAAAGACGGCAGCTTTCTACATTGTTGCTTTTCTGTTTGCTTTAACATCTTTCTCACAAGGCACAGCCTCCAAGCATCACCGTCAGCACCTGCTCTTTCAGTGAATTCCCAAAGAACCCTCCACGAAAGCTTACTGGCCTGTAGTGTAATACAGAGCGAGAGCACTTGCCAAGGAACCGAGAGCCCTCCCCCCCAAACTCTGCAGTCTGTGGACAATATCCTTCTAATGGGAAAGAGAGGGCATCTTCAACATCAACCGTGATTCAAAGTAAAAACAGTAAAATTACAACACAAGACTAAATCAACAATATAAAACCTGAAAATAAAAAAAAGAAATGGAAGGTGGCGCTTAGTGACCACTGCTGGCTTTGCTGGTCCCCGTTGTCCAGTCAATGATGATAAAGCTGAGGCTCATTGTCATAAACAGGAAACCAATCCCAGCGAAGCAGGCAGCCTGAGCGCAGAAACGGAGAACGCGAGTTAAAGAGAGGCACATCACAGATGGTGAAACTGTGACAAAACTGCAGTACAATAATACTTGGTGTCATTAATTAAAAGTTTGTTAAAGTTTATTAATTAAGTATAGGAAATGTTACGAGTCTCCATGTCATTAGATCTTAGTTATACATGTAATGATATGATACCTAACACATGGCTGAGTTGATTTCTTCATGTGGTTATAATGCACATCCATGTAGGATTTCTGAGGCTGGTACAACTTTTAATATTAGTGAATTTTATAAATGGTTCCATAAACACAGTTTACATTGTACAGATGATGTCTCCTCAATAACGATAACTAAAATGAAACTCTCTGATAGACTCAGTAGGTACATGGCAGTAAGATTTTTAAATGATCTCAAATGCACTCCAGTTTTTTTTGTTTAATTCTGATATATTTAAAATCAGGCAAACTACAGACAATTGATGAAATATTCAGCTGGAGTTTTAATTCCTTTCCTCGTTTCCTCCTTTGAGTGTTACACAAAGCACCTACTGTAAAATAATATGAAAACTCAATACTGCGTGGGGACGTCTCTAAACGCTGAACTTAATTTTCTATCTCTCTCAATATGCTCACCAGGATTTTGGGGAAGGAGCGCAGTGGCTCCTCTTCTTTGGGTACAATGCGAATGTAGAAGACAGCAGGGAAGATGAAAATGAGACAAGGAGCAGATGTGGCACCTGGAAAACGCAAAACAGAAAATGATTCTCTGTGAATGACACCCTTCGGTCCTTAATAAGTCCTCCAAACCATTCTAACAGGACTGTAGTAACATAAATCATATGGAAATTAACAGAAAATGGAAAACAGGTGTAGTTACATTCAATTTTTCACTACCAAAAATAATATTAATGATTTAAAGCTCAAAAGTTTGGCAGATGGTCAATTCCACATTTTTTCAGGGTCTGATCAAGAACAATTCACCAAAATGGATTTTTTTTACTTGGTTAGCTCTGTTGTGGGGGTGTATTAAGGAAGGTAAGCCATTACTGACAGTGGGCACAAATTAAAGCCACATTAAAGGAAACAGTTTTACTAGCAACCAGGGTTTTACATGTTGGTGTTTTAATATGTAAATCCACCCCAACAGCCTTGTCACATGGTTGATCTACTTACCAATGATTCCAAAGATGCCCAGTATGTTGGGAGCAAAGATGACCAGGAGGTTGATGAAAAGGAGCAGAATGAAAGCAATGGCGATGTGGCGAGGCCAGTAGAACGTCTTATTAGGAAACGCCATCTGCTGGATCGCTCTCCTTACCTTAAAAAGAAAAAGTTCACTGTTTCACACTGCTTCTATGAAATATGACAGAAGCACAATTTGTGTCCGCTGATGAATAAACAGTAAGTTCTAAATGCGTACTTACAGGAAAGAGCACAATTGGCACAGTGAGCGTGACAGCAGTGAGCACAGCCACACGCACACACAAAATCAAAGTGTCGTACGGGTCAATGCGGCTGTATGTGTGGAGCAGCTCTGCTTCCACTTCACCTGGAAGACATGAGGACAGGAAAACAGAGCAGGTTTAAGGAACACGTAGAAGATCTTTAAATGCATTTTAGTCAATGCAGAATCCATTATTTTATGTTAGGGGATTATATCTCCATGTAGTATTAGACTAAATCTTTGTATTAATATGTTTGATTGCTTTTCATTGTTTTTATTTTATTGATGTCATTATGTCCTTGTTGCTAATATGCTTAGGTTACATTGCTTGTTTGTATATTAATTAATGTGAGTATGAGCATAACATGAGAAATAGGAGGAAAAAATTAGCATTGTGAATGACTCTGTAATATGCTACTGGATCTAAAAACCTTGAGAAATTTAGATGTACAATATGGCCACTAGAGGGCATAGAAACATTATTATTCTTTTTGGCCTACAGCCCCTTCAGTAGATAGATAGATAGATAGATAGATAGATAGATAGATAGATAGATAGATAGATAGATAGATAGATAGATAGATAGATAGATAGAGGACCACGCCTCACCATAGAAAGTTAGGTATCCAAAAAGAGCAGCCAGGAAGTACATGATGTACATTATTGCAATGGAGATGTTGGCCACATGCTGCATCTTTTTCTTGGTGGCACTGAAACCAGAAAATATTGCCATGTGATGTCATAAACACGCACACACAAAAACAAACACAGACACACACAAAATATTACTGTATTATGCCCACAAAGAAAACATGTAGCCCAGCTACTATAAAATACCGTCTTCTGCTCCAGGGCTACTTCTCTTGCACGCATATGCAAAGATTCAAATTGAAAGCACCAGTGGGTCAAAGCGGGATGATGCATTTAAACTAACAGCATGCTACATCATTCAAGCAGTGCCAACATACTTCAAAATAAAGTGAAAGCAGTGCATGTGACTAGGTTATGATCAGCCAAACACAAAGCAGACACAGTAGCTT
Organism: Rhamphochromis longiceps; assembly: GCF_057381845.1. Taxonomy (NCBI): domain Eukaryota; kingdom Metazoa; phylum Chordata; class Actinopteri; order Cichliformes; family Cichlidae; genus Rhamphochromis; species Rhamphochromis longiceps. The sequence continues at coordinate 21,083,958 of NC_140561.1, forward strand.
TGCTCTTTATTATGCAATTTATTTCTTATCCAAGAACTTAGCAGGAGTTGCCATTATAAGAACATACTTGCGCAGCTCTGTGTAGATGGGGAGCACCTCAGGATGGCACACAAAGGCAAACGCCAGGATGGGGATGGTGTAGGCCGTCTGAAAATGAACCCCAACAGGTCACCATAGATACAGCAGCGCCATCCCAGACGTCTTACCACCAACCTCGCGCCTTTACTGCCCAATACTCCCCAAGACACATCACAGAGAGCTAATTGTTTCCCTGTGATTAACTTGGGCCTGGCTGTAGACCAGCTTTAGCCTATTTAAGAATGCCTTACTGGTAAGCTGCTAAGCAGCAGGAATTGGTCTTACTAGCCTGGGCAAAGAAAGTTTCATACTTTAATAAAATCCTGATAGGATTTCATGAAGATCACAAAAGAAATAGTCAGTATTTGATAATGTTCTGGGGCTTGTTCTTGAGGTTGTTAATCCTAAAATGATGGAAATTCTCTGGTTTCTGTTCTTAAACTTTCAGCTCTGTGGTAACAGGTGCTGTGAACCTAGGTCTAGATGTAGACCTAGACCTACATTACTGAAGCAATTCTTAAATAAATTGTCCAAATAAAATTTTAAAAAAATGAAGCTATAGAAACTGAAAACACTGCTCAATGAAGAAACATTTGTCTTGTTGCAATTGTTGGGGAAAAAATGCCTGTTATTGGCATCTTGTTGGGATGAAGTAAATATTTGCGTGAGATAGACTGAAAATGTTCTGACTCAATTTTATAATGAAATGTGTTCACAAGTGATTCATTCTAAAGATTTTTAAAAGTTTGAACCTAAATGCCTTTTTGTTGGAGGTAACCAAAATGAGTCTTACTGACTGGTAACTAAAAGCTCCATTACAGCTATATCGCTTAAGAGAAAATGAGCACTGAGTAAAATTATTTTCCCCCCACTTCCTGTCTCTTAAGATGCTTCCACATATTTCTAGCTTCACTGAATAAAAATTGAGGCTCTGGTCTTTATTGACCAGTTGCCATGGTGAATCCTGGCATTTTTGTTGGCTCTTCTTTATTACCCACAAACGTGCTCATAAATCAATGTGAACATACTCAGAGTTAACTCTGATCCCTGTTCTGGAGTTTCCGATCGCAGAGTTTATAAACTCGGAGTTCAGGGTTACGCACACAGTTTGTTAAATCTGCTTCCTGGAACAGGCCGTGGAAAGAAAGTGAACTGATAAATTTATCTAGCTGTGGTTAAGGTTCTTTGAAGACCATCCTGCTGTGAACGTATCTAGTCTTTGTAAAGAAAAAAACAAAACAAATGTACTTAGTAAAATGTCAGGCCTTTCCCATTTCACTCATTACCTGTCTCTGGCCCAGAGAGGGCAAACCTGGTGATGTCACTATAGGAACCCAAATGCCAAAGCAATTTCTTCAGACAGCTCATGGGTCACTGTCCACCTTCAAGACTTTAATTAATCTGGGTTGTGTCTAGTGTTAAAAGCTTGATAAATGTCCTGATCTCTTGCTCAGTGCAATTGAGTGCTTCAAACCAAGATTTCCATGCTTAGACTGTGAAGAGGCACTGGCAACATGCTGAAGATGACTGTGAAATAAGTGGGTGGCTGTCAGTGGCCATGGCAGTGGAGGTGCATTTGCAGAGTGAGTGACATGCGTGAACCTACTTGAGAGTTGAGGTTGGCCATTTTGGGAATACAGGCAGGATCTTCCTCCCCACCAGGATCTGTGACATTCATCCAGCTGGTAGTGCTGGTAGCGTTAAATGAAAAGTCCGTAAATGGACAAGGGACGTTGAACTTCTTGTAGATGACCTGTTCATAGCAGAGGAGAAAAGTGTCAGGCAGAAACGAAGGCTTTGGGACGCAGTTAATATATAAACAGGTAGAAAATATGTCACTGAGACCCCCAGAGAGAAAACCAGAGCGAGTGAGAGAGAGAGTAAAGAGTGGATTATAGCTCACGCAGCCAAAACTAGGTCAGAGAAACACAGAGAACACAGCCTGGAACAGCCGCATGCAGACATTAGTCCACAGCAATGAGTAGGGACAGTAGGGAATACTAAATAGGTGGTGGGAGGCTCCCAGCACATCTGACTATGCTGTCACCCAACAGACAATAATAAAGATGTGACGTGTCGTTTACATGTGTGCGTTGCTAAAATCAGAGGACTTACAGCAATGAGGAAGAACACCATGCAGCTCAGTGAAAAGCCACTGGTGTATCCCAGATATCCTGTAACACAAATGATTCATTAGCCTTTCATGTCGTCATGAAATATAAGAAACATCTAAGGTATCACTAATAACTAATCACATGTGAGGTAAAGCAGCACAACACACAGCATAAACTGACTTAATATGCTCAGAGCTCATTAGTGGAGTCAGACTGCTGCACCGACTGGCTCTGTTGTTCCAGTCGGTGACTCGACAGGACACGGACTTCTTACAAGAGGTCAGAAAATATGCACCCTCTTGTCATTTCCAACCTAGACATCCTTTTTCTTCCTTTCCTTTATTTTATTTTGTGCTGCTTTCTCATGCACGACATCCGACTGTCTTTCTGAAATGCAATGTGTGCCACAAGAGTTGTAGTTTAGAAAATGAATGAACTCTTCTCTTTATTGTACCTGCAAACTTCTACAAAGAAGAGGAATACGGGATGTGACAAAGAAGGAGGTGTGTCATTGTTTGGAGTTCTCTTTCACGTTTTACTTTTTAAATGTTGAAGCTGTTTCGTAGCGTTTCTTTCAGATTTTGCTTCTTTTTTCCCCACTGAACCTGGATCCTATCTGCTATTTGCTAACCTGCTTCATTTAGCCTATGGATGTAGCTTTAGTTATTTAACTTATCTTTACCTTCTCATATCAAAGATCTGTAGTTTTGGGACCTTGGTTCTAGTGTCTTACATTTGAGTTTTGTCCTCTTTGCTAAAAAAGGGAAAAAAAAACAAAAAAACATCTCACTTGGCCCTGAAATACCTTCTTGCTGCCAGTAAAACTATTAATAAAGCATGGGCATCATCCAGAGAGAGAATTCACTGTCCTAAAATCAAAACAAAAACATGTATAAAAGGGCCTTAAAATATTTGATTAAAAAAATACTATAAGATATGAGATCAGTTAATCAAACGAGTTAGAGGAAATTCTTATTTAGGCAATATGCTTGGTTCAGTGTTTAAGCATTGACAGTGGACATAAATCTACTCAAAGCATCGTTGATTGCTAAGTATTTTAAATCTTAGGAGCCAAATTTTTTGTAATATCTAAGGTTGGTTTGACTAAGACAGTTTAGACCAGAGTGTAGGTTTAGGCCAGACTAGACCATTTCACAAAAACATATACTGAATCATTTTAAGTCAAACAAACTTGGCTTAAATGAGTTAGTCTATGTTACCCCTGGGTTATAATAACACTAAAACGCAATGTTAGCATTCTATCAATCAGGGATTCTTCTTCATCACAGCTTTGCTGCCAGCAGCTTCTCTAAAGCAGCATAATTAAAGCCAGCTAGCACTAAGCTCTAGGCTTTAAGCTTTTCCTGGGGTCCTCCTTCTGTTTGAAACATTTTCTGAGGGAAAACAGCTGAGCTAACAGGATGCCGAGAGAAGAACTGCATTCATATTTCTAATATACTGCCTTGCTTGACCTTGTATGAGCCACAGTTTAGCATGAGCAGCAAAAAATAAGCTCCTACTTAATCCAGTTCCAAAAAAAAGTCATGACATTTCACACTCACCTAGCTGTTTCATGAGAGCTAGTGGTAATATTATTGCAATAGATACGATGATCACAAGGTAGTTTCCATTCAGGTACCATTCACTGCAGAGAGGCAGAAACACAAGACAGAAACAGCTAAATGTCAAAACGATGCATAAGAAAAAAAATGTGTGAACACCTTACACAGTACGCTAAAAAAAAGGATTATTCTTTATCGCCACAAATATGCCAAGCAGTTTAATTCACATCTGAAAAGAAAGGAGCATACACAAAATCCAGCTGGCTTGAAGTCAAACATTTAGAGGTGAAAATATAAGCCTCTTTGCTGCCCGTAGCACACGACACAAAAAGCTGTGGCTGTAACAAGGAAGCAGAGGTCACGTTCCTCGATATTTTTATGAGAGGGTTTTTAGGGGCTCTTGCATGGCATGACATGACAGGACATAAAAAGTTTAACTTTAATGTCTCTAATTAAATGGATTTCCAGACCTGTCAGCTGTTATTATTCTACAAATTAAGATAAGAGTCACATTTAACAAAGACTACACTCAGTAACATTAATCCCAAAGTTCTTTTGAATAACATGGACACTGACACAAACATGGATGTTGTCATAAAGGAGGTTCTTCTATATTAGTATATTATGAGTTTAGATAATATACTGTATACACTTTTTTTGTATTTAATCTGACTATCATTGCATATCATATCAGTGTTATATGGAACACAGGGAACGACTACATATTGTGCAAAGCAGGAAAAACAGAATCTTGGCTACAAAGAAGAGATTTATATGTGGAGTTGAGCAAAACATACAAAAAACAGACTCCTCTGACAAAACGGGCCACACGTTACAGTCACATGAAGAGCAACGTCTAGGAAGAAACCTGTGAGTTATTTTTAGCAGGACACAGTATGGGGTGATTCATTTCCAGCCTTCTGTCAGGTGAGAGATGCAACATCTGTTGAAGGATACACACCCACGGTCACGTATCTTAGAAAAGAACAGGCTCATCTATCCCTCGTCTATCCTCATCTTACCCTGCCCTACAGCCATCTGGCCTGTGGGACACAATCTCTCACTGAAACACACACAACACACAATTCCTTAAAAAAGACAGATGTAGAATCGCAATTTACCTCCATAAGAACATATAGATACAGCCCTCTGGACACTGAGGCACCAGCAACCTGATCATAAGCTGAGCGATCAAACATGTAATCAAACACGCTGACACAGTCTCCAGTGTTCATTAATTGTGTATGTGAGCTAGCAACATAAGACACCCAAACACAAAAGGACACGGACACGTTTACATATGCAGAGGGTGGTCAAAATATATGCAACCCCGTGCACACGAGACAAAGGAAATGATCTATGTTAAAGTTAATATTTTAAATGTTTGTTGAGGTTGTGTGCAGCACAAGCAGGATTTAACAAAACCATTTGACAGAGAACACCAAAATTTATATTTAAATTAAATTCACAGTTTAGTATATGGTTGTGTTTGTTAGGAGATGTGATGCTCCCCTATTATTTTCGCCGCCCCCTCTACAGTCCAGCAACATAAACGCGCACCCACTGACAGGATGAAATGCCACTGGGACAATCTAGCCTGTCATTTCAAATAAACAGTGATTGTTGACCGTGACCCACAGCACCGAGACTGCTACACAGAGAAAACAGAGCTGAGACCAGAAAACAACGTGGACGCTGCGTCACAGTACATTACTTCTACTGGGACTGCATATAGTGTGACACATCAATCTAAACTTTTACGAGCAAATGTAGCAGTGAGCCTTCTTTCCCCACTCTAAAGGTAAAAGCCAACAATGTGCATGCACTATTTTTGTGGCAAGCTTTATAATTTGGAGGAAACAGTCCCTCCACTTTAAAGTTTTCCATAAGCCTCTTTGTCTGAAGGCTGAGTAACTTGCAACTGTAACCTGTACACTCTCATTTCTCCCCCCTTCTTCAACCCCTTCTCTCAAAAACAAAAAGGTAGGTGAGGAGAAGCTCTAATTGGGGTAAAGGCTGACAGGGCAGGATCACACTTGAAATCCCATCTAAGAAAGGGAGTGTTGTTTGTCCCTGAGACCACCTGCACTAACCAGTGATATCCCATGGTTTACATTTTCAGCTGTGGAGTCTAGCGGTGTTTTGATGTCAGTGCTTTCGTTGGTCGCGGTGCTCTCCTCCTCCGTGGTGACCCTGACAGCTGTTCTCACGCCAGCTGCTCAGCGCATCCAGAGCAGCACCAGGCCCGACAACTGCCGCAGCTTGGCAGGACTCCTCTGTAGATGCTGAAATCTTTGCTGACGCAGAATGACTGCATGAGGTCCCATTGAGAAGAGTACACTACGTTTTGTAGTGTGAGGAGGTTTGTGGATGTCAGCAAATGTCATACTGACCCAGATTTAAGTGCATTATCATACTTTTGCAAAACATTGAAATGTAGCATTTATAATTTGAGCAACAAGACCAAAATATAGTTTTTACATTTTACAAGAACAGATTTTTGACATACAGTACTGTGGAAAAGTGCTGAGCAACCCCTAACTTTTTTATATTTTGCTGGGAAAATTCAGGAACAGTTCTTCATTCTTCTTGGAAGACATTCAAAGCTCTTCTTTGGATGTTAGTTGCATTTTGTTTGATTCTCTATCAAGATGATCTCACACTGCTTCAATAATGTCAAGGTGTAGGGGAGGCCTATCAGTGATGGATTGTGTTCCACTGTGTTTTTACACCCGCATATGCTTTTATTGCAGTGGCAGTGTGTTTGGGATCAGCCAGTCAGCCGCTTTCCAGATGGTGTTGCATGGTGGATCAAAATCTGACTTCCACATTCCATCAATTTCATGAAATCCCCAATACAACTGGCTGAAATGCAGCCCCAAACCATGACACAGCCGCCACCATGTTTTACAGATGGCTGAAGACAGTCACTGTTACACTACTCTCCTTCCCCTCTACATACTGACAATAAATTCAACAAAAATGTCAAAATGTCAGATACTCTCCATCTGCTGTTTGCTAATAGTTTATAATCAGCCACTTCTTTTGTCCTGCACTTGACAATTTTCCTTAATTTTTTTAAGGACATGCTGCACATCATGTCGAGATGTAGCTCTCTGTGAATCATCTTGTTGATGCAAAAATACTATTTTATGCCTTCCTCTGTTATCTCTCGTATTGTTGTAGATTTGGATAAAGAAATGGGTGGAAATGACATGTTTTTGTAAAAGCATGCTAGTAAAAAGGGCCAAAAGATACAATTTAAAATAGTTTCTTTGCAAAGTTTTCTGTTATGTGTAGATGCATAACTCAGTGAGGGCCTTTTTCACTGTTGAATGAGTCAAAGAACAGTGTTAGATGGTTTAATATGAGCACCAAATAAGCAACATTCATCTGAAGATGGTCAATGAGCAAAAATGCAGCCAGTGTCTAAAGAAAAATATTGAATGACCTTCAGAAAGCCTGTAGAACTATCGCTCAAGAACACCTTAAAAACTGCAATGAAAACTTTTGAAGAGTACTATATAGAGTAGTATTTGCATTCTGCGCCTTCTGTTCTCCCTGGATCTGATATCAAACGTTGCAAAAGTGTGCAAACAAATATTTGTACTATTTTATATTTTGTGTGCATTAGCAACTCACCCTGCAGGTTTGTCCACTTTTAGAAAAGCCTGGATGACCAAAGGCATCTCATATTTGACTATGTAAAGGTAACTGGACATGGCTGTGGACAAGACATATAAGCACATATGTTAGTACAAACATATTGCAGCAGATAATAATATCAATAATAATATAAATATCCCTGAAAATAAAATAATAGAAAAGACAGTGTGGCAGTGTGGGGAAGATGACAGTGTGTGTGACCTCACCCCCAATGTTCTGCAGCGTGATGGCGATACCTGCCGCCATCTTCCCCGGGGTGCCAAACGCCCTGTATCCAAGCTGCTCATAAGCACGTATGCCTGAGGGATAAAGGCCGCGAGATAAAAGAACATTATTTATGGATTAAATCCAGGTCATAGAGTAGAGAGGATTCACACACTGTAATCATTCAATACTGCAATCAATTTATGTATGCTAATGAGAAAATCCACATCGTTTAGCTCCACACGTACCTACAATGCCAGACGACTTCAGCAGTAAATGGATGGAATATGATGAAAGCACTGCTACCACTGTTAGCAGTAACCTGAAACAAAAGGACAACATCAGATGAACATTACTGCCACTTCTCCCACCAACTTTCACGACTAATCAACAACCCTAAAAAAAAAAGTGGTTTTATATGTAACACTTTTACACCGCACATTATGCCAGAGGTTATTTATACAGCTGCACAATAAGCTTTCATTATCTATAGTTGCGTAGGAAAACTGGTGTCCCCGTGGCTTCGATTTATACCAGATTGTTACTCCAGCTGAACCAAGGAGGTTACCCTGTGTGCCCCTCTGGCCTCATAACTAACGGCTCACACACCAGATGGGCTGTTTAAAAAAACATTTTCAGTCCTAAGATTGACAGACAATAAGAACGAGCAAAATCCTTTGTAAACAGTAATCACCCTTCTCTTTATTCCACAGTGGGAAATAACCTACTTCAGCCACAACATGTCATTCTCTCCATTTTCAAGAACTGAGTTATTTCCTTAGAGGATCTTTTGTTTTGCAATTTTTCTTCTTCTCTTTTCTCTTTTCTATTCGATAATTCGATTCATATAATTGGACACAGGAACAGGCTAATTGTATTCTCCTTCAAAAACAGATTTCACTGTTGTGCTCATTAAAAATATATTTTATTTTGAGTTTCTGTTTTTTTCAAGCCACCATTGTTCAAACAGAGACCGCTCCAGATGCCTGACCATCTGCAGTGGTCTCTGTTTAGAAATCAGAGCTGATATTAGCAAAGATTTGAAAAATAAATGTTCTTAGTGTATAAATATACATGCACAGAGTAACCACAAAGACATGGTCTACTTGTGTTGTATTTATAGATGGATATGTGTATTTATATAGATGACTTGTCAGTACTTTAATGTAATATTCTAACATTTTACTGGGATTTTTTAAAAAGAGAAGTTTAGAGAAATATCACAATTCTAAGAATTTCGTTTACGTTTCACATGTGATATACTGACTTTCCCAGACCCCGTCCACTTCATTTCAACTATTTTTCTCCTTTCTCTTTTGCTGTTACTGTTGGCAACATTATTAATGTTCTTTCTCACACGCCCTCCTCTCTCCATTTCCCTCGCTTTAGAAAGGCCAGGCAGCCGGTCTTTCACCTCTCCTTCAACTCTTGGCCACTTTACAGTTTTTTTTGTTTGTTTGGGTTTTTTTTCCAACTATGTGAAAGAATGCTGGGCTGACTTGAGGGCAAGGATTTAGTCAAGTGGCAGTGGGAGGACAGATCTGCTGACAGTCAGACAGACTGACACACTTGGGTCACTGTAGTTCTGTTCTCAGCTTTCCACCCCACTGCATTCCTGCCCAGACCAGTGACACTGACCCACTTAAGCACCCACAAGCAAAAATCGGGGTGGTATAAAACATCTGGAGATATAACTAAACCTTAAATCACCTTACATCTGGTCAGCATTCACCATAAATATTTACAGATAGTAGACAAATACAAGGTATACACTCACTGGACACTTCATTAGGTACACCTATTCAACTGCACTCTAACACAAATTTTTAATCTCACAATCACACTAGCAACTTAATGCGTTTAGGCATACAGAAAATGGTAAAGACGACCCGCTGAAGTTTAAATCGGGTGTGGAACGTGACTTTGAACTGTATTTCATGAAGTATTCAGTGAGCGTAAACATCTAAACATCATGCATGCATATTGTTCAGCCATCCCTACAGTTTGCCAACTAAAATACATGTAACTATTGAGTTACACACAGTCAATAACGACTTACAGTATGTGGGTTGTTGCCCTGCAGGCCTACATATTAACATATGCAATTTAGCTTATAGTAGTTCATTCATTTATATTATTATGTTGTTGTCTTTTTTCCACTTATTTGAGCAAACACTAGTATTGTGTTCAGAATGACACAGTTCACTGTATGATAGTGTGACAAAAAAAAAAATGGGTTTAGCGGTTCGCTGACTCCACCATCCTGCATGTCAAAGAATCCTTGGGTGAAAGCTGTAGGATAAGGAAAACAGCACTTGTGTACATGAAGCTCATAGTGATAAAGTGTTTTGAGTGCTCAAATTGAGTAACAAAAGCACTATATAAGTACCAGTGCATTTAATAAAAGATTATATGGGACTTCTAAAGCAATCGACAGCCTGAAGCCCTATCTAGAGCACAGAAACATTTCCAGCATTTCTTGCCAAATGGTGTCTCTGATCCTGACTTTGTTTCTCAGTTGCTGCTCTATTGTTTGGTACAAGATCATACAGATATGGACAAAAAGACAAAAAGGAAGAGGCTTTCATCTATAACAGGATGGATAAATAGACACTACTTGTTTCATTTGGTCACGTACTATAAACTCGCACATGCTTATTTGCTATGAGTTAGTTTCAGCTGTTGGTTACTGTCAAGCAAAATTCTATTGCATTCACACAACAAAGTTCAAAATAAGGAGCTTTCTATACGCACACATAATTGCCTTGGAAATAACATCACAAATACAAAAGGTTTGGATGCTGTAAAAATGCACCTATCCACTTGAAAACAGTTCAAAGGCAACATATTAATGGTATGTCGACTATTTTTAAAAGTGATTTCTTCCTTAAAACACATGCTCGTTGGTTATGGACTACTTTGTCATATTCTTCATTTTCTATTGTAGCAACAGTTTTTTATAGGGTTACTGATTTGGATTGCAAGCTTTCAGCACAGATGCATGGTGTTGCTATATGTGCAGTATAACTACATTTTGTGTGCATTGCAGCTTGGCAATGTCTTGCTGAAATAAGCGAGGCCTCAGATTTCAATTTTTAAATGAAGCAATGTTAAATGATCACTGGTTGGCTGTACGGCACAAACTAATGAAACAGTTTGGATCAAGACAGATTTACATTTAGAAACAAGGATGTAGTATCCTTGAATGGCATTTAAAGATCGATCATCAAGCTACAAGCACACCAAAGACACAGCGCTACTATACATTTTATTACTTGACGTTTCACTTTAACTGAAGGACAGTTCAATAAACTGTGGCTGTCAGAAATCTCTAAGAAATTGAGTGCTATGCGTCTTAGAACAGTGCCCTTTAATCATTCAAAGAAAGATGTGTAGGTTCAGCACCAGCCACCTTACAGTCTCTCACCATCACTCAGGGATGACAAGAAGACAAGAAGATGAGTGAAAGTGCTGATTCCACCCATGGGATTATCCTCTAGAAACACAAACCTCATTATTTTTCAGAACTGTGCAATAAAACAGATTAATCTTCAAACTATAAGCTTTGTGAACATGCACATTAAGACCCCACAAATCACGCAAAGCTTTGACAGCTCATCAGTCCAGTATAGAATCAACACGTTAGCTTTAATATTGTTGTTTTAGAAAAGAAATAGGAGCTATATTGCACCCCAGATTATTACTATGTCTTACTATAAATCACGTCATTATGAAACTGATGCTAAGATAGGATACATGGTTACATTAGACCTGTCTATAAAGGAATGGGATTCAGATAGGGCGGTGTCATGTCTTTTTTTTTTATAATTGTTCACCTTCATCCAACTCACGTTAGTTCTGCTTCCGCTCTTTGTCCTATGTCCCGACAGTCTACAGCCACACCCGTGTATCACACCCTCAGTATATATACTCCCCTGCGTCCCCCCGTTCCTTTGAGAGACGGTCTTGTGGTTTCCCTTCAACATTTTCTACTCTGTTCTCCTTGAGTTCTTTTGTTTGGAGTTGAGATTTTGCTCGAGTATTTTTGCTAGCGTCTTTGTGTTTCCAGTGAGCTTTATAGATGAATGATGTTTTTGTTGTTTTTGGATTTTTGCCTTGGTGCGTTTGTTTGCTTGTCTGAACCTGTATGACCCTCTCTTTGCATTAAAGATTGGGACTTTGGGCTTTAACATGTGATTGTTGCAGCTACCATGACAGAAAGATATAAAAATATGCTGGGTGATGCCAGGAGATGACACAACAACAAAATCTAAAGCAATTTAGTATTTAGTTTGCAAGATTTTAAGGATAATTCTGATCGTCTGTGAAGGTTCTCAGTCATTCAGATCATCGTGGTCTAAGGAGCTTGGAAAGAAAAGCGTCTGGACTCTGAGACGTTTCACCTCTCATCCGAGAAGCTTCTTCAGTTCTAGGATCAAATGGTGGAGAGTGCCAGATTTAAGCCCTATGGGAGTGTCCCCCCAGGAGGGACAATGGACCCCCTAATGATCCTCTACCTAATCACACAAGACAAAGTATGAAGACAGGTGTAAGTCACAATCAGCCAAAGTTTTGGGTGAGCCCATTGTGAAACCTAACCCCACCCTATCATGTGATTTCCTGAGGTCAGATGCCCCATGATCATTCTGATCACCTTCTGTCTTTTCAACAAATACCATAACCAACAATAAATAAATAAATGGCCCAATCAAGCATAGAGAGCATGGGAACTCTGTCAATGAAAGGTCAAAAGACCTCCAGTGCATGTAATTGGACAGAAAATAACAACTGCAGTGGACTGTGACGTTATTAATCTGACAGACTGCACTGCTATTATAAATGTTAAGCTGTTCTCACACACAGCACCCACATGCACTGTCTGAAGGTAGAATAACAACCGCACAGAAAAAAAGTGGTAATTTTTTGCATCTGTTACTGCAAATGTACTTGTTTACAGCACATGTAAATGAGTTCCAGTACGATCTGTCTGAGTCATTATTTATCAAACAAATGTGCCCGGTGTTGCCAGTTTCTGTGTCATAATCAGTGTTGGGACTAACGCGTTATTAAGTAACGCGTTACAGTAACTACGTTATTATTGTGGTAACGAGCACGGTAACTAGTTATTATGCCAAAATCAGGAACGCGTTACTCGTTACTGGGATTTAGATAGGGTCGTTACTCGTTACTTCGTGTGGTGACTATCGCGGAGCTTCCACAGATTCAGTAACATTAGCAAGTGGTGGAGGCCAGCAGGTGGATGAAGGAAAAGGGACGCAGAAGGAAAAGAGACCCGAGGCGGCCGCCGGTCCAAGTGTGAACTGAACTTCAGGTAAGAAGTTATGACCTGCAGTCTCTCTGGGTCAGATATAAACCAAGCTTAGGTGGAGTTTATTTTCGTTATTCTGACTTTTTCCGTACTGCGTGCTAGCTAGCATGACGGAGTTTCTACACAGCTGGGTGGGTGCTATGAAGTTAATGATGTTGAACCTTATTTTGTTCATAAGTTATTAGAGTTGCCAACCGTCCCGTCTGGTATTCAGAGAAAATATTACGCGTTTCTTATTGAGGTGAAAAGGAACAGTTTGTCCCGTAATTCAGCTACAATGAAAAAGGCACAAAGCTGGAGTTATTCTGTGTCTTTGCTGCACAGCTGCCTCTTCTTCTCTCATCCTCTGCCCCTCCCTCTCCCGTTTCTACTTCAATCATGAAACTGATCAATGATCAGCTGATCGGCTCTCTTGTTTGTTTATCGCTCACTTTGCGCCGAAAGAGGAAACCAGCGGATGTCGCGCTAAACAACAGCAGCACGTTTAAGCTTGATCAGCTGTTGTTAGAATTTATTTAATATTAATTTCTAGTATCAGCTGATGTTTGCTGGAGCCACAGCTGTAAAAAAAAAGCTGCTGGTCATGATATGGTTTGGTTATCTGGTGAGAGGGAAACATGAAGATGAAACCAGGAGATGTCCTTACTGGATCATCAGAGCTGAGCAGGTGATGGAGAAACAGGTTTACCTTTTAGGTGACATGAATGAGTTGAAGGGAAGTTATGAACTGTTTCTGAGAGACAAATAACACCAGGATCCTTTTTTAGGTAGCTGACAGCTGGTAACTGTGCAGGTGCGGATCTAGCAAAGTGTGGCCAAGGGGGCAGGTAGGGCATTAACAGGGAGAGGGGGGCACAAAGAAATACTTTTCTTTCTTATTCTCATTTAAAATGTCTAGCTTTTAAAAAAATAATTATCTGAATCTTACAACAAACGATTGATAGATTGATGCATATATACCATCAAAACAGTGTACATCACTGTCACAACAGTGTTTGTTTTCATTCAAAGGCTTTATGATTTTTCCTATAATGGTGGGCCAGTTTCTAGTCAAAATGCCCGGGCCAATTTTCTTTCCCAGTCCAGCCCTGTATGCAGCTCATCTGCAGTCTGGTATTACCTACATCTTCCTATTCAGAAGGCAGAATTTCTGAGTTCTGAGTACAATCGAAAGCACCACGACTGCAGTTTTTGTGTTGGATGTAAAAGGCGCACATGACTCTGTGACGTAGGCTAGAATCATGGCAGCAGTCAATGACGGTCCAGGCGTGGGATTTCTCTCGTGGAAATATGCACGTTATCATATCCTTTCTATTGGTAGGTGGCACAGTGCACTTGTGGCAAGTAAGCAAGCTAGAAGACTGGCAAAGTTATGGAAGAAACACATTAACAAGAGAATTCTGAGTAAAACCAAAGTTACTTTCCCTAGTAACTAGTTACTTTGAAAGTAACGAGTAACTTGAAGTAACTGAGTTACTTTTGAGAGAAGTAACTAGTAATGTAACTAAGTTACTATTTTAAAGTAACTTACCCAACACTGGTCATAATGAAGTTCTGCTGCTGGGTTAATACAAAACAATTATATTTTTCAATTAGGTGCTATTTATGAGTGACGCCGATCTCGACCTGGAATGACCTTAGAGGGAGGGAATGAATCAGGCGTGTCAGTGATGTAGTGCGGTTAACGTGCAATCAAGGAAGTAACATGTTCCTCACATCGGACGTTTATGAACAACTTACAAAAACAGGACAACGCCCGCGTTGGCCATGGCATACGCAAGTCCTAGGATTCCACTACCCATGATTGCATTGCCCAAGTTGAAGACAGACATCCCGAATGAGGTTTTTCCTTCAAACTGCAACCGACAAGAGACAGAGGGCCAGAGTAAGCGTGTTATAACTTCAAGCACTTGCAGGCTTTGCCTATAATTCTAATAAAGCCGTTTGAACTTACATCTGTAAAGCGTGTAGTCTTCTTCTCCTCCACGCCTGATAAGAACTCCTGGCTCTCTGGTAGATTGGTGTCTGCATTTTCAGTCCTGTTAGGACTAACAATCACAAAAACTGTCAGAGGAGGACAAAGGAGCCGCACTAAGAGCAAAAACACTCAAATTAACAGCCTTACTGTGTTTCTGCCTTAATTTTCACAAAGAGAAAACAGGTGAGACAGATGCCACACACTTACTGTGAAACATTTTTTGCTCCTTTATTGCATCATACGTACCTAGCATTCTGGGCACTATTGGCTACAGTTTCCCTACAAGCAGCGTAGGGAGCAGTCATCCATCACCCAACGAGAGCACAAAGTGGAAAAACAACACCCAGAGTCATAATTTAATAAGAGCAATAACACTACAGTGAAAGGATTGTCTATAAATGATCGCCTGTGTCCTGGAGAGAGACGCTTTAATTATCCCATCTATTACATGGGCACAGGATACAACAAGTATTGCTAGACAGCCAGTGACATGATAATTAGGCACTGAGCTCACTCCATTATCCAGCACAAATTCCGGTACAGTAACTGAGAAGGCGATATGAGAATATTTTACTTAAAGGCACTTCAAAAGACATGTAATATGCATGCATTATTTGCTGTTACATGGGTTGTGCCTTCAGTTATGAGAGTCACTCTAATGACTAGGCCACAGCTAAGCCACAGGCAGCAGGTTAGAATAATCGGTCTAACTGGAAAGAACAAACTTATCTACTGCACTGTATCTGTCTTCAATGTGTTGTGAGTATAGTGATTGAAATACAAAATTCCACCCATATACAGTATTTTGTCTTTGGACTGCCACAGGTAAAGACTTCAAGTCAGAGCAGCCACTGAAGAAATCAACTTACTTCATTTAAGGTAAAGAATCCAGTTTGGCATTTTCCTTGACCTCTGGCATTATCTTGCTATGAGAATTTGTTCTGTTTTATTAGAGGCACTTTTGAGACCCAAGACTGAATAATTTTTTAAATGTAAAAACACATGACATTTTACCTTTGCAAAAAAAAAGAAAAGTGCATATCAACAACATAATTAAGTGGAAAAAACTGGTTAAGCATTGTTGTATATCATTGTGCATTACTGACACAAGTATACACTGTAATAATCTATAGTATACTCACTTTTCACCGTCCTCTGCAAGTGGTGTTTTGGCTGATGCTGAGATTTCCTCCCCAGGCTCGTGGCCTTTCCCATTAGGAATGGCACTCGCCTCAGCTGGAGTGTTCTCCACAGTCTCTGCTGGTTTATCCTCACTCATATCTGCTACAGTAGCTAATAATTTGTCCCTTGAAATTATGTGACCTTTTTTACTTCTTGCGAGAAAGTGAAGCTCTTATTTTCCTCGGTGGATCTGTAAGAGAAAAAAATAGGAGTTTAAGATGACCATTTTGCAATGAAACATCATCCATATTATGGCAGTTCTCTGGTATGTAATAACAACAAGACAATGAAAATGATCACAGAATCACTGAGGTCATTCAAAGGTGTCTGTATCTTCAAACACCACACTCATGATTTTATCCACTGCTAAGAAGAGGATGGCAAAGACAACTCAGACGATTCAGAAAAATAATGCGAAAAATTTCAGTGAATTCAATTAAAATTTTCTTTTTTTTAAATGAACTTTTTATTAAACCACACACTGGAAATGGAAGTAAATCAAGATCAACATGACTGTAAAACTAGCCAACATTTCCTCCTGTAATCAAAAGCAAAAATAAGCTCCCACTAAAATAGATGTTTTGGCAAGTGCCATGAATAATTAACACATCAGCTGACAGGTCTACACTGAGCATACACATCTTTGAGTTAGCTGTGACACACTGGGCTTTGTATCAGGACTCTATTTCCTGGGTATCCTGTAGTGTTTTGTTGTCTTAGCTGACCAGCTGACATGAGAGGCCCAGAAAAGCCCCAGTGACATGTATCTCCTGGTCGCTGTTGTCTAAAGCCCCCTATCTGGCTTGCCCTGAATGTTCTCCTTTGGTCTGCTGCATAAACAGCGGTGGAAGCTATGACACTGGGGGGCCACAAAGGAGGAACACACAAATGTTTAAATCCCCAGCACTGGGATAAAAAGAGCAGAACCAGCCAAGACCAGCTACAAACCAGTTCTACCCGTCTTTGTGCCTTCATTTTTCTGCTTGTCACTTTTCTCTTGGTTTCCCCTTTTATTGAAGAGGGTTCAGCATTGCCACAATGCTCAGGGTTTTCTGTACTACCATTCCTGGCAACCACTCAGCTCTCCTTCTTCTCTCAGGCTTCTTCCGTTTCACAGCCCGCTCTTTTAAATGTACCAGCTCTTTTTTTCACAAATGTTTCACCGCATCAAATACAGTGTGCGTTGAATAAACTCCTCACCTAGCAGTCCTCTGAACCTGTCCTACCAACCACATTGCTGTGAGCTCCACTGCACAGCCAGGCCTCTTGGTATCTCTGGCTAAAGCCAGGCAACGTGGTTGGGCAGCAAAGCACAGTGCACAATGGCACATGTTGTGTGGTTTCCTGGGAACGGCTTGGAGAACAGTGGCACTATTGTGCCAGGCATCATTATACTCCCGGGGCCCCCTTGGCTGTAGTTCGCCAGGCCACTCGAGAGGCTGAAAAGGTATTTTACTGGCCTCTAATTGAAAAGATGCCACCTTGAATTCAGTAAATGCCAATATCCTGTATCCATGCACAGTTGTAGCAGAGATGCTGACGGCAGCAATGGCAGAGGCAGGGCCACTCTCATGGGACAAATCACCGCACAGAACCACAGTGCCACTCAAACAGTCTACAAATCACGAAACAGTTCAGGGAAGCCATTCAAAGACAATACGCGATGGGCTGTCCAGCTACAAGGGTTTCTCCTAAATGACCTTGTGCAGCAGAGCTTGAAACAGTAGTCCTGATTGGCATGAGTTGTATCTTCGGCAATCATTATGTTCAGCAAAGGAAACACAAGACATTCTTGAAGGCAATTGAGTGAGAAGCAATAAACTGTCATGGACAGCATACGATGTGTATCCCTTACATGGTCATTAGTGAGCATGGATGTTGATAGGATTTGAAAATAGGATGTGAAAAAGCCTACCTAGCCTTTCAGTAGCAAGCGACTGCTTTATTATCTCTGAGTCTGAACATAGTACAGACATCAAGCAGTAAAAGAAAAATCCTTGCACATGACTCAGGTGGCCTATATCATTTTTTTCCATTACTAACATGCATGTATGCATGTATTGTTCTTAGGTTTATGACCACACAAGCGCAAATGACTATAGACAAGAAACGATGGAGTTGCAGCCCAACAGCTTGAAACCCAGTAGCCACAGAACCATTGTGATATTAAACAGTGGCAGGCTTGTGTTTACAAACTGGGATTTTCTGTAGTCTCTAGACACTATGTCATGCTAGCATGTAATATCTGTTTAGGCTGATTTCAGATCCAAGGGTTTGAAGAATTTTCAAGGTTGTTTATTTGGGGTTAAATGCCAAAGGTGGCAGCTAAAATACTACAGTACTAAAGTACTACAGTACTTAAGTAGAATTTTTGGATATCTGTCCATTACTTGAATATTTATTTTTGTTGCATGCTTAAATTTTACTCCCTACATTTTCACACAATTATCTGTACTTTGCACTACTTACATCTTTGTAACAGGCTCATTACTTTAGGTTTAACACGCTTGAGACTTATTGATTACTTTGTGCTACTGCCCAAGTTTCCACCTAAATTGGGGAAATAATACTATTAGTATGTCCATGATCGATGCTTATCACATATGACTGATGTAAATGATGTGGAAACAAAAGTTGCAAAACAACTGCACCATTTGCACCATATTATACTAGACTACAAGGAGTCACATCTTTTAAATGCCAGGTAACTTCAAATGCAACATTTCAAACAACTCAACAAACATCAGAAAACACTCAACATGTTTCTGTGCAGTTTGTCACACAAGGTGTCTGCTGCTGTTATTTTAGGCCACCTGTGGGCTGTGTGATGGTTTTATAGCTGACCTTGTGTTGTTCTTTCCATGCTGGCTGTGTTTACTTTTAGGCAACTGAGGGTGGAGCTGAACTGGTTAGAGATCGAACAAACCTGAGCAGGCTGGGCTCAGGAGGCTTTAAAGCATTTAAAGCTGTTTTCCATTCACAAACTCAGGTGATTTAAATGTACTGACTAATATATATGGCTGATACACGGCTTATCTGATTTACTTAATAAAAATCTTCAGCATCACTCAAAGACTGTCTGTGGTCTCCTTTGTTTGTCACACCCAGAACTGGGCTCTGGGTTCAAATCCTATACCACCATAGAAAACCAGGGATATCTTTACAAAACTTTAAATTAAGCAAAAAATTGTAGACAGAAATTTTTTTTTATTTAACTAAACAACAGAAGGCCCATGTAGGAAGACTAGAATTTCCACATTGCTTTCCAAAAATCCTTAATCCTATGCAAGACTTAATGCCACATTGTGATGCTCTTGGTGGGAGTAAATGAGTCTTTCCACAGCAACTGCAGAGGCTATGTTGATTCAAGCCCTCATCTAAAGCATCACCTCCGTTTGCCAACACACAGTGAGTGTGTCTGCCTCCATTCGCTGGCTCTGACGTAAGCAATTTTGCAGCGAGACGTCATCCCAGGAGGAGGGAAGCAGAGCCAGACAGTTTCTGTTGATTGTTATTCCCGAGTGATACCTGAATCAAATAACACTGATTCAAGTATCGCTGTGCTTGTGTGAATTTGTGTTTGCAGTCAATTTAGTGTATACTGTAATTAAATGTGTGGTTCTCTATGCGTCTTGGTGGGTGGTGGGGGTGTTTATGTAATGAGTAATCTCAAACTGTAATACTGCTGCTGCTGCCACTGCTTGATGACATTCTAACAGGCCCGGGGGCCATATGAGCCTTCTTAATTGAGTCCCCAGTGTAATTTTCGAGGCTCTTAATCTGTTGAAATGTGTCTGACATTCAATGACTGTTTTTTACACCCAGGTCCAGTAAAGCAGACCTAAGATGTTTTAAATACTATAAGAAAGCAGGATGTGAATTATCATATCTATTTTGCTCATATAAAAGCTGACAAAGTGACTGTGCTGTGCAAGTCTGAGTCAATCATCATTTCTTTGTATTTTGTTGGGAAAATGGGAAATAGTTACAGAGATTTGTTAAAAGATCTACAAGCACATATGGGGTTTGAGGCAAAACAGAGTTTGTAAAATTCTAACAAACTGTAAAGACAATATTTGGTAAGACCATCTTTGTTTTTCAACACATTCTGAACTCTCTTAGGAAAGCTTTCGTGGAATTACTTTCTTCAGAAACAGCTCTCCATGCTCCCTGAAGGACATTCAAAGCTTTCCTTTGGATGTTGGCAGCGTTTTGTTCTTTTCTCTGTCAATATGATCCCACTCTGCTTCAATAATGTTGAGGTCTGTGTTCTGGGGAGCCCAGTCTACGACTGATAGTGCTCCACTGTGTGTTTCTCTATGGTATGCTTATCCTGCATGCTGAAAATTGCCAATCAGACACTTTCCAGATGATGTTGTATGGTGGATCAAAATCTGATGATAATTTTCTGAGTTTTATTCCTTGACACAATCTCAAACACCACTGGCTGAAATGCATCCCCAAACTATGACAAATTTTCCTATTTGCTGACTTTAATGTATCACTAAAAATGTTAAACAAAAGGAAAATTAAAGTGTGCTTGATTACTCATTAAATGCTCTTGACTATTTTGTAATATTTTGTGTCCAGGAAAAATGACAGGCAGCAAATATCTCATCCTGTTCTGTCCATGAATGTAAAAAGATTTCCTGGAGCTTAAGAGATTACACATGCCCATAACTTAACTGATGAGCTGCTAATAAGTCTATCAGCTAACAGTTTACTTTAAAACAATGAGTTCAGACTTGGCACCTCTGAAAGTCAGGATGATAAAAATGATCAGATTAGGGTCCATCTCTTTAAAGCAGGAAATGAGGATCAAACGGCTCAGGTCACTCCTGTATAAAAATAGCTGCTGACGAGGGAATAGCCTGACTGTAACCTCACATCATGTCACACATAAAGCTGTGTTTAAGTCCTCTGAATGTGCCACTGCACACAGCAGCTGCCTCAAATCAGCAGAAAATGCTTAACTAAAGCATCCAACAACCATCTGTTGGTGTTCTGGTGTTCACATAAAGGTAAAATTTACACAGATACACAACCACAAAGCATATGGAGCTTAATAATGGAAAAATCTCATGCTGTTATTGAATGAAGGAAACCCTCCAAACAGCTACAGGGAGAAAATAAAGCTATTTATGATAGAAAAGCATAAGAGGCCAGTGTAGAATTTACCTTGCACTAAACATGGCTTTTTAAAGTCCAATATCGATGGTCATACGAAATCCTCGGTAGTTCAAATATGAAAGCTACTCAGTCCTATTTACTAGTATTTCATTATTAATATCTAATGAGTTTTAAAAGACATCTGTTTTCTTCCACTTATCCAGTTCCATCCATCCCAGCTGCCAAAGGCTGATCCCCAATCTGTCGCAGACCTAATGCAGAAACAACTACTTGCACCCACAGGCAATTTAGGATTACCCATCAACCTAACATCATGTCTTTGGACAGAGAGAACATACAAAGCCCCCAGGCTGGAATTAAGCCCACTCCCTTCTTGCTGTGAGGCAAGAGTGGAAACCACTGCACTGGCCAGATACAAACAGAGAGAACATTTTCTGCTCTCCAAAGGTAGAGCACTAGCTCCCCTTTTCAGATGCTTTTCGCTTGTGTGGCAATGTCTGATAAACCTTAAAAGATCCCATAATAAAGCATTATGGACTATTTGTTGTACATTTTGATGCCCTAACTGATAAAAATTAAAATAAAGTAAAAACCTTTTTGTCAGTTTGACTGCTTCTGTAGTTTCTGCACTCTGCCTTTGTATGGCAGCAGAGTTTCTATAGTACTTCACTGTAAGCAGAGTAAGCATTGTCTTCGGCACATCGCAGATGAGTTGGCTGGCGTTTCTATGACTGGAGTAGTTTTGCTGCTATTCAATTAACGCTCAAAAAGAATTAAATATTCCCAACACAACATGCACAAGGGTTGAAAATCTTGTGTTAACTGTCTTCAGGCCTCTCATTACCACTGCCCCCATGAATACTGGCATCCTCTGCTTCTGTTTCCTTACAGGTTGTTTTCCTGACCTCTCTCTCTCTGCAGCAGGCCATGAAGCACTACTGTGATTAGCCAGCAGGGCGAATAGGATATTAACTTCTGACTGACAGATTTGTATGTGAGCTTCTGAGATGCTCCTCATATCCAGCGTTCCTATAAGCTGCTGTGAGACACACACGTCAGAGACTATAATACCACACCGGATGTGGTCCTAGATTAGCAGTGCACTTTAATATACACTGAGGTAGAAGGCATTATATCACAGCAAATGTTTCAGAGGGAATCTCTAATCATGATCATTGTGACTGTTTAAAGCAAAAATTTCTCCTTCAAACCACATTTGAAACAGAAGAGTGGACGATGAGTAGGAATGCACTGATTTAATAACACTCACTATTTTAACCAACTGTTACCGATGTTTGGCCGACATATGATGATGTGTGCTAATAAAGTCTGAAAGATGAACTTCTGTCAGTAAAATACTCTGCTTCACATCAAAACATTCCTCAGTAGTAGTAGTAGCATTAGTACGGAGAATCATGTACAATTTGTGAAAAATCTTAGGAAACATCTGTACAGAGTTTTTGAATTTAATAATACCGGTAACTATCCTGAGTATGTATTAGGCTATCTAAGCATGGTGACAGTTGCTCAGAGGTTGTCAGGTTTTATCTTAGTAAAGCTGGCTCTATTGCTCCATACGAGCTAGAATAACACTGGCTTTGGTCAGCAACTTTTAAAATCTTGGACCCACGCCTTGGCTTGATGTATGGGTCTCCCCTGTATTAAAGAAATAGACACTGATCAAGGTTGAGAGTGCCTGACTGAATGAACTGATAAACTACCACATTTTGAGACCTGAAATCAATCTGTATCATTTTACTTCGTCTGCTAAAAACTATTAGTCAGGCAAAGGAAAAGCACTAGCTACACCCTCCCACATAGCAAAATTGGTATGGCCCAGATCTGGTCCACACAATGTGCTTACACATGTTCCACATACCACAAGGAATGACGACCCTTTGGTGGCCCAGATCAGGTTTGCCAGAGGTGGCCCACACGTGGGCCAGCACAAGGCCAGTTGCAGACACACTGGTGGTCCTGTGCTGGCCCATGTGTGGACAACCTCTGGCAAACCTGATCTCGGCCACCAAAGGGCCGTCATTCTTTGCGGTATGTGGGCCATGTGTAAGTTGTGTGCAGCCACGGGCCAGTTGTAGACACACTGCTGGCCCTGTGCTGGCCCAGAACAGTTTCAGCTCTGGCCCCAGATGTCAGCTTAATGAGTACCTTAATCAAGCCATGTAATAACAACATGTTCCGCAACATAATAGTGCAAAAGTAACATGACAAAACTCTGTTCAGACAGAGAAACGACTGATTCTTATATAGCGCTTTTCTGCTCTCCCAGATTACTCAAAGCGCTCTACACAACATGCCACATTCACACAGACTTTCTCTACACTGAGTGCTTCCTAACTACATTCATACACATTCACACTCTTGACAAGCAGACTGGAGGAGCCAGGGATCGAACTACTAACCTTCTGATCAGTTGGTGACCTGCTCTACCTCCTGAGCTACAGTCACCCAGTGGTCAACAGCAGTATAACCTCACCAGGTTTTGGATAAAGTGTACACTCACAGACCTGTCAAGCCTGCATTTGAAACGTTGGCTACAATAGCAGTATAGCATTGCAACATGGCACTTGGGTCTTCTAACTAAAATAGGAAAATAGGAACATAAATAGTGCCATCATTGCCAGACCTGGCCCACATCTGCATTTCGTTGCCCTGTACCTGTGCATGTGCAATGACAATAAAGTTGAATTCTATTCTATTCTATCTGGTTGGCATACACCCTGCCATGAAACCAGTCAGTCAGAAGCGCCAGCTTGATGCCGGATCCGGGCCAGACCTGTTTTCTATAGGCCTGGGCCACATAAACCAAACCATAATCGGGCCAGATATGGCATGCCATCACATAAACAGTGTCATCTATGCCAGGCCTGGCCCAGATCTGGATGACATACCACTTACCATGCCAGAAGTCAGCCAGCAGTGCCGGCTTGACACCAGATCCGGGCCAGACCTCTCTGCTATGTGGGCTGCCTCTTTACCTTTTTCAACTGAGAAAACCTGTAATACATGACAGCGGTACAACAGGAACAATTAAAACTATTTCAAAATAACCAAACCTTCGGTTGAAACCTAAAATGGAAATCCTATTACACCATTTAGTACCTTGTGATACGCCAGCATGGGGGCATCAGTGTGGTGACTCAGTGGAAATGAAATTTATTTATAGACTCACCCAACACTTTCTGTCACTTTGCCTCAACTTTAACACTGAACACCCTAATACTGGAAGCGACAGTCAAACAACAACCACACAGAGAAGAGAGCACTGTGAGCTTCAGACCAATGCAAGCAGGACTCTAGATAAATGGCTACAGGGATGGGTTTAAGGCATACTGTATATAAAGATGTCATTTCCTGCCACTTCACAGAAATAAACCCATAATATTTACGCTCTTAGCTTGGTATTGCAGGTGTGCCACGAGTTGGGACTTGGTACCACTTCTCCAGCTTTCATCATAAATGCGCGTGACATCACCAGTGCAAGATGCAAGAATACTGAAGCACAAAATTGTACTCCATCAGAAAAGGGTGAAACAGATGATGAGGATTTGTTCAGACTGGTAGTAGCCATCCACAGGGCTAATAACTCCTCAGAATTTCAAGTAACTACTTGAGAAATAAATTCGCACTGCAAATACAAAGATCACTATAGTGCAGAAAGGAACTAAATCTCCTCAGCCCTACTTTGTTGATGCATTTCTATAATTACTGCTTATGTAATATTGAAAAGATTCCAGTTCCTAGTACAATGTTCCTGTAGTATCATATGCCTGTGCATTTCCTTTAAAAGGTGCAAAAAAAAAACCTATTTACATATTAAAGGTTATTGTACCTGTAATCTGCCAAATCTCTGATGAAGCAGATTTCCTTCTCTTCCTTCTCTTGTTTTCCCAGTCCTCTATCAAACACGTGCATTTGGCTCAGCAGATAATTATATTTTGGCTCAAGGCTGTGATGCATGTTTGACACTTAGTGGTTTGGTGCTTGGCATAATAAATTACTTTTGCTGACTTTTGTTGACTTAACATGGGTATTGTGTTTGGATACGAGATAGGTGCATCCAAATAGAAAGCACAAAAAGCTCATTCTCTAACATTACCACCTATGAGGACCATATTTCTCTTGAGGTGCTAAGCAGCTTTAAATACTTGACAGATTAATAAGCATCTGTAGTGTCTTCTGATCTGAATGTGATCCAATCCCTGTGGCTTTGTGGCTCACAAGATGCTATTACATCGTCTGTACAGAGCATAGGAGCACAAAAGTGAGATGGTTTGATAAAAAAAACTGCAAATAAATGGTTAATAAGCACAATTTTTATAAAGAATACAATTGTTGTCCAACTTTATTGGGCTTATGCCCTAAGCGAATAAACTTTCATACGATGTGAGGATATAATCAAATTATTTATCAGATGGCAAGTGTATTTTGAGGACACCCAAAGATGCATGCTCAGTCATCCAGGTAAGTAAATCCCAAAAGGTTGATTCTGTTCATCTGGATGTAGCATTTAGCTAGCACAATGTGAACTTACATGCAGCTTTGGTTGTTGTTTAGCCAGCGTGTTGTCAGTGCAGTACAGTGGCCCTGAGAGGCCAAACAGACTGTAACTTAAGAAAACACCAGCAATAAGAAAAATACTGCAAAAGCACACAAAACACAATGGAAATAGGAAAAACGGGGAAGTGTTTCTGGGGTTATTGTCTCCCCAGAAACACTTCCTTCTTCTTTCGGAAATCTGTTTTTTCCTATTTCCGTTTTTGTTGTTTCTATTTCTGTTTTCTTTTTTCCTATTTCCGTTGTGTTTTGTGTGCTTTTGCAGCGTTTTTCTGGTGTTTTCTTAAGTTACAGTCCATTTGGCCTCTCAGGGCCACCGTAGGGTACAGAGACGGGAGGGTCGCAAAGCTACTCTGCTGATAATAAGTAATTGCGACAATACTGGGAATAAATAAACATGCTTAATAAACATTTTATAAACAAAAGGTTCAGGATATCCTCAACAAGTCATCTTAGTATCGCTGTCATCAGACAGAAGTGACCTTCACGAATCATCGACTGGTATCAAACTCCTTTCACAAAGATTTACAGCTTCCTCCAGAGTAAAAAAATTTGTCTCTTCACAAACTTTTGTTGCTCAGTATCTCAAACAGCAGATTGGCAAGGGACTAAGCAAAGAGGACAGCACGTACACAGCAGAGGACATCATCTATATAATGCCTTCCATGCAGACATCCCTCATCGCCACACTTTTCAATGCCAGCTCAGTCTTCTCTTTATCATTTGTCCCAAAACAAAGAACCATCCTCTCCTGGCATCTGCTACCCGTCTCTCTCCTGTTTCCTTCTCATCACATGGTGATGCAAGTGTGGGGGGAAAGAGTGCATTCATTCAGCTGGAAGTACAACTCACGCAGTGTGTGACCACCAGGGTGGATATTGTACTGCTGACCATGTCACATGCCACAGCACCATGAAAGTCCAAATCCCAAATGTCCAAATGATGGAGAACTCCAGGGCACAGTGGGTATACAATGTAATCAGATCAATGTAAGGCTTAAGAATTAAATCTCTTATAGAAATTCACAGAGCACAGTGGCCAGTGATGGAAAATGAGCAAAAATGCAGTTCTACGAGTAACATACTCAGAATTTAGGGGCTTCTAAGTTGGACAACTGGTAAGATTTTCCTCTGTGTGTCCTACTGAAATGTCCTTGCCAATTTAATAAAAACCCTGTGATCACCTAAAGTCCACTAACAGAACTCACTGGCAGTGGTTCTCAAACTTGATACTGGGAATTTGGGGGGGAAAAATCCCACAGAACAAAATTATTTCCATCTTTGTGTGGTCCTTTTTTAAAAAAAAAACTAATGGTTGTTTTTTTACTCTTTTCTGAACAGCTTCCAAGTCAGAAATCAGGTATTCACCCAAAGGGCTCACAAACAAAAAATAATGAAAAAGAATCCACAATACAAACCAATCAATATATTATTATACACACAGCTGCACCTTTCCAAAACCAGACATGAATTTAAGCAAATATAAAATTTCAATTAAACTGGCAGTGTCTCGTATGAGGCATTGGTTTAGACTCTTCTCAATCCACTCTTAATTACTTAGTTTGGTATAATTATTTTTCCCTTCTTAGAGCTCATCTATTGGGCTGGCATTTATCCCAAGTGGTCTGACCTTATGCAAGCTGTAAATCATCTAAAATACCCTTCAGGACATGTGCAGGTAGTTTTCAATAAACCTGTCTGCACTTTTAAAATGCAGTAATGCCGTGACTGATGACACCTTAACCACAGGACCTCCTTGTCTATGAATGCAAGTCTACATACTATAATGAGAACTAATATTAACTATAGACAAATGGTATATCTGATGTACATTTGTAGTCAGTAAGGTGAGAAGTTCCAGTGTAAAGCATGTGCACTCAAAACACAACAAAGCTGTTATATCCCATCATTTTACCAAGAATAAACCCATGAAACTCACAAAATACAGAACTGATCATTAAAAGGCAAAATGAATATCTATTTGTGACTGTGGAGGGGAAAGGGTTAAGCAAATTCTTTAGTTTATCCCTTTCTTTAAGACCAAAATCAAATCTCTCAAGACCAGACAGTGGCCCAGGTCCTTTCATAGTTTAATACTATTGACAAAGTCACCGCAGGGTGCTGCTTTCTTCTCACGGTGAACTACATTGCCTTCTAAGACTGAGAAATCCCTCCATGTTTTCTTTTCATTCTTGCACACGTAAACCAATACTTCTCCAGGATCTGAATATACTTCTCACAGACGCAGAGCTTTGATCATATTAAACAAGAACTTCGTAAAGTCCTGTGTCTGCATCTGATCTAATAATGGAGAGAAAAAGAGGGCAGTGAAGGAGTCGTCAACATCTCTGATTCAATAACTGGAGTTTGAAAGACAAGAAACACAAATATTGATGGACACTTGAATCACTTTACAGTAGAGGACCATTTAGAGGTGTGAACGGAGGCCACGAACACATTTACGCGGCGCTCCTCATTCTTTCACATTTGTCTTCTCAATCGATGTATTTTATAGTCAATCTGAGGGGCAGTGACATTTACATCACAGAGTCTTTTTAACCTCCATTTCAATCATCAGTGCTGTATGCATGTATGTGCACACGTGCATGTGCTTACACGCACACAAATACAATCTGACCAAGTCAAATGGAGGTTTTTAATCACACAGCAGCTCAAAAGCTCAGCACACACAATGTCACCAGGGGCTGGATCAATCTGTCAACAGTGTGATTTAATTCTGGGATGGGGTGGGAGACTGCCCTCACATGGACCAGAAAGAGGAGTCAGTCAATTGTAACATCAGTGGCCAAGTAGGCTACACATGAGCTCTTGACAGCCCGCTCCAGCCTGCCGAGTCCAGCAGTCACAGTTTCACCTGCTGCCCTCAAGCCCCTGAAGTGACTCATCATGGAGGAGAGAATGACTGAAGACTTTTCCTGCAGGTCACCCCAGAAAACCTGCCGCTGCTATTGAGTTATTAGAATTTTTTACACAAACGCTTATAGTATGGATTAATGCATATCCTTAATATCATTCTGTGCACGCATGAAAGTATCCATATCATGTTAAACAAACAGAGGTAATGCACATGTGTAGCACAGCCCAAAAACATCAGATACAGAGTTATTACTGCATATATGCACATGATGTGCAGCATTCTCTGTTTCCCCACTTCCTCCTCAGAAGTGTTAATTATGCCTCTCAGGCTGGCAAAGATCACCAAACACCAGGACCAGATGGCACCTGTAGCCACACTGTGACAGTGTGAGCCAGCTGTGGATGCCTTGCAAGTTTGACTGAAATATATAACACACATCCAGATTAAACAGCCAGAACCAGTCAAATCCAACCTAGTCACTAAAATCGAAGGCATTAAAACGCAATTCCTAATCCTGAGCGCCATATATATGCAATAAAAATAGAAAAATAATCAGTGTAGAGTTTAGTTGGGCTTTAAGTTTGCAGTGGCCATTAAAAAATAGAGTCAGGGAATTTAAAGTGAATACCCTCCTTTAAAAATAAAAATAAAAATAAAAATTCTCCCATTTTTGCTGCTGGAAAAAAAATCTGTCTCCTGAGGAATATGTCTGTAGTTCTACGAGGATAAGCCCTGAGGAAGAAAGTAGCCTTCTTGGGGAGTCTGTGTAGTCCAAAGGGTGGCACAGGATCTCAATAGTAATGTCATCTGTCTGTTGCATGTTACTTGAATGAAAGAACCCAACAGCGTCATCGAGCAGCATATTCATGTTCTGTATGTGCATGCACAGAGAGCATCGTTTTTCTTTTACCTGAGCCAAGTCTAACATTTTCATCTCTACAACGTGAGAAAACACGCTTGTTGCTAACACACCGAGAGGGCTACAAATCAAGGTTACGGCAGATTTCCATTGCCTTACCAGAGAAGTACCAATGCCCTCCTCCAACTCCAAATATCTCCACACGAATCCTGCCTCCGCTCGCCTCTGCCTGCCTGCGCGTTGACAGCCTCTGTCCCGCTACGTCCGACCGCCTTGCCTCCCGGCTGCCTTTCTGTCATGTGTTTCCCGATGAATTCTTCTCGTAATCTTCTCAAAAGTGGGATGTGAAGAGTGTTCGGGTTCCGCCTACTGCATGCACAGCGACACAAATCAAATTCTTGTTGTGTATGCTGCGAGAGCGCGCCGGGTCGCGAGACACCCCGCTCGTCCTCCTCCTCCTCGTGCTCCTCCTGGGCTCTGTTTGGCACGCACCTTTAATCGCGCGGAAATGATGACCAGCACGAGATGGGTTAAAACGGCACACCCGCTGGCATTCAGATGTTGTGGATACACGGTGTTGGTTGTGGTTTATGTTTCATGTTCATGCATTTCTCATCACCGTGCCTGCGTGCGCGCGGTGAGACAAAGAGATCGTGAATGAACTGAGGGAGCCGACACATAGATTTGTTTACTCAATTTAATTGCGTCTCCTTTAATTGCCTCCAAAAGAAAATATAATGAAATTTTAACCAATTGCAGCGTCTCCCGTTTGAAACGCCATCAGCAACGTAAAACAGCATCCTTGACTATTTGCCACCAGCGCTGCTTACGCACACGGTCGACGCAAGCGCTATTTCTAGGTCACCGGCAGTAGCGCGTTTTGATGTCACACGGCTCCGGGGATCGTCTCCTTTCTCCCTCTTCCAGCTCACGTTCACAGGATAGGTCACACACACACCTGAGGTAAAATTAGACGAGGTGCCTCTTCCCTCGGATGTCTCTGACTGTATGTGTGTTGGTGATTTACTGGGAAAAAATGACTAATTTATGGGCAATTTATATTAATTTTCTAGAAACTTTAAATGTATTTCAAAGTCTCTCCATAATAAACGCCATGCAAGCCTCCACTTTCTTTGAAGCTGTACAGCACTGAGCCCTGACCTTGTGGAAAAGACAGGACGTTTAACCCCACGGTGCATCTCCTCTGGGGATAACCCAGTGGGGAACAGCTACCCATAGAGGCAAGGGCCAGAGATGCTGAGAAAGTGGCTTGTGGATCCCAGAAGGTCAGCAGAGGAGCGCAACAGATGTATGCTATGGTACATCAAAGAGGGAACCCCATGAGTGTGTGCATCAATGTATATGCTTTAATGTGTGGTTGAACTCCAGAGAACTGTCTTTTATTGGTTCCCTTTCCCATAAATGAGGGGCTAGTATATTAACTAATGAGGAGGCAGTGGATGCAAAGGAGATGCAGACAATGATTCCAGAGGGACAGCAATTCATTTAGCTCCCTCTGTTCTTCCTTCTTTTAAGGATGTGGTCTCACCTTGCCTCACCTTATCTGTCTGCTAACAAGATGAAGTGCACGCAGTGCTCCGAGAGCGAGGTGTAACCATAGAAACTGCTTGTGCCAAAGGTTTGTTTCACATGTTAGATGAGCACTGAGAAGAGGTACTAATGAAATTAATCCAAAAGTATGACAGTAATTAATTCAGCTCAGCCAATCCGAACAGAGAGAGCAACTACATGGTTAATTATAAGGTAAGTCATTAAATAGCTGCACTGAAATTGGTAACAAACACAGCAGAGCAGGAAATGGACTGGTTCTTACTTGACACTTTTTAGCTTGAGCACTGAAAGCACTTTTACAACATGTCTCATTCACACAAGCATTTTCTACAACTAACTGCTTTCTATTTAACATTCACACTCCAATGAACACGTCGAAGAGCAAGTTGGGGTTCAGTGTCTCACCCAAGAATACTTAGGCATGCCACCTGGAAATTGGAGCAGCCAGGGATCGAACCACCAACCTTCCAATTCGCTGCTGCTCAACCTCCACAGCTACATCCAGAGCTTTAAACAAGTTTTGGAGACAGTATTCCACGGGCATCCTTTCAATCAGCACTGACTAAGCATGTGGTTACTACCAGCTATGCTCAGATGTCATTTGCAGTCTAAAATCTTTCAGCTTAAATACTTGAGATGCATATGAATTGATAGGTTGCAGTTATTTGCATTTGGCTTGAAGATAACTTGTTTTGTTGGCAGAAAAGCTCCCATCAAAAAGCAAATAAGAATATCTTCTGGCTGCCTGCATTCTTTTGTCTCTCTGGCCAAAGTTCACAGGTGAACTTGGATCAACAAATTGTTGTTCTGGCTCAGACACCAACAAACATCACACAGACTAACATGGTAGTTTTTTCACAATAACAATAATAATCAAATAAAGTGTATTTTCCAATTAGCGAGATTACAGTACAATAGAAGGAGCTTAATCAGATTCTGCTTTTAAACTATGGAGCTGTCACAGTTTGCTCACAGGACTGAATACTACTACTCAGATTTCACATGTTTGAATCCAGATGACTCTTTCTTCATGTGGTCAGGGAGGTTTCTGTCACAAAACGGCTGTGTGCAGGTAAGAGAAGGACCCAAACGCAAACTTGCAGAGATGAAAAGTAAACTAAAAAAACACAGCTTTATTGCTGGCGTGGTGGGACACAAGTCTAAACTGGGAAAACTACAGCACAAGGAGAGACAGGGAAAATCAAAGCCAGGGCACATCACAGCTATGAGGGAGACTACAACACTGACAAAGAGAAACACAGGGCTTAAATACACTGAGGAACAATGAGGGAAATGAGACACTGAAGGAGAGCACAGCTGGGAGTAATTAGGCTGGACAAGACAAGGGAAGCAAAACTAGAAACACTGACATGAGACATGGACCTTCAAAGTAAAACAGGAAAAACACTGACTGAACTCTAGACATGTAAACTTAACAGACTGGGGAGACAGAACATAGGGACCTGAAACATGGGACAGAAAGACACCACGCAAGCACAACATGCAATACAGGAAGCCATATAACAAAACCTAAGAACTATAACCACAATAACCATAAACAAACCAGGACCTCTCCAAAATAAAACATGACTACATGAACTTGACAACAAAAGACACGCAGACATGAAACACATAAAGGACAAGGGAGACTTACCACAGGGGTAGAAATCACGAGGGGAATCTAATAAACAAATGAACTTAGATAACCTAATGAACTTAAACATAAACCATAAACATCAAAATAGACTAAAACTCAAAACGCTGGGTCAAAAGACCCAGGATTGTAACAATCTTACACAGGTAAGGCAGACTGGCACAACCAATTCAAAATCTGCAGCAGAGGAGAGTCAATATGGGAAATGAATAGAATTACTGAGCAACGAGAAAACAAGCTTCAATCACCAGGAGATCTTAGTGTCAACAACCCAGCAAGAAGAGGAGGACCAAGGTCATATACTGTAGGCAAGTAGAAGTGGAAATCGGGTGTGCCAGGAGAAACTAGGGCAACCATACCCATAGCTGTGAGGAGGTAAGCACCATTAGCCCACACACAAGCCCACACAGACACAAACAGAGTAGAGCATATAGGGGGGAGACATACAGAAGGTGAGTCAGGACCTGGGAGGACTGGGGGATCATGAGACTAATACAGGTCAGAAGAAACAGCTCTGACCAAGAAGCCATGCACTAATTCTATAGTCAACCATTTAATTTCTGCTTTTAATGCATGTTCTTTGGAAATATTAGCATGAATGTGTCTGCTAGGTGGATTTATTTTAAATTATAAGATGTCATAGGGGAGGGAAAATGCCTGTATTGGACAAGTGATGTTGAAGGTGAATTGCTGGGCAGAAGCATATGTTTAAAAGGTTAAAGGGTGTTTTCAGAATTTTTTGTTTGTTTGTTTTAAATTCCTAATCATTTTGTCAAAAAGAAAAAAAAAGAAAAGAAAGAAAAAAGAGGAAAAACACACACACATCTTTGTACATTTTGCAACAGAGAAACAAAGCAGTGCAGCCTTGTGAACAGCTTTGAGGGGATTTATGAAAACAATGGGCGTCTGGGAGTACTGAGAGGTCAGGAGAAACATGTTTGACGTATATCAGCTTATGACTTTGGTAACTGGAGTAAATAAGCAGATTTAGACTTTAAAGTCACAGAACAGAAAAAAATAAGGCACATTGAGACTGAGACATCGAGTATTTTACAAGGAGCTTTCCTCACAAGTCTGGAGCAAGATTTTTCATTTTTTCTTTTTTTGCCTCCTGTCAATCCTCCACAGCACCACGGGCCCCACCATCTTCATAATTAGGAGAAACAGGGAGAAAACATCTCATCACAGACCAGTAAACCCATTCAGTTAACTTTGCAGGATTGAAAGATGTTGCAATCAAAGACAATTAAGATCAGTCTACTGATGCATTTATCCTTTGGGAGAGAGTTGCCAGTCACTGTATGATTATCCCTGAAACATGGCCAACTCGTGGATGAGCAATAACCGGCCATTGCTGTGGAAATGATGCGGTTATGCAATTACCTGAGAGTCGGTTTCGGTGAGATGATTCTGTATGTGGGACTATAGGCCGTCTAGTAGATCAAGTGAATCGAGTGTGACGATGATTCATATTTCTGCTGTGTGAACATCAGCTAACACTGGCAACACTTCACATCGGGCTTTGGGGGCTACAGGCATGAGTCAGTGTGTAGGTGTTAAAGCGGATTACATGCCAGCTCAAGTTGATTTACATGAAGAAAGTAAATAAGAAGGAAGAGAAAATATGATCCACATCAAATATGGCAGCAGTCATTCAACTAGATAACTATTTTTACTGCAATTTAAAAGCAGCGATTTCCCTTAAGGATCAATTTATGTAATAAGAAAAAGCTCGCTGACACATTTTAATGCAGAGTTGCTCATTTTGAAGTGCTCAGTGAAGCTTAAATCTTGCATTATTTACATTCCCAGTAAAAGATGAACAAATGCTGATGAACAGAGCAGATGTTGTGGGTAGAACTGACTGTTGTGCCAAAACTTGCTGTACTAAAACGTTGTTTCAGACATCATAGTCCATTTTTAATGTAAAAGAAAAAGAAAAACAGGAAAACACAACAACAACAACAACAACAACAACAAAAAGACAATCATCAGTGATGATTAAGCAAATGTTCCAATGTTTCCAGAAGTAGGAGGAATATCTTGTGTTACCTAAAGTAGGTACAGTTAAGAATATTATGACCACATTTTCAGAATTAATTAATCAGCACCTAAATTTTTGCATAAAATTTCTAAGCATGGCATGAAAGGTCATCACAAACATTTGGTTTGCACTTATTTGTCTTGGAAGCTTGAGCAAGATCCTGAATGCATCATTATATGCCACCTGAAGCTTTTTACTGTAAGTGCATGTGCTGTATGTAGTGGAGCACATCGGGCTCTAAAAGGAGCTATTGTGGATGCCAGCTTCACATGTTTGTGCATGCAGTGTCGCTGCACGTCGTCATCATCTACAGAAAGAGATCGTTACTGATGATGCGACACGGATATCTAAGAGAGGAACCGTGGTACTGCGTGAGGTGTGTGGTAGGTGTGACAGATGAGTTCGAGGTGGGGTTGGACATACATCAGGGATCTATTCTGAGCCCCTTCTTGTTTGCAGCGGTGATGGACAGGTTGGCAGATGAGGTCAGGCAGGAGTCTCCGTGGACTATGATTTTTACTGATGACATTGTGATATGTAGTGAGAGTAGAGAGCAGGTGGATGAGAGCCTGGGGAGGTGGAGGTATGAATTTGCAAGATAAGAGAAATGAAGGTCAGCAGAAGCAAGACAGAATACGAGTGTGAATGAGAGAGAGACAGGTAGAAAAGGTGAAGATGTAAGGAGCAGAGGTAGTGAAGGTGGCAATGGCAAGAACCCAGGAGATGGAGCTGGAGGTAGCAGAGAAGAAGCACATAAATATAGTTTAGTTTTTGTCTGTTATATTTTTTAAACAACCCCCTTCAGATTGTATATGCACAAATCGCTGTCGTGTTTATTTTTAGAACCCAGCTGACTGTCTGTGGTTGATTTATATTCTTGAAGCCCATCTGAACAAATTTGGGCTAAAATCTTTGACAGTACTGAATCCAGAGAAATTGGCATATGCTTTTCTATTTTACCAGTTTTGTATTTGACTATAGGCACATGTAGAATAGTTAACATGGAGTAAGGTAGGAGGATGTGCACTAAAAATCCACCAAAGGAAGTAAAACTGAGATTGTTCTGCTGGCAAACTTGAGATATTCCTTCAGGTGCACATGCTTTGCTAGTTGCCAGTTTCTCAACAGCACAGCACACTTTATCTGGCCTTATACTACCCTCATTGTAAAAACATCATCATCATCATCATCATCATCATCATCATCATCATCAAACACATCACTTGCATATGAACTGATATCACAATTTGGAAAGGCATCCATACATGCATAGATACAGATCTATAGATACATATTATCATAGAGCTGTAATCAGTTCAAAACCAGCTGTAAATGTTACATAATGGCCCAGGAAGCTAAAATAATCAAAGAATTTCAGAAGCATTTATCAAGAGGAGACATCTGTCATACCAGAGGACCGCTGTTTGTTGTTCTCTCAAGACTTCAATCATCTGAGAAAGTTTTTACAAAACAAGTTTGTAGAGTGTCCCCTCTTCTACACATGCAAACACATACTTGGGCCACCTGCCCATCCTTCAAAGACCCTGCATTGCAGACAGTGCTCTGCACGACAGAGAAATGTCCATTGCATTATTCCTCTCTGCAGGAGGAATTCCCTGAAGGACAGTCTGTTTTTTTTCCAGGAGGGAGCTGAAACACTGAGGCCCAAACAGGGAACAGGGTCCGTGTGCAAGACTGACGGCAGCAAACATTAGCAGAGGGGGGGATCAAAAATGTGCCTTTCAAATTACCAATACATGATACCAATAAAATTTAACAAATATTTTTTGCTCTTTCCAAATATTTTTTCTTTTAATATTATGATTTAAAAAGAGATGCAGTTAGAGATTCTGATGTCACACAGACTTTGCTCCAAACCGTTCATATGGTCAAGTAATTTCTTAACTTATTACACACAATCCAGCTGCATGTTTGAGAGAATCATTTTAATGACCAAAAGCCTGTGGCACAGCCAGTGAAAATGATAGGCTCAGAAGGATGTTTGTTGGGGTGAGTCCCAGAAAATCTTCTGCTGGGATGATCTTTGTGTGATTGAATACCTCATTTCATTAACTTGTTAAACTCCTCAATCGATTGTATCTGCACAACATATTCATCCATTAGCAATCATCAACACAATGCAGTCATAATATTTGTACAAAATGAATATAACAGATAAAAGCTAAAAGAAGAAGAAGTTACTTTTTCTTAGTTAATAACACTCAGACTCAATATAATATTGTGACGACCCACTGCACCCTGCCTTCCTTTTGGCTCGTGTGTGTTTTGTTTGCAGGCATTGGAGAGGCGGGGTTCCCGTCTACAATCAGTGACACTGGCAGCACCTGGGCCAGCGTGTCAGGACTCTATATAAAAAGCCTTTAGGGCATAGTTTAGGTTGGCTCTGAGACACCAGGTTGGACTCTGGCTGCGTTAGGTTTGGTTTTTTGCTTTTGACACTATTACACGCATCATCTTCCACTCATCCATTCCTTCACACACCACTGTTTGATTTTGACAGTAGGGTTTCTTTTCTGTTTTATTTGTTTTAAAATAATAAAGCAGCTTGGAACACATTCCTAACCATGTCTGGGGTTTTCTTTGTCATGACCGTATGGCCCGGTTCGTGACAATATCTAAAGAGAGGTTATCAAATCCATTTTGGGGGAAAAATCCAAAACATTCCCAAGGAAACAAATAATATGAAATAACACATTTTATGAATGCTGCCAAATAAATGTATTAGCTTATTCTAAGCTATTGTGTGGATTAGTGGATTCCTCAGATATTGAATTCAGTTGTGCTTTGTTTGGACAGCTGGACTGGACACTTGAACAACTTGCCTGCATGAGACGAGCGTGTTAGCAGTGTGGGTTCTTCTGTTTGAAAGTCATTTGTTCTGAGTGTAGTCTTAGATGTCTTTCCTTTTAGATCCCTGAGGAAAGGAACAAAAACACTTCTGCCGTAGACAAACATGACAATGTACAGCATGTCCTGGGGACCTGTGTGGCTTTCCCAACAACCCACCTGACAACATGGCACACAAAGCTTTCCTGTTTAAACTGACAACTCTGTTTTTTCACAGCATTGTTTATTACACACACACGCACACATATAAACAGCAAAGTCTAATGCACCGAATTAAATGGTCAAAATGAGTGCCATGCTTTGTTCTCTCGCCAAATCCCACTGACTGACCAGTTCACTATAGCTCTGTTTGCAGTTCTCAATAGTTTTTTGCAACTCAGTCAACAAATGGTAAACATATTTATTATTAATATTTAATATTATAAATGATTTTTGCTACTTCCAAAAGCAGGTCATAAGCATTCAGTTCTTCCACACTGCAACAAACAGAGACCTAGGCTTGAATTATGGACTGTCATTTTTGTAAACTAAATAAAAACATCCATTTTCTAGCCAGGGGGTGAAGCCTGACCCATCTGTCAATGTGCAGAAAGTGGAGTACACCCTGGACCAATCTGCTGAAGGGCAAAAACAAGGAGGCAACTATTCATCCCCATGATCAATTCGGAGTCTCAAACTAATCTAACCCCGTGCATTTCTTTAGACATTGGGAGGAAGCCGAAGAACCCAGAGAAACCCCACAGAGACACAGGGAGAACAAACCCCACACAGAAAGGCCCAAGACTGGACCCCACCCAGCCCAGGGCCTTCTTCCTGTGAGGTGACAGTGCTAACCAGTATGCCACCCTTGGATTAATAACATATCAGACAAACTTCAAAGAACTGGGCATATTCATAATAAAGCTTACTAATACAAAGATTTGACCTTACTGATGCAGAAAACTCTAAGAAATGTTTAATTTCCACTTACAGACTAAATCCCACAGGTACATAAAGTGAATAACTATTAATAATTTGGAGGATGACTTCTAGGTGGCTTGAAACTGGCAGAAATGGGAGAAAATGGCAGAAACACAGAGGTTGGAGAAATGTTTTCCTAATGCTGAAAAACTGTGAGTTAATAAAGTTATAGATTATATCAGGGGTGTCAAACATAGAGAAGAGGCGCCTCTTCTCTATGTTTGACACCTATCCAATGTGCATGGTTTGGAAACTTCAGAGAAAGCTGCAGTTGTGATCTTCATTTATTTTATTTATTTACTTTTTATTCCTTGAAGGCTTGCAAAGTTCATTCATGGACATTCATGCTGGTTTAATTAGTGAAATTAGATTTATTTCCCCTCATAAATATGAACGAATAGCTGAATTATATAAGAATAAATATGTATAGCTGATTGAAGGATGGTTTCCAATTTATTCAACAGAGAAGCTCATTAATACAAATAGTTTTCCTAATAAGGCGATATTTGTCTTAATAGAGATTAAATTCAATGATTAACTCTATTAATTTTACTTTTCTGGCATTTTTTTTATCCACCAGTAAAGCTTTACACAACATCAGGTCACTCCTAGAGAAGGTCTTTGCTCAGGCTGCACTCGTAAGCTTAGACTGGTTGCCAGAAATGTTTAGCCTGCATTAATACGTCTCTTGGGGTGTTTGTGAATGGACAAGTTGTTGATTCAGTGTAGTATTTTTTGCAAGCTGAGGTTTCACTGTGATAAGATCTCAATCACTTCTCAATGCAAGCCCCTGTGCTCCAGACACTACAGCCTCAGGGGACGACTGCTACACTCAGCAATTGAACAAATATTGACACCCTTACTACACATGCACATAACTTTTGCTCGTGGTGCAACATGCAGTCAACACTGGAGCATCTGTCAGCTAGAGCAAACACTGTAAACCACTAAAACGACGATAGCATCTGTGGGGACTTGGAACACAATCGGTTCAATTCTTGTTTGCTGACAACAAACAAACTGCCTCAAAGCATTCTGAAAGCATTCCCCGCTTACAACAAATTATAATATGACAATTTAGGCAAAATAAACAAGCTTCGTTCTGCAAAATAATTTAAAAAAAATATCTCACGCGAGAGCTCCAAAGTTTAGGCTATATCTGTTTGTTTGCAGTCTAACAGCCACAGTTTTTAAGATATCATGTTCAAATTTTGTGTGATGGTAGATAACAATAAGAGCTTGAGCTGATTTCACTGTGGTGAACATCGGGTCACAGTCAAGGTCACACAGAATGTCAAAGTCAGTAAAAACTTCTGTTACTCACAATTTTTTATGGGCCGCCTTCAAACTTCATAACAATATACTAGGCCGTAGGGGGGCATGAGTACCTAGGCTGGCTAACCATTGTTCGTGTGTGTGTGTGTGTGTGTATTAACACATAACTTGTGTTCGTGGTCCAGTTAAACCCAAATCAGATTATAGAGTCACATTATGAGGACGTGACTTCTTCATCATGGGACCTAAAACCTCAAATGTAAATCTTTATATTTTACTATTAAATGTTAAATCTAGGTTTAAAGGAAGGCTCTGGGGCTTCGGTTACAGCTAGGGTTAGAACTATTTTTTATTTTACTATAAAGAATATTGCAGCACAGTTTAGGTTTACAAGATTACCAGAAGATTTCTAGAACTAAGTCCTCTGGACAGATCTGGACATAATTAATGCACAGTTCCATATTTGATCAAAATCAAGCACAAACACCTCATAGCAACTGTCAGCACGGTGATGGAGGCGGGGGGTGATTTGGGCTTTTTTTGTAGCCACTGGACATGGGCATGTCTCTGTTCCTAAGTCAATACAAACCTCTCTGTATTTTAGGGTCAGATGTGAGGCAATCTGTCTGACAGCTAAAGCTTGGCTGAAAGTGGGTCATTCAACAGAACAATGAGCCCAAGTACAGACGAAACTCTACAGCAGATTGACTGAAAAAGGAAAGAATCAAGGTGTTGTAATGGAATAGTCAAAAAATAGTCAAAGTTCAAACCTCAAGCCGACTGAAATGTTGGTACAGGATCTTAAGAGAGCTGTGCATGAGCAAATGCCCACAAATCGTACATTTCAAGGAAAGAGGGCCGAACCCCAGATTCTTCCACAACGATGTAAGCCTGAGATAGGGCCTGATACAGTCATAGTAATAATTAATAAACATAATTTTAATAAACACGAGCACAAAAGAGAAGAAGACATCCCTCAATGAGTTGAAACATTAACTTGTAATTTATTCCTGCATACACAATTTTTGTCATCCGTATTGTGTCACTTTGAAAAATATTCAGGAGGCGCCCCTGCACGAGCTTAAAATTATTTATGTCGCTTGGGAGATGAGATATGCCAGCCTTATCCTCACAATTTTATTGAGCACAAATGTGGTGACTGACTGTGTTATGCAAAACAGCTTAGTCAACTGACACAGATTCTGGTAAGCTGAGCCAAAGACATGCTGAAAACTGAGTAGGCATTCACAAGTGTCCCTGTGAGACGGTGAGCACGGTTTGCTCTGCGCTGCAGTATTAATCAGCAGGGAGATCAGTGCTGTCATTCTGCTACTACAGGGTCACTTAATCTGCACTTTTTGGCTGTCAGTCAAGAGGAAACCTGGGAAGATTTGGCATCTTTCCTTTTTGTGCCACATGGTATGACACATGGAATCATCATTGTAGGGATCGTGGAAGAGGATTTAAATTTTGCCTCTAGCTGCACCATTGTGACCGCTGCATTACGAACCAACACCATCTTAATCCTCCTCTCCCATCCCACCCCGTGAACAGCAGTATGCTGAGGACAACCTCCATGTTACTGCTGAGGCAGACGTTGCTATAAACAGATATATAACTACAATTACTGCATTTCACACCAATTTCAAGTTTTCTTTTTCTGGTTGTTTAATTTATGAATGAATGAAGGAGTTGGCTCTAAAACTGATGCTGACCCCTAGTGATGGGAATGAAAGGGAAGCTTTGTGCAACAGAGCCATCTGCACAGCACATGTAAAACAGCAGTATGGTCTTCCTGTGGATTTTGATGTGGTGAATTCAAATGGTAAATGGCCTGTATTTGTATAGCGCTTTTACTAGTCCCGCCTAGGGACCCCAAAGTGCTTTACACACCCAGTCATCCACCCATTCACACACACATTCACACACTGGTGGAGGCAGCTACAGTTGTAGCCACAGCTGCCCTGGGGCAGACTGACAGAAGCAAGGCTGCCATATCGCGCCATCGGCCCTTCTGGCCAACACCAGTAGGCGGTAGGTGAAGTGTCTTGCCCAAGGACACAACGACAGAGACTGTCCGAGCCGGGGCTCGAACCGGCAACCTTCCGATCACAAGGCGAACTCCCAACTCCAAATACACATAGATGATTAGTTACCGTTTCCATGATTTTTGATATCACATCTAGGTATATTATTTTAGTAGTAGAGTTTTAATCAATTAATAATAATATGGAAGCTCGTTTTTTTCCCAACGTTTTATGGTCATGTTTGTGCCCTAAAGAGCATGCTTTACTTTACGTTACAGCTTTCCTGCTGCTATAAAGGTCAAATCAAGAATTAAAGATGGACAGACGTTAAGTCAGTCTGGAAATGACATTTACAAATTGAGGAACAGTTTCTGAATGAACACTTCCACTTTTGACTCATTGACTTTTGATCTTAGAACAGATTTGCCGGTATCATGAAAACGAGACACAACCTTTTTAAATTTTAGCATCTCATAAAGTCTCTACTACTTAATCTAATTCTGAAGCACTTTGGCTGTGGACAAAAGCTGATAAGCCACTGCTTGATGATACCCAGAGAAAATCCCAGCGTAGGAATTCAAGACATGAAACACTTTTTATCATTACAGAAGAAACACAAAGTAGCACACATCCGTTGTGGTGGAAGAGCAGCCTGTCTTTAGGAAAAAAAAATTTCTTCCTGTAAATATTAGACATTTACTGAGCCAAACGCACGTAGCAAAGCATCCTGTGAAGTATTTTAAAAAGACTGGCAAGAAGAGCAAGAGCAGGTGAAACCTGCCAGCCATAAGCCCCTCCAGGAAAGAGGATATTAAGGAAGCCAAAGAGAGTCTGGCAGAAATAATTGGCAAACTGTCCAGTGGTGGTTCAGAGAAATTCACCAGAGCCAGGGATCTGTTTAATACATGTATGCTCATTTCTTTCTCCAAGCTGACACGTTTATGGTCTCTTCTCATATGTTTATAGGAACGCAGATTGATGATTCTTTATAGAAATGTTGAGGGGTTTTTTTAGGACGGTGTTACCCTGTGAATCACAGAGAGGATTGTAGAAATAAAAGATGAACTTTGCACAACAGGAAGATCACCATTTGTCTTGTATATACTTTGACAGCTCAATAAAGCCCCAATGCATCCAACTCCTACATAAATTCTTGAGCATGCAGGGATTTACAACACACAGTTAAAAATAAAAGTGCAGTAGCTGATGTTAAAGTGGTAAAATTAACTCCAAATCGACTAAGAGTCTGTGTCTAGCATTTAGACCTGAGCATAGTAATTGTCAAATCAATGTGGGACTAATAGGTGAGAGGAGCTGACTACACCACTGCAGATGCAAACATGACAAGAATAACCCTCATTGATCAGGAGAAAAAAGAAAAATCACACAAGAGCTTGTGCAGGTTTATTTAATCACACTGACTCTTAGAGGTTCTCACAAAACAAAGCTTCAGAGGTTCTACATCATTTTTATGTACAAACAATATACAAAATGTACATGTAAAGTGCACTGAAAACAAACAAATCTAGCTTTAAAAAGCTAAATTTTTCCTAAATGAACAAGACAAACTCCAGTTAAAAGTTTGTACAGGTGGAAAAATCTCCTGTATGTTATGTGTTCAAATCCTTTGTCCACATGATAAAGATTTCAGAGCACAGCACAATCACCTTCCTCCACAGTTCACTCCATCTCTGTGAAGCGTGCAAACATGGCTTTGCGCACAGCATCCTTGTAGGTGTCAGATGGTGAGAGTTCATATGAGCTTCCTTTAATGCCCAGACCGGTGCCTTTGGTCCTCAATGAAGCCTGTTAGGAAAAGCAAAGACGATTATAAGAGATGACATATTAGACACAGGTGCCCCTCAGGCAGCAGTGCTAATTGCTATGTGGGC
Organism: Rhamphochromis longiceps; assembly: GCF_057381845.1. Lineage (NCBI taxonomy): Eukaryota > Metazoa > Chordata > Actinopteri > Cichliformes > Cichlidae > Rhamphochromis > Rhamphochromis longiceps. Next base: position 21,127,804 of record NC_140561.1, read on the forward strand.
AGAAATTAGCACGTTGGCGCGCAGATTCCATCTGTTAAGAGGATCTGGCCAGCAGACAAGGGGTAGTTTGGAAGACAAAAAAAAGTCTGCTCACCGAGATGGGAACGGTGATGCCTTGTTGGTGACGTCCCAGACCTTTGCCTTCCTGCCAGCCCATCGCTTGCAACATCTTGCTCCCGATATTATCACTTGTTAAACCGTCTTTAGTGGGCTGCTCAAAGTTTCTGATGATGGTGAATTACAGGTGTTAAAAAGGTCCAATTCACATAAAAATAATGAGAAAAAGGAGAAGATATTACTAAAAGTTTTCATAGACTGTTTGCTGTGAGATTAAACTCCTCCCACTTACACTGTTGGGCTTGGTGCTTTGTAAAATTTCTTTTTAGGTGCAGGAGGTTCAGGAATACCATACTTCTCCCTTCTTTCTGCAGCTCTATCTCTGTATTTCAGCTGTTAAAAATCACAAGAAAACTTATGTTCTCATTCAAATTTCTTTCTTTTTTTTCTTTTTTTTTTTTTTTTTTAAATAACAGAGACAGAAAGATGACATTGTAATGCAAAATACCTCAGCCTCCTTCCTCTCCAGCTCTTCCAGCTCCATTTCTGAAAGCTTAGCTCTTCTTTCAATTTCCAAGTTTTTCTAAAAGAATTAAAAGTAATTTCATGGGCGAAACGCGAGAACAAAATAATCACTGGCACGAATAAATGCAACCTCCATTTCCTGTGAGGTACAGCATGTGAGCTCCATTTTGCTTTGAACAGATGGCGCAGCCCAGAATATTCATAGCTGCTTGCACATTAAACACCCGCTGTTTGCCATCCTCACCTTGTGTAGGTCAGAGAGCTGCTGGTGACGCAGCAGAGCGTCTTTGGTGGGGAACTGCCGCCGACACAGCAGACACACCATCCTCTTCCAGTCGGTCATTTTCCCCTCCTCATCGGCTGCTCGGTCTGAGCCGTTGTCATCTGGGTCGCTATCCCCATTGTAGGCAGCGACCAAATCACTCTAACATGAAAACAGACAAAAGGAAAAGTGTTAAAGGATTTATTTTTACTAATAAACAGGAGAAATAGCTGCAAAGTTACAACAAACCTTAGACGAAATCTCATCCTCAAGCTTGATTTGTTCAGTCATGAGGGACGGCATCTCAAAGCTTCCGATCTGCTGAAAGGAACCAAATGAAGCCCACGAGTAAAGACCCACAACATATATAATCTCATGATTAAAAGATATTCAGTGACTCGTGACGATAGAAGGAAAATGTACTTTCTAAATATAATATTCCAAATCAGTGTGCTTCTCCAGTTAGAACCTACCCGTACACCACTGCACTGATCCAAAGCACATCATATTTATTCTTAATAGTTACTGTTACACTACCTTCTTCTCGAAGAGGAAGAAACCTGCATCTGCAGCAGCAGACTCTTTTCTGTCTTCATCCTTAAAAGATCCTAACCCTTGGGCAGTACTCTTAATGCTTTCTTTTTGCTTATTTAAGCTTTTTGCCCAACGCTCCATGTCCTTTGCAATCTGCAATTTAATAATGCCAAAAACATTATTTCAAAGACGACCTAACAGCTATTAACAGGATCAACATCTTGAGAGCAGCACTTACCTGTTGTGCGGACTTGTTTTTGGGCTTTTCTTTCTTCTCTTTGGCCTCTTTACCGCCTGTGCTTAAAGAGGTGGCTGCAGAGCTCGCTGAGGACGCTTGTTCTGTGTTTGTGCCGGATTCACTCAGTGCAGGGATGTACGCCTGCTTCTCGTTGTCCCAGTAAAGGTACTGCTGAGTCTCTGAGTTGTAGTAGTACTATTGATGACAAGCAGAAGACAAAAAAATGTGAACAGTGTATTTAAAATAAATACATATGCTGCATGGCATGGGTTCTGCACATGCAATAAGATCAAGTGCACATACTTGGCTGCCAGGATCATAGTACAGGCCAGTCTGTGGATCGTAATAGTAACCTGAAGACTCATCGTATTGGTACATGGAGGTGTCAGGAACAGCTACAAAAACAAAACAAAAACATTGAAATAGAGGCAGATATGAAGCAAAACCTTTTTTCTATCTTCAGTTTTATCATCATCATCTCTATCACTCACACACAGAGGAGTATTTCTGCAGCCAACTCCTCTCACCTGTTGTGTTAGCAGTCGATCCGGCACAGATCGTTGCTGCAACAGTGGAAGATGCTGGTGTTGTGAGTGATGTGGTGCAAACACTAGCAGCCTGTTGGGCTGCAACAGCTAGTGGATGTGTCTGAGAGGTAGGAGAGGGGGGAAAAAAACCCTGATGAACATTTGGATTCAACACAGACAGAAATCACATTTGAGTAGCATTTTTTCACCCCAAAGACGCCACATTAATACACTTCCTACCTGAACAGCAGGCTGACTGATTATGATGGGGTGGTAGACCTGAGCTGCCTGGGATAGGACCACAGCTGTAGATGCGGGGATCACAGACGCCATTCCTGGAGCCGCTGGGGAGAGTGATGATGAAGTCAAGAATCTCAACCTCGGAATAAAACCACCCCAAATTTTTGCGAGTGATTCCTTGTTTACCTCCAAGCAATCCATCTCCAACGACAGGAACCAGTCCTTCAGGCTGCTGTGGCCACATGTTTGCATAACTCTCTGGAAAAGCGATCTGATCTGAAGTTGCACCTGAGCTTTGCTGCAACTGAAAAGACAAAACAGATATGTGACGTCAGAAACAAAATAAAGCAACCCAAAGTAGAGCAACTGTATCAGCATAATGCAAATAAATTAGTTAAGTCAATAAATCCTTTCCTGGATTTTGATGTTAGGCTCCACTAATCAAGTATTGTTTTAATTGACAATAAGATATAAGAGTCCATGTAATTTTAATCAGTTCTTAATATCGACAATATCACTGTAGCTTTTTGGTCCATTTCTTTAAATCCCTCAAGCCATAGAAGCTCACATTTTCTACTTAGACATGGTACAGTCTATGGTACCTGACTGGATGACCACTGAGCAGCAGCAATGGCTGTGCTGGCAACAGAGAGAGCACTGGCTCTGATCCCCTCAGGCGGCACTGAGTCTCTGGGAAAAGAATTATGTGTAAATTAAATATAAGCTAATGCAGAATGAAAATAAGACCCCGATTTGTATTTTATTATATTCTAGGATCTCAAAAGGTATGTACAGTATATGATGAATATAAAACAGGCTGTCTAAATATATGTTATGTATGTGCGGAATTACACACTTTCTAGCACTTTTGGCAAAATCCACGCCGACAGTTTTCCCATCCAGTTTCAGAGGTGGCTGAAGGCTCTGGAGAATGGTGAGCAGCTGAGAAGCCTCCTGTAGAAAGACATAGAGCCACACTGTCTCGACACCTCCGCTAGAAACACACCAACGTACACTATAAAGTCATACTGACTGCTGAAAAATAAAGCTACGCACCAGCGGGGATGAGAGCTGGACAAAGGCGAAGCCTCGGTTCTGTCCCGTTTGCTTGTCTTTGATGAGGCGGACGTTGTTGGTGGACAGGTTGGCGTGCGGTGCCAGTAAGTTCAAAATTCCATCAACAGTAGAGAGAGAGGCAATGTTCCTCAAAATGATCGCTGTGAACAAAAAGAAAAGTCATCAATAAATGTCTCTATGGGAACGTGCAATTTTTCAGTAGACCAAAAGGAAAATCAAGAATATATATATTAAAAATGCTCTTAAAAGGCATCAAAATTCATATAAAAACTACACGCAGACATTATTTCATTTATGAAATGTGACATAACTTTGTTTACTGCCTTATTGCTTCTGTATTTATTTGCCACAGTATTAATTTAGTTATTTTAATGTCTTCCCCATTCTTTAATATCTAATTATATTACTACATATTTATTACTTGATAGTATTACTTTCAGAAAGATCAGCTAAGCGCTTCAGTTTTTCAGTAATCTCCCAACTAAAAGCAGGCGTTTGCTCCTGACACTGATCAGCAAAAAGCTGACCTCATGACATCACACTCATTCACATGAAAAAGCAGAAGTTGCCCCAAAAAAGTGGAACTTAATTACTATTAATTTAAAAAGAAATACAGAGAATACATAAAACATGATTATTAAATAAAATCTAATAACATAAAGATGATTACATTTATACCAAATACATTTTTTGTTTTGCACTCTTTCTGTCATCGATGAAAAACAAACACTTACTGTCTCCACTGTATTCTCCTGGCTGTTGGCACTCGACATTTAAACCATTTACACCAGTAGAGTCACCTACAAAGAGCAATGCCAAAAAACATCAGGCAGGATATATAATGAACTGCTCGTTCTCACAGAGAGACAAAAAACTCATCTTAAGGGGGAAAACTCACCAACTTTTGACGCGCCACACCTGAAACACTTCAGCCTCTTCCGAAAATTGTACAGACCACACTGCAACAACCGTCGATTGTGTATTTTTGTTACAATAAGCAAAAAGAAAAAAAGAGTAATATTGTGGGATAAGTTCAAAGATAACACTCACAGCATTGCAAAGCCAGTTTTCAAACTTCTGTTTCCTGTTGCTGTAATGCACTGCGATGGTTTTCCCCTGGATCACCAACTTGTTCTGTGAAATAAAATAAAGACAAACAAACAACAGTTACACCAAAATACGACACGTCTGAGCCAAAGAGGCAAGTGCTGAGATCCCAGTGCTACCCCACCCAATGAGTGAGAGCAGAGGGAACAGGAAAGAGTGGCTAGGTTTTAACTTGTTGCTTAGATGGGGGTGTCTCAAGGACAAAAAAAAGGAGCAGAGACGGGAAGAGAAGTTCAGAGAATGAGGGATTGAGTGTTTGGGACCGGAGTGCTGCCAGCCCGTCCACATCTCACTCCAGTCTTCGGATAATAAATGGAGATGAGAAACTATCAAAGTGACAGAGCTGGAGCAGAATGTGCAAAAAACCCCGGGGCAGTCGGTACTAAACAAGTCCACTTGCTAACAGGAAGCAAACTCTCCCTCTTTTGTAAGCTTTAAGAGAATAAACTTAAAATTTGTAAGAGAATAAACCAAACAAATGTGCATTTTTACAGTGGTGTTCACAGAAAACAAAAATTCAATAATGCTGCTATGAAGCATCACCAGATGTGTGATATCTGAAATACTACATCTCAGATATCACAGATCTATGATCAAGATTTTTTGGCTAAATACAAACAAATTGGGCTTTTTGTAAAGTGCCATCATTACTGTACTGGTTAATTTGGGTTCTAATCTCCAAGAATATTTCTAGACTTGGTGATTGTTGAAGCAACCTGATTGGTCTCCATCCATCGGGTAGAATCTTGCAAGTGATAAAACTCCACGAAGGCGAAACCTCGGCTTATACCTAGAGACAGCATTCAAATATAGACGGGAGGCGTGTTAGTCAAAATGCTTTGGTGCAAAATTCAAAGTTACAATGGGCTTGCACAGCGGCGGGGATGTTTACAACATCATGATGGTAGAATTTACATACCCTTAACTTCTTACCTGTCCATGTCATCAAATCAGAATTTCTATATGACACAAAGAACCCTACGACAATATTTAATTTTCTTTTTCCAGGGGTTGTAATAAAATAGGAAAGATGGGTTTAAAGATCAAGCGCGGAAAGGAACGAGGAACGTTCCTCTGAAGAGTATCGCTCACCTGTCCTTTTCTTCATCAAACGTATGTCCACAGGCTGTGGTCCCTGTAGCTGCTCCAGAGCTGTACGCATCTGCAAAACAGAAGCAGACGTGAGACTCATCAGAACACAGATCTTCTTCCTACTTACTGTTTCCTTACTTAAAACCATCTTTCTGGAAACTGGTTGTGAACCATGAGGTACATGTTCCCAATTTAGAATAACCAGTTAACCTAAGCCCAATAACTGTATGTCTTTGGACTGTGGGAGTAAAAAGTACCTGAAGTACCCATAAAGAACCCACGCAGACTCATCATGAAAATGAATATCATGGTAATTTTGGGCTTTTAAATATTTTTTGGACTCTCCTTTTTCCAGGGTCCCAACCAATATAATTTAAATAAATTTTAGCAATTCTGCCAAGAAAATCGGTCAAAAATTCAGTTGGAATTATAACAGAAGCTTGTTGATGGCTTTCAGAAGTGTCTGGTGGAAGTGACATCTAGTGAAAATCTAAAAGAAATTCAAACTTGTGCACCAAAGTCGTGTATAAAGTTATTCAAAATGTGTGCTTTACAATCATTCCACCCTGAATGTTATCGGCTCAGCCCAGCATATCCTATCACAATCCAACATCATACAGACTTTTTACTAATGAGCAGGTAGTTTACAGACTTACTAATGTCTGCGTTGGGAATGTGTGTTCTCACTTTCGCCTGTGTCAAGTGATGCCTGGTAAAGTTTAGGGCAGTTTTTAATCTATTATTTGACACATTGTTGACATATTTGACACATTGTTGTACTTACCAACAAGACACTATTTTTTTTTCCTTTTCCCAGTGTATATTAATTATGACAGATGTCAATCCCCCTCTCCAAAATGCTCAGATTAACACCTGGATAATTCCATATAGGGAAGGGAAAGATGGCAAGGTGCACAGTTGTACACACACACACACACACACACACACACACAAAGGTCGTGAAGTGTTGCTGATTTCTGTGCCAAAGTTTTACACCCATCCTGTGACAGTTTACAGCTTTGAACTTCTTGCAAGAGATTCCTTACAACTCGTGAAAAAGTTATATGATATACAGTTTGGTGTGTTTTCTCCTTTAAAAAGCATGAATGCCACTGAATGGTGAACTGTGAGCTTACATCATCTTCTGTGACGTGGACAGGGAGCCCCCTCAGCATAATCGTTTTGCTCTCCTCCTCCTGCTCCATTTTGTAGTCCTGCCCTGGATATTCACCATCATATTCATCATCAGATCTGCTGCTGCTGCGTCGTTTTCGGCTCCTCTGTAAGAGAAAAAAATATATAATAATGTGATGTTTAACTTCAAAGACAACAAATTCAGTATCACTCTGATCAAGACGTACTTCAAGCCGCAAAGGAATTCTTCTCCACTTACCTCTGGGCTGTCTTGGTCCCTGCGTTCATCACAGTAGTCTTTGTACCTATCGTGGACCCAGCGTCGATCATAATCCTTTTCCACATCTCTGCTTCGTTTTCCATAGCACTCTGGATCGTGTTTGCGCATATCAGAACCATATCTTCCAGTACGTTCACTACGACTAATCCTGCAAAAGCACCAGAGACTTAAATATATGAGCACATGTTCAACGTGTTCCTGACCATCACAAGGATTATGCGGACTTCACCTTCTATCAGTTCCCATGGTTTAGTACAGCACAAGCGTTTGTGGACAATTCTGTGGAAAGATTTGGGGGGGAAAAAAATTATTAGTACTAACTGTTACTAACCATTTCAATCAATGTTTCGTGCAATGGTGTTCTTTACTTCTAACAGATCATGGTTCAGTGAGGATATATTACTAGTTTTTCCATTTAAAAAAGGATTATTAAAACTTTTTGTAATGTACATATAACCTACATAAAAATAATATCGTTTTTCATGACTATGATTTTCTTTTCCAATTAATTATACATTTTGATTTTTATCCCATAGAGTGTAATAACAGTTGTCAGCTTGTCTCTCTCATTTATCAAATCACATTCTGGTGAAAATATGAAGTCTCCAGAGACACTGTGGACCAAATATATGTCACTGCGTTACACAGACTGTGGATGGAGTTTGCTCACGGGAACAGAAACGTTTGCCGTCAAAAGATATAACACAACCCTCATTCTCGCACTTTACATATGCGGTCAATAGGCTAGATAGTTTGTGTGTGTCTGTTTGACATAAAATATGTCTCACAATTGCAAAGAAACACATAGTATTTGATACGTCTAACCACTTTAACGTTCACTTGTAACATAATAAAACAAACGTGTAATATGTTCATTACACGTATTACAGCTAAGCAGAAGTAGTTTCATACTTAAAAAATATATTAGTAATTATTCCACTGTAAAATGGGTCAACTGACCAGCAACATAAGAGGATTAAGTAACTGGCGTTACGTAACATGAGTTGAGCTACGCTAAAGATGAAAGGCAGCCAGAGATGTCACAGGCCTGATCTTACTCATAACTGCAGAAACACAAAGCACATAATATGGAGATTAACTGAGGACATTAATTGTGTAATTATATAAAACAGGCTGATTTTGTACTTTGCTTACAGGCGCTAACACAGCAAGGTCACTTTAGGGCTCGCTGTATGCTTGATTGATACGTCTCATGGATGCTGTAGCAAAACGTAAGCTTTATATAAATAAATAACCGGAAGCAGATATAAAATGCAGTTTTTGTCAGTTTTACATACCGTTTTAATAAATCACCCCCCTACACACGATGACAGCTTGATACTCAAAACCTTTCTAGAAGCTTTTCCACTTGTTCCGGTCTGTAGCGACAAGAGTCTTCTTCGTTTTGACTTCACCTTTTAAGAGCATTAAAAAGCATTTAAGTGAGCATTACCGCCACCTACTGGTTATGATCCTTTACAACAAGGTGTCCCCTAATGCGGTGCATTAAAACAGTAAAATCGGTTTCTTTTTTTGTTTGTTTGGGTTTTTTGTTTTTTGCATATTTTGCATACTTACATGTTTCAGATCAGCAAAAAACAAACAAACAAAAAAAGAATCTGACAAACCAGAGTAAATACAAAATACAGTTTTTAATTGATGATTTCATTTAATGACAATGCAGAAAAAAACAGACATTCTCCTTCCGGATTTTCTGGTAGAATTCATGGCTTCATAAATTACACCAAGTTGGCCTGAAGCAGCAAAGCAGCCCCTGACCAACAAACTACCACCACAAAGTTTGACTGCTGGTACGATGTCCGATGTCCTTTTTATAAAATGCTCTATGATAGGATGTAACATGACTTAAACCTTCTTTTGTCTCATCAGTCTACAAAATATTTCCCTAGAAGTCTGGGGAATCATCAAAATGGATTTGGAAAATGTGAGGTGAGCCTTTGTGTTCTTTTTGGTCAGCAGTGGTTTTCTTCTTGGAACTCTCCTGTGGATGTCGTTTTTATGCAGTCCCTCTATTATTGTTTAATTATGAACACTAACTTTACACTGAACTTACTATTTATCATTAGGCCAGGTAGACTTGGGTAACCCCTTTGCTTAAATTAACAAAACCCTAGTTTAAAGACTGAATTTTGTAATTACTCTGGTTTTATTTTTGTCTACTATTAACATTTCTTTGATGATCTGACACATTTCAATGTGACAAATATGAAAAAAAGGAAAGAAAAAGATGAATTGAGGGATTGTACAGTGCTGTGAAACAGTATTTGCACTATTGCAAGTTGTCATTGAAGACACGAAAAACATGAAACAGGAAAATCCGAAAGACATATGTTAAGCCTTAAATAATGTAATAATGTAATATAGTAAATAAAAAGGTTAACCATAACCTTTCGGATGTGGTGAAGGATGACATGCAGAGGGTTGGTGTGACAAAGAAGAAAAAGCAAAATGCAATGCGTACATCCCCGCGAGGTGGCGCTGCAGTCCCAGTGATTGCGACGCGGATGAGCTGCAGAAGCAGAAAATCTTCCTCATTCCCAGAGCCAACGCAGAGCAGTGGTCACAGTAGTGGATGCGAACCGTTAGAAATTATATAAGTTATTTAACTACCTCACACGGTGCATGGGGTGTGTCTGTCGCCGCTGGGGAACACACTAGGAGCGGCGGTTGCTGTGCTGAGACCACTGGCCAGCTCTCATCTACAGTGACCCATACATCCAGAAGCAGGTAGCCACCCGGCTAATGTTAACATTAGCACTCCGCTAGCGTCAGCTTTCTTAATCCACATAGCAGTTTTATTAAATAAAGATGTTGACGCTTTCAACATATAGTTACCACACAGCGAAGATGAACTCAAATGGTGTCGTTTAACTGGATTTTCTTAGCTCAGTGTCAGTCGCTAATGTCACGGGCGCTGGCTAGCTAACCGGAGGACCTGACAGCCCATCCCTCTAGCGTCAGTCTCAGCCCGACATCAGCTTCTCTTTTATTTATTACAAACAAAAGCATGCTGGTGTCTTCGGTTAAGCAGCTAGACTTGTTTTCTGTTTGCCGTTCTTATTTTTGCTTTGTTGTTGTTGTTGTTGTTGTTATTATTTATTTAATTATTTATTTTTCCTGTCAGGTAACCAGACAGAATGGCTGAGCCGGAGCTTCTGCTGGACTCCAATATTAGACTTTGGGTGGTGTTGCCCATTGTCTTCATCACTTTTCTGGTTGGGGTTATACGGCATTATGTATCTATTCTCCTTCAAAGTGACAAAAAGCTGACATTAGAACAAGTTTCTGACAGGTGCGTCATACATCATATCTAATTATAAACCGAATCACAAGGAGGAAAAACAATGCTGAGCTCATATGTGTGACTTTTTCTTCAAATCCAGCCAGGTACTTATTCGGAGCAGAATTCTCAGAGAAAATGGAAAATACATTCCCAAACAGGTAGGCTGCCTAAAGTGAGTTGCAAAGTTGAGTGAGAACTCCAATGTATTTGTTTACTTGTATGTGCTTTGACTATATCAGTGATTATTTCTGTGTGTTTTAGTCCTTTTTGATGAGGAAGTTCTACTTCAATAACCAAGAAGACGGATTCTTCAAGAAGACCAAGAGAAAGGTTGTCCCACCCTCTCCAATGACAGGTGAGACTTTTTTCTTTTCTTTCTTTCTTTTCTTTTTTTTTTTCTTTTTTTTAAATAAAGAGCAAGCTGTGAAATTGTAACAACTTCTAATTTCTAAAAGAAAAAGTGGTTGTTTAGTATGTGGCTGAAAGACATGGGACACGAGCAGTGTTTTCACAAATCTTTTTAATAACAGATTCTCAGAATTTCCACTTAAAGCTACGGCTGAGTCCTGGTAAAATAATTCATAAAGAGTCTTGGCTGATTACACAACTCCTTAGGTGGAAAGTGAGTTAGGAAGAAGGTTAAGAGTTTCTGAGGCAGAGGAGGAGAAAGTGCTGGAGCAAACCAGAACAGCACAATACAAATTTTTCTCTTGCCTATTATTATTATTATTATTATTATTATTATTATTATTATTATTATTATTATTATTACTACAGTCCCAATCAAAAGTTTAAGACCACTTGATAGCAGCCTGTTTCAGTTAAGCATTGTTTTCAGTTTTGCATGCTCAAAAAAATGTTTAGTCTCACTCCCATTTCTTGCATGTTGAAGCTCTACTTGGAACCTTGCTAAGATCCAACCATACAAAATGTTTTTTTTGTTTTTGTTTTTTTTGCCTTACACATGGTCTTAACCCTTGTGTGGTGTTCATATTTTTGTTACTCAGCCAATGTTCATGGGTCTGGTGGACCCGCTAGAGTTTTGGCTTTCCAAATTAACACTATCAAACAATTTTATGTTAAATTACTCAACAGATGTTTACTTCATCCCAATTACAAGCCATATGAACAGCAAACATGGTTAATTTTTTCCCTTTACCTTTGTTAGATCACATTTATGAATTAATGTGCTTCTCGTTTTTTGGTTTTTTTTTATAAAATGTTATAAAAAAATAAATCAGTTATAATCAAGTGGAGTGAGTGGAAAGACACAACACATTTACACGTGAAGCAATATGTTTCACAACTAAATGGGATCAGCTGCTCATCAATGGTGACATTAGGCCCAGGGTAAAAAACAGGGGGAGGTGGTGCACACACTTATCCCACACTGTCCTGATGGCAGCTAGCTTGTCTCTCTGCCATCGAGCTGGTCTGTCGTCTCGGTTATCAAAACGGATAATCCTGGAAATTTTGTGGAAGTTTTTTAGAGACATTGATGCACGGAAAGGTTCTTGCCAGTTTCTGCATCCCACAGGGATTCTGTGGATTCCCCTTTGGACCTGAAAACTCCTGCAAGGATGAGAACCCCAAAGTAGGCCTTTGGGGTTCTTAGATGAATTTGGTCTATCTCCTTCCACCTCTCTCCAAAAACACACCATCCTTCTAGATTACTGCAATCCAGAATAATTTTCTGGATGGAATCTGGGATGAAAAGCTCAAATGAAGACTTGATGTCCTGCACATGAGTAACTGTCAGCCGTGTTGGCCCTGGCTTATCACAGTAACAGCTCTGCAGGGTGGCTCATTTCTTGGGCAAGAAGACCATTCAATTTCACCAGTTATTGACATCCATATTTCTTCACTTGCTGTCTGGTGGGCTTGTTCTGGTCCTGGAGCTGGCTGCAGATGGGGTACTCGTCTTCGTTTTGTTACTAAATGGTGCTCAACCTCATCCTCTTCTTCAAAGTCACTGTCAGTAAAAGCATACTGAATGTACAAAGCTGTCATACCAATATTTAAAGTGTGTTGATTGATTCATAACATCAGATGATGTGGCTGCAAAGAGCATTACTACTTGTCTTGTAATGTAATGCAGTTATGGTAACATATTATCAGTGATTACATAACCGCAGAGCTCATTGGTGTGTTTTTGTGTGTCATCCAGTACTGAAAGAACACAACAAAGAGGAAGGAGAAGTATGAATGAAAATGTTGACCTAATGAAACGCTGCGGGTTAGATCCTGCACATTTGTGGTTGATCTCTTTAGAAGTAGCTCAAATCTCTAATCTAGTTCAATAATGCCATCGTTTTTAGGTGTGATCAATACAAAGATATGGAAAATGCAACAATGCAGTGGTGATGACTCAATTCTATGCAGCCTTCATCAGCGGGATGATCACACAAATAGCAAGAGGGTCAACTGAATGTCCTCACTGAAATAACATTTTTTAGACCCTTTTTAATCAGGCCCTGTGAGAGTTTTACTAAGTCACTATTAAACTGGGAGACAGTACTAACATTTTTTCTCGGCCAAGTGGAGAGGTCTCAGAAGATTCTCGGCTCAGGTGCATAGTTAAAAAGTCAAATAAAATTTTATTGTTATTGAGATAAATGTAAAATGTAAACCCCCAAAAAGTCTTTTTTCAGATGGCTGAAATGTGACCATGTAAAGTGTTGTCTCATAGTGTTAAACCAATCTGCATGAAAAACAAAGCACAGCCTAGAGCAGGACTCTTCAGCAGACTGACTGGGGATTCATGCAAACCCCTCTGAAACCCTACAGCACAACTTAAAATGCACTTCCCTGGAACTGTAACTACACAACACATCCACACAGCCCACAACTATTATGCTTGGCTCGTTCTGCACCGTCGATTCCTCCTGTACATTAACTTTTTCCACTGCATATTTTTTGAATTTAACAGTGAGGCAATAACAATCATCATCTAATTATAAAGAGAAGTTACCAGTATAATAGCATCAGTATAAGGACTCCCACATGTCAGCAAATTCCTGGAGGGGGAGAGTGCTGAAACTATCAGGATTGATATGGGGGAAATGTACAAAGAAGTGGAAAGACTAGAGGGACAAATAGGTTTGGCTCAGGGAAAAACTAAAACCTGGTTACCAGAAAGCATTTTCTTTTTTTCTGTTGACTTGGGACTAGGGATGGGTATCGTTTAGGTTTTATCCGATACCGGTGCCAAACCGGTACTTTTGAAACTGTGCCGGTGCTTAAACCGGTGCTTAAAGAATGGAGAACACAAAACTGGTCCAAAAACCTCTTATGTTTAGCTGTTTTTTTTGTAAAAAGATAACAATGTTAGCCTTTTCTGCAGCTATAGGGGATATATGGTATCACTCTTGGCTGGAAGCAGTGCTTAATCAATGGAAAAAACACAAACTTTGTCCAAAAACCTCTCATGTTTAACTGTTTTCCACTTTTTCTTTGGTCATTTTAGCCTTTTTGGCCAGGGTGAAGGGAGTATCTGCCATCAAACAAGAAGACAGCCGCATGTAGCTATGATGATGTTTGCTAGTTCACCTTACGTGCATTAATGTAATAACGTGGTTAGCCTACTCAACATAAATTACACACTAACAACATTAAGCTACTCACGCAGAGAAGAACGGCTGCTGCTGCATCATCATCCTCATCATTTCTGCTACACTGGCAGGGCTAGGGGCCAGGACTCTCCTCTTCGGGTTTTTGGGGGATGTTGCTAACTCCGGGTCCGATAACAGGCAACCCACCCGCAGTAGATGTGCCCGGTGTGAGGTCTCGCAGCAAGCTATCAAATACAGCGCATTTCTTGGCTTTTAAAAAAACCCGCTATGCGTCGCCAGGTGTTTCATCGGATTTGAGGTGTTACCTCCTTTGACAGTATCACAGTATCAGCTTAAAGCACTTGTTGCAGGCTGCTGAGTTTTCATATTTTGCTGTGAAGTACAGCCAGACTTTTGACCGCTTTGCCTTGGTCATTTTTAATCTGTAGCTCTGCTCTAAAAGAATGTACGTACCTGGCCCCGCCTACTATCCTCGGAAACGTAAAATGATTGGCTAGAATCTAAAATGTATCACAGCTCAGGAAAAAAAAAGCACCGAAATGTGCGCTGCTTTTCGGTCTGGTTACTACCGTTTATGTCAGAACCGGTGCCATCAAGGCGCCAGATACCGGTACCCATCCCTACTTGGGACTGCATGTAAAACACCAGGACACGACCACACTGTAGTTAACACATAACCACACACAAGGATAAATGTCTGCAACTTACGTAGGTGACGTCATAGACTCTACAAAGGTTCCCCACAGAAGTCTACATCAGCCTTAGTTCTAGAGTACATGGTACCAGCATACATACTGCAGGTTGGCCAACCAGCAACTTAACACCTTGACACCTGTCTCTACATCAAGAGTGAAGCTAGATCTCCTACCAATGTGCAAAAAGTATTTATTAATATCTTTTCAGTTTTCTGGCGTTTAAAGTTTTTTCTTTACCCATAAAATGTTCACAGATCCGAGCATGCTGACAGATATGATGAAGGGCAACGTAACCAACGTGCTTCCCATGATCCTCATCGGTGGCTGGATCAACTGGACTTTTTCAGGATTTGTAACAAGTAATTTATCTCCCTGACCCACACAAAAGCAAGTTTGCCTTTGTCAAGATATCATTTAAATAGAAATTACATGCCGATGTTCTGCTTGTGCTTCCTTCGCACAGCTAAGGTTCCCTTCCCTCTCACGCTGCGCTTTAAGCCCATGCTGCAACAAGGAATAGAGTTGCTCTCATTGGATGCTTCTTGGTAATAAAGCAAGATACTTGGACTCATACTGCACCACTGATTATTTATTGATATGAAAATGCTTAAGCTAGTGTGTGATGACATTGTGATTTGTTTGCGCGTGTGTATTATGCAGGGTGAGCTCAGCATCCTGGTATTTCCTGAATG
The DNA here is from genome assembly GCF_057381845.1 of Rhamphochromis longiceps. NCBI lineage: Eukaryota > Metazoa > Chordata > Actinopteri > Cichliformes > Cichlidae > Rhamphochromis > Rhamphochromis longiceps. The sequence goes on from NC_140561.1 coordinate 21,143,140, forward strand.
TGTTTGGACTTCGAAGCATGTACTCTTTAATCCTAGGCCAAGATAACGGTAAGTGGAGTCTTTCACAAAGTTGAAATTGGTTTAAATGTTAAAACGGATAATTAGATTACATCATGTGACTTTAGTGAAAATGCCCACATACTGATTGTGTTTGCTTTGTGACTGAATGCCCACAGGCGCAGACCAGTCGAGGATCATGCAGGAGCAGATGAGCGGTGCTGCCATGGCCATGCCTGCAGATACAAATAAAGCTTTCAAAGTATTTATGTCTATAATTAGTTGAATTAACTACAGAGGGGTTGGGGTTGGTGGCATGGGGCTTTGGGAATTTCATGTGCTGTTTGTTTTTGATTTTTAGGCTGAGTGGGAGGCACTGGAACTGACTGACCATCAGTGGGCGCTTGAGAATGTAGAGGATGATCTGATGAGCCGGGAGTTGGACTTTGATGGCATGTTCAGCAAGGAGCTGCCAAGCGGAATCTTCTGAAGGCCTAATCACTTCCTTGTTGGAGAATCCAATTTGAAATTTGATTATTTCAGGGATTTGTTTTGGGGTTTTGTTTTTTGTTTTTTTTTATCTGAAACCACAAAACTGGGACAAATCCCTTCATATGCAAAGTTTACATCGTGTAATTTGTTGTAGTGGTCTTTTCACTTGTATCTACCTTCCATTCCTGTCCTTAAATGAACTGAAATGAACACAAATACACTGGTTCTACTGCTGCCTCATGCATAATAGGGAGCCCTGCTTTGTTATTTCAAAGAAAGGGCTGTTCTAGAGAAATTACATGATGGGGTTTTTTTTGTTTGTTTTTTAATGTGTTCTTGTTGGCTTGAAACTGAATGCAATCATAATGCCATTAAGTAATAGAATCTGAACTGCCTAGTGCTTCTTTTTCCTAATGTCGTGCACAGCTAGATTAGCTGTCTTCATTTTGTATGTGTCATTTAAAAACAAAATAGTACATAAAACAGTTTTACAGGTCAAAATGATCTATATTTAATAATGCTTTAACCATCCATCATTGCTCATATTTTAGATTGCAGATAGAAGCAGGTCCAGAACAGGTTAGGTTTGTTTGTTTTGTGGCAGGGGAAATGTTGAGTTTTGTCATCGAGATATTGTTTTTGAAGTATGTAGACTGTTTATTTTGTAATTAACTCCCTTGTGTTTTGTACAGTATAAAGTCTGTTTTGATTCAAAATAGTTGTATTTGTTTTCCATGTACACTAACACTTTTCAAATATGAAGAAATAGATGTTTTTGTTTTGTGCTGGGTTTTCTCTTTTTTGTTTCTTTGAATAATAGCGTTCAGTGTAAGGGAAGAAAAAGCACTACAGCTGAATATTCAAATAATACACATGGCACATTCATCCTCAGTAAAGGATTTGAATAGATACCTTGGACATTAACGTTACTCTTTTGTTGTCAGTTTTCCACAATACAGTGTCTGCTTCATTTACCTGGGTTAGGATGATTAGTAGTAAGTTGAATTTTTTTTAAATGGACAAAATGTCACTCAAAAGTAAGTTGTTGTCTTTTAATTATACTGCAATCTTGTTTTAACAGCCTGTCAGTCATGTTTACATTGCATAAAGAAATGCAGGCAAGTGAACAAATGAATTGAGGAACATGAAGGATGATCATGCTTGAACACAGGTGTAAAATGTAACGTAAGCATCCAATTATGCTCTGTGGAAAACAAAGGGGTCCGAAGTGTGCCAAGGAAATATTCCCTACACCATCAACACCAGCCTGAACTGTTGATATAAGGCAGGATGGATGTAGTCAAAATGGCACAAAAGAAGAAAAAGTGACTTGAAAGAGGCTTCAGTCACAAAGCCTGCTCAACTGGGCAGTGTCGCAGTAAGAACTGTGACCAAAGTGAAATCTGGATTTCGATCTATAGAAAAGACAAGCGATTAGAGCTGTGAAAAGGCTACATTCATGACCATGTCCCTTAGGGAAAAAAGTGCAGTGTCTATGAATGGAGTCATTTGATCTCATCACCATGAGCCTTCTGCTTGACCATTTTTGATTGCATGGTACAAAGACTGGGTATATAATGGTGGCTATGAAATATTAACTTCATATAAAATACATTTCAAGATGTACTTTTCTCAAAAAAGAAAATCATCCATTGACCCTCTTCCAATGTTTTTTTCCACAATTTGAAATCTAAAGCAATGTTTGAACATGAATATCTCAAATACTACACAATAAATGGACTAGTTCTTATATAGCGCTTTTCTCCCCTATGTGAGGACCTAAAATGCTTTGTTCTTCACAAGCAGAGACTTATAATTGTGTCATTATCTTCACAAATCCTTCTTTTTTCACAATTCCTTACACCTTGAGAAGATTTCACATTTCAGATGAACTGATCCCCACAGCACAATACTCCTACCACTGTGTTACATGGTGGAGATGGTGTTCTTTGGGTTGTACGCCTCTTACTTCTTCAAACACAAGCAGCATTTCTATGAGCCATGAGCACAGAGCTCTAGCTTTGTCTCATCTGACTAAAGGATACACTTCCAGTATACAGAGTCTTTCTCCAAGTTTTCTTTAGCATACTTCAGTCTAGCCTAAAGGTGTCATTCCTGCATAAGTGGAGTTTTTCTTGGTCTGCAACCTCGCAGTCCATTCCTGTGCAGGGTTCTAGTGATTGTCTTCTTTGAGACTATCATTTCTGACTTGGCTCAGTCATTGAGTAATGTCTTGGCAGTTGTTCTTTAGACACATCTCTCACTTGATTTCTTTCCACAGTGTCTGAAATCTTTTGCTTCCTATCTCTGCCAGTACAAGCTCTCACATTTCGCAAGATACATACCTTCATATGCCAGGCTTGTTCTGTACTGTGTGGCACTCTTTGAATTTCTTGACAGAAATCTAAATTGATTAATTTTGCTTTTGGTATAATGCTTTCTCTGGTGACAGCTCAAATCTTTGCTAAGGGTTTTAATACTATGTGTAAACTGAAAGACAGTCCTCAGTTTTGACCTGATTTTGCAAGCTTTGAGCATTACAAAGTTAAAACCCGTCATTGCACAACAACGGTTTGTGCTGTGGGTCAATGAAAAGACCAGTTTTTCGGGGGGGGTAATAATACTGACCCTGGTAATCATCCTTTTTTCTGAAATTATTTATGCTTTCTAAAGAGCAATATTATGTTTGCAAATGCTATGTTGTAAACCCCTTGCTATATTAAAAAAAAACACTTGGACAAATGTTGACAAAAACTTTTAAATCATAGCGAGGATAATAATTTTGTCCTCGTCAGTAATAATAGCTCATTGTTACACAAAACATTTGCATTCGGTCCCCGTTAAAATTTACAGTCTTCGCTTTATCTAACTGCCTGGAGGATAACGAGCTCTAAAAACCTATCATGTAAGTGAAAGTTATCATCAGGTTAGCGAACACAGAGTTGAAGCACAGAATTGTAAGATCATTTTTATGGGAAACTCGCTGTCAGTCAGTTGGCATTTGAATGTCCCGTAACTTACCGGTTTAGTAGTGTTAGTGACTGAACGCTGGAGTGCAATAGCAGCTCTCCGCGGCTATGCACCACCCGTAGAGGAAGAATGAGGCAAATGAAGCCCGTCCCAGTGCGTGTGTTTCAGCGCGTTCACGTTACCGGCACACAGGCTGCATGATGGCCGAGGGAGGCGGACCCGAGTCGGGTAACGCAACGGACTCCGACTCGGAGCCGGTAGCTGCACAAATACCGACTCCTTCAACCGAAAGTCAAAAACAGACTATTGGGTCTCTTTTGAAAACGTCTCTGAGAAAGGGTGACGAATGGTAAGCTAGCGGCCACCAATACTTGGGTCTTTAGCTATCATTAGCCGATAAACAGGAAGTGTTAGCATGCTAAGCTAGCAAGCTAATGACAGCAATGCTTGTAAGCTTGAACTCGATAGCTGCTGTGCTAATGATAGTTTGGCAGGCTAGCACGCTTGCTGCTAGTCAGCCCGACATTTGAATTTCTCTATTAGTACTAATGCCTGTATTAACAGATATTATCCTTGACGCACACAAGCAACCCAGCTGCCAAGTGACTCATTTGCACGTTAATTAGTGCCTGTTTTGTGATGAGTTGAGCGGCGTTAGCAGTCGTGGTAGCTAGTGGGCTGTCAGAATAGCTAAGGCCCTGGATTCAGATTGTAGTTTCTTTTTCCAGTGAAACAGTCTCGTTGTCAGTTGCGGGATGATGATGAGGAAATGGGCCCGCTGACAGAATTAATGTGAGAAGTAGTTACCTGCTTGTCATGACATACCGGTTAAACCGTGTGACGTTCCCCTTACCGGCAAGCCAACTATGTTAGCTAACATAGTTTCAGACCATTAACACTGCTCAGGCCTGGGCATACTGCAGCCGGTGTACTAAAGAGGCTTCACCTCAGCCAGTAAACACAACACCACAGACATGTGAGATGGGCAAGCGTGCCCGTTAATCTCATTTGTTAATAGAAGTGGGTGCCAAACGACCAGGTCACGTTCATTCTTGCAGCCACTAGCTGCAAAGCTAACCTGTTTTTCTGGAGTTATTTAAATGACTCGGCCCTTCCATTTATGGTATTGTTAAAATTGAACTACTGTCCTTTGGTATTCATTTCCAGGAGCCTTAAACACTGTCAGGCATAGCTTGGCAAAACTAATCTCGGGATAAGATCATGCAACTGTTTGTTTGACACTTTGAAGCCCGTTAATTTTACAGTGTTGACACGAAAGAGCCATAGTCCAGCTTTTTGAATTAGCATTTGAATGCGTGTTGCAGTGTGGATACAAGTTTATTAACCAAAGGAGATTCTTTAGATGAGATTAAGTCAAACTAGCTTGCAGTTACTATAAATGCCAAGGCAGTTTGGTATTGCATAATCTTCTGGGAAAGTGTAGGGCTGTGTGCCCTTTTATACCATACCTTTTAGAATCTCTTGACCCTTTTTTATGCTGGGGGAAGAAATCCATTACGAGATATAAATGTTAAAGCTTTTAAGGGGAAAAGAGGATCTTCCAACGAGTGATATGTTTTTCTTTAACTGTGACTGATCAATTTGTTTTAGGTATCTAATAGACAGTCGGTGGTTCAAACAGTGGAAGAAGTATGTGGGGTTTGACAGCTGGGATATGTACAATGTTGGAGAACGAAGCCTCTATCCAGGACCAATTGATAACTCTGGCCTGTTCTCAGGTAAAATTGTCATTTTAAAAAGAATCCCCTAATGGACTGCTGTTGATTTTGCTTGAACAATATAAGTTCCACACAGAAATAAAAAAACAAAACATTTAGTTCTTTAGCTTATACTTATGTGTGTTGTTTTTTTTGTTTTGTTTTTTCCCTTTTTCTCCTTAAAGACCATGAGACTCAAGCCCTGAAAGAGCACCTTATAGATGAGCTTGATTATGTCCTAGTACCTACTGAGGCATGGAATAAGCTAGTGAGCTGGTACGGCTGCCTTGAGGGCCAGAGACCTATCGTCAGGAAGGTAAGGCTGTTAAAGATATTCTTAATTTTAGCCCTGTACCAGAGTGCGTGGACTGGGCTTCCAAATGTCTCTTTTCTTCTCTAGGTCGTTGAACATGGCATGTTTGTCAAGCACTGTAAAGTGGAGGTCTATTTGCTGGAGCTGAACTTGTGTGAGAATGACAATATGGACAATGTTGTTACACGTCATTTCAGTAAAGCTGATACTATAGGTGAGCATCCACATGTGTAATTTATACGTTGGTGTTTGCTGAATAAAACTATTTGACTCTTCATGCTTATTTATCAAACTTTTCTCATTTTTAGACACTATAGAGAAGGAGATGAGAACACTGTTCAATATCCCATCAGAGGAAGAGACCAGGCTCTGGAACAAATACATGAGCAATACGTACGAGCAGCTGAACAAGCCAGACAGCACCGTACAGGATGCTGGTCTTTTCCAGGGACAGGTAGTGCTATTCAAATAAGACTGAGATTATTGTTTGACTACAGCTCAATAATAAACTTGTGTGTTATATTCACAATCAAGGTTAGAGAAGATGAAGGCATTAATTCAATTCTTTTTTTTTTTATAACAGCGGCCACTGAATTCCAGATCAGTCATAGCAGCTTTCAAGTTAGAAGAAAAATACAATGTATTAGAATAAAGAAACATTAGTTAGTCACAAAAGTGCAGGTCATAAACCTAACTATGGCTAATGTAGTTTTGGTGGCATATGGCATATGTGTAGCATTAAACTCAAGCCTGAGATGTGTAAAGTCATGCATGAAATTCAGGTGTGCCAACCTAGCTTTCATGTCGAATATTTTCCCAGGTGCTTGTGATTGAGCGCAAAAATGAGGATGGTACGTGGCCTAGACAAGCTTCACATCCCAAGTAAGCTTTTTTTTTTTTTTTTTTTTTTTTTTTTTTTTACTTCTTCTCCTCTCCAGTCACGCAGGCATGTTTGTTTACATATTTAAGAATGTGCTTTTCTGAAACACGATTTCATTCTTTCTTACTAGATCAAGTACAACCCCATCCAGGAATTTCACTACCTCTCCAAAACTCTCCTCAAACGCATCCCCAACAGTAACCAATGGAGACAGCAACTGCAGCCCTGGATACACGCTGAACAACAGCACCTCATCCAGCAACAGGCAAGGCACCTTTTCTGATCTACTTTTTCTCCCCTCTCTTTTGTTGTTTATTGAAACTTTACCTCTCATGGATAAATACTGGCAAAGCTTGTAAGGCATAGGAGTGATATTTCTTTTCACTGTTTACACACAGCTTGTCACTTAATTTTAAAAAGAGGGGAAAAACAACTTTCCAATATCCAATCTAAGTTTTCAACAAGTGGAGTTTTCAAAGATATTTCAAGGAAATGTGACGACATCTTCCAACTTGTTAAAATTCTTACAAATCATTATATCACATTGTGTTCCCACAGACCACTCTGTAGTTTGTAAGACAAACAAAAATTCTTGACAGGCTGCAAAACTAGGAGTGTGATGTTTTACTTTGTCTGTAATGCCATTAGTCTTTATCTTATCCTTTTAACATCTCAGTTTTTTAATTAAATTTGTATTTATTTGTTTTAGCTCCTTGATGTCACCCAGAATAAAGCACAAAATATATTCACACCAAATTTCAGTAGTTTGCAACTGCATATGTTGTGTCGGTATAATCAGCTGCATGCATTTGCTCTTTATGTAGTCTGCTGCTTTAATGAAATTTGCAGAAATATGTAGACAGTAAATGAGAAAATATTAGTTTTTGTTACATTGAGAGTGATTAAAGATCTAAAGATGCCCGTTGTCTATTGTCTGACCATATTTAAGTTTAAAAAAAATGTAGATTGCATGCATGCTTTAGTGTACTAGTATGCTGAATAATAAAGAGCACGTAGTTTATAGGCTTATTTGTAGGACAACTGGGATTTTATATGCACCTAGCTTACTTGATTACCATGTGTTAACAGCTGTATCCTGAATACAATACTACAGACAAACTATCACATCCTTTCTGCCAACAGATATGGGGGCTACAATTCATACAGCTCCTACAATTACAGGGAGTCACAATCGCAGCCTGGCTTATGTGGGCTCAGTAATTTGGGAAATACGTGCTTCATGAACTCTGCCCTTCAGGTAAAAAAAACAACAAGCATTTGCAGCTTCCGCTTAGTGGAAGTGAGCTTTAATATTTCTGTGCACTTAATCCTTTTTCGTGTCTTTTCTTTTTTTGGTTCCTGTTCCCTCAGTGCCTGAGCAATGCATCTCCACTCACAGAGTACTTCCTCACTGACCAGTATGAGGCAGAGATAAACAGAGAGAATCCTCTGGGAATGAGGGGGGAGATAGCTGAGGCCTATGCAGATCTAGTAAAACAAATGTGGCTCAGCCGCAGCAGTTATGTGGCCCCACGTACCTTCAAAGTAAGTTGTGTCAAATAGCTTGAACTGAAGTCGGTGTATACCGACTGAATACATTCAGGCAAACTCATCGAGGCCTATGAAGGTAATAATAATCATCCTTTGATTGTCAGACCCAGGTCGGACGCTTTGCCCCCCAGTTTTCAGGCTATCAGCAGCAGGACTCTCAGGAGCTGTTGGCCTTCCTTCTTGACGGGCTCCATGAAGATCTGAATAGGGTCAAGAAGAAGCCTTACTTGGCCCTAAGGGATGCAGAGGGCCGTCCAGATGAGGTATAGTACAGATGTAGATATCGTGTTGTTTTGTCTCTAAAGAGTAAAAGTCTGTCTGATTCTCTCATGGTGGTGCCGAAATATCAACCTTTACAGAACCTTTAAATTTGAAACAGAATGACTGCCAGTCTGCTTTATACTGACAGCTAGACATGAAATAGTTTTTCTGTATAGTAACAAGAAAGCAATATCATCGTTGAATTGATGGTTTTAAAATGCCATCTAATGGAGGTCTTCTTCCTTTTCTCCACTGCTTGGTGAACTACAGATTGTTGCCAAGGAAGCCTGGACAAACCACCGTTTGCGCAATGACTCTATTATAGTTGATATTTTCCATGGCCTCTTCAAATCCACCTTGGTATGCCCAGAGTGCTCCAAGGTATCTGTTACCTTTGACCCATTTTGCTACCTCACATTGCCTCTGCCCTTGAAGAAGGACCGTACCATGGAAGTTTTCCTGGTGCGATCAGACCCTCAGTCAAGACCCACACAGGTGAGTTGGCATTAACCTTCACTCGCTGCTCCAGACCTAAATCCACAGTCAAACTGATAAGTATCTACGATTTGGAGATTTAAAAAAAAATTTGATAGTTGATATGTCTAAGATATATTTCTATATCTCTTTAAAATAGCAGCATAGTCACTGAGAACATCATATGTTGTTTTCTTTGTCTTGCAGTATCGGGTGGTGGTCCCCAAACTGGGTACTATAACAGACCTGTGCAGCGCCTTGTCCAAACTCTGTGGAATCTCTCCAGAAAATGTTAGAATCTTATTCTTTTACATCACGAGTTTTGTCTAATTTATGATGCTCACATGTTTGTTTTTCTTACTCTTGGGAAACAGTTTATAGTTTGTTCTAAATTTGCCTCCTTTATCTTTGTAGATGGTGGTGGCAGATGTTTACAATCACAGATTCCATAAACTTTATAGACGGGATGATGGTCTCAACCAAATCATGGAAAAGGATGACATCTTTGTGTAAGTTTGTGTTATTGACCTGGTGATGATCTGAGAACTCACTCACTGTGGTTGTACAATGTGAGTGTAAGACGTGTTTCCTTTTTTGTGTCAACGCTCTCTGCAGGTATGAGGTACAGGAGGAGAACAGTGAAAGGATGAGCCTGCCTGTTTATTTCAGGGAGCGCCACTCAAAGCATGCTGGAAGCTCCACAAGCACCATGCTGTTTGGCCAGCCTTTACTTATCACCGTGCCCAGACATAACCTCATAGCAGACGTTCTTTATGATAAGATCCTAGAGAGGATTGGGTAAGAACCTACTGTATTGGTAAAAAGAAATTCAGCTATATTATGGTGTAGTAGCAGTGTGCATACAGTACATCTGGCATGAAGAAGTTTAATGGAAAGGGAGCAGAACATGCACACCCTGAATTCTTTCCAGAATTGGTTAACCATGTTAACTCGTATTCCTTGTTGTGTGTTGCAGACGCTATGTAAAACGCTCCCAGAGCCCTTCTACTGAAAGCAGGGCGTCAGCCTCAGCCACCATATCCAGCTGCAGTCAGGCCCCTGAATGTTCTACATCTTCTAGTCTCAATGCCAGCCTGGGTGGCTGTGGCAGTCCCTTATCAGATGGGGCCTCCTGCAGCGCCAGCTCCAGCAATGGCAGCAACCACTCAGGGACCTGCAATGAAACGAATGGGTTGTATGATGGTACGAAGCTGACATCAACTACTCATATCCAGCTGAGGAGTCGTCATCAAGGAGCACTCAAAAAGCATTGCAACAAGAATAATTAGATGTGGTTTATGTCACTGTTTAGGTGAAGAGGAGGCCATGGACCACCAAGTGAGTCCAGAGCCAGAAAATGGCCAATCTGAAGAGGAGGAGGAGGCCTCTGACTTACAAAATGGGTCCAAAGGAGACACGACCAAGCTCTTTACATTCAGCATAGTCAACTCTTACGGAACGGCCAACATTAGCCCGCTGCCTTGTGATGGAAATGTCCTCAAACTTAATCGTCAGTGTACATCTTTAAACTTCAATTGCATGGAAAGTTTCCTTTTTTCAGGCCACTTTACGATAACACAGCTTCTTCCACGTTCTCTCCTCTGCAGCACATTCCACAGTGGCCATCGACTGGGACACAGAGTCGAAGAAACTCTACTATGATGAACCAGAAGCAGAGGTCAGTTGATATTCGTCACACAGTTCTGTGACACAGCGCTCATACACTTTGTTTATATTTGTGTAAATATTGTGCTTAGGCTTATGAGAAGCATGAGAGCATGCTGCAGCCCCAAAAAAAGAAAACCACTGTGGCTCTAAGGGAATGCATCGAGCTCTTTACAACAATGGAAACACTGGGAGAGCATGACCCATGGTGAGGACCCTTCAGCATAACTTACTCTTAAATGTTTACACACATTATATTTTATCTAAACTGAATATGTTCTTGTAGGTATTGTCCAACATGCAAGAAACACCAACAGGCCACAAAGAAGTTTGACTTATGGTCACTTCCTCGGATTCTGGTGGTTCATCTAAAGCGTTTCTCATACAACCGATGCTGGAGGGACAAGCTGGACACAGTGGTGGACTTTCCCATCAGGTATGTACTGTCGTGGCAGAATCCTCAGTTGGTCTTTTCACCATTTGGGACTTTGATATTTTACTCAGTTTTCCCTCTTTCCTTTTATTGGCTGTGTCCAGTAGCATTAGCAAATACAGATGCAAAAAAATCCTCCTGCCTTTTATATACTCAGTCACATGCTTTTTACAAATTAACTTTTTAATATTGTACCTTTTGGTAGGAGAAATAAAAAAAACTAAAATTCTCTTTGTCAGCATACTGTTGTCAAGATCAGTATCACACATTTTTGACTTCAGTACTTACAAATAGAACTTCTTGAAAAACTAAATAAGGACATGATTCTCAGTTTATTTTTAGTGTGATTTGTTTATAGATAAGAGAGCAATGGGCTAAACAATGATTTAGTTTTCCACATAGCAGCTACCCATGTAGTGAAGGTAGAAAATAATACTTCTTTACAGAACCTTCTTTGTAAAGATGGTTCCTTGCTTAGTCATGTCAGCTAAATTTCAATTTGCATTGTCAATCAAGATGACAACTCTTAACATCATTAAACCATGACTGATGTTACAGCGTTGATTGAGAGGCCTCTTGTAATATAAATGGAAAAACTGTGTGTTTTAAAAAGATTTGTCTTAAGTTAAAGTTAAAGGAAGTGTATGAAAAATGATTACAACCATTAATGCAGTTTCATGTAAAATAGTGAAAATTTAAAAATAAGGAACTGGAAAACACTGTAGTATTGGTATAGCTTTGACTCTAGAGGGAGCTGTAGTTTGAAATTCACAGAATAACCAACCAGAGCTCTGAATGAGGAAACACTTATTCAACTTACAAGAAGTGGATTATTATCTTATAAACTGGCATGACCCCAAATAGAACATTTAGACCTACTTTCTGCTCTTATCTTTTACGGTTGTGTGGATTTTTGTAATTTGTTTGCCCAGGTTGTTCATTAATCGAGGGCTTTGCAGTTTTGTTTTTTCCTCCACATGGCAACTTTGGGCTAGACACCCAAGGTTGCTCCAGAAACCTGCTGCTGTGGGTGTGTGACTGAGGAACAATGGAGTTTGTTACATGACTAAGATGTTAGGTGACAAATGCATAAGATTTCCCAACGCTGGTTAATTTGTTAACTTTTTCCCCACTCCCTCATTAGAGAGACACAAATGTTCTATTGTGTTATAAAAGGGAAGTTGCCTCACAGTTAAGCTAACAGCTACATTTCAATCTTAGAACACCGTTGAGGAACTTGATCCAACGGAAACCACAGAGCAGATTGTGTTGCTGAAATCCTTATTTTAAAACAAAAGTCTGACTCACACTTAGTAAGGATGGCTTAAACAGTGCAGTACATGTAGGGTTTCACCATCTGATGGTATTTTCTCTGCCAGGGATCTCAACATGTCTGAGTTTGTGTGTGACCCTAAGGCCGGCCCCTACGTCTACGACCTTATTGCTGTGTCAAACCACTATGGAGGAATGGGAGGGGGTCACTGTAAGTCAGCATTTAATTTATACAATGAAATTTCCCCTATGTAGTCTTTGATGCCAACTGCTGGTCGCAGTTTTTTTTAGCCTTTAAACATGAACACAGTATATGACAGTATGTGTCAGCAGATGGGGTGCTCAGAAAGTCACTCTGTCTCCAAGGACGCTGCATTTGGTTAAAATGTAATAAGGCGTAGAGCCTCGTACATCATTGTTTTCATTGTGCACTCACACTCAGTTTATTTTTCTTTGATATGCCATCTTTTGTCATAGTGAAGCAGTGTAATCAGACTTTTATGTCTTCCTGAACAAAATTCCTGAAAAGTCATGCGTTAACCTTACACCGTCTCTGTGTAACAGACACGGCTTATGGCAAGAATAAAGTGGATGGAAAGTGGTATTACTTTGATGACAGCAGCGTCTCATCTGCCACAGAGGATCAGATAGTGGTGAGTTTTCAGTGTTGTGTACTGGTGATCACTGGGTGTTTGTTTTCTTTAGTCTTTCAAGTGAAAGAATGATGAGTACTGACACTTGCTGGTGTGTTGACTTTGGTGTCAAGTATTCCTCTTCTAGTAATGTAATCTTACCCGTGTTGTGCCATTACAGACTAAAGCCGCCTACGTGCTGTTCTATCAGCGCATAGACGAAGAAAGCCCCTCTAAACCTCAACCTTCGGCGTCATTGGGAGGAGCCCCGGAGCCAGCCGATGACCACATGGACACAAATTAGGAAGCCCAGATGAAAAGGGACACACACTGAAGTGCATATGGCAAATAGAGACACTCGGACGCACACACAAAGCTACTTTAGTGGCAGAGGATTCCACAGACATAAAATTATTAATCCTACCTTCCCTGTATTTTGATTTGTCTCATATGTTGTCAGCTACAGCCATCAGCCTTGACATAAGAGTGAACTGTGAGACTTTCCTCCCTGCAGCGGGTGGTCTGCTGATTTCTTAAAGTAGTTTGCTAGTCTGGATTGAAGAGGAATATAAGTGAATATAGAAACTTAAGGTTAGAAGTGCCCTCAAATATATAGATAAACAAATGTTTCTGTTGCCCACAAGACCAGTCAGAAATATTTAAAACAAAAAGCCAAATGCATTTGTTTCAACCAAAGCGATCCAAGGTATTTATGATAAAATGAACAAACTGATGTGTTTCCAGGATGCTGGCTTTGTGCCTAGATTTATCTCACATATTCTTGCTGTGCTAAGGTAAATTTTAGCAGTGTGATGTGCACACATGACAGTACATGGCACCTTCTTTGTTGAAAGAATCCTGTTACCTTATGCCACCTGTTTAAAGTGAAACTATTTCTGAGGGGATCCTTCGGCTTCAGACTACCGGTAGCAGTGGATCTGTGCCGCATCTAGACCACAGAGAGGGTGTCTCATTTCAAGGTCCCTAACATCTAGATCTTGACATGAGTTGTGGCAGAAGCTGTTTTGGGGGGTTTGTTTTTTTTTGTTTTGGCCTTGCTCTAGTTCAGCCATGAGTTGTTTTTTTTTTTGTTTTGTTTTTTTTTCTCCCCCGAATATGTTTTGATGCACAGCACGGGCTCTGCTCTCGGGGCCCTAAACTCATGAGAGGAGTCTTACCCTGCTCACAATTTGTATTTTCTTTTTTTTCTTTTTTGTAATCATAATGAAAAAAGCGGCCTTTCAATTCCTGCAACCTGTTTAAAAAGGAGGCACTTTGAATTCTCCGTGAAAATCTACCTGCTTCTGGTGTATCTAGAAATCATGGAAGTGTATGGTTAGGCCTTTAGCATTAAAGGGTTTGGTCTGTCATATGCGTCCACATAATTTTAATGTGTCTTTTAAGCTGCCTGACCGGACCCTTAGTTCACTTGCGATAGCTTGTCCTAATTAGTCTTGTACAATAATGCAGCTCTGTATTGAAATGGCTATGATATTTGATATCTTCTAAGCACACTGAGTGAAGCGAAATAAACTAGAATAAAAGTGGTGCTTTATTCATGAAACTTGAACTTTGCTCCTTATCACAAGGAAAAATGTGTTAGATGTCAGATGGGGGTGGAGGAAAGCAGTCATTTAACAGCATTCTCACTGAATGCAGGCACTTTGAGCCAGTTTTCCTTCCAGTGATACTAATACAGCAGTTGGCTCTTAAGTAAAGTTGAAAGTGATTCTTTTATTTTATATTATTGAAGGCCAGACATACACAACAATCCCCTGGAGCACATTTGTAAGTGGTGACTGGATGTTTTGAATGTGATCAAGTAAAAACTAGAATACATTTACTTGTGACAGTTAACACTTAATATAATGTAATCCCACAAGGCTTGTTCTGGGGCATAAATCTGCACCTGGTTTTATAATGGCACGCTAACATACAGGGCCTTTGGGTGTCCTCCCTGCTGGTTGGTCCTGGCATCATCATGTTGTTCAAACTACCTAAACAATCATTCATGCCTAAAACTAGAAAAGCTTTATATCTGTAATCTAGATATGTAACTGAAAACACAGTTCAGCAGCAGAAAATCTTGTCTTCTTATCCACCCAAAATTATGTCAGCAGTTCAAACTCGATCTGTACATAATCAACACTATTTTAAATAGGTGTAAAAATGATTGTTCTCATATTTATCTTGTTGCCGATATCTGCAGTTTTGTTTTTAACTGAAAAATATTTGAATTCAAATTACAATAAAGACTGGAAGCCTCAACAAGCTCACTTGTTTGGACATGCACTGCAATATAACACAGATTGCCTCTGGTTTCAGGTGATGCGATACTTAAATGTACTTTGATACAAAGCGTAATAAAGCTCAAGTCCTCAATGAGGTGCTTTGTTTAGAATAATTGCATGCAATATAACCCTCACGCTGAAGCTGTAAGTACTGCTGTCTGTGTTAAGATAATTACCTCTGGTTGCAGGTGATGCAACCTAAATTGCCTGCCAGTAATGCTGACTGTTTGCAAAAGGAACTCTGATGTACAATTACATGTAAGCACAGGAAACACCTGTAATCAGGTGTACTGTAGCTATATACAAAGCCAACACTTGCCTGTGGATGAATAATCTACCACTCATAACCTTTCCCCAGCCCTCCTTTACAGAAAATGTCCGAGTATTTTTAGATATGCTAATAAGATTAAGCTGACAAAATAGTCCCTCAAATATGACCTTTAAACAAGAAAATATATATATAAATATATATAATTAGGAGTCAGAGAAATGTTTGCAAAAAACATATTTATTGATCCCCTTTAAACTTGACACCACAGCTGTGCTTTACATGCACCCAGCGCAGCTTTGAAGAGATAAAACAGTCCTGCCTTTTACATTTCATCAGATATCCTCCTCACAGTTTGGTTTCAGAGGATTTCTTCATTTAGTAAAAAAAAAGAAAGCAGGAGACAGCTACTGCGTACAGGAGAGCACAGGTGGTGAGTTTAGGTGGCATCTATTGAAGCTGTAAGCGCAGTGGTGTTTCTCTCGTTATGAAGGCTACACACACACATAGTGCTAAGCTGCAGGCTGCTTCAGCATTTAGGACGAGGTTTTAATTCGTCTGGCTGAGGAGCTTCTTGATGTCTCCCTCGATGTCGATGGTGAGGAACCTCCGGCTGTAACGCTTGAACGGCACACCGTCCGGCCCGATGAGGAACTTCTCGAAGTTCCAGGACACGTCGTTCCTGCACACCGGGCTCCAGATGATCAGCTTGGGGTCGGTCATCAGAGACGTTGCGTCGTCGCTGGGTGTTGGAAGCTTGTCCTTCAGGAACGCAAACAGGAGGTGGGCGTCCTTCCCGTTCACGTCCATCTTCTCAAAGAGCTGAAACTTGGGCTCGAAGCCATTTCCAGGACGGACATACTTCAGCGACAGGAGGATCTCTTCATTCTTGCAGTTCTCCTGCACACAGTTACACTCTTGGCTCATTCTTATCGGGAAGAACCAGAAAATACAAACTTCCCTGTTCCCTACAGCAAGTATTCAATATTATTTGAATCCCACCAATAACTATGTATCAATAAGTAACTAGTAACAATAACCTGTGTAGTCCTTCAGCGCCTTATAAAATATTAACCATTTTAAAGTATATTTCATATTGCGTAAAAACTCTTTGTTGTAAGACGAAAATCTCACACACAGCCACAACTTCCTCCTTGCTAAAAGTCACCAATGCTTTGCGCATTCAGCTAATATAATAACAGCACTAATAACCTATGGATTTAGACGTGTCTCTTGTACTTACAAGCTGACTAATATTATACTAAAGCCCGATCTAAAACTTGCCAGTAAACTTGGGAACTATACAAGATTAAACCTTTAAATAAGGGGTGGAAATAACTTCCTCTAATTTGATTAAATACAAATAAGTCAGCCATTTCCGGGAAAATAGGATAAATTAACGGTGAAAGCAGGAAATTTAGAGTAACGATACTTACAGAATGATTATTTCTAGACTGACGGGATAGAAAGGCCTTAGCCATGTGCTTCAAAGCGCAGATAGACGGGATAAATTTCTCACCTGATGGCCGAACTGGTTGCAGGGTACTCCCAAGATCACAAGCCCCTTGCTGGCGTACCGCTCGTGGAGCTCGTTCATCTGGGTGTAATCCCTGACGGTCGTACCTCAGAGAGAAGCGACATTCTCAATGAGGACGACTTTGCCCTTTAGGGACGAGAAATTAAACGTCTCCCCGGTCAACAGTTTGGCCGTGAGGTCGTAAAAACTTGTAGCCATTGTTTTCTTTTCTTTTCTTCCTCCTTTCTTCAGGTAGAGCAGACGCCTTCTTCACTACCAACACAGTGCGCTCTTCTGTTTCTTTGGACCAGCTTTATATGGTCAAAGAGCTTGTATTGCCTGCCAAGATAGTTCACTCCCTGAAATTAGTGGGCTGGTATACCACGCAGGGCGATAACCTGCTCCAAACACCCCTGAGAACCTGTGAATTGATATGTGTACATGTGAATTGATATGCACATGTACACTGTCTGTATTGATTGCACATTTGTGTCCTGCCTCTTTTCCACTGCCCCAATTTGGCTGCAGGTGCAAAGCCAGGCCTACCTTGGTGCTTCTTCAGAACTAGCCCACATTTTCTAAATTTTCTGTGGAAACAAAATCAGCTATTTGAGCTGCATCTGCATGTCATCAGTTGAGAGCAAAAAAGTAAAAAATAAAGAAAGTATACAATAAGTACAGTTAAAGCTGAATATACATGCAAATACTTTGTAGGCGGACTGTCAAAATACACACTAATGTATTGTCATGAAAATATTGTGGGGTTCCATACAGGCTCATGTATAAATATGATTATTTATTTTTAATAAAAATTTACTTATAAAAACGATATTTATTAATATATTTTTTATGTAAATAAGTAATGTATTAACTTAATAAATTTAAATATTAGCGGGACAATGTTGTCGGCAAACTAAGAGAGACGAAGAAGAAAGCAAGGGGCACTGCAATAGCTTGATCCAGTGTACTCTTTGATGGAGTTGCTCGTCCCGTAAAGCCGGTTCAGTTATTATGTATCCAGTCCCAAACGCTTAAGTATGATCACCTCATACACACCGGCTGAGTGTTTGAAAATGAAAATATTGCACATTACTGACGGACTGCAGTAAAATACAGCACACAGATCAGTAAACAGAGTGACCTATAACGGTGCAGTTATGGCTGAGCTTTTCTAGCAGCCAATAGGATGCGCGAGTGTGACGACACTGATGACGCGGAGCTGTTTGGCGCGGAAGTTTGTTTTGTAACTTCGGTGTCTGGTCGTCCGTGGCTTCGTCTGCTCAGTAAAAGTATGTCTACCATTTTTCATAAAAACATTTCTGTCAACCTTACCAGAACATTTCATATCGACATGATGTTAAAGCACGTTTGTGTTAAAGTTATTGAAATGTGTCGTTTATTATAGCGACAGTGGTTACCGTCCCCTCTTTTTTTTTTTTTTTTTTAACTCCCCTGTGTGTGTCTGGTAGCCTAATATAGCTATTAACAGCCTTCTGTCCTTCATATTTCATCAGATGATGCGCAAAAAGCGACGCTCCTCCGTGGATAAAGGAGAGGGAGCTCCTGCAGCACCTAGTAAGTTTAAAACGTGTATGTGTATAAGGCATGTTTCTCCATGTATTCCCAAAAAATTCATCAGTCTTGGGAGCTAAGTAGCACCTATGTTGACACAGTTTCCCGCGAGAGAAGCTGTATAGCTGTTTTCTGTGATATTGTTTTTTAAGGTTTATATCTGCTTTCAGAAGTGAAGAAGAGTCGCAGCGCTGGTCGCCAGTCTAAGGAAGCTGCCCCAGAGGAGACCAGTCAGTGTGTGTTTGTTGACTTTGTCAGAGTGGCCGGTGTCACATTGAGACAGGGCGGCATGCCTAACGAGATAGGTAAACGCACTCAATTCAGTTTTGAAACAAAGCAGGGCTGTAAATGAAATGAGATGCTCACCTACATCTGGTCTTATCCCTCTCCAGGTGTTGACCAAGTAGTGTTTCAGAGACGAATACAGCAGCAAATTCAGAAGAGCCCCAGGTATCCTGGTGTGAGTATAAACCGTACAACAACCCTACAGTAAACACAAAAATACAACAAAAAACACGTTTTGCCCTAAGTTCCTACTTTTCATCTCTTAGATCATTCAAGAATTCATCACAGCACTGGAGTCATATATGGAGAACACTGACAGGTTTAGGAACTGCCTTCTTCCATGCATCCCACAGTCGTCTAATCGAGACTCCAGGTAAACATCCCATAAACAACCAATGAATTATAAGGCTACTTTTGACAGCTCCATAAATTATGGAGGACACAGCTAGAAGTTGGACTAAGCTAATAAAACTGATATGTTTTCATGTGTGCTGCAGTTCTGTCAGTTCATTCCAGGAAAGCCTGCTGCGGATGTTGTTGGGGATTGAAATGTTACAGGTGAGATTTTCTGTGATCACCTCTAAATGAAAACTGCATTTTCACAAGCACAGTCAAAATGAAAAGCAGTATGTATTAGTACAAATACACTACCACAAATCCCCAATCACCTGTCCTTTTTTTTAATAGACTTCCATCATTAACACCTTGCTTGAGAAGCTCCCTGAGTATATGTTAGATAGGTCAGTATTTCCTGACATTTTGATGTACTACACAATTTTTTGGTTTAAAATTTGGAATACTTTTAATGTCTTTAAAAAAAATCTAACTGTCTTCTCTACTCCATAGTACCAGCAATGGAGGAGTTAGTATCCCACGCATTATTATTAACCAACTCAAATGGCTAGACAGAGTTGTGGACACTAAGGTAATCATTTGTTTGATGACAGGTTTTGTTGCTTTTGTAATTGAAGGTGTGTCTGGCCTGTTGAGTTTGTCCTATAATCACATGTTTCTTCTTTTGTGCTTATTTATCTTCCTGCAGGATTTGGCGTCGAAGCTCATGGAGTTGGTGTCAGTAGCTCCGGCGGAGGTTCAGTGTGACATCATCACCAGTTTGCCAGAGATACTGGAAGACTCCCAGCACAATGATATAGCCAGGGAGCTCAAGTATGTACACTAAATCTCTAACACACATGTGCTGTGGTCAATCTGTGTTTTAAGGTTGCTGCTAATACCCCTCCTCTCTGCAGCTCTTTACTCCAGGAGAAGACTCAGTTGACCGTTCCCATCCTGGATGCCCTTTCTAGTCTTAACCTCGCATCTTCATTGCTGACAGAGGTAGTGTGGACATGCACATATAAACACACATGTGCACTGGTAGAAATGCGTTCTTACTTGTCGCTTCTCTGGCTTTTCAGGTCCGTGGAGCTGTTATGGCCACGCTGGCTGCTGTGCAGCTAGAGGACCTCCCCGTAGTGGTCAAGTTCATCCTGCACTCTGTGTCGGCCTCTGATGCATACGAGGTCAGAGTGGTCAAGCAATACAAAAAAATCCCCATACACACCATAATTTTACTAAATGAATGGATATGAGAAGTGGTTCCTTGTTTTTAGGTTGTCTGTAATCTTCGAAAAAAGCTGGAGCTTGAGCAATGCGTCCTTCCGCCTGTGCTGCAAGTCTCTCAGAGTCGTATGAATAGCAAAGCACCAGGCGGGTAAGATAACAATTAATTTATAGCCCAGTATCAAAACATGTGACACACCTGAAGTTTTGAAGTAATAAATGTGGTTTGTTGGTGATGTGATCCAGTTTTTGATGTTTTTGATGCAGGTCTGCCTCCGCGGCAGCAGCTGGCAGCAGCCAGGACAGCATCTCGTTGATACTGGACTGCATCAAGTCTGCAGTGCGATTCCAGAAAACCATTTCTGAGGCTTGGATCAAGGTATGAAATGAACTAATGTTCTTATGGCCCCTCACTTAACTGACTGAGTCAATTGCTTGTGTCAGTGACTTAAATGTACTTTCCCCCCTCTCTCTCTCTTTCTCTCTGTTTTTTTTTTAATAGGCCATAGAGTCTGTGGATGAGGTGGAGGGGCATAAGGTAAGTTCAGCATATTCCCAAAGAATGCTAACTGACGGCTTGGTCCCATTCTTAGGTCTATACACTGGTTCTCAAACAGAAGGGGGCCATGGGTCACCAGGTGAAAAATTCATGGCTGTATACATAAGAAGAAGTTGAATTAATGTAATTTATGCAGTTAAGCTGCTGATTTTGTATTTAGTGACAGATTTAAAACATTCTGGGGTGACGAGTGTGATTTTAGCTTCTGTATCATCAGAGTTTGAGAACCACGGGCATCCAAAAGTCTCCACTATTAGAAAGCTATTGGATAGTTACTTTTAACATTTCAAGCACATTTCTTCATAACATCTGGATAATTTTACAGAAATTAATTTCTCTTGCTTATCATAGTGACTTGTTTGAGTCCACCACCATGTGTACATGCACCTACTAGACCATGTTGTTACTCATCTTTACTGATGTCAACTGTCACAGTTGGATTATGGGAAACATTTTGAAGGAGGACATTTAGGAAGCCTGTTTATACACCACATTAAGGTTTTTAGGCATCTCTTTGTAATATTTCTGCTTTGCCATGTTAGGTCATGGATCTCCTGGTGCTGCTCATTCTTCACTCCACCAATGCCAACCAGAGCCGACGGGGGGCAGAAAGAGTGCTGAAGGTCAAAGTGAGAAACGGACTGATCCAAGAGGCTCTGTTACAGAGAACCTTCAGGGACTACGCTCAGGTGGGTCAGCCTGTAGAAATAGAAGCTTAAATATAAGAACAGTGCAGTTTTTTTATTGTTCTTCTTTTAGGTCATGCGAGGGTACTTCCCCTCCACCCTTGCTTTAGCTCAGAGTTTGGTACGCTCACCCGACCCCTGCGTGGTGCCTTTCGGAGGAAACATGTACCTACATGCCTTCACTGCGTTTGACTCTTACTGCCATCAGGTGAGTTTGAGAATAATTTGAATCATGCGTAAATGTTTCTAAATACAGATTCTTCTGAGTAATTCAACCCCGTGGTATTTTAATAGGAGGTGGTGGGCTCTCTCGTGACCCACGTGTGCAGTGGTGTGGGTGGAGAGGTGGACGTGGCTCTGGAGCTGCTCTGTGGTCTGGTTAACGAGAAACCCTCGGAAATGGCCATGTATGCTGTTTTTGTCAAGGTGACGAGGCGATCGAAACATTGTAGCTGCAAATCAAATATACAAAGCAAGCAGCGTGCGGATGATGGCTTTTCTTACCCAGCAGTGGTGTTTTTAAAATGTTTTTGGTTCTGATTGTAACCAGTCATGATATTTGACATAGGGAATCTTGGACTACATGGACAACCTCACTCCGCAGCAGATTCGAAGACTTTT
The DNA here is from genome assembly GCF_057381845.1 of Rhamphochromis longiceps. Taxonomy (NCBI): domain Eukaryota; kingdom Metazoa; phylum Chordata; class Actinopteri; order Cichliformes; family Cichlidae; genus Rhamphochromis; species Rhamphochromis longiceps. The sequence continues at coordinate 21,165,159 of NC_140561.1, forward strand.
CCACCTTCTGAGCAAACTGGCCTTTGGACAGAAGCAAGGATCTCACATTCAGGTGCAAAATCACGCATTCGGGGGATCCAGATATTGGACAGCCCAGCCTTGGACACTTTTTCTGCTTTTTTTTATTTTTTACTGTCCCTCATCTACTGACCTGTGTTCTTCTGTTTTATTCCAAACAGGATGATATGCACATAGTGATCCGCAAACAGCTCTCCAGCACTGTGCCCAAGTACAAGCGCATTGGCATCATTGGTGCTGTGATGATTGTAGGCAGCATGGGGGCTTTCAGGTAAAAACTTGTTTGGCAAACATTAGATAAGCATCTTGTTTACTCTGTGATTTAATTTTTCGGTGTCATCAGCAGACTCTGTCCCTAACCTCTTTTGTCTGTTCCAGGTCCAAAGCGAAGGAATCGCAGAGCAGGTCGCTGTCCCAGGAGACAATCAGACAGGTACGTATTAGCCATTAAAACAAGTGGTGCTAATGATTTTTTTTATTGATTACTCTTTAAAATCTCATTATTCTTTTATCTTTGCCACATCTTTGCCTGTTTTATTTAAGATAACAGTGTTTGATCAGCTAGTATTTAAATATATGGTGTATCTACATTGTAAAAACTTCAGAACCTTTCAAACTTTGGACCCTTTCATTTTGGTTGAACCAGTATTTTTTTTTTCCTTTGAAGTCTGTCACAGATCTCCAGTTATGTTTGTTTTTCCCGCTGCAGGTGACGGCTCTGTTGGAGCTGGTGAAGTCGAGCAGTGAAAGCTCACCTGAGGCTGCAGCTCTTTATTATGATGAACTGGCCAACCTGATTTTGAGCTCTACTCTGGACCCACAGGTCCAGGTATGTTTTAGAAACTCACAAAAACGTCTCTCTTATTCTGCAATATGTAGAATATCTCGCTCTTGCTGCTTAAGAGGCTTTCTCAAATGCAGTTTGTCATGTTGTACTGAAGGCAAACTGGAGGCTACATTTACTGTCTCATCATGAGGTCCAAAGTAGCATTATGTGAAGCTATAGGTGTTAGCTGGTCAACATTCTAGCGTTAGTGCAGCGGTCCCCAACCTTTTTTGCGCCACGGACCGGTTTATGCCCAACAATATTTTCATGGACCGGCCTTTAAGGTGTCGCGGATAAATACAACAAAATAAAACTAGTACCGGTACCGAAAAAAAGAAAATTTATTCATAACACACGTGAAAAGACCAAGGAAAACCGAGTAAACGATAAAAACGATAACAAAATAACGCTGAAAACCGATTAAAAACCCTGAAAACTATACATTTCACACCTGAGCCTCAACTCTCGTGGCCCGGTACCAAACGACTCACGGACCGGTACCGGTCCGAGGCCCGGGGGTTGGGGACCGCTGCGTTAGTGGATATGATTACAAAGATGTCTTTGCTCAGACATAACTTTTAATTATTTTCTTTCTTTGTGGTAGTTTCTATTTCTTTTTAAAACTGTTTTTATACATTAATAACTGTACGCATTAAACTTTAAAGTAAAAACTGATTGTACTGTACTTTGTAAGATGAAACCTTCCTGTTATTTTCTTTATTCTTCTAGGACATGATTGGAAAAAGTGTCCTTCAAGACTTTGAGGATGACTTTGTAGTGGACCTGGGCCCGGAAATATCAGGGTCAGTGATGATGACGTAGTAACTGTTTTCAGCATACTGAGTTATATTTTTATATAATTGGTATCACTGAGCCGCCCTGTTTTTTGTCTTTTTTCAGGTCCTTTCCCTTTCCGGCCCGTGCAATGTACAAATTGTATGAAGATGAGGAGCAGGGAGGCATTGCTATCAACCTGATGCCTCTACTGGCCAAAGACATCCAAAACAAAGGAGATTTGCAAAATCAAGTCAATAAGGCACATAAGTGAGTCGTCCCCATGATAAGAGAATGCTAAATCAATAATCTGTTTTGCTCATTGTATTTACTGTATTTGATATTTCCTGTTTGTTGTATCTGTGGGAGCAGGCGAGTGTCTTCTCTGTGTTTGTCCCCATTTTTCCGTCTCCTGAGGTTGTGTGTGGAGAAGCGGCATCAGGGAGACTTGGAGGAAATTGACGGCCTTCTGGGTGAGGAAGAAGGAGTGACGAATACTTTTTGGAAACCGGTGTGGTACTGTGGCTATAAAGCAGTTTATGCTTATGTGTTTATGTGCTTCATTACAGGGTGCCCTCTGATCCTAACAGACATGGACGTAGTAGAGAAAGTTGAGAGCTTGTCAAAAGCTGAGAGGGAGTTCCTCTGTACTTTGCTCTTTCACACCATCAATTGGTTCAGAGAGGTAACTGCATGTTAATGTCAGTTTACTTATTTGGAAAAGACAAGATGTGTGACTGAAGCCCCAGCCACACAGCAACACTTTTCCCCTAGTGGCTGGTCTCTAGGCCTGCGTGACTGTCGCCTAAAGCTGTGTGTGTTTTTCCACAGGTGGTAAATGCATTCTGTACACAAAAAGACACAGATATGAAGATGAGAGTACTGACTCGCCTGCAGAACATCACTTATTTTCAGACACTGTTGGAGAGAGCTCTGGCAGGTGTGTTTTTGATCCAACAATAAAAGGACTTAGAACCCCTCTTTTCTGCCCTGCAGTGTCAGTTTTACTAACAATTTACTTTATTTTGACTTTCAGGAACACCTGGCTATGTGCCACCTATTGCTAATTTTGATGGAGACAGTACAGATGGGATTGTACCTAATTCCACTGTTCCTGTGAATAAGATAAAGAAAGGTGAGTCCACCTGTAACAGGATATTTTAGCCTACGTTGTTTATATGCTTCTGTTATGTGTATGTTAGTTATACATAATAACATTGACCTCGTTATGCTATTTAGATGGCACAGGAAAGAAAAGGAAGGCCTCTGGTAAGAATTCTTCAGAAAGCAGCTCACAGGCTGAAGAGGCGACAGAAGCAGATGAAACTCAGCAGGTAAACATCTCACAAAGTCGACCCTCTCATGTGTTTGTTTAAAGCAAAACAAACTAAAACATGAACTTGCTTGTGATCAAGGAGCAGCCAGAAAAGGAGAAGGTAAAGGAGATCCGGCCAGGTGTCAGCCTGGCGTCCTACAGACCGTTTTTTAGGGAGCTCGACATGGAGGTGCTTAGCGTTCTGCAGTGTGGGCTGCTGTCACGCTCGCTGCTGGACTCTGAGCTCCACACAAAGGTAAATAAGCGTTTTTGGAAACGTGTGCTGCTTAAATGTATTTTACAACTATACCGTATGCACCATTTGAATCAAGCTAATGTTTTTGCATTGCTAAGGTGCGAGAGGAGGTTCTGCTGGGCCCTGCTGAGCTCGTCTTCCTCCTGGAGGATATGCTTCGCAAATTAGAGTTTAGTCTAACAGCTGCCCCGGCCAAAAGAGCTCCATTCCTCAAGGTGTGGAAAAAAGCATAGCAACAGTAGTAACGAGCATTATGGAGCAATGTTAGAGAAAACAAATACTCTGTCACAATAAACACTGCTCATTTTAGGTTAACATTTCATATATTGTAGCAGGAATTCTAGTCACAGATGGAGCAATTTATTTAGACCAAATTAATTTAAGCCTGTTTGTCCTCGAAACTCAATAGTTTCATACAGTATAAATTTAATAATTTAACTGTAATTATTGAACTATGTTCCTGTGTAGGGAAGAACTGATAAGAGTGTGGGCTTCTCCCACCTCCAGCAAAGGAGCTCTAAGGATATTGCCTCTTGTTGTGTCCAACTTATGCCTGCTCTCTGCTCACACCTGGAGAACTGCCACAACCACTTCCAGGTATCGAATCATTAAATGTCTTGACTTCAGATGGGAAATCACGTTTTTAAGAAATTCTCACACATGCTTTCGCTCTTTCACAGATTATGCTATCTGAAAACAACGGCGTTGTTGATGGACCTGCAACAGATGTGGAGGAATACCAGTTAATGTCTTCAGCCTATCAGCTGCTCCTGCAGGTCCTGAACACTACCTTCAGCTGGTAAGGAGAAACAGCAGCACTGATGTTTACCTCAGAAGACATCTAGAGCAGTGTGCCTTGAGAAGTGTTTGCCTCAGTCTGACTGGTGTTGGGTTTTATGTGATATATATGTGCATCTCTCAGGTCTGGGTTTAGTCAACCAGCACAGAAGAGCTTACTGAAGAAGGCTCTGGGATTTTTTGCTGGACGACTCAAAGAGGGAGGTGCTGAGCTGACTCTGGAGCAGCTTGTGAAGTGAGTGGTTAAGTTTTAAGACTCTGCTAGAGGACACTTCTCTAAATAGTTTGATTTGTTTTTTTCATCTCTCACTAAGAAGTCTTATTTCTGCGGTAGATTGTTACATGCACATGCTTACATGTTACACGCTTACATGTAAAAAAAAAAAAAAAAGATTTGATATCCAGGGACCAAGCTATTGTTGACAGAATGCTCCCCACGAAACTCTTTCTCTCTCTTCTTCTTCCTCTGTTTTTATTTTAGACATTTCTGATATTTGTGTTTCATAACATAATAAATGCATTTGTTTTCTCTGTTTTGTTTTTTAGACACAGTTTTGAATATCTGCTCAACTTCCGCAGCACAGTGCCAAATCTCAGCATAGCTCTGTGTCTCTCTCAGCTTCTCTCCACTGTGTCAGAGAAAGGAGGAAATCCTGCCGCTTACAGAGAGCAGACTGGTTGGGCTAATACGATGCCTCATTTTAATTCACTTGAATTATTTTCAAAGAGTGTGTGAGGACCTGATTTATTTATTTTTCTTGGTTTAGCGTCCCTTGCACGGCGTTTCTTGAACCAGGACTGGGTGACGGCCAGTGGCGAGAAGGAGCGAGGCACCAAATTCAATGAAGCACTTCACACTCTCCTGAGGTACGTCTGCATTTTTTGTGGCCCTCTAGTGCAAATGTAAACTCAAATGAAAGCAGCTAAAAGTCTTGAGTATACACTGACTGGTCACTTTATTAGGTACACCGTGCTAGTACTGGGTTAGACGTCATTCAAGCACAGATTCACCAAGGTTGCTGGAAACATTCCTCAGAGATTTTGGTCTATATTGACACAATATATCACACAGCTCCTGCAGATTTGTTGGCTACAATCTCCTGTTCCATCACATCCCAGAGATGCACTTTTGGATGGGATCTGGTGATTGTGGAAGCCAGGTCATGTTAAAGAAACCACTTTGACTGGTCATTTACTTCATGTCTTCCCCCTGATCTTTCTTCCAGCTTTCTTGATTTCTATCCACTGTAAAACCCCAAAAATATATTTTAAGAAAAGAAACCACATTCATGTTGTTCCAGCTTTGATTGCTTACAGTATGGGAAGGGCTCGGATAGACTGTGGTGTTTAAAGATGCTCATTTGGTACTAAGGGACCCCCCAAAAATGTCTCCCACTCCATAACAACACAACCATAACCCTGAAACATTGACGCAAAACAGGATGGATCCATGCGTTCATGTTGTTTACACCAGATTCTGACTCTGCTATCCAAATGTTGCAGTAAAAATCTTGAAACATCAGATGAGGGAACATTCTTCCAATCTTCTGTTTCCTAATTTTGCTGATCCTGTGCAAATTGCTGATCTGCCTCATACCTTGATTGTAACAAGTGGTTATTTGATTTATTGTTGACTTCCTTCAAACTCATAGAGAGCTTGCTGTTCTCTGTTGACTGGTGACATCTAGAAAGTTGTTTCGACCATGTCTGCAAGCCTAAACGCGTTTAGTTGCCATGCTTTGGGCTGATTGGATATTTGCACTAACCAGCAGTTGAGCCGGTGTACCTAACAAAGCAGCCGGTGAGTGCATATAAATATATCACCAGTAGGCGATAAAAAATTAAGTACATCACACATCAGTGTCAAATTTAGTCTAAGGTAATTCAGAAATCAGAATCACGATCTTTTTATCTTGCAATATCTTTTTCTTCGGCTGCCTCTGTAGCATCTATCTGGAACATGTTGATGATATTCTAAAGGCAGTGGAGGAAATAGCTGCTCAAGGAATCCCAGAGCTCATCAATGCATCAAAAGATGAGAGCTCTGCTTCCTGGCCCACTCTCAGCAGGTAGGTCTCTACCATGAGCTCTTGATTCTCAGTCATACTGGAGTCAACTCTGGTGATTGTACTGTTGGTTAAGCTGTTAGATTAAGATCTGAGTCTTTGGTTTTCTCTCTTTCATCAGGCAGACATTCCTGGTGTTCTACAAAGTCTTGATGGCAGAGCTTGAGAAAGCTGTTCGCAAGATTCCTGCTAGCAAAATGAGTGACAACACTGAGGTCAGCCACTAGGTGTCACACTGTCCAGCATGTTCTCCTTTATGTAAATCACAGTAGTCAGACCCATAAACTCAGAAAGTCATGTATGCCTTTCTTCTAGGCTCAGAGTGAGAAACTGCTGACATGGAATCTGGCTGTCAGGGACTTTCACATCCTGGTCAACCTGGTTAAGGTATAACATATAAACTGACTGACTGCTGACCTTTAGCTAAGTATATGGTCACGGTACTGTTGGAAAAGTGATTAGAATGAATGATATTTAAAAAGGGAGTTAATATCCATTCCATGTCACGTGTGTGTTTTTGTCCTTGCAGGTTTTTGATTCTCGGCCCGTTCTCAACGTGTGCTTAAAGGTGAGTGGGTTCTGCATGCTGACTATGATCTCACCTTCACTAACTGTTCAACGTTTTCCTTAACTGGTTTGAATCTTGTATTTGATAGTATGGCCGCCTTTTCCTGGAGTCTTTCCTGAAGTTGGGAATGCCGCTATTGGACTACAGTTTCAAAAGGCACAAGGTAGTTATGAAGCCACTTCACAGCTGTCGGTGTACTTTCATGTCAGATCTCCCACCCCCGTCACATGCACACTACACAGTGTCATGTTTACTAAAACTCTCAATGGTTCTGTAGGAGAGTATACCCTAACCATGATTTTATATACTGGCAAAATAATAAAAACACCATCAGCGTAGTAATCTAATTAACTTTACCCCACCGTCAGCTTGAGGATTGCATACAATGAACCTGAGCGGCTCTGCTGGCTAGCTATATGATAAGACCATTTTAAGCCAAGGATCTTTCCCTATGTTATTTTCTGCAAAGAAAAGTTTATATATCAGCACATATTGGAAAATATTTGTCCATGAACCTGTAATAGACATGGCGATGCTTGTATCTTTCAAGGAGGACGTCCAGAGTTTGCTGAAGACCTTCCAGCTCAGCACTCGGCAGCTTCATCACATGTGTGGACATTCTAAGGTAATTTGATTATTTCTGTTAAATTCAAGAAAGAACCGAGTCTGTGTAGTGTTCACCTTTATCCTCGGGATTTCTTTAACTGATTATAATACATTGGTGCTCAGATGCATCAGGATACCAGCTTGACCAACCACGTGCCAGCCTTGAAGAAGAGCCTCGAGCTGTTTGTATACAGAGTGAAGGCCATGCTGACGCTCAACAACTGTCAGGAGGCCTTTTGGATGGGTAATCTGAAGAATCGCAACCTGAAGGTAAAATATTATTTAACATTATTGTTTTAATTCCTAATACATTTTAAATCATTAACTTAAAAGAATATGATTTACCCTGCAGGGGGAAGAGATTCTTTCTCAGAGGTCACAAGAAGAAGATGATGATGATGAGGAGGAGGAGGAGCAGCAGCCAGAGCGTTCACCACCTCCACAGGAGCAGTCAGAAGATGAGGTAATTGTAATTTCTTGTAAAAGATAAAACATGAATTGGGCCGACACTCCAAAGGCTTTTTGCAGTTTAGACGTTTGTTGCCTATACACTCACACCCTTTGTTAGGTACACCAGTTTCACGGGCTCAGTTAAATTGAACAATGGAAGATTGGAAAAACATTGCTGATGAGTCTTGATTTCAAATGCAACATTTAGATGGTAGGGTCTCTCTTTGGTGTCGACAAAATGAAAAGTATGGATCCATTTTGCCTTATATTAGCAGTTCAGGCTGCTCGTGGTGTTTTAAGCATCTTAGTACCAACTGAACGTTGTTTAAAAATCACAGCCTGCTTGACTATTACTGCTGACCATCATCATAAAGAGATGGACATGGTCAACAGCAATACTCGAGCAGGATAATGTGCCAAATCACAAAACTGATTTCCTGAACCATAATAATGAAGTCACTGCACCCAAATAGTCTCCACAGACACCAAATCTCAGTTCAATAGAGCACCTTTAAAAGAGAAATAGATTTTTGTATCATGGATGTGCAGCCAACAAATCTGCAGCAGCTGTGTGATGCTGTCATGCCAATATGGACCACAATCTCTGAGAAATGTGCAGCACCTTGAGTTCAATGTATTAGTAAGGTGTACCTAATAAAGTGGGCAGTGGTGTATATATATTACAATTTGTTGTTTGTTTTTGAATAGTTATTAAACAAAAAAAAAAGTTTTTGGCATCTGAAAACTGGTTAAAATAAAATACAAAATAAGCCCCTCCCCCCTCCAATGCACTATACTTACTTTTAGAAGTATTAACTGGTCGGTTCAACAGCTTCAACAGACAGTTGAAGCTGTAGAGCAGTGGGGCCGATAAGATAACTGTCATTCTCTAGCAGGCTAAAAATTAGTGGCTGAGACAGTCAAAGGAGCTTGCAAAGAAAAGCGTCTGGACTTCTTTAAGTTGCTTGAAGACGTTTCACCTCTCATCCGAGAAGCTTCTTCAGTTCTAAGGTCAAATGGTGGTCAAATGGTTAGAACTGAAGAAGCTTCTCGGATGAGAGGTGAAACGTCTTCAAGCAACTTAAAGAAGTCCAGACGCTTTTCTTTGCAAGCTCCTTTGACTACGATGACCTGGATGACTGAGAACCTTCACAGACAGTGGCTGAGACAGTTAACAGGGAAGCGGTGTACTGTATAACTATGTAACTCTTTCTTACATATAGTCACTGTATTTATTCTCTACCATTAATGCTGTTTCATGCATGCGTGTTCACAAATAGTCATGTTTACCATGTGTGTGCTGTTATTGTGTGCAGGCCCAGGAGAGTGACTCTGAGGGAATTAAAAAGGTTAACAGGGTGGAGAATGTAGACCAGGAGGATACTTCAGATGACTCTGAGTAATACGTCTTTACTGACATAATAATAAATGTTTGAATCTTCCTATTTTCATTTTGTTTCTATTTACAGGTGAACACATCTCATTACTGTTAATCCTATTAAATAAGTTATCACACTAGGGCACAGTGTTAAAAAAAGTGTTACATTTGAAAGTGGTGGATGAATATGTCATTCATATGTTATATTTTAAAATGCTTACCAATTTAACGATTCCGATAAAATACCTTGTTTATCAGCTTTGAAACTGTAAAAAAAAATAAAAAATAAAAATGATTTTGATTGTTTCATTTAATTTTCAAGACCTCTCTTTTCCAGATCTTGTATAAAATGGTATGTCCTGTCATTAGTTTAATATCACCATAATAATGTAGTGTTTTGACACGCTCTGTCATTTGAGGCAATGTTAGAGAACTTGCGTTTTTTTCTTTGTATTGTAAGCCTGGGAAAATCACATCACAGTGCTCAGGCTCAACAAATCCTGTAATGAGGGACAGCACTGATTAGTGTAAGCTCTAAAGGAAAGGAAACAATATATATTTGATACTTTAAGGTCCTGGAGACTCATTTATGAGCATTTAATAACAGCGCTTGATGGTTAAAATTCTACATTAGAGTAAAAAACAACAACTCTTAAATAGTGCCATTCCTTATGTACTATGGATCTCTAGCTATGAACAGTGAATCATAGTTTTTGCTTTTGCTGATATAAAAGCACAGGATTTCACATTAAAGTTGTATTACATGATAATTAAAGAAATATGACGTGACAGCTTTGGGGAAAGTTTCACCTCACAAAGAACAGATGCTGCTTTGAATGAATGTATAAGAGTTTTCTGCTCCTGAAACTTAAAGTATTGGATTTTCTTTTTTGCAGGGTTATTATAGAGTTTTTATTGATAATACATTATGGCTTGAATGCTGTTAAAATACCTGAGGAGGAGAGAAATCCTCTACAGGTCCAATGCACAATTTATTATTTAACACATCACCAAGGAAATTGAAATAGTGCCTTTGTGCTAGTTTTATTGTGTCTATTCCGTGTAGTTTAAAACTAACATTTTTATTTCAGTAGATAGTAGCACACATTTCTATGTAGCAGCCTTTATTTCAGCAATGTTGATCATATATCGTAATGCACTATATCACAAAATTTCCATCAGCAGCACTTGAAAACAGCATGAGACAGGTACACAAAATATGTTTGCTGAAATATAATCAGCATTTCTCTGCTTATAATCATGAATCTAGTAAATTAATAAAATTAGGAACAAAAAGAGTTAGCAAACAGGATGTGATGTGAACAGTACGTGATAAATTAGATGCTTTCCAAAATGCAGCTGACTGAAATGGAACAATACACCAAAACTGGCTGCAGCACATTGATCTGCCAAACAATGATAACTTGTCACACTTCATACTCATGATCTAAGTGGTTTAGAGCTGATAGCACTGAGGAGATTAAACATGGTTTGTGTCTCTGGTCCCAGGAACTAAATAAGCATTGAGGACCTCTAATCTGATGGTGAGTGTACACATCATCTTGTGTTGTTTCTGGTAGTTTTCTGTGAAAAGCAGGAAAATAGTGCATCTGTTTTTTTTTTGTTTTTGTTTTCTGCCACGCCGCTCCTGTCCCAAATAGTACTCCAGACTTGTTCTGGTATGCCTGCGCATACTGTAATGATAATATCCACCAAATTCTGCTTACATGTATTTTTTTATATGAGTATTTTTGAATTTACACCGTTACCTGAACGTTGTCACACTATAAAGCAGTAATGTTTGATTTCAGTTTTTTATTTATCAATTTATTTATTTATTTTTAGACTTGTTCATATTAATGGAAAGGGGGTGCTATTGAAAATAATGAGTATTTCTTTGCGTCCAAGCCGGATTTTCGAAGCTCAGTAGGAGTAATATTCATTTAGTATTACGTGTTATACGGTTATTTGCTATTTTACCGACGTAATTTACAAAAAACCAACAAGTCCTTTAAATAAAACATAAACGCCTCCCCCCGAGGTGAATAAGCTTGGTCTGACCGGGAAGCGTGTACCTTTGTTTGGGGAAATAACTAGCTTTCCGCTGTGCTTGGACTTTGTGTAGCTATTTCGGCTTAAAAAACAACAACAATTCAGCACTGACTTTTGAATAGTCCCGATTCTTGTGCCGTGTTATTTGAGCCATTAGGACGACAGCGTCGGTGCGAGAGTGACCCGAAGGAGGACGTTTAGCACCAGATTTTGCAGTGTCTGCAGCTATTGTACCGCCTTGAGAGACCATGTCCGATTTGTTTCTGCTGCTGCTGATAATTGTCCTTCTGCTGTGTTTGGTTGTGACGGTGGGGAGCTTACTGCTGTACGCGGGGGTCCTGTCAGACATTGTCATTAAGACTGGACCGCCGCCAATTAGAAATGTCACCATTGCTTATAAGTTTAAAGAGGGACCATACAAGGACTGCGGTGCAGCCTACACTGAGAGCTGCAGCATTGGGCCAAAGCTGAACGCCATCGGTGTCTTCTACGATGACCCCAAGCAGGTGAGACCGTGAGACGTAGCACCTGTTACCGTAATGTTTAACTACACAGCACTGAAGGTGTATTTACATTTGACCCCGTGACATAACATCGAAATCCAATGTACTCTGTTAGCAGATAAGATATTGCAGCCAGTAAGATATACTGACCTGCAGAGTGTCCTAAAGGTCACTCAAAGGCTCACAATGTATATTGAAAACTTAGACTGTTGCATCATTTAACATTGAGCTGTGATTGTCTGTGTAGTGGACTTAACAATACCCCTGAAAAAAAAAAAGTAAACTATGACCATGGCTTCAATAAGTGCTGGTTATTTTCTTGATAAATTGTCTTTTTATAATGTGTTAGTAAGTAAAACATTTCGCACGCAAAACAAAGCAGCACAGATCAGATATATAGCATCCATGCAGTATAAGAGACTCCTCTAAGGCTGACTAAAACCTGTGTTACAAAACTTTCCAGTAAGAAAGTCTTCTAAGTTTAATTTTATCACACAAAAAACTCCTTCCTTTAATGAACAAATATACATGTTAGCATTTGATAAAGATTGCCTTTATATTTAAAAGTATTGTCAGTATGTGTAGCATTATTGTATTGTCTCTAAAGTCACCTCACAATTTCCCAGCAGCTACAGTTACATCTTTAATTGAATTCATTTCTCCATGCAGTATCCTGTCATTGGAAAGTGCTTATGTTGGCATTTTTTGCTTTAAATGTAAATGCATTTGTATTTAAATATAAATACATGTATTTTACTAAAGCTATGAAACATCGGCTAAGTTGTTAAGTGGCCACTGATCCCTTTTGGATAATAAAAAAATCTTTTTGCTCTAAATACTGTTTATTCATATTTTTTCATGGCACTGAACTGCGTGAGCAGATTTATTTCAGTGTCATTTACTGTGTGTAGCTCAGTGGCTTTTATATACAAGCTGTCTTTTAAAGTAACTGAGCTTGAATGATGAAACCAGTCGGCTATTCATTGCCACGTTGCACTGTTGATATTGTTTCCCCACTCATCTGTGGCTCCAAGGCACTTTGGCATTTGCCTGTTTCTGACTCAGAAATGGTAACCAGACTCCTGACTATAAGGGCAAACACAGCCTCTTCACATGTGTCTAGGAAAAGCTGACAGATGTCTGAAAATGTAGCGGGTTCTGCTGTAGCCTAAATGAATTATATTACAGTCACAATCCAGATAAAAGAAGCAATGAATATCCTTTTGTCAGATGGATCCAGATCCAAATTTTGCATAACCGGGTCATTCCTCAGCTGAGAACTGCGGTTATTTCCTGCTTTCATTCTACATACTGCTGGGCATCACGAGTTGTGTTTTTAGTCAACAAAAAGAGTCTGTTCAATAGCTGATGGGAGTGTTCATTGAGTTCCCAGCTGGTATGGGAGCAGCACAAACACTGTGCAGTTTGATGAAATTTCACAGTTGCAAGTTATTTTCTATATATAGCTTAGTCGTTGACTTAAAAAAAAACCTAACACTTAGGCTCTGTTTGCTTATATTGCATCAGTCCTTCTGACACAGGGTAACGAAGGTGAGTGTACATTGTTGGACGAGCTGACCTAGCTGACAAACAGTGTGGCAAAATAGAGGCATTTGACACAACTTCAGTCTATGTGGTGGTCAAGGAGCAGTGTCATGTGTGTAAGAGTTTCAGAATTTCTATATGGCCAGATCACAATTCGGTTCCCTTTATAGAATAAAGAATGTGACACAACAGCATAACTGTCTGTATTTCTGCTTACACCCACTGTTTTCTCTGTCTTTTTTTAACTGAAGTCTTTTAGTAGAAGCTCTGACTGTGAGTCATGCCAGTGGAAAGTTCTGGGTAAAGACTAATTGAAGAGCTTTTAAAACTTTTTTGCTGGAGTTTGTGGAGAGTCTGGCTCATAGGGTGTCTACAGAACACACAGATTACTATATAGATCGCATGACTCTTGCAACTGGAAAAAAGCAGTGTGATGAGGAATTAGGCTTTACTGGGGTAAAGTAAGTAGGCAAGTATTTGAACTTAACTGACAGGTTTGAGGTTCTTAGTGCAAATTTTCAATCCCTTTTTGACCTGACTCTTTGTCAACCCACGGCTCTTCACTGTTTTCAAAGTGACATGACATTCTGATTACTCCCCACCATCCGCAGGAGTAAACATAAATTGCAAAAGTGCCACATGGCTTAACTTTTGCTGAAAATTTTACTTAACACTAATGTTAAAAAAAAGTTTTTCAAACAGGACTCTAAATTGTAATGCAGTAAATCTGCGTGAAGAGATACAGTTTTTATGTGATCAGATTTGTTTTACTGCTTTTTTATTGCATGAGTTTTATTAGCTGTTACAGCTAGCTGTTTAGACTTTACTTAAGGAAACTATTTACGCCTGCAGTCATGTGAAAAGAAAATGTTCACAGGACTCTGCAGTCACCCTTAATTCTTCCTAAGGAATTAAGATGGTAAATTAGCAGCCAGGTGATGCTCATTAAAAGCAATGGATTAACTGATCATCAGGAAGTGCGAGCACCTCCAAAAAAAGCAGGACTTTTGACAGTTTGCCGCTGTGGAGTCTTCAGGTGTGTGTTAGCACCGTGCCAAAGAGGAAAAACATGAGCAATGACCTTAGAGAAGCAGTTGTTGCTGTCCATCAACCTGGAAACAATTAAAAGGCTATTTCCAAATAATTTGAAGTCCATCATTTTACATTGAGAAATATTATTCACTAGTGGAGAACATTCAACTCTTCACAGGAGTTGACACCAGTGTCAGACCATGCAATGCTCACAGAAATTCTAAAAACAAATCCAAGAGCTACAGGCTTCAGTGAGCATGTTAAATATTAAAGATCATGACAACACAATTAGAAAAAGACTGAACAAGTATGGCCTGTTCGGGAGGGGGAAAAGACTCTTCTCTTTAAAAAGAGCATGTCAGCGCAGTTTAAGTTCAGAACAAATCACACGACTTCTTAATGTCCTTTGGAAAGACCAGAGTGGAGATGTTTGGCCATGTTTGGGGAAAACCAAAAATAGCATATAAGCTCAAATAAACTTTTAAGAATGCTTTACCAAAGTATTCTTAAAAGTGTCAAATGTGAGAACACTGGTCCAGCAGCTTGGCCAAAACTGAGTCGTGTAGCAGGACAATGATCCTGAGCACAGCAGAATACTGAAAATAAAAGAATCAAGGTCCTGCAATGACCAGATCAAAGTCCAGATGCTCCAGATTTAAGACTCACAAACCTCAATTAACTAAAGAAGAATTAACTTGATTAGCTTTAACGAATATTGAGCTAAAATTCCTCCACAACAATGTGAGTGACTGGTAAAGTCATACAGAAAACGATTACTTTAAATTATTGCTGCTAAAAGTGGTTCTACAAGCTACAGGACTTATTTTTTGACAGGGCTGCACTTCCTGTGCAAACTTTCTCTTTCACTTGACTACAACTCTTATTTTCCTTTTGATAGCATGGCCTTACATTATAAGTTATAATAAGTTGGCTTTAAAACAAATGTGCTTGAACACATTCTCATTATGAGTATGCTATACCTAAATTACTAGTAATATAAAGTCAAAAAACATACTGTGCAAAAGGAACAGTATGTTAAGTTTACTTATTTTTATATTTAATACAGATTATTATTTGTTTAACTAGCTTGAAATTATTTTTTTGTTGTAATTTGTGTGTGTCGTGTACTGCATAGCTGCCATAACAGTGCTTTAATGAATATTTCAATAGTAATGTTGAGCGTGAAAACAGGCTGGAAGTCATCAGTGGCTAATGTCTTGGGTTTAGCTTTTGCTAACAGCAAGCCACCACGAGCTTAAGACACACAGACCTTAAAAGCCACCGCACGCATTCGCAAGAATGAAACTATGTACTTATCTGTGTGAAACTGTCAAGGCTCTAAGGGGTTTTCCTGACTCAGAATGGATCTTTGGGCGTTAAGCATAACTGGCCCGCATTCAGAGAAGGCAGTGAATCTGTTACCTTATTCAAAATATGCTGTTTCATAGTTTCGTGTTATATCAGGCCATTAGATTAAAAAATGTCTATCATGCTTGAGTTAATTAAAATCACATTTAATATAACTTGTTAAATGATTAAAGTGCTGGTAAGTAAACTTCACTTCCCCCATCCGCCACCATCAAAAAGAACAATACATAAAGCTCAATGCACTAATTAATATTAAGTCATTTTGGGGTTTTACAGTAGAGGTAGTCCAAAGTGTTGGACTACCTTTGACAATGGCATAAGTCAAAATTGCATACTGCAGAACAAGTAAAAGGCAAGTCATTATTTTAAGGAAAAATGAATACCTGAATTTCTTTATTCAGCAAAGCTGTTTAATATACATTTAAATTGTGCAATAAATGTATGTTTACATGTAAAAAACAGGAGAAGACCACATCTGGAATATGATAATAAAGAGGATAGTCTGGAGCACAGCTGAGATGCAGAATCTTATAATGTTATGCAGTTACCTGACACTCCTTAGTTAAATCAGTAAGAAGGTATTTTAAACTATGCAGTATTTACTTTGATTGTTATCTCCTATCTACTATGTACTGAACGTGCTAAGCTGCACACTGACGGACTCTAGATGGCACTATTAGCGTTGAAATTGAGTTTGTGTGGGAGGAAGGTGCTTCCTCAAAACCACAATTGATCTTTATACTCAATTTATTATAATGGCATAAGTAGTGTGACTCAGCCCAGCCTCTTAGTATTCATTCAGTCAAAATGAGTTTCATCAAATTAAAATAAAATTGGATTTCATACCTGCTTGAGTGGCTGGTCACCATGACACATTACTCCAGTGGTTTTCACTCCTGGCTCTCTATTCCAGGGCATGGCTGGTTTTTCGATGATTCTTCTGCATTCACCTTGCATTCAGATTGAAATACGGTGGCTGTTTAATGACGATGATGAAAGCTAGAAGGGGTCTGTGCCCTGAAAATGTGGATTCAAAACTGACTACGTAAAATAGAGGGCTTCTGTTATAGCAGTGGAATATATTCAGTTGTATATGTGGCAAGTCAGAAGGCTCTTTGACTGTATATTAAAGACATCTCTGTTGCTTATTTATGTCTATACAGTTGTTTGCTTGGTCTTATAATTACCTTAACTTATTATTGCAACAAACCTGAAGGATTGAACCTCAAATTTCAAAATAATCGTTTGGCTCTCAGGTGTCAGTCAGCTGCACAGTGACCCTACACGGCTTGACAATCGAAGGCAGAGAGCTCCCTCGGGATCTCCTGTAATAGAGCTTTGACATAAACTCCATGACGCGATCCCAGATTGGATAAGTACAGACTAAATCACTGGATTTTGTAGTTGTAGCCCTTTCTTGTGTTGTAGCATGAAAGCGAGTAAAGAATCTACAAGCAGGCTGCCTGTCTGCAAGAAATCTCCAGAGCAGAATTCATTAACAAGAGTGGGCAGCAGTGAGTGCTCCGAGGCCAACGTGTCATGAAGGATAAAGCAGTAAACTACCGGAGGTACTTACAGTTACCAGAAGTAGTTTACTGAGGGACAACTGCGTGCAATTTCACTCCTTCAGTCAAATTAGTGTACAGTACAAATTTACGTCTCACTTTAAATATAATGGCATCTGACTATATGTAAAGGAGCTACATAGCAAATGCAACTGTCTGTGACACTCATAGCATGTTGTGTAAGCATTGAATCTCAAGTAGAGCTGCTATTTGGTTCATCCTCTGATCTGTTGAATTCCCACTTTGTTTTAGCTCTCCGAAGCAAACCAACTCATGGCTCCCCATGACAAGGAGGAGAAAATGAAATGTCATGTGTAGACATATATGGGAGTGGCAGTGAGAGGTGTGGAAGTGCCTTGGAAGAGGGGTATAAATTGGTAGTCTGACTCACCTTGAGAGCATTGCATTGCTCCAATTCATCAATCGGAATTTCAGATCAGAGCGCCGAGCATCGCTTCACTCCCAGTCAGATTTATTAGCATTTTAGTGCTGCTTGTCTGTCTGTCAACAGCAACAACATGAAAGAGGGGCTTCTGGCAAGGGGTTGCCACTTTTAAAGGTGGATATGAAACGAGAAATAAATACACTCATACCCTGGAGTCTGGTCCCACAGGTCTTCAAGCCAATATTATGCAAGGATATGGACATGCCAACTCTCCCTGTAGTAAAACACCCCATTAATTTTTATGGACTGAGAAAGACACTGAAAATCGAGAATGGAATCGGTTTAATGGAGAACCGCTTGTGCCCCCCCCCCCCAAATTCGGCTGTCTTCACAAACTGCTTTACTCTTTTTTTTACTCTATAAACTGACATGTTCAGATTAGTCAGTGAAACAAGAGGGTGAAAAATGTCTTTGAATCTTCTGCACCATCCATCTCGTCGTTTCACGCATCTGCTTTTTTTAGGCCGGGATACACAGGATATTGGATTACAGAGCTGAATATTTATTAGACAAGACATGGAGAATGTCTGGAGATGGTGGAGGAATACAGATGAACATTTTTTAGAGAAAGAGCTAAGCATGTTTGGGGATGAGGGGGTGGATTCATTCATATTTCCTATTAGGGAAGATTAATTCTGTTACATCTCGCTTGATGAGTGCCACGCAGTGTCCAGCTGGCCTTGGAGTGGTAAACCAGCTCCACAACTGTGTGAGGGAAAACTGTGTCCTGCCTCCAGCAGGGTGCTTATCCTCACCAGTAATTATACATGCCAGTGCTCCCAGGATGCCATGTGTAATTACAAACCAAGTCTGAGCACAGCCTAAAGGGACAGAGCTGCACTCGGTGAAAGCAAGAGAGACAAAAAAATGGATTTCCTTTGGCTCCTGACTTAAAGGGCCACTGGGGCCCACACAACATCACATCACTGGATGTATAATCTGATTTGGATGCTTTAGGGCTCACTTAAATTTGAGGACATTTTTATATTTTGAGCTTTCAGTTCAAAAAGTGATTTTGATCCAATATTAAAGTCTAATGCTAAATCACTCAGTTTTCTCAATGATGGTTGATTTTTGCTTTGTGCCTAAATTGTAAAATGAATGGCACAGTTCTTTGTTTTTTTTTTAGTTGGATACATGTGCTTCCTTTACTTTTGCGATAATTAAGCTGCAAACAGCCCATCACAGCATACCTGTGGTCCCGGTGCTGTGCAGCCTTGCAAGTTTCAATTTCCTTCCTGGTGACTTTGTCTTTGCCGTCTCATCTGCCTGTGGGGGGCGAATGGCTTCCACTCAGCTGAGACAGGTTATTGCTCTGCCACACTGAGGTGAAAGACAGCTCTTGTTGAGAAATTGCTTATCCTGTAGTCTCCTGTTCTTGTTTCTCCCCATGTGTCAAGTTCTTTGCTTGGTCTTTGAAGTGCCCTAAACAACCATCTGGCTCAGTGTTCCAGATATATGGGAAGAAAATGATCCCGTGAACCACTGAGCGGAAAGAGAGAGCTCCCCAGCAAAACCCGCCATACATTTATCCGATCCAGTTGAACCGTAGATGAAATATGATTGTGGTTGTTATCCGCTTTACACAGACTTGGGGTTTTCTTTATGAATGCTGCATTTCCTCCTTGTCATACTTCACTGGGGACACTGATCTGAAGATGGCATAGTGCTTTAAAGAGGGTCTAAATTTGCAGATTTGTTGGCTGCAGTGCAATGAAAGGACCTTGTACTATCACAGCCTCTTTAACTCCAGTCTGTCACGATGGCAAAACCCAGTTTGCCAACAAGAGCATGAAGGGCAAACATGTCGCATTTGGCTCTAAGTCTTATCATTTTTCAGCACTAATTTCAGTGACACTACTTAGTTTTGTGCTGTAGCAAACTTGACATGAAATAAGAATGATGTATTTATTTATTTAAATCATTGTTTCACAGCTCATAGCTGTGCTGCTATGTTGCCTTTACAGGGTTTACATGGTTTATTTAAAAACCGAGCAATATTAGTCACTCCTTCCCTCCTAGTTTACATTTTAGATTTACTTTTTGGTGAGTGGAAGTTTTCCAGTTTTGTCTTGACTGTGGTGATAATCCTGGATTAAGCAGAGCATGGCATGCTTATTGTGATCCTTTGTTTTATGCTGCGGCAAGGTAGAGAGTTGTCTCCTTGGTGTGTTTGTCCCCAGTCCTCCCTAACCTGCTGACACTTCAGAAATGACCAATTACAAAGCGCCCCACACTGGAAACAGTGCATACAAAGCACTGAAGGCCAGGAGGCTAGAGATACGGGGCTAAGAGCAAGCAAGATGAAGAAAGTAAATCCTCATTACGTGTCTGCTAATAAAAAATTACCTCTCTCAGCTGCGCTTTTGTATTGTTGGAGAGCACTCATCCATCAAAAAAGAACCCTTGTAGCCTCAAGCAAAGAATTGCTTTTGAAATTACTTTGTCTCTCAACTGGTCCTTAGAGAGCTGGCTTATGTGTACAAAACAACTGGCAAATTAAAGGAAAAACCTGAAACTTGACCTCTACCTCGAAGTGATCCAATAGCTCTTTTACCCCTTAGAGGACATTTTCTCATTGGGAGAGTTTAGCCACACTCATCCCCTTAGCAAGAAAATCAGTGAAAATCAATAAAAAGTAGTTATGGCTGATAATGCTAATGTTATGCTGAAAGATCTATATCTATCTATAAGCCTGTATCTATAGCTGCACACACATAAAACACACACATTTACAAGCCACTTTTAAGGAAATTGGGTTTCTACAGCTCGGTACCGAAATATAATATATCTGTGTTCAGTTTCCAAGGTAAAAGCACCACAGTCTTGCCATTATCTATCGCTTTGCTTTTTACTCCCGCCAATCAAAAAGCCACAGTCGGCGTTTCCTCTGCTACCTGTGAGAAATGGTCTTTCAAAATCACAGCTTTGGCAGTGTGGACAGAGGTGAAGAATTTCTGCCTTTCGGACATTTGAACAACTGTGGCGGAGAAGCCAGTACAAGTCAAGTACATGGAGTGTTGTTACTCTCCCTCTCCTAATTGCCTGTAGTTTCTGGGGTGTGTTATCTGAAGGGAAGCAGAGATGAGATGCAGTCAGAGCTGCTGTTTGTTCCTGTTGCTGTGTGGGATGTGAATGATAGCTAGAGCCCTGAATGATATCATTAGTGAACTACTGGTTTGGCTACCACTCTAGTCTATCAGTGCAGAGAGCATGAGAGATGGCGAGATATAAGACGCTGAAGAAAGGCCGTACGTGGGAGGGGTGTTGTTATCCCTTCTGTGTTTGAATGGCTATTGTTTTGTCTTATCATAAACCACCAGTGTTGACAGGGAGTAGCTTTGTACAGAAGCCATGCTGACAGCCCATACATTTGATGCATCCATGTAGGACAGAGGGCGATGCAGGCCAATCCCTGCACATAAATCCATTTGGATAGAGGGGAGAGGCTAAAGAAGAAATCATGTTACTAATGCTGTTTTATTCATCTAAATTTAAATTTAATATATTTTTTAAGCTATAATTAATGTTTTACTTATCTGAAGAGTTTAATTTACTGCACCACATAAAATTGGAAAAAAAAGGTTGTTTGCACTTTTCATTATCTCACCTTGTTGGTGTTATTTTTGTAGTTTATGTGCATGTCTGTTTCTTTTTTGCTTACATTTGGCATCTTCATAAATCGTTTGTGGCGGTGGACAAGAGTACTTCTGCACACGGACAATCTTATGTGCACTTCCATGTGCCTATGAAAAGCAGTTTTTTTGTATCGTGTTTATGGTGCAAAGATTTACTGAATGATTTTAAAAACTAAGTGAAGATAAGGTTCTTGGAAAATCACCCAACGGTTAGAATCACCTTATATTTCAAGACAAACTGACAACAGTTAAAAGGATTTTTACTAAAAGCCACGAAGAGAAATTCACATGGTCACACTTGATAGATACGCTAAGAATTCCACCTGCTGTCTGCAGTTACTAAAGGGAGAGCATGGTTCCTAGCGTCAGTGTTTTTGCTTTAGTACCAGTAATAGTTAGTAACTAGTAATTACATTCCTTTATATGTTACTAGGCTTTTAAATAGAGATGTGTACATGGTTACATTGTTGCGACAATTCACTGTGACACTGCTAACGCAGTGTGACTCCCTGTGTTTGCAGTGACTCATTGCTTCGTTGTAAATAGATCTAGTGTATCTCACGCTGCCATGTATGAATAATTCCCTGTCAAAAGCAGGTGATCTATGTTCTCTGAATCACCACTGAACATGGTGTCATGTGACAGTTAAGATTATCTGCTCATCCCAAACAGACACTGTCAGTCATTATTATTACCCACATGGTACATACATGCGAGCGGCACCCATGGTTGAGGGGTCTGTGTGTTGAAATATATTTATCTCACCCAACCACAAATGCTGAAATACAACACAAAAGCTGCTGCATGAACAAAGTAAGACAGCAGCGATGGCACAGTGTAGTAGCAGTGTGGTCAAAAAATAGCTCCGAATGTGAGAAGTGAAATGGAAAAGAAGAGGACGTTGTGGTGTTGAGTCGTGATAATTATGCAAGGATGCCAGGGACATGAAGATGAGCGTCTTCCATCTGTGCCCCCTCGGTGCCAGCCCTCCACAGACATCCACTGTCACAGAGCAGAAACCAGCAGCAGGTCTTAAACACTACACTGTTTTTTGCATGTTTTAACCCATTTGACAGGAGTCACTTAAACTTACTTGTGAAACTTGAACTTACTTGCAAATCCTGCTTTTCTCATCAGCTTTCTGGATTTCACTGTGTTATGAAAATCTCATGGCAGCAATTTAAAATGCCCTTGAATCGGGTAATTTCCCACAGTGAATATTCTATTTTGTATCCAGTTGTTTTGACATAACATTATTTATGTGTCTCTGCAAGTTCTTTTTATACTGTACAGGAATTAATGGGAACCATTAGAATTGCACTCATTCTAAAGAGCCTGTTTGTTGTTCTGCATAAAATTTCCTGCAGTAAGGCAGCATCATCATTATTGGCAGTTTCATGTCTAGGAATTTTAATCTAAGCTACAACTTATTTTACACACGGCTGAAAACTTAGACTCGGGCATCTAAAATACAGTGACAACGCTCATCAAGAAAGGGCAGTTAATATAAAATGTACTGGGGACAAAAACCCAAACTGGTATGGCCCTTTAACCACAGCTCCCACTCTCCTTCTGCAGCAGACAGACTGCAAACAAGCGGATGTGAGTGGGAGATCCATTGTCAGATCCTTTTCTGACTGACAGCTCACTCAGTGTTTGTTCCTGTGCCTATCTCACATCTGCATGCAGACATGTGGGCACATTAAGAGACATAATGTTGGCAGAAAGGCCTTTAAGTGAGGGAGATCATACCATCCTGTCAGTTTGTGTCTGCTCTCCTCAAATGTCATAAGACAAGACAGACAGTCTCTGCCAGTTCTAGGGGTGATGTTCTGTAGCTGAACCTAGAAATATTACAATATTACTCATCAAATTGATTGTATAATACCTCCAGAATTCAGAGGAAGTAAATTAACTGTGTGGAGAGCCCTGTTATTAATAAATGCTTTTCATGTAAGACAAAACATCCTATTTAGTTATCACTTGAAATGTTTCAAATCATTTTTGCATAAAAATAAGATATTTTGCCCACGGTACGGGGGTCGTTTTTAGCACATATACAATTTGGACTACCGTGTATGTGATCTGGCTTTTGGATATCTGGGGTAAGATGTTCACCAGAGCTGGCAGCCCTCTGTCCAGAGACACTTCGGGCTATATGAAGGTGCAACGTCTCAACATGTTTCAGTCAAATGGCTTCTATTTTTACTTGCACACGTGTGTAGTTTTGTGTTGATGCAGCATTAATCCCAACATACAGATTGCATCCTCCAACTCGCTCCCTTTCACTGTACTGAGCCTCTTCATATGCTTTAAAGCACTGCTTGTAATAATCGTAATATATCATAAAATATTGACCTTTTGTTTTTTACTCTGCAAAGAAAAAGTTGTCTATGTGAGCGTGGCTGATTAATAACAACCCTGTGATCAGTTATTTTTTGTCTTTCGTCCAGCTGAAACCTCACGACTTCTTACTCCTTCTACATTAAAGGGCTTGAAATGGGGTTGAACATGCATCATATGCTGTATATTCACTTTTTCTCTCTCTGCGCGCTCAGAGGCCACCAGAGAAGTGCCGCTACGTGGTGGGCAGCATCCTGTGTGAGGGTGAAGAGAAGCCAGATGAAGATCTGCAGAAGCTGTATGAGAAGTTTGGCTTCAAGGTGTTTTCTATGCCAGATGTGAGCCATGCTGTGACCACCAGCTTTCCTTGCACCACCCCTCTGTCCCACGTGCTCGGGCCTTACAGAGTGTACCCCAGAATTGCTTCCTACATTGAGGTACATACTCTTTTAAACTTTTTAAACAGTAGTATTGGGTCGAGCTCGCTACTATATTTAGCTACTATATTTAGCTACTATATTTAGCTAGCATTCTTAGTGAGCCTTGTTTTCTCATTGGATCTAAACAGTGTGAATATGTTTACAGGTCGTTTATATTCATTCATGCACTCTTCCACATATAGTGTATATCATCATATGAACAAGAGAAGCAGGAGTTTTCTTCCATTTTTCTCTTGTGGTTTTGTCTCTCATTCTTTTCTGCTTGCTGCTTGTAAAAAGTTCCCAGCCTATGTGTCGTTTAATTCATCACATGAGCAGATGAGGTCTTCAAATCATATTTAGACTAGATGAAATAGTAGAAAATGAAGGTGCATATGAGTCCTCCAAGCCCGTATGCTTGGCTCCATTTCCTCAGGACAGGCCTCAAAAAGCTATTGACATTTGCTTATGACATTTACACACATGGTTTCATTTAGGTGCGTCCCGTTGCATGAATAATGCTCCTCGTGTAATTTTGTGTGTAGGGGGACTCGCATGCATGTGCCTGCTTCCGTGTCTGATCATCTGTTTATTTAATATCTGTCTTTTCACAGGAGTTGAAAACACCCCATTATTTTTTAGACAGAAAATGCATTATTATATTTGAAAGAAAAAAAAAAGCTCGATCTTTGTGACATTTAGTGTTTCAGAGTGGAACAAACCACCTTTCTCAAATTCGTGACAATGTGTGACAGAAAACTAGTTCACAAAAAAGCTGATTTAGTGTAAGAGGCCTCACATTTGAGTGCAGAAATTCAGTGGTTTGGCTCTAATTCTGTGAACCTTTTATGCTTTATATGTAAACTGCAGTTTTTCAATTGACAACACAAAGCCATTAAATGATCAGCATGTAGAAGTAAATGGTACCATTATGCCATCACAGTAGTGCCTTACTGCATTTAGTCCTTCATCTGTTATTGTGTTCAGGAAAATGGGTGCAAGGACTGTCCACTGGCTATATCAGCTCAGCCACCACATCAAAGCTGTCGTGTAGGCACAACTATTTCTCACTTTTTATATTGTTCTCTGTCATCCTGGCCTTCTCTTTAATGCTTCAATTATTGGTACTGAAATAATTGGATTTCTTTTTTCTTAGCTGTCCACTATATCAGGTGGAATGTGAAAATTTGCCTGTATACAATGTCTACATCAATTTGTAGTTTTGTCTTGCCATTTAACTCCTCTGATGCATGCAGTATAGTCTCCTGCTCTTTCTTTTTACCTGCTCTGTCACAGCACAGCTGAACTAAGTGTTAGGGGTTGCAAGAGTAATGACAGAAAAATGAGGGGGGGAGTTAAAAATGACACAAAATATATATTTTAATATGTCATATTTTCCAAGTATGTAGTTTGAAGCTGCCTCTGGTTGGGATAACTAGGACCAACTTTAGCCATTATACTAATACACAGTCTAACCTTATGATCTTTGAAGTATGTGGCGCTCTATGAGCTGTAACACCCGATTTTTAGAGGCAGGACAAACTGTAATATGTGCACTGACACAGAATAAATGGTCTAAAGTCAAAGCCACTGCATCCCTAAATGTTAAGATCTAGTAGTAGTTATATAATCATAGCTAGTGTCAGTGTGCGTTTCTTGTGAGCTTGCAGCTGTGTCTTTTATGCTGGGATCCGTTTTCACTCACACACTTGTGTGTGTGTGTGTGTGTGTGTGCGAGACAGAAATGCTTAGTCCGTCAGTTGACCTGAGTGCTGCGACAGGTTGTTGCACTCAGGGTTTAGGAGCTTCCTCTGTGGGCTAATAACACCCACTGACAAGAGCACTATGCATACTAGCTGCAGCACGGCTCATGAATAATGGAATATGGTTTAGTGTGGCTTGGTCTAAGGGGAAGGTATGTGAATGTATTAGAAATGTATACATACATGTATGATTAATGGAGTAGATGTGTAGTTTGAGGGAGTTTGAAAGGAGCGTAAGACTTGTGTGACAGTTTTGCACAAACTGTACATATTCTTTCTACTAAATTTTTGTGCTAGTCTGTGTATAAATGATTAAAAGAACTTTTCTCCAACTGCATCTAAACACAAGCCTGGAGAGAATGGCTAAACAGAAAGTGGGCCATGAAATCCTCATATGTGTATAATAATAATTATATACTCTTTTTCTTAAATTACTCAAAGCAGCGACACTGTTGGGATTGTGGAGCAGAGACGGGTGACGTACAATCAGTTTCTGAGAGTGTTTGGAGAGCGTGAGAGTGTTTTCTCAGGGATTTTAGTAAACCTACTGGCTTCTTGTAATGCTTCTGCTATCTGTGAGCAGGTTAAGTGCCTAACTGCCCTTTTGGACCTCAGCACTTTCTTTGTGTGTCCAGCCATGGGGCAGACTGAAACAATAACTCAGGCTGGGAATTTGGCTCCATTCCACTTAGGCTGTGTGTTATTTAGGGCTGTCACCACAACAGATTGGCTCTATCTGGTTAAAAGAATTCACTTTAATCGTGTTAGTGGATGTGTAGTGTAGATTATTAAAAAGAACAGTGCTGTTGATGTGCTTTGTCTCACTCTCAAAATAAGGCGTGTAACCATAATAATACAAAAGCTGTACAAGAACTGGGCAATGAGACAATTGGGAGGATTATTCATTCTCCTTCTCTTTCTCTCACCTCCACTCTTAACTTGACCATCTATTGTGCTATTGCTGCAGAAGAAAAGAGCGAGAACATACAGCCTATAGGAAAACACGAGAGAGCTACAGCTGATGTGTGGACTCTGAGAGGTCAGGCAGATCATTCCTGCTTTTGTAATATTGCTGCTCACATTCACGGCAGGATAAAACAACCCTTAGGCCACCGTGAAATTTCCCTGGTGCTCCTGACTGCGAGTCAGCCACTTGTCTTTTATCCACAAAGCATAACAGTATTTAAACTATAATATCTTCAGCATGTGTTGGTTTGACTATTAAAAGCAAATTAAAATGTCAGTGAATTTGTCATATTAGATTAATGCCTGAGGTCTTGGCCATTTATGTTTAATATCACTTCAAATGAAAGCAATGATTGAACAGGTAAGACAGCAGGACTGGTATCTTCTCTGAGTTGTAAAAATGCCAGTGTTGAAAGAAAAGGAAAAATTAGAGGACAAAGGAGTAGCTGTCACGCTACATTAAAGGACTGAGCAAGCCCAGGACCTACAGAATCAAAGCAAACAATCAGTGTGCTGTTATTTTGGTGTTTGCCCCAGAAAAAAAACGGTAATAGTCCCCGTGAGCAGAAGCAAGATGAGATGCTGATAGCCCCCGTCCATTTACCAATCCATTTATCTGAATCAAGCTTAAACATCATAAAAGCATCTTTCCCCTCATTTCCCTCTATACTGTGTCATAGGATGATGTTGTATGCCCTGCAGGTGCCTCAACAATTAAAAGAATTATATTTATAAACCTCCTGAAATATCCTGCATTTGTATCATCCGAGGTTTGTGACTGTATACGAATGCAGTCTATCGTAACCCATAAGAACCCACGTTTTTATGGGTGTCGCCGTCCTTTTACAGATTGAAGAAAGTTTCTGTTTCAGCAATTATATAGTTTTCTTGACAGTGAAAGTGTGTCTGGGCTTTTATGGGTTAATTTTGCTTCATAGGTTACTTAGATCATATTTAAAGATAAGATATGTTTTATATAGAGAAGAGGGGAAATCGTAAACAGTGCAGACTAACAAATCATTGCCCACAAAAATACTGTAAGCGGAACTGGGAAAGCTTAAATCTTTATCAGCATTAAAGCTCAATTTCCTTGGTTTTCACAGTAGTGCCTGGAAGGAAAGTTTAAGCAATTTAGCACTGTCACAAAGATAAATAACTGGAATATTGTTTTGAGCTCAGCCTGAATTAGAATTGTGCATCAAAGCCCACAGCCCACAGTTTGAGGAGTATGGGTCTGTTGCGATGACAGGTCGGCAACAGTTGAAGCTAATAACTTGAGTGGCCAGCTTTGTGTGTCACGGGGGCACGAGCTGTCCAGAAGCAGCTGTGAAGACGTGCTAAGTGCGATCTAATATGAAGCCTGCTCCCATTTCTTCATTTTCTGTATGACTTCAGATACTCACTCTGCAGTGGACGGTGGAAGTCCACACAATGCAGAACTGACCAGGAATGTTTAAAAGAAGAAGCCGATTGCAAGTTCAGACAATCTAATATGATCTTAAAAAAAGATAAACGCTTTGTAGCTTGATGGGTCAGAAAACTGCAGTCTGCAAACTTCTAACTGGACAGTGGTCAGTAGCGGATATTTGATTCAGGACTTCCTGTTCCACATCCCAGTTATTGTTTATGAATGCAAACACATTTTAAAACCTTTTAAAATGTCTGTGAAGGTTCTCAGTCATCCAGGTCATCGTAGTCAAAGGAGCTTGCTAAGAAAAGCGTCTGGACTTCTTTAAGTTGCTTGAAGACGTTTCACCTCTCATCCGAGAAGCTTCTTCAGTTCTGAGGTCAAATGGTGGAGAGTCCCAGATTTAAAACCTAGTGGGAGTATCCCCCCACAGAGGGACAAAAGGACCCCCTGATGATCCTCTAATCGCCTGAGCCAAGGTGTGAAACTGGGTGTGGGTCCCAATCAGCCAGAGTTTCGGGTGTGTTCATTGTGAAACCTGGCCCCACCTTATCATGCGAATTCCTGAGATCAGATGGCCCAGGATGTGAGTGGGCGTTAAGGCGTCTGGGGAGGGAACTCAAAACTGGATTATAGATGGCAGAGAGTTGGTGTCGTAAACCACCGCCTCTGTTCAAAGATGGTCGCTCACAGTGGACATATATGGCTTCTTTCACTCCTCTTTCCTAGTGGGGGGTCACTCCCACTAGGTTTAAATCTGGGACTCACCACCATTTGACCTTAGAACTGAAGAAGCTTCTCGGATGCGAGGTGAAACGTCTTCAAGCAACTTAAAGAAGTCCAGACGCTTTTCTTTGCAAGCTCCTTTGAAAACCTAAATGAACTAATTAACCTAAATTTAAGAAACCTAAATTAAACGTATATTAGGAGAAATCCTCATCCTTCATTATTTGTCATGAAAGTAAAAAAAAAAAATACTGAATATTCCCGCCCTGATCAATTTTAAAGTACACCAAGTCCATCACTGATGTCATTAGTTTAAAATTGTAAAAGTAAAATAAAAATATTTGCAATGTAAAGTATTTATCCCTTTTTTAAAAAATCTTTTCTTCCTTAAAAATAACATGTAAACTACAGGCAATATGTAAATCTTCTCAAAGGAGATGAGCTGCTTCTCTATATCATGATACTCAGATTGTTGTTCACAAAACATCTGATAATGTCACCCAAGGTTCTGCAGTGTTGTCTTCTTAAGTATGAATACTTGATCTATGAATAATGAAATGAGTTGCAGCCCAGACTGTGTCTTCCACTGCACTGATGCCGAAGTGTTGCTGTTAATCGCTGGTAAAATCCTCACTGTTTTCACCTTTTTAAGTTAGTGACACCCTTCATGCTCCGCCACCGCACAGTGTTGATTCCTCACCTTCATTCTGCTCATGGTTTATTCACCAGCCACTCTTCCTCATCCTCTTTGATCTTATTATTTGCTGAATTAAATATAGAAATTTTGTTTTGGTTGTCCGCAACATCTATATTTCATGCAATGGCTTGATTAGAGGTTATCCAGAGGAACTGTGCTGATTTCAGGTGTATCCACAGAGTAAACAACTGAAGTGCCCTTCGCTCTGGTTAGATGGTTCTGTGGTTGAATATAAGTGTGTCTGTTCAGTCACAGCCAGCCATTGTTTTTGCAACCACTTTATG
This sequence comes from Rhamphochromis longiceps, assembly GCF_057381845.1. Classification (NCBI taxonomy): domain Eukaryota; kingdom Metazoa; phylum Chordata; class Actinopteri; order Cichliformes; family Cichlidae; genus Rhamphochromis; species Rhamphochromis longiceps. The sequence goes on from NC_140561.1 coordinate 21,194,968, forward strand.
CTTTAGAAGTATGCTTTTGCTTTGAGGTTTTTCTGTCATCAAAGTCAGAATTGTTTTGGCTTCTAGAAAACTCAGAGATATCTGTTCTTAACATATCTTTCTTGTCTGTTTGTCTGTAGTCAGTGTTTGTGCCTTGTACCAGCCATGTACCCCTCGCGTGCAGCTGAAAAACTACATGCTGTCTGTCAGGCAGCATGATGGTGAATGGGAATTGAACACAGTTAGAGAATGAGTGGCTGTTGCTTCTACATTACTGTTTTGCCTCATGTTGTTGTTGTTGTGTGTGAGTTATTTTCTACAAAGTCAGGTAGAGGAATCCTCCCACTTACTGCCCCCATCCCAGCTTGTCTGAATATCAAGCTTTGTAGTAGAGCCTTTTTTTCTCCCGGTACTTGGATGAGAAAGCTGTGTTCAGGTACATGTTTAAGGGCTGAATTGTTATGCAGATACCTACTCGTTTTTGCTTTGTTCTACAGTATATTGTATACAGCCCAGACCCCCTGGGAATGTAGGCACTATAGCTTTTCAAAGGTGCTTTGGTTGTTTGCATATAAGGATATCTGATTAGTGCTGTTTTGTTTTTTTTTGCTTTGCCCAACACTCCCCATTTGTGTCACTGTGTAAAGTATGTGATATGCAGTGAGTGCAATATACTAATATGCTTTCCTTGGTTTGTGTGTGATCGATCTGTCTGTCTGTCTGTCTGTCTGTATCTATATACAGAGTATTTGCCATAAGAAAAGAAAGGAACTGCGCATACTGCATGAAAATTAAGCGAGCAGAGAAATACTATATTAGGAGTTTGGCAATTTGAAATTACTTTTCCTACATACCCAAGTGAGGTAAATGTACAGATGTCTTATGAAAGTAAGTACCTTTACCCACTTTATGAATTTATCTGGGATCAAAAAACAGCTCTTCAGCATATGGCGATTTAAAACTGCAGGCCAGGAAATAAAAACAAAACAAAACAACCAAAAACATACCAGAGTTTGATCCACTGAGAGAAACCCTTATTAGAAAGACTATAGTTTTTTTTCCCTCTTATATTACAGTGTACAAGGGTGTAAGGTGTAAGTGGGACCTACAACCACAGTTTGACATTAAACCTTTCACTGGAATTTGTCCTTTAAATATCCCACATTGTATTTTTTTTCTTTGGGCTTATTCCTACAGTGATTATTAACTCAGGAGTCTGTATTGTTTACAAATCAGGTTGATTAGTTTAATTATTTTAAATAGCGCTAATATGTGTCTCTGTGTAAAGATGATTTACCTAATTAAAGATATATGTGTTAGTTTGAGTTAGGAAAATGGGTGTGGCAGTATTGGTGGGGCATGACCATCTAGAGTCACTCCCTATGACAGATTTATACTTTTATTTATAATTATCCATCCATCCATTCGCTGGGAAAGGCGCTGGAGCCTTTCCCAGCTTTCTTAGGGCGAGAGGCAGGGTAGACCCTGGACAGGTCCCAGTCTGTCGCAGAGCTAATACATACACAGAAACAACCATTCACACTCACACCTATGGGCAATTTAGTGTTTCCAGTTAACCTAACCCCACTAACTGCATGTCTTTGGACGGTGGGAGGAAGCTGGAGTACCCGGAGTGAACCCACACAAACATGGGGAGAACATGCAAACTCCACACTGAAAGCCCATGGTGCATGGTGGCATAGTGGCTTTATATTTTTTAAAAACACACAAATGCAGTTGTTGCAATCGATTAGCAATATTTTGTTTCTGCACTATCACCAGACATCACAAGCCTTAACACAGTTTTAAAGTGAACCTCTCTTTGCTCTTTTTGTTTGGCACTGAGAACTTTGCACCAGCCCAAAGGGAAATAGAGGCGGGGAGAAGGCGTGGCAGCATCGCCCCTACTTTGATCCTCTTCAGCCCCTTTACATCTTTAATGCCTCGGAGGCTCAAGGCGTAGACTCCCTTAACTGCTCTCTGTCCAACGATTTCTGCGTGGGATGGTGCAGAAAAACAGGGGTTGTGGCAGCGATGCCATCAAAGTGCAGAAAGCAAGAGTGAGAGTCAATAAGTAATGTGTGAGTTTGCGAGCACGCATTTGTCTCAGTGACTGATTGCTGGGGAGCTTGGTGAAAATCTTGTTGGCGGAGGAATATGCCTGTCTGCTTTTCCTGTGAATGTGTCTGTGTGCTTTAAGATGCAGGTCGTGGTGAGAGCAAGATAAAGCTCCTTCATTATTAAGGCTTTCATTCCTCAGCAGTTCTCTGCATTACATTTTATTGGCTAACACCAGGTTCTCGATTCTTGAGGGCTCTCAGAAATAATAACCTTGGAAGAACAGAAAGCATCGAGCCAAGAGGTGGAGGCCTGACCTGCAAGGCTACATACTATATGTTTACAATTAATATGGCTGTTATTCCTTCAGTCCGCCATTTGACAGTCTGCAGAGGGAACACTTGGCTGTAGATGCACAAAGCTATATTTAGACTCCAATGACGCCGATGGCAGTTTCATCAGCCCCCCCCCCCCCCCTTCTTTCCTACAAAGTCTGGGCATGATGCTCTGAAGCCCAGTGTACACACTGGGCTCTGCCTAAAATTTCATATAATGCCTGCTTTCTTGTTTGCTCTGCCGAGCTTTCAGAGAATAACAGCACTTCTGTAATTCACTTATTTTCTGTTTTTCACACAGAGCCGTGCACTTGTTTACATCTACGGTAAATCACAGCTAATGCTTAACCTATTTACGCCTAAGCAAAATTGTTGCATTTTTCTAAGGTTTGTGCAATTAAGCCTCACTAGGCTGAATGTCAACTTCTAGGCATCTGATTATCAAAGTGTGATTGGGAATGGGAATGTACTTTTTTGTACTAATTTGCCGTGTAGGTCATATTTGCTCATTTGTATCAGAAGGCTTTAAAAATGTAACTCATCCTTGTTACCGCTCACACACACACACACACACACACACACACACACACACACACACACACACACACACACACACACACACACAAAAAAAAATTGAGGAACGACAGAAAAGGTCTTCATGTTTCAGGACACAGACATGTATAAATAACATAACATACAATACCATACTATACTTTATTTATAAAGCACTTCATAGCTGACACAAAATGGTATTTATTGTAACTAAATAATAAAAATACATAAGACATAAATAAAACCAATTAAAAAGTCAAATAACTAAAAGAAAAACTAAAAGGAAAATTAAGTCTCTTTGGTTGAAAGCCAAAGAATAAATGGGTTTTAAGACGTGTTTTAAAAGTGGACAGTGAAGGGGCCTCTCTAACGTGCAAGGGCACAAAGTTATTCCATTATTTAAGAGCAACAATAGAGAAGGCTCTGTCCCCTCTGAGCTTCCTCCTGGATCTCGGTGCTTCCAGAAGAGACTGACAAGGTGAGGAGGGGCGAAGAAGCTCAGAACTACACAAAATTACAGGTATTGCAATTAAAAGACAATATGACATTGGTATGCTGGCTATAACCTCATGCTTTAAAACGCTATGTCTCCATCTACTCGGTCTCAGTAAAATCATTTCCTTTACGTCTGTTATCTGTCTGCACATTTTGAGAAAACGTTGTAAACATTTAAGCATTTCCAGGGTTTAATCATCCTGGTACGTGAGGAACCTATTCTTAGCGACAGCCCAGTGATGCAGTAAGTAAAGGTGATAAGAGGCAGAAGTGTTTGTGGTGCACTTATCGATTCCTTCTTCCCCTCGGCTCTTGGATACTCTTCGTTCTGCAGCACCTGCAGGACATCACGCACCATGCTGCCAATTAGGCTTTTTCCTTGTAAGTGTACTCGGGTAGTTTGTACATTTATCTGTCTTCTCCACTAATCACAGGTTTGCTGTTTGGGTGAGAGGTAAGTTGGCCACACATTTTTTTTTTTTTTTAACCTACTACATTTCACCTGAGTCGATATATGCATTATTGTTGTCACTAAGTAATGACAGGGTTTTTTTTCCTTTATACAAAAACTTCAGATTTAGTCATTTTCAGTCTGGGACGACGGCTTGTTCTCTCATTAGCCTTTTAATAAAGGTCTCTTTGAATGTGTGAGCCTGCCCTCTTTCATCTGCTTTGAGAATGGCAGCCTGGATGTGAGACTGAGGCAGCGGGAGAGTTTACTTTAGATAGAAGGTTTGTGCAGCCACACAGTGTCCGGTCATTTCCCACAATGAGCCACGATCCCTGTTTGGAAGCACTGTTTCCTTCCTCACATTCACATTCGCACACAAAATCTTATTAGTGTGTGTCAAGTAACTTGTTCGTCAGATAGCCCAGTGAGGTTTATTGACTCGGTTTCAGCTTATTACATCTCGCCAAGTCGGCGAGGACACCTTGGCCTTTAAACAGAAGTTCATGGCCTTTAGGAAACAATTCTCTGCTGGAACTTTTGGCTCACTCAGAATCTGTCATTTTGTAAAGAACATTTAAACACTGACGCACATTTTCATACCAGGATGTTTGAAAAATACACAGACACATGATTTCTGTGTATTTTTTGTGTTTGCACTGTTAATTTGATTTCAGTCAGAAATACTTGTTAATAATAACTTGAAGATTTTTACTTGGTTTGCTTGGTTTGGGCTGCTAAACAGTTTATATAGCTTTCATTCACAAAGCAGCTAGTATGTTTGCAGTTTTCTTATACTTCAGCAGTGACCCGCTAATTTCTTCAGTTTAGCAGTAAGACTTTATTTTTGCTCGGTTGAATGTGGGCCGAAGAGGTGCACTTTACACCTCTGCATCTGAGCCTGAGTTGGACCACTTTTCTTGTCTTGTACTCATATTTACACCAATATTCATGCAAGTTTGTTCACTTAATTAAGTCCAGTGCACTTTGTACAATTAAGAGCATGCCATTTCTTTTAGCCAAATTTTGAATAGAGCATGCAAATCTAGTCAGTGTCAACAATGTGGGCGGTCAGTTGGTTGATATATTTTAAGAAGACATCTTGTTCCTGCAAATTCAGGCTGTAACATAATACAGTAATCTCTGTTTGCTGTTAAAGTGAGCAGATACTCATTTGTTTTCATAAGAAGCCACTTTATTCAAAAAACAAAACAAAACACAAACACTTGTTTGAGTGATGACAGTATCTGTGTTTGTGTGTGTGTGTGTGTTGTTTTATCCCTGCTTTATCACTCGTGCCTGGTTAACAGAGCAGCGTTTTGTAAATACTCCAATGCCATCTCTGAATAATGTACTCAGCCTATGTAGTTTTGTTATTAAGTAGAGAATGAAATATGCCTCACTGTATTTTAATTAGGCCTCACTCACTGAAACCAAAGCAAAGGTCTCTATTTTTGCCAAGAACTGATTTTCAAATCTTAATCTTCATGTCATATGTAGCTCTGACCTTCAGTGAACCACATGAATGCAATCTGCTATATTAGTGGTGACTGTCCCTCAGTGAAAAGGCCACACTGCCTTACCACTGGGGGTGAGCAAATATTAAACAGATCCCAGATAACTTAGAAAGACCCCTATGGTTGGCACATACGGCTGTTAATCCACAACCCTCTGGCTGTTGTGACACAGGAGAGGAGCAGGAGCAGAAGTGTCAAACGAGATCAGCTGTTGACATTTCCTAAAATATATTTTGAGTTCTTTTTTTCCCCCTGTCACTTGATTTTTGTAGCTGCTGCTATGCTGCAGAATTATTTCTTTCTGTGTTTGTGCGTTTGTTTTCTACTGGATGCGCAATAAGATACTAGAATTATGTAAAGAAGCTGCACAGACATGCGATGGCCTTTGGGCATTTCCGTACCAACAGCAGGGGAAAGAAATAATATTATGAGGGGAGACGGGACATGCTCTGTTTATGCTGAAAAAGTGGTAATATTCTGGTTACGCTATGCTAGACGCTGTGTAAATGCAACACTGATAGTGTGGTTCTGTCTCCTTTGTTTTGTCTCCATGTTTTCTTTTTGTAAAGCACAGTACTCGCAAAAGAAGACAAATGCTTTGCTATAATTACTGTCGGAGAATAACTTACATTGTCCCCCCCTCCCCTTTTCCCTTTTTTTCTTCCTTTTTCTAAATTTCCACAGCTGAGATCATAACATAAAACCTTTATTTTAGGAGTATCTTGGTTTCAGCTTGTGGTGCAAACAGCACTTTCATGTGCAAATAATGAAGTGTCAGTGGAGTGTCTACATGCATTTATGACTAAAGACAGGATTGTAAATGAGGTCTTTGCAGATGCCTAAAATGTAGGCGATGATTCAAATCTATAAGAGGACCCTGCATTACCACAGCTAGAAATGAGATGCACATTTCCCTCACTGTGCATAGACACTCAGTGTTTTGAATCAGACCCCTAGTTTGACAACGCTGCTTCCAGTTAACCTTGGTTAATTTCATTAGCCTTAGAGTAATGTCCTTGTTACATAGCATATTATGCTAAATATCAGCATAATGTTAACATATAAGCTTTTTATCTTTAGAACTCCTGGGCACACTTGCACATACTTTACAAAAAACATAGCTATTGCCTGGGGATACAAACATGTCTTGCTGTAGGCACATTTAGGACTGCTTTATCTGAGGCTACAGCAAAAATATATCAGAGGTGGATATGTATATTAAATAACTCTCACTTTATATGTAAAATATTGGCTCCATTGCTCTCTGAAGCTAAATCTCCAACACTAATAAACAGAGCTGGAACATATACAGTGGTGCAAGTCAGACAGAGACCACACTATGCACAGTGAGACTGCAAAAGTTTAAAATTCCCCCAAGTTGGCCTTTTTTTTTTTACATTTAGTGTTTTAATCTAGTATTATACTTATGCATATTTAAAGAGGTGCTCTTAGAAAGTTATATTTGAATTCAGGAAAGTGTGAAATCAAAATCGAGCAAGCGGAGGATAAATATTCTGTCCTCTATCAGGAGGAAGCCGTGAGATGGAGAGATGCTGTGTTATCTCATGCGAGAGTAATTGTCAGACACCTTTTCTGCTGCTGCGTCCTTCTTCTCTTGGTCCCAGGTGGCCTTACAGTCCATTTTACTTTTGAACCTTTGATCAATTATGTAGCCTTTATGAAAAACGAAATGTCACTGTTTTTATAAAAAATGTGATTCGCAGAAGTCCTCGAGGAAATAAAAAACAGCAAAGGATAGTAAGGATGATAAGGAAAGAAAATCAATTACAAAAACAGAAGTCACTTCAAAGCTAATCTATAAAGATTAAGCACTGGATTAATCTTACACACAGACAGTTAGCTGATGTTGTGGTAGAAGGACACATATTTTTGTTCGGTTTCTGTTTTGCCTCCTTATGGTGTGTGTTGATCTTTGTGAACACAGTGTGTGTCTTTGAACTGTTGTTTCATCTCACACAAATTATTTTCCAAAGCAGCTGCCCTGCTGCAACAACACCTGACTTTAAAAAAAGCACTGGCCTAAGTACTTTTGATTCTTCTATGATGACTTGAGGATAGGCATCCCAATGTGTATTTGTAATTTCAGCCCTTAATGAATTCACCGGGAGCCTTCTTTAGAAGCCATCTGTTACCAGTTTGTCCAATACAGCATCTTTTAATTAGGCAAGGATTTACTTAGGACTCTCATTCTGTCTTGTACTCTGTGTATAAACTGTGTGTTTTTGTCTGTGTTTCTGTGAACTTGCACACACCACTTCCTGTTTGTGGCTTATTCCCATAGGGAAGAAGTGGCGATATGTAAAAGTGACAAGATAAGCACAGGGGATTGCTGTTGTGAAAAATGAAGCTGAAGCTCCGGCTTAGGTGAGAGGCTCGATGCATCCTGTCCAGGTCACTAGTCAGTATCGCAGTTACCACAGATGTAAACAAACACATTTACACTTGCATTCACGCCTACAGACAAGTTTCCAGTTCACCCAACTTTAATGTGTTTGTGCAAGTTTCAGAGGAAACTCGAGCACTCAGGGGAAACCTGTGAGGACTCAAGGCGAACCTACAAATTTCACACTGAGAGGCCCCAGCCAGAGCGGTCACGGTTATCCCGTTATTACTGGTTTTAATCTTTAAGAGATTTGTACAGATGCTGAAACTTATTTCGTCTTATGCAGCAATGCAAACACGGGCTGATGCTGACCACATTTGCCCAATTTCTATGTTTGCTAGCATGCAAAGCTTGTTTGCGGTTAAAAGTTGCAGGAAAAATTGCCCATCAGCAGCCTGGATATGTAAAAGCGTAACCATATGTCATTTTACCACCATTGGATGTGCAGCTAAAACTCTGCTTTCAATAAATGTTTTATTATCTTATCTTTATATCCCGATGCTGATTAAATTAAATGATGCAAACCAAGAGACAATGAATCTGTAGTTGCCATTTTTTAATATCCAGGATAAAAATACTAGCTGATACTGGATGTGTGATCACACAACAGTCTGTAAAGTGTTGACGAAATTTTGTCTCCCTGCATTAATTTTCCTGGGCGCAAATTTAGCTTTTTATAGATAGAAAAATCTTGACCATATAGTCTGAAGGTAGTGCATAAAAAAATAAAAGAACAGAAGAGCTAGGCTAGACCTGTGAGACTAAAGTGCAAATGTAACAGGGGACCAGTGCCTTTACACTTTACTATTTCTACTCTCAGGTCAAAACTCTATTTGCTTATGTGTTTTTTTTTAAAGCATGCCTTGGGCTAAAATACATATTTCATTTGTAGCTTGCCAAAAGAGTAACTGAAACCAAACATTCTTCCAATTGAAAGAGATTACTTTCAAATATACACCTTTGAAAATAATCTAGTTCAAATCCAGACTCTTTCTTGCTTCTTTAGTACATGTGTACTAACTCCATGTGTATAAACAGTCTTGGTTTCTGCTGCAAAATTCAGATGGTAGGATCATAATTTGGCAAAAATATCATGAGAGCATGGATCCATCCTGCCTTGTGTCATCAGTTCAGGCTGCTGGTGGTGTAATGGTGTGGGGGATATTTTCTTGGCACACTTTGGGCTCCTTAGGACCAACTCAGCATTTTTTTAAACACTGCAGCCTACCTGAATATTGTTGCTTACCACGTCCATCCCTTTGTGACCACAGTGCACCCATCTTCTGATGGCTGCTTCCAAATAACAAAATTATAGATCAACATCTATGATGTGCAGCTTATTAATCTGTGGCAACTGTGTCATGATGCTGCCATGTCAGCAAGGATGAAAATCACCTTGTTGAATCTGTGCTGTGAAGAATTAAGGCATAAGGGGGTGATGCTAGCAAATTGTACCTAATAAAGTGGCTGGTAGCACCACTGTTCTGAAGAGTAATGCTGCCAACCCCTTCTTGCATAGCTTCATGGTGGGCACACTTACAGCATTGTACGTCACATTCTAACTAGCAGCAGCCTGAAGCTGCAGTGGGAACAGTCAGTGTGTTAAAGAGGCCTGGTGAGCAATCCCTCATTAAAAGAGATGAGACATCAGTGGTTTATAGTGTGGAGCCTGGAGAAATGCTTCACGGGTGCAAATATTGATTTTATTTATTCTCTCCCTGTGGGAAGAATGTTGTAGATCCGTGGGGTTGAATTCTTTCTTTATTTAATGATCAAAGTCTGAAGTCATTAAGATTTTGCAATGACATGTCACTAGCAGTCACGGAGCTTATTGTCTTTCACAGACTTATCTGTGTTAATCTTAAACATTAGAACGTAATTAGAAAGCACTGAATATCTGGGTGAATGTATGGACCAAACTGTTGAGATACAAAGTGTTTCACAAACTTTTAATATCAAGAAATTAAGCAGGAAATCTCATTTATGCTTTAAATGCCTGTTAGTTTACTACAGTGGGCTTTGTCTTTTTAATTGCACTAGAAAGGAAACTTTTTGATGTGTGAAAACAAAAGCTTGTCTTAATCTGATCTTGGAATTTTATTAAGGATATTTTATGTTTTTAGGATATTTTCTGTGAAACTGGTAAAAAACAAAACAGCAACATAAAGCATGCGGATTAATTGCTAAATAATAATATATACACTAACATACATTCATATGCATTTTAAAGCCTTTGCATTCACCAGATACCTTTTATGCTTTCCAACTGAAATAACGCTGCTGTGTCTAAAATGTGAAGCGGAGCTTATTTAAATAAAGTCAGCAGTACTGTTTTCACTTTCTTGTGACAGTGACGTGTCTGACTGTGGCGCTCCTCTTGTCACCTACCTATGAGGCTGCTTAAAGCATGCTTTGGAGATTATTTGCGATGATTAAGAGAAAGTGTGAACACCAACTCACAGCGCTACATCTCCACCGACCTCTAACAAGGAGGCAGCAAGCTCCTGGGAAGGGCTTGCATCAAATTTGTTTGTAGATGCAGTGAAGCATCCACGAGGATATCTGGATTTGAATGTTGGGAAACGGGTTATACATATGCTCGCATGAATTTATGTCAGTGTATGTGGGCGAATGCGTGCCTGTGGATGCTTGCGTGTGTCATTGTCCAGCTGTAGAAATCATGTTTTCCGTGTCACCAATTGTGCAAGAAATGAAGCAGGCCGGAGTGCTGCGTGCGAGCTGCTCGATTAGATTAGGGCAGCAAATTGAATGTAAGCGTGTAGTTGTCTCCATCGGAAAGTGCCAATGATAGAGGAGGCGGTCGAGTGCGCTGGCGCCTAATTTGATCGCTCAGTAGCTAATGCAATCGGCATTACGGCAGCTATTGCAGATTAGGATTAATGTGCCAATAGGCTAAGCAGGAATTGGGTGTTGGAGGAAAGTTAGAAGGCTGGGGATCACACACTGGCTTGTGATCAATAGAAGTTAGAGAATGACACAGGTTCAGACATTCTCCATTTAGCCTTCCCAGTCTATACACTCTCAGGAAACATTAGAGAGCTTAATTCCAGTAGAGCAGTGGGAGCAGTTTTCATTAATTTGAACTCAGTTGACTGAACAGCAATGAAAGCAACATCCTCTAGTTATAAGCTCAACATTTGACCATTATTAAACCAGAATATTAGTATAATGGTTTGCAAAAGTACATTTTTGATAGATAATTATCTTCTCTAAACGGCATGTCTTGTGTCCCATTAAAAAAAAGTAGTTTGGATCTCAATGTATCGTTGAATGCCCATCTGTGTAGCTTGAGAACTTATTTGCATATTGTAACTCAACATGTTGGAACAGCATTTGCATAAAGCATCGCGTGTCAGTGTCTTAATATCAGAGTGATTGAAGCCAGACAAACAGGCACAGACATTTCTAGCATGCCACTAACATTTTACTCATGACCATAAACTGTATGTTAGTGTTCGTGGGGCGTAGTTTTTGGTGTATTACTACGTCTGTATAGCACATTATTACATTAGTATGCAGCACATTTCTCAGTAAGTCTCATATCACACCTGTGCTTTTGTTTTTTTTGTTTTTTGCACTTGAAGAAATTGAAATGTTCTTTAAAAACAAAACAGGATGCCTTAAAAATTTGCATACTTTGAATCTTCTGCTTCCATGTATCCATTCTACATCAGGGACTACTTACACTAAATAAGTTAGGCATGAGCAGACTAATAGTCTGCATTCGGATTGACCTCCTATGAAATTAAGAGAAAGGAAGAGCTGCTTATCATAGTGATAATAGGGGTTCTGCCTGTCCTCTGCCCACTCCCATCATCTCCTGTCACATTCACTCATGAACCCAAATGCCACATTAGCATGCCTGAGACCCAGGCCCACAGGCATCACACAGACAGCTCTCAAAACGGCTTTGCCTATAGATCCCCTATTCAGACAAAGCAGCAGCTTCCATCATGGTTTATGTATTTCCTTAGCCTTCGTGGATCTTTAAGAGCATCCACACAGGCAGCAAATGGGATATAGTAAAAAAAAATGTGTGGGGTGTAAAATTGATCGAAAAGTGATATACTTGGTTCTGTTTAGCTCTTTCAGCTCAAACAAACACGATGAATAACTGCAGAACAAATGTAAAATCAAACATTAAGACAGAGCTTATTATCAGCAGTATTTGAAAGTATTAATATAGGATGGGGAGGACTATATATTGTTTTTGCTTATTATCAACAAGAAATGAGAGATAGTTATGCTATTTAGTGCTATATAAAGTGTCCATATTGATGCACAGTGCCTTTTAAAAATATGTTAGAACTGGCAAAGAAGGCCTTTGTTCCTGAGTGGACAATGAAAGCTGTGGTTCATCTGTCACCTTTCACTGCAACAGCTCCACTATCAAAGCCCAGGCATGTTGTGGTCAGCAGTATAGTCCAGCTGGAGAACAGGTCTCGGGCACAAGGGCTTCAGAGGGTGTATCAAACAATGTGGTATTTTTTGTGATACATTTTTATTCATACAGCTTTAGCAATACAGCTTTAATAGTGACACATCCCTCTGTAAGTTAATATATAGTCTCAGGTGGTCATTTTAAATCAGCAGTTGACCTTTCCTACCAGAAAAAAAAGCTGACCACCCTTGATAAATGAATCAGATTTGGAAGATGTCTAATTCCCCCATGTACAGAATCAAATTCAGTTTTGTTTTATTAACAAATAATATTACAAGTGTAATTAATCCAGTCTCTCATTAGTGCGTGCAGTGCCTGCCGTGGTTTCTTTCAGCAAATGGGAGAGAATTCTATTAAATGTGCTCAGCAGGAATATTTAACAACACTTAAGGATAAATGGCTTTTATGCTGTTGTTTTACACATATTTTGACAGCACTCGCTTGATGAAATAGTTTTTATTTTGAACAGCTAAAGAATTATAGACTGACATTGACTCTGAGTGACAGTCAAATAAATCAGGGCTAAATAAACCAACATTAGCATCCTCTTCCAGAGCACAGCAGCACAAAAGTAAATACCAATTTAAGCAATTCAGGGTTATTATTTCTGTTTTTTGCTGACACATTCAAGTGCTCGTAGCTTGTTAACCTTTTTTTTTTACAAAACCAATTTTCCCGCATTTGCTAAATATTCTATTTTGAGCCATTTTTACCTTGTCATGCATTAAATGGTTAGTGATTCAGGCAGTTACCTATGCACCACTTTTCTTTTGTCTTAAAAACATATTAAAGGTAATTTTCAGATGTCTGTTAAATGTGACACATAGTGAGTGGTACAGTAACTAGTATTAAGTGTTACATAAACTACTTCTGTATTCTGTTACACAAACATGTAAACAAGTATTTTTTTTCTTTCTTATTGCGCCCCTCATTTATTCATGATTTACTTACAAGAACCTGGGTTTCCCTGTAATTGGCTGACATTGACTGTGTTTTCATTAATTTTCCACTTTTTTTCCTAGCCTAGACACACATAAATGGCCTGCATTTGTTTAGCGCTTTACTCAGTCCCTAAGGACCCCAAAGCGCTTTACACTACATTCAGTCATTCACCCATTCACACACACATTCACACACTGGCAATGGTAAGCTACGTTGTAGCCACAGCTGCCCTGGGGCGCACTGACAGAGGCGAGGCTGCCGGACACTGGCGCCACCGGGCCCTCTGACCACCACCAGTAGGCAAACATGGGGTTAGTATCTTGCCCCATGTTGTTAACAGACAACTTAACAAAAAGCCAATTTTAAATTGTATCTTTAGGCACTTTTTTACTAGTAGCTTGTCAGGAAAACACATAATAAAGGTTTTTTTTAGTTTGATCTAAATAAATGCCAACGATAACACAGATTGACATGCCTAAAATTGCAGCAACAAGGTGACTCCCAGAGAGCCAAAACTGTGAAGTGTGTGCTTTGAAATTTTCAAGGAAACTGGACAATTTAGGGAAAAAAGAAGAAGCTGAAAAAACTATCTACAGCAAATGAGCAGTATCTAAAAGTTGTGTCCTTAACAAATAGGAAAAAATCCAACAAAGGCTTGACCTGAGAAATGCATCCATCTCGTCAGTAGTTCCAACAATGGCCTGGAAATGTGGCTGTTAAGAAGCAATTCTTAAGAGGGGAAAGAGGGAGAAAAGGCTGAGGTATAGCAAATTACACAAGAACTGGGGCGGAAATCACTGGCAACAGGTCTGATGGAGTGATGAATACAAATTCATCGTCAGTATGTACAAAGGAGATCAGGTACGACAGTGAGTGCCTACAGCCATCTGTGACACACGGTGGAGACTGTCATGGTTTGGCGCTGCATTTCAGTCAGTGGCGTTGGAGATCTCGTCAAAGTCTTTGGAATTTTTAATGCAGATTTTGATCCACAATGCAGTGTCATAGAAAACATCTGATTGGCAATGGCTCAGCATGACAATGCTCCCAAACACACTGCCAATGCAATACTTGGATAAAAATACACTCAGTGGAACAATATCAGTCATGGATTGGCCTCCCAGAGCCCGGACCTCAGCATTAGTGAAGCTGTGTGAACTCATATTGAGAGAGAACATCCAAAGAAGAGCTTTGAATATCTTTCAAGACACCTGGAGAAATATTCTTAAAGACTACTAAAAGAAAATTATAAGAAAGCTTGCATTTTTCCCCATCTTGTTATATTTTTTGTTCATTTTGATTTTCTCATTCAAAATCACCATCAGGTATTGTTTCTGAAGTGTGTGCAAAATGAGCTAAATTACACTTACTTAAGTGGTTTGTGTATTTTTTGCCCTTTCCCTGTTTATTGACTGTTCACAGAGGTACGATTCGTTTGGATAAATAACTAATATGACTAAAGTGATGACTCAAAATAAATCAAGTGAGCCATGCAACAGAAATTAGCCCAGGGATAACATCCAATTAATATATTAATATTATGTGCCAAATTGAAGATAAACACTTATCTATATTGCTTAAAGTAGCACCCTTCCCTGGCGCAGATGTTAAATCATTTTGCTGTGGGAAGGGAAGGAAGGGATTTTTATCTCAGGGGCAGATTCAACAAGCTGCAGGCTATGGATCAGTATTCTAAGGCACATCCCTTTGCACAACTCACCTCTAAAACCACCGTGTCTGTCTCTGTATCAGCCAGTCTTACCACTCTAATTTTGCTGTTTTCCCACAGAGGCTGCAAACAGTAGCAGCACAAGGAAAGGTTAATATTACACAGAAATCATGTCAAAGTGTGAGGTTGAGTCAAACAGGCCTGTGAGTCCACTGAGAAACAAATGATTAAAAATTATATTTCACAGACAGGCGTACCTATGATAGTAACAAAGGTGGGTTTAAAGATGTTTACCTGTAGTTAGATTTTAGGGACATGGACGATCAAAAAGTATCAAAGTATGTGTGAGTGAATACATTTATTGAACATTGCTGTACACAAACAGGTGATTATATCCTGGCGGTATCTTAAAAGCACAGTTCTGTGAACTGTTACTACAGCAGGGTAATGAGAAATTAATGTAGTGTACAAGTTTGTGCCACACAGTGGACATTTTACTTTTTTTATTTGATAAAAT
Source organism: Rhamphochromis longiceps (assembly GCF_057381845.1). Taxonomy (NCBI): domain Eukaryota; kingdom Metazoa; phylum Chordata; class Actinopteri; order Cichliformes; family Cichlidae; genus Rhamphochromis; species Rhamphochromis longiceps. Next base: position 21,210,346 of record NC_140561.1, read on the forward strand.
GGTACAGACAAACCTAGCCTTTTGACCTGGATCTCTTATAACTGCCAAATGAGTGCTTGTTCCCCTGTGAACCGAAGTGGAGACGCCTAACAGTGCAGCTCAATTTATTAATGCCATTCAGGAAGCTGTCGCTCAGAGGAATGAGGCGGCGCAGGGCAGGGTGTGAAATACCATAAACATCTTCATGGCACTGAGCGGTTTACTGAGCAGGATGGCAGAAGGTGATGGGATGCGCCCGAGTGCAGTGATGAGTACTGCACGAGCAAAGGAGTGAAGATTACATATTACTCTGAAGACCACTAGGCTGCTTGAAACCTCCTCCCCTCTGGTCTCCTATGTGTAAATCTATGGCTTCTTATATGTATGGCTCATGGCATGCACCTCGCCTACTGACTTCAAGCTTGGAGGAGTAGACACGCTTAACAGCAGGACACCAGTCAGCTGTGCTGCAGATCACAGAGGATGACAGCAAGGCAGATCTGAAATGAAGTGGATGACATACAGACGAGCTTCAAAATATGTCAGGGCTGGTGAATGATATTCTGCTGACTGAGAGGCAGGTTTGTGTTTTCTCAGGTGAAAACAATATACACATGACTATGTGCTCTTTAATTGATTGCTGCATTTGTTTTCCTGCTCATAAGGCTGATAAGATTTCTCTTCTAAACTAAATTCCTTCATTCCAGGCCATATTTATACCTGATTATTAATTATTAATTAATGACATCTGATCCACAGGCAGTCACATTTACACATGATTTCAATTGTTCCAACCAGTCGATCTTAACTCCATTCTGACATGGGGATTATAGACTACTATAGTAGGTTTAATGTCACAGGTCAAGGACGTGTTGCCTGTGATAGCTGTGACATCATTTTAAATCACTATGACACTTGGCAGCTACTTCTTCTATCTCAGCTGACAGTTAATGTTTATTTTCTGGTGAATGTTGTTATATTTATATCTGCTTGAAGTCCAGTGTCAATGTATTTGGCTTTACTTTTAATTTAAAAATAAAGTGTTTTTACCTGTGTGGAGGTAATTATTTCTATTAAAAAGTTACATTTTTAACATATGATATCAGTAACATTATATTAGTTTCCATTAAAGTCCAGAATATCTTTCCAGCTCATATACTTTAGTCATACTAGAACTCAGTCACAGAGGCCTAGAGACTGTCAGCAACCACCGGTCGTTAGGAAGAAACCAGTGGTGGAGTGGTTGTTGGAGGTTGCTGGCTGTCCTTGTGAAGTTGGTTGCTAAAGACCCAGTCATGCAGGCTGCTCACACCGGTCAGTGACCCCTTAGTTTTCAAGTATCAACAGCAAGCTAGCCTCCAGTAACCGCTTGCCAACTGGTTGGGGAATTTCTACCACAATGACATTTCTCCTTAGTGAATGGCGGTTGCCAAGGGGTTGCCAATGAGTCAAAAGGCCCATAGGAAGGTAGAATATTGCTTTGTGTAAACAGTGGACAAAGGACTCCAGTGGCCAGTAACTATTTTAACATATGTGCCAGAAAGACAGTATATAAGAACTGAATACACTCATAAAAACTTCCTTAAACCTTTATTCAGTAGTTTAGACCTAAATGTTAATTAATGTAGCCACTGTAGGCTTGATGTACAAAAAGTTGGAATACCATACAAAATATAAATACAAAATGTAACAATTAGCACTATTTAAACCCTGTATTTAACTAAACAAGTACACACTTACATCAAGTGTTCACGCTAAGAAATGTCAGTATTTTTTGAAAACCATTTGCCATTTTTAAAATTTATGCCAGCAGAAGCTTCTAAAACGGTTCAAGTCTAGAAATAAAGTTCAGCAGACATATATTTAATTATGGACACTGTATTATGTAATGTCTTTGTTTTTTCAGTTTTATCGAGTTTTACCAGAAACTTATGAACTGATAGTATCAGCAGCAGAAAGATCTTGAATTTATGCTGGGTGTGGGCGTACTGCTTTGCTTTTGCACAAGTCTGCTAATTGGAGTGGATGCACCATAAATAGAATTTTCCTGGAACACTTTACACGTTGAGTGGGAAGTCAGATTTGTTGCAGACGTGTTTCTCGCACTGCAAGTGTGTCTGTGTGTGCAGGTATGCACGTGTATGTTTTTATTCCTTGTAACTGCTTGTGGGTTTCAATCAGCTGCTGATCAGCAATCCACGATGATGTCTGTTTTCTGTACAATAATAATGTGACATAATGGCATCACTCTGCCACCGTTTAAAATTTGCGGTGCCTTCATTCGTCTTAATGCTGTCACTAGCACAGTATGAGAAATGCTTTCGTATGGATCTGCTGTCCCTTGAGACTTGAAGGCAGCTTATTGTTTTTCATATCGTTATGTCTGGGGATTTTTTATATATTTCTCTGAAAATGAAGATAAATTGTTTCTCAGTTTTGTATGGAGAGGACAAACCAGATTTACATTTTCCTTTTCCCCTCGCTCATTTGCATATATGCTCATTTTCTGTGTGTCTCTGCCCATGGGCAACAGGAATATATGTTTCATCGTTTGCTCTTCTAGTGGTGCAGTGTAATGGTGTAATGATTCAAATGAGAACTTTTGCTTATACCTTGCACTGGAGTATGCAATGTCACCTGATGATTTAGCATTTGCTCTTATATCTCATACTTAGCGATTTCACCAGAATTTCTGTCTACTGTAACGGTACTGTCAGTATAAAATGTGCTGCACATTGATTGAAATTTTTTGAAACAAGGAAAATCACTAGAAATTCATTTTTCATGAGGTTTTCTGTGTTTTTGATCCTTATTTGATTTTGATTTTGGCAGCAGTATACAAGGCTTGTGAATCATCTCTAAAATGTTTCATCATTTCACCAGCATATTTAACATAATTTTCATCACTATCACAAATCCAATTAACATGATGAAGCTGTCTTGGGGGCAAACCTTTTTTGAGAGATTGAGGATGAAAATGACTAGCTAGAAGAATAGTGTTCTTGTAAGTTATTTTAATAGATGGCCTGAAACTAAACTGTTTCTCTTTTGAAAGAAACACCAGTGTAGAGATCTGCTCTTTGGTAAAGGAACAATGAGACTGGAAAATTCAGAAAGAAGGTCCTCTGAGCCTCTGAAAGCCATTGTACTAAAGATGGTGTTATAATGACTACAAAGCTTAAGGTATTTAAAAGTTGATCTTGATATGGGCTACAGACAGCTTCTCACAGTCCCTCTTGACAGTGTGGTAGACATAGCTATGTTGTTCAACTCTTGCTTATTTTATTAAATGTATATAAATGTTCAAATATTATAACAGAGTTAAAAAGAAATTGTTGAAGTTTGTGTGGTTAATACGCAGAATCTCTCAGCTTCTGTGTATTAGTGTTTCCAGGTAACACGGCAGTGCATTAAATATATAAATTTAGTTACACTGACTCAAAAAGGAGTGCACTTTAAGCACAACAATTATGCTGTTACCAATTTTTACTTCACAGAAATACACTTACCTGCTACATGTTACATATACACCTATTCAAATTGCAAATCTAATCAGTGAATGACATGGTAGCATCTTAATGAATTTCGGCATACAGCATCAGCATCAGAATGGGGAAGAATGGTGATTTAAGTGACTTTGATCATGGAGTGGTTGTTGCCAGACAGGGACATCCAAGTGTTCTAGGAACTGCTGATTTCCTGGGATTTTCTCAGACAATAACCTCGAGGGTGTACAGTGAATGGTCTGTAAAAGAGAAAATATCCAATAAGCAGCAGTTCTCTTGTCGAAAATGTTTAGTGATGCCTGAGGCCAGAGGAGAATGGTCAAACTGCTTTGTGCCAATGATAAATCAACAGTAACTTAAATAACCACTTATTACAACCAAAGTCGGCAGAGGAACATCTCTGAATACACAACATGTCAAGCCTTGAAGCTGATAGGCTACAGCAGCAAAAGACCACAAGGGGCTTTCACTCCAGTCAGCTAAGAACAGGAAACTGAGGCTACAGTTCGCATGGGATCACTAAAAATTGCCGTAGTTCAGAATTTAGTGTAAACAGCATGAAAGCATGGATCCATCCTGCCTTGTATCAACAGTTCAGGCTGGTGGTGGTGTAATGCAGTCTTTAAGTCTGACGTCATTAGCCGTGCCTGGGCCCAAACTCCGCTGCAGGTCCCTAAGTCACACGATCACTGTGGCATCACTGAGAGTTAAAAACTGTCTAAATCCTTTCATCTGTAATAAAATTATCAGTGTTGCTGCTCTACCGGGTGTAACAATTAAGTTTAATATCCAGGCATCCATGAAAAACAAATATATGAAACTTAACGGAGTTAAAAGTTAGCAGGGAGTTAGCTCGCTAGTTTCCATCTAAATATAATATACCATGTTTTGACTGAGAGATTTCCAAAAGAAATTAAGATGTACAGCTCTGCTATCACTTCCAACATAAGTGAAGACAGGAAACTAAACAGCAGTGACATTTGTAGGGTTACTGAAGTTTGGCTAGCTGGTATATAATGATGTGCTATGTGATTGCTAGCGACTCAGCTATGTTAGCATAATATAAATAGTGAAGCTGGAGGATGAACCCTTACCTTTTTCCACTCGATAAAAGTTAACGTGAGGGTTCCTGAAGGTTAGGGACAAATGCAATCGCATGGCAGGATGCTGTAAACAGACCAAACTTAAGTCAGGAGAACAACTGAGATAATCCATCCACAATACGAGGTTAGTCATTAATGCACTGCTGCATGGGCTGGGCTGTAGTTACATCGTAAGGTTTTAAAAACTGAGCTTTAAAATGAACAGTGGTAATAAAAACCGAGAGATCATCTTATCATGCGAATTCCTGAGGTCAGATGGCCTTCACAATGAGCTCACCCGAAACCCTGGCTGATTGGGACCCACACCCAGTTTCACACCTTGGCTCAGACGATTAGAGGATCATCAGGGGGTCCTTTTGTCCCTCTGTGGGGGGATACTCCCACTAGGTTTAAATCTGGGACTCCCCACCATTTGACCTTAGAACTGAAGAAGCTTCTCGGATGAGAGGTGAAACGTCTTCAAGCAACTTAAAGAAGTCCAGACACATTTCTTTGCAAGCTCCTTTGACCATGTTAAATACACAACAGCCTTATTAAGCGCAGAGTAGTTTGGGCCCGGAAGCAGGATTCATCACATCATCACTTAAAGACCGGATTATTTGGACGATACTCACCATAATACCTTTTTATTGTTAGCTTGTTACTATATTACTACAAAAATATAACTGACTAATATTACTGATATCTTTAAATATGTTTCCTCTTCATGAATTAATTGTTCCAAGCCATTTATGACCATGCTGAATGCATTTCATCCTAAATTAAATTCAAATTCAAATTCAAATTTTATTTGTCACGTACACAGTCATACACAGTACGATATGTAGTGAAATGCTTGGACAACTGCTCGTGACCTAAAGAAAACAAAAAAGGAAAAGGCTATGAATAAGATAGGAAATAAATATGAAAAATTAGAATGAAGGGTAAATTTAACTGGGAGAATAAGATAAAATATATAAATTAAAGTTGAAAATAAAATAACTGTACAACAAAATACACAATATAGAACTATATAAGAATGTATGAAGAAATATAAATAAATATATACACAATAACAGCAGCATATACACAATAACAGCAGCGTGATTTAAGTAATGAAGTGAAACAATGTCCAGAATGTCCAGTGTGTGTAAGAACCATATGTGTGGGTCAGTACTGTGTGGTGGTGTGATTGAGAGACCGTATCGCCTGCGGGAAGAAGCTCCTCCTCAGTCTCTCTGTGTTGGTCTTCAGGGAGCGGAATCGCTTTCCTGACTTCAACAGAGAGAACAGTCTGTTGTTGGGATGGCTGAGGTCCTTCACAATCTTCCTGGCCTTGGTCCGGCACCGCCTGCTGTAGATTGAGTGCAGGTCAGGGAGCTCGGAGCGGATGGTGCGCTCAGCTGACCGCACAACCCTCTGTAGAGCTCGTCTGTCCTGCATGGTGCTGTTCCCGAACCAGGTTAAGATGTTTCCCGTCAGGATGCTCTCTATGGTGCAGGAGTAAAAGTTCCTGAGCACCTTGGAGGGCAGTTGGAAGTCTCTCAAGCGTCTGAGGTGGTAGAGACGCTGTCGGGCCTTTTTCACCACGGTGTTGATGTGACAGGACCATGACAGGTCCTGCGTGATGTGAACTCCGAGGTATTTGAAGCTGTCCACTCTCTCCACTGGGCACTCGTTGATGACAGGGGTCTGGTAGTTCCTCTCCTGCTTAGTGCTGAAGTCCACTATCAGCTCCTTTGTCTTACTGACGTTTAGAAGGAGGTTGTTCCTCTGGCACCAGTTCTCCAGATTCCTAATCTCCTTCAGGTAGGCCGTCTCGTTGTTATCAGAGATCAGGCCCACCACGACGGTGTCGTCAGCAAACTTGATGATGGTGGTGGAGCTGGTAGTGGCCACACAGTCATATGTGTACAAAGAGTACAGCAGGGGGCTCAGAACACACCCCTGGGGGGCTCCAGTGCTGAGAGTGGTGGAGGCTGAGACATGTCCGCCCATCCTTACTGCCTGTGGTCTGCCAGTTAGGAAGTTGGAGATCCACAGACACATAGATGAGCTGAGTCCCAGATGCTCCAGCTTGGTGGTGAGTGTGGAGGGAATTATGGTGTTAAATGCAGAGCTGTAGTCTATGAAGAGCATTTTAACATAATTCCCCCTTCTAGTGTCCAAGTGAGTGAAATTACCACATAAACTTAATTAAATGTTATGACTTATTAACTCAATTCAATTTTATGTATATAGCACCAAATCACAGCAATAGTAATTGCCTTTATAGTTTTATATTTGTGAGTTAAAAACTCTAAAATAATACAGAGCAAATCCCAACAATCAGATGACCCCTTTGAGCAAGCACTTGGTGACAGTGGGAGAGAAAAACGTCCTTTTAACAGGAAAAAGCCTCTGAAAAAAACAGGCTCAGGTAGGGCCAGCTATCTGCAATGACTAGTTGGGGGTGATGGAAGGTAAACGGGAAAAACGTCTTTGTTACCCAATGGCTACTATTATACAGTAATAAAGGTGTAATGTAAAGTGCTACTGAAATTATAAGGCAAAAACTGTTCATGGCTTACAAAGATTGAGTGATAGAAGCGAACATCTCAAGAACACAGTATTTCTGTTGGCATTTCTACTTCTTTTCTCATTTTGCTCTTTTGAGAAAACTCACATTCTTCACAAGACGTTTGCCAGCCACTCGGCACTTCCCCCACGTCTTTTGTAATCCCTCACATTATCAAAGTATCCAGTCTCCATGGAAAACACAAAGGGAAACCTTTGGGAGAGGTGGTTGCCCCTAGCAACAAACTCAGTCAAGTCAGCTGCCCAGAGCGGCGGTAAAACACAAATGACTAAACCACATACCTGAAAGTGGGCAGCTGACAACCTGTCCCGTCTGAGTAAGACAATGGGGGTGAAGACAGTGTGGGGAAAAACAGTTTGTTTAGAGGACAAAATAGCACTGCTAGATGTTTGCACTGCCTTATGAGATGTCTCAGAGCTGCTTCTTAAACAATTATAAAATTATATATTTATTCTTAAAGAATTATTCAGCTTTCCAAAAGTTTCTCACTGGAAAAAAATGTGCGTACTGTAGCGCTATGATAATGACTTGCTCACTGGAAGAATTAAGAGTGCTGATAAATTCACCCGCACTTTTGACACTAGCAGTCAAGCAGACTTCAGTAGTGGGTTGCCTTGTCTTGCACGTGTACTTGGTTGGATTTTTAGAACATGCACTTCCCTGCTGCTGTCATTCAAATCATATTGTGTCGGTGATTGTTAGGCAGAGCTGCTGCTGCTGAGCGTTTCCATTTCCTCCACATTCCTGTGCAAAAGTGTCTTTTAAGAAAGACTGCCAGACTGAAGTGAGTGTCATGTTTCATTTTGAGAAGCAGTCAGTGTTGACATTTTCCATCTTCTATGTTGCTGTCAGCTCCAGTAGAAAATCAGAAAATCTCTACCTGACAAACTCCAGCTATTGCTTTGAAACTACAGGTTATTTGAAGCCTCTTCTGAAAGAGTTTAGATGTGCTACAGTAAAATGAACAAATGTTCCAATATATTAAGTTTGAAGGGCTTTGCTTTCAGAGTCCGACACCATTGTGCAATACAGCTGAATGTACTATGTCAGACAGAGAAAATGTATTGATTTACTTTTGTTTAGAGCAGCATCCAAAATCAGGAATACTAAATAATGTATATCTTATTGATGTGGCCTGACAGTTACCTGTGGTTTTGACATGAACAGACATACCGAAGCCTCAGGGCTGTTGAAGTTTGAGTTTGACTGTAAGCAGCTCTTCTGCCGTCATAGTCTAGTTTCCAGAGGGACCGTACAATCCAATTAGTAATTTGTTGACAAGTTGGGAATGCAAACCTAAGGTAGGAAAGAAAAAAAGTCAAAGTCCAAACTGAAATGTCAGCGATATTATTTTATGCAGCATCAACAATGTAGGACAAAGAAAATACAATACTGCAAATAAACTTTGCCCTTTTCAAATATATTTCCTCAAGAAAGAATGTGTGTGTGTGTGTGTGTGTGTGTGTGTGTGTGTGTGTAAAACTTTTCAAAAACTTTTAAGAAGGAACCCCCCCCCACACACACACACACACAAAGGAGTAAAGTGTCTTTGAAGAGTAGTTTTACTCTCATAAAGCCAGCAGGTATTTAAAAGTATAAGGCTCAGTGAATTTCAAGAGAGACAGACAGTGGAACAATATTGGAAGTTCACGTTTTACCTTCGGGGACGGCACATAATAAAAACCTATCAGAGGTGGAGTGACACAAGTTAGACTGATGGACAGAAATAGTGATGGAAAGCATTGAAACAGACATGCTAATGGAAGGTTTTTGCTCTAACACAAGGCTTTTCTGATGAGGATTTTCTTAGCTTTTTATATAGTAATTTAGATTCAGTGAGGTGTGGCCAAATTGAATGAGCTTAAGGGGGGAGGATGGGTCAGAGTTAAGTGCCCTCTAAAGCAAAGTGGTATTTTTTTAGGGAAAAGTGAGAGAAAGTCTGAGTAAAGTAATGTGATAAGGCAAGAACGTTTTCAAGTCTTTCTGGATTATAATTTGGATGAATTATAACAAGAAAGATACAGTGTACAAGTAGCTTGAAAATGAACTTTTGGGTCGGCAACATTTTCATTGGCTTTATTGTTTTTGTTATTAATGTTAAAAAGATCCAACACAGATTAATAATGATACTAAATGTAACAAATTTATTTTGAAGCCCTTTTTGCCAGTTAATTATTCAGAATTCTTAAGGAAAGAAGGTATTATAGTATCTGGAGGCATAGCTGTAAAGAAGCAGCTAGCCAGACATACCTGTAGTAAGCAGCAAAAGTGGAGGGGGGAGGTTTGCTGTCCTTATCTGTTGCAAGAAGCCCAGATGGTGTCAGGCTGTTGTAGTTAGGGATGACATGCTTTTTGGACCAGTTTGTCTGTGATGTGCATCCCAAGGATTCCAATATGGTGCCAAAGTTAGCAGTGATCTCTTTCATTTTGTTGTCATTCGAGGATAGATTGCTAGTCTTTCTCCGGCTCACAAGTTGTTTGACCTCCTCCCTATAAGCTGGTTCTTTGACGCCAAAAAGTGGGCCGACTACTGTTGTCTTGTCCGCAATTCAGTCCTTGACACTACAATTGATGGTTATCAGTGTAAACTGTTGTGGGCTAAGGACACAGCTCTGAGAGGAACGCTGAGATTGTTTTTGAAGTGTGTCCAAGTCCATCAATTATATAGATGGGTGCTTAAACTCATTGGGTACAGTTTGCTTACCAAGCCCCAGTGATTGTTTTGAAATTGTATTAGTGTAGGGAGGTTGTGCAGTTGGAAATCGCAGCTTCTCTCACTTTGCAAATATATTGGAACAGGACAAATTGAACACTGTAATTGTTTTCTGTATGGGTGAAGATTTTCCAGGCTAACAAATATCCATGTTGTTAAGGAAAAAACACAAATTGGCTTGTGTTTTAAACATGTATTAATTTAAACTATACTCATGCGTGTAATTGAGTTTATATTAGTGACATGTAACATGTTACATATTTAACTTAAAATGACTTCTGCAGAGATTTTGTAATTGGTCCTGGGAAATATGTAAAGCATATGGCATGGTGTAGCAGTAATGCTGTGAAAAGAAAGAATGAAAGGATTCAGTAGCTTGTAGCAATGAAAAGTGAAATAACTGTTAGACATGAAGTGGGCATGTATCATATTAAACAATATGAATGGATTAGTGATTGAAGTTAACAGTGCTAAAAACTACAGATATAACAAGGTTACCTATGCAACCAGAGCCTGAATTGTCGGCAAGTGATTAACTAAGGCGTCAGTTTGGAGACCTAGAGGCCAGTAGGCGACTCCCTGGTCACAAGGGAAATATGTATGTTCATCGACCGTTTGGTGAATGGTTGCCGCAGGTTAATACAAAATTTTGCTTTGCAAGTGATTGTTGCCAGGTGGTCACACGCCAGGCTCTAGGCCAGGGGTGCCAAACTCAAATACACAGTGAGCCAAAATTCAAAACTGGAACAAAGTCGCGGGCTAACATTAATATATATTGAAATATATTTATTCCTCCAGATATAAGAATGAATCTTTTCTTATGGACTCAAACACGTTTTGCTGAAAAACTGAATATGGAACAAGCAAAGCTTAATACTAAACAATATATATATTAGCTGTATAATACCAGTAGGCCAGCTCTAATAGTAATTTGGTATGGCTTCGCAGGGCCAGAGTTTGACACCTATGCTCTAGGCTTGTGTAACTGAGGTCGTAAATACCGTCCAAACAGGAAGGAACTAGCAGTGACACATTGACCAGAGAAAATCACTTATATTCACTGAGCGATCAGTGGTGAAACTGGTGGTTCCTTAGTTAACCAGTTAGTAATTTTTAGGCAAGTGATTGAAGTGACTACAAGTGAGAATGAAGGATACCAAACTCATGGACACTCTCATTCAATCACATGGTGGTACATACATTAGAGCATCACCTAGGCAACAGAGCCTAAAATGTTTGCTGGCAGCCACTTGTCATCAAGCGTACAACAAGCGTATCACCCTGAACAGGTACATCAGAATGGTTGTTCAGCAAAACCCTTTATATTTGGTGCGTTAGCACTCTCTGCTACCATAATCAAACCAAATGAGAGGATGTCTTTTGAAAGAATCATGTACAGAGTTCCAGAAACCCAATGGATTGAAGCTCTTCTGGCTCATGAACATTTTTTACTTCAATTTCAACATAATAACTTGAATATAAATTAAGGACACTGCAACTCCATAGTAAACTTGGCAGGAGGGGAAAAAACTGTCAAATGCTAATTTAAACACTGCCAGACTAACATCTGTATGGAGTCAATTGGTCAGGAGGATCAAACAACATGAGAATTTTCCAATCTCATTTCATATTTGGTGTTGTTAGACTCATGACCAGCTCACCGCTCCACCGCTCCACGAGGAAAACTCTCACACTTCCAGATGGCCTGTTTTCTTGTGACTGCCAATAACCATCTGAACTTTATTCTGAATAACTAAATAACTAAAGAAGTGGTATTTTAAAATGAGCAGTTTGCTCTTTATTTAGATGGCAACATTAAAACAGCTAAAAACGAACTGACATTAATAAAGCAATAAATTTGCTTTCAAAACGTGATGGAAAAAAACGGCTTTGTTCATCCACAGAATATGCTACGATTGAAGGAAATAGAATTGGGATAAAACAGATGGTTAGACAAATGAAACCACCACGTTGAAGCTTTTATTTATAGGACTTCTCAGCTCTTCCCCAATCTCAGGGTTGACTCCAGCAAACAACAGCCAACATAATTTTACAGATCAGTGTAAAACTATCTTTGTCCTCTCCCTGCCCTGTATGTTGTTTCAATGTAATAGACATGGAAAATGTAGCAATAGAACACATATGTGCTTCTTAAAATTGTAACTGAAAATTGTGTCTCCAGTATGAAGATGGTTTATATTGGCGTTTGTGTTTATCATTGCAGCAACCCAATAAAACCAAACCTATAAGAAAAAATGTTTTTCTTTCATTTTTTTATTATACTGTTATATGATAGTGCTTTTCTCCAACCAATAACTACAGTATATCTCAGCACTGCATACTATTCCTTGTCTAAACCCAAGAGCCACATTCTGTGTTATTTTCTCAAAGCTCCATTCATGATTAGATTTATCTGAAACTTCTGTCCCATTTTAGCGCTGTTCTTTATTTCTAAACCTCCTCTTTCTCTATTCTTCATCTTCTGGCTCCATCTTTTAGCTCAGGTTTCTTTTTCACTGCACCCATAAAACACAATCATTAGAACAGGATCAGGCTGCAAGTATCACACAGGGGGCATTCTGATAGGGGCTCTGTCAGCAGTAGGGATTGTTAATTGTAACCATTAGGCTGCCGTTGTGCCATGCTGACAGAGCCTTAATAAAGGGTGGCCTGTGGCTTAAACATGGTTCTTGCCCTGTGGACAGCGGTAGGGCAATGGCGACTTTAACCCAGACCCAACAGTTCCTGTCTTGTGTCTGACATAAGACCATCCCTCCCTGTGATTTTTGTTATCTTTAAGGATGGAGGCGTGATGCGAAAACAAATTGTTATCCTTGGTACCACTTAAAACATGTCTTTAGTCAAAAGATTAGTTTGAGTTTCCTGTTTTGTTCTCTCTCCTCCACTCACACTGATTGTGGCTGTGAAACTGAAGTTTGTTTTCCTTCTTTATTATAATTTTGTTGGCTCTATGTGTAGTTTATTGGAGTTAATTAAAGTCCTATTAGCCACTATGTGCTGCAACAGATTTTGTATGTACTGGCATAATAATGCTGAGGGTGTTAGTATGTCGCCTTTGTGTTGGCTCATTTAAACTTGATAGCACTGTGTACAACTGGAAAATGTAAAAAACAATGTGGGAAGGCTCCAGTTGGTAGTCGTAGAATAAGAAAGGTTGGAGTGTGGCAGGCGGTTGGGGAGGCAACGGAGAAGAACTTTGGCTTGGCCTCAACTCAGGAAAGGAAATCAGGGCTTGGCTCCAGGGAGCTTTGGTCGGGGCAGAGAAATGCTGATCCTAGCTGGGTTTATTCTCGTGCAGCCGAAGGAGCGCTTAAATGAGAGACGTCTACATGTGCTTTGGGGAAGCAACTGGGTTCCCCAGGGTTTAGCTGAGAAGGGGTACTGTGGAAGTACAGGGTCTAGGGCCATAGTTACATGCCTGGTACAAAGTCAAGCAGTGTTTCTTGGCATAAGTTGCCCCTCATCTCTGTTCATGGACAGGACCTTAAAGCATAGCTGGGGATAGGAGAACTTCTGTTTTGGAAATCCCTGCTTTTTCAGACAATGTGGTTGTGGTAACTTGATTATAATATGGCCTCAAGCATGATGTGCAGCTGATTGTACAGTGGCTGGGATGAGAGTCAGGGAGAGACTGCCGGTATCTTCGGAAATAGAGCTTCAGGTTCGTCAGGGGACATCTGCAGTTACGTGGGCATTGTGCCTGCCTGTAGTGGTGACGTGAGAGCTGAGCTGGAAGGCAAAACTGTCAATTTACCAATCAGTCTGTGCTAAAGCCAAACCTATGGTAATTAGTTCTGGGTAGTAATCGAAAGAAAGAGCTTGCAGATACATATACCTTTTTCTCTACAGAGTGCTGAGCCCATCCTTAAAGAAAGGATTCATATATGGATTTAGATTCTAGATTATTTGAGTGCCACGTTTCTCTCATAATCTTGCTTAGACTGTTTCTTTTATAATGTCTTCAGTTCCATCAGCTGTAATTGTTTGTTTGCTGTGAACTTTGAATGCCAGGGGATGAGGGGTGTAGTCAACGAAACTTAAGAAACTTTGTTTGTGAAAGGAAAGCAGCATCTCTAGCCACAGAACTGTAGAGAATATACAGTAAGTGTGGGTGTTTTTAACTTCAAGGCAAACATGAGAATTGTAAAAATGTTGTAAGTCCTGTTTGTGATTTGTGATTTATTAAGATTGATGTGTGCACTCTCTTCATTTGTTAATGCCAAGGATGGGTAGCCACGGTTTATTCAAAGAGACGATGTTGAATGCCTTACGGCTGATTTCTAAAGCTACAAGGCCAGGTTGTTGTGGACTTAATAGGAGACACTGCACTAAGTAAATCCTGGCCAACAGAATTCTGTGTCTCTCTGCTGATTATGAAATTTTAGGTGTGGAAGGAATAATTTTCATCACCCCTTACTTCCTTTTTATCCTGTGCAGGTCTTTAACTCACAGCTCTTTGTTATAATGTGCCCTGTCTGTCATTTCATTCTTTGGCCAAATCTCACAAAATACTTGGCAGAACTCATTACCGCCACATTAAACACATCGCTGCTACATTAATCACACCTTTTTCTATCTTCGGACAATACTTTTCTTCTGCTGCTGCCTTTCAGAACTTTTAAATTATGTCTGGGCAGGATTTGTGTATATAAGTTGATTGGCTGTGTGTGGCTCTCTATAAGAATGCCACTGAGACGTAGACACAATTCAAGTTTTTTGCCCTAGGTTTTGTAGAGCTTCATTATACTGCTGAAACTTAGCAAAATGCCATTTCTGTAGAATTGAGCCCTCTTCACTTGACAGGTCAAAAATTATTTGCTAATAATTTCTTGGGCCCTCTAAATGCCTCCGGGTTTGCTTGTGCAAAGAAGCTGCAGCACTTTGTAGAGACTTTCATTGTGGCAAATATTTAAGGTGCTCTGCAGATGAGATCCTGGCAGAAGCAAAAAATGGATAGATTCTTTCTCCGTGTCACAGTCACTGTCCTCATCCCCTTATCCTAATTGTATCTCATTAGAACAGATATGTGGATATCTCAAACATTAGATTCTCAGATTAATATCCCAAATAAAGGAGGGAATCTTTCTGCCTATTTAAAACGAGTCACGATTTATATTCATGCATTTCTGTTTCCTGCTTTCCATGTAGTGCTTCACTGATTCCTGAAGCTTTAATGTTCAGGACTAATTGACTGCAAACCTCGCCGATGGTTTTCTTAATGGCCTCGTGCTTACTCTTAAATCTGTTTTCAGCCACTCTCACTGTTTTTTACCTCTTGCCAGCTCATCAGATCAATTGGGAGACCTCTGGAGGCCACAGCAGCTGCTGACTGAGTCGCTATACTTGTAGCTCATGAAGGCTGTGTACTTATTGATTGCACAGGTGCACAGAGAGGTTGCTACAAACCCATCGCCCTGCCTTCTGCAGCAATGCAATTTTCAGTCGTCAGATCTCTGCCACCTCCAGCCAGCCATGTCTGCACACTTCCACTGGGGCATGGAAGCATGGAGGTGATAGAGGTGATGGAGAAGGCCTGGGCTTGCTGAGAGGGATGCAGAAAATAGCCTTATTGGAGGCAGAATGAAAATGCTCTGTTCCGGAGAAGTGTGTGACCATAAGGGACAATCTGAATTGGACACCTCTGCAGAGGTGTGAAGTAGAGTTTTTGTCTCTTTCCACAGATAGGAAGGGGTGAGGAGGTTATGAAGGGTGTGAGGAGGGTGGATTGTGGCTGTAATAGTGCAGTGGGAGTAAATAGACCAGGGGATAGAGGGAACTCGGGAGACTGTCACCAATTATCACCAGAAGTCACCTACCTTTTGTATTAATTTTCATTTTTGTGTGCCTCTGGGCCGGGGTGAGAAATCATCCATCTATAAATAAATGTGCCCAAGTGTGTCCATATGTTCATGTGTGTATGAATGGGTTTGTTTTCTTTACATACCCTATTATGATGAAGTGACCTACACCCATAGCTAGAGGCAAGCTTCTTTTACCAGCTTGCACTGGGCTAGCAGTTTACTACATGGCTGAATGAACATTGTCTTCCTTTCATTATTCACTGCTGCTACACAGCTCACGTTTCCTGCGACACGGAGGTAGGCTGTCAGTGTGTCTTACTCCTGACAACACTATAGCTTCAGCCTTTTAGGATCGCTAGTTTATTTAACGATAGTTAGCTGTGTTTAAAGAAGAGATCTACTATTAGCTGGGCAGATTAGGTGATTTACTCTGCTAAGTTAACACCAGAAATTAAACTGAAATATTGCAGTATGGGTTATTCAGACATGTCCTATATTAGAAATTACTTTAAACAGTTTAGAGAGACCATTGTTTATAGGATGAGCAATTATACTTACCAAAGTACCATAATTGAGGTACAGTGAATCTTAACATGTTAATATTTCAGAAGTCTGGGAATTATCGAGGTCAGTGTGCTAAATCCTTCAGGGACAGTACACAGTTGTAACACTTGTAGAAACTTTTTGAGTGTGGACCAAGGTAGTGGAAAAAAAAACTTTAAAGCCACACAGCTAGCATGTTTTCAACAAATATACAATTAAAAAAGTCCAAAAATAACCCACAAGGTAACATAACTATATCAGGTGTGATGGTGTTCTTTAACAGTGAGTAAGTGTGAGGGTGGATTTTTACCTACTGCACTGTAATCTGCCTTCATGGGCTACCTGTCACAAATTGTGTTCAGTCATGTGGGACAGTCAATTATAGGCTTCCCTGGTGGCTACTCACGTATGGAATATACACTTAACTCACCGATAGGATCGGCACATTTTAAAGTCCTAAATAACATCTTAGTGATTTACACGGAGTAAAAGGAGCTGTAATGAAGGGCGATAATTTGCTTTTTATTTGTTTGGCCATATTAGTCTGCCTTGTCTACCTATATTTAAGGCGGCAAGTTTCTAACATCTGCAACTCTGCACGACAACGAACGTCAAGCTGAGACATGCTGTTTGAGCTGGGAGTAATGATTCTAGCAGGAGTTTGAAAAGTGAGAATTGCCATTTCTTTAAGAGTTAATCAAATCTGAGCACAGGTTTTTTGACAAATTGATCTATTTCTTTGTGTGATTGTTGATAATTGTGTAAACTATGTAGTGTGTTAAAAAAAAGAATAGAAAACAAGCTAAAACAACAAAATACAGCTTGAGGTGAACAGCTCTCGTTATTAGGGATTATTAAGCTAGATCACAGGAATAGTCCCCAAATAAATCAAACTGTAGTTGCGGTAAGGCGTAAAGTCACACATCTTATTGCTCCTAAAACAAAATTCACCATGTAGTATTGGTCTCGGAAAAGGATGCTGGGTAAATTATCCACTGCTCACAGTTTAAATTTTATCCATGGGAACTGACAAACAACACACTGCATCCCTGAAAATATAAAGAACACAGTGAGGTGAGGATGACCCCCGTGTCTCGGTCAATCTAGAGTCAGACCTCCTGATATTTGCTGTGGGTTGTTCCTCGACTTTGTGAGTCTTCTGTGTTTTCAAAGTGAGATTCTCCTGTGTCTTCTGTCTCTTCTTTTTCTGGCCAACAGCCAGAACAGCTCCTGAGCTGAACACAAACCCGGAGATGAGAGCTGAGACATGAAAGGAAGAACCAACCTAATGCTCAGATCTTTGAAAATCTCCTTTTTTTGATATCACATCTTTCAAGACACGTCTGCAAGTCTGCAAGTGAATGATTGTTTGTGTTAGCGTTATTCATCAGACCTAAGAGGATAGAATACATTTAATATGTGAAAGGCTAAAATACTTCTGCTGTATTTATGGCCTCGTTACTCTGGGGGGGGTTAGTTCAGAGTTAGTTAAGCAAGGCAGTAAATGAAGCTCTAGGGGTGTTATTATCCATGTTCACCTTCCTGTTATTGCTGTTTCTGTTGAAGGAGGGGATACTGTGTGTTCACTGAGCTGCTGCCAGAGAGGTCAAAGACTATAAAACCCCAGGAGACTCTCCCCTATATCTTTATCTTTGTCTTGTAGTTCTCCCTACACACACACACACACACACACACACACACACACACACACACACACACACACACACACACACACACACACACACACACACACACACACACACTCTAATTACACTGAAACACAGTGTGAAAACACAAACCTTTTTGTCCCAGTCAGTCCTGAGTAACCCACATGTGTAGTTAAATCACCATAAACTACTAACTTGGCACTGTAATGCCACTTGTTCCATATTCGATGCATGGGTTTTTGTGAGTTTTTGAAACCTCCTCATCCTCAGTACGATTTCTTTTTCCTGAAAAACATGAATAAATTGCACAACAATGCATATGTGCAAAATAATATTTAATTTATTATTTAATTTTAGTATGCCATTTCTTTTTCAATCTGTCAGAAGGTTCAATTAAATCTCCAGTTTCAAAACATTGTAACTTTTTGGAAATTATTAGGGTTCAAGTCATTCGCTTTTGTGGTCTAGAAATCCTGTCAGACTTGGGTAATAATAGAAAATTGACTGTTGTCTCCGTTCAATCATTTGAGCAGCTGCTATCATTTCTCATATTTTCTTATAAGTGACAGAAAACCAGTTGCTTTTAAATTAATGTGAAAAAGTATGTATTTCAATCTCACCTGAGAAGACTTTTTATGAGACCCATCTGACTGATATACCGATCTTGATTGTTGCAGTAGCAATTATATTCCTCCTGGAAGGCTGCTTTATGAGCAGTAATTAAAAGTGGGGGCATTTCTATTGATTCAGTGGGGGAATTACTGCTTATATCTTGAAGTGAGTATTAATAAAAGGTCAGTCAGAGTACTATCCTGGGGATAAGACTGTGTTCAAGGGCACATCCACAGAACTGATGCTTCAACCTGTGTCCTTTGTTCTGTTTAATCATCTCGTTCTCCTTCAAACTGACTTGTTCTATGTTTGTTCACTTCACACCTCTTCTTCCACGGACATTTTGTGAGATCCTGTAAATATCACAGTACTTGTCTTGTTCTAAGGATAGAGCCTGATTAATTACTCATTACCTAATGAGGTATGTGATACAAGAAGCATTCCTAAGCCAAGATGATACTATTCTTTTCTGGTTAAAAATCCTGTACACTACATCGGCCAAGCAGCTGATATTAATTAATACTTTTCTTTACAGAGGAAATCCCGACATGGTTACACACAAGATAAAATATCCTGTGTAGGCATGAAATGCTGTATTGTAGTAACAATACATGCAGCAAATAACATATTTTTCTAACATTTTATGTTTTCTTTGCTTTTGAACTTCTGCCATGTGCCAGAGATTGTGATGTGTATTTTGAAGGTAGAGTACTACAGTACCCATGATTTCTTTATATTTTGCAGGGAATGTGGGAAATAGGTGCAGCAATGTATTGAACTATATGCAAACATTACATGGAAATACAGCTTATAAGGCAAAATCTCTTGAAAGTCTATGTTTGGTCGGACTGTCTTTACTTTTCAACACAGCCTGAACTCTCTTTGGCACTTTTCTTGTCATTTCTTGTAAGTAGTTTTCAGGAATAGTTCTCCAGGCTTCTTGTGGGACATTCAAAGCTCTTCTTTGGATTTTGGTCGACTGTTGTTTTGTTCTAAGTCAAGATGATCCCACACTGTGTGGTGGATCAAAATCGGATAGTACTTTTCTGCGCTCACAATTCTGTCAATTTTGACAAGATCCCCAACATCACTGGCTGAAATTCAGCCCCAAACCATGGCAGAGCCTCCACTGTGTTTTACAGGCGCAGGCTCTGGCTGTAGATACCCGTTGTACCTCTCTCCTGGCTTCCTGCATACATATTTGACGATTTGAACCACACCTGTTGCCGCACATTTTTCGTCCAGTTCTTGTTTAATCTGACATACCTCAACCTTCCCTTCCTTAAGAATGGCTTCTTGACAGCCAACTTCTACTGGGACCATTTCCAGTGAGGCGTCCGTGAACAGTAGATGGATCAACTGAAGGGCCAGATGCATGTTTTAGACCCTGTGTCAGGCTTTTGGTGGATTTCTTAAGGATGACTTTCAGATACTGTTCATCTGTTGTTGATAGTTTATAAGTTTGTCACTTGTTCGTTTGTCATCCACTTGTCCAGTTTCCTAAATTTTTAGGACTCACTCCTCATACTAAGATATGCCTAAAACTGCGATATTTGCCAGTTTTCATAGATTCAACTGAAAACATGGTAACTAATACAGTAATGCATTATATTTGGCTCCTCTGAAGCAAAACATTAAAAAATGAGGGGTGGCTGGTGGATATATGATGGATATCACCCACTTCTGTGTCTTACACTTTGCCGCAACGCCTACATATATGTTTTTTCTACTGTTGTCAGCAAACAGCAGGCCCCAGAGTTTTGAGCTATCAGGCAAATCAAACTCCAGATTGTCTGATTTCTCTAATTAAAATGTGTTTTTTTCATAGACAAAATGTAACCAAATACAGTAGTGACTTTAGCAGGTGTATTTTTATTGAAATTCAAACTTCTGTGCCTTTAGCACTTGACTGCACATAATTATAAATGGATTTCACACCTCCACTATATTCTGATTTGTTTACATCACCAACTTGGGGATTATCTTCTGTTTATTTGCAAGCACAAGAGCTTTTCCTTCAGATGTATTATTAATGAAAAATTAAGAAAAGGCTATTTTGTATAGTAAATATTAATCATTAAATTGTATCCGCTGTCAATTTAAATGTAGTCAATTTAGTCTTTAGTCATCAGTAATCATTAAGAGGTGAGATTTCCTAATGTGATGAGGAATTTTGGAAAGTGTGGCCATGACGATGATAACCATTGAGTCTGCTAGGAGGCGACGGGCAAGGAAGCAGTGACCTGTTTTTCGATGGTTCAGCCATCTGCCTCTGTATCCTGCAGCAGAGCACATTTCATTCCCAGCAGCTTCAAGACACAGGTTAAGTGGAAGCTTGTTGACTCCATGATAAGCTTTCGGGAAATAGATGGCACCCAATCAGAGAGCAGACAGGCAGAAACCACAAAAGGCCACTGGGTGGAAAGAGAACATCTTGCTTGTCGTATAATTAAGATGTTCAAGCCGGGAGCGAGTTTTGATTATGACAGTTAATCTGTCTGCTATTTCTTTATTTATTTCCTCCGTGACAGTAAGTATAGATTACTGGTCAGTGAAACATACAGATCAGACCCCTTTGCTGTACATATCGTTGTTTAATAATAGATGTTAGTTGTTGCTGTTTTTTTCCTTTTGCTGGCTGTCAGATGAAATGGCTGTAATCATTTAAACAGGTAAGACAAATGAAACACACTGTGTATAACATGTAATATGGAACAAGCCTATTTCAGTGAAACTTATGTAACATCCATCCATCCATCTTCATCCGCTTTATCCGGGGCCGGGTCGCGGGGGCAGCAGCCTAAGCAAAGAGGCCCAGACCTCCCTCTCCCCAGCCACCTCCTCCAGCTTATCCGGGGGAATACCAAGGCGTTCCCAGGCCAGCCGAGAGATATAATCTCTCCAGCGTGTCCTGGGTCTGCCCCGGGGCCTCCTCCCAGTGGGACATGCCTGGAACACCTCACCCAGGAGGCGCCCAGGGGGCATCCTTGTCAGATGCCCGAACCACCTCAGCTGGCTCCTTTCGATGTGGAGCAGCAGCTGCTCTACTCTGAGCCCCTCCCGGATGGCCGAACTTCTCACCCTATCTCTAAGGGAGAGGCCAGCCACCCTTCGGAGGAAGCTCATTTCTGCCGCTTGTATCCGCGATCTCGTAACATATGATAGTGAATTATGCTCCAATCAGTACCAGTAATAATGCCTTGTGAAATAAACTAATGTATGTTAGACCTCCTGCTTTTTATATTAGCTGAGGAGGATTTACCACAAGAAAAAATACTTTGATTAAAAAAAGGTGGTGGTGGTGTGTGTGTGCGTGGGGGGGGGGACCCAACAATGTTGGAGTAAACAAAAGCAGGTTAGTAAGAAGTTATGATGAGAGATTTTCTTCATGCAGAAATAATCAAGGGACCCAGAAGAATAGTATAAAATATGAATATATTTATTATGAAAATGACTGAATATCAAGGAGAGGAGAAATGAAAACACATTACAGCAGGTATCATCATCCCTGTTCTGATGTTCTAATCTCACACAGAGTTTCATATACCCCCTTCTATGTCTGCTCTCCAGATAAGGAAACAAATTGTGCCTCTGCACTATCAAAAAGCAACTAGTCTGTCCTTGAGGCCTATCCTAGAGCCAAAACAAACAGCACCAAACACAACGTGGGTCATTGTTCTCCAAAAGGTTCCATCAGGCCTCCTGAAAAAGAAGTGCAATCCCCCTAAAATACAGGTGTTAACTTCATAAAAATCTATCACAGAAGTCACTGTCAGGTGTAAAGATTAATGCTGCCAGAAGACTTGAGCAGCTATAACATAGGCCTACCAGCTATAACAGGTAGGCTTATGTTTGAAAACTCTGCTTCCGTATATATTTTAGTATTTTTTGTCTCTGTTTAGTTTTCATTAAATATCATCAAAGACAGAAAAAAGCTAATTATGTTAATGTTACTTTGGGTACTTCAGTTTAGAGATTGCCTTTTGATTGTGCACTGTTCATAAAGGCAAGTACAGTTAAAGTGAAGAATCAATTACTGTGTAATTAGAAGTAGTTGTTTGTGTCGACAGCAAAAGGAGTAATTAAAAAAACTGTCACTGAGGTCTTTGAAATACCTTAAAGAGCAACAGAAGATACAATAGAAATGAATCTTATAACCACAGATTAAGTGTAGTGAAATGCCTGCAGCAGGGAAGATGATTGAATAAACAAACCTATGTGAAGATTTTATAATCGGAAAATTAGAATAAAAACTTTCAAAAAATCAACTTCGTATTGCAAAATATGTTAATGGAAGTGAAAAACACACCACTCGTAATTTTTAGGATGATTTTCAAAATAAATATATTCAACAACGTAACACTGTTAATGCGTTAGCAGGAGTGCAGTAATGATATTCACTGTTTCTGTTAAAGCAAATTACATTTATTTTGAAGAACAGCTCTAGAGTGGTGTGTTTGTGAATTAAGTAAGTGCCCAATGATTTGCCACAACAACTGAATGCCCTGCTGGAAAACTGTGTACATTTATATTGATGTCACTTTGGCATCTACGTACTTTAACACTGCTGCATTTTAAGCAACCACACCGCCAGCCCAAAGAACACAGAAGCTCCACCCACATGACCCAGCGGACCGTGCCCTAATGTTTTGGATGAGATAAGATGTTATAGAAACATTCCTCCTCAGGACTGAGATGGGCTAATATATGTGTCAGTAAATCACTATATAGTATTAATTGGTAATTAATTGGTAATATGCATGACATGATTTACAAAATTAAAAGGTCCAGAATCCCGTGCTGTCTAATAAGCTGTCTTTATAACACACTGGCATCCTGCAAAGTGGATTATTGAAAATGTGCATCATCTTGTGCCTCTTGTAGCTTCACATGCTGTTGTGTTGCTTTATTTGTTCATTTATTTTTTTATTCAGGTATGAGACTTTTGCAAAAGAAAGTGCTTTGCATTTCCTGTGTTAAAGGCAAAAAATTTTATTTGTACCAAAGATAATAGAAGTTCTATCCTGTCTCCCTGATGTTGTGGTAACCATTAATTCATCAGATTCAGCCAAGTGTTTAAATAACATCTTGCAGTCACTGCTGGAAGAATCTTTTATGGAAAGAAATGGAAAATTATTAACAAATGACTGTTTTAAAGTAACTCTTACTGTCTGTAATGCAGATATATTGGTTTACACCTTTCTTATATGTGCTTTTCTTTCTTTTATCTGTTACCGTATCCCTTGGAGATACATGTATGCCTACAGTATAGTGAACTGTCTTTGTCTCAAATTCCCTGCTCATTATCGGAGTAGGTTCAAGGAGATGGGCACTCATTTGCATAAGGAGCCCCAAGGCTGGAGCCTCTGTGTGTAGCAGCCAGGTGATTCATACCAGCTCCTACAGTCTTATTTTGCAAGGATTAGATTAAAACCCATCAGTCAACCTAGATCACCCTGACCCATAGGAAATGGAGCCAGGTTACCGCAGTTAGGCCATCCAACTTGTTTCTTTCATTATTTCCCCCTCAGAGCTCAGAATAGCTTGTTTTGTAACATAACCATGACAACACAGCAAGTCTATACATTCACTTAAATTTATAGACGAGACCTTTATGAACATTTGCGTGGTGAGATGAAGAGCAGCGCGAGCATAAAAATTCAAACAGTGGAGTTATACTGTGTAATATAAAGAGAGCGAGTGCGCGAAGGTTTCCACGTGGGAACGAATATGTGCGCTAAGGAGAAATCAGCAGTGCGGTTTAACATAACAACACATTTATCCAGCAGCAGATTTAAAGAAATAAACCTCGCAACATTTTCAAAGAGCAAAAAGAAGTTTTGAAAAGTGCACCAGGTTTAAGGGCTTTTTTGTTTTTTGGGGAGAAACTGCTTTTTTTTTTTAAAAATCGAAGTGGTCACTTCAGTTCTGAGAGGTTTAACTAACGAGCTGAACCAAAAGCACTTCTTATAAATGTCATTCTCGCTTATTTGCTAGTCGAAGAAAAAAAAGTGAATAGAATAAGAATATTTAAATCTATATAATGGTGCAAAGTCACATTTTTAGAGTTATACTTCCCTGGAGCTTTCCCTGCATGTTTCCTTCTATTCGAAGTCTCCTGTTTTTAATAGAAAAATATCAAGTATCTTCAAAGCTATTTCACAACTTCTACTTTACAGTTACTTTCTACTTTGTGTGGCAATAATTTAAAAAGATATATATAAACTTGGTGATAAAAGCTATGTTTACAAGGTTCAGTAGCTCAAATTAGCACCGGCTTGCTCAGTTTCAGCAGGAGATACCGAGACATCAGTTATAACATAACAATCATGAGGCAATTTTTCTGTTTTGTGTGCTTTTAATACTTCAAGGGCATTTTGTTCTAATGCTTTTATAGTTTTACTTGCAGTTAGCATTGCATATTTTTTTACTTTTTCATTCTATTGATTTTTTGTAATTTTAGCTAAAAATAAGTTATCACTTAAATATGTTGTTATTAAGTTTAAAGACATGTACATAAAAAATAAATTACATTAATGAAATTGTTTGTGAATGCCATTAATGATGATAATGGAATGTTGTCTTATACAGACGCTCATAGCAAAGCGCACTCCTGTGTGTCAATGGCACGTTTTGCTCTCTAATGCAAGCGAAATCCTAACTGATCATTAAAAACTCCTTTTCCTGTCATCACGGCTGAAATCTGAAACACTTCTTTATTCAGTTAATGTTGAATTCTTTGCAGGTTTTATTCGAGTCTTAAAAGGGGCCCCCCATAAAGCTGTAAACATTCCTATTCTTGCTCTTGTTCTAAGAAATGAAAGCTGTGGGAAACTGACAAATACTGAAGATCGCATGCAGTGCTGGCAAGTTCTCCCTCCACAGAACAGTGCGGTCTTGCTCTAACAAGAATAGAAAGAGATGTGTGAGGCCCTGGAGCGCAACTGAGCAAGAAGACAAGTAGTTTGATGTATTTGTCGCCTCACAGGTCTTCAACTGGCAGCTTCATTAAATGGCACCCACCAAACACCATTATCAACACACAGTCAAGAGGCGACTCTTGGAAGCTGGCCTTCTAGGCATAGTTGCAACAAAAAAAAGCCAAATATGAGGCTGGCCAGTAAAAGGAGATGATTAAGAGTGGTTTAAAAAAAACCCTCAAAGACACTGGACAGAGACAGTTTTGGGGGAAAGAAGTGTCGTGTATAGACACATGTGTGTTTGAGCTCTTAGATGTGGAGCAAATGGAAAGATGCTGAAGGAGTGCTTGAAGCCATCTTTCAAGCATGGTGGACAAATGTTATGGTTAAAGGTTGCTTTGGTGTTGGTAAAGGGCATATTTGTAGCGATTTAATGCCCCAAAGCACAGCTCAAAACTATGAAATCTTTTGAGTGTTTTGGAGCCATTTGCTGAAATCAGTTGTCCACATAATGCTTATGTCCCAAAATGTCAGGAATGTGGCTCCCAAAAATATACAAAAACAACAATATAGTTAGACCCAAAAAGGTCGGGTTTTCCTGGACTCCTTGCAAAACTTTTGCACCACCTTTTAATCATTTTCACCAATAGAGAAAATCTCATCGGTATGCATTAATCTGTGCAATGTAAAGGCAGGCCGGTGCAGCCTCAGTGTGGCTGCGCAGTGAAAGAAAACTGGAAGAGGGGGGTCAGTTCTCAGTGACCACTGCCAAAGCTGATTGAGGCAGAGGCTGTAATTGCTGTGATTGTGAGGGCAGCCTTGGTATGACAAAGCGGTCACTGTACCCATGGCTGTAATTGGGCTGTTGCAGTTCTGACTGTGACACATCTGTTAATGAGAAGAACACTGACTGCACATGTGTGTGTGAAGTGATGAATGTGCTGTAATGGGGTTGGCGGTTTAACTTAGACCCCCGGAGAGCAGTCATTTTGGTTTTCTACCTTAGACCCCCGCGGAGTCTTCATTTTGCGTTTCTACCTTTAAAAGCCGGAGAGCAGTCAGTCAAATGCTGGAGTCATTCATATGTATATTAGGTCGTTACCTAGGAATTCTGGAGGGAGGGGAGTGGGGGTGAGTGATTGAGGGGGTGGGGGAGTGGAGTGTTTCAGTTTGCCATCTTAGGGAGAAATCAACACATGTCCTTTGTATGTCCTTTGTTGCTGACATTTATTGATGAAAACAGTACAAAAAACCAACCATTTGTACACATATTTACAAATAATGATAAAAAGTGAGTGAGTACATTTCAACATTTTCAGCAATCACTCACAATCCTGGCACTGCCACGGTATCTGTCGTCTGCATTTACCACATGTGTACCTGTAGCAGTGAACACATCGCACAGTGGCCTGATTTTTTTTGCATCTGTGTTTGACCTGACACGTGGCCCTTTTTCCAGGGCTCGGTGTGGAGGGTTGTGTCCGAAGCAACTGATCTTTTCTTGCCTTCTTCGCAGCTACATGAGAGTGAGCCAACTCTCTTGCAAGCTCCACCAGGAAGTCCACCCGTCTTTCCTTCGTCCCGGTGCATGCTTGATACAGCACATGTGCATTCAGTGCTGCCATGTCAATCATGTTATAAAACACGGCGACTGGCCAGCGCCGTGTTCCTTTGCGGACAGTGTACTCCCGAACCATCTGGTCCATCACATCCACGCCACACTTTGTTTTGTTGTAAAGGGTGACAGTGTTTGGCTTCCTTTTGGTAGTGTTATCAGTCTGAACCATGCCGTGCATGCTGCTAAGAATATAGACTGTCTTCTTCCGTTTGGCCGCATACGCCGTCAGCGTGGCAGCAGAGGTTGAAAACACCTAAGAAATAAGATAAATTGTTATTTCCATAGCCCTTTTACACACAATGAAACACATAAACATAGAACCACAAAAGACCTGCAACATACCTGAGTGGTGAATTCATTGCGATCTGTCTGTCTAGTGGATTGAGGAATTTCCCTGCGAATCTTGTTGACTGTGCCGAGGATGGTGGTTTTCCGTCCAAGAAGTTTTTGCGCAAGTGAAAGCGATGTGAAGAAATTGTCCGTGGTAACATTTCTGCCCTTGTCTAGGAATGGTTCCATCAGCCTCATTACTACATTTTCAGAAAGTCTCTCCCCAGTGGGACGATTGGGGTCCTTGCCAAGATATGGGAAGACATTGCAAATGTACTTGGATTTTAGGTCGCAGGCCACCCAAAACTTGATCCCAAACTTGTCCGGTTTACTTGCAATATACTGCAGGAAACAGCACCGAGTCTTTGATGGGAAAAGCTGTTCATCAACGGTGATATGTAGACCAGGGTTGTAGCACGTGATGCAGTTGGTGACAAATGATCCCCACACACTGGAAATTGCAGCGAACTTATCAGTCTTTGCTCGATCACTGCGGGTGGACTTGTCATCAAAGCGTAGGTGTTGCATGATGTCTTGGAAGCGGTTTCGTGCCATAGTTCCAATTATCTGTGGGTTTCCCAGGTTTGCTGACCAGCAGTCATTTACCGATGGAACCCTGTAAACCCCCCGCAAGATGACAATTGCAATAAATGCCATTAGTTCAGGGAGGTCCATGAACCTGAAGAATTCTGTGGTGTACGGACCTCCTCTCCAAGGAAAGAAAATGCAGAGAAGACTCACTACTCAGCAGGCGTTGGAAATGATCCTGACGGAAGTCGACCCTTGTGACTCGGATGGAGAAGACCTAGAAGTTCAGCCGGATTCGGACTCAGAGCTGTCTGATCAGTCTTCCGGTTAGTTTCATTTCATGTTATTTCCTTTTTCATTTCAAACAAGTAAGTGGATGTAGTTAGTAAGTTTGTTTGACCTTCCCATTGCTCACAATTTGAATTTGTTCACACTGCAGATGAGGAGACTGCTTCTCCACCGAAAAAGAGAGCTTGTTTGGGGACTGAGACAGCGAAAGATGGCACAGTGTGGCGTGAAGAACATGTGGGGACCCGTCTCCCTTTCACCCCAATAGAACCGTACGCTGCAGATGGAGAGCCAACGGCTAAGGCCAGGAGAAGTATCTCGAGTCGCCTTCAGAGCTTCCTGTGTTTCATCACTCTTGACATGCTTCATAGCATTCAAGAATGGACTATTCAACATGCACAGCAAACGGAGCATGTTCATTGGTTCATGGACCTCCCTGAACTAATGGCATTTATTGCAATTGTCATCTTGCGGGGGGTTTACAGGGTTCCATCGGTAAATGACTGCTGGTCAGCAAACCTGGGAAACCCACAGATAATTGGAACTATGGCACGAAACCGCTTCCAAGACATCATGCAACACCTACGCTTTGATGACAAGTCCACCCGCAGTGATCGAGCAAAGACTGATAAGTTCGCTGCAATTTCCAGTGTGTGGGGATCATTTGTCACCAACTGCATCACGTGCTACAACCCTGGTCTACATATCACCGTTGATGAACAGCTTTTCCCATCAAAGACTCGGTGCTGTTTCCTGCAGTATATTGCAAGTAAACCGGACAAGTTTGGGATCAAGTTTTGGGTGGCCTGCGACCTAAAATCCAAGTACATTTGCAATGTCTTCCCATATCTTGGCAAGGACCCCAGTCGTCCCACTGGGGAGAGACTTTCTGAAAATGTAGTAATGAGGCTGATGGAACCATTCCTAGACAAGGGCAGAAATGTTACCACGGACAATTTCTTCACATCGCTTTCACTTGCGCAAAAACTTCTTGGACGGAAAACCACCATCCTCGGCACAGTCAACAAGATTCGCAGGGAAATTCCTCAATCCACTAGACAGACAGATCGCAATGAATTCACCACTCAGGTATGTTGCAGGTCTTTTGTGGTTCTATGTTTATGTGTTTCATTGTGTGTAAAAGGGCTATGGAAATAACAATTTATCTTATTTCTTGGGTGTTTTCAACCTCTGCTGCCACGCTGACGGCGTATGCGGCCAAACGGAAGAAGACAGTCTATATTCTTAGCAGCATGCACAGCGTGGTTCAGACTGATAACACTACCAAAAGGAAGCCAAACACTGTCACCCTTTACAACAAAACAAAGTGTGGCGTGGATGTGATGGACCAGATGGTTCGGGAGTACACTGTCCGCAAAGGAACACGGCGCTGGCCAGTCGCCGTGTTTTATAACATGATTGACATGGCAGCACTGAATGCACATGTGCTGTATCAAGCATGCACCGGGACGAAGGAAAGACGGGTGGACTTCCTGGTGGAGCTTGCAAGGGAGTTGGCTCGCTCTCATGTAGCTGCGAAGAAGGCAAGAAAAGATCAGTTGCTTCGGACACAACCCTCCACACCGAGCCCTGGAAAAAGGGCCACGTGTCAGGTCAAACACAGATGCAAAAAAAATCAGGCCACTGTGCGATGTGTTCACTGCTACAGGTACACATGTGGTAAATGCAGACGACAGATACCGTGGCAGTGCCAGGATTGTGAGTGATTGCTGAAAATGTTGAAATGTACTCACTCACTTTTTATCATTATTTGTAAATATGTGTACAAATGGTTGGTTTTTTGTACTGTTTTCATCAATAAATGTCAGCAACAAAGGACATACAAAGGACATGTGTTGATTTCTCCCTAAGATGGCAAACTGAAACACTCCACTCCCCCACCCCCTCAATCACTCACCCCCACTCCCCTCCCTCCAGAATTCCTAGGTAACGACCTAATATACATATGAATGACTAGCCAATTTAGCTTCCACTTCCAGCATTTGACTGCTCTCCGGCTTTTAAAGGTAGAACCGTAGAAGCCTGGAAATCCCAGTGTTAACACATTTGTCACAGAAGCAAATAGTACAGCCGTACATATTCACAGCACCACAGAGTCAACCTTCGAATGCAGCTGTCTGAAGGCTGAGTGATAACTGTATCCAGCCACAGCTTCACCTATAAGAGCCAGACAGAGCAGCTGCAGCTGTGCTCACAGCCAGCAGCTGTATACAGTCATAAATTTGCCTTTAATATGAGGAACGAGAAAAAATTATGTAAAACAACCCATCATACTGAGCTCTCTTCTCTTTAGTAGCTACAGAGTGTTACCCTTAGCCGGATCTCTATTATAAGTGAACAACTAGGCAACTTTTTTTATGAATCATAAGGAATAAAAAAATAAAATCAAGGGCAAAAACACTGCGTGGGATTTTTATTGACTTGTGTTCATGTCTGTGCATTCCAGCATTCATATGTCACTTTGCAGCCGATCACAGCTGAGACCAGCCTGTGCAGCTCACCTCTGCTTCTGCCGCGCTCTGATGGCTCATCACACAGCTCATTCCTCTGCAGTCCCTTGAGAACTATATGAAAGCATAAAGAAAAATTATGAAAGGCTAATGTCCACTTTAGAGGAAAATATAGTATAATATTTATAAACTCTCCACTCACTGCATATACTTCTTGCGGAGAGTGTAGACGCACTGATGTAGATGGTAATGAAACTTTAATGAACTCACATGGAAGGGGATACAGTATATACATATTAATGTGTGAAAGACATAGTGTTATATCAGCAAAGGCACTTTTGAACTGCATATTTGAAATGTTTTCTGCTTGTTTGAGGTGTTCATCACACTCCTTCAGCACGGGTCCTCGGTCCCTACGCTCTTTGTCGTGTTTTATGTGAGAAGCATTGAAAGAAAGGATTTAACCAGCAGTTTTATGAGGCCTTTGGGTGTTTTAAATTTGTGTTTAGCTTTTGTAGTGCAAAATAATAACTTGGAAAAACATGATGGGTACAGTGAGAACTGAAGATGTCCTTTACTCTCAGTGTTGAAGTTAATTGAGTCTGCTCAGACCTTTTTCATGCAAATGAAACACGAGGGCCTTTGCATCACTGCTTCCTAAACACTTTTTCAGGCATGTCTGACAACATAAGGCAGAAAAGTTCATATCCTACCACCAAAGATAAAAAACAGAATCACAGTTCTGTTTTTTTAGTTAGTTAGCTCGACTCCATCAGAAATCTGTAGTTTTCCCCTGGCCGTGTACGCCACAGCTGCAGTGGCTCTATTCCCCACCAGTGGGGATCACATTTTGAGAACCAGTGACCCCGGTGCCACTGGCACTGTGAAGAAAAGGGCATGTTATTTGTTTAAAGAGATTGTGCATCACTTGAACTTGATCATTGTGAAGATGATTATGTAGAATTCTGTTATCTTGTGTGAGTCATTTAAGCAGATAGTCTGCTCTCTGTTGATCTGATCTTTCTCATAACTCAAAGCTAGTCAGACTTCATGCTGTCTGTGTGCTTGTTTTCCTTCTTTTTCCTCTTCCAGCTCAGTGTAATTATGAAAGGTTATCACTTTCTCAATTAGAGACACAAGCACAAGTTTACACAAATATTAAGGTGACATTCGACAGTGTCTTTGTGGTTTTTACAGAACGAACGCGCCTATCTTTGCAAGGGTAATAGGATATTATAAGGTAAATCTCACTTCCTGTTTTGTGTCTTTTTTCTTTTTCCATTTTAATAGGAGAGGAAGCTTTGTGCATTCCCAACTATTGAGATCTACAGTTCGGATGTCATCAACTATATGGTTCCGCTGTCTCGTCAGACGGACTTCTTTGTACCAGAAATGAAAGAGGAGGTCAGAACAGATGTGAAGGAAGAGGACTCGGACGACGATAGAGGAACCGACATTACAGGTAAAGATTTTACACATCCTCGGATACTGTCAGCTCCCCCGGAGGCAATTAGTGACAGCATCAAAAAGATTTCTCAAACAAGAAGAAAGAGCTGTCAATTTGTCTGATTCAAAATTAAGGGACAGTTTTCAGAGCGGAACAACTTTAGTTTAGATTTTTTGTGTGATTTATTTATTTATCTTTTTTAAAATCTAGCTGTCAAAGAATTGATGCTTTCGGTTTTCACCTGCTGTTCTCAATTACAAAATGTATATCAGTAAAGATTTTCAACTTTTAATGTGTCATTCATTGAGATCTGATATGTGATTCAGGTGTTTTCTTAATTCGTTTGATGCGTACATTTTATAAGGAGTTTGTAGGAGAGTGTAAGAGAGTAGTAAGGTAACTAAACATAACTTAACCGATTCCTGTGGTTTAAAGTATCACCGGACTGCGCTGATGTGCAGCTATATTCTGCTATTCTCGGATTATGTGACAATAGAGCAAACCTCACCATGTGGCCAGTGGTTTTAGCCACAATGAGGTGGTTAGCCTGATGAGTCAATGATGTGTGAAAGCAGCTTTAAAAAAAATCAGGGACAACCAAATGCCACGTGAAAAAGGAGCCATCATGTGGTTATACTGCTGTCGTCCAATTTCAGTCTTACCAAGCATTCATTTCTACTCTGTTGATCCTACAGCTTGTGTCAGTTAAAAACAAACAAAGAGAAAATGTGTAACAACTTTTATTTTGTCTGCCACTGCGCTGACTCCTCTCTCGCCCTGGATCACAGAGGACGGGTGATATCTGAGACTCTGTAATTGCTCTGTCATTACAAGTATGTGCCTTCAAGCGCGATGTCTTCCATGCTGCCATTACTCTTTGAATCACAGCTGACCTGTGGGCTGGTCTCAGAGCCGTATTGACTTAATCAGCGTACAAATCTCCGGAGAACAAAAATGGTGTTGCTCTGTGGGGACAGAGTGAGTGGGGATGGGTTGATTTAAATCAGGTGCCTTAAGAATAGATCATGTGACATCCCTTGTAAGCACAGCTTAAATTTCAGAGACGTATATGGAAGAAGGCCTAACATGTTCTGACCATGGTTAGTTGGCAGCCACCTTTAAAATAAAGCGTCATTACATGACAGAGGTGAAGACCACTCTCCATACACAGCAGCTTTATCCGCTCTCACATTCTGAGGGGCAAGAGCAAACTGAGAGTCGGAGCTATTCACAACTTTAAATGAGTTTGTCAGCATCACCAGACCGAGACAAAGTTTTGATTATTGCTTCCCTAACAAATGAGAAAGTAAATAAGAAAGAACTAAAGTACCAGAAAGCATTTAAATACGTTAATTCAGATCAAATTAATTCGATCTGCCACGTGTCTTAATCACATGAGGAGAAAGTGATTTTGCAACGTTGCACACTCTTACTTTTTATGCATTCACTCAGTGGTCTCCAAATCTTTTGTTAATTCGTCGTGCCGCCGTGTCTGCGTTAATCCAGCAGACCATTGTGGCTGTGTGCTCGGTCTGGAGCTGTAGCCAAGAGTTAATTAGTTTGGCTTACCATGAAGACTAGAAGTAGGGAATAGACAGCTAGCCTTGCTCTTTCCAAAGATGTCCCCATCATAACTAATATTACTAATGAACATGTCTCCAAATAGAAATGTAAAAGTTTCCTTTTTTTAAGTAGAGATGACACAGCTATAATACAATGTCAATGAAAGGACACATCTACATGTGAATTTACTTAAAGATGTGTCTGTATAAAAATATTTTAGCTTAAGCTTAAAAAAATCAAAGAGAGAGGCTGGAGCAAAATAAAAGATATTATGAGTCTCTGTTAGGCTCTAAGATCAGAAGACAAACAGACTCACTCCACACAGACGAGTGGTGTGTCCATTGTGCAAAGCTCAAAGCTAGCCAACAGCAAGGTGGTCAGTGCAATGGCTGTTTTTGGGTGAATAAACACAAAAGGGTAGATTTTAGGGAGAATTATTGCCTCTAACCGTTTCCTTATACAGTGACTTACTGGATTCTCCTCTGGCTGCCTGCAAACATTACATTATTGAAAACAAAAGCGTTTGTCGAAGTTTCAAATAGAGCAGGGCGATATGGCCAAAAATATTTATCACGATATACATTTGAAAATTTGCGATAACGATATAACTGACGATATAATTGATGCGAGACAAAATACTTCACAACATTACTAGCGCAAAAAGACAACCTTCCATTAATTTTCACTTAAACAAGAAGCTGGTTTTTATGTACATTAAAGCTTTATAAAAATGTAACAGTGCAAATGCAAATTCCTTGCTGAAAGTTTAACCAAAAGGCATTTCCAGTAGAAATGGGCTGACATATCCTGAGCATAACCATATATAATATCCACTGAAGTTAAAAAGAGGTGCTTTGCAACATTAAACTGTAGTGTGCAGTACGTATTTTTTGGACCATAAGGCACATTGAGCTAAACAAAGCAGTTAGATAAATCAAACTTTATTAAACTCATTCTTCTTGCTTCCTCCACTTCTGTACCATTGATTCATTGATGTTGAATTCTCTGGCAGCTGCTCTATTCCCATGTTGTTGCAGTATATTAATGACTAGCCTTGTATTGTGGATGGATTATCTCAGTTGTTCTCCTGACTGACGTTTGGTCCGTTTACAGCATCCTGCCATGCGATTGCATTTGTCTCTAACCATGAGGAACCTTAGTGTTCATCCTCCAGCTTCACTGTTTATGTTATGCTAACATAGCTGTGTCGCTAGCGATCACGTAGCACATCATTATATACCAGCTAGCCCAACTTCAGTAACCCTACAAACGTCACTGCTGTTTAGTTTCCTGCCTTCATTTATGTTGGAAGTGATAGCAGAGCTGTACGTTTGAATTTTTTCAGAAATCTCTCAGTCAGAACATGCTATATCATGCTTAGGTAACTAGCGAAACTAGCGAGCTAACTTCCGCTAGCTTCCTGCTAACTTCTAACTCCGTTAAATGTAATAAATTTTGTTTTCATGGATGCCTGGAAGTTAAACTGAATTGTTACACCTGGTAAAGCAGCAATGCTGATCGTTTTATTAAAGATGAAAGAATTTAGACAGTTAACTCTCAGTGATGCTGCAGTGTTTGTTTGACCTGAAGTGTACTGAGTTTAGGACCCAGATTACTCCCAGATTTAAGAGCATCTTAGTCCGACAAATATGACAATAACAACGGCCGCTTGCATGTTCTGCAAAAAAATGTGCTTTGTTGTGTATCTGACGGACAAACACCAAACCAGTTCCACATCACTGAAGTTGCACCATTTTTACAAACCAATTCTGGTTCATCTGTTTCACTCAACAATCGGCCATGTGCGTATGAAAACAAAGGCACTGCGCATGCGCGTTTTACTCATATTCTATCGCGATATTTCATTTTCCTATCGTTGCCTAACATTATACCGGTATTACCGTGAACGGTATAATATGGCCCAGCCCTAGTTTCAAACTATTCTTTTGTTGTAGTATTTCAACTGCTGTGGTACCAGTCTAACGATGATTTATCACATCAGTTTATACCGTTCACAAACTATTCAAAGACAGTTCGATAAACATTGGTCTTACTAAGTGGTACAACAGAAGATTGTGTATAAACATTTGTCACATTCACTTTAAACACTTTTTTTTGGAAAGATGTGATATTTCTTTTTATGCTCCACATTTAACACGCAGAGCCTTTTTAATCATTCAGAACAATGCTGACACTGCTAACAATGCTTAGCTACTGTGTGTAGTAGAAACGAAACGATAAGTGGAGTTTGCAGAGAGGTGGATTTTTTATTTATTTATTTTATTTTGAAGAGTTTCTTTTATCAGAGAGTTGTGTGTTCTGCTTTTTCATACTTGTGAAAATTGGCTTGGAAATCAGTTTCTGTGGAAATATTTGTTGAATGCCTTTGAATACCGTTTCTTCCGTCAGAGAAATGTTTTTTACCCACTTCTTGGCAGTTTTCCTTCTTGGCTGTGATCTGTGGTTTTGAATTAACGTCCATAAATCGTCACTGTGAAAAACAGAATCTATCTTTATTAAATGTCCATTACTCAGAATGCCAAGACGTGCCCAGTGCTTAAAACATTTTAGAGCATCATTTGGATATCACAAAAGGCTATTTATAGGTAGATCATGAGGAATCTCCAACACTGAGGTCAAATCAGTTTTCTTTAGATAACAGATAAATGAAAAGTCCCCCAAATATTCTGAATGAGTGAGTATTTGCCTTTGATTAAAGAAGTCCTTTTTCTATTGGCAGGGTTGTAGTTAAGGTGGCAGGGTCAGAATTTTGTATCTGTAGTTCAGCATGCTCCTGGTGATGCAGTGCTATGGGGAGTATTTTCTTTTCACACTTTGAACCCTGCAGTACCAACTGAGAATCATTTAAACACCACAGCCTACCTGAGTATTGTTGCAGAGCATGTCCATTGCTTTATGACCACAGTGTACCCACCTTCTGATGGTTGCTTCCAGCAGGATAACACGCCAAAGCTCATCTAACTGTAGTTAGATGACCTCAACAGTCACCACATCTCAGTCTAGTAGAGCACCTTTGGGATGTGGTTAAACAGGGGATTTGTCACATGCCAAAAAAGGGTTCAAACCAGTGCAACTCATGAAGTGGCTGGGGAGTGTGTCTTGAGTGGCAATTAGAGCAGACACACTATATGTAAGCCGATACCAATTTAATGGCGATTGACCATCTGTAATATATATTATATATGCGGCCCAGCTCTGCTCATTAATATATTTGACAACATTAACTGTACATCAGGGCTGTACACTGTTTACTTTAAGAATGAAAAGACATTTTACTATGATATTACTGCACACTGAAGCAAACAACAAATACAACCAAACAATCCAAATTAAGAAGTTTCATTAAACACAGTGTAAGTGTGTTTTTTATGATGAGCTTCCTTAAAACGCTTGTTCTCTTTGGCTCTCATCTGTAAATATGATGATCCATTAAGTGTATCACTTCTTAATGTATGTTTATGCATTCCTTTTCGCACTCTTCTCGCAATCCACTCTGCTTATCCAAGCACTAAGGAAGCCCTGTCTGTGTCTAATTACCTCCTTAAAAATCCTCTTCTCTTTTTCAAACAGTTTGAAGAACAAGACCTTGATTCTCTGCTAATAATCCCAATGGGCCCAATTTAACAACTAATTTAGGCAAATGTTACCTAAAAGACTTTCACAGGCTTCAACCACACTAGCAATTTCAGGACTTGCTTGCAGTTGTAGTGAAGGGTGAAAGTTGTCCAGTATGTTGAGGTTTTTCCTTGGGGGGCTGTCCACCCAATTACCCTAAATAGACCCATTATTTCCTGTAAAACCTTATATTGTAAAATGAATCTTTGGAACAATCTTTTCACTGCAACACACAAATGAAATAGACTATGGATCACTACATTAACCCGTTTATATGCATTTTGAAGCAGCACCACCGTGTCAAATAACCACTTTCTGTGCCACCCAAGACTGTTCCCATCGGGTGTGTTTGGACATGCTAGCTAATCAACAGGCTCATAAATAGTTATTATAATGACCTAAATGGACTTCCATATGTAATATTTTACACTCCAGACAAGATCAGATCTGCTGGATGTGATAATTAGATTGTTGGGATTCAAATAAAAAGAAATGGTGAACCTCACAGAGCAGCTTGGAGACTCCCTGTTTATTGTGTTTGGGTCCCTGATGATAGATTTAGTGCAGACACACTTAGATGTGTGGATGAGATTCATTTGGAGTGTGAAGGCAGAAAGACAATGATGTGGATAAAAGTGTTTTAGTGTCTAATGGGATAGTCAAGTCAGATTCGGTTTTATTTGTCAAACACATTTCAGTTTAAGGCTGTCCTTCTACTTTGCAGAAACAATTTAAGTCTGTGAAGGCAGTCATCCAGGTCATTGTAGTCTAAGGAGCTTGGAAAGAAAAGCATTTGGACATCTTTAAGTTGCTTGAAGACGTTTCATCTCTCATCTGAGAAGCTTCTTCAGTTCAGAACTGAGAAGCTTCTCAGATGAGACGTCTTCAAGCAACTTAAAGAAGTCCAGACGCAAAAATAGACAAGCTTGAGAGTCAAACTTGGTGTGACCACCTATATTCTTTAAGACAGTCTGAACACCTTTAGGCAAGATTTCTTATCATTTCTTTAAGTAGTCTTCAGGAATAGCTCACCAGGCTCCAGGAGGACATTCAAAGCTTTTCTTTGGATGTTGCCTGCATTTTATTCCGTTCTCTGTCAAGATGATCCCACACTGCTTCAATAATGTTGCGGTCTGAGCTCTGGGGAGGCCAATCCATGACTGCTAGTGTACCACTCTTTGCTTTTCTACCCAGGTCTGATTTTACTGTACTGATAGTGTGTTTGGAATCAATTAAATGCTGAAAAATGAAACCTTTTAAGATAGTATCACAATATGTTTGTAAGTCCACCAGTTTTAACTAGATCCCCAACACCACTGACTGAAATGCAGCTTAAGCCATGACAGAGTCTCCACTGTGTTCTACAGATGGCTGTAGAAACACACTGTTTTACCTCTCCACTTATCTGAACCAAAACAATTAGATTTGGATACATCACTCCATAAAACCTCGTGCCACTGATTTTCAGTCGAATTCTTGTATAATTTGTCATACCTCAACCTTTTCTCCCCGTATCCCTTCCTTAAGAATCCTCATCAGAATTTGAGAGGAGCTTCAGCGAGTAGCAGATGGATCAGCTGAATCTCTTCTGTCAGGTCTTTGCAGGATTTCTTCCTGTTTCGTAAGGACATTACTTTCAGGTGTTATTCATCTGCTGTAGGTTTTAAACCTGCTCTTTTTTCTTTTGCCCTCCAACTGTTTTCTTTTCTCAACGTTTTAAAAGACACACTGCACACCGTGCTGAAATATGCCAAGTTTTTTAGTTAAAAATTATTTGTGAATTACCTTGTTGGTGCAAAAGTCTAATTTTATACCTATCAAACGGATTTATCTTTGGAAATTTTGTTGATTCAACCAAAGAAATGAAATCAAATGAACTGTTTTTGTGACAAGCTGTTAGTTGCCTAACAATGTATTTTTTTTCTTTTCTTTGCCAAGATGTCTGTTATGTGTAGACACAACAGTGGTTCATCCCTTTAGTTTGGCACTTTTATGGTTAATGATTCATAGATCAAGTGGGTTAACAAACAAAAAAGCATCCTCTTTGATACTGGTCAGGTACAAGGACTGAACTGAAAACAAGCGAACAAGCATCCAACGTCCAAAGAAAAACTTTCAAAGACCTTCAGAAAGCCTGGAGAACCTTTTCTCAACACCACTTTAAAATAATTAAAATGAAGTCTGGCTCCTTAGAAGGAAAATATAAAGAAATGAGGAGTGGCTCAAGACTTTTGCGCAGTAATGCATATATGTATAAAATCAAACTTCAACACATTAATTCAGCATGTGATCACAGCTTTATATAGGAAGCCTTTTTAAAAGTTATCGTCACATGGGCTTTTCCTCCACTTCTTTGAAGTATCTTCGAGAAGACCAACTGCGGAAAGATCACTGAGTAATATTTCTTCTGTAGGTGGGAGGTGTGATGTTCTTCTCACATTTCTTGCCCTAATGCCAGTTTTCATTTGTAATTTTAGGGAGGCTAAGCAGAAAAAGCTTTATATCTTTCATGTGTCTCTGCTTACATCTTTGGCCCATGCAGAGTATTTTTCTTTCCATGAACCTTGAACATGTTGTATTTAAACCTTCCTGTAAGTTTTAGTTTTTAAATTTCTCCTAAATAATGCAGATTTTTTTTGGTCCACCTACACAGTACAGCAATAACCTTCCAAATCGCTCGCACAAAAACTCCTATGAATAACATTCATCAGGGACAATAAGTGGTTATTGGGTCACAGTGAATCATAGATCAAAGGGCAATTAGAATCAGGTTTAGACAGAGAGCATTAGTAAGCTGATCATGTGGGTGAGAAAATCTCCATCAATCAGGTTAATGGACATTCTTTGTGATTACAGATATGCAATATGCACAGCAAGAATATCCCTCTCTGCAAATTATAGTCCATTACACAATTTCATGCAAGTAATGCCAACATGTAAATGGCTGGTCTGTGACTTTTGTATAAATAATGTCTCTCAATAATATTTTGGTCCCTCTGAGCTCATCTGATTAGTTAAAGTTGACTGAGCTACATCTGCTGAATTTTAAGCGGTGAGCACTTTTAGGTTTCATGAAGCCAACGTTACATTTCTAATCTGTGATCAAAGGATGGAGGAGTATGTAAGTGCATATACCCATATCTTCACATCCTTGCATCATTTTTGATGAGCTTCAATACTAAGCATATTGTTAATGTTAATTACCCAACCAACATTGAGAAGATGATGCTTTTTAACCATATTCGCAGTGTTGCCATGGATCATAAAGTCACGAGATATGACAACCGATTGTGAAGTTGGCTACAGATATATACATGCAGTAACTACTATTTTCCGTAGCTGTTCCCATTGTTTCTTTCTTGCGTGCTTTGTGTAAGTAATAGTCTCTGCCTTGCCACCATTATTTGAATATCTGCAGCAATGTCCCGGAGGATGAATCCTAATGACTTTGTTCAGCCACTGAAGTTTTCACATCGCTACAGAGTATCAGAACACCACCTTGCTGAATTAGCAAAATATTTAGTACAGACTTCCTCTGTTCACCTGTAAAATCAATCTTTCAGTTTTAGTCTACGTGAGCTTTCCTGCCTTTCCTCCAATGATTTTATTTTGTTAATTAGTTGTGCATGACCCATTTTCTCACAGCCAATTTGATCAATTTCTTCTGTTTTTTTTTGTTTTGTTTTGTTTTTTTGCATTGATGCAGGTGCAGATTCCCACAGTGATGTGAGCTCAGTAAGCGGTGGCGTGCCCTGGGACAGCAGAGAGACGTCCCTGGCTGTTTCCACAGCCGCTTCCATGGCTTCCTCACTGCCCCTGAGAGACGTTTTAGATGCCAGCGAAGACCTTAAATACAGGGACCATAGCGACAGAGGCTCTAATGACTCAGTGGGCAGTGGCTCCTCCTTTGAAGAGCTTGACATGGATCAGGAGGAGCTGGGGGAAGGTGAAGAGAGGGTGAAGAAGGAATATGGGGAAGAGGAGGACACTCCTGAAGGTGAAGGCGGAGCTAGAGAAGGAGCTGAACTTGCGGCTGAGAAGAAGGAGCGCTTAGGGGAAGGAGAGGAGTAGGGAGGATGCTGAGGAGATAAGGGATGTAGCCACGTAACACTGGCATGCTGGAGAGCTTCTCAGCTGTGCTGTTGCTGGTTATCTGTCATGTAATCTTGTTGATGGATCTAAAGCCGTTAATGTAATGACCAACATGCCGTATTTCCGCGCCTTCTAAATCTCTTTTTGAAGCCTGTACTTTCTGTTATGCTCTAATCTCAGTTCAAAAGAAAAAAGAAAAAAAAATCCCGATCCTGTATCTCTGCCTATACAAACATACACACAACAAATGGGAGATTTAATTAGATATTTCATTTTAATTGTAATCCTGTTTGGATCACTTTAATTCCCTTTCAGATTAGAAGTAACCTTTCAGTTTAAGATTAAGGATTAAAAGCAAGGGGGAAACAGAGTTACCAACTATCATGGATCATCAGAAAGTATATGTTGTTTTGCCCATATGTGACAGGTGATATTGCAACCCCACTCTCAAGGTCAAGTCCTGAGGAAATTTGTGTCACGCGTTTGTGCGCATTACCCGACTTTGGTGTTGTGATGTACCGACTGGGTGAAAAAGTGCAGGCGTTGCCGCTGCTGTAGAGATGTTCATGGTGCTGTTTCATTGTGTTATTTTATACGAGGGGAAATTCTAAAAGCTGAGGTGGAGAAAAAGATTATTAAAGTAACATCATCAATGCCTCCGGGTCACCAGGACTAAGATTTAGATTAAAGTTCAAACATATTTGTAAGCTTTCCCCCTGAAAGGTGTACAGAATATTTTATTGTCACTCTGCAAAAAAAGGTTAATTGAATTATTTTAACGTATTGTTCATTTTCTGTGGGCAGTTTGTTCTGCCACATTTCATTTACATTTATGTTGTTGTAGACAAAATTCACCTATTATCTGAAACTAGATGTAACATGTTTGTAGGTTGACGTCGGATATGATGTATGATGCATTGTATGTCTTCCTGTGTGTAATAAAATTTTCAAAGAAATGTTAGTTTGAGAAGAACAGCAAAAATGGTCTCCGCTCTGCTGCTTTTATCTATATTTTTTTGTGCGTTTCCCAACAGGGATGCAGGAAGGTAACAAAGTGTGTGTGGCAGTCAAAGCTTTCTCTGAAGTTTCACGACTTTACGATGTAACGATTGCTTTGTGGGGATTACATGTGAATTCATAAGAAGCATAAAAGAGAAATGGTACAAAATAGCCCATAACATCAGTTTTTCAGTGCTGGGTGAGTTAAACAATGCACTGCTTTAAGGGTTGTTTTTTTTAAGTGAGCAATTTCCCCAGCACCCTTAGGACTGGGAAACTGGGAAACTGTTTAATCAGAATGCATAAAATAATACAAATGTAGATACATTTGGAAAGCATAAACACTTAAGATTAGTCTCACAAAATGTTGTTTATCCAAATGCCGGCGC
Source organism: Rhamphochromis longiceps (assembly GCF_057381845.1). NCBI lineage: Eukaryota > Metazoa > Chordata > Actinopteri > Cichliformes > Cichlidae > Rhamphochromis > Rhamphochromis longiceps. Next base: position 21,253,129 of record NC_140561.1, read on the forward strand.
TGCATCGATCGGGTCAACATTTGACTGAGTGGTTTGGCATTTGTTCTACAATTTATTTAATCAGCTGTGTGCACAAAACAACAGGAAGAATAGGCTCCAGCTGACTACTGAAGTTTGATGGACATACTTGTTCTTTAGCCTGCGGTTCTTAATGAGCATCATGACCTATAAGTGTTAATGTTTTGTTTCCAATCCAGCGCCATTGTAACCATGGTAATTTTACTGAGTAATACGCCATTAACCAGAGAGAGAGAGAGAAAAGCCTTTCATGTGCCTGGTCGTGCTGTTAGTGTTGAGGATATTGACTTAATTGAATAAAGAAAAATGTATTTAGGGCTTGTTAGGAATGCAAGCCAAATTAGATGTGTAGACACCAAAGTCCACTGAAGAAGGATTTCACAGCTACACTCTTCTTTGCATTTGACTTGCAGTTGGAGTATTTGGACAGTGATACGTATTTTGGGAGCAGGTGGAAGAGGCTATGGAAAGGTGGAGGTATGCTCTGGAGAGAAGAATAAAAACCAGTAGAAGCAAGGTGAGATGGTTTGCCAGCAGGAGGAAGAGAAGTGAAGGAGGACGTGCATGGGGTTGGTGCCACAGAGGAGGATGCAGATGATCTGCCGTGTCGACCCCTAAAGGGAACGGCCAAAGAAGAAGAAGCCCCCATACACCACCACCGACAGTGGGTTGGATATAAAACAATCCAGACTGACTGCAATACAGTCCTTCAGCTTCACTTCAAAGAGTTTTACAAAGTATTATTTAGGAATTACAGCCATTTTTGTACATAACCTCTATATTTGCATGTTCAAAAGTAACTGTACAGTTGTCTGACAAGCATTTTCATGGCCAGGCGAGGTCTGTTTCCACAGTATTTCACAACAAATTAAGCAGATAAAAGATCTAGAGTTGCTTCCATGTGTTGATCTTAAACTGTTAACCCTTCTGGTACACTAACCTGGCAATGAAACTGTCATTCAATCTTTAAATGACTTCTGAGCCTCTGAAAATAGAGGATTATTTATAAAAATGGCTGCAAATCCTAAATAATACTTTTGTTAAACCCAATGAATTACAACTCAGTCTGCACGTCAGTCACATGATTACCACAGTAACACAGCAGAGTATGTGCTAGCAGCAATACTTCAATAGCATATTTGCAGTTTCAAAAATATTCCACATGCTTTGACGTCACCATAGCAGACAGAAAGAGACTTGAGAAATTTCAAATGGGTACACATGGGTACCCTGATGTACCAAAATAGCCAGTTCTTCTAAAAACTCTGCTTCACATTTGGCATATCTAATGTTCAGATGCGCTTTGGCTTTTTAGAGATATGGAGCTCCACAATGGTGTTAGGCAGAAATGAAATCTTTTATTTAAGCTGCCTTCCATGTTTATTGGACCCTTAACATCTATACTGATACTCTGCAAAAATCTCATAAGTGTTAACTTTATTATGACATCAGTGTTATTTCTAAACCCTGTTGTTGCAGAAATGTACTGTGTTCATTTTTAACAGATCTTTAAATAATAAAAAGTGACTCTAAGAATGCGCAACAGCTAATCTATTAAAGTTATTCTATTACAAATGTTATCCCCACAATGTAATATTGGTCTGGCTCCTTAAACTCTCAGGAAATCCTAATAAATGAACAGTAGATGATGGCAGAAGATGAAGATGTGACACCTGAGTGTTACTGAACAACCACCATCAACACAGCGCTGATCTTTTGGTCTGATACAGTGATTCCCACAAATCAAGCACGCAATCTAACCAAGGGCCACTTTTGTTGGAGGGTTCATTATAACCGTGTTTTTTCCTTCACTTTGTCCTCGATTGCCTTGCAAGTCTCAAGCAGAAATATAACCTTATCTATTGACCAGAAAACGCACAAACCACGCCAGCCTTTAGTAATATTATCTTTTTCTGACGAGAAAAAAAAATGAGATCGGTGTCTTGTGCGTGACCAGTCTGCGGGGACAGATGCCCTCACCACATGTGTGTTGCACTTTCAGGATCAACTCTGGCACCCCAGCCGTGGTCCAAAGGCAAAAATAAAAATCGGTGAGGAAAAGAGTGCGATGACACACAGGGTCAACAACTGATTTAATTAATTGTGAAACCCACATGGGTGTCACACAGCGTTCGAGGGCGCGGAGATTATTGCCTGTCCATGAAGTTAATTATTAATCTCATTACACTGAAAGAGAGAAAGAGAGAGACGATGTGAAGTCTCAACATACAAATTTAGAAGCCCACGACTGCGTGTGCGAAGCTGCTTTTGACAGGAAGGAGGGGGGGTCCCAGCACATCCCCTCTCCAAGCGCACGTCCCTTGAAACGCATCGGCCTGCCATCTGGGACTGACCTCACACTCATCTCGCGCCGTGTCACAACTTGTTTGCCGATCCCAAATTAAAATGATCACATCTGGAGATAATCACCCCCCCGCACATTTGAACTAAACAGCGGGCGATTCTTTAAAGCTTCTCTCCACTGACATCCACAGTCCGTCAGTTCGCGTCTGCAGGAAGCCACGCAGTCGGTTCATTGGGCTCTAAATGACATAATTTGGCACAGAGTTGCGACGAGGCAGACTGCTATATCCAAGACTGCTCCTGCGTGGAGCAACTGCGTCTTTGTTCAAGTGCGAAAAACCTTCTGAGAGTTCTCCCAGGTTGCTGTGGTCATATCCGCAGCGAGCGCGTTCATCAGCTGATGTAAAAAACAACGAAAACAACAACATATATATATATATATATACACATATGTGTCTCGTTGCCAGCTATGGGGGATTTTGCCAGTCGAGTAACAGGTAGAATTTAAACTTTGTGTCGGTTCTCAGGGCGCCAAGTCGATAAACTGGCATCCCACCAGGATAAACAACACCTTTAATGCACGCCGTCTTATTAATCTCTCTCACACTTGACGCTCAAACAGAGAGAGAACCCTCTCTCGCTCAACGCAGTGATGTGGGCTTCACTTGCATTTATTTCAAGCGCGTTTAGGAGCTGTGACTTTTGAACCGCTGTTTGCAGGAATCGCTCCTCCAGGAATCCGGCGACTCTTTGTGCTGTGTGTGTGGCGTTATTATTATTATTTTCAGCACCACGGACAGCTGCCTGGCACGCGGCTCAAACTTCAGGCAGCTACGCTCACCTCCTTCATCCACCCTGCTCCCCAGCTCCTCTGTAGTTCGCAAACACACTTGCTTTAGGCTTTAAAAAGAAAAACTCCAACAGTGGCGCGAAGGATATGCGTTTAGTCTGCACCGAGGATCCACTGCACGGTAGCGCTGGAAACTGAGGAACCGTTGGCAGGTAAGAAAATGTGTTTCTTTTTCCCCCCTTTCTTATTTTCTGGGATTTTTTTGTGCGTTGAAAGCCTCCAAAGTGCATTTTTCTGAAGTTAAACGAGTTGTTTTGTAAGGAAGGCGCTTAAGTCGCGTTTTGACTTTGTATGGTTGACAAAATTATTCTTATGATGCTGACAAGACTGTGGATAAGCATCGAGATATTATCTCGATGCTTATCATCATTTTGACCTGATTTTTGTTTGCATCTCTGGCTCCGGGCATAACCATAAGCAGTAAAAGAATGATAAATGAGCGAGGCTGCTGAAAAAACTACTAAACAGGCGATGCAGTAACTACTACACGGCAACATCCACCATCTCCCTCACTGGGTTGATCTCCCGTGTGACTTCAAAGTGAGACAAAAACTTGATTGACATTAGTTACATGTAAGAAGAATATGATCTGCACAAAGGAGCTGTTTCTTTTGTTTCCAGGCAAAGGCTTTTACTTGACTCTGGCTCTCTTCCACGGGAAAATGGATTGCTATCTCAAATGTTTCACTTTGGAACTAAATTGGGCATTTTCATATTAATTCTTCAGCAGCCGAGACTTGTGATGCCCTGTGTGTGTCTAGAAATGGGGTGTCTGTGTAATTATTTGTTCCACAAGCGTCTAAAAAGCATTTTCAAAACTCATGGGGAATATGAAGAAATGCAAAAGCCGTGCAAACAGTTTGAGGCTGCATCCTTAATACTGGAGAAAGGTATTAAAGGAGGCAAAATGCACTGTGGATTATTCCCAGGGGGCATCTGTGTGGCTGCACGTTCAGCAGATAAAACACAAGAAAGAAAGAAAAAAAATGGCTCATTTTTAATGCCTCAGTTTAGTCAAACCCCAGATTTAGATTAAACCAAAAGGTATACTTATTAGGCTGCTTGATCAACTGTTAATATATCAGATGCATGTATCTGAATTTCTTACATAACAGAATTACAGCAGGCACGCTCCTCTAAGACTAAAAAACTGGAATAATATGTGAGCTCATGCTCTCATGGCTGAAGATGTTGATTACTGTAAATTATTCAGGTCATGGCTGACTGGAGAGGAACACGCTCTGCTGCCATCATCTGAATCCAGAAACAAAAAGTGGCAGAAAGGGGCAAGGCTGTCTAACCTAGTGATCCCTCCACACAGCTCACTCCTGTGTGCGGCCAGGTTCACCTGTTACTCTTCACTTGATGACAACGGGGACTCACTGCCAGTGCGGCACAGGGATAGGGATCCCTAATTACCTTCATTTCTCAGAGCAGTGCAGATAGCAGCATGAACAAAGACGATACAAAAAAGACTCAAATGCACAGAGAACCCAAAACTCTGTGCACGAACCAGCTTACTCTTATGTAAACATTAGCACCAATGTGTGGTTGACTACCAAGTTATTAATAATGGTGCGTGACTAAACTTTACCCCTCCTGCTTTCTAGATTTCAGTTTCATGTTAAGAGACATCGGTCTTGTTACTTCATCATCATTCAAACCTTTTACAATACACACGAGTTGCATTTGCTACCAGCCACAAGTGATTAAATTCAAGCATGACGACACGCCTGTGCTATTGAAAGGACAGCTTAATAGCTCACCCTTCCATCTGATCACGCAAATACGCACATACATGCAGGTGGGATCCACAGACTGATCATGTTATGTCTCTACAATACATCTGTTTAGTTAAATATTTAATTTCTCACTGCACCAGTGTTAACATAGGAGTTCATCTGCTGATTTAGATTTGGTAATCAGATGGTACGTCTGCACCAGTTTTAATAAGGTGCAGTTGCGTTGCACACAGTGAAGACAGAGTAAGCGTGAAAGATAGGAAATGACGGAAATGCGGTCTTGGCTCCAATTTTTACAATAAATGGGGAAACCTACAGTTTCATTTCTGTGTGACATAAATTAAAATGAAGCTCAAGTCACTATATGATAATGCAAAATACACGAAACCCTGAACTCTCACTTATGACAAGGACAAAGAGCATTAAGTAAAAAACAAAAAAACAAAGCATTGTTCCATCAGCTGATTTCTGATGAAGTAGAAATATTTAAACATGGATTCCAGTGAAAGCATACAGGAGCTTCCAGGTAATTAATGATGCGCGTGACTCAGATTAAAAGTGACTGCTGGAGTGATGCTGGGCATATGTGAGAGGTTCCTAGGTGAGTCCTAGGTCAGCTGCACCAATAATTTCCATTGTGAGTCATAATGAACAGCTGTTCAGTCCTTTTACTTCCAACTCGTGCTAAAATAAATTCTGACTTCTGCTTGAACAGGATTATACTTTGTATTTGAGGATTAAGCAATAGGAGTCTGGTTTCTGCTGTGGTCTAAGAGAGACCTCTGTATGTGTCTGTGGGAAAAACGTCAGTGTGGAAAGGGGTCAGCCCAATGACCTTGCTCTGCTTCTAATACTGCACATTTACTATAAAAAGAAAGTGTCTTAAAGCGTCAAGTGGTGACACCTGGTTTCTGCTGATGAAAGCATGTCCTAACATTATGGCTGATTAGTGTTTGCAGACCCAGTGTTAATGTTAATTAAAACAGCCAACCTTCATTTGCTTTTAGTAACTTAATGTAAAGCAGCATCTCCGCGGGACCAGTTGTTCTCAGACTGATTGTAAAATGTTGGTAATCTATGTTAATAAATTAGATGACAGCTATTTGTAGATTTTGGCAACCAGTCTGACAGTCGGTCCAAGTTGCACTGTGATTGTCTGGCGACAGTCTCCCACCAGATCAACCAACCAACCAACCAACCAACCAACCAACCAACCAACCAACCAACCAACCAATCAATCAATCAATCAATCAATCAATCAATCAATCAATCAATCAATCAATCAATCACCTTTATTTATAAAGCACTTTAAAACAACCACAGCGGACACAAAGTGCTGTACATTGGAACCATAAAATAAAATGACATAAGATATAAATAAAAGCCAAATAAAAGAAAGAAAAAATAAAATAATTAATTAAATAACTAATTTCATGTCAACGGAAAACTAAGTCTCACTGAGGTTAAAAGCCAAAGAATAAAAGTAGGTTTTAAGACGTGATTTAAAAGTGGACAGTGAAGGGGCCTCTCTAACGTGCAAGGGCAAATTATTCCATAATTTTGGAGCCATGATAGAGAAGGCCCTGTCCCCACCTGGATCTCGGTACCTCCAGGAGCAGCTGGTCAGCTGACCTGAGAGACCGACAGGGTGTGTGGAGATGAAGAAACTCAGAGAGGGCAAGACTGTGAAAGCATTTAAAAACAAACACAAGAATTTTAAAATGAACTCTAAAAGACACAGGCAGCCAGTGCAGTGAGGCCAGGACAGGGGTTATATGCTCTCTTTTACGAGTTCCTGTTAGGAGTCGTGCAGCAGCATTTTGAATCAGCTGCAGACGTGAGAGCAATGACTGACTGACCCCCACATAAAGTGCATTACAGTAGTCCAGGCGGGAAGAAATAAAAGCATGGATCACTACTTCAAGGTGCTGCCTCGAAAGAAAAGATTTTACTCTTGCCAGTCGCCTTAAATGATAAAAACTGGACTTCACCACTGCTCTGATTTGGTTGTCCAATCTAAAATCACTGTCCAACTTAAAACCAAGATCAGTAACAACAGGTTTAAAATAAACTTTCATGGGTCCCAAATCTACAGAGGAGGACTCACAGGGACCACTGGGTCCAAACACCAACAACTCTGTTTTCTTTTCATTAAAATTTAAAAAGTTCAGAGCCAACCAAGCTTTAATGTCATCTAGGCAGGAGAGGTTTTATGGAGATGCCATCCTTCTGCTTCAGTGGCAACTAAATTTGAAATGCGACCCCATGCCTTCTAAGGATAGAACCCAGAGGCAGTAAATACAGTAAAAACAGTAGTGGCCCTAAAATTGAGACCTGTGGGACGCCGCATGACAGAGGAGCAGAAGATGATTCGGAACCGAGAAGGCTGACAGAGAAAGTTCGATCTGACAAATAAGACTTCAACCAATTAAGTGCAGTGCCACCAATATCTACTACATTACTTAATCGAGAAATTAGAATATTGTGGTCTACGGTGTCAAAAGCAGCAGTTAGGTCAAGCAGGACAAGGACAACATGGTTACCAGAATCAAATGCCAGAAGGATGTCATTAAAAACCCTTAATAATGCAGATCTGTGCTATGAAGGGTTTTAAAACCTGACTGAGAAACCTCAGAGATGCCATTATCATCTAGAAAATCTTTCAGTTGACTAAAAACAATTTTCTCTAAAACCTTGGAAAGTAAAGGCAGCTTGGAAACAGGCCTATAGTTCGCTAAAACTGTGTGATCAAGGCCAGGTTTATTAAACAGTAGCTGCACTACTGCATGTTTGAAATTTGCAGGAACCACACCAGAAGACAGACTGCTGTTAATAATTGATGACCTGCACAATCACCTTTTCATGACAATAGATTCCCAGAAGTTGAGGATGTTGAACAGTTGATCTCTTAGTGACGAGCTGGTCAATGCAACTACTTGCAATCAGCCGCTGAATGCAAAAGAATTCAGTGTGATCACCCGGTAACTAAAAGTTTTTATGAGTTGCAAAAAAGTTGCCATCCTACTTTTAGTCTAGTGCGCCTGAGTCCTTGGGCCTGTGTTGGTTGTTTCACATAAAGGATTTCATCATTCCTGTCACAGAGTGTACATAAAATATGGATTAAGCTTCGGAGTCTAAAGTCAAGGCAGAAGTACCTTAGATGTGCATGTAATGTCCAAAATGACTGATTGTATAAAAGTGTATGCGAAAACAGCTGTTCACTAGTTTGCCACTTGATTTATGACCTCTGAAAAAAGTCTCACAATAAGTTCATGGTTTCAATCACTAGTTTGATGCCTTTTTAATACTAAACTTTGTGTTCATTATGTAAAGTGTGGACAGCTAATAGAGCAGTTTTGTTCAGTATCCTTGATTTCAAATACACTCCTTCCTTTTCAAAAACCAAGATAGTGATGACCAAAATGCTCAAGTCAAGGCTTTTAAAAATGGGACTTGATGAACAAACCCCCAAATCATTGTACCAAAATGATTTAGGGGTTGATTTGTGACTGTTGCCTTTGCATTCTTCTTGCCAGCTTGAATTGGGTGGTGCTTAGTTGACTAAAATAAGATGACATGTACGAAGCACCAATCACGAAGCTGTATTTGAATCAAAGTGTGATGAAAGTTGTTAATTTTCTGTTTTGTTACCAGGCTACTGACAATTTCATTGCATGATACTACACTGAGAAACAGGAAACTCTGAATGCTGAATAATTGAGTAATTATTTAGTCCTAATCATTAAAAAAAAAAAAAAAAACTTGGATTACCATTTCAGTTTAAGCTTGAAAGAGTTGCTAAATCAAGCCAAATAAAATGTTGAGGTTCACGTTCAGGATTTATTAGTAAAACAAGGAACCAAGAAGGAAACATAATAACCCTCTGAAATAAACCACTGCTTAATCTTGCAACCTAGCCTGAATACAATAACACTTTCATATAGTTGAAGAAAAAGCTAACTGAGAAAAATTGGAGCAGGTTTTTAAAAGCAATCCTGCTGTGGGATCTGGATTTGTAGTTACATAAGATCCCAAAATTGCTAAATGTGACTTCTCATTTTGTCATATTTCATGTAAAATAATGATTAAAACTTAAAATTCCCCCAGTAGCACCAGTCTCCAGTACAGTTGCTGGAAAACAGACATCGATCTGTTGTGTTTGTAAAAAACGCAAATCTCTGAAACAACACCAAGCGCCGCACATCTATCACCGTGCTCGGACCAGCCATAAACCTGGCAGTAATGATCTCTGAGAGACAAGGGAGTGGATGAATGTTTGATGATGGAAGCAGGACGAGGCTGCTGGGAGTCAAAGAACCATTCAACACATGCGAGGGATTCCCCCTTTGCAGGTAGAAAGAGGATGAAGAGGAGGCGAAGTCAAGTGCGAAAGACAAAGCAAGCTGCTGAAAACAAAACAGGAAGCATACACAGAGGTTTTCCATTTGCAGACTGAGAAAAACTGAATGAATCAATCTGCAGGTAAAAGTGGAGGCCCACAGTATCCAAGCGGTTAGCTTTTTTCCCTTTTGTTTCTGTTGCCTGATTTATTTCAGCCCACCAGTTCCATCCCTGTTTTGGAATGGATGTGCCTGCATTTTTCCAGCTTTTATACTTAAAATAATTCATCAAAAAATTGTTTGGTGAAGAATGATTGCCTTAGAAAAGCTTCTGGTTGCAAAAGCAACACATTGTACTGGGAAATAAGATACAACATTTAGTGTTACACTACAGGACGCGTCAGTGATGCCTAAAGGCAACCTGGGCACTGTGTGGTGTCAGTGGTGCAATTTCAGAGGGAAATTTGAAATGACAGAATAATATTCATCCATTCATCTGGCAGCAAAATGATGCACTCGAGATTAACGCCCCTCCAGACATCCTGGAACACCGTGAAGCTAAAGAGTTAAGTAATGTCAGATTGGGTTTGGGCCATAAGAGTTTCCTTGACAATAAGCAATAGAATATTAAGAAGCTGATATAGAATTTCAGGTTCTTCCAGCCTGATCTTCCATCTATGATTGGCAATATGTGCATGTATATGTTTTGCACTCTTGAGCCCTCTTTCCCATTTACAGACCACCTCCAGCTCGGCCCGTCCCACCCCCAGCCCAGGACCACTCTCTTTGTCAGCAGGAAATGTGATTTTAGGGAAGCCTGACTTCCATTTCCTGTGCTTCCTCTTAGCAAGACTCCAAGTCATTCCACTGGGGATCTCCAACCTGCTCATCCAGACTCATGGCAGCATGTACAGAAAATGACCTCCAGTCTTCAACACTTTCTGTTGCCTGCGGGGGATATTACCATATTAATGCTGCACTCCTGGGGCAAATGAGTGTCATAAAAAAAAAATCACTCTGGATACCGTCTTCCTCAAACCTAGCCCCCCCTCTTTATTTCCCTCCGCTTTTTTTCCCTGCCTCTCACATCTGCTATCTTTTGTTGTATTTTCTGCAGCCCCCATTGGCTACCCCCCCCCCCCCCACACACACACACACACACACACCCCTAACCAATTCCTTCACACAGTCTGGTTTGAAGTGTGTAAGAGGCTGGCAGGCTTTACACTTCAGAATTAAAAAGGCCATCTGGTGGAGACAGAAACGTAGATGGCTGGATAGGAGGGGAGAGGAAAAAATGAGAGGAACAGTTTGTCTTTGAAGTTAACATGTAGACAGAATCCTGGGTGGGGTATTACATCTAAAGTGTAAATATCGCTCTTAGCGTCTCTCATTTAAGTATACACGCAGCAGTTTGGAATGGCACCACACTGATCTACAATACAACAAACTGCAAAGCTTAACTGTGAAAATCTTATTAATTTGAGGAAACTAAAAGTATATGAACAGATAACGAACTTCATATTTGCTGTATAATGTCAAACCTTTCCTTTGACTGTCAATTTCACATAGAATTTGCCTAATTTATTTCGCCCTAAAATAACAGCATTTTGATGGGATCGGGAATCCCAACTTGTATTCCACATGGACATACTGGAATTTTTAAAAGATTGGTTTTCCAACAGGAGTCTGTCTGTCTGCTACCATGATAGGTTGCACACCGGAGTGTTCTGAACAGAGAATTGGAGTCCACTGGTAACACGCAAGCTCCCAGTGGGAATGCAGGCTCAGAAAAGAGACTGACAATGTGTCTGTCAGAAATCCTTTTGTCACCCTTCTCCCTTGAGACTATGCACTTAAGTGCTTTGCCAGAGCCATGGCAGACAATTTTTCCCCCCTGCAGAATCTCCAGTAAATACATTTAGTCAGCTTACATCTCAGACATTCGATGAAAACTTGTGCATCGGTGTTTTAATGTGGCAGAGAGCTACACTTAATCCGGAATACACTCTTCAAACATTAGAATGTTCTTATTGTACAGAGTCATATTCCTTCGCTTGTTGTGGTTGCCTTTGTACGTGCGGCAAGTAGCGCAGGCGATTGCACTGGAGTTTCACTTGTTGACAAGCTGCTGAGGGAGCAAATGGAAAGTCTGACACCTACACAATTATTTTGTGCGGAAGAAAAAGGACCTTTTAGGTTTCACTGATGGTTCCTGAAGTGTAACGCTACATGTCACATCTTGTTTCCCAGTAAAGTATGTCGCGCATACACCAGAAGCATCTCCTAGGCGATAATTCTTCATCAAACCATTTTTAAACAACTAAGAATCTGTCAAAGATAACATATTAAAACAATAGCGGTGTTAGCTGCGTCTTTCTGCTGTTTTATTTCAGTCGCGGTTGAGGGTGGGCTGCTGTTTAGAAGGCAAAACATGAAACGCTCTGGCAGGAATTTGATAAGTTTGGTCAGTGAACAGTGCAGGCTTCCCAGTTCTCCCATAAGACCAGGCACCACGCATGATCAGACTGGCCCACTTGTCCTGGTCTGTCTTCCACTTTCCCTTCACCCTCTCCATCTACTGGCAAGTTTCCATGGAAACAACAGAGAAAAAGACAGAAAAAAAGAGAGAGTGTAGACAGAGAAACAGAGAAAAACCCCAAAGAACGTGGTCTGCAGCCTGATCCCATTGAGAGCTTTATGTTGTTTTAATAGGTAAGTCAGTATTTTTAAATGGATTTGAAGACATATGCGCATTAATATCCCCCTGCTCTGTTTTCATAATCTCTCATCAATACAGATAATTACTGCTTGTCAGCCTACTTGACTTGGTGAGACAATGGATTTGAGGCAGATCATTCTAGCTCAATAATTTACTCCGATAAACTTGTCCCACACTCAACACGCTGCTTAATTAAGCCTCTGGGATTTGTGGGAACTGACACCAGGGAACAGGCGCATAAAACTCTACGTAGATTAACAACTAAAAGGCTGTGTATGCACAGAGAGCAGAAATATGCATGCACAATCTTTTCAGCAGATTTATATAGCCACAAGTACGCCTGGCTCTGTTTTGCTGTCACTGTGGAGCTGGGCGCACATTTATAAGCCCCATTTGCTCTCCTGCAGTTCACCACACATCGAACACTGATACATGCACAGTCACTGGACATTAGTTGCGCTGGTAAGGTTTTCCATCAGCGGCAGAACAGATGTCATTATGCATAATTGTTATTGCTGTGGACCTTTATTGGATCCATCCATAGTGTGTCATTAATGAATTTATAGCTTTCAAAGAGAAACAGACAAAGTTCTACAGAGCTGAGGATAACATTTAGAGATAACTAATCGCTCAAATGTCAAGAAAAAGAAAAGAATTCGCTTAGTCAGTGACACTATGCTCACCAGACACTTTATTTGGTACACCTGTTCAACTCCAATTTAATGCAAATATCTAATCAGCTAATCACATGGCAGCAACTCATTGTACTTAGGCATGTAGACATTGTCAAGATGCCCTGCTGAAGTTCAAACCGAGCATCAGAATGGGGAAGGAAGGTGATTTTAATGTGGTGTGGTTATTGGTGCCAAATATGCTAGGAATGATCTGCTAGGATTTTCCCACACAATCATCTCTGCTTACAACCAAGGTACGCAGAAGATAGGAAGTAGATAGGCTACAGCAGCAGAAGAGCTGGGTGTCGCTCTTCTCAGCTATGAACAGGAAACTGAAGCTCACCAAAACTGGATAATAGAACAGTGGTTTGATAAATCTTGATTTCTGGTGCGACAATCAGACGGTAGGCTCAGATATTTGGTGTAAACAACATGCAAGCATAGCTCCATCGTGCCTTGCATCAACGGTTATTTCTTGGTACACTTCAGGCCCCATATTACCAAGTGAGCATCATTTAAACACCAGAGTGTTGTTGCTGATGATGTCTGAATCTGTATGAAGAATTTAGCCGGTTCAGAAGGCAAAACATGGTCCAATCTAGTACTAGAAAGATGTACCTAATAAAATGTCTGGTGAGTGTATACTTTGATAATTTCAAAAGTCACAAAGGAACCAGAACCAGCAACTATGCCACGCTCACATTGACTAATGCTCACGTTTGTAAAAACCACCATCAGGAGAACACTAAACAATCATATTATTATGTAAGAATAAGTTTCTGAACTTATACTCAATCTTATATTTAATGTCCATGATATCACATCATTTAGCCGTGTGACAGACTGGCAAACTGTCCAGGGTATACTCCGCCTCTTGCCTTACGGCAGGTGGGATAGGCTCCAGCCCCCTCGCGACCCTGAATTGGATAAGCAGAAGAGAATGGATGGATAGATGGATATCACATCATATCACACAAGACTGACTGCAGAAGACTCAGTGTGCTTTGTGAGTGAGGAGTGACCTTTAGCACACCTTCCTCAGTAAGGCTGTCCAATTATACCAGTTAACGAATGTTAAATTTATAGTTAAAAACAGGTTTTTAGAAGGCATATATGTATTAACAATGGAATTATACTTGGTTTTAATACACATAATAATGATTAGTTATGACTATATATAGTAATGTGCATGAAGCTGAGAACTGTTATTTTCCAATGACAACAGCATCATACCATAACATTTTATATACTGTGTTATATGTTTGTAATGATTACACAAATGAAACAAATACAGAGAATTCTTTTTATTTTTTTATATTTAAAATTTAAACATAACACACTGTGTGCCCTAAAAACAAAAGGGTGTCTGACCCATCGTTAGAGAACAAGTGCTTTAAATAAACACAGTGTAACTGGCTGTGATTTAACACCCAAATGGCAGCTTTGGTGCACTTTTGCTGAACATCTGCACCCAGTGCACTGTTTGTCTTGTTCACATTGGCCTTACAAAAATGTCTTTTCATTTTCTAAGAATTTCCCACATTAATTTTGCGTTTCATCAAACCCATGAAAATAAATCATGTTCCAAAACAGTGAGTGAAGACTGAAGTATATTCATGTATCTCTAGATAAAATCCCACTAATTCAATTTGTTGGCAACAAAATCAATTTGCTTGCTCAAAACAGAGTCCTCAAATCCATCTCGTTTTATTTTTGCGCGTATTTTTCTTTTGTTGTGCATAAATATTGTCTTTGTAAGACTCTGTGAGCATTTAATGTGATTTGACAAAATGTTCCTTCGGGACACGATTTGTTATCTCTCTCGACTTTCGGTGTACAGGAGCATGTGCACATGTGATTATAAAAGAGTTGTACAATCATCTGCCTTGGAAGAAAAGCAATGTGAGGTCACAAAGATAGAGGGGATGAAATGGAGGGAGAATAGAAAAGCAGAATCAAAAGTGTAGCGTACACGCTCACTAAATGAGGCCCTTGACAATGAGAGATTAACTGTATGCTGCCCGAAAACATGCGAAAGTGTTATTCTCAGTGAACTCTGATCTAATGGTGAACCCTGTCCTTAAGCTGCTTTATAAGCTGGCTATTTCAAAGCTAGACATGTCATATAACTCTGGATAAGAGAAACATTGGTCTTCATGAAAACTGTAAAACAAACTGGAAAAAAATTTGTCTAAGGTAGCGAACTCACTCCAGCTGTGTGGCAGCGCGTGTGGTGACAGTTAACAAATGGAGAGTTTTTGTTTTCACTGTCTTGCCTGTCACAGCTATCATCAATAAGAATCAAAGGACACAAATATTTACTAATGTGTAGATGTCAAATATTTCCAAGGGCTGAGTCTGTCCCTGGCAGACGCACAGTCTGTGAGACAAAGGGATCATTGTACTTCAGCTCAAAAGCTGTGACTGAATTTCTCTGTTTGATCTGTAGGCTGTAATCTACAAACACTCTGAAGAAGAGGACGCAGAGGATGGCAATGATGCTGTAAATGGCCTCCGTCAGAATAAAAACAGTGGAGCTTTGAGATCTGGCGGGGCTGCTGCTGCACCTTCTTTTCCTCAGTGCTGCCGTATTCAAAAGCCGACCGGACGCTGACCAGAAATCGCAGGCGGGACGGTGACTTTGTTTTGCCCAGGGATATGTCATTGGAGAAAGCCCCTGTGTTGGGGGT
Source organism: Rhamphochromis longiceps (assembly GCF_057381845.1). NCBI lineage: Eukaryota > Metazoa > Chordata > Actinopteri > Cichliformes > Cichlidae > Rhamphochromis > Rhamphochromis longiceps. Next base: position 21,268,469 of record NC_140561.1, read on the forward strand.
GCGCCCTCAACCCCGACCCCTCTGGCTGTCCAACCTCAGCCTGCTGTGCTTATGTGTGTCTCTCTTTGCCCAGGCTCCCCAGGGTTTGCCTGTGGTGGGTTACAACACTGACACCAAGAAAGAGATCACACTGGAGGGAGATTTGATGATCGGTGGCCTGTTCCCTGTGCACCAGAAGGGCGAGGGTGCAGAGGACTGTGGAAAGATCAATGCACAGAGAGGGATCCAGAGACTGGAAGCCATGCTCCTGGCATTAGACGAAATCAACAAGGATGAACACATCCTTCATGGGCTCAGACTGGGAGCTCACATACTGGACACATGCTCTAAGGACACCTATGCTCTGGAGCAATCCCTAGAGTTTGTCAGGGCCTCCCTCACCAAAGTGGATGACAGTGAGTACACGTGCCCTGATGGCTCCTACGCCATCCATGATGATGTCCCTCTGGCTATCTCTGGGGTCATAGGAGGGTCCTACAGCGATGTCTCCATTCAGGTAAGGACTAGTGAAAACAGAAATGTTTATTTTTTTTCATTTATTTTAAAAATGCTTTATGCCAATAAATAAACTGATCAAAATTCTGCATTAAATTTGTCAAAGAGACCATTTTCAAAAGATGAACTTCACTTTTAGCTGTTACTGTAGGCACAAGAGAGAGCGCCAGAGAGGGGAGGGATTACAAACCCAAGAGTGATTGTGATGGATTGTCATATAACTGTCCATTTAGACTTAAGTACCACGTGCAATTACCCCTTGCGAGATGTTAACACAGGGACTTAATGAGTATCAGTTCCGCAAGAAGGATCTGTTTACCTGTACGCCCATGTGCTTGGCTGATCTAATTTGGAAGCTCTCTTTCTCTTTCCCAGTAATTCACACTTCAGCTGTGGTCCTGTCAGAGGCAGACATGCTACAGATGTTGCACTCAGGACGGGCTGACAGGATGACTAGTGATGGCATGATTACTCTCAGCAGCAGTGCTCCTTTCGGCTCACTCAAGCTGATGCGATGAAAGCTCTGCTAATTGGGCCTCCCAATCTTCTGCTGTAATATGGCTGCCACATAAATGCAATTTCAAGTCATTGTGAAAAGAGATACTGTGCGTCCTGCAGAACTGAGATTTGTAAACATCCACAAATATACATGCCTTAAAGCATTAATCCAAACTCATCATCCCGGCTCAGCCAGCCAGACGACCCAGTACGCCGTCTCATCTGAAGAGCACGGTTCACCCCACTTGAGATATGCAGCTTCATGTTCCAGATATCTGCTTCTTGGAAGAAAAGAAACACACTTCTGCTCATCCAAAAACAATGATTGGAATCAGGTCGCAGATAAACAACAGACTGCAGGAACCCCTGTCAGTGGCAGTGCGCTGTTTGCAGCCTTTCCCCACTGCGTATATATATAGACAATATAGACATGCCCACAATGCTAAGCCAAAAATAATTAATTCCCTGTGAACAGCTGCTTCACTAGCTATAGCGGGCACATGAAAAATCTGTCTCTATTCTGCAAAAAATTGATACGATAACTCCAAAAGTTTTTAAATGAGTAAATGATGGTTAGTAAGTTTGGGAAGGTGCTATGTAAATGCAAACATCTTCATTTACTGTAGTCTTGACAAAAAAATAATACCAAATATGTAAAGAAATGATACACTTTGCAGGTGGAGAGCTCCTGGAGAGCTATAGGGAAAAGGCTTAAGGGAAGTCGTGCCTATAGCACCTATAGAGGGATTCCTGTTCAAAAGGAAAGTTTGAAAATAAAGGAGTTGATAAACGAGCTGTAATTTTAGCAAAACTCTGCATCTGGGGCTCCTCAGAGAGTGCCCTTGTCTTGTGGTAATTTATGGGTATGCTATTACAAGCCTGAGGTCTCAGGTCTGCCCTAGCTTCTCGCTGAATATTTCTCATAGTAGAAGTACACCATAGGATACAGATGTCTTTTTTTTCAATACCACAAATAACTTGTAATGAAGTTCAGTCATGAGGTGTGCTCGCCGTCTCTTTCTCACGCCTGGTTGGTGAGTGTGTGATTATGCAAATAAATCTGCCCTCCTCTTACACACTTGCTAGCATTTTAAAATGAACTTTAACCACATAGTTATATTTAATCTTCCTAATGTTCTAAAGATTTACTGCTATTTTCTGGGACAGTGTTCATCCACAAACATATGCATTTGGGCCATGAGAAATATGTGATATTTTTGTGCTGCTGCTGGAAATCATCTCCACATAATGTGTCCGTTCTTTGTAACTGCCTCATTTGTATATAATCTATAGCCTGTCAGACCTTTCGGTGAACCAGCCTGAGTGAGTGAAACTTTATAATGTCTGCCCATCTGTGCGAATGGCACAGAGTTAATACACATGTGTGTATTTCACCCCAAAGGCAAGGCAGTTACAGGACAAGCAGCATTTATTAGTTTAAAGGCGCTTTTCGGTCCGGCGACGTGGCGGAACATGTCGAACTGACAGGTGGTGAGAACGCTGAGTGCTGTCTAAATCTGTCACAATAAAGAAGCGTGTTGTGCTGTGCTGCTGGTGTTGTGGTGTGACAATCGCAGATATGGGGGCGGATCTGGCTGCCAGCCTAGCCATGCTGCAGCTACACGGGCCCAGATTGAGTTAAGTGTGGAGGCGAAGTTTGATGACGCTCTTGCAGGGTAGGTCCTGTCTTCCCCATCTGTGGTTGCAGCCGGGCTTTCTGGTAGATTGGCAGAGGTGTGCATGCACACAGAGGACGGAAAAAAACGGGGGGATGGAATGAAAGCTCATGTTTCTCAGAAACGCGGAGACGCCAACGTGCAAATCTGATCACAGAGTGAAGGCGATGGAGTGAGTCACATGGCGTCATGTGGCGTCAAAGCACTTCACAACCCCAAGTCTGTATCTTAAACAGTCTGGGGGAAGTCTGTGATGCCATCTGGATGCTTTGACTAAATGTACATATAGAAATCGTTGGGTGATTCAAATTTTTAGCCTTGACCATTTTCCCTGTGGAGTATCCAAACAGTGGGTCATCAGTGCAAGGTGAGTAATGACCTTGTGATGACATGCTCGCTTACATTCAGCATCTTTATTCATGTGTGAAGCACCAACAAGTTACACGTTTACCCTCTGGACATATCATTCTATACTTGAAGCAAAGACACTGAAGCGCTTTGCCAGTCCACATCCGGTGTCACGTTATATTAATTTTTGTTGGGATACCTTTTATATAACCGGGGACATTAGCTTTATTACTCTGCAGTGTCCTAAATGGGTGGGTTAAAGAAAGGGTGCATTAAATTCTACAATTGCAGTCCAGGAACATCTAGCCTCGGGGTCGGATTCTGATTAATACACAGACGGGACACCACTTTTTGTTACCCCGACAGCAGTCTTCGGTGCTGAATATGACTCACCGGTATGAGAGCATCCCCAGGCAAAACATAATCACCGGGGCGCATTAGAAGAACAACACCTCTGGAATGTCAAATACTCAAGTGCTCACAAAAGAACAATGCTCAGGCATAAAACACGGATAGATTTAAAAAGAAAAAAATCAAAAAACTCTGGAACCAATCTGCAAACAATGGAAAATAACACACTGTGATGTTTCAGAGCAGCATACAAAAATCGCTGTCTGGAGGCAGAAACGTGGCTTGTTCCAGGGTATTTGGATAAAAGCGCTTTCTGAATAACGGCAACTTTGTGGATAATTGGAATTTCTTCTGGATTCACAAGGAAGCATGCTGGAATTAAAAAAAAATGTTGATCTTGATTTGAGCAGTCTGGTTGACATTTGAAGACTAAACTGTGTGAGCAAAAAAATAGGATATATTTATATATATATGAGCTTTCAGCCAGCTCGAGAATTTCATTTTTATCACCCGCAAAGAAGACTATTTTTAGCATTGTCTTCATCTGCAGGTAGACTGTGCCAATCTCCAGAGCATACATGAGTCATATGAAGGATTTAAACATGGATACACACATGACAGAACGCAAGCCCCGGAGAATAATAATGATGAAACGTATCGGTAAAGCTATGCTGTGCAAAATACATTATTCATGGGTAAAAGTGAAGAATGTGCCCTGAAATTGTAAATAATTCACGTATGATTGGATTATTCAGCCACCTGACCAAATCCACTATTTGTGCGGTTGAAATAAATATCATGTTCACCGCACACATACACACACACAAACACACAAACATCTATATCTATCTTATATGATAGATATGAATGATAACTTGACTTAAAGTCAGCTGAACCCCAGTTTTGTTGTTCTGTGTCTGAGGCTTTTTAACACCAGTGTCCGGCTGGATTGTACTGACCATGTCTGGCAGATATGATTTAAGTCTAAAAAGATGAAATTGAAATAATGACTAAAAAGAATGAAAATGAGTAAAAGCAGTACATGTCCAAGCTGAGTGACCGACATTAAAATGAATGGAAGTGCAGCCGTAGCCTCTCATTTAGTGTAATCTGAATGGCCGCATGGCTCTGGGGGCTTTGAAAGACTATTGCAGCATAAAGGAGACTCGTATTATCCAGCAGCATTAGAGGGCAGGACCTGATCAAAAACAACCTTGCTCCAAGTATGTGACAGCTCATATTTCTATTCTGTTAAAGCTGTTGCCAAGCAACTAAATGATAAGAAATAAACTGATAACGATCCACTGCTAATGATAACACCGTGCGTGTGCTGTGCGTGCATGCATGTCCACTCCCCGTGTGCGTGTTTGCCTGAGTGTTCCACAGTGCTGCAGTGGGCCGTGTGTGTGTGTGATACTGAGTGAAGCTAAGGACTGCTGCTTTGGGAATACAGTGTTATAGCTGTAGAAGCACACAGAAACAGTCTTCTGGGAAGAGCAGATGGGCTTTTCATGTAAAAAAAAAAAAAAAAAAAAATCATGACATCTCTACAAAGGAGGCCTGATATTTTCTGGACGAGGACACTGTTTCAGTTTCTTATTTCTGTGTTCTTGTATATCTCTCGCTTTTAAATGTTTTCTTTTGAGCACATCTCACCCACTCACTAGTATATTAAATTCTTTCAGTTCATTACTGCCGTATATACATTGGTGGATGCTTATAATGAACATGGCCAAAATATTATATCAAGGTCAACGGATGTACAAAAATCAGAATGCTATTAACACTTTCTTATAAACATTTTTTTAAAACTATGAGCTCTGTATGGCAATTAGCTCAATAATATCATTAATATAGTTATATATATATATAATTATAGTCCCACCAACCTGCTGTTGAAACCTTTTGTTTATGTGGGTCAACCAATCAGAGAAAACTTGATTCGGTGTAGAGGGAGATGATATAAAATTGGAGAATTAATAATAATAAAAAATCAGTGCAACATATGTTCCATATCTCCAAAAGATCAAAGCATATTTTTACATTTGAAATTTGCACATATATATTTTTACTTTTCTGTCATGCAATCTGAAATCTTTTCATTGTTCTCCTGCCAACTAGCAGTATATGACAGCTGAGAGATCGGCCCAAGTGCTGCTACCAGATCAGGCATGCCCTCACTGCTTGGTAGGAAACCACTTTCACAGTAATCTGCTCAGAACCAGACCCTGAGCTGTAAATCCACACTAGGCCAGTTCTTAATTGTATTAATTAAATAAGGTGCTGTCTGAGGCAGCATGATCCCTTATAGCTGAATGTAAGAGACTGGAAGCCACACACTACAGCTAAAACCAAAGGCAGTTATGTATAGTTTAGTATTTTGATCCATTCAAGTAAATTAATTTAATGAGTGTTCAGTTTTGCCTTTGCGCTTTATAGAGCGCTTTGAGTACTCCGGGAGAGTAGAAAAGCGCTATATAAGAATCAGTCCATTTACCATTTACCTTTGCATGAATTTTTAAGATTTCGTATTTGTACACCACCTGCTGTCTTTTTTGTCAAAACAAAAACAATAGACAAAATGCCAATCGTTGCCTGCAAAAAGTAAGTAGTAGTAGCAGTGTTAGTGGTGATCCGACACCAAACCGTAAGTTATGTAATTAAGGTTTCAGCTTTTATTTCGATAAGTGCTATATCAATAAATTTTAGTCATAAGACATGCAATATCGACCACTAAATTAACCAAATTTACTAAAGATTAAGATTCCCTCTTTAATTTCCAGTACAAAAGTATTAATATTGACATTAAATTAATGTACAACACCAGAAGAAGCACATGCAGGTCTGTCTATATATAGCCATTTATAGAGCCGTTCTCAGGACCTTCTTAAAACCTGGAGGTGCAGGCAGAAAGAAACCCTCCGAGTGCAAATTGTTAAACAGAAAAGACTGCAGGATGAAAACTTTTCTCCGGTAGACACTGACTTAATGTGTTTCACATCGTTCCCTCTTTTGCCACAGATTTTCCAGTGACAGGATTCATTCCTCAACTTCTTGCCCTCTACTGTCATATTTTGTATTCCTTTGAACCTGTCGGGAGTTCATTCTCGACTGAGAATCCTTGTGCCGCAGAAGCCAGCTGGCAAAAACCTCCCAGGTTAAAGTAACGTAATGATGTTAAAAAATAATCAAGATGACAAGAGTAATAAATGGATAAGCAGAAAAAAGAAAAATGGTGATTGTTGAAGTTGTGCGCACACTATCCTATTTTACCAGTGGCCTCGACCCTAAATCGTCATTTTTTAATACATGCCATATAAACATCTATATAATGATTTCCATTAAGCCTGTTGTATCAGTGTCATGCCTGCTGCTGTGTGATACAAGATTCCATAAGCTACGTGTAAGTGGATTACAGCTCCATTCAACACCCCACAGAGAACTATCACTGTGAGCATTGAAGAATTTCTGCAGCACAGATAAATGTTTTTATTTTTCTAACCGTGCACAGAAAATCATGGCAACAAAACTATGCCGTGAAATGTACTGATACTACAGGTGGAATATTAGGTACCCTAGACAGATATTTATATAAATGTCATCATTATATCATACTATCATACTGTATTGTAGTGACGACAGAAATCAGGCAAAGATTAGGAAAGTTTGTTACAACCGATAGTGACAACCTCCTTATAAGCAGCGTGCTAAGTTATAAATATAATTACCGAGTAATAGAGTTCAGATCAAAGGGGCCAAAATGCAGACACAAAGGAGGCAAGCTGTAACAACCACCTGCATCAAGCTGCAGGTGGTGTAAACCTAAGGGAACCAGAGAACAAAAGGCAGCTGGTGAACTCACGTATGAACATTAACACAACGAAATACACTCACCGGTCATTTTGTTAGGTACACCTGTTCAACTCCTCATTAACACAAATATCTAACCAGCCAATCACATGGAAGCAACTCATTACATTTAGGCATATAGACATGATGTGCTGAAGTTGAAATTGAGCATCGGAATGGGGAAGAAAAGTGATTTAAGTGACTTTCAGTGGTATCAGACAGGCTGGTTTACCTGTACAACCATCTCGAGGGTTTACAGAGGATGGTCTGGAAAAGAGAAAATATCCAATGAGCAGTAGCTCTCTGGCTGAAAATGCCTCATTGATGTCAGAAGTCTGAGGAGAATGGGCAGTATACTTGGAGCTGACGTGACTCGATCATTCATTACTACCAAGGTGTGCAGAAGAAAGCTGAATGCACAACACGCTGAACCTTGAAGCAGATGGACTGAGGCTACAGTTCATTCAGGATCATCAAAACTGGACAATAGAAGATGTTGTCAGGTCCTAATGAGTCTCGGTTTCTGTTTCTTTGACACAAACAACATGAAAGCATGGCTCCATCCTGCCTTGTATCGATGGTTCAGGTGGGTGGTAGGTATAATGGCGTGGGAGATATTTTCTTGGCACACTTTGAGCCCCTTAGTACCAACTGAACATTGTGCAAACACCATGACCTGGCTGAATATTGTCGCTAACCATGTCCATATTTTTATAACCACAGTGTACCCATCTTCTTATGGGAGCTTGCAGCAGGATAATGCACCACGTCACAAAGGTCAAATCATCTCAAACTGGTTTCTTGAACATGACAATGACTGTGGATGCATTCAAACGGCATCCACAGTCACCAGATCTCAATCCAAGAGAGCATCTTTGGGGGATTAGCATCGTGGATTTGCAGCAGACAAATCTGCAGCAACTGTGTAATCCTATCAAGTCAATATAGACAAAAATCTCTGAGGAATGTTTCCAGAACTTTGTTAAATGTATGCCATGAAAAATTAACCCTTGTATGGTGTTCGGGTCTGTGAGACCCGTGTTCAGTTTTTTTCAAAAGAAAAATTAAACAATGAATTATTTTTTCACGTGTAAATGTGTTGTGTCTTTCCACTCACTCCACTTGATTATAACTGATTTATTTATAACATTTTATATAAAAGAAAAACGAGAAGCACATTAATTCATAAATGTGATCTAACAAAGGTAAAGGGAAAAAATTAACCATGTTTGCTGTTCATATGTCTTGTAATTGGGATGAAGTAAACATCTGTTGAGTAATTTAACATAAAATTGTTTGATAGTGTTAATTTGGAAAGCCAAAACTCTAGCGGGTCCACCAGACCCATGAACACTGGCTGAGTAACAAAAATACGAACACCACACAAGGGTTAAGTCAAAACAGGGTCCAACCCAGTACCAGCAAGGTATACTTAATGAATTTTCCAGTGAGTATTCTCAGATGACCAATTTGGTCTTCCTAGCATCGATAGCACACGTCTGTTTCTTTGTCTAGAACAGCTCAGAGATGGTTAATACCCTCAGCTTAACAGTCACGGGACTCACAGGCCTCGATGACAGTCTGTTTCTTGCCTACAGGAGCCCTCTTAGAGTTTCTGGCTGCTTTTCTGTTAATGCTAAAGTCAGGATGTGAATACAAACTTTAAACTGAAAGAAAAACGTCTTTCACAGCAATTTCTACTTCGAATTTTCTACTTTTCAAGTTCATTTTATATCTCACCAGTTAATCATCCTTGAGCATGTAACACACGGTTTAAACCATCAGTACAACCAAAAGAATTTTTAGCCTTTGTTCCTTATATAACAGCGAACACTATGAAGATGTTAAACACATCCAGTTTTTTGTTTTTTGCTTTTTTACTGGTGGGGTTGGGGGGAGGTGGTGATGGTGGTTATCAGCTTTCTCTGTTAAACTTGGTTTTCAGCTTCAGATTTTGTGCATGCTCACATGCATTTCATGTCTCGTATGACTCATAGGGAAGTGATGCATATTCCAATCAGTGATTCTATTAGATGATGATGATAAAATGATGATGATAAAAAGTAAAAATAAAAGTCTGTATAGAACATTTAAGTCTAAAAAAAGACATGAATATAATGCTGCAGAAAAGCATCAATCTTGGGATTTTGAACATGACGGCAGTACTTTAGAGGTCTCAAACTGGAAACATTACAGCCTAATAAAAGATAAATAAAGACGTGGAAATCATTTCAGTTTCTAGATAACTTAGAGTAAAATTACATTTATTGACTGGACAGGTGTTCTTGGTGTGTGCTCTGTGTTCTAGTAGCTGCAGTTCAAACAGTGTATGAAACACTAGAATCAAGTATAAAAACAAGCAAAGATTTTCTGCATCACCAAATTAATTATGCAACACACTGTTTGTGCTGCTGTAACTTTACAGCTGGGCTTCAATCTTAAAAACTTGCACAAAAAATGTATTCCACCAGCTGAAAATTCATATTACAATTAAAACATGTAGTAAATAAAACTATCAGTGAAAATGTGGCACTTCAAGCCAATTTTTAAATCAAAAATTCAGGAAAAAAACTTTTCCTGATCAGGTTAGCATTAGTTACCATGGTGATTTAGCCAGGTTAAAGGAGAGCCATTTTCATGACACTAACACATTAAGAGATGAAGTCACAGAGAGGGGGATAGACTGAAAGACTGGGAGAAGCAGGAAGCATAGAGGGTGAGATGTCACACCTGTGATGTCTAAATTGAAAAAATCAAGATGGTGATAATCAAGGTGCTTAAGTCAGGAGTTGCAGTCCATGACAGAAATACATTGCACAGCACAGCTAGTAATGTATTAATGATATCAGCAAACCTTGATTTTTTGGAAACATTACTGTCCCTTTTTGTAGTCATATCACCAACATGCTGATATCATTATGTAAATATTAAACTGGGAAAAAAATACAGGAGAAACTCAATTTAACACAAAAAATTGTGAATGTCCCCAATGAATTGTTAGGAAACATTTCCCACTGAAAATATGAAAGAATTATGGAGTACACTGATTAGCTATCATAGGATGAACTGGTAAATGTAAAAATGATTAATCTGTGTTAACATGTCACTTGCACTTTAAGTTATGCGCTGATTTCTTCCTAAAGCAAGCAAGCACAGTACTGCCAGCTGTTTTACCACATGTTGAGAATGGCTGTCATGACGGTTTATGGAGAGAGATGATTTTATGTAGAAATGTGATTACGTATAGGCCTTTCTGCATAATCAGAGTTCCTCCAGATGACCTCAAACTCTCACTGAATACGAACCTTTGAAAAAAAAATCAGTAAAGTGTTTCAACAACCTGGATTTTCATAGTGTTTCATTTGCTACACTACAGAAGAAGCAAAATAAAAGCTCTAAATCATCCGCTAGTAAAAGTGTTTGATATTGTGCCTGTTTGAGTGGTGGTAAAAAAACAAGACCAGTGGCACTTGATTGTGCATATCATTTTTTGTGTGAAACATCCTGTCATTCATTTCAATAAAATTAGCAGCCTGGAAATCACTGTGATTGGCTCATTTAACATTCATCTCACTACGATCCAACAGAATTATAAAGCTCTGATGATTTAAATCCAAGCACATCACAGCAGATCTAAGGGGACATTTCAGTGCATTGCTCTGTGTTTCTATAAAGATAAATTCTCATCTAAGAAGTGTCTGCCTATGTTATTTGATGTGACTTGCTTTTTCCTTGCTACTCACTGTTTTCCATCCAAATCAAGCGATTTGTTACCAATAACTTGCAATTTGCATATTGGCTACTACCTATAGGAATACTATTCTAGCCTCACATATAGCCATGCTTTTACTTTGTCTCCATTTCATGATTTTGATACATCAAAGCACTTAAATTAGTGCCATTATTTTCAAATAGATGTCAAAATAATACTACTATATAATATATATATATAACTATAATACTACCACTATTATAAACTGCTTGCAGCGTAAACCAGGTTGCTCTCACTACAGCTACATGCAGATAATATATAGTAATGATAAATGAAATCACACTGGATGAGCTGGAATGTGAATTTCCTTTCTGACTTTTATAAGAATGACTCATTGACATTCAGGATGCAGCACCATGAGTGTGCTGGTGTGAGAGTCGGCATTAAAGTCAGCCATAATTAGGTTGGCATTCTTTTGACTGATCAGACTGACTCCCCTTAGGCTCCCACAGAAGTGCCTGAAGCAAAAGTTAGTCAGTAGCGGCTTCTGCACACACAGCATGCAGTGTCACAACACTGACAAAGCTTATTACACAGAAAATACAAAGTTTTGAGATTCTTTGACACTTTGACGTCATTTCACTCTCATCCCTACCCTCGGTTTCACTCTACTCCTGTCTCGTCATGCTTCTTTCTTCTCTCATCAGAAACTTTTCTGAAAATGTGTTCCTTCTTATTCTGTTTACTTTGTGTACCACCTGTAGCCACTCAGCCATTTGTGCTCCGCACGTTTATTGTTTATTTTTTGTTGAAAGCATTACAGATCAAAAATATTGAGGTAGACAGGCAGTCGCTGCAATTATTAAAGACATAAAAGGATCTCACCACTGATTCAACAGGAGTGTTAAGTTTTAAAGAGACTAGCAGGGGTCCGTTTAAGAAATAGGAGCCTGGATGAAGGGAGACTAATTGCATCTGCAGGGGGAAAAGACGTAGTGTAGTTAATTTCGTTAATATATTTAATAATAGGCAATTATAACAAATCCCACAGATGGTCCGTGTATGTTTTCTGTGTAGCTTTAACAACTTAATCGCTTCAGTCTGAAAGAAAAAAAATGTAGTTGTGACAAAAATATTGTGAATCCTTAGAGATTTTCTGCATAAATGCGGCTGCATATCATTGCATTCATAAATACAATCCAATTGTGTTACACATTGTGATTTATTTACTGAAGACAGTGATCTAATATTATGTATCTCTCAGAGGCAAAAGCATGGGAATGTTTGTTTCAGGTGACTGCGGATCAGACCTGCTCGTTAGTTTTGAGGGATTTTAGTTCCTCAATGCTAATCCCAGGTTTCAGTGCTGAGCAGGTTCAAACCGGGATGTTGGTGGGTTTTCTTACGTGAACTCTTTGCTCCGTCAGATTTGTTTTCTTTGTTTGCTTCTTTGACCATTATTTGATAGAATAATTCATGTGCTGGGGGTCGTTGCGTTGTTGCTTGACATTTTAAACTCACTTCATATACAGGTGTTTGCCTCATGTTTGCCTCTAGTATTTAGCGGTTTAATTCACAATTCATTATTTCATCCATGATGGAGAAAGCTCACCTGGCCCAGATGCAGGAAAATAAGCCCAAACCTTGATACTACCACTACCTTGCCTAACCCTAACCAGAAACTTCTATTTTGATCTCTTTCTTTCATAAATCATCTGTCAAACAGCTTTCTGGCTCGATCACTTGACCTTTAGCAGCCCTGGATTGAAGACTATTGTTTTTGTTGTAGCCAGTGACAGAGGGTTGTCGTTGCAGAGGAGGTGCCCTGGGTTTGTGATGACCTCCCGGGCTATTATAAGCTTCATTTGTATTTCTTATTTGTACACAGTCTGTTTAACAGTAAATTGGCGCGGTCTAAACCTTTTAGGCTCTATAACCCTTTCCATCCTGATACATGTGTTGTGAAAATCTAACTGCCTTATATCCCTGTTCATTAAATAGAAGTGGATTCTGATCCCAGAGCTTTCCTACTTTTCACACTCACAGATTTATAGTGAAACATCTATTCCTCAATTAATACACAAATAAATAAATAGTATTTGCTTTATTTGTTTAACCTTATCTACTTTTATTGCATGAACATCTTTTCTGGTTATATTTATGTAGAAATATAGAAAATTGGAACTGCATGTTCATATTATCAATACTTCATAAAGGCTTATTTGTTGTCTTTCCCTTCCTCCAGGTTGCCAACCTGCTGCGACTTTTCCAGATCCCTCAGATCAGCTATGCTTCAACCAGTGCCAAGCTAAGCGACAAGTCCCGCTATGACTACTTTGCCCGCACCGTGCCCCCCGATTTCTACCAGGCTAAGGCCATGGCAGAGATCCTACGTTACTTTAACTGGACATATGTATCGACAGTGGCATCAGAAGGTGACTACGGTGAGACTGGCATTGATGCCTTCCAACAGGAAGCTCGTGCCCGCCAAATCTGCATTGCCACCTCGGCCAAGGTGAGCCGCTCCATGAGCCGGTGGAGTTATGAAAACGTGATCCGCTCCCTGCAGCAGAAGTCCACCGCCAAGGTGGTCATTCTGTTTACCCGCAGCGAAGATGCCCGTGAGCTGCTGGTAGCAGCCAACCGCATGAATGTGACCTTTACCTGGGTGGCAAGTGATGGCTGGGGAGCCCAGGAGAGCGTGGTGAGGGGAAGTGAAGCTGTGGCAGATGGGGCGTTCACCATTGAACTTTCCTCCTATCAAATTCCCAAGTTTAATGATTACTTCACCTCCTTACATCCATACAACAATACCAGAAATCCCTGGTTCAGAGAGTTTTGGGAAAACCAGTTCCAGTGCAGCCTCCATGATCTAGGCTGTGGGAAACACTCGCTCCGGGAGGTTCCATTTCAACCAGAATCCAAGATCATGTTTGTAGTGAATGCTGTCTATGCAATGGCTACTGCCTTACATAACATGAGACAAGCCTTGTGCCCAAACTCCACCAAGGTGTGCGATGCTCTTAAGCCTGGCAATGGACGAAAATTTTACAGAGACTATATTCTCAAGGTCAAAATTGATGGTGAGTGAATCTTAATGAACTAACATTACTTAAGCAAAGCTTTAAAGAAATATGTTTGTCATTATTTGAACATCTGTATATAAAACTAAATATAACTCCAGGTACCAATGCATGTACTAGATGGTGCCAGATTGAGTTAAATCAATTTAGAGTTCCATAAAATGTTGAATTTAAGACTAAGTCTGCATGTTTATTCACTGCACCCAGAGAACATTTCTATAATGATTCAATTAGCAGAGATGAAACAATTTCCTCACCCTCGTGCTCGGAGGCTGCTTTTGTCATGCATGCAAGTGTGAAAAGAACAATGGATTATTTAGTTTAAAACAAATCAGACACAGCTTAAAAAATATAACTTGTTTCCTGCTTGTCTACACAAAGCTGCAGCACAAAACAAGTGCCAACTACTGTAACAGCATCAGTTCACACACATCGTAAGTGATTGGCTTTCCAATATAAATGCTCCTACTTGTGCAAATTAGCTTTGATTTATGGAAATACTGACATTTTCATTGATATGAGATGAATGCAGACAGCCGTGTTTGTATCCAGCTGTGCTGCATTTCACGATTTCTAAATTAAAAAAAACATAAATAAATAAATAATAAAATACCCAAAGGATTTTTACTATCCAGAGAATTAAAATTGGATGAAAGGCCTTAAATTAGTCTATCCCATGAGACACTGCAACACTCTAAGGAGAAAACATACAAAAACAGGTGGACCACTAAACTCATACATATTTTGAAATCATTACGTGTGATAGATACGTAGGCTGTAAATGAAAATACTGAATGAGGAACCCTACAGTGTATGTAAAAGAATGGCTGTTTAGCACAGTAATCAGACTGAAGCAGTTACTTGATTGCAATTTTATTAACTGTAATTTTAAGAAATAATAAGTTGAGTAATATATTAGTATTATAACTTTTAATAATAAGATTAAAAGAGTAACGGTGATTAAAAATTGACCTCATACTCTGGTTAACAATAAAAGGCATCATTTACAGCCTTTTAACATTTTATTTAAATAAATGAGAAAATAGCAGGTAGATTAACCAGTACTGAAAATTATCACTAACAGCTGGCCCAAGCACTAATTTTCATATGCAGGTAACCTTTCAATTTTTTAGATGATAGCTCATTTCTGCTTTGATTTCCATGAATTTACATTTTGCCATGTAAGGTCCTGTGTGTTCTGAATCTTCATCCTATTGTTCCATCCAGGAACAGACTCAGACTGTGACTTCCATCATGTAAATTGCCAGTTTGCACCTGTGTCCTTTCACAGTCATGGAGTCTATATTGAGGGGCACATATTAAAAGATAAGACTCTCCTTTCAGAATAAACAGAATGAATTGCATAACATATGAGTTCACAGTCCACACTGTTGTTGCTCCAAAACAATTGAATAGTTAAAATGTTACAAAGTTGACCAATTTAGATATTTATACCTTACATTTTATACCGTAGTCCCAAACTCTTTATGATGAGTCTCTTACATCTGTTACTAATACACAATATTTTTCTCTATTCCTTTCAGCCCCCTTTCGTCCTCCAGACAGAGACAATATAGTCCGCTTTGATACTTTTGGAGACAGCCTGGGTCGTTACAACATTTTTCACTATCACAAAGACGGGGAACGCTATGTCTACCGTAAAGTCGGCTACTGGGCTCAAAGCCTGAGCCTGAACCACAGCCTGATTCCCTGGCCTGGTGATGTTGTGCCCACCTCCCAGTGTAGTGACCCCTGCAGGAAGAATGAGGTGAAGAGTATGCAGCCGGGAGATGTGTGCTGCTGGATCTGTATCCCTTGTCAGCCCTACCAGTACTTGCATGATGAGTTTACCTGTGCTGACTGCAGTTTTGGACAGTGGCCCCTGGCCAACTTGACAGGCTGTTATGATCTGCCTGAGGAGTACATCCGCTGGGAAGATGCTTGGGCCATTGGCCCTGTCACCATTGCATGTCTTGGGATCATGTGTACACTCTTTGTTATTGGCCTCTTCCTTAAACACAATGAGACACCAGTAGTGAAGGCTAGTGGACGTGAGCTCTCCTATATTCTTCTGCTTGGAGTGCTGATGTGCTATTGCATGACATTCATCTACATCGCCAAACCTTCCACAGCTGTGTGCACGCTACGCCGGCTAGGCTTAGGCACCTCTTTTGCCGTTTGCTACTCAGCCCTCTTAACCAAGACCAATCGCATTGCTCGGATCTTCAGTGGAGTGAAGGATGGAGCCCAGAGGCCTCGTTTTATCAGCCCAGCTTCCCAGGTTGCCATCTGTGGTGCTCTGATCTCTTGCCAGCTGGTAGTGGTGGTGGTCTGGCTGCTGGTGGAGACCCCAGGGGTGAGGAAGGAAGTGAACCCAGAGAGGAGAGATGTGGTCACCCTGAAGTGTAACAGCAAGGACTCCAGCATGCTCATGTCTCTCACTTATAACTGCATCCTCATTATCCTCTGCACAGTCTACGCCTTCAAAACCCGCAAATGCCCCGAGAACTTCAATGAGGCCAAGTTCATCGGCTTTACCATGTACACCACCTGCATCATCTGGCTGGCTTTCCAGCCCATTTTCTATGTTACTGCCAGTGACTACAGGGTGAGTTAACTGAGCTTATACCTGCTCCTCAAGCAGGCACACACAGCTCTTTTAATGGAAGTTGGGGAATGCACAGACTTCTTACTATCACTGACTGTTAATTAATTCTTCTCTAAATCACACACACACGGGATGATAATCATTTGCAATAAATTATTTATTCAGATGGCTTTAGATTTCTATAGTCTGACCAGAATACATCCTTGTAGATAATGATAATTTTTTCTGGGCTTGAATTTGAATTTTATATGCAATGCCAGTTAATATTGATTCAGTTGTCAGCAATATCTGCATCGCCTGTGGCTCCCAACAATATGTATTCTTTATTACAGTTGCTTCAATTTTTTATGATTATCAGCACACTTTCACTACCTTATTTTACCTCTAATGTTTAAATAATAATGTGGGGAGTGAGAGCAACCCATTAATGAGACTATGCACCTCATGTAAAACTTTAACAGAACTTCAAAGATAGAAGTCTTTTCCCTCTCTGGGGAAAATGTGCTGTGCGCTATGGTTTTGGTTACATTGTTTTCACTCTCTTTTTATACACTACTTATGACTAAATGAAATAACTGGCAGGCAGACAGCCAGCCAGACATCTGCTGAATAGGATCATACACTGAACTGATAGAATTTCAGAGAAAAGGTGGTCTGAGTTGTGTGGGTTCATCCCACTGGGATCTGAACAACGTGCAATGAGACAGAGGCAGAAGGGAGAAAGACAGCGGAACCTCCTGACACAGCTGCCTCTACAGAAACATGGTGAAGACAGGCTAGACCATGAGGGCTGCTAGGGAACTGAAAGTCCCTGTGAGTCCCTGTGCGTAGCTGTGTGGAATGGAGTGTGAAAGACTGGGCTGCTGAGTCCCAGCTGTGCTTTCTGTCTTGGGACTGTAGTGAGGCTCAGAGGAACCCTTCCTCCAGGCCCTGTAGGCAACGCAATTCGCAGCCTGAACAGACTCATCAGATAGACGCAAATCTCCCCTTTGACCGATGAATAATTACTGAAGCAACTGAGTTGGCACAGTGTCTCTAGTTTTTCACAGGCAGGGACACATTACCAGCGTTCTCCTTGCTTTACACTTCTTCTCAAATTGTTGTCACAGCCTGATGCAAACCTCCAGCTGAATAACAAATACAGATCTGTACTAGGCAGTCATGAAATGTTAAACTAAGCTAAATACAATCTACTGAGCCGTGAATAACACGTTTGATTACCAAATGAAATATTTAAGACGCTCTCCACACCGCTGGGGGAAGAGGGCTCCTCTCTTATGCCAGTGCTGGTCATCTCAGCAGCAAATGCAAGCTAATTAAATAGCTACGACTGTTAAAATTCAAAGTGCTTCTATGAAATCACCGAAGGCTACAGAAACTACTACTGCTTGTGAAGTCTATCAAGAAGTGTGTTTAGACAGATATTTCCTAAATTTGATTTCCTTCAGCTTCAAACTCCATCAGTTCGCTTCCACTTATCCCTTTCAGGGTCACAGGGGGCGCTGCAGCCTATCCCAGCTGTCTTAGGGCGAGAGGCAGGGTACACCTGCCTTCAGCTAAAATTAGTGTAGCACCACTAAATATATAGTAACCATATAGATATATAGGTAGACACAATCAGACTAAGCAAGAGGTGAACCACAAATTCCTTGAAAACCAAATGCATAGCAAGTAACTGTTCACTGTCCAAAGTTTAAAGTTCAGCAGTTTGAAAAACAAACAAAAAACCCCTCTCTCGACATCTAAATATCGAATAAATCTTAAACTGATCTTTAAATTACTTGTGATTTTAGCAAATTCGGCATCCATGCCAGACTTGGAAGACTCCATTAAAGCTTTTCAATAAACGCACAGTAAAACCTGCAATAAAAAGGAAGAATTTCATCTCTCATCTCAGAGGGTCTCTGTAGGGATTAAGTTAGCTGAACACAGACACAGAGACAATGCTGTATTTGTGCAACAAAAACAGCACCATCAAAGGTCAATACAGCGAAAAACAAGGTTGAAGAGAGACTGTAGCAGCCATGCTCTATATCCACACTCCAGAATATAACACATCTGGGGAAATATAAGGGGAAAAGCAGATTCCTTGTCCTCTTCTTCCTTGTGCTCTTTCACTCCAACATATTGTGAATTATTAAAACCACTTAACAGGTTATTTCTATGCAGTATTGTCCATGGTGTTATTCAAAACCAAAAGTATTTAGCCTTTGTCCACGTTGGGATTGGTGAGATTATTATTTTTAAACAGCCGCCATGCATCCGTACATTACATTCCATGCTTTCAAAACTACAGCTTAGAAATATAGTGAAAAAATGGGAATCTGAGGCTTTGTGAATTTACATTACAACACAGCACCTGAGCCTGTCAGTGTGCACTGTATTTCAAAGATGGTGTGAGGAGAATCTTAATGTTGAATTCACTGCAGATGGCAACTTAGAAAACTCGATGCAACTAAAGGTCAGTTTAGTGATATAGCTGTATTACACTACATGGTACATGACCACACATAGTGATAACCACTATGTTTCCAAAGTGTGAAATACAGTATACATATCAATAATGTCCTGTAGATATTTTTCTTGATTAGTCATAAAATCTATATTCAAGTCATGAATTTACAGAGAGAGTAAGAAACCGATGCAGTAATTAAACAATATTCAAAATAAACCAGGTAAACTGACGCTGTGCCAGTTACATCTCTGTCTCAACTTGCATAGCTTTTTCTGTGGAGCTGTCAGTGCACAGAATCACACTTGGTACCCACAATATTTTAATACCGACATTAGCATTCAGGTTGATGACAGACACCTGCTGCGTCTTGCGAAAAAGAAATGCACCTGCCATGTTGCTGTGTTATATCTTCTCACTGAAAAAAACTAAAAAGACGACTGTGAAAGCGTTGGAAAGCAAGAAGCAGACTGAGGATGCATAGCAAGATGTGGGCAGGGTGAGCCGAAAAGGAGCGAGGGTTACGCAGTTGATTGACAAGCAAATAAACAGATCGCTTAACACCTCTAGTTAGAAATCCCAACTGATAAACAATCCCCTTCCTCCTCTGTAGCACCTGGCTTTGATTCTGAATTATGAAAGACGTACTTATCATTTCTTTTCTGACTTCAGGGTTTTTTTTTTGTTCAGAATGAATACTCTTGAGCTGCAAAAACGGTCCTCCATATACAGAGTTAGCAACTTTCAGGCATTTTCAACCACAGGTGTGAAATTAAGAGTAGCACTTATGAGGTATACGGGAATTCCCTCAATGCTTGGCAATCTAGAAATGTGACTTTACGTTTCTCTTACTGTACATATTTTTGTACCTCTGAAACACAACAGTTTGGAGTTTTACCTTTTGTTTCCTCCTCCAGGTACAGACCACTACCATGTGTATCTCGGTCAGTCTCAGTGGGTCGGTGGTACTGGGTTGCCTCTTTGCTCCCAAGATCCACATCATCCTGTTCCAGCCACAGAAGAATGTCAGTACACTCAGGGTGAACACCACCCGCTTCAGTGTAAACACTGGCCCCGGCTCCAGTTTTTCTCAAGGTACCACCCAAGATACAGCAAAACTCGTGAAACTGAAACAAATATTAAATAATAATAATACAATTGATATTATTATGAAAATATTGCTACATGCTTTATCACTGTGTCACACTTGTCTGTCTGACACTGGGAGTTATACATAACCTTTTTCTTTTGTCTTTTTTAAGTCATACATAATAAAAAAAAACCCAAACAAAACAATCCCTGATGGTGCAGACCTGGTGTAGCCAAAAATAAATTAATAAGTTTAATAAGTAAATAAAAAATCCAAGTCTGTTTATTTAGAACATTTCTATAAGATTTGAACAGAATTGTTGTGTGTTGTGTGTTATTATGATAATTAAGTGAAAATACAGTGCTTCAATATACATATCATAAGTAGAAAAAAACCAAGCTGCATTGCATTCCACATCATCCATGAGTTAATTATCATGCTTCACAGGGGCATCTGGGACCCAGGTGCCCCTTTGGGTTACAGTAATTTTGGCTTATATCACAAACTGTAACTAGTAGTTACAGTAGTTACACTACACTGCTGACATTACACAAAATATCCTATTTTTTATGTTTTGCAGCAACGGCCTCCAATGTTGTTCCAACAGTGTGTAATGGACGAGAGGTGGTGGACTCCACAACATCCTCTTTGTGAAGATCAGCTGAGTTATATTTTATTTTATTTTTCGCCAAGCATTGTAAACAAAGTTATATAATCACTAGTCCTGAGTCAGGTGTCTCAGATATCGAAGAGGTCACACAGATGATCGTCCTGGCTTTGTTGTCCTCAAAGTGCTGTGAGTACAATGTCCCGATTATTTTCTTTTGTTCTTTTACTCGTAGCATATTTTAAATGAGATGCCAATAAAGTCGCATATAGCCCTTGTTTTTGAGGATTTTACTTGCAACAATGGAGTAAATTATAGTAAATCTGTTAAATGTAATATATACAAGACGTTTTTAATGTAGATTCTGGTGAACCAGTTTGTGCTTTCTTGTAATTTATGTAAATAAAATGTGTTTTTTATTAAAACTGAAATGATTCAAAGTCTGTTCCTTTACACATCATATTGAGATTCATATTGTAGAGGGTAACATATGCAAAAATACATTGCCAATAATCTAAAAATGTGAAATAAACCTTCAATTTTCAGTAGCCAAATCAGTAAAATATACTGTAAATCTGCTGTCATGTTATGTTATAACATGAAATTTTCACCCTTGGCAAGTGCAGGATTTATCTAAATGCAAAACAGAGTACACATATGCAGTGTTTTTGCACTGTGCCTCTCATTTCCCCTAACTCCAGTAATTTATTCACAGGCCTATGCAAAGCACTGATGTGACCAGAAGAACATTTTGGGACTCAGTGTCTTATTTACCTTCACACTTGGACAAAAGAAGCAACCCAGTAATGAATACAAAAGTCAACTTTCACGACTCTTTAAAATAATAGTGTGCAAATCAAACCTCCATCAGCTGGGATCTGAAATCTATGCTGCCCAAATTTTAACAGCTTAAATCTACACCATCTGCCTAGACCAAACAGCCACTGAAATGAGAATTACCTGCACAAATATCATCTGTTGACATGGGATAAAATTCACCAAAGCTGTCTTGGACCCGGCCCATACAGTATCAACGATTTAACACTGCCATCTTGTGTCCACATTTTTTTTTCATTTGTCTTAATTTGACCAACATGCACGCAGCTTTGGGGTTTATCCAAATATAGAACATTTCCATATGAAGGAAGTCAATGAATAATTGCAGTTCTGCTTCAGTAGATCTGCTCACTGGACATCATCAAATTGCTGTTTTTACGTGGGACAGGCCAAACATGCTGTTCCTTACTGTGACAGACAGGCTCGCAATATATCAAGCATATTATCAAGACACAGACACAATTTTGTGGGGGTAATTAATTTTCGGCATTGCCTGATTGTGCAATACAGTTGATTGCAGCAATCCTGTTAAACTCTTGAACTGATAGTCTCACCCTCATGAGGAAAACCACCACTGTAAATGTAGCTCATTCATTTTAGTTCATCATGTTAGGCAGCTTTTAAACAGTCTTTCTGGATTTTTATTAAGTTAAGTTACAACTAAACTGCTTAAGAGACAAAGATTGTCCAATATGTTTGTCTAACCCTTGGACAAACACAAAGGTCACATGGTACCCTGCTGTCTGAACAATCCCTTTATTAGGTTGCTAGAAATAAACATGTATACGTAGCATCTCATAGTATCTTATATTATGCATGCGATTAACGTATTAGAGCAGTTGAAAAGTGGCTGATGAGTTTAAACTGTACATTAATAAATTGTCACACACCACCACCACCAATTTTTTTTCTCTGCAACCTATTCACTCCACAATTTTAGCATAAAATATGCATATAAGTTTAAAAAAAATGACTGCAATAATTTTTTTTATCAAGTTGCAGTAAGTCTAACATGTTCAATCTCACACATTTAATGTCAAAATATACTGAACTGGAAACATCAGGTAATTAATATTTTTGCTTAGCAAGACTGTTTGCTAGAGTTTTTTTTTAAGTTAAGGGAGCTGTGAAAATGATATTATATAGCAATTTGCTACTACATAAAATTCTATGAATATAAAAATATTTAAGCTAATATATAAAATATATTTTCCATGAAAATCCGAAAAAGAAACGCACAGTTGTGAAGCTCCTACTGTTGTTAATCGTGGACCGGATGAAGGGAAAGCAAGGTGATTAATCCTTTGAGAAAGTACCTCTGTTATATTATATAGCTATAGGTAGGGCACAGATAGTCACAGAACTTAAAAGACCAGTTCATTTTGGCCTTGGTCCTCGCTTAATCCACCTGTGAAAGGCACAAACGAGCCTCACACCGGACTCAGCTAGCTAGGTGGCGGTATAGCCGTTTGTCCGCTCCGTTGACTCCAGCAGCAGAAGAGGAGGGCACAACTCAGCTCCAGCACTTCCGTGTTTTGTAAAGTGATTGTAAACTTACAGAAAATTATAGACACTCACTTACAGCCGGTGTTCTGCATTGGTGACGAGGAACATCTTTGAGTCTGCTGTTAGCATCATTTATCGTTACAAGGTGAGTCCCGTACACAGGGAAATTCTTGTTGTTTTTATGATAAATAACAAGGGGCGGAACTGGTCCAGTGTCTGCGCTGCTTCAAAACATATCAAAACTACTGTTGCAGTGTCGGGTGTTGTTTTTACTAATGGCAGATAGTCTGTAATTATCGGTAACGGATGTGTGGGGAGTACTTCGGCTTGTTCTGATGAACAGTCAGAGATGGTTGTATGAGCAGTGCAGGCATGCCGGTGAACTTGTCCAGTCATGATGTCCAGAGACCAAAGTGATAAGTTTGTGTACAGGCCTTTCAGTTAGGACCATGGCACCAAAGAGACGAGCTGCTTCTGCTGCCAAGGCTGGTGGAAAGAAGGTCAAACAAGAGCCTGAAACACCAAAAGCCAAAGATGCCTTTACCTCTGCAAAGGAAGCCCTGCTGGCTGCAGGGCCACAAGTAAAAAGCAACAAGAAGGTAGATGAACACTGTTCATTGTCATCCTGTGGAGAGGTAGGACACGTGAAGTAGGGCTTGTTAGTGCAGGAGCAGAAAGCTGATTTTGATAAATGTTCTCTAATGTCTTCACCAGGTGTATGAGGATTACGACTGCATGCTCAATCAGACAAATATCGGACATAACAACAATAAGTTTTATGTCATCCAAGTTGTTAAAGCAAACAAGAAGTACTATTCATGGAACAGATGGGGCAGAGTGGTGAGTTTGTTCCACTGTTTTTTTAAATGCATTTTGTTCTGTTAATTCATGTACCCACCCACACTATGTGTATATATATTTATACATATATATTTATGTATATATGTGTATAGAGAGAGCGTGAGATAGATAGATAGATAGATAGATAGATAGATAGATTCTTTTTCTAAAGGGCTTAGGGGGGAAAAGCAGACATTATTGATTTTTAACCCCTTGTTGCTGTGTGTTGACATATTAGCATCACTGTTAGTGCTTCATTTCTAACCTGGTTTCAGGGGGAAGTCGGACAGAGTAAACTTAGTTCGCCCTTTGATAAGGCTGAAAATGCTGTCAAGGACTTTGAGAAGAAGTTTAAGGACAAGACAAAGAACAACTGGAGCGACCGAATGAATTTTGTCTCTCACCCTGGGAAGTACACCTTGATAGAGGTGGATGGAGAGCAAGATGCTGAAATCAAGGTAATTTAAATACCTGATGATTAGGTCAAGGAGCATTGAGTGTGGTTATGAAACCTCAAATTGTTAAAATCACAGTATGAAAAGCAAAGTCTCTAAAAAATAATAATAATAATAATACAAATTCTTCAACTGCGTCTCTAATATTTTAGACTTTTGACACTCTGTATGAGCTTTAGCAGAATCTCCCTGTGCCTTCTCTTGGACATTGCAGGTAGACTGTGTTGATGGCAAGCCAGCCCAGGTTGCAAAGAACGCCCTACCTTGTACCCTCGATGAAGCTACACAGAGCCTCATTAAGCTCATTTTCAGCAATGACATGTTCAAGGAGGCGATGGAATGTATGAACCTAGGTGGGTGTGTCTCACTTGTAAATGTTTTCACACGACAGATCCAGTCTGCAAACACTCTTTGTATTTAAAATACCAGTTGTGTAATGTACCTGTGAAGCTGAAATGGGTGCAGACTTTAAAAATACTCCTGTATATTAAGCCTAACTTGTATTTCTAAGAACTGTAGGAAACAATAAAGAATGCGATGTAAATGATTAAACATTGTTACAAACAAAGGGTAAAGTCTACATCTGCATATCTTCCCTCATCTCAGCATTTTGGACATATATGATTAATGTTCTGGGCTTTGCTAGCTGCAGTAGGCAGAAAGCTAGAAAAGGCAAAAATGAAGAGATAAAACAGTAAAAGCAATCCCAGGCTTAAAACTCGATAGGCTTCTCTCTGCACCTTTGTCCCCTTTGTGCATCCGTACATGTTTCATAGCTCTAAAAGTAAGTGAGTGCTGGCTTCACACATTATTATGCTTAACCCACTGCACCTCCATAACTTGTTTCCTGTGAAGACTTAATAGTAACTATCTGATTTGGTCTGAAAGGTTGCGTGGTTTACGAGAGTGTCCTGTTTTGACTATGCTTTTCTAAACCCTGAAATCAAAAGAAGTCAAAAGAAGGATCAATTGTGTAGCTTCCTCTATGAGCACACTAATCATCTGAAAACAACCTGACCTTACATTTTTGTTTCTAATTTGGAAACCTTTTAAATTGCACTAAAAACACTTTTTGACAAGTGTTTTTAGTGCAATCCTGGGCACAAAAATTATGAAAACATGCAATGATCTGCTTGAGAATTGTGTTTTTTGTATGTGGTTATTACGCAGACATCAAAAAGATGCCTTTGGGCAAGCTCAGCAAGGTCCAGATTGCAAAAGGCTTTGAGGTTTTGGAGGAGATTGAAGCTGCTATGAATCAAAAAAGTGGAAAAGGACGTCTAGAAGAGCTTTCCTCAAAATTCTACACCACAATCCCACATAACTTTGGCAGGAACAGACCGCCTACTATTAATGACAAAGAGATTGTGGAGAAGAAAAAAGAGATGCTCTTGGTAAGATTTTCTGGTTCATAAATTAGGAGAAGCTTTGTCTCGCTGTGCTGTGTTCTCATTCCTAAAGTCTGTTCCCTGTTGTGTGTTTTTTACAGGTGTTGGCTGACATTGAGCTTGCCCAGACTCTGAAGTCAGAGACTGAGAAGGCTCAAGAAGAGATGATACAGACGGTTCCTCACCCTATAGACCAAGACTACAATTCTCTCAAATGCAAGCTGACTCTGATGGAAAAGAACACAGAAATGTTCAAGGTACTGTCTCTTACGTGACTAAGTCTTATAAATACAAAGGTTTTGGACTGCTGCTTATCTCAGATCTGCTATTCATGTTGTTTTATACAATAGTAGCAGTTGTGTTATTTCCCTCTTTTTGTGTTTTCACATTTGAAGATCATAGAAAATTACCTGAAAGCGACTTCAGGTGACTATTACAAACCAAAAATTCTCAATGTTTGGGAAGTCGATCGAGAGACAGAGGTAGGCACTACAGCCAGTTTTATTAAGTCAAACACAGAAAACGGGCGTCCTCTGACCGAAAGCACATGTTCCGCATTGCAGGGGCAGCGCTTTAATGAGAACGATAATCTGGAGAATCGGCGTCTGCTGTGGCATGGTACAAACATAGCAGTGGTTGCAGCTATCCTGAAGAGTGGTCTGAGGATAATGCCCCATTCGGGAGGCCGTGTCGGTTGTGGTATCTATTTTGCCTCTGAAAACAGCAAGTCTGCATGTTACGGTAAGGCTAGAAGCAAGAAACAAGACAATTTTGGGTCTTTATTGGAGTCATAACGTTGTACTTTTCACTTTCTGTCCATTTTCAGTGCGCCCTTCCAAAAATACAGGAGTGATGTTTCTCAGCGAGGTCGCCCTTGGCAAAGAGCATACCATTACCAGAGACAATTGTTCCTTGAGGACGCCTCCGGCCGGGTATGATAGTGTGGTGGCACGAGGCATGGTCGAACCAGGTGCAGTACTTTTTACGTTTTGTACGGTAAAATAATACCTTTTTATAAAGAAATATACAATGTCACAAAGTAAACTATCAGCATATTGAGAGATCTGCGTGCCTTTTGTCCTTGAAATTGTTTGGCAGTTTGGATGAAGTTTAATTTCTACTGGTAACTCATGACAAATTCATTAAAAGAAACTTGCTATTCATGTTATCAGATTGTGTCAGTTTCCCCCAAATGAATAAAAATATAAACATTTGAAAATCAGAGTGGCAGTAGCTTTTCTGTGTGCAGCTTACATGATCTCTCTGTGCTCGCTGCCTTACCTCCGGCCCAAAGACATGCATGTTAGGTGAAATGGTGACCCTAAATAGGCTGCAGGTGTTCATGTAAGCACCTTGTGGCCCGTAGTGCACTTTGGATGATAAATTAGTCCGGAAAAGTGCAATATGAATGCCACCTCCTGTCAATTTTGTTATATCACTTTGTGATTCTTTGATTTCAGATCCGTCCAAGGATATCTTCATCACCCAGGAGGGTAAGAAGGTTGCTGTGCCTCAGGGTAAGCCAATAAAGCAACCCCAGTTTTCTGATAGTCACTTCAGCAACAGTGAATATCTCATCTACAAAGAGAGTCAGTGCCGCCTTCGCTACCTGCTGGAGCTAAATATGTATGGCTAATTCTAACCAAAGAAAAATGAAGGTCCTTTTGTTTGTTTCTTGGTGATGGACTTCCTACAGTCCTTCTGATAAGGCTATGGTCTAATGCAGTGAATGTGGATCTGTTCATTTTAGATGCACTTTTCTGTGCCTTACGCTTATGTTTGTGTAGTTTGCAAGTTTTTATACATACTTTAAAAAATGTAAAGCTAATATACAATGCATGGTGGTCTTTGCACATTTTTGTTTTTGAATTGAATTAGTGGTTTTCAAACTGGAGGGCTGGACTACGATGTGAAAAATGTAAAGTGAAAACTGATTTCAATTCATGTGATTTTGTTTTTTCTTTTTTAAGAAAAAACAGTAATGTTCAAGTTTTTAGTTGTTGAGAAGCAGTGGATGACTTCTTACAGCTAATGAGGTGGAGCCTGCCATTTTGAGAACCATTGAATTACATATTGAACCTCACCTTCTGTTTGGCGTCTCAGTTCTGTTTCTATAGGGTTTACATATTTGCATACGCATCATTTTGTCTAAGTGACAACGAAGGACACAGTTCTGTGCATCAGAAAGAAAGGGTCTTGAATGTGCACTTATATATGCATTTTGAGTAGTGATAAATTAAGTTAAACTGGTGTGGGAAAGAGGCATAAATGGTACCTATACAAAGACATATTTATGAAAATGTAAAATGCAAATTCTTAGGTAACATTGAAGAACTGTTACAAATGTAAGAAGGCTTCAAGGAGTTTTCTGCTTTGGAAGCCAGTCCCACTATGCCTTATTGGTTTATTCCAAATACAACCACATGGTGTCATTAATGAGAAACTCCATTTTAGATTAAAAAAATGTTTGTAGTAATGCACTATGACATTACGTGAATATAGAATATACTGAAGTGCCCCTGCAACATCTCTTATTATGAAGGCAATTAGTTAAAATGATGCCATAATGGTAATGCACTGACTGTGATTGTAAACAAGTAATCCATAAATAAAGAATAAATCATCTAAAATGTTTACTGGTTGTTTGGATATCTTCTCTTTCGAATTCATAATGTTTCTCATATAATGCTGTGTTTATGTGTTATGTAGAGTGCTTAACACATTTATTAGTCCACCACCCAATGTAATGATTAATCCACCAGCATGTGCAGACTCTTTAATCGGAGTAATATTTTTAATGCTAAAGTAAAGTTATTGTTATTATCTGTGAATTTATCCAAAAATGTATCATCTTACAGAAAAGTGGAAAATGTAGTATAGAATATTGGTGAAGATTAAGATGTTTTCTCTTGTGTGTATTTGTGGTTTCTTTTTTTAATAACAGGTGGTTTAATGATTTTTTTAAGCACTGTATTGCAAAGGGTTTAAAGGACTCATTTTGCAAGATACTAGCTCACATTGTGCTTGCTGCAAACACTGCTTATCATTTATTTATTAATGTTTAGGAAAGTTCGTATTATGTGAGTGGTGTTCTTTACAGGTATACTATAATCCAGCTCAATGAAACATATAATTTAAGATGTAGATGACCTAAGATCCAGTAAATTGAAAATATTTAAAGTCAAATAGATGTAAAAAGAAAACCGTTGCAGTGCCAACGTAAGCTACATTAAAAACAGAAATAAATCTTTGAACTGGTGGCTGTTAGGACCCAGGAGAGACTGGGCTCTGGAGGAAGACAGAGGAGTGTGTGTCCGCTTGAAAAAACAAAAAACACATCACTCACACAATCACACAATACAATGTGTGACAGTCACCGCCATACACAGCATCAAACAGCAATTGGGGTGTTACTAGAGGAAGGGAGAAGGAAGAGAAGAAGCATCATTTAAAAATGGAAAGCCGTCATGGAATTGGGAATATACCTGTCTAGCAGCTCTGAAACTCTCCTCTTAAACTTTTCATGTGGTATTAACAAGAACAACAAAAAAGCTGGGACTGCATAAACAATATGTGGGATTTAAGCTATAGTGGTGTCAGCACTGACACTTGGTTAACCTATTCAGATTTAACTATGGTGTAGAAACAGAGTGGTTCATGGGTAAGTTATTTCAGTTTGATCTCATTTTTCAGTGCTCTATTTGTTTCTTTATTAAGCAAACAAAAATACAAAAGGGAGTCAATAAATATATTTTCCCCACAATAATGTATGAAGGCACAGAAATTTTTGAAAGTGTACCATTGCAATCTATTTCAGTATCTAGTAGTGGTACTAGTGTGTTCCTACAGCAGGTCTAAAGTAATAACTTGTACTTGTCTACATTTTACCATAACAATGGGTTTATAATTTCAGTTACTTTTATTAGTGTGTCTACCAAAATCTACCAAAATTTGTTCAGTCACAGTTGTGATTATAATAACTTCTACATCACATCATCTCCTCGTAATTGATCCTGACATTGCAAATACAACAAAAGGAGTCAATAATTCCTTCCTGATGAAAACAAAATGCCGTGTGAACAAAGGTTTATCAGATTGCAGTTAGATCTAAATCAGTCTGTAAAACCACTTAGAGTACTGGCTGTTAATGGATTAGACTTTTTAAAGAGAAACAACTCTCCTCACAACTCTTTAATTTAACAGCAGTTTAGTAAGCTGACTGAACGTTGTATAACCATTGTTTTTACTCTAAACGTTTCAAAGTTTACCCATCAATATGTTTACACCAGCTGCTATTATTCTTATGACCTTTTAACAAGTCACAGTGAGGAATTAAATGACTGTGGTAATTTAATTGCAATATATTTCTCAATTAATTCATATTAAATAAAATTGCAAGACATTCTATGGACAGAGGCGATCACATACACAGAGATAAAAAGCATACCTTTTTAATAGATACATAAATACGCTTGTAAAGTCTGCTTTTAAACTACTTTAAAATGTTTATAGATGTTTTATGAGAGTTTTTCCATTTCCTTTCAACACAGATCCACATATCAAGAAATCTGAGATAAAAATGGAGGAAGCTGCGATTTAATAATGGCTGACAAGACCAGGTCCATGTTAGCCTCTGTGGCAAATCATTCTGTTCTGAATCTTACAACTGCCCTGTGGGAACCCAATCCTACCGTTCCTGCTGATGTGGGTGTTGTCACAAGCTCTCAGTCACAGATCAAAGATCTTTTCGGTTTGTTCTGCATGGTTACCCTCAACCTCATTGCTTTGTTGGCCAACACTGGTGTGATGGTGGCGATTGCTCGTGCGCCTCACCTTAAGAGGTTTGCCTTTGTGTGCCACCTGTGTGCAGTTGACTTGTTGTGTGCCATCCTCCTGATGCCTCTGGGGATCATATCCAGCTCGCCGTTCTTTGGAACTGTTGTGTTCACTGTTCTGGAGTGTCAGGTTTACATCTTTCTTAATGTTTTCCTCATTTGTCTGTCCATTCTCACCATCACAGCCATCAGTGTAGAACGTTACTTCTATATTGTACACCCAATGCGTTATGAAGTCAAGATGACCATCAATCTTGCTATTGGTGTCATGTTACTGATCTGGGTTAAGTCAGTCCTCTTGGCTATTGTCACACTGTTTGGATGGCCAGCTTACGGACCTCAGAGCTCGATTGCAGCGGCTCACTGCTCTCTTCACGCGAGCCACAGTCGCCTAAGAGGAGTATTTGCAGTGCTATTTAGTGTGGTTTGTTTCATGGCTCCAGCAGTGGTTATCTTTGCTGTTTACTGTGCTGTGTACAAGGTGGCTCGTTCTGCAGCCCTGCAGCAAGCCCCTGCAGTAACAACATGGGCAAATGCAAGCCCTGCCAAGGATCGCTCTGACTCCATCAACAGCCAGACTACCATGATCACTACCACCCGTACTCTGCCACAAAGACTTTCTCCAGAGAGGGCATTCAGTGGAGGCAAAGCTGCACTGACTTTGGTATTCATCGT
Organism: Rhamphochromis longiceps; assembly: GCF_057381845.1. Classification (NCBI taxonomy): domain Eukaryota; kingdom Metazoa; phylum Chordata; class Actinopteri; order Cichliformes; family Cichlidae; genus Rhamphochromis; species Rhamphochromis longiceps. Next base: position 21,299,774 of record NC_140561.1, read on the forward strand.
AGGCCAGTTCCTGGTTTGTTGGTTGCCCTACTTCATCTTCCACCTGCAGATGTCTCTGACTGGTTCCATGCAGAGCCCTGGGGACTTGGAGGAAGCTGTCACCTGGCTGGCCTACTCCTCATTTGCTGTCAACCCATTCTTCTACGGCCTGTTGAACAGACAGATCAGAGAGGAGCTGGTAAAGTTTAGACGTTGCTGCCTTACACAGCCTTTGGAGTTTGGGGCATCAAGCCAAGAGGGTTCGTTTCAGGAAAACTTCCTGCAGTTCATTCAAAGAACCACTAGTACAACTGAAACTCGATCCAACTGTGCCAACTCCAGTCCCCAACCATCCACTACCCATACTGTGGATCAAGTAAATAAGATACCTGGACAAATACCAGAGGAGCATGCTTAAACAATGATGAGCAGAAGTTGTGTACTGCAGAGCTAATATGTAGTCACTGTAGCTGTTCTTTGTTTTTGCAAGACATTTGATCTTAATCAATATGTTTCTGTCCGTGCTGGGGAAAAGCAGGCCACTTTTGAAGGAATAAGTGATGGTGGACAAAATCCAGTGGCCTCTATAAACAGAAGGAACAGTTACAATAATGCTTTTAACATACATATGGACATTGACAGTATTGTTTTAAGATAGTATTGGAAAAAATCTGTTCAAGTACAAATATAATGTTTAGGATATTTTATCTTTTAATTATGATAAGTTTTCCTATTTAGGTCAAGGGACTGTGGTTGTACTGTAACCGGAAATATTGAAATGATGATCTATTCTCCAACGTAATTTAACCTTTCTCTGATTTCTCAGATTTTAACAGTGTTTGTGGTAATTTTCTATATGTTTATAAATGTAAATCTGGAATGAATGTAAATCTGGAATACTGCAATAATAAGGTCTTGAGAGTTGGTTCCCGGTTTCCTCTCAATAACAAGTATATTATATATCTCAATAATAATGTATATTTAAATGCTATTTTTGTGTTGATATTTTTAAAGTGCTACATGTTTCCAAGCTGTGGGCCTTTCTATTTAATATTCAGGAGCTTGTGGTTATCATATATGACCAAATAATCCCGTAGAAGTGCCAATGCTCTCTGTGTTCAGAGGTCAAATGAACCTGAGGGCTAATACCTTTGAGTTCTTCTGTGCAACAGATATGCTGATGGATCATGGGCATCAGCTGGCTCTGTCGTCGTGGAAATTGAGTGACTGGAGGTGACTCGCACAGCACCAGCGACCTTTCAGCTGGATGTATACTTAAGAATCAGATCCTGATTGGAGTTTGCTAATTCACATTTAAAAGGTCTGGAAGTTCAGATACGGATCATTAACATGCAAAGAAAGACTGAAGGTAGGTCACAGAAGTCCCTGCAAATAAGGGCTACTATAATAGTGACATAGGTATGGTGAGGAAACGATAGTGAATTTACAATGGAAATCATTACTGGGCAATGATTATGCTCTGAGAGTGGTGACAAAGTGCTATTTTATGACCCCTGCTGTTTGTGTTAGTCTTTCACAAACAGGGAAAAAGACAGAATAGTGTGGTTACAGCAAATAACGGCTAACACCATTTCACTTGCTGTACTATACACGATGCACCACTCTTACCTTACTGTAGCTGTATATTTAATCCCTGGGTAAATGCCGTGGTAGCTTTTTTTATTTTATTTTTAATGATGCAGAAGCACACAAGGGAGCATAAAGGACTCTATTATTCAAATGTACAGTTTTGAGATTATAATAATAATACGCACAATTTAGGACTCACACACATCAATCAAGAGATTAATAGTAGGACACACAGTAAAACATTGATGCAAAAATAAATTGTGTAAATGCTGATGTCTTTGGGGATAATGTAAACCACCGATTACTGTACATTTTTACTGTGACCTCAGTATTTTCTCATGATAAGCACAAAATCTTTACGCTCGAATCATTAATTAATAAGTTGTTGTTATTCTGCTTTTTTTTTTCCAGTTAGGCTGTTTTCAGCCTTTGTTGTTGTAATGTTTCCAGTGTTTGTGTGTGTTTGCCTTGAGGACAGCTGGTAAAATTTTGATTACACCAGTTTTTCATAATCAAAGCATTGGATTTTTTTTTCATAAATAAAGAAAAAAGAATAGAAGGTGCATTTATAGTTTACATAGCTTAATAAACTCTTTTGAGAATACAGTAGCACCAATTTAAAAAGGCAAAGCTTCATCACATCACAGCACTGTGTTATAAATTTTACAGTAACAAATTTTACTTGTAAATTACAGTAAACATACCATAAATTAACGAGAATGCTGCTGGAAGTAAACGTGGATGTACACTCTGAAGATCTTAATACTAGCAATCCTATAATACAGTCTTATACTTTAATGGGGAATTTTCTTACCGTGCACAGTCTGGATCACCATCATATCATTTCTCACGACCACACACACACATACACACACAGCTGGTGTGGAAACAGCTTTGAAATGTACGAGTATTTCTTTTACAGTAACAGGAAAAAAGGTCAGACAGAAGTCTGACCTCTCTCTTCAAATCTGACAGAGCTGTGGGGAGTATAAAACAGCAGCGGGTTATTGGTGTTGGGTGCTTTTGTGCCTGTTTGCTGATGTTCATATTATGTGTGGATCTACCACCCTTTGAATCTGAAAATGTAATTCTAGAGGTTCAAGACCTGTCAATAGTTTATATCTGCGCAGATAGAGGAAATTGAAGGATGGGGTGGGGGAAGAAAAGCTCGTTTTAAGATATTTGTTGAGTGTTATCTCATCCGGCTGAATAGTGGCAAAGGAAAGAACACTCACTTTGACACACACATTTCAAAGGCCTGATCTGGAACAAACTGATCACAGACAACACAGACGTATGCACTCTTTGATGTTTTTATTTTGCAGCTGGCGTGAAAATAAAAAATCCAGTCATGAAGATTTGAGGTATTTCAAATCACAGTGTGCCTGCCTCCTTAACAGATCTTCAGGCAATTCATCTGGGCCTGTGAGCTACAGACAGAGGACATAGTGAAATACAGCTATGATGAATGCTGTGAAGAATTCTAGCTCAACACAAATCATGACCTAGACTGTTGTTTTCAGGTTTTATTTTGTACAGTTTTAATACATTTTCAGAAAATAATAATAGAAACACACAATACTATAAGTCATACCACTATGGCCTGGGCTTTGCTATTAGTTTTATTTAATATTATGTTTTCATTTATTGTTTTCCATATGCACACAGAACCTAATCTGGGTAAAGTACACTTGATATTTTAATTCTGGTTGGGTGTTTTAGCAGTATACCCAACCAAGTACTTGTGCAGTGCTTATGCTATCTTTTCAAACTGTAAGTATACACTGCTTTACTGTGATTTTCCTCTTAATTTTTACTGATGATATGACTTTGATTAAAATGATAATTTTATAAGCTAGATTAAACTATGTAAGCAACTTTTAATAATAAGTGAATCTACTGACTGTGAACACAATCATATAACACAGTCTTCCAGGGGCTTTTCATCACAGTGGTTGCCAAACACTATTAATCATCAGCTAATCAGATCCTGCCAACACTACCACAGTACTGCATCCCAAGCATGTGGGGAAAAAGAGCAATTTAAGCATGTGTGAGTGGAATAGCTGCTTTATGTAACAGGGATGTATTAAAAAAAATGCAATGAAGAACCATGACCAACAGAGTGTGCTACATACCAGTCAATCCTCCTCACATCCTTTTATTTTGACATCTCTAACAAGACCAAGACTTGAAATAATTTTCAACACATAACCGGATAGACGGCTGTCTTCTTTTTCACAGAATATTAAGTCTTACAGATGCGACAGAGCTGTCTATGATCAAATCTGACACTCTTTACAGCACAGTTGTGCCCAGAATATTGAATTGAAAGATCCATTTGATTAATTCAGAGGGCAGTACCAAAGAACATGTTAAAAACATGCCTACGCCACACACTTAAGTGAAAGAAACCTTCAGCAATACATTTTTAAAGGTCAGGGGAGAAAAGTCACAATAAAATATAGAAATACACTTAATATGATATGAAATCAATACATAAAGCTCACACTGTAATTTGATGCTTTGAAATGAATGAGGATTCATTTTGTGAGGACAATTTAAAGACTCTAAGGTTTGAGGTTTTTTTTTCTTGATACAAGGAGCCATGCTGAAGTTAAAAAAAAGTGACTACACAGGCACGGTTTTACAATAGACAAACGAATACAAAAAAAATCAATGGGACAGCTTACTTTATGCTGTGAGGGATAGGGACTGCTAGCAAGGAGCTGGTGATTTGGTGAGGAGTCTATATTTAATTGACCAACACTGCCAAACACTGTCGCTGTGATGAAGTAACTCTGTAATGTGAGTGCCAGAGTACTCCCCCTGATCATCACCCTGGCAATATTTAAGCAGGAAGTCAGGACTGATTTGATTCCACAAGTGATGGATATTTCTCATGCAGGCACAAATGAGACTTTTAATGTAGTGTGTCACAAAATGTCAAAGCACGGCTGTAAAAGCCAATAAAGGCATTCCTCAACAGCAGTCAGTTCAGTCAGCAGAATACTATGTTCCACCTGGGTGCTAGCAACAAGCCAGCCGTCCTCCTGCTCATCCTCCCTGTTTTCGATGATACCATTCAGACACACAGCGCAGCTTATTGAACATGGAGGACGAAAGATTGAAAGACAAGAGACCATTGGGGGAACTGCTGGAAGTAAAGGTGGATGTTCACTCTGAAGCTCTGGACTTCATCCACAGTGACACGAGGCCTGTGATTTATGACAGGGATCCCAAAAAAGTCAACAGCAGTCTTAAGGTAACCAATGTGCAACCAGCAGAAACATGAGCAGAGAATACACAGTACAGGACACGAGACAGGGAGCACTAAATCTTAGTAACTAAATCTGTGTTTCAGATTTAGTTATTAAGCTGTTGTTGTACACATGACTCATCCAATTAAAAAGTTTGTAAGAGTAAATTGTTATCCAGTTTGGATAAATTCAGTCCTTGTTGAAAACTTTCCTTATGCTTAATTTCCACTCAATGAAAGAGGAATTACCAGTTTAATAATAATAATGTGTTTCCCAATACTGACCTCAAGTGGACATATGCACACACTCTAATAGTGCTATTAGTGACATGTAAATGATTTTTTATTGTTAGTCATTAATAAAAATTGTGGAGTGAGTGTATTGAAATTTTACTGGAATCTGAGGGAGAGCATGGCAGAAATAGTTTTGGACCACTGTTATAAAGTATTGTTTTGTTTCTCTGATACAGTAACACATTCATTTACCTCATCTCTCATGATCATTTTCTGATATTTGTAACATGCAAACGGCATTCATGCCAGCATAGGAATCACTTACAGTCTCCCTGTTTGTGTCTGGAGGTCATGTTTGAGGATGTGATTGCAGAACCCCCCTCTGTGCGGAGCTTTGATAAAGTGTGGCTATGGAGTCACGCCCTGTTTGAGGTATCCAGACTATGGTGCTACCGATTCATCTCTCTCCTGCTGGCTGTGCCAGTCTCACTGGCAGCAGGGCTCCTCTTTGCTGTGCTCAGCTGCCTGCATATCTGGTAGGACGCTTACACTGTGACAAGCAGACTTACAGACAAGACTGAATAGCTGCACTAGTTTTCTGCTAAGTAAGAATCTTTAGGCAGAAATGGTTGTCACGTTTTCTCTGATACATTCAGGGGACTCTATCCAGGAGTCCAAAATGATTTTTACTTCCTTTTTATTAAATGAGCTCATATTTTGTCCTCTTCTTTGTGTCCTTCAGGTTGATCGTGCCATGTGTGCAGCTCCTTCTCATCAATATGCGCTGGGTTCAGACTGTGTGGGCCAGCATACTGAACATTTTTATCAGTCCATTCTTTACCAGTATTGGAAAGTGCTGTGGTCAAGTCACCATCCTTCTGGCAAAAGATGAAAACTGATGGAAGCACACTGTGTGGAAACGATTGGTTAAAACAGCAATTATGGCACATGAACAGCGGCGACAGACTGCATACTAATTCTGCTGGGAGGGAAATGATCATCTGTATTTTAACCATCTGTGATTATTCTGTTTTTATTCACCTATCGTGTAATTTGTCATGCTGAAATATATAATTAGTCTTCTGTTTTCTAAATATTATAGTGCATTATGCATAAAACCTTTTGGCTGTCTAGATAAGGGCAACACAAAAAGCATACACTGAGGGGAATTAATAAATAATAATTCAATAATAAATTATATTTAAACCTCCTTAATACACATGTAAAAGAATAATCCACTGAAAGCAAAGTGAATGACAAATATTGCAATTAATTTCCAATTTAATCCACCCATAAAATTTGAACTGATTATAAAAACAGATTAGGAGGTTAAGAGCTCTAGCAGAGCACTGGACAGTCCTCTGGATGGACTGATGTGTATGTGAGGTTAATGAAGACAATATGAATGCAATATGTAAAAAAAAAAAAGTTTCAACACCTGCTAACAACTTTTGGTTTAAGGTTTTGAATCCAGCTATATGCAGTAGTTTCTACTAAACAAGATGATAGCTGAAGGTGGAGACCAACAACTAATTTCACTCTGATTTATTTTTCTATGGAAAAAGGTTCCTCTGAATCTTCTTTTAGCTTGATTGGAAGTAACACGTTTATAACAGAAAGCCTCCTGTGTTAAATGTAGTGTAAATCGAAAGGAGTGGAAGTTTAAGAGCCAGAAGGTGTGCAACCTTGGAACCTGTCTGCCATTATCTGTGGATGATAGTCAAATACAGACCATCATCTGCATATTCAAATAGAGACCTCTGATTGCCTAGGCACCCAATCACATCTGCATATTCCAATTTAGATACACCAATTAACCTGACAAGCAAATTTTTGGACTGTAGAAGAAAGCCCAATTACCCATGCAGACATGCAGAACATGCAAAACTAACTATTGAACCAGCGTGCTTCCCCTTGTGTTTGAGAAATTAAAACAAATCTGTAAATGTTGTGATTCACCTCATTTGTACAGCTTGTAGGATCAAACCTAATATTTGATTAAACAAGTGTAAGAATTTATTGTTATTGGAAATTCATTTCATTATAAATCATATTTTGTATTTGTCTCAAGTTACACACCCAGCAGTGCTCATTGCAAAGGGAGCACCACCTGTGTGCGTAATATAACCTGAGCTAGTGATACCTACTCTACCCACTACATTCTATATGAGTCTAAATATAGGCATGAGACCCGCTTGTGTCTGTGTACATTAAGTGGAAGACAAGAGCCAGTGCAGTCTCAGCTAACTGTGCCGACACCCATGGAGGCAGAGGTATGCCCACCGTGACTCTCTGCAGAGCTATTTCTGTCCGTCTGCCTCAGTGCCAAGAATACACCCCTAATTGGCTTGGCACCCAATCACATGCACTCTGATCTCATTCCACCTCTCCCTCTTCATCTCCGTCTCTACCAACAGGAAACTGGGACAAGGAATGCCAGTCCTTCATCCACAGTCGAGCTTCCTGTACTTCTCTTACACGCAACTGTTTGAAATACATAGCAACACAGAGCTGCCGGTGCTGCTGGTGGTGCTAAGAGCCTTTGAAACAATTTTCATCACAGCAATCTCTGCGCTGCCTCCTATTCCCCACCTCCTTTTTTTGTTGCAGCAATAGTGTATGAGTTTGTTTAGGGAATATACTGATATAGAAAGCTATGACTGATAGCAACAACTGCAGAGCTTAGGAAAGACTGAAGCCTGTTTTATTTTGGGGACTATTGAATTTTATGTATTCGCTGTGACTAAATCAGAAGTTTACGAGAAGGCTAAGGACATGCATTTGTGTGGGCTCGTCATGCTCTGTACCACAGCGTATGGAAAGTAATGACTGAGTCACATTGTTGTTATGATTACCATTATGAAAGTAAACATATTGATTAGAATATAAAAGCTAAATTGTTTTTGTTATCTATTTTCTGCCTTAGCTTCCAATGATGGAGCAGTATTTTCCTTAGTATTTGAGCACTCTGTTGTGTGTCAAAACCTTCCCGACAAGCCCTCTAAAAGAATATACAGTGCCTCAAATAATTTATAATACAAATTCTAAGCTGAGAAAAATAGGACATGGAGGATGAGTCTGAGTGTTAAGGTGAACATTAATTAATTACATTACCATTACATTAATGGAACAGAGTGCTGTTATCATTGATTGTTGACGTGCAAACATGTTAAAGTCAATCCTCTAAACTTAACTCCAGTCTTAAGACTGTGTGTAGTAACTAAAGCCACAGGATGAGACTTTCTGCCTCACTTTCGAGTGGAAGTTGGGGCCTCTGTGCAAACCCGGCCCAGTCAGCCCAACAACCCTGTGTGAAATGTGACACAACCCTGGGTTCTCCTTTAAGACATTCCTTTTATGTCTGTGTGCATTACATTGTGTGCAAGTGTGTGAGTGTAAACCTTCTCTGTGCGTGCGGGGTGGGGGGGTCAGGCCTCCATTTTTACCAGGGCGTCTGCAGCAGCTGTCCCCTGGCATGTCAGCGGGAGCGGCACAGTAGTGATACCAGGTCAGAAGCGAACTGAGGCTGCTGCGCGCAGGTTGATTAAAGGTTTATCTTCACTTTCTTCATCCAGGACCTGCAGCCCGACCATGGCGGATCAGTACCAGTACAACACTAATGAGGAGAAGTTTGTGAAGGACAGCCACACCAAAGAGATAGATCTAATTAACAGAGATCCCAAGCAGATCAACGAGGACGTGGTGAAGGTTTGTGCAGCATGGACACGACACCCTGCCATTAACAGCTTTAAGAATCTGTCACCTGCTTTTGCATGTATGGAAATGTGGATTTTTTTTAAGTGGTTGCTGGAAAAAAAAGAAGTGATAACATATGAGTGTAACGGCAAAAAAAAAAAAAATAGACCAAGAGCTATTCCTGTTGCTTGTGCAGAACGCAAAGTTTATTTTAGGAAAGGGGCAGGACAGCCTGAAACTGATACACTGTGCCACGATGTGTTATTTAAGTTACTGTTTATACTGTGATTGTTGCCATGTGTTCACCACAAAATCCTTTATGTAAGGACAGAACCCACCATACTTTAGATTATATATTGTTTGACTTAAGGTAAACATTTAAACAATGAGGATTGTGATTGTGTGTAGTGTGTAAGCTCATGACTGATTTACAGGCTTGCTTTTGTCAGTTTTCAGAAAATTATACAACAGTAACTCATAATAACTGAAATATTTATCAAACTGTAAGGGCTATCTCTGATCCATTTACTCCTGCATAGATAGTACTTTTATTGATGAATTAGCACTTATAATGTAATCCAATTCTTTGCTAACACTTCATATTCTTTGCTTTTTCATTAAACCAAAATGATTTATGATCCATGAAAACGCTATCCTTCAATTAGTCACAGAATCCTTCAGAGGATTTGACAGCTTATGTATGAACCACGTGCGTGTTAGGTTTTTCTAAAATTACACTGCTTTTTGCTTTACATATGCCTCTAATAGTACTCTAATGCCTGAAATGGCCCAGACCATGCAGAAAAATATAGAACAGCAGTGCATTCATTCATTCATTTGTTCATTCAAAGTATAATCTCACCCCGCTATCTCTGCGGGAAACAGCCTTTTTACTCCCAAATTGATCATAACCAATGTTCTGGAAGCAAAGAAAATGCTTTAGATGTGGACATGATCACTTTCTAGCTTGAATAACATTTCATCACTGAGCCTGAGCTGAAAAAGCAGCCTACCAAGACTGCACTTTAGAAAACTAAAAACCAAATCAGACCAATGTAAAATAGCTCTCATGAATTTTACACGAGTTTATCTTCGGTTTGTGCTGCAATAAAGCTTTTAGAATTATTACGATGCTGCATTAAACACACTCCTCAGTTTTTCTCTGTTTGAAAGGCACAAAGTGCTACAAACAGTTATTTTCTCTGCATGCGCCAACACTGCAGCTTTCTGAGGCATATGATTACTAATTATTAAGCATGTCATTGCCATGTGCGTGACGCTTGCTCTGAAGGCGTTGTTCTCTTGTGTATCGGTATTAATGAATGGCTTTTTAAAATGTCTTATTAGGTGGAGTTTGAGGATGTCATTGCAGAGCCTGATGGTACACACAGCCTGGATGGGGTGTGGAAGCTCAGCTACACCACTTTCACTGTTTCCAAATACTGGTGCTACCGCGTTTTGTCTGCTGTCTTTGGTATCCCCGTGGCCCTGCTCTGGGGCTTCCTGTTTGCCTGCATCTCCTTCTGCCACATCTGGGCTGTGGTGCCCTGCATCAAGAGCTGCCTGATTGAGTCGCAGTGCGTGAGCCGCATCTACTCCCTTTGCATCCAGACCTTCTGCGATCCCTTCTTTGAAGCCTTGGGCAAGATCTTCAGCAGTGTTCGCGTGGCACTGCGCAAAGAAGTCTAAGAACTCCTGCAGTAGTGTTTGTAGCGTGATCGGATGAAGCGTAGTATCTTTTTATACACCAGAAGACCAGACTTGGCATCTTGCTTGCTGCCTAATACTCTTCCTCCACCTTGACATGACATGTTGTTCCCCACCCTCCCAGTGTCTGACTCATCGATCTGAATCCTGACATGCCCACTGTGGGTTGTGCCAGCAGAAGTTCTGTGACAGCTGAAGCAGGCAGTGTGGTTCTCCGACAGCTCTGGCACTTCTGGAGAAAGGCCCTATCTAGATTCGATCGCCCTCATGTATTATTTGTTACACAAAATGCTCGGACAATGTCTACTGGTTCACTGCACATGAAACGAACTTCACGACACTGCTGTAACCTGAGGATGCTGCTGCTTTATTGAATCGCATTTGGCCATCTTAAAATTGATGCTGTATGATCCTGCATCTGGAATTGTTTCACTTGAATTAAATGAATGTATCTTATTGTTAATACTTTAACGTGAGTGAAATAATTTATCTTTGTCTGATCCGGTTTCTTTGTGTATTCTGATGTAATTTCCCCCTAATTTCTGATTAGTGTACAAAACATAGTAGTCGTTTTGAAGACTTACAAATGCATACATGTGTCGAACAGACACTTCCTCTATTCAAAGTGTGATGAAGTGAATAATAAAAATGCTTATTTGCGTATTTTAGTCAATTCTAAACATATATGTTGGAGTGAAGTAAAATTTCTTTGTGAGATCTGTGTTAATTTTTCACAGTGTTTTTCTTTTCTGGTTTTTTCTTTTCTTTTTTTTTAGACCTGCAGTCTGAGAAGCAAAAACATTACAAAAATACCTTAAACTGGACAGAAAATCGTTTTGCTGACTATGTTGCACCAGAGTTTGAGTGTATTGTGTGCATTTTTCAAAACCTTCTGAGAGGCGTCAGAAAATATCTGAGCCTAACATCTGTTTCACTGATACTGTCCTTCTGGAAGAGGTGACCTGTGACCTGTGACCCACCAGAGGTTGCTGTTGTGTATCTTTCATGTGCTTTTCTTTTGTGTCTGAGATCCACGATCAATAATTCATTGTCACCACACTCATTTCTTCTTAGCTATAAACCACTTTTGTATAGTCCACATACTATAATACTGAGAAATAGCAGACTCTTCAAGACATTATCACACTGTTTAATGCCTTATGTAGTTATGCAACCACATTTTATTAAAACAAAAAGGCTTTAATCATTTTCATTTTACTAGAATGATGCTCTTAATTTGTAAGACTTAATTAGGTTAAGCTCTCATCACACATTTTAATAACCAAGACACACATTTTAAACTCACAGACTTTAGTAAACATATGTTTACTGCAAGATTAAACCTTTTCACAGATTTTTACAATTCTCACACTGAATTGTCAGGTTGAATCCACTGGAAAGCAGATTAAAAGGAAATGCAGGGCTTTATTTTCAAAAACAAATTTTCAGTTTCATGAGCACAAAATTAATGCTGCTGAATCACTGGAAAAAAGGGCAGTTAGCAAGTAAAGTATAAAATATAAATACTCATTTTCTAAGTTTTTCATTTACATATTTTTTCTGCCTTTTGCGAAACATAAATTAAAAAAGCAGAATCACACACACTGATTGGCCTCCATATTTATTTTTAATTAATGTACCCATAAAGTACTTGTGAATGAGCAGTTATTGATGCGGTCAATAACCGCTCATTTATGAGTCATTTAATAATAATGGTTCCATTAGTGGCTTTAAACATTAGCACAGTAACAAGGCTACGAATGACTGAATCCATACATATGTATACCTGTTTAATAGAAAGATTGGCCTTTGCATTAGGTACACCTTGCTAGTACATGTTAGATTGCTTTTTGCCCTCAGAACTGCAGTAATGGTTTGTGGCACAGTTTCAGCAAGGTGCTGAATCATTCCTTGGAGATTTTGCTCCACATTGACATGATAGCATCACACAGCTGCTGCAGATTTGCTGGCTGCGCATTCATGATGAAAATCTCTCATTCCATCATATCTCTAAGGTGCTCTACTGTACTGCGATTTGGTGACTGTGGAGGCCATTTGAGTACAGTGAACTCATTGTCATGGTCAAGAAACCAGTTTGAGATGAGTTGAACTTGTGCCATGGTGCATTATCCTGCTGGAAGCAGTCATCAGCAGATGGATAACTGTGGTCATAAAGTGATACGGTTGGCAGCAATACTCGGGTAACTTTTGGGGGGGAGAGAGTGTCAACAAAATGACCACCAGCCACTTATTCTGTTTCACTATATGCCACTCGTGACACTCTTAATTTCCCAATAAGTTGGGGATAAATAAAATGATTGGAATCTGAATCCGTCACAATCATCAGAGCAAACAATGTTTTTTCCAATCTTCCATTGTGCAATTTTGGTGGGTCGGTGTAAACTGTAGCCTCGATTTCCTGTTCTTGGATGACAGGAGTGGCATCTACAGTAGTATGATCTTCTTCTTCATCCTGATGCTCGGTTCCAACTCCAGCAGGTTGTCTTGATCAAATCCACATGCCTAAATACATTGAATTGCTGCCATGTGATTAATTGATTCAATATTTGCATTAATGAGCATTTGAACAGTTGTACCTGAAAAAGTGGCCAATTAGTGTTCAAGGTAAATATTAGCCTACTCAAATCCATCATTTTGACTCTCCAAGATTAAATCTAAAGCTTGGCTCGATCAGTATAAGGCAGCTGAATAATAATGAAGCTCGCCTTTTACACATCTGAGGGATGTTGCTGTACTTTCAGTATTATTTATTCATATTTAATTATAATATTCATTGTATCATACAGTTTTGGCTTTTCATTCAAGTCCCTTCTGACTACCAGTATTGATAACCATTGTGCTGCAATTAACAAATCCAGACTGTCAACACGTCAGAGTTATTTAGTCACAGCTTGTTTTATTTTCATGTCATGCAGCAACTGTTGCCTTCAGGTATCTGACAGAAACATGAGTCACTCATTAGTGTATAAAGTCTCAACCAGGTCAGGTCTCAACCCTATACTGAATTTTGGGGCTGAAACAGGATGTTCCCAACTTGAATGTTATGCCAAGAATCTTTTTAGACTCCTTTCAGGAGGCGAAAGGAAAACTAACCAGCTGTGTTTAAATAATTTTATCATAAGTGTATTTTTGGTTGCTTTCATTCTTTATTTTTTTAATATGTTTTTTGAAAATATTTACCAGTGACAGGCATCTCACATCTAACAAGAACTCAAGTAACATTTTACATGTTTTACAGGTATGCAGTCCACTGAAAATGTGACAAAATGAACAATGTGGTGCGCAGTATTTACAACAGAAGAACAATTTCATCATAACACAACATGACAAGTAGGATCCAGAAGCTCTGCTGGTGACACTAACTGAACCCATGCTGTGGCTGACGGCGCTTAGAAGCTTTGTAAAGACTGTACTTTTTCTGCATTGCAAACATATACTGTACATCTAAAATGAAAAGTGTAAGAAGAAAATACAACAAAAAATCAGCTGAAGATACAGCTTAGTCTGTGATTATCTCTCTGTGAGTTTTAAAGAGCAACGCTTTACCCCCTAGGAATACTCAGCTGAAGATTTCCTTTTATCACAATTCTTTTCCCACTTCACTCTGATATAAAACAGAAAAAAAATTAAGACTTTTGTTGTCTTCCCACTTCTAAACATCAAGCATCAGTGAGGAGGCATTAAAGAAATCAAACTGCTGGATATTTTATGGTCGACAGCACGTAGTGAAAGGCTGAGGGCACAGCGCAAGGAAGGGAATGGAGGGCCCGGGGCTTATGTGGTAGAAGTCTGTGTGATGCTCCTCTGACTGCTAGTGCTCTTAATGGCAAAGGTTGAAGAGTTGCTCTTGTGACTGGAGTTAAAGTCACGCTCACAGTGGCACTGGGATGACTTGAGGTAGCGGGTGGAACAGCAAAGATTCTGCCTAAGATCCTGGAACAGATGCCCGGCAAAGCACATATAGATCCAGGGGTTGCAGCAGCTGTTGAGGCTGGCCAGCAGCATGGAGATAATGAAGGGCATGGCTGCGTGTGGGGAGAGAGAAAAGTTACAAAGATGAAAGATTTATGCCAAGTCTGGACTGAAAGGCAGCTTGTTTACTCTGTGAAATTTTGTATTCTAGCAAATAAGATGCTGTTGACTGGCTGACAGTGCGGTACAGCTGTCTTTATCCCAGTAGAGTTTTTTCACAGTGGATATTTTCATGTCTCACAAAAGCCTATGAGGTACCGTGTTACACTGATATTGACCATAACTGTGTGATATTTAAAATAAATATTGATATCATGTTCAATTCTATTCTATTCTTTTTATAGTGTGACAAATCACAAAAACAATCACTTCAAGGCACTTTATATCGTAAGGTAAAGCCCCTGCAATAATAGAGAAAAAAGCACAACAATCAGACACTATGAGCAAGTACGTGGCGACAGTGGGAAGGAAAAACTCCCTTTCAACAAGAAGAAATCAACAGAACAAGACTCAGGGGGGACAGTCAGCTGGAGGTGAGGATGTGTTGATAATATTGAAATATCTGCAGTTTTTCTTCTTGAAATCTTTTGTGCATTTTCCTTCATATCATCATATTATGAGTTTAATTCATTTGCTAAAACAAACAAACAAACTTACAAACTGAAAGATACTTTTTTTTATAATAAAGTTAATGATGGGGTAAAAAATTTGATATGATGACAGCCACAGACTAAACCAACCTGCAGTCATCTGTAATTTTTGCTTGGCTTCCTTTAAAAAATAAAAATAAAATTGCTTGTGCCGACACATTTAACATATTCCTGGAGATGCATTCCTGCTGAAAACAGCTCCTGTTTCAGGATGCTGGCAGAGTGAGAAGGGGGAATATACAACACAAAGAATTGAAATGGTGAATTATTTAAAGAAGAAAAGTGATGACTTTCTGAAACAAAGGGAATTCCTGCAAAGAGGAACAGTTAGAATAAGAGAAGTGAAAATGGCTCCCCTGCAGTGTCATTATGATACCTTACACTAAGTAATCTGCAGAAGCGTGCAAAATGAAGTTTACACCTTTCACATGACATTTAACAAATGTATGGAATATATCTAATTACTTTACACCCTGTATTTAACCTCATCTCACTGATTGCTGATCTTTTCTTCAGTGTGTTTATGCTCCTCCCATTTTCATGTTGTCTTTAATGACAATTTCTAAGCTTGAAAGAAAGAAAAAAATCAATGTAAATGCTCTTTGGAAGGGTGTGAAAGTCACATGCATGATTAAAGGTAGCCATTAAGGGTTGGATTTATGACTCAAAGAACTCCTTTTAGAGGGTCATGGATGTTACGATTTGAGCAATAGTGTGTGAAACAGCCAGAGCATAATATCAGCTGGAGCAGTTTTCAGACATTTATTATCAGAGCAGTGAGAGCACGGCCTGCACTGATGCTGAATAATATCAGGAACTACTCCCAAAAAGGCTTTAATAAATTAGCTCCTGGTGTCTTTCACAAGGAAATAATAAATCACTCAGCAAATGAAAAGAATAAGAAGCATCATCTCCTGGGTGGTACATCTGTCTGGCTGCCACAACTGATAATAGCCTTCTCAGCAATTCATTACTGAGATGACCTAATGCTGAGTCTTTTTTCCTGTGGGCAAACAAACATCAGCAGTAATCTCATTTTGATTATTACAATATGTGATATTTATGAGTAAATTGCATTTTTCTCTTCACATCTTGTCCTTTAAAAAGTGTAACACTTGGAGATTGAACAATGGGGCTTTGTGTTCCTCAAGCTCTTAATCAATAGTATATAGAGTGTGAGCCGGTGTCTGAGGGCAGCAGGCTCAGTGGGGAGATGTTTGTGTTAAATTTTCTTTCTGGTTTTTTTTGGGGGGGTGGGGTGATTCTGTGAGTGTCTGACTCAGGCTTTAACCTTCTTCTGTTTTTGTCCTCTACATAATGAAATCTGTCTGGCTGTTAAATGTGAAATCACAGATGCTGCTGATGTCCTTCTAGCAAACCTGAGAGGAATGGGACATTTTAGTATCCCATGACATTTCCAGAAATAGCCTTGATAAGCCTAACCAGGTGCTAAAAATGGTCAAATTCTCATCTGTGAAAGGTCCTGTCTCCTTAACATGAATAATAACGCTGACATCTCAGTAGTTTGGGAGGAATTTGGAAAAAGACTGACTAGCTTTGAGGACATATTCATACACTAAATGTGTGTATACTGCACAACCATATACAGCATACAAATGCTTTGTTCAAATGACAGCAAGGGAATACTTTGGTTTCTTTGCAAGCTAAGCGAGAGAAGATGGATATCACTGTGCTGTCTGCACTGGAGCTGCTTGGCTTAACGTAGTCTAAGGAGCTTGGAAAGAAAAGTGACTGGATTTCGTCAAGTTTCTTGAACACGTTTCACCTCTCATCTGAGAAGCTTCTTCAGTTACAAGACCAAATGGTGGAGAGTCCCAAATTTTAAGCCTTAGTCGGAGTTGTTCCTTAATAAGACATCCCCTCTGTTCAAAGATAGTCGTTCACAGTGGACATAAATGGCTTCTTTTACTCCTCTTTCAAACCATCTCTGTCCAAAATGTGAAAAATAGCATCCTTGAAAGAGTGACCTTTGTCCTTTAGATACAGATGTACAGCTGAGTCTTGTCCTGTTGAGGTGGCTCTTCTATGTCGTGCCATGCATTTATGGAGAGGCTGTTTGGTTTCTCTAATGTAGAGGTCTGAGCACTCCACGCTGCACTGCACAGAATCCACTACATTGTTTAGCTTGTTTGGGAGTTTTGTCCTTGGGATGAGCCAGTTTTGTCTGAGTGTGTGGCTGGATCGGAAGTGCACTGGGATGTTGTGTTTGGAGAAGATTCTCCTGAGTTTCTCTTGATAAACCTGCTTCATAAGGCATGACAATGTTGTTGGCTCATGTGATGAGGCAAATGATTCAACGACCCTCTTAAGGGACACTCCCACTAGGGCTTAAATACCTGGGACTCTCCATAATTTGGTCTTAGAACTGAAGAAGCTTCTCAAATGAGACGTGAAACATCTACAAGAAACTTAGGGAAGTCTAATCCATTGTATGATCCTTACTAATCGTCCAGTGTAATACAAAGCACAATCTGTCATCTCCTTGTATCCCAACCAAATATTAGATTAAAGAAATTAATGATTAAACCATTTGAAAACTGACAACCATTTGCTGATTCTTTTTAAAACATATATTAAATGAACTGACTCTTCCTGTTGTTTCTTAAGCAGTCTGGTCTGGGTTAACGTAAAATTTTTTTATTATGACTTAAAGGAAAAGTGTATCTGCACACGCACACATGGATGGCATTCCTGTCTGCCTTTTGTGCATGAACACTGGCGTGTGTCACTGCCAGTTCTGCCCTTTCTGAGTGCTGTTCACTTTCAATCATCAACCTGTACTGATGGAGCCTTCTGCAAAAGAAAATAAATGAATCACTTCATTTTCCATTCACAGGATCAAGCACTCTTTTCTCGCTTCTCTGACGCTGACTACGGTGCCCTTACACCAATTAGCCTTTTCAGCAAACTATCGAGCAATAAGCCTCTTATTTTAAAACTTAAGTGTAAGTATAAACATCTGGTGTGAACAATGAAGCTTAAGGAAGTTCCGGTCAGCCGAACCCTTTAATGCAAACCCACAGAAGCAGAAGAACAGAAAGAACCGTAACACCAGAGAATGTGTCCCATTTACTAAGGGGGGCATCATGACAGTTTCTTTTATCTTATTGTGCTGTGTGGAAAAGGACACATTTTTCATGGTCACTAAAGAACACATGATTTAGTGACAAAAAACAAACAAACAGATTTTGCAATGCCCTTTGGCTGTTTATTTTTACTCACAATGAGATGCAAGCACATTATTTTGCAACTCTCTCGGGTTAATGGCTGAAATTTAATTTCCTTAATCACCAAGGTGATAGATATGTGCTTTTAATCTTTTCTGCTTAAAGAATGTCGCTCAGATGTGCAAATGTATTGTGACTCGTTAAAGCTTATGATGTTGAGTGGGTGTGGACACAGTCCCGCAGATCCATACACACTGAGACCAAATGCAGTAGATGGCTGTTTAGTGGCCATTGTGGCTAAATGTCAGTGTACCCCACCGGCGCAAATGAAAGCTGCTGAGCGCGTGGTGGTGCACACTAATTTGGTTAATGATTAGCAATCACTCAGTCTCTGCAGTGCAGGGAGGCTCAAAAGAAACTTGAAAAACTCTGCTTTGCCCTGATGTTTCTAACCGCAAAAACGTGTATTATGAGATGAGAAAACATTACTGAAAACAGTAAAATGAATTCACTGGTTTCCTGCCTAGAATGTGCCAGTCACAGGATGGCAATACACATTTAAACCTTTTAATTACGTACTCCCAGGTGCATCAGTGGTAATGATATTAATGGTAATTTTGTTAAAATCACGTGAATATCTCACATTGGCTTTGCGCTTCCAAACGTTTATGTGAAACTCTTTCCTCGTTTTTGACTACGATGACCTGGATGACTGAGAACCTTCACAGACATCTTTCCTCGTTTTGTTTTCTTTGCGTTTGTTTCACCGTAAGACCTCTACCCAGTCTTTACCCCACCCTGTACAGTTTGCCGTTCTAGTAAAAACAGAACCAGGTTTTCTTTGAGTCATTATAAAACGTAAGGCACGAAGCACCCGAGCACGCACGGCTTAAATTGTGTTTTCTTTCTCAGTCTGTTTCAACTAACTCGAGCTCTGGTGCACAAATTAACGAGGAACAGATTAAAAATAAATAAATAAATAAATATATTTTATTGTCATTTGTAAATACTGTGTGGATGGTGCGTAAAGGAGTGATGGGAATAGCATGTTTTAAATTAATGTAAGTGCGTAAGGACGCGTGGAGCACGATATCCTTTGCGCACTGCCGCGCACTTGGCATATTATTAAACTTAAACATTGATCCTACCCTCACGGGGGGCTGCTGGATCCCACGCAGACCACATCTGAACTGAGAAAAAGGGGGTCCAGCAGACGATGTAAGCCACCACGATCACAAAAGTCATCTTCACTGTCGTGATCTTCGCCTTGGAGATGAGCTTTACGCTGCTTACACGGGCCAGTGTGTTGCTTTTGGTGGTTTTAGGCGTCAGGTTTATGCACTGCTCCCGTCTGGTTTTCAGTTTAAAGTTTTGCCATATTTTAAAGCTTATTAACCCATAACAAATGCTCAGTATGGCCACTGGAATTATGTATATGGTAAGGCTGATCCATGTGATGTAAGCTTTGGCTCCCCAAGGTTTCACGAAGTCGCCCCAGCAGTCATACACCCCTGACCCGGCCGAGCCAACCTCCCTCAGGGAAAAGATGAACATCTGGGGGATACTGAAGAGCAGACTCAGGATCCAGGAAAATATGACATATAAACGGTCTTTTCTCCTGTGCAAAGAACGGAGGGGCTGACAAATTGCCAAACACCTGTCTATAGACATCAAAACTAACATATAAGTGGAGGCGAACATCCCAACGACCTGCAGGTATTTCACCAACCGGCACAAGATGTCTGGTCCATAGAACCGAAATGTAATGTCCCAGATAAGTTGAGGGAGAACTTGAAATATCGCCACAACCAGATCGGCGATGCTCAGGTGTTTCATAAAATAATACATACGAGACTGGCTGTGTTTGGTTGTGTGGATAGCCAACAGGACGCACAGGTTACCCGCGAGCGCCAGAAAGAGGACCAAGGCGAGCACAGTCACCTCCACCCTCGCCACTTCTTCATTCCGCTTCAAGGGGTTTGTCTGATTCAAACCACCGGTTCCGTTAATGAGACTCGAGTTCCTCCAAGATTCATTGAATTGCCAAATGTCACTTTCATTTGAAATACTTTCCATTGCTGCAGTCTCGTCCTCCGCAGATGCGTCAGGGTTGTGCAGTCATGCAATAGCTGAAAGAGTCACCTGGAGGGTCTTTAAGTCTTCCGTGAGTCCTCACCAGTGGCAAGACATAACCCTGCTCAAAAATGTTTCCTTAATAATAAAGAAAGGAACTCGTTCTTTGAATCTCAATCACCCATACATTTCCCCCTCTGAAAGCAGGATATGAGTGTGAGAGGGAAGCAAATGTTTCCACTTATCTAAATCATATAGAACAGTTCACAAAAAGTCCATTGAAAAAGAAACGTCAGCTGAAGAAGGGAATAGTAGCGACCAACAACAGGATCTAAAATATAAGGATCTCACTGGTCAAAGTAACATCCCAAAACAAAAATCATTCTTTCTCAATTAAGAGGCTGTGGTCTTGAAAATATACATTCATCTGTTTTCAAAATTAAGATTAAGGCTTGCAAATTAAAATGTTACAGAGAGGGGCGAAAAGCTATAGAAATGGAAAGCTCCACCATGATCTGTGGTAAGAATCCGAATGACCGGCACTACAGCATAAGCCCCTATTATAAGATTCCCAGTTCAGTAAAAACAGACAACAGCCTTACTCATCACCAACACTACCACTAGGTGGCTATATGCACTATTCAGTAGTAACGTCGATGGTGTTTGCAGCTCGGAGGACCAACTCTCCTCCAGATCTGCAATAAATCACGGAGCTCATTTTATAACCAACCAGCCTCATTCATCATCATCATCATCATCAACTTTATTTATAAAGCACTTTAAAACAACCACAGCTGACACAAAGTGCTGTACATTGGAACTGTAAAATAAAATTACATGAGATATAAATAAAAAACAAATAAAAGAAGAGTGAAATCATTAATTAAATAACTACTGCATTAAAAAAGAAACTAAGTCTCACTGAGGTTAAAAGCCAAGGAATAAAAGTGGGTTTTAAGACGTGATTTTCTCATTGATGAAGATTGTTTGTTGTCAGATTTAATATCAAGAAAGCTATGAAGAAAACACTAGCTCCAAACTGAAGTCTGATATAGAAGATATATTAAGCTGTTTTCATATTTTGAAACCGCCTGGGAAGTCAGAGTGAAATATGTTTTTATTCTGCTGGAGACCTGAAGGGATCCTGACGTCAAGACACCCAGAGTCAAATTTTGGAACAGCTAGAAAAGTAAACATGTGTTTAATAAACACAAGCTCATTCACAGGCTAAATGTGAGTGCAGGCACATACGGGTGAATAACTTTAAAAAAAATTGTACCATAAAACACATTTGTATAACTTAAAATCAGAAACGTGTTGATTGTACGTATGAAATGACATTTAAAAAAGAAAAAGAAAGCAATTCATTTTTATAAGGCACGCCATAAATGGTAATAGTTTCAGTCTTGTGACATCATCTTCACCCTTTGAAGCTGATCTGGCTATGAATGGGAGGAAATGCTGGCTGGCATATGAAATGTCTGAAGCACAAGCTGTTTAGGAGAGGCACTGAGACCTGACAAAGAGCTATTCTTAAAGGCACCTTGGTGCTCTCAGCATATGCTTTTTATTGGCCTGAATCAAAAGGCATCTTAGACCAGATGCATGACTCGGCTGCTTTAAGTTTTGGAAATGTCTTCCTGATTTTCTAAGGGTCACTTTAAACTGTCCAGTAGGACAAGAATAACACTGGTTTTGCTTATGTGACCAGCATTCTTCTTCTTTTATTCTTCTTTCTATAATCATACATGTATATATATATGTATGTGTGTATATATAATAAAGGAAGACAGAATGATGACCCCGCACACATGGGGATAAGTGTGAGGGACCAAGCAGCCAAAGCAAAGAGGACAGAGGCAAAAAAAGTATCTTCAAAAAGGGTTTTCTTTATTTTAACCATCAAAAAGTCCAGAATTAACAACATTCAAAAACATACTTAGCAGGCCCATAAAAGAGGTCAACTAAATATAACTCCACGAAAAGTAATTTCCAGAAACTTAAACAAAACAAAGTGAGACACAACTTAACTCACAAACTGACCTAATTACAAAGACACGTGAGAGTAGCTTTTATAATGATTTGGCCAAACCATTTACACACAATAGGGGGGAAAGCAAAAACACACACTAATATTAACTAAGCACAGAATAACCTAACTAAACCTAAAACACCCCTGCTCCTGGTAAGCCCATGGTTGGTCCTGCTGAGCAGGCATTTTGTTCCCAGAGTCCTCAGCCACACCTTTTACCCAGACAGGAAACAGCCACCGCCCAAACCCAGGTAACTCAAAGAAAGAGAAACATAATTAATATAACAAAACATTTTAGAAAAACCACACAATGCTACTATGTGCGCGCCTCATAATATCAGTGTTAGGTTTAACCAAATGATTAATGAATTATATTAATGAAGAAAACTGCAAAGCAAACTAATAAGGTGAAAAAATGGACTGATTTACCCCTGTGTGGCTGATGCCATCACAAGAAGACATTTGCCTTTAAAATGTTCATATCCATGTGTTACATTGGCCTGATTCCTCTGTACATATACTTCTTTTTTTCTTCCTACATGTGCTGCCAAGAGCAGCACTGCACTGGGATTTAGGGATTCAAATGACAATGGTGATTAATACTACTTAAGCGTGAAGGGTGTTGCGCAAGTCCTACATCAACATGAAAACTGTTATAGATTAATTTGGAGAGTTAGTGCAGAAATGAAAGGACAAAAAAAGAAAAAACACAGAAGGATTTGTGCTAAACATCATGTGAAATACTAAATAATGTGTGCCACTCTCTGTGATAGAGAAATAATATACACCATTAACCATGTGAAACCGACAGAGTGTAGATGATTACACTTAATGAGTCCTGAGGTTTGCTTTTTTCATGACCACATTAAAAAAAAAACATATGAAAATGCTCTTATGTGATTTATTTGATAGAGTTTATTGAAAAATAGGATTTGTCTGCTACTGCACGCTGTTTACATTTCCAACAACACAGCCTTGAAAGCCTTGTGGGAAAATATATCTATGCCACAGGGTCCTTCCCACTTTTGTGGTTTTTGGTTTGGAAAAAGGCAGAGGCACCCCGGAGTTTGAAAGCAGTTATGTAAAAAAAAGAAGATGGCTTAGCAGCGACTGTAAATTAAGAAGATAAAGAAGAAAAGAAGGGTAACGATGAATTGAATCTACTGTGCAATCTGCAGTGAAAATATTTAATGTGGTTGTTAACTAGATCTCTGGTGAGACGCATAGAGTGAGTCAGCAAGTAATGAAAGAGGGGAGGTCTGAAAATAACAGAATAGCAAGAGAAATTGTCCCAATATAGCAGAAGTGAAAATGGAAAAGTTTAGTACATCCAGTACGTCACGATCTGCAGCTCTGCAGAAAGTTTGATGAGTGCTAAAACGTTTCATGGAAGAAGATGTGGAATAAAGTGAGAAATGTTTGCAAAATGGTTCTGAAAATGAAAAGCACATCCCTAGTCCATCAGGGCTGCGAAGCTTTAAGGGGATGGTTTGTCAGAGGTTGTCTCGCTGCTATCTGACAACAGAGAAAGGCTGAAGCCACACTGCCAAGTCTGGGCCTTATAAGCGAGTTACGGAAAAGGCAGACGATGTAAAAGATATTTGTGCAAACAGACGTATGTAGAGGAGTAATCTTAGCTTCAGGGATGTGTTAAATAAATCCAGTACACCCAAAAAGTTATTCCATTTAAAAGCCATTGCCATAGTAACAATGACAAATGCAGATTTTAACCCCTTAACAACTAGTATATCATATTTCATACATGAGTATTTGAGTCTTCTACATGACCAGTGTGGACCTTTAAAACCTAAATAATTAGCAAAATATATCATTTGAAACCAATAAATTGGAAAAAAGGCACAAAAAAGGAAATATATGCAAATTAAAACTCATATACAAAATGATATTTAATTTATTAAAAAAAAACACCAGAAGATTCAATAAACACTCAATTTTCAACAAACTGGGGCAAAATAAATAAGATAAAATACATTTCTGTTATGTTTCTGTCTGCAGGTAGAGGTGCTCATTCTGAGAACAGATTGGTCCTCATCGGGACATATTAACAAAAACATGTTCTGGCTAGTGTCTATTGAAGCAACTGTGGTGTAGCATGAAATAATAAAACCCTGCAAATCGTAAAGCGAGCCAACCTTACTGTACACCTTTGTGTTTGCAGAATAACTGTTATAACAAATTATTTTCTTATTATGCGTCAATGTCTGTAGCTCCGTAATGCTTGTAACTTAAACTTAAAATACAAAAAAAAAAAATGTTTCAATGGTATTTTCTCTTTGTTTTCAATTCGGGTAAACCCCCTGGTGCTAAACTTGGAAACAGTTGGCTTCACGAGGGCAGCCTAATATGCTGTTAATTCTGTTATATGCTCAGGTGACATGAAGCCTTTTGATGTGAGGAAGAAGCACAGATTCAGTCTGAGCTGCAGGCTGCCTGAAGAACACAGCTTCATGTTGAGCATCTATTAAAGGCGAGGCCACTGAAATGTGACACTGGTATTGTGTGCGGTTTATTCGTTGATTGTGTTTTAGCGTTTAATTTGTGTAGTTTTGGTCAAAAATAGAAAAAAATTCAAGCAACAAATCATCAAAGTGGTGCTTATGGGTTGAACTAGGTGTGGATAATTGTGAATGCATTTCGAGTGCTAAGCAGCAGGAAATCTGGTTCGAAGTTGGTGCTTGATTGATTGTTTGAAAAGGAAAGAAGGCTGCAACAGTTAGAGGCTTGTGTGACAAAGCAGAGAGCAGAGTGTTAGACGGATCTTTCCTCCCATGAAGAGAGAAAAATTGACAAGGCTCAGAGTCCAGGTTCCTTGTGGTGAGGACAGACCGTCATGGAAACATTAGGAAAGTAAGAAAGATTACAGATGGAAAATATGATGGTCTAGAATTTCCTGATATTAGCAACGTTAAAGGAAAAAATTCATTGGAAACTATTGGAGGGGATTTGCATAAGGACTTACCCGTGTCTGGGTGATGAAGGAGAACAGGATGGCAAATTAAGTCTGCATATGTAGCCCACAACCCCCCCACCCTCACCCTCACCTTCACTACAGAGTCCTCTCCCCACTCTCCTGCCTCCCTCGCTTCCCCCCCTTCCTGACACCATGACACCCCCCTCCTCCAATCCCTCTCTCAGCAGCAAGACATCTCCCCCCCTCCCCTCCTCCCAAACATCTCCCAGTGTCACAGTGGATCAGGTCAGGAGGCAACTCAGGAAGCTTCGCCCCAGAAAGGCAGCAGGCCCAGACAAGGTGTGTCCTAGGATGCTTAAGGCGTGTGCTGCTGAACTTGGGGAGCCGCTACAACGAGTCTTCAACCTCAGTCTGCGACTGGGGAGAGTGCCCGCCCTATGGAAGACATCCTGCATCGTCCCGGTCCCCAAAAAGAACCGGCCCAATGAGCTGAATGACTTCCGACCGGTGGCACTGACGTCACATCTTATGAAGACTCTAGAGCGGCTCTTCCTCAACCTCCTCCGACCACAGGTACAACATGCCCAGGACCCACTACAGTTTGCATACAAGGCGGGTGTCGGAGTGGAGGATGCCATCCTGTACCTCCTACACAGAGCCCACTCACACCTGGATGGGGGAAAAGGCACGGTCAGGATCCTGTTTCTTGACTTTTCCAGTGCCTTTAATACCATCCGGCCCTGTATGCTTCAGGAAAAACTGAACAGGATGGAGGTGGACCCCTGCCTGGTCGCTTGGATCTCCGACTACCTCACCGACAGACCACAGTACGTCAGGCTGAAGGACATCACGTCTGACACAGTGGTCAGCAGCACAGGAGCACCACAGGGAACTGTGCTGTCCCCTCTTCTCTTCACCCTGTACACCTCTGACTTCTGCTACAACTCTGAATTATGCCATATTCAGAAGTTTGCAGATGACACGGCCATCATGGGGTGTATCTGGGATGATCAAGAAGAGGAGTACAGAAGTCTGGTGAGGAACTTTGTCGCATGGAGTCACACAAACCACCTGCAACTCAACACCTCAAAGACTAAGGAACTGGTTGTGGACTTCGGGAGGTCCAGAGAAGGTCCACTGCCAGTTCAGATAGAGGGGGAGGAGGTGGAGGTGGTCAACAAGTACAAGTACCTCGGGCTGTGGGTGGACAATAAACTGGACTGGTCATGCAACACAGAGCACCTGTATAAAAAAGCCCAAAGCCGACTGTACTTCCTCAGGAGGCTGAGGTCTTTTAACATCTGCAGGAAGCTCCTGAGGATGTTTTACCAGTCAGTGGTTGCTGGAGTACTTTTCTATGCTGTGGTGTGCTGGGGGAGCAGCACAGCAAAGAGGGACTCATCCAGGCTGGAGAAACTGATCAGGAGGGCTGGCTCTGTGGTCGGCATGAAGCTGGACACTCTGGTGACAGTGGCAGAGAAAAGGACATTAAAGAAACTGATGGACATTATGAACAATGCTGGGCATCCTCTGCACACGGCCATTAACAACCAGAAGAGTCTGTTCAGTGACAGGTTGCTTCTCCCCAAGACAAGAACTAACAGACTTAAAAACTCCTTTGTCCCACACGCCATCAGACTGTTTAACTCCTCTCTGGAGGGGAGAGGGAGGGGAAACAGGAGGACAAAGGAGGGGGGAACAACTAAGCTGTAGTGCCTCTGCACCTCACTGTACAATACCTTGTGCAATACTTTTTGTAAATAGTCAACAGTGCAATAGACTCAATACTTGAAATGTGCAATTCACTTGTATTTTTATTTTTTATTCCTATTTATTCTATTTATCCCCTTTGTATATTTTATTTATATTTGTCTCTGTATTTATATGTGTGTGTGTGTGTGTGTGTGTATGTGTATGTATATATATATATATATATATATATATATATATATATATATATATATATATATATATATATATATATATATATATATATATATATATATATATATATGTGTATATATATATATATATATATATGTGTATATATATATATATATATATATATATATATATATATATATATATATATATATATATAAAATAACAGTTCTGTAACTGTAACTTTGGTCGTTGCTGTGCTTTTTTTGGAAGTCGAATTTCCCAGAGGAACCCACCCGAGGGATTAATAAAGTTCTATCTTATCTTATCTTATGTACAATGTTATAATTCAAAAAGACTCAGCTCAGAGGCAAATTACAGCTGACTGGTCTACAGAGAATACCGTATAATAAAAGGTCTTCACATAGTCTAACTGCAGTGATTTCATTTGCAGACATTTATTGCATCACAAGCAGGAGTAAAATAAAATGTTCCCCAGTACAGCACCCCATTTATGACCTCACTAATACACACTATTGTTTAAAAATCTGAACATTATAAACTGTGTTAAGACATTTGTGAATGTGCTATTGTATTGAATATATTGCTCAGGTTTTCCTAATAATGTACAGCGCTTTACAAAAGTCTCAATATTTGCTATGACCACTTTTTTTTTCTTTAACACCTTTGAACCTGAACTCTCTTGTTATTTCTTTAAGTAGTCTTCAGGAATAGTTCAGCAGGCTTCTTGAACGGCATCCAACGCTCTTTTTTTGGATGCTGGCTGCCTTTTGTTCTGTTCTCTTTCAAGATGATCCCACACTGCTTCAATAATGTTGAAATTAGGACTCTGTGGAGGCCAATTCATGACTGATAGTACTCCACTGTGTGTTTTTCTACCCAGGTATGCTTGTACTGCACTGGCAGTTTGTTTGAGATCATTGTCATGGTAAAAAATTAAGCCACTGCCAATCAGATGTTTCCTAATTCCATCAGTTTTGGCAAGCTCTCCAACACCACTGGCTGAAACGCAGTTCTCAACCATGACCACGAGTCTCCACCATGTTTACAGATGGCTGTAGACCAGGGATGTCAAACTCATTTTACATCGTGGGCCACATACAGCTCACTTTGTTTTCAAATGGGCCAGAATGGAGAAAAGCAACAGAAGAAAAAAGAAGTGCGCTTTTAGCGGCATGTCTCAGTTTTTATACAAGACAAAGAAATGCTACTTAGTTAATGACAGAGATCTGTTGGCACAACTCTTTGGACTTTAAAAAATCACAAATTGTAAATTACAGAAAAAGTTCTGGCAGCTCATTACCCAGACTGTCCTGTTATTATAAAGCAGAACGTTTGTATGTTTGTACATATTGTAAAAAAAGTCAGATTTTTATAGTAGATCGTAAAATCAAAACAAACAAACAGAAAAGGAACTTTTCTCTCATTTAATTGATTATCTGTTACTTGATTACTCTTGTGTAGTATGAAAGGTTGTATGTGTGACTCTAAAGACATCCAGTGGGCCAATTCTGGCTCCTGGACCTCTCTTTTGACCTCCTCCTGTACATATTTATGACAATTTCAATTTAAAAAAAATTGCATTAATCATTTGATCAGAGCTGTTGTCAACACCCTACCACTGAGAACAGTAGATGTTTCAGCTTCAGGTCCAGATGCATGTCTCAGGTCCTAGCTCAGGTCTTTGCTGGATATTTCCCTCTTACATGATTTAGATTAGATTAGATTACTTAGATTTTTTTTTTAGGTTTGCCACTTATTCTTTTCTCCTCCACTTGTCCAACTTCCTCATTGTTTTTTTTTTTTTAAGTAGACACTGCACACAATGCTGAGATATACCAAGATTTTGGCTAATAATTCTGTGCAAGTCATCTTATTGGTGCAAAAATTCTATTTTCATGTCAAATTGTGTAATTTTTAAAACCGGTTCATTCCTTGAGTCAGATGCCTTTTTTTATGCTTAGATAATTTATATGCCAATTTTTAGTGTCTTAATAAACAAAAAAAACATTCCTCTGAAAATGGTCAGGTGTAAAGACTGCACCCGCTGCCTAAAGAGAAAACTACTGCTCATGGCCACTCTTTGGAAGCAAAATATAAAGACATGAGGGTTAGCTCTAGACTGCACGGTACTGTATATTGTATTATACTATACATAACTAGAACTATACATTTACAGGATCTTAAGTTTACACACAAATCATGGCTTTAAAACTTAAAGTACTGATCTCTTTTTGCAGAAATGTTTGCACAAAATCACTCATATAGTGCTAAGTGTTTAATATAATTAATATATCCAACTTTTACAAAGGTGGATACATGTTTAAGATTTTTTGTGTGTGCCTTAAACATTATATTACTTTTTTGATTGATTTTATTCGGATAGTACTGCATTTGTTTTCTTACCTTTCAGCCTGTCTTCGTTCCACTGTGGTGTGAATTTCCCATGTCACAGTAGAAAGATGTGGCGGAGTGAGCTGACAGATGTTTTCTGTTTGTACAGACATACAGCTGATCTGGCACTGAGACAACTGTTGTAAAAACAGTATAAGTTTACAGATAGTTGTGGACATTGGAGCTATAGTAAACGCAGGCAACGCTTTTTTTCCGAAGTGCTGATAAATTTGCTGTGATCACATCGAGCCTCATTAAAACAAGTAAGTTTGGTCTCCACGTTTTCTGCCCACTAAAACCTATTCAGCATATGTATCCCATCCTCATGACTGATTCCACTTGCTCAGCACTTCTCTGTGCTGTTCCCACACATCTTGGGCTTTCAGTTGACAGATCTAATTAGAGACAAGGTTCAGGCTCAAACTTCTATTGAAGTAGGATGCAAGGAATCTGCTCGCTAATACTTTTGGCTCCTGCTGCTTTTGTAATAACTCAGATCATGATGTTCTCAGTCATTTTCCTCTGGGTGATCTTGTGTCATTCGATGCATGTAAAAGCATAACAATGCACTCTAAAGTGTTGCGGGATTCTGCCACTCCTGGCTCAGTGGGAGTAAGATATATTCTGCATGCTAATGTCACTTAAACCATGAGAAACGTTACCTTCACAGAGGAGAGGACGTTAGTGATTTCTGAGATT
This sequence comes from Rhamphochromis longiceps, assembly GCF_057381845.1. Taxonomy (NCBI): domain Eukaryota; kingdom Metazoa; phylum Chordata; class Actinopteri; order Cichliformes; family Cichlidae; genus Rhamphochromis; species Rhamphochromis longiceps. The sequence continues at coordinate 21,330,102 of NC_140561.1, forward strand.
ACAGCCATGGGTGTTGGTGGCTTGATAGATTGTCTAAACAAGCAAACTAAGTCATGCATCACACCAGCTCGAGGCATCTCTCACTCAAACATGGAGCTGCGATAGCTGGAACTTGTTGGATAACAGACTTGTTGTACGATATTGCATGCAGAGTTCTTGATGTGGGCCTCAGCTTTGCGGAAATGCCCTACTTCATTACAGGAGCTTCCTGAGTTCAGGCTATTTTAAAAGACATCTTCTTATAGAACAATAAAACAATAAGACCTCATGTAGTGTGTCTGGAAAACTTACTTACATGTGGGTTTGCCCGCTCTGAAGGGAATTTACAGGATCTTGAATTTAAAAAAAAAAAAGCAAACAACTGAACATTAACTCTTCCCAATTCCAGCTTCGCGTTTGTTGGACGAAACACACATTGTTCGATTCAGGCTACCGACAAAATCCACAAATAACATCTGGCCTGTTTGCCAAGAAAACTGTGATTATGGAATCTCTACAGATGGCTCTTGTCACGAAAGGGTGAAGAATGGATGGATGATGTCAGATAAACTTAATTGTTTTTTCCACATGCGCAGTGCCTTAGTATATAAAAGCAGAGGCGTTCGCCTTATTATCTTTATGACCAGTCAACTGTATTTTCTTTCCTCTTGCTTTTATTGGTGAGATGAATCAAAGGCATGGCCACGATGAACGATGATGTGTCAACCATTACAACTCACCTTTGTAGTGTATGAATCCAGCACTGCTAATTACTGCACCTCTAATAAAAAAGTACATTGTAACGTTTACATCTAAAACTAGTCAAATTAACACCTTTTATGGGGTCAAGATTTTAATTTAATTAATTTTTTAATTTTGATTAATGACCAACAGCATGGTGTTACATACAAGTTTATCAGTTCGCCATCTTAACTAGCTTAATTTTTTCGACGCTACTTTTTTCCCACTTTTTTATGACACCACCCTCTAGTGGTGCAATATGGTATATAACATTACAGGACAGAAATCTACAACTACTGTTTTTGTTCAGTTATTTTGCCTGGTTTGCTGAAGTATGGCACATATTCTGATAACCTCAGATATTCTAACAAACTTTTATATTAACTTCATGCAGCTGTTCCTCAGACATGCAAATATTTGACTCACAAGCATTGAAACAAGGAAAAATTGTGAAAGGCACGACAGATAACATTATTCCATTTACACCGTGACCTCAAAGCTATGGAACGCCAGGACTGCCATAATGAATTAATTAAATACACCATTAAATAATTAATTAAATGTGGCAATAATTAATTAAAATTGGAATTAATTAATTAAATAAATAGTTATGACACATGTAATTAATTAATTATTGACACATTTAATTAATTATTTATGTATTTCACATTTTAATTAATTATTGACACATTTAATTAATTAATTATTGACACATTTAATTAATTATTTATGTATTTCACATTTTAATTAATTATTGACACATTTAATTAATTAATTATTGACACATTTAATTAATTATTTATGTATTTCACATTTTAATTAATTATTGACACATTTCATTAATTGACACATTTAATTAATTATTTAATGGTGTATTTAATTAATTCATTATGGCAGTCCTGGCGTTCCATACAAAGCAAAGGAAAAACAAGGCTGTGACGGGAGCAGCAATACTGAGACGCAGCCAAGGGCGTCACTGTTTGAGTGTTAGACACACTGACAATACATCAGAGCTTCAGTGTGACAGTGTTTAGAGTCTGTTATTAGTGAATGGAGCGAACGGCAGAGTCGGGTTTATGGCAATCACAGACTAACCACCACACATGCACCTGCCGCGCCATCAGAATAAATGATCAGTAATTCTTTCTTTGCCCATATTTAGGTAGTGCTCTTCTAATAATGTGCAGCCAAAAACAAATCCTTCCCACTGATATTTGCAACGTGACTGAAAATGGGACTGAAAAAATATTTACTTCTTTTCTTTTTCCTCTCTTTGTTTGATATAACTGGGTTGATATTTTATGTTCGTTGCCTCAAACAGCCTCAGAAATGAAACACCAGGATTTGGTGGCATTGGGTAAAGCCGGTGTTTCTTTTAAATTATTCAAAATACCTCGGACACAGACTTGTGCAAGAAAACTGTGCTGAGACTACTGGCACTGAGACGTACGTGAGGGAGGATAATTACAGCTCTTTGAACAACTGGTAAGTCCCCTTTCTCGGACCATTACCTCCAAATACACCAGTTGGCCGGTGGCCTTTGGACTGTTTGTTATCCTCTGTGTGTTTGTGTATTGGTGTATCTTGGAGGTTTTGGAGTCTATAATATGGCTTCATGGGACAAAAAAAATACCCTAAAAATAGAAAACAAAAACTACATCATTGGATTTAATACCTAATAGCTTCTCATTTCTAATGTAAATGTAGTATAAATGAAAGATTACTCCTTCTACCAGCCAGCAATCATCAGTAGAGCTGACGTGCTCGTGTCTCGTGAACGTGTCTGTGCATTTTTAAACTTTTAGGTGTTTGTGCTGCTTCCGCTTTTAAGTGCAAAGCGGAAGGTTCAAGTTCATTGGTTTCTTAAACGACAAATTACACCAACCTGTCGGGAAAAACAAGTTTATTATAGTTCAAACAACAAAATCTATTCACTGAGCCGTTTTCTTAACTGCTTATCTGATTTAGGGTCATGGGGAACAGCAATATCAATACAGAAATGCAATACTAAGCGAACACGAAATGTACACAGCAACAATGTAAACAAATCCATAATCTAATGCAATCAAAATAAACACTGAGGTGGATATAATAAACCGCAAAGCTTCGAGGGATACTATCAACGTTCTAAGAACTTCACAGAATCTTCTGATCGGGTTGAGAAACTTTTAAAAATTATTGCGTCGTCTCTTTTGACTTTATATGCTTGCAACTAAAAAATAGGAAGCTTCTGAGAATTTAAAAGAGATATAAATCATACAGGCTTGCTTTTATTATCTTTTGAAGGTTACATATGTTGTCTAAAAATTCTTTTTCCATAGTCATTAAGTGAGCATCCAGTTTTGCTTATTTAAAGTGTGTTGTGGTTTTACATTTGCAGCAGCCCAATCAGGACTGCTTTTGTTTTTTATATATATTTTTGAATCTTGGCCTTTATGTATAGAGGCCAAATGTTTAAATATTGTATTATTGCTATTTTTAATTTACCTCAGACTACATTTCCACTCATGCTTATTTCTCTCCTTTTGCTATGGTCACCCAGCTCTCACCTTCTCACCCTCTGTATCGTCCTTGTACAGTCACCAAAAGGTAAATGCAACGGTGAAACAGAATCTACAGCATAGAAACTGGGGAAAAAACCATTAGAAGACAATGTTATTTTTAGGAGGGGTTCAGATGAAATTTAGGTGTGCTTGAGCACCCCCCCCAAAAGGGTCTGAGCTCACCAATGGCTAATGTTAATGTGTGCACAAGGGAGTTAATGTAGTTACAGAAGTTTTACTGACCTCTTGAAATTGTATAGAGCAGGGACAAAGCTTCCTGGTTTGAAAAACTTAGTCAATGCACAAGTTTCTTAAACCTGCATTCTTTGAAAGCCACCAAAGTGTGTGTCAGTCACTCAGTTTGGCTCATACTGAATAAGAAAATTAAGTCTGTTTTGGAAATCTTGCTCATACTATATTCCAAAATGGAGCTTTATTGGTTTTATGAAACCACAAGCGGTTGACTAATGAGCAGTCATTAGCGAATGAGCAGTTTGACAGAAAGCGCCACCGAAACAAGAGGGCAATGGTGTCAATGCTCATCCCGAGACTTCAAAATAAATATCTGACAGCAAAGTGTTTAAATATTCCCAAGAAGAGACAGCTAAGTTAATTTTACTGATAATTACATTTACACTGAGAGTTATATAACTTTCTCAAAGAGCCACAAGTTTCTTAGTGCACCCTCTACCCAGCCAAGCTTCATGGTTCAGCAGTCATATGAGCGTAACAAAGTTATTGTTAGACAGTGGGAAGCAATCATGAAAGTGAACTTTTTCTCATCATCCTGCCCAACACCAAAGAGAATAGAATCAGAGGTTAATAATCCCATTTAATTGAAACAAAACATAATCCTCTTACCAAATGAAAGCTATTATTAGCTTATCAGTAAGTACTCTATCACCCCATTAAGAGCAAGACTGAGGATCATGCTTAGCCTGCATTAGTGTCAGATTTTGTCTTCAGTTTGAGCAGCCGAGGGTCTATTATGCCCATAATTTTCAGATCATTTTCCCTTCATTATCTTCTATTCGAAAAGAGAAAATCCAGAGCAGAATGGAGTCGAGCAAAAGCCAACTCAAACATCAACAGCACTGCTGGAATTAACTCATAAGGCTTTAAAACACTGATATGTCTGCATTGTTTAATGTGTACCCTCAGATGCAATTAGACTCCCTAACTTTAAAGAACCAAGAGTGAGTATCCTTGTAACAAAAACCTGCAATTGGTGTTTTTCTCTAAAATGTAAAGAATTACAATTCATAGCTTTTCTCAGTCTTAACAAAGTGGTTTGGAAATTGTTTTTGGTGGCGAGAAAGCAAGGACAACTTGGATCTTTGATTGCTTTATAAATAGATGCATGTCAGGGTCCCATACTTTACATGATACCTGGTTCATCTGCCTCAGTAGGACACCTGCCTCTTAGCAAGTTGATGTCCTTATTGTCCCTTTACATAGTAATTCATCATGTTTTCAATTAACTGTCAGTATTTTTCACACAGCGGCTATTGACCTTTAGCCAAAAACAAACCCCTATCCCATTAAATTACTAGATTAATGTTGTTTATCAAGCTTCCTGCTCTTGCACAGGGCTTAAGCAGCTAATAGATGAGGCAGGTTTAATGTTTTCATTCTGGATGCTTTTCTTTAATGTGTAGCCCCACAAAATATCATTAGCATGTGGTACCTAGCCCCAGAAGGACATTTTTAGTCACTGTTGAAGGTGATAAGCTAATTAGCCAGATGACAAATGCCAGATGCTAAATGAAAGAAAAGGACATCATGGTACAGTTTGTGGTTACAACCCCATGGCATGACCCGACAATCATTGCTTTTTATTCTCATTCTAGCTTAGCTAGCTCTATGAACAGCACCCGAGCACATGGATTGCACAGGCAGCCAACCTGACAAGCATTTGGTTCACTAAATTCACAAATCAAATCAACTAATTTAAGCATAAACAACATATTTTAAATCTCATAATGAACTGATATGTGTAACAATACGATGTAATACAATACAATGTGTGTGTGCATACAATCACGCACACATAATATGCTCATAGAGGAATGTAGCCACAGTTACAAAGCTATCTGTAACGGATGACATTGTATGCAAAACAGGAGAAACATTTTCTCGACATGCAGAAGTAGATCAATGAATTCATCACTCACCAGGACAGTTGCGGTAACTGACTCTAAGAGCAGATAAACTCAACACATTTCCATTTGTTCTGCCATTTTTTGAATAAGATCATGCTTTTAAACTAGCTGCACAAGCTGAAGAATGACTTTTTTGGTTCCAAAGACACATATGGGGATTAATTCCCAAAGTATGACTCGAATAGGACTGGGTGTTCAAGTTTTTCATTATCAAATTTTAGGATTTAGTTTTACTTGGTTGTAAAAGTATGTTAGTAAAATTCAGCTGAGGGGACACAGCAACCTTTATGGACAGGCCTGGACCCCTGGGGCCCATCTTAGTGCTGACACTGGCAAGCTCCAAGCCACTCTGAGAGCCTTCTGTGTAGTAGCAAGCACTGCTTGCTTTACCTTGAGCTTCATCTAAAAACACAACACGTTCCTCTGTGGAGCTTTCCAGTTCTATGCATCCACTTTGGACATTTCATTTTAGCAATTAAGGTGCTTCTTGTTGAAGGACAGAACTGGGTACTATGCATCAATTCAGACCAAACAAGGAAGTCCACCATTTTTATTTCTAAATCCATTATGCCCTCTTATTGTGCCCACACAGGGACATGTCTTTACTAATTTGTTCCAGTTCTTTATAATCAGGAGCACAAAGGAGACTACTAGGGAATAGGGAGTGGATACTTTAGACCAGCGGTCCCCAACCTTTTTTGCACCACGGACCGGTTTATGCCCGACAATATTTTCACGGACTGGCCTTTAAGGTGTCGCGGATAAATACAACAAAATAAAACTAGTACCGGTACCGAAAAAAAAAAGATTTATTCATAACACATGTGAAAAGACCCAGGAAAACCGAGTTAACGATAAAAACGATAACAAAATAACGCTGAAAACCGATAAAAACCCTGAAAACCATACATTTCACACCTGAGCCTCAACTCTCACGGCCCGGTACCAAACGACTCACGGACCGATCCGAGGCCTGGGGGTTGGGAACAGCTGCTTTAGACTTCTCAAGACTTGCCTCAAAGCTGTACATACAATTAACCAGGAATGTTATTGTGAAAGTTATTGAGCTATTTTGTGACTTACAGATGAATGACTAATTCTGACACATTACAGTTGCTTATTAGAGTAAACATTAAGTGGTATGACATTATGAACAATTAAAAAACAAACAAAAAACCTGCTTACCCTCTTTATGGGTACCAAGCACTTCAGCATAACCAAGTGTTACAATATGGCCCTGATACAGCCACACCAAAAAGGAAATACTACTGACAGATTAATTTATTATCTTTTTTTACTCTTTTGGTGCTATGACCCCACATCCAATAATGTAAAAAAGGAAATACTGTTAATTCTAAGGTTTGATCAGGTCATGATAAAAAATGAAGTTCTTATCAGGTCTCAAAATCTGGTAAATAAAACCTCAGATAAACAACACATGACTTATTACACTTTGCCATTATTTATTTAACAAACACTGAGCCAAAATACAGTAGCAGTGTGTGGGAAAACCAAGTACACCCAATGGTTCAATAACTCAGGAACTTTTTTGCAGGTTTTTGTACAGTCTGTCCTTGGGATGGATTTACTGGGCTGTCCAGTCCTGGGAAGATCGGCAGCTGCCGTTAATGTTTTCCACTCATAAAAAATTGTTCACAGAATAGAATGATGACCACAGACTGTTTAGAAACTTTTCTTTCCTCATTGGCATGATGTTAACACATGATTGTCAGTTAATCAGGTGCATTTGATTAGCAGCGCCTGGCTGAACCTTGCCCTCTTCATAACGGTGCACTTAGACGTTCACACGCTGCTTTTACTTTTTGGCTCATTATTTTTCTAGCTAAATAAATTAAATAACAACACAGTGTAATATTTCATATTTTTTGTTTATGTGAGATTGCATTTACTGAAATTTAGAACCCACTAAGGACCAGATTATGTTTCATTATGTCCTCATACATAAAACTTTCGAATTTACAAATGGTGGTGTCTCTTTTTACCATGACTGTATAAGCAGGCTACACCACATGCTTACCCCTGTTGATGAGCTCCCGATGGATATACTTGTTTTTCTTTACCGATTCTTCCAGCTTGCATGGAACACAGAGAGTAACTGGATCCAATTTAATTTGTTAGCTGACTTCCTGTCTTATCCAAACCTATTTACAAACTATGCTTAGCATGATGGAGCTTCAACTGAAATAATTGCCAATAAGACACATACAACTAATTTAGAAACAAGACAAGCTCAAATAAGGAAATTATAGATGGCAATGAGGAAGAGACAGAGCTTTAAATCAATTTCATTTATAATAGCATAGCTTACTGCATTCATCTCAGTGTTTGGGACAGTGTTTCATTAGATCAGTGTTTTCCCATTTTAACCTGGATGCACTTGGGGCCCAGTTTCATGCATAGGTGTCACTTCTATTATGATAACTTTCCTCATATTTTCAACTAATTATATCATGGAGGATGTCCTGTGGGAAAGTAGAAAATAGATTTCTTCCTAATGATTTCATAAAACATCTTTATCTTGAATCTGATTTAGGGGCTAATAAGCTAAAATTAGTCACAGTAAAGCAGCATACTATGCCTTGAATAAGATTACACATTAATATTATTATTATTGTGTGACAATGAATGTCTCTGATATACAGATCTGGACCAGGGCATCAATGAGCTCCTGGATCTGCTAAGCTCTGAAATGCAACCTGGCAGCATTGGAATCATTAACTCATCAATTCCTTCATCCTCTGGGAACTGCCTGCATACTCTCACCCAGGGGACCAGGCATTGCCATGCACCAAGAGAAACCCAGGACCCTGTAGAGGTCTGTGTGTCCCTCCATGGATATGCCTCCTCAGAACCAACCCTCCACCAAACCAGTCAAGCTGAACCATATTACAGGCAGCACAATGTTCTCCACAGCTTCTGCAGACCATTTCACATCTGTCACTCAGGCTTATCAGACTCCTGGGCAGTGACTTAACGCTTTACTCTGATTAAAAAGTGTTTCTTTAATTTTTTTTGAGCTGCATGCATGATATGGATTATCAGGCTAAGCAGGGTCAAAAAGACTTTGACACAGAAAAACAGCAGCATAATTGGGGAATTAGACCACTGAGAGATTTAGAGTTATTAGTCAAAGTGGGACACTGAATCATGTTGCTAAACTGTTTAATTTAATTTAAATTAACATAGTTATTACACAATTAGCCCACATTTTTAATTTAATGTTGCACAACTCATCAAAACATCACAATCAGTCTGAAATACCAACACTGTGTAAAAGAACTTAGACACATCATTGTTATTCACCTCAACATTAAACCGAATGTGAGAAATTCTGATGTGCTTTGTGAGTTCCTTATCAACTCATCGTTAACCAAATAAATATTGAAAAGATAGAAGCTGAGTGACTGCTATATTTAGGGCATGACCAGAATTAAATAAACACACACGCACACAGATTGCTTCCTCATATGTATGACAAGGGCCATAACTGGTCATTCATTTTGTGAGGATAGCAGGGCTGAGACATTCCACTCGATCTTGCTAAGATGGATGTGGAGGGCTCAGCTATTCCATTACACTCAGTAGTGCTGAGCCTGTTGGACTGTGCTTAGGTGGAAGTCCGCATACTAATAACTCCAGCATATACATCTCTGTACACAATCCTGGATGGAAAAGCACATCTTCTTACCTTAAAATATAATTACTTCGACATGTATTGGAAGATTGAAGTGTTTTCATGATAGTTTCGAAGATAGGAAATCAAGCCAACTGCAGCACTAAAATGTGCCCCGTATGTCAGCAGCAATTAACTCTCGGTGTCACTTTTACAGAGTCTCATTGTGGTCAGTGGTGCAATCAGACTGACTGACTGTATTGGCTGTTTTGTTTATAAATCTGGCTTGCAGAATTGGGTTCCCACCTGGGAATGGAAATACTTTCAGGCAAGTGTAATGTGAGGTCCTAATTAGTTCCACAGAGGTTAAGATGCAACACAGTTTGGAGAGCTGATGGCATGATTTCATAAGTGTGTCCAGCTCTGAATGCAAACGCCTATTTTTAGCATTAATAATTTGCCTTTTTACATTCTTAATTCATATTTATTCCCCAGAACTACTTAAAACATATATTCAATATTCAGGAACAATTGCTGTCTACAGTATAACACTAACCAGACGAGATAAAGGCAACTGACAACATCTGTCACATACTCCTCGAGGACTCTGCTCTGTTCTTTCGGAAAATTTTAACTCACATTAAATAGATAAATTGAACTTTAATGGATGTGAATAAAAAGTGACCCTTCTCGGCTTGTAGATGGTCGATGGAGAAGTATGTGCAGAGTTTACAGAGTGAAATGCACTGAGAATAGAAAAAATATCTCTACCTGCAGGCGTCTCTCCTTAGGTCTCAGCTTAGGGGCAAAGGTATATTACAGAACAGAAGTCAGACATTAAATAGCCTTTATTGTCATTCCAGAAAACACACAGTAAGCTCATTCACTACTCTACAATTAAAATGTTACTATCATCTTATACTCAGAGGCAGCTGCGTTAGCTCTTTGTGGGAATTACAGAGAAACTCTATTGAAGACAAATGAAGTTAATTTGAAAAAAAGGATTTAATGCTAAGAGACACCAAATGAGAGAGTAAATTACTTTACTTTGCTATAAGCACTTTCTCATTTCTAGACAGGACAGCACAAAATGAGCTAAACCACATTTAACAGTCAGAGTCCTGTATAAACGAAAACTAAATGAGGCTCTAAATAAATATGAAAAGTGAAGGGATAAGAATATCTCCACAGTCCCAGAAATTCCTCAGATTAATAATGATATCTTTCAAAAAGACTCAATGATGTCTGCTGGGCAGTGGAAGGCGATGCGACTGTAAATTTTATATTGCGTTAGCTGCACTATGGATGACCTGCAACAGTCAAGCTGGGATGCATATAGCAGACAAGAGGAAGGGCAACAGGACTTAAATGAATACCTTGTTAGCTGTAATAAATCTGTGACTAAATCTACACAGACCATCACATGAAGAATAGCACATTCACTTTAATGCATCAGCTTCAAGAGTGTCATATGTGGGAGCCTATGGGTTTAAATGGCATCAGTGCCTGCAAAGCATCTGTCTGTCCAGGCAGCACTGAATGCATCATGTTTGTGTGGATCTCCCTTGGTCTTACTGCATGATGAAGCAGGTCGACAGAACAGAGAGTACAGTCAATAACACGCGGGGTAACTGTGGACAGCTGTAATCTCATAGCACACAGGATTATGTAGTTGCCCCCCTGTGACAACCCTCTTGCTGATAATAGATTTGACAACATGAACACTGTGTGCTGTCTCCAAGGAACCATTTAATTTACAAGCCATTGAAATGATTACACGCACAATTTTCTGCACATATTAAAGCAGAGCTGATGTTTTTCCTTGCCTTCAATTGCATTATCCTGTTTACAATCCCCTTGACAACTGAAAGTGTGATGCGGCTCTAATAAACACATTTCATTCTCTATCCATTTCATGCTCCAACATAGATCATTCAGTGACACATTGGGTGGGGGTGGGTGGCTGACAACTGGAGGTTTTTGGAACGAGTTAATAAAATCAACTTAGTCAAAATGTCAGCTGCCCAGAAAAGCAAGAAGCTGTGATTTAGTTTGACTCTTTTCCCTTCAGTCTTTTCTTTGTCTGCCTTCTCTACACCTGTTGGACAACTTCTTACATTATTAACATCAGATTTGCTCATTCAAAGCACAAAACTGACCCGAGTAAAGAAAACTCCACGTTATTGTTGAACTCCTTCGAAATCAGGTAACGTTAACATTCTGTGCGAGTTTGCTGTTTTCTAAGTCTTGCGGCATCCTCATACTGCAGCTTGGAAATGGATCACTCTCGCACCCCCGTCGACTGGCAGCAGTAACAAATAAGATTGTCTGTGGCATATTGGCAGATGAGAAGAAGGCAAATGAAATGCTGCCCCTCGGAAGGACAGATGTGCTTCCTACCACTGCAAAGCTGCTTTGTTCTGTGCTGGCATTGCGGGGATACATCAGTAGTCAGCACATGTCTTACCTCGGGTCTTTATCCCTGAAATAACGTGATAGACAGGGATTACGCAGCTGGAGTATGTATGAAAGGCAAACAATAGCACAGGGTGCACAACTCCTGAGAAAGAATGTCTAAAACAAGTGTTTTTGTCCTGACTTCTACCAACCAAGACCATAAACAGAGTGACATTTTAGTTTTTCGAATCTGAAGCTCATGCACCACATCAATGACATAATTGCACAATTAAACATTAAAGATGAATCACCACAGCTGCTCAGATGCTCTCACTGAATTACCTGTAAATCTCTTCTCTGTCAAAGCGGTGGAAATTTAGCCAGGGCATGTCTCATCATCTCTATTTATCTTGTTGATTTAGAGCTCTTGGAAAAGAGACACAAGGTAGCTTTGCACCTTAAATCACATAACTTGTAGAAATGGAGGCACGAGCCAACACATTCTTACACTGTAATATTTTACTGGCTCCAGTAAGAAACTTTGGAAATTTTGCGTTTACTGTGTAATGTCATAGACAGGAAATACAGTATAAGACGGCCAGCTATGCGCAGGTACAATAACAGCTAGTTAAGAATAAGGAGAAAGCGTTTTACTGTGAGCTCCAGAACCTTCTGTGCTGTGAAAAACACAAGGCTGGTACCCGGAAAAAGCAATCAAGAGGAAACCTAAGAACAAAGTACACGTGAAGTGATCCGTGAAAAGTGGAAGCTGGCTTTTTGTTTGTGATGACAGATTGTGCTCCCAGTGGTTTCACCTATGTTATCTGTGAATTAATGGGATTTGAAACCGTCACTCTTTTACTGCCTGCATTGTTTACTTTGTTTCATATTATTCATTTACACTGCATATGCTCTACAATGCATGTTGTTTGCCTTTAGGCTCTTCGGCTGCTGCAGGTTTTCACTTGTTTTCTCCTGCACTCATTTTTCTCTTTTTTACATAAAAAGTCACCAGGATACTACCTTTTCCCAAATGGTGATGACACCAATAATTCCATTTTAATAATTAATGACAAAGTGAAATGTAATCACTTGAGCTTGTTGTAACAGTGTAGCAGATATCAGCTTTTAGTGAGAGTCACAGGGATGCTTTTGTGTTTATGTGATCGCCTTCCTGATTTTGTAAAGCCACTCATCAAAGTAATATTTTCACAAGTGTGAAAAACACCACCATGATAGGAAAAATGGGACAGCGTTAGCCATTAAAAGGAACGGTAAAACTAAAACAATCTTGTGACCTTCATGCACAGGGCTTTAACCCCAAAAAGCATACATTGTTCGTTTGGTGTTTGCAATTTCCTGCTCGGTTTCTCTGTGTTTGCTTTTTTTGACCTCTAGTTCAACACAGCCTTTGCATAATATCAGACAATCCTTTAAGAACAAGTTCTGACAACCAGGAAAAAGGCAAAACAGAAGTGAAAAAGGACAGAGAAAACCCCAGTGTAGAAGCCCTGACATTGTTTTTTCTTGCTGAGAAACAGTTGTCTGCGTGCCAGGAAAAAAAGGGAGACCTGGAAGGCTTGGATAGAAATGAAATTGTCCAATTCTGGTCTCTATTGAAACTTCTTCCAGTGCCTGCAAACAGCAAACTGAAACTGGGAGTTGTTAAGAGACATTCTCAGGCAAATGTTACAGCAGGCTAATGTGATTTGGAAAGTTGTGGCATGATGGTTCAGGGAATGAGTGGATTGTGATAAACTTGATAAACATGAAGCAACAACACCCTTAGAGGAAAACATAGATGGAAAATAGTTATTTGCCTTGACCCACAAATTCACGCTTTAGTTATGTATTAGCAATTCAATCAAGGAGCATTTCAACAAGCATTACAGCAGATTATCCAGAGACCTATACTGATTTCTCCATGGCAGCTAGCTGTACTTGACAAATTGATTTTTATTTCTCAGAGTGTCTTGGGTTAAATTACCTATAATTGATGAGAATTTACAGTTTGTGATTGTGTTTTGTCATGTTTTAATTTACTCATTTACTATGTGAAAAGTGCAGTATTTTCTAGAATTGCACCCAGTATCATCTCAAACTTACTGAATCAAATACCAGTATCCAAAGTACGATCTCTTACAGTTTATTAGACTAAATGCTAAAGTTAATGTTTAAGTAAATATTCAGTAACATAGGAGACAAGTAAGGAGATAAAGGAAGACATTTTCAGGCATCTCAAGGTGAAGTTTGACTGCATTCAAGTCAGGGCTTTGGTCACACAAGATAAGATGTGGTCTAGTTATTATAAAAGTTGGGAAACTATTGTGTTATAGCAGCCAAAACATAACAAAACAACAATCCAAACAAAAATAGATTCAAAACATTAAACAGCTCAATAAAATAAACATAGAAAAAAGCAAAGAGCTCAATAAATCAAAATCTGAACAAAATAGGAAAAGAAGCCCGATAAACTCATACTAAATGTGGCTGTTGTGGTTTGAAGCAGACAAAAAGACAAAATGTTGTGCTGCCTATCCAGCAAGTGGTGCATAGGGTGGTTTGCATCCATTCATTATGCATTCAGCCACAGTCATTTGGATGACTTCTGCAGCAGCTGATGGAGGAATGATGGAGGAACTGGATTCAACCAGCAATAGCAATGATGGGACAACAATTCCCTTGGCAGGTAAGATGGACAAATTCCCAGAGCTAGCAGTTCAAAATTCAGGCCACAGACACATTCTTTTAAAATAACATTACTGAGATTAGACCACTTACTTAAAAACTGTAAGCTCAGTGTTAATTCTTACCACTCAGATTAATTTCCCTGTCTGCCAGGAAAAGTCACACTGTGGTTTGGGAAGTGTGAGTGTGGCTCCGTGAAATCAAACTACACTCATTATTCTCTCTGGTTCTTAAACTGCTCACCAGGCTCATCCATCTCACTGTCCAAGGACTTCACATTTCCCATGATGATTGTTGGAACAGATGGTTTATATTTCCTCCTGTTAGCCATTCCCGTGGTCTCCTTGCAGGTTCTCCAGGATTAAAAGCCTCGCTCCGGGGACTAGAACTGCTGGTGTGATCAGCTGGTGAGAATCTCTGTTTTCAGAGTATCAGAAAAAGCAGAGGGTAGACTTGCAACACTTGACAAAATAAAAAGCAGCCATTTCTCCACCACACCAAGAAAAGTCAACTTCATGTGATGATGAAGTCATTAATCTGTGTGATCAGGAGGTAGAGCAATTTTTTTCATGTTGGAAGCTGAAACATCTACCTTTAGCACTCTTAAACATATTTTCATCTTGGTGTACTGTACTGCCATTCAGCATAACCCTGACCAGACCACCACACAAACACACAAAATGATGCTGCCGCCATCACACCTGAATATTGAGAATATTGTTAATTGACACCAATTTTTGTCCAGACACAAGGTTCAGAATTGATGCCAAAAAGTTCAATCACAGATTCATCAAACCAGAAAACGTCTCAGTTGACCAGATTAGAGATCAGGGCATTGATGGTAAGCCTTAAAGAGATTTCTCACATCTCAACCAAGGATTTCTTCAGGTCTCCCAAAGTTATCGTTTGTTACTTGGTCTGTTCTCTTACCAAGGCCCTTCTCCCCCAAATACTTAGTTTGGCAAGAATACAAGCAGTAGCATAAACCCTGTCTATTCCAGATTTCTCCCATTAGAAATGATTTTGGACACATATGCACTGTCAGTTGTTGGATAGGTGAGTAGTGTATCAATGACAAATCTAATGAGCAACAAACAACGGCGTAGAAGTAACTCAAAGAGAATATAAATATATGAATATTTATGTCAATGTGATATTTGCTTTTTTTTAATGCAAAAGTAGGAATCCCAGTTATAAGTTTATAATCTAATGAACAAGTTTAAAAATTATCCAGATTTTGTTAGATGAGAGACGTTGATTACTTAAGCTCAGATCTCACTGATATTGCATGGCTGTCATTGGAACCTCAGTTCTCTCTCCAGTTACCCTCCCTTGTTGGTTTTATCTCCCGCTTGGTGAGATAACACAACAGGAATGTGACACAGGAGGTACTGCAGAGCTGCTTTACTTCCATGTATGGCTTCATGTCTACAGTTTTCCAACTTATCTTCACTCTAAACCTGCTCAAATAACTAAAATGTGCTTTGACCTGGGACAACAAAAAAAGGAAAACAAAATCATTGAATAGTTCATAAGTTGAGTTCACCACAAGACTGAACACAGCTGCGGCACGTCCACACTTTCTACGATGACTGTCAGTACTGGAGGAACATACATGCGCATGTCAGTCTGAACTGCTCATTCAGCTTACAGTTGTCATGGTGTGAGAGTCAGTGCTCATGCTCGACAGATCATCTTTTCCAAAATGCCTGTGATTGATTCAAAATGATGGGGGTAGGCAATTAATTTTTCCCAAGGGGCCACATCAGAACCAATAATTAATATAAATTTTATTTCTTTATAAAGTGCTACAGGTGGAGCTAAATGTTACAATTAGGCAATGAAAAAGTGAAAATACATGCCAACAGTTTACCACTATTTAATCAACAATCCCCTTTCAGCCCCAGCTTATCTACGTTATCTAAGTTACCTCCCTAGAATTCTCTGCCTGAGTCCCTTTCATTCAGTGCACACTGCCAGGTCTTAATAATCTTCTTTACCCCAGATACAACAAACGATTGTCTGGGCTGTCAAAATTGCCCGCTTTGTTTTTCAACTCCCCATCATGGCTTACTAGTTTTTCTGAGTTTATGGCTAGTCTTATGGTTGATCTTGACTAATCCGTCCCTGAATGTGTGAAGCTTGTTGCTTTTACAGCTTTAATAGCAAAGGTTCAGGTGTCTGTTGCCACTCTGCATCAGTCAAATTCTTGTACTTCTCTGCAACTTTAGTCTCCTAATGGTGATTCAAACTACTGTATGGTGGATATTTATGTTTGAATCCTACTTTACCATTGACCTCACCACTCAGGGACAACCAAAGGGCCGGATGTTGCCTAGAGGCCATACAATGTCCAGATCTGGTCCAGACACTGAGAGATTTAATTTTAGTCCCTTGAAGCACAATCATGTTGTACAAATGGAATTACAGAGCTGTAACCTCTCACATTATAAATAAATATGAAATAGAGTGCTAATCAAGACCTAATAACATCAGGAAGATAATGGAGAACGCCAGCAGTGTGACAAATTTTAGTCATGTTGTGCTGGAGGCAATGGAGATGTGATTGTAAATGCTTTGGCCGCCTGTTTCATTTAATCTCCAATGCTAATTTGATAAAGTGTTTAAAAGATCTTGTGCATCTTTTATCTAAAATGCATGTTGTAACATAGTTAGAAAAGTTATTGCATAAATTAAGTTCATTATCATTTGTTTTCTTTGTTAATGGATTGTGCTACTTCAAATGCACTCTACTATATAGATGCGGTAATATTTGATTTTCCACTAGGAATATTCAGTTATTAACCAGTTTGTACTGGTCACAAGAGCACCAATAACTAAGTGCCAAGTTAATTAAGCACTTTAAAGCCTTTGCATGTCTTTTCTGAAAAATGCTGTATAAATGAAGTTCCCTTATTTTATTTTATTTTATTTTACTTTATTAGAATTTAACCATCCCCTTAAAATGTAATGATTTTTAGTTGTTTTTGACTGAGGAAAGAATATGTGTTTTCTTATTTTATCCTCCTCGAAGTGGCCACCAAATCATGGGTACACTGTGGTCAGGGTTGAACATGGTCAACAACAATACCCAGGCTGTGCTCAGCTGGTACTAAGGGGCCCAAACAAAACTATTACACCACCACCATCCACCTAGACTGTTAATACAGTAGATGGATCAGTGCTGTTATTTAAGTCAAATTCTGACCCTATCATCTGAATGTTGCAGCAGAAATCAAGCCTCAACAACATTTCCCAATCTTCTAATGTCCATCTTTAGTGAGCATGAATGAATTGTAGCCTATGTTTCCTGTTCTTAGTTGACAGGCGTGCCACCCAGTGTGGTCCTCTGCTGCTGTAGCCTGTCTGCTTCAAGGTTCGAGATATTCTGCATTCGGAGATGCTCTTCTGCATACCTTTGTTGTAACAAGTGGTCATTTGAAGTACTGTTGCCTTCCTTGCAGTGTGGACATTTTCCTCTGACATCTGGCATCAACAAGGCATTTTCATTTCTCACTGGATATTTTCTCTTTTTTGGACAATTCTATATAAACCTCACTGTGGAAAAATCCCAGTAAATTAGCAGTTTCTGAAATACTCCAGCCAGGCCAGTCCATCTGGCACCAAGAACCAACCATACACATTCATAGTCACTTAAAAAATCTTTCTCCCCCTTTTTGATGATCAGACTTTAACAGGTTGTTTTTACCACGTCTGCATGCTGAAATGCACTGAGTTGCTTCCATGTGATTGGCTTTAGTGACAAGTTCACACCGTACACATCAGTATTATGTCTACAGATGCTTTCTGCCCACATGTCCAATCCCCCGCATCAGTGAATATCACCAATCTAAACGCTAAAGGATTTCAGGGGGGAGTTTGTTTCAAAATAATAATTATTATAATGAGACTTAAAAAAGTTTTTTTTTTAAATTGTCCAAAAAATATATTTCACCTAATTAACCTCTCATCTGCCTCACTGGCCTCAATTATTATTATAATTATTGCCACAGCAGAAGATTTTTTTTTTTTTATTATGAAATTTTAATTTTAAAACTTTAAAACCACAAAAACAGCAGACTATAAATGTGGCTTAAATACACCAGAGGAAATTAATGTATATTGTCTATTGGTGAGGGAAATTTTTCTTTTCGCTTGCTTTTCTCCACTGAGGTCAAACAAAGTCAGCCTGAGCACCACAGAACTGATACAGATGGTTATTAAATTTACCCAATGACACTTGAGCTCTGTGTAATGTTTGTTTTCAATTTCAAGTCATTACACAGCCTGCTGTTGAGGGACCCATTCACATCTCTCAAAGTTAAGAAAGCTATTAACAGCAATAACAAAAAAAAAGAAAGTTGTCCACTTTCTCCTTTTCATTCACATTCTGGGCACTAACTGGAGAGAGTCTTATATCACAAAGCTTGGCTGCAGATACTGCCTGCTGCCTCCGAACATGCAACAGCATGTCTAGAAGAAAGATAAGATTGCTTTAATTGCCAAGAAAAAGCGTTAATCATGTCACTTAATTCTGTTATGGTTTGTTCTATAAATGGTCTTTTGTCCCCACTAAACAAGCAGTAAATGTGTGGTAATCAAATCTTCATGTGCCAATCTGAGATAGGTGGGGAGTTCCACAGCTGAGGGAATCAGACAGCAAATGCCCGGTCACCTTTGGGCACAAGCAGAGAAACAGGAATCATCAATAAAGCGCTCATGGGGCACATGGAAGCAGGAGCGTAATAATCACTTAAGGCCTAAAATCTGACATGATTTCAATCTCATTGAGAATCTCAACTTGCCCACCTCTTCTATCCAAGTGCTAAACTAAAGCGAGTTTTGTCGGGAGAAGCCTCATTGAAATTGCAAACATGTCTAGTGGCAAATGAATGCTACTTATACAATCCCTGTTTAGAGTAAACGCATGTGGCAAAAGTAATTTAAGTTGATTCAAAGGGATCTGATTATGGAGCACAACTGCGTGATTGTAATTCGATATGAAATATCCTCTGATGTATTTATGCAAATCTCTTATTATTCTCTATTATTCTCAGTACAGTATTTTTTGTGCAAACCTCGACACATCTCTAAACATGATGCAGGCTGTTGATGGAGCAAATTAATTTGATCATCTGCAAAAACCCACATAAGCCTGAATGTTAAGCAGGGCTGCTAAATATTTGCATATACAGTAGTGTTTACATACTCTGCATCCTACTGTCATCTGCTAGTGTGTGTCTCTGTGCTGGAAGCACAGTTTGTGCCTTCCTCTTGAACTCGCAATAACAGATTGCATTTTCTGTATAATGGACTTATTGTGTGTTTGTTTGGATCCAGCATCTGTCAGCCTGCGTTAAATCCTTTGAACATACCTTTGCTGGGATGGGACCAGATGCCATTCTCCTATTACCTAAACGAACTGTCATGTTTCCATCTGGTATAGGAAACAAAGGATGCATTTAGCATTTTATACCATATATAACTGTGACACTAAAGGTTTACCATTTGAATTTATGTTAAAAGCTGAGATAGCTGTTTTACACTCAAATTAAAAGAATAAAAAAAGTGAAAGAATTAGCAACAGTGTTTTCAAAATATGCACAAAAATACTGTTGCCCATGTGCAATCATGGGAAATGTGCTTATTTAAATAGAAATAGTCCTCCTAAGACAAACAATCATATGTCATTACTTCTCTAAAAGCTATAGCTTTCCAATGTTTTATCTTTTTTAGCTTCTGTGCCACCTCCAGTTTATTATACTAAGGAATAGGTTCCTCTCATCAAGTCTCAAAGAAGCTATTCAATACTGTAAATAACTGTAATTTAATCTGTCAGTACTTTTTGTGTTAAATGATAAGCCTGAGTCTGCCATTGTATTCCACACAAGTAAATGAAAGACTGAACAGGATTTTCGGCTTCCTCTCAAACAGCTCACAGTTTACAAGATAACAAAAACAAATTAGGCCTCAATGTTTTGCATTTGTTTTAATGAATTAGGAATTACATTTTAGTGGTAAAATTAATTTTCATCTTATTCGAGAAAACCCCAATGATGCTGGAAACATCAGCAATAACCAAACCAAAACACAGTTAAAGACCAAACGAAAACAACAACAACAAAAAGCGTTGAACAATCTGCTGATTATACTAGATGCTGTCAAGACACAAAATTACTTCCTGGATAAAACCTTGTCTTTGTGCCTCTGAGTCTGTTGTCATTGCTGGTGTTTCATCTTACTAGGTAATCGATTGCATTTAGGTCTTAATTTCCCATTTGACAACAAGGTAGAAAACAATCAGGGGCCTGTTGCTGGTTGCTTTAAGTAAAGCGTGATTATGTGACCAGAATTGAACACAAATCCACAGCAACGCATAGCCTCATCTTGGCCAGGCTCACTCTACACAGTTGAAAGCTCGGGTGGGTCATACTACTACACTAATACTGTGCTCTTGACATATACCTAGGCCAAAAAGTACTCTTTTGAAGGAAACTCAATTTTACAGTCTTTGGTCTTGTATTATTCATTCATTAATGGTTCGACTACATCATAATTATCACTGAGCCTTGCTTTTCACACTTTGCTATAGTAACAAGTAGACATGCATTCAACATGAGTGGTTCATAGTTAGGTCCATAAATTTTGGTCAGCGACACAATTTTTTAAATTTGTACGGAAGTGGGTTAGGACCAGTGGAGAAAAAATGTGGGCGTAGTTTTTTTTGCCCCAGAATTCTGAGAAA
Source organism: Rhamphochromis longiceps (assembly GCF_057381845.1). Taxonomy (NCBI): domain Eukaryota; kingdom Metazoa; phylum Chordata; class Actinopteri; order Cichliformes; family Cichlidae; genus Rhamphochromis; species Rhamphochromis longiceps. Next base: position 21,350,991 of record NC_140561.1, read on the forward strand.
AAGTCAGAATTCTGACTTTTTTTTGTAATTTTGTCTCTGTACACCACCACAAAATCAAGATGTGATTGAAGTGCTTTTAGTGGTAATTCAAGGGGGTTAAAAAAAAAGCATTGCATAAACTGTTTCAGAATTACGGCTATTTTTTGGATGAACTGACAATTTTAATGGTAAATGGGTTTACTAGTCCCTAAGGACTCCAAAGTGCTTTACACATCCAGTCATCACACATTCACACACTGGTGATGGCAAGCTACATTGTAGCCACAGCCACCCTGAGGCGCACTGACAGAGGCGAGGCTGCCGGACACTGGCGCCACCGGGCCCTCTGACCACCACCAGTAGGCAACGGGTGAAGTGTCTTGCCCAAGGACACAACGACCGAGACTGTCCAAGCCGGGGCTCGAACTGGCAACTTTCCGATTACAAGGCGAACTCCCAACTCTTGAGCCACGATCGAATTAGAAGGATTGTTTTTAAGACTTGGATGAAAATCATTTTAATTCAATTCAGTTCCTTAGATTCAATTTTATTTATATTGCGCCAAATAACAGCAACAGTTGCCTCAAGTAGCTGTAGTCAGTCAGTGAACCCATGGACAGCACCAAATGCTGTTTCCAATCTTGAGATGAACTGCCAGGTCTTGACTGCAGCTACCTTCGGTTGCTGCTTGATTCAGTATTCAGTTTTATCTTCAGTTTTTAAAAACCTCACTGTTTGGTGAGATCTGGTGACTGACATGGGCATTTAAGAATATCTCATTTCTTTGCCTTGAAAAGCTCTTTGGTTACTTTTGCAGTATGTTTTGGGCCATTCTCCAATTAGTTTTGCAGGATTTCGCTGAACCTGGGCAGAGATAGTATAACTCTGTACAAGTCATAATTCATCCTGCTACTTCTGATGGCAGTCATATCATCACTAAACACTATGACAAGGTCCCACTACCAGCTGTACATGTCAATACCAATTCATAACCAGTGATTTCCATCTTCTGTCTCTCTGTATTTACATTCATGAAGGCATCTGTGGATTGTTTTAGATTGTTTTATATACGGTATCTATCTAGATGCTGTAAAGTTGTTTTTCTTAACCATAAAAAGAATTTTGTGCCTTTAGCTATCTTCTGTAGTCTTTCAGGCGTTTTGATGTCTCTACACTTGCCAGAGCATTCTTCTTTTTTTTTTAAACTATGTACCAGATTGTTAATTTGGCCACTCCTTAAGTTTTTCCGATCTTTCTGGTAGTTTTATTTTTTGTTTTTCAGCCTAGTGCTGGACTCCTACCAAAATCAGGTTCAACACTTCAAACGAACGTCAGACTTTTTATCTGCTTAATTTTCATGAAATACTGAGAGGACACGCCTCATCTGGCCATGAATGCTTGTCAGGCAAATATCCAATTACTTTTGCACCTCTGAAATTGGAGGACTAAGTAAGTAAGTAAGTAAAAATGGCTGTAATTTCTAATTAGACATTTTTGATTATCCCCTTTTTCTACACTTCAAGCACATATTGTTGGATTTAAAAGTTGTGTTCCCCAGTTGGGCTGTTGATTGGCTCTTTGGGGGTAGAGGCAACTTCCCATTATCCATAGATGGCTATTTAGTGTTTAGGAAAGACTAAATCATTTTAACCAGAAACATATTTAACATTAATTTCTATTACATAATATCATGACAGATACTTTGTTAAATGCACAATGACTGTATCATTGACCAACACTGTTTGTTGTCTCCACTTAAAAACAAGCAGTGTGTAGTAATCAACTCTGAGTGTGCCTGCCTGAGATCTCCAAGTAGAGAATTCCACAGATGAGGGACTCAGTTAACAAATTCCTAAGTTTAGGGCCAAGTAGAGAATCGTGAATCATAAAAAAAGTTAAAAGATTGCTGATGTGGACAGAAGCCCCATCATTTAAGGCTTTAAAAATCAAGCAGTAATATCGTAAAACCATTTCTAGCATTCCCAGATTTCGACTGAAGGACAGCGACAATTCGTATATCGGGGCTGATTCTTTCAGTACATGTTACAAGGCTGACAGCAGTGTTTCAGACCAACTGCAGTCTTTGGATATTTCACCTACTGATCTAAAAGTAAAGTGCTCTGAACTGGTCGATACTGCAAGAGATAGAAAAGCATCATCCATGCTATTAAGTCATTAGTGAATATGTAAGACATGATCTTTCTTAACTGTCTCTGGTAAAGCAAAGTAGAGGGTCCACCACTTTGGCCACCTGAGCATCAACCGACAGTACCGAGTAAAAAATTACTACTAGATTCCCTCTTTCATAAGTAAACCAGACTGGATCAGTAATGCTGGTATTTATTACCTCAAACTTTGAGTAATTTGGCTGCAGGAAACATTTGGACATTCATCTGATTTTGAATAGGAAATTAGTGCTGTGCCCAAATTGGACTAGAGGTTTCACATTTTTACTCGGTGTACTTCTTATACCATCAAATATCACTTTCAGGTTTCATAAAGTAATTTAAGTGATTCATTTGCCATCACAAGTCCTCTTTGGAAACTTCCAAGTAAATGTCAAGAATCCTCTTGAAGTAATACAAAACTGAGTTGTCATGGAGATGGTTAACTTCATCCCGTAAAGACAGCCATGAGAGGTCGTTGAAAGTTTTGGAAATATAATACAAGTGGGAATCATGTACATGACTTTACAGTCAAGCTGTTGCTTTAAGGTCAACGAGGAAGGTTCTTCCTTGTCGTTCTTGGAAATGGCTCCATGTTCCCTCTTGTTATGAATCCTTTACGTCTGCTTACAGTTCTGCTTCATTCAAAGCATTTTGTATTTTGAAAGGTTTTCACTATCTCGTAATGTGTGGACCACTGAGATCTACTGAGACTTAAACTGTAGGATTGAAACTTTAAAAAAATGTTTTACCTAGCTTCAACTGTTGGTTGCATTTCAATAAATTCCAGTTCTCCACGTTCAAATTTCTATGTAGACTGTAACTGACAAGTCAAACATATACAATAATCCTGCCAAAGTTATTGTTTACCTTTGTGTTCTTTATTAGAACAAATGGGAAAAAGTGACTTCATCACAATATTCTTTTAATGTTTGAAATAGAAAAAAAAAAACAATCACATACAGTGGGGCAAAAAAGTATTTAGTCAGCCACCGATTGTGCAAGTTCCCCCACTTAAAATGATGACAGAGGTCAGTAATTTGCACCAGAGGTACACTTCAACAGTGAGAGACAGAATGTGAAAAAAAAATCCATGAATCCACATGGTAGGATTTGTAAAGAATTTATTCGTAAATTAGGGTGGAAAATAAGTATTTGGTCACCTCAAACAAGGAAAATCTCTGGCTCTCACAGACCTGTAACGTCTTCTGTAAGAAGCTTTTCTGTCCCCCACTCGTTACCTGTATGAATGGCACCTGTTTGAACTCATCATCTGTATAAAAGACACCTGTCCACAGCCTCAAACAGTCAGACTCCAAACTCCGCCATGGCCAAGACCAAAGAGCTTTCGAAGGACACCAGGAAAAGTATTGTAGACCTGCACCAGACTGGGAAGAGTGAATCTACAATAGGCAAGCAGCTTGGTGTGAAAAAATCAACTGTGGGAGCAATCATCAGAAAATGGAAGACATACAAGACCACTGATAATCTCCCTCGATCTGGGGCTCCACGCAAGATCTCATCCCGTGGGGTCAAAATGATCATGAGAACGGTGAGCAAAGATCCCAGAACCACACGGGGGGACCTGGTGAATGACCTGCAGAGAGCTGGGACCAAAGTAACAAAGGTCACCATCAGTAACACACTACAACGGCAGGGAATCAAATCCCGCAGTGCCAGACGTGTTCCGCTGCTGAAGCCAGTGCATGTCCAGGCCCGTCTGAAGTTTGCCAGAGAGCACATGGATGATACAGCAGAGGATTGGGAGAATGTCATGTGGTCAGATGAAACCAAAGTAGAACTTTTTGGTATAAACTCAACTCGTCCTGTTTGGAGGAAGAAGAATACTGAGTTGCATCCCAAGAACACCATACCTACTGTGAAGCATGGGGGTGGAAACATCATGCTATGGGGCTGTTTTTCTGCCAAGGGGACAGGACGACTGATCCGTGTTAAGGACAGAATGAATGGGGCCATGTATGGTGAGATTTTGAGCCAAAACCTCCTTCCATCAGTGAGAACTTTGAAGATGAAACGAGGCTGGGTCTTCCAACATGACAATGATCCAAAACACACCGCCCGGGCAACAAAGGAGTGGCTCCGTAAGAAGCATTTGAAAGTCCTGGAGTGGCCTAGCCAGTCTCCAGACCTCAACCCCATAGAAAATCTGTGGCTGGAGTTGAAAGTCCGTGTTGCTCGGCGACAGCCCCAAAACATCACTGCTCTCGAGAAGATCTGCATGGAGGAATGGGCCAAAATACCAGCTACTGTGTGTGCAAACCTGGTAAAGACCTATAGTAAACGTTTGACCTCTGTTATTGCCAACAAAGGTTATGTTACAAAGTATTGAGTTGTATTTTTGTTATTGACCAAATACTTATTTTCCACCCTGATTTACGAATAAATTCTTTACAAATCCTACCATGTGGATTCATGGATTTTTTTTTTTTCACATTCTGTCTCTCACAGTTGAAGTGTACCTCTGGTGCAAATTACTGACCTCTGTCATCATTTTAAGTGGGGGAACTTGCACAATCGGTGGCTGACTAAATACTTTTTTGCCCCACTGTAGCAGTGGAACAATGGAAGATAGTCTCTAATGTTTTGCAGTACCTGTAACAGGAGTTAAAGATTTTAAAAGGTCAAAACTCTTGCAGTATAAAAAACTGTCAAATCTGAACATTTAATCAGTACCAAACTCTTCCCACACCACACTGCCTAACCAAGACTAACTAAGCTCAATAAGACTCCTTCTTCAGCTTGACAGCTTCCTTCACCTCTGGTGTCCAACATCTGGTTTTGGGAACTACTTTGTGGCTGCAGCTCCTTGCAGCAACTTCACCAATGCAGGTGTTGAGCATTGTCCACTTCGACTCAATGTCCTTAGCTTCCCTCAGAATGCAATCAAAGCTCTGCAAGAGGCGGGAATTGATTATTGTGGAGAGTGGGGCCTCTACCAGATGCTCCCAGCTCACCCTGACAATATGTTGGAACCAGGTCCGTCCCCTGGTGGTGACCTAACTCAACCTCAGTTGGTGATCAGTTGACAGCTCAGCCCTTTTCTTTACCCCAGTGTCCAAGACATGGACAAAAATCATTGCCTGTAACCTAGGGTGTTCTTGTGGCATGTGCACAACACCCTTATTGTCAAATATGGTGTTCTCTATTGCACAATAACAGAACACCACTAAGGGTCAACAGAAGGACAGAGCCACATAGCTTCTTCGAGTAACCTGCAACAATTCTGCAAAGAAGAGCGGAGCAAACTTCCTTCGCACCATTGTGAAAGACTCATTGCTAGTTATCACAAAAGCTTTTTTGCAGTTCTTGCTGCCAAGAGTGATGCAACCAGCTATTAGGTTCAAAGAGCAATTACTGTTACACAAAGGGCCAGGTAAATTTGGATTGCGTTTTTTTCACCTTAATAAATGAAATCATCTTTAAAAAAAAAAAAAACTGCATTCTCTATTTACCCTGGTTATCGCTGTCTAATTTTAAAATCTGTTTGATGATGCACGATGATGTATGTAACATGAAACATGTAAGTGTGACAAATCTGCAAAAATCTAAGAAATTAGGCAGGGGAAAATGCTTCTTCATCTACCTGAATCCCAAACCAAACAGGAATCATTTTAACTTGTTTCCAGCTGAATTAAAGGCTCCATCTAAAACCCTGTAATTCTACCAGCTTCATTTTGCTTTGGATCAAGAAACTCCATCACAAAAAGTAAGAAGTACAAAAAAGGATGAAGCACTTATGCCAAAGAAACTGTATTTACTGCAGTGAGTCTTATGTAATATACAGTGCAATGCTAATACAAATTGCAGAGTAAGAAAATAATGTTCATACCCATTTCAACAAATGTTGAATTTTCACCAAAAATGCACTGAATATGGATAATTTGTTGTTATCAATGATGAGTTTAAAGTGAGCTACAGCCAGAGGTGGAGAGGTTCATGCAGAGCACTGAGGATTAATGTGCCCCTGTACGCGAGCTGCCTTAGATTCAGACTGATCTGTAACTATGACATTAAGATTGGTTATCCTTAAGTGATTTGATGGGACCTCGACAGTTACAAAAACCACTCAAAGGTCATTTTGACTGAATAATGTGAATTGGGACCAGAGAGGAACATCATAATATTTACTGCATATTTATGAGCCTTTAAATCTCTTTCACCTTGTGTTAGACAGATGATAAATATCCTGTTCGACATTGCTGTCAAGGCACAGGCAAGTAAGGTGACTGTCATTCAGGTGAGGTGTCTGGATCTTTGCCAGACACAATGGGTATGTGTGATCAGTGAGATCACTACCTGCTTCACTGCTTCTTAAATCCAGGCTGAGATCAAAAGCCTCTCAGTGCTCTCCTGTTATTTGAAAGAGCAGTTGCTCTCATGCTAATTAACCCAATGACAAAATGCATCATTGTAAAGGAAAGAATAAGGATGCAGTGAGATAAGGCATGTGTGGCTTAGTGCTCATTTCCCTCCATTCAGCCGGAGCCTAATGATGTCTGGCCATGTCTCTGCTTTGTCTGAGGGGTGAGACGGTTGACTCGGAAGAACCATGTGTCTGACTCCGGGCTAGCTCTGTTTTCAATCAAGGTCAGCTCCCAAATGTTTCCCTGCTAAGTCTCCCATGCATGTGCACATAAACATAAAACATAAAACACATAAAAGTGTTTACACTCTCTCTTGCCTTGACCTCAGGTTTCTGCGAGCGCTGAGTTTATTGAGTTACACCAACCCTGGTTACTTTTCCTTCAACGGAAACAAATCAATTAAAAAAGCTACAGATGTGTTGTAAACTTTGAAAATTGAGAATGACAGAGGAATCACACAGGACAGTGCCCCTAACAGGATTTGGAAACTCATGAGGGAAATTTTGAAGATGGAAACGATAGATTCGTAAACAAGACTGAAACCTAGCTATCCGATGGGGGATACAAAAATTGGGAATCATTTAGAACATTGCTAAAATGCCTTGATGCCAGACCCTTCCTTTCAGAATTCTTTGAGCTGTTAAGAAATCAACGGTAACTCAAGCAACAACACATTCAACCTTGAAGCAGCTGCACCAGCAGAAGAACACACCCAGTTACTACTCCTGTCAGCTAAGCACAGGAAAAAAACAACAATTCACATCATGACAGCTGATCTGAAAATTCTCAATTTTTGCTGCAAAATACAGACGGAAGAGTCAGAATTTGGTGTAAACATGAAAACATTGATCCATCCTGCCTTTTATTAACAGTTCAACCTGGTGAAGGTCATAACGTAATGATGTGGGGGATATTTTCTTGGCACACCTTGGCTGTACAAAAGTTATGGCGGCCACTTCTATCAGGATAGCGCACCATGTTACAAAGCTCAATTTATCTCAAATTGTTTTCTTGAACATGACAATAAGATCACTGTAGCCTTGAACAGACCACCTTTGGGATGCGATGGAATGGGAAATCAACAAAATGGACAAATCTGCAACAACTGTGTGATGCCACGATGTCAACATGGACCAAAATCTCTGAGGAATGTTTTCAGCACATTGAATTTATGCCACAAAGCATTAAGGCAGTATATGATGTAAAATACAAAGTATTCCTGTGTCAAAATATTGAATGTTTCTATTAGTTTATTGCTCTTAAAATCTGCAGCAAAACATGCAATAATACAAACTATGGATTCGAGTCAAAACACAAACAGGTAGCAACAACAGAAATGGGACATTGACCAGAATATTGCAAAAGACAAAACTGTAAAAAAGACCAAAGATTTATTTGTAAACATGAAATTACCAGTGCAACGTAATCAGGGTACAAAGAAATGTTCAAAGGAATGTGCATGTCCTTCAAAGTTAGCTGATACAGAAGCCGTGGGATTTTCTTTAGATTTTTTCCCTCCTTTCCTTCGTCTCTTCTTACGTTTTTCGCCGTCGCTTTCCCAAAACAGGCGATAAAGTGGCATTGTCTTCTGTCGAGTGGGATGTTTGCTTTTGGCCTGGGGTCCTCTCGACATCTCTGTGAATGAGTATTTAGAGACAGCTAGTTAATGTCTTGTGAACAGAAGAGATTAGAACAAGCAGCTTGGAAGGTTGGAGCGTCAGCAGATGTTCTTATCGGTAATGTTTTGACAACGTAAAACTGAAACCAAAAGATTTGGTTATTTATTAATTGAGGAAAAGAATGTGCAAAAGTATTGAGTGTGACCCCCTTGTGAAACTATTCCACCATGTATGACGTCTACCCCCTGGTTAAGGTGACAATGGTCTTGATTTTCCACTTTTTGTACTTAATTGCTTGACTTATTGGCAAAAACCATTTCCTGCCCGATGAGTCTGAAGAGCATCAGGCCCTCAGAAATATTCTTTGTCCGTGCCATGATACACTTTGACAGATCCCCATTCGGTAAATAAAAACGAGACATCCACTCACATCTGTTTGTCATCCCACAAAACACCTCATTTTATTTTAATTTCACCTACAAATTAAGTGCTACTCCGACAAGTTAACAAACCTTTGCCTCTGTCTAACACATAATATTGGGGCCATGGGCTCTTAAATCCCTTCATTTTAATCAAGATTAAATTCTGTGATTTCCCAGTCAGACATGATTACTCGAGCCAAAAAAAAAAAACCTTCCACAGGAGTTATGATGCACATTGCAAATTAAAAATGGAAGATGAATGCCTATTTGCACTTGCATCTGACTAACCCAAAGTTCATACAGTCAATTAACATCAAAAGCCCCTTTAATATCACCAACTAATGTGGAGAAGACTCTATACGTTCTGACGAGAGCGAGGACGCAAAGCCTCGTACTGCATTCGTACTGATTGTCACGCTGCTGAAAGAAATAAAAAACCCGACTATCTTCGGCAACAGACGGCTTGACAGCCCTCCAGCAAATTTATTACAGTGGGTTAAAAGGTTGCTCGCACACAAGTTCAAAATAACTTTGAAAGGAAGAATGTTGAAAGGAAGAAGGCACGCCTCTGCTAACAAAAAGCTCTCACACTACTGCCCGACGACGATCGGGCAAAATTAAAGTCAAAATGTTAATTTGAGAACGTGGCAGAAAATTATTAATCAAAATATTATATTTATCATGCTTTGCAAAAGCACAAACTGCAACATACAGAAATTAGGTCAGCTGAACATGTGCAACTGAAAACAACTGCACATCATTTAAGTCAACCTCGGTGAAACTGCACAATCGTTAACAAAATCAGTAGCGCTAATCTCACTGCTGTGCTTTTCCTGCTATTCATATCAAAATATGTTATGTGAAAGAGGTCAATTAAATCTGTCAGAGGAGGAAACTTTGTATAATTTTATCCTCCATATGATTACATTTAGGGAAGTGGAGGGATAAGATTAGGAGTCAAATTCTCTCCTCCTTTCCTAAACAATAACAAGAACATGAGTTTTTGAGAGCCCTGGCATTTAATTTATAGTTTGAGCTTTACAGGGTTAAATAAGATGGGTAAATGAAATTCACCCTTCTTACTCTTAAAATATAATCATCTTGGAAGCAAACATTTAAAGGTTTACAGGAAAGCTATAGTGAGAAAAGAATAGAGGTGAATCTATACACTCACTCACACTCCCATCTTTTATTCTGGGGGAAGTGACGCTGTTGTCTGCAGAAGACGTCAAGAGTAAATACTCAATACTTCTAAATAGGCAGTTTCCCTTTATGGATTACCTTTCGCCACGCCAATGTTTTGCTACCATGTGTCCCCATGTGGGCTCAACAGCTCAGCACGTAGCTTAAAGTTACATCCCCGTTAACGAATCATGCTTAACATTAACAGACAACGATGTGTAATCTCCTACACAACAAGTGTGCAGATAACATGGCTTAGAAACCAAAAGGGAGCCCTGATGCCACCAGTGTCTCATGTGGAGAATCACTTAAAGTTTCACCTATAGATATAATTCAACATTCATAGACAAGACAAGGCTTTTAATCATAACTGCATAAAAAGGAAAAAACAATATTCCCGCATTGGAATTAGGGTCACAAGGCCACATGGACATTGTAAAAGAGTAAGGAGGCGTCTTCTAGGTGTTGTGGATTATCGGTAAGCACAGTAGGAAGCCGATCACTTTTCTACTGGTCCACACTTTGCTCAGTATTTTTCCAGAGTCTGACAAAAACTAGAGGATGGATATAAATCGATGCTTGATGGAAGAACATTTCCTGTCACTCTTGTTTCAAAAACACTCGACTTCAGTATAGAATAGTGCCTTATGATTACATTCAGTCAAGTGTTATGTGGAACGAAAAGATTAGGAGTGAAAACTGGGAGGTTTGAGCCCAACTTCAGGGTCAAAAACACAGATAAAGAGGGGAGCCTAGACAAGGAACAAAAACAAAGCTGAGAATAAGCTTAGAAAATGTTTGTGCTATCACCTTTGTGACAGTAGAGCTGTGAATGCATTAAATACATTAAAACTGCATTTTCTAATTGTATTTTATTTATTTATTTATTTTACTTAAGCAGCACAAAACACATGCATGGAGAGGAAGGAAAGATGCAAAACTCTGTGGTCGAAACACCACCACCACCCTGGAATGATTCAGTGTCCTAGTGCATGGTTTGCAAGTGAATGAGCTCCGACTCAAGTGTTGTTATTTATGTGAGTCTTTTGGGGGTTAAATGCTGCATGTGGTGTTCTTTTCAGGCTGAATCTCACTTGACAGAGATGACAGAAACAAGCCCGAAAAAGTAAGAATGAGGGAAAAAAAGAAAAGAAAAATCTGGAAATTGTAATGTGGAAATCTGTATAATAAAGTACGATAAAAAATAGATTCATTTAATACAAAGGGGTCAGCACAAAAAGCAGACTTCAGGTATCCCAAAAAAAATAAATAAATAGATTTAAGTGGAAAATAGAAAAAATATCTGCCCTTTAGACTGATAATACTGAGATGAACTGACTAGAATCCAATAGTTTATTTCGAACATGTAAATATATTTGGATAACAAGAGAAAAGAAAACCTTAAAACATCACGTTTTCATGAATATCTCTATGTCTACACATTGAACTTCATCCTTTTCGACCATAAACAAAATTTTTCTGTTCCTACCCAGTTTTTTTAAATGCCATTATTTACAAACCAAAATTCAGAATGCGAGCAGAAGGAGAGTATGAAGAAGGATTGGAAGGGCTCACAATTAAAGCATACCACAACATCTGTCAAACATGGTGGAGGCAGTGTTACGGCGTGGGCATATATGGATGCCAATGGATTCAGGTCACCAGTGTTTACTGATTATGTGCAAGTTGGTAGAAATACCAGGACTGATTTGCATGGAGCTATTATTTCTGATAAATACTGATTCACAGTATAGATGATGACCTAAAGCTACCCTAGAGATTCTTTAGACAGAAATGTAATTTTTTGTAATGTAATATTTTTTATGGCCCCATTAGCCTCAACCCAAGCGAGCATGCTTTCTGCATGACACCCACAATCAAGCATCAACTAACGGTTCACTGCAGGAAAAGTCTGACAAAGCATCTCAAGGAAGGAAACTTCAGGCAGTCACTGACAGCAAAGAATTTATATTCATGTAATAAAATTATTTGTCAATTACTCATGAGCCAGTGAAAGCGGAGCGGCCATGTAAAAATGCCTATAAATCCTTTATGCGCAAGTTTGCCAAAACCTCTGGATTAGAGCTAAGTCTTCACTTCAGTTGCATCTTGATTGCATCATTTCTAATCCGTTGTGGTAGGGCAGAGCGGCCAAACTGAGTCAGATCAAAATATTTGGACCTGACTGTATGGTCTTGATTTACTTCAGGATATAACAGCTGACAGCACCATATTTTTTAAAATAAATTACAGTAAGTTCTACCTTTCTGTCTCCTGCTATACTAGAACTGGCTAAAAAACAAACAAAAAAAAAAAAAACCAGCTAGTAGGGGCCTTCAGAGGTATCAAGTGGAACAAAAGTTGTGCCACTGAGTGTTACATGGAACTGGAACGTTATACTGCAATAACGTGCTTTTGTGGAACACCATCTTGAAGTTGCCCTATGGCACGGGCCCCATCCTGAGGGTGGCATGCTTGGAGCAGACACCAGGTGTAAATCAGTCACCTGACTGTCAGCACCAGAAGCTCAAAACAAGCGTCAATAGCGGAATAAGCCGTTTTCCATTGGCACAACCCATAAACTCTACTGTATATATATGCATGGGTGCGTTTGTTTGTGTGTGTGCGCGCTTCTGCATGTACAACACGAACACAAAAACATCAACAGTATGCTAACATACAACATTACTTGTAATATAAAGCAAAACAAAAAAAGAAACAGATGGATGAACAATATCAAATTTAGGCAACAGCAACAACAAAGTAATCACTTACTTTCTGGCAGGTTCTGGACCAAAGATGTCAGAAATAGAACTGTAGGGGAGGAAACAAAGAAAGGGCAATAAATTAACTGTGGCTACATGCACACTAACACAAGAAGCCATAGCAACAGTAACAAGTGTCCACACAACTAGTATTAAAATTACAAAACGTAACGTAGGTGAAGCTGATTTTCACGTTTTACTTTTCACGTCTGATAAGATTCAATCTTGATGAGATTGAGAAACACTGACACAAACATCCAAAGAGTCTGTCCCGACAAACAAAATCCTGCAGCTTTTAAACTAAAACTAAATGAGAAACACTTAAACTGTTTACATTTGGGAAATCTCTAATGGAGTACTGTAAATGTTGAACATAAACATAGTAAAAACATACAAGTGTGCTATACCGTGATTCGGGATACTTGCTGTTTCAATAATAAACACATTTAATGACTTGCCTTGTATCTGTGTTAACTTGCCTGCAGGAGAAATGTGAGATTACAATAAAACCTCATATTTCAGATTCACTGTGTGTTTTACTGTACCTGCAAGATCCATCACAGGCAAAGATCAATAAAATGTGAAAAAGACCCAGGATGTTACTTCATAACAAAAATCGACCCTCAGTTTCCGGCTTGATTTGAAACTAGACGGTATTGCACAAAGCTGAGGCAAACACTTCATAAATCTGAATATAGATACAAAAAGAAATTCACTCTTTTTTTGGGCTGTTGTCAGAATATAAAATCTAAAAGTCTGCAATTATGTGCTGCTGTTCCTCTCGCACACACAACAGGCTGCTGTGCTGTATCGGTGGGGTGCATAAACTATAAACTGATCTAATTTCTGCCACATTCATGCTCTGTGGGCGCTGAAAATAAAGAACAATTCCATACCCCTGATAACAATATCACTATTATATTGTTAATTGAATGCATTGTGGATGTTTCGCTGCCTTTTTCTCTCTCTGCCGTATTAACCGATTTTGACGTTCAACACCTCCGGCACAAAAAGCTTTTTGTTCACGCCGTGATTTATTCTTCTACTGTTCTCGCTGTAAACCAACAATAAGCTATCAATGTGCATCAGACTTCGCCGTGTATTTTAGTTTCTGTGTGACATTTTGAGTTTTGTGAGGCGCTGGACTTTGATTTCATTTGCATTTGCAAGTCACATCTTGTTGTGATTTTAAGAAGTAGAAACAGGGAGGAAGATCTGTGAAAAGCATTATTCCACTCATGTGTTTGATGGCTTAGAAAAAGAAAATAAATTGTCCAAAGTGATTAGTTGCACCTTTTCAGTCTAGAAAGCCAAGTGTGAATATTAAGAACAGAATGTGACTGGAAAAAACATTATCTTCCCCCTTTTAAAATAAAATAAAAAAGCAAGACGGTCTAAAAACAAAATGTGTCAGCTCATGTTAGCTCAGCAGTCACTAACGGTGACATGATTGATTACCCTTAAAAAAAAAAGATAAATTACTTGTGATGCGGACTAAAATACAAAAATTTAAATGGATAAAAAACACAACTCTAGTAGAGACTACATTACATTTTACCATGAAATTTACACATTACACCCCTTAGAAATGTGGCACACCAACTCCCTGATAAGCAATTTTAACTTGAATAAAATGTGAAATGGTGTCAGAGCTGAGAACGCATGAGTCAAAAAGGAGGAAATTAAAGTTTTATCAAAAGAAACTGCAAAAAATATGCATTGAAAAGCACAATCTAACCTAAGACTGGGCTTTTCTCTCCCTGAGGGCGAACAGGTCTTAAAGCAACTTTCTCTCTCCACTTATATTAAATATTCTTGGAGAGCTCCTTTGGTTTCCCCAAGCTGTTGATCCTTAAAGGCACGGATCATTCCTAACACCATTAAATACCTCACAACTCTTTTGGATAGTTATTGCTACTGTTCAAATCTCCTGTAAGCATGGGCCGGCCAATTAAAGTCAGGGTGGACTTAAAAGGAGAGGAACTAAAAGTGCTTGTTTCAGATGGTGGATGAACTCCAGCATAAGCTAAAAAACAAAACAAAAACAAAAACATGCAAAGCCACTCTGAGAAACCAACAATACAAATACTGAGCTGACAAAAGGTATTATTTAAGTGTGTAAACCCACAAAAAACCAAACCAAAAAAGTGCTTCTCAAGATGTGCTAGTGGCAGGCACTGCCATTTACCAGCAGGTCCCTGTTGGCAAGCTGGTGCGTGCGAAGCATTGAGCATATCTCAACATTACTGACCAACTTCCAGATGAGGTTTGGAGCTCGAAACAGTGGGGTGCTTTACAAAAGAAAATGAAGTGGAAATTGGTCCAGAGCTGGTCCCATACTATCATTTACTGGCTACTTGGCCTGTGTTTATTGCACGTAACTTTTCATGGCTGGGCACAGAAACTAAAGTCAGCCTTGTGTGAAAGCCACACTTCACAAGCGGAGCCTTAAAGGTACGTCCCGCTTATATAAAAATATGACAACCATTTCATCTTTAACTCACAGCACCTCAGCTGTCTGCGGTGTGCTAGGAATAGCCATTTTTCTAGTTAGCAGGTGATCTCTGAGGATAGAGACACGAGTGCTGCACTGGCTTCTTTCCCATTATCAATGTACACCTAACTGTTGTAGCCCTTCAATATACATATTTAACCAAAGGCTGTACTTATTCATCTGTAGGTAATGTTATTTTACAGAAACTACACGTTATTTGTTGTTTAGTTAAAGTGGAAATCTTGCATTTTTATCCTTTATTTTATTTCTCAAAGCTTCAGTCTACCTCTCATCATTAGCGACGTGTCCCACATAGTAGCACATGAATCTGGATTTGTATTGTTGGAAATCTCTCTCTCACTTTATGTGTCAAATGAACAAAAAAAGGCTGAAAGGGATTATGAATTTAAAGTAACGGCCCAACTTTAAAAAACTTTTGTCTGATTTAGGCGGCACTCTGCTGACAGCACACACAAGAGGCTATCAACATCATTTATAACTGTGCGGCAAAGGACCTTGTCTCTAACCCGAGTCTCACAGCACGGGGCTTTATTTAGCGACAGCCAGTTATCTTTCCTCTTTGCAATTATATTCAAAGCTATAATTGAATCCAGACTGAACACCTGCGTGACTCCACACCGATGCTTTTTGCCTACTTGATTGGAGAGAGGGGGAATCTAATTACCTGAAAAACAGCTAATTATCAGTTTTATAGAGAAGTTAGGAACTTGTCAGTAAATCTGGACTATCTGAATGCAAAAGTCACAAAAAGAAAATTGACTGTTAATGTTAACCAGTGCGTTTTATGTTCTAATTAAACATTACAATCAGCTTAGAAGCCCCCAAAAGAATGTGTTATTTGACATATACAAAACAAATGCCTTTAGGATTTTTAAGAAAATAATCCAACAACAGATTTAATGTGAACGCAGTAAGAGCAACATGAAAAGAAATGCTGCAATGTTTCTGGAAATATGGTACTAATGACTTCTTTAAAAAATAAAGAAAAAATCATGGCTTGTAGAACTTATTGGAGGAAGCGCGCTAGTTTTTCAAAAAGAAATTTGAAATGTAAAGAGAATGAAGTGAAACTCCATGGATGGGGTGTGTATACTGTCATTTTTAGATCAGATTCTTTACTGATTTATTTATGTATTCCTGGAGCCGGTCTGATTCCCATCGCTGCTTCCTCTGTGTGTGTTGAAATCCAGGCTTCTCAGGCCTGTGGTTTGATAGCAGATCCACAGACATGTAAGCAGACACGAGCCTCTCTTCATAACAGATGAATATTTCCACTAAGAGGGTGAACATGATAGCAAAGCGAGATGACAGGATCCAGTCTGGAGTGCTCAGGCAGTGCTTTAAAAGAGAGAATCAGTATTATATTTGCATTTGTTTCATTGCGGCTCAGTGCTCGGATCTACTTGTTTTGCTGCTCTCGGTTTCATCTTAGTTGTGTCTCCTCTGCCCAGCGGAGCAGACCCAAGAGCAGAGGAGACACACACGGAAACATAAAGCAGAGAAGAGAGGAAAAACATCTTTATAGAGTCTTGTCACAAGCGGGGGCTCAACATTAGCTGTCATGTGTGCTTGGGGCGATTGTGGCTCAAGAGTTGGGAGTTCGCTTTGTAATTGGAAGGTTGCCGGTTCGAGCCCCGGCTTGGACAGTCTCGGTCGTTGTGTCCTTGGGCAAGACACTTCACCCATTGCCTACTGGTGGTGGTCAGAGGGCCCGGTGGTGCCAGTGTTCGGCAGCCTCGCCTCTGTCAGTGCACCCCAGGGTGGCTGTGGCTACAATGTAGCTTGCCATCGCCAGTGTGTGAATGTGTGTGTGAATGGGTGGATGACTGGATATGTAAAGCGCTTTGGGGTCCTTAGGGACTAGTAAAGCGCTATATAAATACAGGCCATTACCATTTACCAACTGATGCTTCTGGATTATTTGCTGGCACTTGTGTGCACGCGCTGTCTGGTTATAAATGAAACCCTAAGAGACTGAGGTGTGTCTGATGCACCTGTTTATTTTGGGTTGAGATGCTGGTGTCCAGTGCAGCACTCAGTGGTTCTAAATATTGTTTGTATTTTTTGTTTTGTTTTACCTGCTGACGGACACGTCGCTATAGGTGGGGCTGGACGGCACCTCGATTACTCCTCCTGATTCCTCGTCTTCAGCTTCATGTTCAACCTTCACTTCTGTGCAGCTTTTTATTTGTGCACCTTGATCTGAAAGAGGCAAACCGTAAATGCTGTACGACGTCATGCTACAGATCCAGGAGGAAATGACGGGTCAAAGGTTTCTACGTAAAATGAATCTCTTTCCCTCCTCACTGATGTGATAAGTAATGTGAAAACAGAGTGGCATGACATATGCTAAATGTTGAATTAACATTTCTGGATTGCAACACCAATTTTTAGAGAGCATTTGAATGAACAAACACCAGGCATCATCTCTTTGTTGATAAAAAACTGAGCATTCAGTGGTGGAAAAGTGCTTATGATTTTCTACTCACTTGGAAAAACTACTTTCTTACAAAAAGATGGGACTTTTTTTTTTCTTTAAAGGCAGTTGTGTAGAAAAAAAACAAACCTTTTTCACAGGGCTGCAGGGTCTGTGAAAAACTAAGTGCACAGCCACATTTTGCAGGAATAACTTGAAGTAATTATTTTTTGCATCAGACAAACACTGATGCACAGACTCTTTACAACATTGCTTCAATTCACTGAAATGTGCAGGTATTTGTTCAAGCACCGCTCTTTTCCAAGGCAACAATCTGATTATTTCCTTTTTCATCCATTGGATTGTAGATTTGCTGCTGTGCTTGAGATCATTGTCCTGCTGCTTGTCCCAATTTCAGCTACGTTTTAACCGTCAGACAGCTGGCCTTAAATTTGAGTTCATGGTCGTCGCAGTGACTGCGAGGTGTTCATGTGGCTGCAAAAGAAGCCCAAATCATCATCCCTCCACCACCATGCTTGACAGTTTATATGAGTTGCTTGTGTTGATATGTTGTATTTGCTTTTTTCCAAACGTGACACTGTTCTAGAAATCTCGAGGTTTGTTCAGACGTTTGCAAAGCTAAGCCAGGCTGCCATGATCATTTTAAAAAGAAGAGGCTTCCACCTGACAGCCATGCTTATTCAGTCTTTTTCTAATTTAAACATGCTAACTGAAGCCTCTGAACTCTAACATGTAGGGCTTTGATTTTTTGCATTTTCTCTCAACATCATGTCTTCACACCGACGAATGCTCCAGACTAACAAACTACCAAAACGTCTGCTATTATAAAAGGTGCTCGCACTTGCAGACGATCAGTTTATCAAGTGAATTTGATTAGCAGCACCTGGCTGCTACTTATTCTCTTAACTCCTGTGAAAGCAGCAAAGGTGTTCTTAGTCTTCACAGGGCTGCAAAGGAAAATATTTCCTTTTCACGCAAGTGTACAAGATAGCAGGTAACCACAGACATCAAGTGACTTTTTTTTTAAAGGGCGTCAGAGAAGTGCACAGAAGTGTCCTTTGGCTAGAAAATATTATGTCTGAATGTCAAAGTACCTGCAGAGTGCGTTTTTTGTACGTCCTTGTTCACCTCGCTGACTTCCTGTTTAACACGAGGTTGTCTGGTGGTCTCCATGCGGCCGCGGACCTGCGCTATTAGCCGGGAAAAGTCACTGCTGTGCTGCTTCCCTGTGGGCAAAATAGCATATCGCTATAGGGTCAAACACATCAAGAGGATAGAATGATTATGACGTTATGTGATAGTCACTGATTTCTAATAGCGGTTCAAGAGTCTAACCTTGAATTCAATGTTTAGATTAAATGCAGTCATAAATTAAAGTTATTCGAATTAAATGGTTGCTAATTAAAATGACTGTAACGCACAGTTGACCACTTGGAGCTGCAGTTTAAACTCACGTCTCAGAAAGTGTTACTGCAGAACATTTTTTCAACCTGCTGTTATTTTACCAAATGGGAATGTTTTCTGAATAACTAGCTACCAACTGTATTAACACTAAAAGAAATTGGTGTCACAGAAAGAAAAGGCTGCGAGCTCCCGGCGGATACGGTGTGTGCATGTGTATACGCCGCTTTCACCTTCTTGCCTGCTCAGGCACCACTGCCCATGCCGGCAGAGTGAGTCATCCACATCCTCCTCTGATAAATCGGGAGGTTATCACAGCAGCGCAGCTATTTATAGAGCACACCTCTTGTGAGTCACATCCATTTTTCAAACACTTTTAAAGTTAGCTCTTAAGAGTTATTTCCAACAAGCTTTTCATCTAGTTCAACTATGTCAACATGACTTGAGAACAATGTCCTGCGATTTTGGTGAACTGGCCTCTGCCCCGAGGATAAAAACACAGAGCTCATCTAGATTTTCTTGCTTCTGTGTATCCGAGTGATTACCTCCGAGGTCACATGGGGGAAAAAAAAAGTCTCAGACATACAAATCAACAGACAAGTGGCCCTATGAATTATAATAAAATACTGGAGATTATTTACACAGACAAAAACCTATGTCACCACGTGCTGCTAAAAATCAGACAACTGTTGTCCATGTTTCTGCTTCTTTTTTAACTTGTTGATGAAGGTATGTGAGGCTAGCTTATAGACTAAAGTAACACTTGCGTTGTGGCTGGGCGACACTTCATATGCAAAACTGCAATCCTCTTTCTGAGAAACAAAAGCATGTTATATTAGAGATACTGAATATCAGTAACCTATGCCGGTTTCACAGGGACAGTCGACCTATCCACAGTATTACCAAGCAACAATTACTCAACCAGACAAAAATGTCATGCAGTCTTTATGATGGACTGCCTCTCAGTAAGTCCTCTTACAGTGGATTTCCCAAGTGAACTAGTGACCTATAAGAATTGATCACCGAGAAGCCTGATGGAGGCTTTGAAAACTGTCATAACAGGCTGTCAATAACATCTATCCAGCTAATTTTAAACTTTTATTTCTTTTGTAGCCAAAAAATATATAATATGCACTCTAATTCTGAACACCCAATACCCAATTTCCTTCGGGGTCAACCTTCAGGATCAATAAAGTTTTATTAAATTGAATACGTCTCTATTCCTTCATTTAAAAAAAACTCTGTATAGAGTTAATAGAGAAGCTCTCCTAAATTATTTCAAGCGTTCTCATTGTACCTGACATAAATCAGTTGGGTGATGAGCCCAAATTTGAGATTTTTGGTTCAAACTGACATTAATATACAACAACGACTGTCTACAGCCATCTACCCACCCATTTACAATTTTCCTGGAAAAATATAAAGAAATGAGAGGTGGCTTAAGACTTTCACAATACTGTATGTGTGTTGTATTTCATGTGAGCCATACATTTCAGTCTTTCTTTCCAAAGACAGCAGTGACCAAAAATGAACACCATTCAGTTACTGGCCAAAATAAACATAGTCAACAGGACTCTGGCTTTTTTTCTCCATCACCAAAGTTTATTGTCACTACATGTGTCGTTCTTCACAAGTGTTGATTTCAACGAAACATTTCCTAGGACTGCGTTGCTGTATGCGTGTAAAACATGCAACGTTTCAGCACATAAAAGTGTCAGGATGAAAAAAGAAAAACTTACTGTAATTTGAATGCATGTCTTCGATCTCTTTCTCAGACTGATTCTTTGAGAAAACCATGACCTGGAAAAAGATTAATTGGAGAGACATTTGTTCATATTGACAATGAATCAAGAAAAACAAATATTGAAATTTTGCAATATTTGTAAAGAAACTGAGCTAACCTGTCTTTTTTTAAGCCAGCACCCGTGCAACAAAAGTACTGTTTTTTTATTACAAATAACTCATTTTCATAAGACTGTGAAATTTTAAATTGTAAGAACTTGTCAGAATTATTGTTTCTCAAAAAAAAAAAGATTAAAAATACAGTAAAATAAACCTTGCTGATAATATATAAACGCTACTGAAAATGCTGCAACGTACATTTGAGAAAAAACAAAAACAAAATTTAAGCTCTCACTAAGCAGTTAATACATACTGGCTTGGCCTTCCCCTGCAACTGGTTTCTCATCTTCTCATTGGCCTCGACCTCTTTGGCAATTTCCTCAGCTGTTGACAGACGAAAGATGAATCTTTATTTGGCTTGAGGTGACAAATATTGTCCCTTATATGAAATGTACCATTTGACCCATGAGGTGGCAAAACAAAACTGAGGTTTTCAAGAAAAGTAAAAAAAAAAATCAAGACAAAAACCAAACTAGTGAAGTCAAATATCACCAACTTCATTCTATGTTTAAGTCTCATGGGGAAAAAATGTTAAAGCTTTGTACCACAGCAAAGGCATTTCACGATAGAGTTACAAAAAAAAAACCAAACAAACAACAAAAAAAAACTGCCTGTTCCCAAACAAGCAGAGTGTTTGTTAAAGCGAATGCAAAACGGTTCAGTCTGATTTTGTTGAATTAACATTCAGTCTGGGAACAGCAGGGACCATCTGCTGGACTTTGAAAACGAATGCTGTCCCGTTCTCGTCTTATACACGACTCCAGCTGCTCAACAGTCCCGGGTCTTTGTCGTATTTCTTGTTTCACGATTTGTTAAATGTTTCAACTGGTGAAAGTTCAGGACTGTGAAATATGCAAAAGCTTCACTGAAATAAATGTCGTCTGGATGGGAGAATGCTTGTTTAAAAGTCCGGATGCACTGGATGGTCCCTCTTCTCTTTAGTCCAGAGGACCCTGTGTGGAATTTCAAATTCCCAATAGTACGAGGATAGAACAGTTTTCCACTTTTGCTCCGTCTATTTTAAATGGCAGAGAAACGAAAGCTGTATGTTCTTTTTGATACCCAATCATGTTACCATCTGTTTCCATTTAACCTCATTAGTTATAAAATGTTGATTGAGTTCTTTTTTTTCTTTAATGTTGGGGTATACTTTTCCAGCCTTTTGGTGCCTCCATACCAACTTTTGAGACATGTTACTGACATAACATTCAAAATGAACTAATATTTTTTTATGAAATGTTAACGATTTTGCAGTTTAAGCATTTAATGTTTCCTAGATTGCGAATAAGATATGGGTTTATGAGATTTTGCAAAACATTGCATTCGTTTTTATTCACATTTTACAAAAAAAAAATCTCAATTTTGGGGGGATTCTACTGTGTTTCTAAATATTTGAGTGTCATTTTCTGGTTAGAGCATTTAAGTCCATGCAAGCCTCTGTCTGGTATAATGAAGAGTGCAGGCACAGGTTCAGGGGCTGCCACACTCCCTCCTGTCATTTGTTCTATAACTAATAAGGGCAACAAGTACACAACTGAGAGCTATTACATGACTGTTCCTCTGTTTTGTAAACAACACTGCATCTGGCCCCCTTTATGATGTGTGATTTTTCATTCCACATTCAAGTGTGGCTATTTGAATAGACTACAAACACTTCTGGTTTTCAAGTTGAGGTTGGACAATATCCTATACAGTCCACTTCTTTTGTTGTGTAACAAAACACTGTGATATCACAGTAGTTTAGAGTTCTTGTTTTGTTTTTTCATTTTAATAAAAAAAAACAGAGCAAATCCTCTCACCTGATTTCGGGTTTAGAGAGTCACACTGGGCATTGTATAAGTAGACAAAATCTTGGTGTCTTTTGATCAGCTGGTCTCGAGATCCCTGCAATGGCAGATGGCATTCCTTCAGCCTCCTCTTGAGCTCCTGCACTGAAAGCAGGTTGTATACCAACTTCGGCATTGGACGCCTCTTCTGGCTAAGAGAGCGGAAACAAACAGATTCACTGTATATTTTCAGTAACCAACAGATATGACATTTTAATGCTTGAGGTGCATCTCTGTGCTAAGCTACAACAAAAATCTACAACTATAGAAAGAAATGCTCTTGAACACAAGCAGAATTTTTATTGTCATAACGGAAAAGGTTCCAAATTAGGTATAAAATTAATATCTTTACACACTAAAAGAAAAGCAAGTGCTTGCAGACCTGTTCCCCACTTTGAAGCAACCATTTCAGAGCCGATGAGCTCAAAGGGTCGCATTAATTTTGGTCGTCCCAAGTCTCCAACCACTGGTTCCCCTAATGTGATTGTAGCTTTAGTTATTCACAAGTTAAGCCCTGTGACATCAAACTACAACAAGACAGATTTTCAAAAGAGTTCAAGAAACTCATGACTGTTGCTACTCTCCCTAAGAATGGGAGCGAGCCCAGGGGTTACAATGAAACACTATATCTGTATTTGTGAAAATCTTTGTTCGTGTTTCTGTTACAACAAAAAATAAAAAATGAATAACAATGGGGTTCAAGAAGAATACCACAAAGGAAACTCTCTCTCTCAAAAAACAAAAAACAAAAATCTAAACAAGGACTTCTCATGTTAAAAAGAAAGCCTGGATGTTCCACAACACATCACTGAAAAATCTTTTAAACCTCTCTAAAGGCACAAAAGTTCCCCAGCATGCTTGGAGGTAAACAAGAAACTGCACAATAGCCACAAACTCTCATATCAGCCTTAAAGCACTGGAACAAGTATTACAGTTTAAGGCTACTTGCAACCTTTGAACAAACAATAGATGCAAAATTGTATCAAATTTTAGAGGAAAAGAGCAGGGCAGGAGTCCAGGACCTAAAGCTCAGCAGATGTTCAGTAATGGAACAAGACAACAAGCAAAAGCACATAAATCAGCAACGGACTGGCTGAATAATAATAATGATAAGAGATAATTCGTGTATGGAAATCCTGACCGTAACTTAGTCGAGATGCTGTTCATCAATATAAAAACTGATAAGCTGAAACTGTTTTCCAGGAGAAGAGATAAGATACCACAAGAAACATTTGACAGAAGTTGTTGCGTATAAAGGAAACATTATTTTGGAGTTATGAAATTCAAGAGTGCATAGACTCTTTTTGTTGCCTGAACTGTGAGTAATTGTGAATTGTGAAATCAATACAGACATGACCTGTTCATGAGAGTTATTCATTTAAGTCATATTGTGTCTGGCTATAATCGGCTTATCCAGACCAAACCTACAATATTTTTCCCAACATTTCTGTTTTTGGTAATTGTACGGCATTTTGTATCACAAACTGTATTAAATGTTATTAATAAAGCAGGAAAAACTGCTGGGAGGACATAAGGTCATCGGTTGACTGAAACCCAACTGTTGTGTTTAGTTTTCTTTGTCTTCTACTTTTATTTCTTCTTTTTTTTTTTTTTTTTACTGCATCCATGTACAAGAAAACTTTAATCTCATTATAGAAAAGACATTTAGCCACAAGCTAATTTCCATCTGCTGTCCCTAGGCAGGTATACACAAGATTAAATAAAAATGCCACGTAAACATAACTCCACGTGGTACCTGTTAATTTGAAGCATAAGGGGTATTTTTAGTTTAAAACAAAATCACAAGTAATTAAAAAACAAAACATCTCAACATGTTAGGCTAACATACACATGTTAATGACAGTTGAAATAATGTTTAATAGTTTAAAAATAATTTTACAGCTAATCTGATTCATATCTGTCTTTTAGTCTGTCTGATCCACTGATAAGTTTGGAGATAACGGCAGTGGCTATCATTTCTAATGGCTGTTTGTTGTCTTTGCTATCTTGGATGTCCGAGACCTCCAACATCTTAGGTTGTCACACTGGTGTTCATTCACCTTCGGAAATTACTGATCTTGAGTGACCTCTCTTTGCTACAATTTCCTTAACTTGAGGAGACTTCTGACTCTTCCTACGTACGACCCTTTTATTTGTATCCTACCTCCCAAAAGAGCATTAAAGCTTGACAAGACATCAGTACAGTCTTCATTTAAGTGATCAGTAAAGTGGATACTTTACCTCCTCAAGCTTTCCTTCTTGTCGCCACTGGTAAGACACGTGTCCAGATGTTTGTTGATAAAATGCTGGGAAACACTTACAGAACACACAGGGCACTCCACTGCAAAAAAGACACACAAAATAATGTTGATAGTTTTTGTGCTATGACTCTATAATATATTTCCATGTAATTTAGTGCATGCATCCAACCAGCTGCAGTTATGCAATTCATTCATAATTCAAATTAAGCACATGAAGACCTGAACCGAAATGACACATCTGTATGTTTTGTTATCAATATGTTATATTCACTGGAGGTGAATTTTAATTGTGACCCAGTTAAACTAATAGTGACAATTAAAGTAACAGGTCATGAAAAACACTGACAGTAAACTGTACTCTATGCTGTCTTTTTTGTAGATGGTACAAAGTTGGTATGAAGATGGAATTCAGTCAATGTATCTCACTGTGCACCAGTCACACACTGTTCTGTACTTTAGATCCATCACAGTACAGCAAACTAACCTGTTTATCCTGCACTAACCTGCAGAGGATTTCCATGCAGCCTTTAAATAAGGTAGTTAGTCTGCCTCAGTTTGAGTTGCAGCACGTTTCACAATATCAAAAAACATAACGTCACATGTACAGACCTAATATCTGGTTTAAAAACATGTAGGGCCACTTAGATGCTGAAGTACCGCAACCACAACTTATGGACACCTGCAGTCGTTCAGGTGTCAAAAATAAAAAAAATAAAAAAGCCCCCCCAAAATCCACCCAATCCCCCAAACAAACATAATAAACCCACCATCCCGCTTTTAACCCCTGACTTTGGCACATGTCGTCTCTTCTTATGTTTGAAGGCTCGCAGTGACATGAAATATTAACTCCCCTCAAATGTGTTACAGCAAAAGTAACAAGCCTGTTTTGAAAATAAGGAGTAGAGAGTATGGATATTTGTTTACAAATGTAGGGAGTAAAAGTTAAAAAAAGGAGTCAGGGGGAAAAAAAACTACTCAAGCTACTCAAGTACTTAAGTACAGTAATGAAGTATTTGTACTTAGTTACTTCCCACCTCTGAAATAGGATGACAAAAATGAAAAAAGAATGGGGGAAAAAAATCAGTGTTTGCCTACTGACTGCAGTTTTTTTTCCCACATTTGGTTATAAATTACAAGTAGTTGCAGTGACCAGTTGCCCAGTTTGAATCTGCAACACCAACAACTTCTTGCAATCTTTCTGGGTGCAAGGTGATTGTTCTCATTTATAAACACAGAGTGCAGTCAAACACTCTGCAATCAGTCTGAGTCAGACAGTGCTGAAGAGCACAGCTTCTTCCAAGACAGGAAGCTGACTCAACTGGTTGCTTCATGTTAGTATTCCTATATAAAAATAAGGCTGCCAAGTGGCTATACTGGGTTTGTTTTTCCAGTTAATCCACCTCCTGCAGCAACTACAAATCTATTTGTGGAGGAATTTCAGTATTAAATCTATGAGGCTGTTCCAACTAACAGATTTGTGATTTTTCCCAGTTTATCGCAATTAATCCCATTTATCATAAACAGTTAGCATGCAATTCCCAATTTGAGTCAATCACAAGCTAATAGCAGATTGATGCCATCTTATTGCCCTTTCATTGCCATCTAAATGCTTTAAAAGCCACTTTTACCCATTTTTAAAGCAATAATTTCAAGGGCAACAGCCACAGTATGTTTACAGTTAAACTGGATTTACCTTTGATTATGGGCTTAATGTCTTTTGAAGGTGTTAAAGAATGTGCCATCCCATTTTCAGCGCTAATACTTGGAAAGGCCGTGAGTGACGTCGAACCCTGAGTAGAAGCATCGTCCATATCTATGGGTTCTTCTTTTACAACCACTGAAAGCTCAGCTTTTCCTGAATGTAGGTCAGTATCATTGTGGATTCCTGCAGTCCATCTTTTCCCCTCCTGAACGCACTCAGAGATGGAACCATTGCACTGGGTTTCTTTGCTGGAAGGTGTTTTAGGCTTCTTTTGGAAAAATTGGCTCAGCACAGAGTTGTTACACCTCTGGCCCCTCTCCTTCGGAGTTTTGCATTTAACGGCTGAAGCGGGAGTCTTCGGAGATATTGGAGGAGAGTCAAATTGTGCTTTTAACAACTGTTGCCTGGAAAAAGAGAAAAGAAACAGGGCACATATGAATGAAAAAGAAAATACAACACAGTTACATGCTCTTTTATTACATTCAGTTTGAAAAAAGAAAAAAAAAAACGACAACATAGGAAGTGTGAATAAATGTTGTTGGCATTGA
This sequence comes from Rhamphochromis longiceps, assembly GCF_057381845.1. Taxonomy (NCBI): domain Eukaryota; kingdom Metazoa; phylum Chordata; class Actinopteri; order Cichliformes; family Cichlidae; genus Rhamphochromis; species Rhamphochromis longiceps. The sequence goes on from NC_140561.1 coordinate 21,378,100, forward strand.
AGTGAGCCCTGTGATGTTCTCTTCACCTGCTTAATCATCTCGCTCCTTTTCTACTGAGCCAGAAAAAGGAGACACTTTGGCTGCAGCCTCAGAAATGTGGAAAGCAAACAAATTGAAGCTGGGCTGTTACTTGACAATAAAATGGAACCAATGAGGTGTGCGATGTTCCACTTTCCATATTTAAGAACTTATTTGTGCTTTCTGTCTACATTAGGAGGAGGTTCATGCACGTGCACGCACAGATGCAAGCACACGCCAAGTTAGCTTTGCACACATGTGATGTGGAAACACGTTCTACTCCTCCCAACCTTAAACAAATATGCTCTCCCGATAACATTCATCAGTAACGCTGCATACACATAGACAAAAATGAATAGAAAATGTCCAATGAACAAACCCACCATCTTTGTGCTAATGGCATTTTTCCCCATGTGTGATGCACTTAAACCACCTGGCTATCGAGTTATGTCCAAAGCTCTTTTCATGAATTTTAATACAGAGCCTCACAATTAACACACCTAAGCTTACCAACGCAGAGATGTGGTCAGGGCAGTTACCCCCTGCACTCATGGTCTCGCAGTGTCCCAGAGACTTATGGCATTACAATAAAACCACCTCTCTCCATTCTTATTAGTTAATATTATTAATAAAATTTGATCTAGTTGGAGAAACTAAAAGTTTCCTAAAATGTTAGGACAGACATGGAGCAATTTAAACAGAGTTATAGATTTCATTTACTGACCAATATATTAAATAAATGTAAAAGATTTATATGTGTTGTATTTACAACCATCCAAAATAATTATTCCAGTGCACTAACATCATTCAGTTGATTAGCCCAGTACCATACTGTTGTATACGAATTCGTCTTTGTTTGTTTTTTTTTTAATCAATGAGTAGATAGGAATTTATAGTAAATAAATAATTTTTAAAAAAATTACTATGAGGTAAATGAAATGAATGAAATGGTCCTATTATATGAACCATATTCTCTAGCTTCTCTTCAAAAGCTGTGCTTCAGCTTTGATCTCTGATTAGGTGGAAAAGGATGAATTTAGTTATTATGAGGGAATGAAGCTAAAGTTTGGGCATTTTATTTACAATCCCACTGATCTGTAAGATCAATACAACCTACTTAAATTCCCAACACTTACTGAATTTAAATAGCTGCACCATTGATTTTCTTTACAATGTGAGAGCTAAAGTTTTATAATTAGAACTGGGTTTTAAAGGGCGGGTATAGCTTCTACAGCACTTTTTAAAGCTGGGTGTTAGAGACCTTAAACCATAGATACAGAGCAGGAGATCAGAGGAATTCCACACAAAGCCTTTGGACCAGATTTTATAAAGTCGCCGTCGCTGTTACTCGGGGACAATACACACGGTAATTGTGCCAAGACTTTAAAAAAGCAGCCCTGCAGCAGTCAGAATCATTTCATTAATAGGATTTTGTGTGTGGACATCAGTAGACCTCAGGGAACGTAAAGAAAAACTAATGAATGGTGTAAGAAAAAAAATGCATTTTTACAATAGGAGGGCTCTATAGCAGAAAAGTCTGGGTGCTAAAACACCATCGACACATTGTGAAATGAAACCTAAAGCAAATGAGACCCTGAACATCAGAACAGCTCATATCTTATACCCAGAAAGTTTCAAAACTGCAAAAACTGTTATTAGTGTCAGTATTTTAGAGTATTTTTATTTTGTAAGAAGCTGTGATACAACAAAATACACAACCCGCATCTAAATGATGTGGGTTGTGTATGAAACACAATTTCATAATGCGATGGTTCAGCCTCACAAATGGTCTCTCAACACTAAATCCAAACCATGTTGCATTTATAATAGAAAAGGGCATGTTATGATTGTGATCAAACATATTTTGTTAGCAATTTATCTCTTATCCTAATGTGCAAATACACAAATGAGACAAGAGGCTGCAAGGTAACTGGTTACTGTACCAGTGTAAATATGCAGCACTGAGATTACAGCTAATGGTGTGCTAGAGGGGGGAAAGGCCTCTAATAGAAGTAAATTAGAGCCATCAGATAACAGCAACCCAAAGCACTGATTTCACAGTGATAAATCCGAATGAAGGAAGTTACCCCCAAACACATGCTGGACCAGAGAATCTACCAACCGCATAAGCAGATGTTTAAATAATTATTCCCTAAATGCTTTGCAATGCTGTCATTTCAAAGCAAATAATCCAGTTGAAACAAGTCTATCTTTACACAAAACAACATTTTGACAGAGTCAAAACCAACGAATCCAATTTCTCAGATGCTCAGTGTTAGACAACAGGAAATTAAAAAGAGAAGGAAAAGGCTGCTGCCTAATCCACTCATTCGTAACTGTGATGACAATCAGAAGGGCTACAGTTTGAAGGGAGACCTTTCAGACTGTTGATAACAGAGATGTGATTGATGGAAGGGACAAACATTGTGGTAGACTGACTGATAACAGCATTCAGCATTGGCATCAGCCCAGATATTGGAGAAACAATTCTAATGACTTTAGGCAGAGGGAGCGGGGGGGAGAGCTCTATTTAGGCTCGCAGGCTTATTTTCAACTAATCTTTAGGAGTTGCTACAAGATTCCCCAAAATATGGATCATCAAAATGATCTGTTAATAGATGACTATCTATAATACAAAGGAACATATATATCCTTTGAGAGATGTTTTCTGTTCTACATTTGGATTATTATTTCTTTAGAAAAGAATGACAGGATGGCGTCACTCTCAGTGAACAAGAGTTTATGAACTCCGGCCAGAAGCGTTTTCTCAAAATGTTCCCTACTTTCACGCAAACTAGAAATGTTGCTGTCTGGAGCCCCACTCTTACACTATTCCCGGGATGGAGATTGTAATGCGTTACTACCTCAGTGACACATATGGACTATAGATATGAAATGTTCCAGAAGGAGTCAACCTCAGCCACCATCCATAAAAAAAGTGGTTTAGGAGGATTAGTATTAATCGGTAAACCTGGACCAGATCTTTTTTTTAAGGTTTGTGAATACAGAGTTGCTGGCGGGGAGGTTCTGACGTGTGCATTTTAACAGAAGAAATGGAAACGAAAGCAAAAGAGAAAAGCATTTCACAGATGTAGTTTTTGCTGGTATGAATGTGACGAGTTTGGCAGATGACAAACTTGAATCTTTTTCAAGTACAGAGAAGGGGTGAGGGGGCATTGTTCTATGCTTTTTGGGACAATTTACTCTCTGTCCATTTGTCCCCTAGAGGGAAGTTTCACTGCAAATCAATACAAAGTCAGTCTGAGGGGCTTTGCTTTTATCCTTGTCATTACAGGATAACAATATCCCATCCACAGGCTTAAATGGTTGAAACATAATCATATGCTATGGTTCTTCCAGTCAGCAGATCATCAAAACACAGAAGAATGGTGTTCAGCTAACATACAACACACGGTGGCACAAAACATGACTAAATTACATTTTGCAAATATCTAACCAGCCAATGACCCGGGAGCAAATCAATGCAATTAGGCATGTATTCATGGGCAAGATGACCTGCTGAAGTTCAAACTGAGCATAAGAATGGGGAAGAAATGTTACTGCAGTGATGTTAGGCGTGACAAGATGGTTGGTGCCCAATGGGATGGCCTCAGTATTTTAGAAACTGCTGATTTACTGGGATTTTCCCACACAGTCATCTCTGGTTTATGGAGAACGTACCAAAAAAGAAAAAGGAGAAAATATCCAGTGAGCAGCAGCTCTCTGGGCAAAAGTGCCTTGTTGACGTCAGAGGTCAGATAAGGGGTTGATAGAAAGGCAACAGTAACACAAATAACCTCTCATTACTAATAGAAAACTGGAAAATTGTTGCCTGTTACTAGCCTGGTCTGATGAGTCTTAATTTCTGCTGTGAGATGTGGATGGCAGGGTCAGAATTTAGATTGAACAACATGAAAGCACGGATCAATCCTGCACTGTGTCAACGGTTCATGTTACTGGTTTTGTGATGCCATGGCAGATATTTTCTTGACACACTTGGTACTAATTAAGCCTCAAGGCAATTAAGCCTGTCGTATAAACTTCAAAATCCTACGTCACCACATTCTCGAGTTATGTCGACACTGACGACAATAACCATTAGCCTTTTATTACTGAGGAGTGAAAATGTAAGCTTCTCCAGAGCTATGTACAATAATAATAATAATAATAATAATAATAATACAGTTAAACCCTTTTTACATAAGTTTAGCATCACCAGGGGAGCTTGTGTGATTTATAACCCCTGTGCCAACCTGAAGGAATAAATAATTAGAGTTTGGAGTGACCTGTTGTACCATGACATTGTAAATAATTTACAATAATTACACCTCCCTATAAACAACTGTTCCACAACAGAAACACAGACCAACAGCCTGTGACTGCAAGCATGTGGCCAGTGTTATTAACTACAGAACAATCTGTTTTTACAATCTATTTTAAGGGAAAGGTTTTCACTTGTGTGAACTGTGTCACTAGAGCAGAAGATTGAGGATAACATGCAACCTAAATTGTACCTTGAAATTTCCAATAGCCCAGCTCTGGACTCTGCACCTCATCTCTGCGTCCTGTTGTAATGAAAACGTATCAGCCCCAGAGCTACACAGCACACAGGTAAGTGCAATGCAATGAGAACTCTGAGTGACCTCAGCTGATGAAAACAAAATCCCCATTTGATTTACAGAAAATCTGTGAATAAGAAGCAGATTACTAGGAGGCAATCAGGCTGTTTTTTCAATACTGTACAGAAGAAAAAGTGAAATAGTTTTCTTAGTGGGCATAATGTAATCTTGCCAATAACAATGGGATCCCCTGAAATCCCTGCAGTGATCTTTTTTTTACCCCTTCGGGTCTTACAATTATGAAATACAAATTGAAGAGATGCTCAGAGCACCTGTGCTCATGGTAAAGAGGTTTACGTGGATTGCAGAGGAAATCTGATTTGCCATTTTTATTACTCATTTAGCCTGCCTCTGCAGGATGAAGAATTTTTTAAAAACCACTTTGGCTAGCTGCAGCAAAATGGATTATATTAAATCATTGTGTCCCAACAAGTCTGATGTGCAAAATGCCAGAAAGAAATATTTCATTAATGATGCTTAGATGAGAAGCTTACTCACAGTCCACTTTATTAGGCACAACTATTCGCTAACAGATATGTGATCAGCCAATCACCAGGCAGCAACTCAATGTCTGACCAGATATACATCAAGAGCAACCGCTAAGTGACACTGAACATGGCACGGTTGTTTGCGTCAGGTCTGAAAAATTCCAGAAACTGCTGATCTTCTGGGAGTTTCCCACAAAAACATCTCTAGGGTTTCCAGAGAATGTTTGAGAAAGAGAAAATATCCAGCGAGAGACTGTTTTCTTTTTGAACTGTGTACATCTGTGATGTATTAACTGAATGACAATAAAGGAAATTAGAATGCTGTTGGTTGTTGATGCTAGAGGTCAGAGGAGAATAGGTCAGCCAAGAACAGGAACCTGAGGATTCACACAAGCTCACTAAAATTGAACCACAGAAGATTGGAAAAACATCACCTAGTCTCACGAGTCTCGCTTTTTGCTGCAACATTCAGATGGTAGGGTCAGAATTTGGTATAAACAACATGAAAGCATCGATCCACTTTGTCTTGTGTCAACAGTTCAGGCTGCTGCTGCTGGTGGTGGTGGTGTAATGATGTGGGGAAATATTTTCTTGGAACACTTCTGGCCCCCTGACCATCATTTAATCTCCACAGGATACCCGAGTATTGTCGTTTATTGTGCCCCTTGACGACCACAGTATGCTAGTTTATTTATAAAGCACCTTTCATAGATAGGCAGTCATAAAGCACTGCACAATAAAATAAAAGTGCAGTTAATGGCAATAGATGCAGAACAAAGTAAAACATGTAGTTTGAAAACATCTCAACAGAAAGTCAAGTTAAACAAAAAGGTATTTAGCTGCTTCTTAAAATAGTCCACAGTCAGAAGTTGGAGTGGGAGGCTGATCCAAAGCCTTGGTGCCACAGACTGAAGGCTCTGTCCCCCCTAGTCTTTCATCCTGTATGATAATGCACCAACTCACAAAAGCTCAGATCATCTCAAACTGGTTTCTTGAATATGACAATGAATTCACTGTACTCAAATGACCTCCACAGTCACCACATCTCAATCCAAGAGAGCACCTTTTGGATGTGCAGCTGACAAATCAGCAGCAAGTGTGTGATTCATATCAGTACGGACAAAAATGTTCGTAGCACCTCGCTGAATCAGTGCCATGAAGACTTAAGGCAGTTCTGAAGGTAAACTGGGGTTAAACCCGATAATGTATAACTACTGAAGTGGCCGGTAAGTATATAGTTTGCATACACACTTATTCTATATGTGTACCAAATCATGCAATACAGCTGCAAGTATTTTTTTTTCTGTCCTTTAACTTAATATTGTAATATTGTTGTGGACCCCACTAGTGGTGATTCAGTGTGCACTAAGATCTAAATGCATAAAAAGCTCTTCTTCATTTCAGATACAAGACAGTTCACTTGCTACTTGTCATGAGCTGTACATTACCTTGCAGATTGAAAGTTTGTGACCAAGTCATCCAACAGACGGTTGTTCCTCAGGTCTGCTTCTGTCATTTGCTAAAAGAAAAAGAAGCAAGATATGAAGAAATTCTGCCTGTAGGGTCCAAAATCCAGTGATATTTACAATTAAAGTTGAGCAAGACAATGTTTAAGTGATGTTCTTCAGTGAATTACTTAAATAATTTAACCAATATTTACTGATATCGATTAAGTCTCTTTAGGTGATGTCCTTAATTATTATGTAATTCCATTACAAGTCATGGTCATACTTACTGTATTGCAAACTGGACACTGGAGCTTGTAAGAAAGAAATTTCCGGATGCACAAAGAACAAACTGCAAAATAAAATGCAAACACAAAGCTGTGTCAGCCTGTTGACATTTTATCACATCGCTATTTGACGTGTGTGACAGTTTTTAATTTAGCAAATTGTGAAATTTGAAGAGTGACAGAGAGAGGGTGAAGTTTTAGGAGAAGATGAGAAAAATAATATTATGTCTGCAGCTCTACAGTAAACCATTTTAAATCGTTAAAAACAAAACAATAGAAATTTAATGTGTGCCTGTTAATGTTGCGTTATGGTAGACGATCAAAAATAATTTATGTAAATATATTTCGTGATCTGCCTCTGCAATGTGTGGGATATAGTTCATAAACCAGACAAAGGACAGCTGATTGCTCGTTTCAAACAACCACTCAGTGTTCTTCCTTTTATTTGCATAAACTTCTTTTATGACTGCATCTGCACTGCTATTACTTTTTTTTTTATCATCAACAATTTTTTTTTGCACTGCTATTACTTACAATTGTGTGAGCATTTTGTCATCATTGAAATATTGAGAAAGTCGAAGCAAATAGGACACCGAAGCAGCGCATCGACATTCTGTAGATGGGAGAGAGGAAAAAAAAAAAGAGCTGAAAATCAACAAGTACCTGCAATAATAACAACAACAACAATATATTTTACCTACTAAAAGTATGGCTGGCTCAAAGCATCTGTGCATGAACCTTTGCACTTTTAATCATACATTATTTTAGGATGAAAATATCCAAAAGTTGATTGTGTTCATCTGGACGTAGCATTTTGTGGAAGAAATGTTTCGTCACTCATCCAAGTGACTTCTTCAGTCTGAGCTGATTGCAGGTTTCCCCAATCTTATAAACAGTACATTTGCATAATGACTGAAACCAGCCCACTGAAGGAACAATGGGCTTTGATCAGTGAAACCCACTGTGCTGTTGATCAATGGTCATGAGAATTTGCATAATTAAGACTAAGGAACTGACCTCCCAGCCCATTGTTCTTTTAGTGAACAGAATCGACTTCTGGAGATTTACTTACCTGGATGATTGAGAATGCGTCAAGACATAGGATGAAAATACAAAAGTTGACAGATGAAGATGTTACTCACTGAATGATAAATAAATGGTAAATGGCCTGCATTTGTATAGCGCTTTTCTAGTCCCTAAGGACCCCAAAGCGCTTCACACTACATTCAGTCATTCACCCATTCACACACACATTCACACACTGGCGATGGCAAGCTACATTGTAGCCACAGTTGCCCTGGGGCGCACTGACAGAGGCGAGGCTGCCGGACACTGGCGCCACCGGGCCCTCTGACCACCACCAGTAAATGTAGTACGCTAGAGTTGGTGAATGTCCTCGTTTATCAAAGGATTGCCCATACATTTCCATACAAAGGATATCATTTCCTAAAACCAGTCTATCCAACTAAATAACAGGAAACTATCTAACCCTCCTGTCTCAAGCTGAATGTTCTCTTGTAAGAATGTTCAAGGTTCCACAAATTTTTTTTAATGTGATGTTTGCATAGCATTCAAGAATACAAGTTGTCCTTTCTTTTCTGACCGCAGACAATACTGTGCACACATTCTGAGTCATCCCTCATGTCTTTATTTTTTGCTTCCATGGAGCCAAGCTTTCGTGTAATTAAAAAAAAAAAAAAAAAGGGCTTTCAAATTTTTCTCTGGTCACTGACAGCTTTTTCTCTCATTTTCAGCACCCTCCTTGTACCTGACCATTTTCAGAGGAATGTTTTACTTTTCTTCTTGATTTTTAAGCCACTTAATACTGACCTATAAATAAACCAAGCATAAAAACCCCACATAATTCAAGGGATAAAACAGTGTTGTTTCTGCAAATTGACAGATAAATTACCACAGAACCAAATTTAAATTGCATATTTAGCCACAATGTTAGCAGCTGGCTGAATAAGGTCAAAATTTGCTCCCATTTCTTAAGCTGAATCTATGAAAAATTATAATTATAATTTTATACAGCACTGTTCTACTGTAAATGCCTTCTATCCAACATTCACACACCAATGGTTACATCGGCGATCAACTTGGGGTTAGTATCTTGCCCATGCAGACTATAAGAGACAGGGATCAAACTACCAACCTTCTGATTATTAGACGACGTCCTAAACTACAACCCACAACAAAACAGTATGTTTGCACCAACTACTCACTTTCCAAAGCACTATTAGGACAGTGAACAAGTAGAGGTCAAAATTAGAAAGTCTCAGCGGTAGTCAAATTAGATCGACTTATGTCATTGTTGCACTGTATTTACAAGGTTAGCAAACGTTTCATCACTAACTGTAAGCACGTCAGATACTCAAGTGAGTTATAAAGATTGAACGAATGTGATGTAAGGGGGTTTTCAGTTAGCTGGGGGCTAACAGCCAGCATGTCAACAAAACATTTGAAATCAAACATAGCTACAACCTACTTTCAGACATGCGAGACTAGGTGGTAGATCCGCTTCCGTCTCGAAGGCCATTTTCTCCGAAATAACGCGCAGATTCTTGACAAAGTTAGCCTCAGCACTTTTTTTTATTCGGCGCTCAGCTGTGAGAGTCCCGCTCACAGAACGGGATACGTCTGACGTCATTTGACAACTTCCGCTGAGCCACAAATATGTAAAGATTGTAGCTGTGCTCGTCACTCGGTCAGAGTCCGGGTTACATTGTTTCAGTTTTATTTAAGAGGCTGTCTTTATTGTTTGGACTTAAAGGCATAGCAGTACTTGTGCTGCCTCGTATCTTTCTACGGGTGCAGATTCAAGAATATCAGATTTGATATACCTGCATTTTATACACAATGTTTTACTGCTTGACGAATCATAGAAAATAGCAACAAAATAACAAAACAAGGCTTTTTTTCAGTTAAAGTTTGACAGTGGTAACAACTTTTTCCAGAATAATTACAATATATGATGGACAGCAGCTTTTGTCTGTCTCTTTTCCTGATGTACTTTGTTATATGATTTTATATATAACTTCCCGTTTCTACTGAGTTTAATACGTTAATATCAAGCTACAGTATAATTTAGCATACTAATAATATACAATACACATGTACTAACAATTTTAACCAGCTTTAGTTATTCGGTTTATCAGGACTTTGCAGGACTAAGATGCAAAAATCCAGCCCTTTCAGTTGTACTCATCGAAGCAGCAGAGCCAGGGCCAGATGCAAATCCAGCATATCCCCATTCTAGCAACCTCTTAGCAATTCCAGCCCCTGCAGACACCAACCCCCGAGCCCTCGTCTCGTTTCCACCTCCCAACCCCAGAGCCAGGATCTGGTCTTCACCAGCAGGAACAGCTTTATTCTGGGCAATCAATTGCTGTCTTCTTTCTCTCCTTGGCCATCTCTCTTCAACCGACAGAAGTGGAGGGGGAGGATGGTGTGTTCTGGGAGCAGGCCGTGCATAGGGGGGTCTTAGCTGATGGCACTGAGAGACACGTGCAGCAGGCCCCCCTTATAAAACAAAAATGATGCTCACCGGTATATTATGTAAAATACTGGATGTTTCACCTCACATTGAATGAGAGGTGAATCACCTCCTCAAACCTTAAAGAAGTCCAGTCACTTTCATTCTAAGCTCCTTAAACTACCATGACCTGGATCACAGAGAACCTACACACACATTGTGTAATGCTCACTCACTTTCACATTCAGTAGATTGTTAGACTCTCCGTATCAGGAAATGGTATGTGTGTTGCTGTTGTACTTAACAGTCCTGTGATAGCCACTTTGACTATAATGACTATATGTATATATCAATGAGGCTGTGCTGCACATCTGTTGCTATTATGCAATAACATAAAATACCTCTTAGTAATATACAGCACATTTGATGTGTAATTTGTGACATGAACAAAGTTACCACTGGAATAAATCAGTTTAATTTATATTATGGATTAAACATGAAATACATGAGAAATTTTATACAAAAAAAAAATCCGTGGACACTGAAAGATCCAAAAGTCATAAAGATTGTGTTTTTCTGGCTCCAGTGGAGGGAGCTAATAGGGAAGACAGCCACTGCTAACTCCAACCAGGGAATCTGAGAGTGGAAAATGACTATTACAAAATAAATGACCTTCTTGTGGTGGATGTAAAAGGACAGGCTCTTCTTTTGTGGTGTCCACACCATGACAGCCTCGTGTTTTTAGATGACACTAACACAAGTGATTCTGGATGACAAGTGTAGCATGAAAAAAATGGTACAACCAGTTCTTAGCTTGACTCATGCTTTATTATAATAGTTATTCATGCCTTTGGCAGTTGTTTTCAGGACATTGATGGGAAAGAAATAAGTTAATCAATCTTGTTCTTACAGTGGAGAATGCTCAGCAGATTTTTCAGAGGCCTTAAATGCAGACAATGAAAACCATCTCCCTTATTGAACTTTAGACTAGTAAGTGCTTACCAGAGATCCACAATAACCCATGTAATGTACAGTGTAAACCCAAAGAAGTTAGCAGAACTTCAATAAATTAAGGCAATCGATTGCCCTAAGGTTATTAAGTTTATGAACTTAAAAGTTGAAGCTTATAAGAACTCCAACATTTGAAATACGTTTGACTAAAAGTAAAATGTTTAATAATTATATTCACAAATATTTATTAAATACAACTTAAAGTCTTGATTTATGTCTCTAATGTCATGTTCCTGGGTCTGTTGACCCGCGTTTTAAGTTTTAGTTTATTTGGATGTTGTTTATGTTTAAGTTCATTAGATTAGTTCATTTGGTTATTAGACTCCTTGTGTTTTCTTCCCCTGTATTTAAGTTTCCATCACCCTTTGTGTTTCATGCTGCGTGTCTTATGTTATCAAGCTTGTATTGTCATGTCTGCGTCTCATGTTTCCTGTTTTATTTTGAAGGAGTGATGTGTTCTTTGCTCATTGTATTTAGTGTGACTTCCCCTGTCCTGTCATTAGCCTCATGTCAGTCAGCTGTTCCCCCATGTGTTCCCACTTCCCCTAATCACCTCCTGTGTATTTAAGTCCTCTGTTTTCAGTGTGTTATTGTCAGATCATCTGTGTTGTTTCTAGGCCAAGTGGTCATGTCAAGTTTTCTTATATCAGGTCCATGTTCCTGTTGTAGGTTTTTATTTAATTTAGCTCACCCAGTTTAGTTTATTGTTAGCCTTGCCTTTTGCCTGCAGTTAATTTGCCAGCCTTAATCAACGGCTCGTGTTTGGTTATTCAAGTCATGTTTTGTTTCGTCTGCATTTGGGTCCACCTTTCACTCTACACACAGTCGACCCCGCTGATTGTGACATCTAATGTGAATAATGTGGCATAACTTAAAAGAAATGAGTACAAGTCATTTTTTGAGTTATGAAAACTGCGTATTTATTGTTCACTTTCATTATCTTTTTTTAATTAAACAATAGTCAAACATCAACATTGAAAACTCAAAAACAAATCACACAAAACTATTTCTATAGTAAACTATATTTAAGAAATATTAAAATAAAGACATGGCGTGTACTTTTGAATATCTGAGTAACAGATTTGATTCATTACACTGTAAACTGTTGAAACTCTAAAATGTACATATACCGCTGTCCTGGTTCTGTGATTTGTTAATACCTGCTTGGTTAACCTTCATATTCAAAACAGTGACTATTAGAATTCTATTGTAGTCCAGTGATTGCAACAAAACAATGAAAATAACTCCACCAAAAAACAAAACAAGACACTATGCTTGGATACAGTGATCTGCACACTTAAGTCTCTAAGTTGGGGAACAGTTTACCAGCTTCCAGACTACTGTACTCTGATTGAATACAGTGTTATTCAGTCCCTTGGTAATAATTGTAGTGGTAGATATAGTGTAAAGATCACTCCAATCATTATGAAGAAGTTCATCAGCAGTTCTTGGGAGACCTCCATAAAGTTGTAACAGACTAGGTCGTTGTCATGGATTACTATAACAAAAAAGAGGTGGCTCAACAGGCTCGTCCTGAATGAATGTAAGCTTGTGATCGAAAATTAATCAACTATTTCACAAGATGATTTTGTGACAAATCATCTCTCCAATTCATGATCACTAGCAGTGACCCAGATGATTCTGCAAATTGTCATAATATTTTTATGTCTTTAAGCGTCACCCAGAAACTTTTGGTGTGTAGGAGTTATGTTTGAAAGTTATGTAATATTTTAGCTACAACTCTATATTTTTGTGGTCGTTTTGAGAACAAATTACATGTGGATCGCTAAAAACAGATGATCTATGTTCTTCATAGTAATCAGTTCTGAGGCCACCAAACCCAAGTGACAAATAGAGAGGGAAAGCTGAGATGGTTTGGATATGTGCAGAGGTGGGATAGCAGATATAGTGGACAAGGGATGTTGAAGCTTGAGCTGTAAACAGTAGAAAAGGCAGGAGAAGAAAAAGAGGAAAACAAAAACTGAAAACAAAGTGGGCAAATGCTAGAATTCAAAATCTCAGTTTGAGGTTTGGGTTAAATCTCTTTCCATTGTGAAAGTTTTAAATTTCAGCCGAAACCTTTGCTGTATTAACTGTATTGGAAATCTTCTATTTGAAAATAGGTATTGGCTGAATAAGACGGCTGTGAAGCTTGGCGTAGAACGTGTTGGGCATGCTCGAAATGCTTGCCCAACACCAGGCTATGCTGTGGTGAGAACAGGAACCTGTGTTGTTTATTAAAGTGAGTGAAGTGGGTAGCACATTTGGTTTCTTGTAACATTAGCTGTTGTTGCAAAAGACTGAAACAAGAACTTTTAAAAGGCAGACGTGCAGCAACATATTCCTGATGAAAAAGGTTTTCATCAGAGGGTAAATCTTCATTAAGACACACATCCACACATGTGCAATAACACTAAGTGCAATTCTCTTTTTCTGACAATGTTGTATTTTATTCTGTTGTATATAGTATTTTATTCTATTGTGTACAGTATCTTATTCGTATTCTTATTATCTTATCCTATTTTGCTACTGTAACTTTGCACTGTCCACTTTCTGCTGTAACAAAACAAATTTCCTAACAAAGGTTATCTTATCTTATTAACTCCATCCCCTTAAATTTGAAAGAATTTTACATAATACTTGTATACAATAGAGAACATTTATCAAAAAAGGGGGGGAACTTAGCAGGCTGTCTCAGCTACTGTGATGAACTCAGCTAACTTATTAGCTGTTAGCCAGCTGAATGAGAATTGCGTTGCTGACATTTCACTAAAAGAGCTTAGGAAAAAATAGAAAGCTAAAGAAAATTTGAATGCTTATTGCAATACAAACGATGCTGGTAACGAGTGATAAATACAGAACCACCTAATGGACCTGTCACAACACCGGTGTTTGTAGGTTTTCAATGAATCCCACCCTCTCACTTTTCAAAATCAAACAACTGCAGACAAGTGGGCAGACCTCCATATTTAAGAGGAAATGACCTCACTAGTGAAGCCTTACAAAATTAATTAAAAAAAGATCACTTGACTGTTTCTAAAGCTTGCAGTTGATGTAGTTTTTTATGGGAAAAAAATAAAAATAAATAAAAGTCATTAATAAATGAATTGCAGTAAATTCATTATTTTTAAGTCAAACTCTTTTTTTAAATATTTAAAAATTTTATGTAGTGTTTTAAAAAGAAAGAAAAGCAACCAAAAAATAAAGCAAGAAACAAAAACCAATTAGTTAAACTATTTGTACTTAATGTTAGTGCAAGAACCTGTGAGCACCTGATAAAAGACATTTTACTTTTACTCCATTGTCTTTTCTCAGAATCTCAAACAATCCAGCTCTTGTATCATTTAACAGCTGCTGTAAATCTTTGCATCTTTGCTGTGTTTTATACACTTGACTGAATGCACTTAGACTGAATCGTGAAGGTTTGGTTAACGTTTTTCTTTAAGTCATGATGTTTAAAGAATCCACAGAGCAAGAGACAAGGTATACCCTGGACAGGTCGCCTCTCTCTCGCAGGGCCACCACACAGAAACAGACAATAGTTCACACATAAAGTCAAATCAAAATCACCATTTAACCTGAACCCATGCAAGTCTTTGCACTGTGGGAGGAATCCCTGAGGAGTACCCATGCAGACACAGTGAGAATATATAAACTCCACACAGAAAGGTCCAAAATTCAAATACAGGACCTTCTCGCTGTGAGGTGACAGTGCCATTAACTCCACCATGGTTAACAAAAAGTTAAGCAGAAAACATCTTCCAACTCTGACATTTCACTCTGACTGTGTTTTACTTTGCCTCTTATGGGTGTACTGTACCAGCAGACAAAATGAAATTAGCCCTGTCAGGCAGCTTTAGCTTCAAAATAATACAAACTGGTATCTGCAGAACAGACAAACACAAAGTAAATGCTTTTCACTAATAAGTCATGAGATAAGATGCTGACCTTGGAAGTAAAGCCACTGCCTCGATAAAGAGATATTTCCAATTTGATCAATACAACACAGGGCTGGATTTGAAATGCCAGCTGGCAGTTTGTAGCTTGTGGCCATTCCAAGCCCCAATGTCATTGATCATGTATCCTTAACAAGGCACTAAGACCTTTGTAATGCTGCACTTTGGGCTTAATTGTTCCCAGAACATGCATACATGTTGCTCTTAAATCTGAAGCTCAAGTCTGAAAGGACAGTTTCAACTATCCTTGTGTAAAATAGCTGCCATTATAAACCGGTGTCTGTTTTGTAATCATTGCAGTTTGATTAAATTCTCTTGTAATGGTTCCCTGCTGTTATTTATCAGATGGCTCCAGCTTATATAGATAAAGTCAGTGGAAGTGGAAAGAATACTACAGAGTCTACATCAAAATTCTGATCATGGGGCAACTTTTTTGGATTTGAAGTGGATTATTTTGGGATTTCAGCCTTAAATGCAAGGATATCAAACAAATAGCAATGAACACAGTTTAACCTGAAATCCTTGTGGTGATTGAAAAAACTCACTAATTATTCAGCACTCTTACAGCTTACTGGACTCTTACAGCCGCTGTATCGCAGATATTCAGTGATTTAATGACCACCTTTATATACACAGATGTTGAGCATTAATCACAGTAAGTGTCATGGAAAAGGTCATGCCTCTGTAATAGGTTGCTATCTTATTTTTTCTTCATATATAAATAATATATATAAATAACGAACAATTTTTCACCATCCATTATTTCCTGTGTGACCGATGTTTCACCTATTAGACTGCAAGGCAGCCAAAAATGTCATCTGTGTCACTGACATTGTAAATGTCAAGGCAACACAAGCTTCTACATTTCAGTTTGTTATGTTAGGTCTGATTCACTGAATTAATTTGGTTATAGATAATATTATGCAGCTTTATTTTGCTTTTTCCCAGCCAAAAGTCTTCACGCTAAAACAATGTTTTCAGTTCTCTCTCTCTCCCTGTGTGTTTGTGTGTGTGTGTGTGTTTGCCAAAATTCATTTATCTCTTTGAATATTACATCTCAAAAGGCTGAACCATGCTTTAAGTTTGCAAATCTATACCAAATGAAGAAATCACTGTCATGGCCCTGTACACCGACCAATTTCAAAATATGTCAATCTAAACTGCTGTGTGATAAATGCTCAAAAAAGAAGCAGAAAAGGACAAATAACACAAACAGATATGGAACCATGTAGAAGAGACTAAAAGTCTGATTAGTGCAGTTTAGCCATATGGCCATCCAGTCAATTTTCAGCACTCTATAGAGACATTCTTATGGGCTTGGAAACTGAGGATGTTTAATCACTGGATGCTCCGCCAAGTGGAAAATATATCCCTATATTAGTAAGATGACATGATGTACTGAGTGCCTGTAAGAGTCTCCAATTCAGATTTTCAGGAACTGTGTTACAGATTAAACCCATTACCAGCTATTTTACTCTGTTTCTAGTTCAGTCTGTAATTTTGAGATGTTCTTTTCAGAGAACTGAATTACTGCTTATGTGTGTTTAAGGATTATCTTTGGTGCAATGTTTTCTGATATTATGAAGCTGTAATCTGTAATATTATGTTTTATTTTTTTTTATCTGCCCTGTGGTCAGAGCATTTTTCTAACGTTCTCCTCACATGGAGAAAACATTATTATGATATACTGTAGATGGAATCACAAATAGTTGGCAGCAGGTCAAAATGAGCTGTTCAACTTTTACTTTTTATACTTTTGGAATATTTGCTGTTATCCTGACAACAAAAAGAAAGAAAAAATCTCTCAGTATTTAGCACCATATAGATTATTCACAAAGCTATTTGTCTTTAACTGTTAAACTTTAACTGTTGTGATTCATGCTATCACTGCTTAATTATAAGTTACTGCACAGAGCGCCAGCTGGCAGGGAAAGCAGGTTCTCTCTTCTTAAATTGAGGTTGAATAAAGGCAGCAAGCCAAAACTATTTAGTTAAATCTTAAAAGTCAGCTACAGAGATTTTTACAGAACTTTAAGACCAACACTGTTTTGCACAAAGTCTCAATTTTAATCTATGTTTTACCCCCAAAAGACCCTGTCAAGGACCCTAAATATTTTAAAAATTCTCATGTTAAAAGTTAAATGCACTGTCTGTCTTCATATATGGACTATATTCAAATTTGCAGAGACTGAAAATATATATTCTGTTTTTTAAACAGCTACCCATTAAGCAAGCTCCAACAAACACATCATGAATCACTGCTGCATGCTGTTTTATTTTCTTATGTGCAGAGAAAAGAATCTCATATAAAACTAAATCCAGTCATTGTGTTTTACCTGAAAAGTACCTGTTAAATTAAAATAGTTATGTTACAAACTCTAAGATAAACTACAGCTCTTTTTTGTGGTTATTTCTCAATTTCATATTTTTATTTTTTATTTTTTATTTTTATTTTTTTTACCTCACATCATTTAAAAAATTGGTTATTAGATAATAGTAACAGTACCTCTTTCGCCTTATAATATTGTTTGGCAACAAGTGGATTTTCAAGCAGGATACCAGGAAGCAGTTTTAGGGTTTTATTGGAAACAAGTGTTTGAGAGAAAGGTGGCTGGGATGGAGTCCAGGGCTGGCTGGAGACAGGGCTTTGGAGAGACGAGGCACTGAGTTTGCCAGGGGAGAGTGGGTTGGCAGGAGAGCACCAGGTAATAGATGAGCAGGGTTGCTAGCAGGCACACACAAGTGATCCAAGCACACAGAAGGAACTGTTTAGCATGAAGGAAAGTATAAGGCAACAAACTACCAGCACAGCAGACAGAATTATTGGGTGAAGAGTGGCTGGAGAAGTTAGAGATGAGATGATGAGGTGCAGGCAGGTGAGAAAGCCAGACAAAGGAGGGGAAGGGAGGAAGCGACACCCAGAGATGCAGACAGACAACATTAAATGTGCGGGCAGACACACACACGGATACACACATGGACACACAGACACACGCAGCTTTTTGAGCTGGCAGACACCCTTGTCAGTCTACACTTGTGAAACATCCATGCCATTTAGTTCAGTTGAAATTTTATATTGCTGCAATGGAAAATTGCTTTAGCTCATTTGAAACTGTTTATTTCACTTTACCCAAAATTAAGAATCCCATGTGGAAAAATCAACAAATACTTTGTCCTTAAGTTAATATGTACTTCAAGTGTATTTCAGTGACCTGACGGCGAGCACTGGGAGGGTCATGTTTTTTTTTTTACTTTTCCAGTGCATTCAAAACCATCAGGCCGACCCTTTTGGGTGATAAGCTAACAGCAATGCAGGTGGATGCTTCTCTTGTGTCCTGGATAGCTGACTAACTGACAGGAAGACCACAATATGTGCGTTGTCAACATCTGACAAGGTGATCAGCAACACAGGGGCACCACAAGCGACCGTCCTCTCCCCTTTCCTCTTCACCCTCCACACCACAGACTTCAGCCACAGCACAAAGACCTGCCATCCTCAGGTTTATCTGATTACTCTGCGGTGGTTGGATGCATCAGTGAGGGTGATGAGATGGAGTACGGGGCTGTGGTCGACTCCTTTGTCACGTGGTGTGCACAGAATCATCTGCAGCTCAACGTAACAAAGACCAAAGATTTGATTGTGGACTTTAGGAGGACCAGGAAACCAGTGATCCCCGTTTTAATCCAAGGAGTTGGTTTGGACATTGCGGAGGACATTGCAGGGAACTGTACACATAGATAATTAACTGGACTGTGCTAAAAACACCACTGCACTCTACAGGATGGGCAAGAGTCGTCTCTATTTCCTAAGGCAGCTGAGGTCTTTTAACATCTGTTGGAAAATGCTCAAGAATGTCTATGAGTCTGTTGTAGCAAGTGCCATCCTCTATGCTGTTGTATGCTGTCGCAGATGCTAACAGACTCAATAAACTGATCCACAATCACAGTAATGTTGTGGGGATGGATGTGGAAACCCTTAAGGTGGTTTAGGAGTGGCGGATGTTGTCCAAGATAAGGACATTTCTGGACAATACCTTCTACCTACTCCATGATGTGCTGGCCACTCACAGGAGCACGTTCAGGCAGGGGCTGAGATTACCCAAATGCAACACCGAATGACACATGAAATCATTCCTGCCTGTGACTATCCCCTCCTGCATATAAAGCACAGTGCAATAGTGACATCCTTTTGCACACCCTCTACAGTGAAAATAACAAATAAAAAGTTTTATAGTTTACGGTTTAGAGTAAAATGTCAAACATACATATTTAATCTCTGTAATATTCTGGATATTTATAATTGAGCCATTTGTATATATTAGAGCTATTTCTTTTATTTTTTAACTTATACATAATATACTGTATTATTTAATTTAGTTCAGTCTGTTACTGCTCTTATTGTTTTGGAGCAACTGTAACCACATAATTTCCTCAGGGATTAATAAATGATTCTGATTCTGAAGTCAAAGGTGATTGTGTCACATGACCATGTGACGTCACTCACATGGCTCTGTGCTATTATTTCACTTAAGCAGTGAACATATTTGGTTCTGGACTGATCTACACTGTCAGCTCGAGCTATCCCAGAGAGCTCAAACACAACAAATTGTTCATGGAGATTTCATGGAGAAAGAGACATGTGGACACTGCATTGTTTTGTTTGTCTTTTAGAGCTAATTTGTATTCAGATACACTTCAGGGAAAGTCTAAGGAATTTCTGTGAGTTTATATTAGGAAGGAACAGACTCAAATTTAGGAGAAATTAGAACTACAGTGTGTTTTCACAGTGATAGAAATGTTAATGAATACATTAGCAATATCACTTTTTAGGGGAATCGTTTTGCTTAATTTTGTCTGATGTTCTTTTTTTTCTCTTTAGCAACTGTTGTGTAAATAGCACTGATAACTTCAGTACTTTATTTTTTAATTTCTATTGATTTTTTTGTACATAAAACGCAGCCTTTGTTTAAAAAACACTCTATAATAAATTTGGTCCTTGAAAGGAGAATGTATCTTTGTTTCTAGCAAGCTGATTGCGACAAAATTTTGGTTTTACCTTTAAAAAAATCTGCTTTTTTAAGCAGATTTTTTAAAGGTAAAATTTGAGCAATTTTTTAAAGTTGGTTTAGAGAAACATTTTTTTCAGTGTATATCGATAGCCCAGATACCTGAGTTTCTATAGTATTTTTTTGTAGTCTGACATGTGGTTTACAACCAGTGATTTAACACATCTTTTTCTAAATGTAACTGCAGTTTGAGTTGCATTAGTTCATGCAGTCAACATTCAAAGAATATACAATTTCATAGACATTCAACTATTGAATGAGAGGCTCAGAGTACATTTAATACCCTTATATTAATGGTCTATTTTCCGGGAAGGTTTGCTTTAGCTCAATAAAGGAATTGATGATAAATATTAAGTACTAACAACAAATAAGATTTGAGCCCAAATATCTGCAGTGAAACATTTGGTTTAGTTTATTTTATATGAAATCTCACCATTCAAAGAGAGTCATCACAACTTTACAACAATGCAATAAAATAAATAAATACACAAATAAACAACTGTAAAATCCCAGAGCTTTCATGTCCACCTATTTGCTGTCAGGGTGTAATCAGTAATATTTATTGACCTGGTTTCATGCAAGGCATGTCATGTTTTTTTTGTTTTGCTTGACTTGTAGGAGGATGCACATAAACAATAACATTTGCAGGGCCAACATGTCTGTAGATCTTTGTCTTGAAGCTACGTTTATTATGCATGCTGTATATGCACTACCCTGCTCCACTCCTGCCTTTCAAAGATACAGGCATAGCTAGAAATGTCACTGAATTTGGAGGTGTTGAAATCTACTATAGCCATGCAAGTCTGCTGACTGAGTTGTTGTTGGAAATAAAATGTTTCCATTTCTAATTGAGGTCAGAACTTGTTTTTTTTTTTAATAAAGAGGAATCACTAAAATAAATTTAACAATTGGCATACAGTGTAAAATATTATGTATTTGAGGCATCTCCTCTGCACTCTCATTTTTATCCAACAGACTGAAAAGCTATGAAAAATAATAAAGCCTGATGTTCTCATCTTTCCACAGAAGTGTCTTTCTTGCCAAATCTAATTTCAATCTGTTCTAGGCTCTCTCTCAACTAAAACATCTCTGATTCAGTCCCTTTCATATTCATGTACAGTGCCAAAGTACTATGGAGAAGAACTACTTACTCACTCACTCTGTGTGATTTTAGTTTACTGTAATGTGCTGTAGTGCATTGTAATTCTGTAATGACATTTGTGGGGGAAAAGAAAGACTTCATAGCACTCTGTGCAGTCATGTGAAAACAACACACATTGTGATTCGATACCTTCTATATCAAATTTCAGCAGCAATATTTGAAGTAATCGTTTTCTGTATGACTCTGTGAGTCTCTCAGATCACTGAAGGAATTTTGACACACTCTTTTTTACAGCAGTGCTTCAGTTAATTGAGGACAGTAGGGATTTGTTTTGTGCACAGGTATCTTAAGATCCTGGCACAGTATTTCAATCAGGGCGAGGTCTGGACTTGGTCATTGTAAATTTGCTGCTCTGCTTGGGATCATTGTCCTGTCACATGACCCAAAGTGGGACAAGCTTTAGCAGTAACCTTTGTTGGACAGATGGCCACATACAGAGGTTTACAAGGTAGACTGAATGACTGCAAGTTGCCCAGGTCCTATGGCTGCAAAACAAGCCCTAACTATCATCCGTCCACCACCGTGTGCCACAGTTGATATGCTATGTTTGGTTTTTGCCAAGCATAGTGCTGTGAATTATGGCTAAAGATCTCCACTTTGGTCTGGTATGTCCAAAGGAAGTTGTTCCTGGAGTCTTGTGGTTTTTTTCTTCAGGTGCAACTTTCCAACGCTAAGTTTTGATACCATGTTCTTTTCTAGGGAGAAGAGGCTTCCTCCTGACAACCCTTCCAAACAAGCCATGCTTGTTCAGTCTTTTTTCTTATCGTATTGCTAAAGGAGGAGACCTGCAGTCTGAGACAGTTTCTCCAAGCATGGCCTGACCTTTGGCTGAATTTTCCGAGATTCCCACTCCTGAGAAGATGACATTGCATTAATACACACCTGAATGTGTCAAACCTGCAAACTGCCAAAACCTCTGCTTTTACTGAGGCGCTCACGAATTTGATCAGCATCACCTGACTGCTATTTACCATCTTAACTTCTCTGAAAACAGTAAAGATGTACTTAATATTTCACAGGACTGCTTAGAGTCCTGTGAAAGCTTCCTTCCTTCACATGACTGTAGGCTGAAATAAAAAATAAAAAAATCAAACCAGGTGGTGCGTTCCAGTTTTTCAGGTCTCTGCTTTGGTTAATGTAAATTAATTTTCTGACATCATCTCTTTGCGCATGACGAAAAGTACATATTGCTTATTTTACAGCTATAAAAGAATCCACATGGAAATGTTGAATGAAATTAAAACTGGCTTTATTATTAGCATGAATGTTCTATGGCTCTTTACTGGTCCTCGGATGCTTTTAACTAAAGAGCGTGACTACTTCACCATTAATCATTATGATCTAGCTAAAATGAAAACAGTGAAGGTGAAAGAAGTTATGATAATTTTGTTCTGGTGTGACTTTCACAATGAGATTATTTGTTGCTGGAGCATTTTCTGTAATTTGTGCATTAATTATAATGGAAGACGAGCCAAGCTGTGCCACGGGAGAGGCTTACGCAACTTATTTTTCAAACGTGCTGCAGCATCTGTTCTTGTTGATACCTAGCGCATTGTAGAGATAAAAGCGTTCCTATAACAGAGGAAGCAAGTGTAGATTTTTATTGCCAGTTAATTTTTCGTAGTCTTTCATTTCTAAGTAACGTGAATAATTTATGAGATCATTAGCATAATTAATTATAGCAAACAAATGCACATTTTTTACTTTTACGGCCCTCTTTTTTTACTGGGCCTAGCTGGGATGTGTGCTGTGGTGCTCACTACATCATCAAACAAAGGAATTAAAGATTGAGTTCAACTAAATTAATATGATTTTCATTATTCTGTTACTGAATTTGGAGTCAAAAAAAGCTTTTGTTATCTATGAATATTTGACGGGGCTTTAACGCAGGAAGATCTCCAGCTGATCTTATCCCTCATACATAACCACAATTTAAATATATCCTCAAGAAATCGTTGATTTGTTAGTAAGAAGTAATTCTAATGAAAAATGTGAACACAGTTGCTTGTTTGACATGTTCTTGTTGAACAGGGTTTTCTCAGGTGGAACAAATTAAATTTTGGTTATGCTCTGTCAGTGGAAGCTGCCCGTGAAACACTCTCTGACCAAAGGACTAGAAAGTCAATTTCAACGGGAGATGCAATCATATAATTCATGCAAAAATGTGTTCCTCTCACTTAGTTAAAGAATAATCGACAAATTGCTGACTGCTTGTTGACTGCTTACTTAACATGTAAAGCTTATGACACTTTCTGTGCGGCAGAGTCTCCATCGCGTGGCCATTGAATGAACTACGAAATCTGGTTAACGGGCGGCATCATTTTTTAATTTTACATAAACCCCCTGCATTGCTGTTGAACTGTGAAAACAAAGATCATCCATCTGCAGTATTTGTCATCTGTCCCTCATTCATGGAGAACAGATGTGATTAGAGTTCAGGGAGCTTTTATATATAAATGGGTGACAGGAGGGTTGTGTTCTAATGTTTCTGGCATGGCAGAGGTTCACTTGTCTCTAGAAAGAACGATCACCGTCTGGTGATTCAAATCAAAGTGATGATTTGAATCATCACTTTGATTATTTAATTACGCATTTCAATCCTGATGGGTGTGGTCTCATCCACAATCACAATGCCCCAAACCCTGGAGTATTACAGATCTTCTAACAGTCTGAGTAAATCACAAAAATTAGATAATTACATGCAATGACTTTCACAGTCACGAGAGATTTTGGACCGACATGTTTTTAAGAGTTCTCCAATGCACTCATCAAAACACCAAATGCTGGAATATGTTTTGGGAGAATGGTGTTCATACCTCCAGCAGAGTTTCAGAAACAAGCTGGCCTAACATGTTGCTAAAATACTTTTTTGTTTACTTTAATTTATCATGCTTTTGTGATGTGATGTTTGTGTAAAGTTGGTCAGAAGGTCAGAAGGTTGCTTTGTAAGTGCACATGCGCCATTAGCGTGCTGCCTGCTGTAACCCTAATTTCCTTCGGGATTAATAAAGTATTCTGATTCTGATGATTTTGCAGAATTAATAATAATAATAATAGCAATAAAACATTCTTCACTGTGCACACACGGCAATCAAAATTGTACTTGATAAAAATACCTAAGCAGTGTCTCTAAACATAATGATTTTACTTTAACATGCCGTAGTACAGTTCCATGCTGTCCATTATATACTCAGTGCCACATCATTAGTTATATCCTGTTATGACAGGGTAGGACCCCTGTTCTCCTTCAGATCTGCTTTTATTATTTGTGGTGCACATTTAACGAGGTCCTAGAAACTTTTCTCAAAGATTTTGGTTCATATTGACATGATAGCATTACAGAGTTGATGCCATCTGACATCAACAAGACATTTTTTTATCAGGTGAAGTGATGCTTACTGGATATTTTCTCCTTTTCGGCACATTCTCTGTAAACCCTATAGATGGTTGTGTGGGAAAATCCCAGCAGATCATCAGTTTCCTACTTACTCAGACCAGCTCATCTAGCACCAACAACCACACCGTGTTCAAATCTGCTTTCTCCCCTATTCTGATGCTCAGTTTGAACTTCAGCAGGTCATCTGGACTCTATATGTTTAAATGCACTGATTTGCTGCCATGTGATTGGCTGATTAGACATCTGTGCTGTAAACTTAAACAGGTGTGCCGAAAAAAAACCCATGGTTTATGCATACTGTAACATTGTGGCTCCGAATTGAATAGAAACTTCAAGCTGGAGGTCGTTTTTTTTTTTTTTTAAATTGCTGAATAGTTTAATGTGTAACACTAGATCATATTTTCTGAGTTTTTTTGAGAAGTTGTATGTACCTCAATATTACACTTACAGTAATGTTTAGCCTTGACAAGGTTTCCCATTAAAGATGTATGGCTATTTCAAGACAGAAGACAAACATCTCTCTGATTACGTTCTTTGTTTTGTTTTGTTTTTCTTTTCAAGCATCAAAACCAGTGACTCAGAAAGTCTGGATGACAGAGCAATAATGGTTTTTATTTGGATGCAGGAGTTTTCAACATCCAGTCAGTGGCATGATGTACGTTACATCACAGGTTTCAACCCACCAGACACTCACCAACAAACAGCATCACCAGACAAACAATTAAAGAGAAAGTAAACAGCGTGACAGCAACTCACACTCCGGTCCTCCGATGAGGCCATATTCTGTTCTCATACTGGGATTTTCTTCTTGATTAATAGCTTGCTGTCTTCTCTTGTCACCAGACTATCAGTGTAACCCATTTAAGCACACATTCCAGAAAAGAAAATGGCACTGTAACATCACATGTAGGGACTGATGAGAGTGCACCAAGTGCCTTTATAACCTCTCATGTAGAGGGTCCATATGAGTCCATCTGGCAGCGATGTTTTTTTGAAAGGGAAGGAGCAAAATGGCAAGAATTAAAGGCTCAACCACAGCACAGGCAGTTCACAGGGAAACCCCCAAAAAGTAAAGGAGATGATTCTACCGAGCTCTGCCAGTAAATTACGTATACAGTAGTTCTTATAGCTCCTGATCTTCAGGTCTCACCCAAGCACAGACGAGCAGTTCAATGATTTTATACACAATATAACACTTATGTTGGCCTGACTACTGAGTAGCAAGAGAAAATAAAGATTAAAAGAAGGCAACATCAGTTTATAATAAACATGACAACTAACCACATATCACAGTTAAAAAAGTAAAAAAGTAAAAGTCCAATAAAAATTGATGTTGTGCACAAAAGGCACTCAAATCTTCTGCTCCACTTATATTCTATAAATAAAAACAAAACAAAAAATAATAATCTACCTAAATGTAATTTATTTCCCCCCTTTTAAATTGAATTGTGTGCTTTCTTCATATTTTAATAACAGAAGCGTTTTGTAACATTAACTTCATATACTGTAGATCAACTGGTGCAAAACTAATAACCAGGTTAATAAGATGTTAAAACTAGAAGGATTCATTAAACCATTGCGATGATTCTGGATCATAATGCCCATCGAGAGCAATAGCCTCCGCTTGCTTATGCAATACCAGCAGGAACCAGCAGAGGGGGTGACAGCACTGTGTACGTTTAAATGCTATATCAACTTTATTCTGGCTGTACTAGCTCTCTGTTCTTACTAATCCTTCCACCCTGTACTTTTGTATATAGGTAAATAATTTGATAGTCGAAAAGCAAACAATACACCAACAACAAGCGAGTATTTTCATTTTACATCAGGTGTCTGTATTTGACAGGGAAACTGTGATTTCCATGCGAATAATTTTTGTTAGATTCGATGCATTTTTGTTATTTTGCTTTTGTTCAATCAGGCGTTGTTAGTTCTTGTTCACTTCTGATCTAGCAACAGTTATGAGTATCTTAATTCATCACTCTCAACCCACGTAAATACTAAGGGCAGTTACTTAGTCCAATTTTTAATTAAGTTGTGCGTTTCACCAAGCCAAGGCACCACATACCGTCGAGTCCCACATTACAGCGCAAGACATGCAGAACAGAGCAGGCTCTTTGGGATGCGGATTACAGGGTCTTTAGATTACAGCTGTCAGGATGACAAGAGGTACAGTAGATATAAATACTTAAATGTTCTTCTTTAGATTTCTTCCAACTAAGAGTACGAGTCTACAATCTGAGTGTATCGGTAACCATAGACAATCTATCATGTAAAAGGCAGAAAGAAGGAGGCCGTTCTGATGACTGCACGTTAACACATCTAGTTCTCCAGCTTTTCTGGGTGAGCACAGCATTTTCAGTGTGAAAGAGGAACCATCAGAAGTTTCACTGTTTCTTTCATAATACTAAAAATCACCCAAATATGACTTGAACCTGAAAACCTTTTGCGAACTGAGAAGAGACTGAAAGATATGTCAAAAACATACTTTGTGTTGTTTCCAGCAGCAATTAGTGGTCTATAGTTCACATGAGTACCATTTGAACAGTACTATGGTGAATGATGATCTGAACTCTTTGTTTTCTTTTCTTTTTTTTCAGTCAAAATGTTTGAACTTTACCGGAAATGATAAAAAGGTGGTTCAGAATCCTTACAAGTGCCATTCATATCAACCCTTTACGACATTTCATATTAACCTGTACACAAATAACACTTACAAATTACTAGCTATATATTATGTACAAGTTTACCACAGGATTCCTACATTAGTTGGTGCATTATTCTTCTGCATTCCATACACAGCAACTAGAAAAACAAAATAAAATATGGAAACAGCCGTGTTACGTCTGTCCGCTGTTCAACCATGCGTGATGGTAGAGGCTGACTTATTTTACTCTAGTACTGATTAGTAATTTCTAAGACTTCACAGATCATCTTCATGCCAAGATGCTCCATCTTTTGCAGCGAAACCCACACGAAAAGTCAATGTATGGTGGCAAGGCATTATTTTTTTTTAATATGTGGGCATCTGAATCCTGATTTTAGTTTTTCATTCTTGTGGATCAGAGTTTAAAGTCATATGGATTTCTTAGAATTAGCAAGCTTGTTCACAGATCATTTCATTGCAAGTCTCCTTTCAGTGATGCAACTTTCCCTTATTTTCCCCAATCTGTGCATGCAGGAATAAATTTCACTGTTATGTTGCTGAAGATCCAATGTATTATAATACAAACAGAAAGGATGTTTATTTCAAGTAACTTTGTATTTACAGCCATAAGGCCTTTGCCCAAAATGGACAAACGGACATATTTTTACGCCTGAACAACTGCCGACGTGAGGCATTTTCACATAAGAGGAGGGACTGAAAGATTGGCTGGACTGGATATGTGATGGGCAGAAAACCAAATTTCACACAAGTATTGCTTTACTTGCATTCATTGCATCTCTGAAACAAGAACATGGCCACAGACTTTTGTTAAAACTGAGGTATAACTGAAATACACGTATTCCTATACACATTTAGTCTAGTTAAATCAAGTTTCAAAGAGAGCTGAGCTTTATCACACCTCTACAGCTTCTGCCACTGCTTTATTACCATGGTAACATACTTTAGAAGCTTTAGTGGCATCCTTTATATACGAATTAAGTCAAGCAAAAAACAGACAGGAGTATATCCGTATCTGGTTTGCACACATCAACATCTGTTTCCATAAGCTTTTCTCCCACTTGGAAAGCTTCACAGGCCTCTTGCCTACAAGCTTCCACCTTTGCTACATGGTACCAGACTTATCTCCGCCATCACCGGAAATATTCACATTGGAACCCGCAGATGCATTGTTACTCGGAAACATCTTCTCAGTGGGAGTCACAGCTGGACTGCCGACCCCTGAAGAGCTGGAGCTGCTTGAGCGGTGCTGCGTTGGAGGAGGTCGGACTGGTCTCATGGGCGGGGGGCGTAACTGTGCTCCAGCCAGCCGGGCAGAGAGAGCCGGTTTAAAGGTGGTCATCATCTCAGATGTTGAGCTGCTACTGCGCCGCATGGCAGCATCTGGATCACGGATCATAATGGTGTGCAGTGGACTCCCGGGCTCTGAGCTAACCGGATTCTTCATTGGCTCCAGTGTGTCCAAGACAACATCGGGAGCCTGTTTAACGGTGTTTTGGCGCTCCAGCTCCCGCAGCTCATGAAGTGCCGTATTCATAGTCTTCTCTATGTCCTGAAGAAACGAAAAAAGCAGAGAAATCAGAAATAAAAGCCAGGACTCCACTGCGTTACCTAAAAAAGTTTTGTTTAACACGGTTTACAAAGAGCTTAGTTATCATGTCGAATATATTTATATTTCCATAAAATGGCTTAAACATACCACTGTTATTGTCCTGTTTATATTCATACTGGGTAGAAAAAAAACTCAAGATGGTGGCGCGTGCATCATGCGAGGCCCAGCATCTCTTCGGATTTTGCAAATTAGCTGTGTTGTATATACGTAGCACATCTGTATATTTGTTCACAGTACATCTGTATATCTGCCCCTCTGTATAGCAATACAGATCATCTGTATATTGGTACATGTATATACATCAGCACATCTGTACATTTGCCCATAGACCCTAATACTAATCCTAACTTTATTAGTTATTCCAAACCCTTTGAAAAACTGACCCTTCCTGAATTCTAAAGCAAGCTTATTTATGCACTGGTTAGCAAATGAAGAGAACCTGGATCAAGGCCAGCAGTGTGCTCTAGCTTCGGTTTCAGAGATACAGGTCTACCTGAGTGCAACAATATCAAACATGGATGTTGGCTACAGTGATGTCATCCATTGTGAAGTATCAGTACCTATCAGGAAGTATCAAGCTTTTCCGCCGTCGCCATCTTGCTAGCAAAAACTAGATATGATGAGGATTAGTGGGTCTGACTGTGAAACCGCATGCTAGTTGGCTAACAACTTGTGATTAACAACTCCTTAGCCAATGAGCTTGTGGTTTCATACCACAAATAATCCTCCATTTGGAAAGATGGCATAATGAAGATTTTTTTCCCAACATGAGCCAAAGTGAGTGACTGAACTCGTAAATTCAGAAGAAAAGTGTTCACATAGGTTAGGACAGAAAGCCTTTTTCTTGTAGACTTCTATAATAGCAAACGTCTTTTTGCAATCTAAGCTATCGCCATCTGGTGGCTGTCAGACAGACACAGGTTTAATGCACTTTGGCATTGGCTTCATTTTTTCTAACCAGGTAGTTACGTCCATGTTTTATACTCTATACAGTCACATCTCCTGCTCTCAGACAAGCTTCCCTGTCAACTGTTCTCACTTGTACCCTATTAATGTTTGAGACAAGAGACATACTCTGTGAATTAAAATTTAAAACTGTTTATTTTAGTCTTACCTCTGCCAGAGCCTCAGTGTCTAGTGATTTGTGGTCCCCCAGGCTGCTGTGGCGAGTGGTCCCTGGCACTGGCCTTAGTGGGTGGCCCTCAGGATAGCCCTTCCTATCTGGATAGTTTATGCTTCCTGCACTGCCAAAGGTACCAAGGCGCCTTTTTTCTGGGCTCTCCATGCGGCCTTTGCTGATGGATACCTTGTGAGGGCTGCTAGGACAGGCTGCAGCCCGTGGTGGAGTGTCAGGCACTCTTGTTGGGCTCTGGGTGTCTGTTCGGCGACGTGGGATTGCTGCTCCATCAGATCGCAACCTGACCCTGCAGACATGGATCAGATCATATCAACTGTCAAGAAAATGTCTCAACATTACAAACACTTGAAAAATGAAAGGTGTTTATTTTTAAATGTACCTCCCCATGACTCCTCCAAAGTTGTAATCCGGTGATTGCTCGCATGGTGATGGGACATCGTTTTTGGATGAACCCTTATCTTCCAGCAACGGTCCACTGCTGGCTTCACTATCTGCTTTCTGGCTGAGGTTATCTGAGAACGCATCATCTCTGAAAGAGCAGATTCAGGTGCACTAAGAATAAGCTATGGATGCAGACTACAACAAATACAAAGGGCTTACAGTACTTAACACAAGATAAAGAACTACTAAAGCTCAGTCTGTTGGCACGTACAGGTCTTGCACTACGATGTACTGATGAGGGATGAGGCCATCCACGCCATTGTGACGGCCTTCCCACCAGTCTTCAGATGCTCTGTGATACAGAAGCAGGGAGGCTCCCTTCTTGAAGGACAGCTCCCTGGGACTGCGTCCCACATAGTCAAATTTGGCAATGGCCTCAATCTGTTCCACTTCTGAAAGAAACAAACAAGAAAGTAAGCATGAAAAAACGAATCAAAGTGGACACAGCATGATTAGTCATACCACGAGACAGACAGCACTGTGTAAGCTGTATCTCATAGCTCTTTTTTCTGTGGCAAATCCCTCAAACAGGCACGTTTCCTTTATATCAACTTTATTACTTGTGTATGTGGGCTGTAAAAATACAAACTGAAGCACATATTATGTTTTCTAACATTTCTTGGTTGCTTCAATAGTAATTGAACTGGAGAGTTTGATTTGATTTGAAAGGTGGATTTCAAAAGGCCAGTAGGGTCAGTCAGAGTTCCCTGTGTGTTGAACAGGAATCATCTATGAGCCAGAAAACCTGCAAGTGTACTTTTATTTTGAAAACCCATTAGAGGTGTGTCTGAGTGTTACAGAAGAGAGCACAAGACAAAGTTGAAAAGCAGCTTTGTTCATGTTTTATTTCAACTATAAGGACACTGTCATTGCAGCGCGTGTAAGAACTATATTTTAATTTCTTAAATTAAACCTGATGCATTGCCACAGGAGACAAACTGCAAAAACACAGCACTTCACTCCCAATACTAAGGCCAGCAGGAGAATAACTTGCATCAGGAAACCAGCCTTTGGTCTTACCAAGTAAGAAAAGCACCAAAAGAGCCAACAACACAGATGAATGTCACAGATAGTTGTTGTCACCGAGAGGAGATATGATTCTCTGTTTTACCTGCGTTTTGGCTTACGTGCCTGCCCTGATTATGGATTCAAAGCTAAGAGTGGGAAATACTACACAAAGGAGAAAGTCTCAGGAGAGTTGCTGACTAATGCTGAACAAAGAACAAGCATGAGAGCAGGGGGTGGGGTGGCCAGACACACACATACGCACACACAAATAGATCAAAGAGGCAGTGCTGCATGCCAATACTCTTTACTCAACTTGCCTTCAGCTTCAAACATCACTTAAGCTGTTGTGATCAGAAGCCGCTGCAGCTCAAGCCTCGCTCACCTCTCAGTCAAAAGCACTAATAAAAAAGGTCAGGCTATATTTAAGACTTTCTGATCCACAAACAATTCTAAAATCCCACATATATATCCTTATATGTCTTGTGTGAAATCCTTGTTATACACATGTTTAAAATGTGAATTGCTTAGCAAACGACCAGTATATCTGTTTTTAAAAATAGTTGTCTCTGGAGCAATAGAATAATAGTTAACCACAACAAGTCTAAAACTACCATCTACCACAATGTGAGAGAATGATAACGTTATGCTGAAGTTCTGAATTTAACTACAGACACAAGACCACAGTTCAGATGGCCACTAACATCAGAGCTAAATGAAAATAACAGCTCTGCCATTTATAGGTAGGTTTATACGCTGTATAGGCATAGAGGTAGCCTGACTGCTTACAGCGGTTTGCAAGTCTTCACTGGCCCTTATTTCTTTGCTTTGCTACAAAAATGGAAAAAAGGTGCAGCGATTTATTGAAAAATGCAAACATGCATGGAGATATAGTGTATAAAGCAAGAACAGAGCTTAAAGGTCAATATTTGATTTGACCACCTTTACTCTTCAGCACAGCCTGAACTCTCTTATTGTAAATTCTCTTTAGGTAATTTTCAGGAATAGTTCTCCGGGGTTCTTGATGGACATACAAAGCTCTTCTTTGGATTTTGGCTGTCTTTTGTTCTGTTCTCTGTCATGATGATCCCACAATGCTTCAATAATGTGAAGGTCCAGGCTCTGGGGAGGCCAATCTGTGACTGATGGCGTTCCACTGGTGTTTTTCTATCCAGATAGGTTTGTACTGCATTGGCAGTGTGTTTGGGATCATAACCATGCTGAAAAATTAAGCTGTTGCCAATCAGACTTTTTCCAGATGGTATTGCACGGTGGATCAAAATCTGATGGTACTTTCTAGTTTTCATAATCCCCCAACACCATCAGGTAGCCTCAAATCATGACAGAGCCTCCACCGTGTTTTACATACGGCTATAGACACTGTTGTACCTCTCTATACTGATGACAGTCTTTCTTTTTAAATGATTTTTTTGTGGATTTATCATTCCTTAAGACCCTTTGCCATTGATTTTTAGTCCAGTTCTTGTGTAATGTGGCATAGCTCAGCTTTTTCTCCGTCTTCCTTCCTTAAGAATGGCTTCTTGATAGCCTCTCTCTCACAACAATAATGCAGATGTTCAGCAGGAGGATAATTTTTTATGTTCAACACCTTAGTTTGGTATGTTGGCACACAGCAGTAAACAAAAGGCTGAAAAGGCTGATGGGTATTCTCTTAGTTATAAAGGTATTAGGTCCTAAAGCCTTTTATAGTAATTCAAGTGGTGGCCTGTTACTGTTGGTCAGTGGGAGAAAAATTATTACGAGGCCTTTAATAAAAAAAGGAAGCGACTAACCCTCATCGCTGGTGTGTGGTTCTGTCCCATTATCAGCCTCATCAATGGTTCCTGGTTCACTGTGTGGACTGTCACTAGAGAAACAAAAACAGACCAGAAAGACATTAATATGTAGATAAAAAAATGTGAAAAAATCATGTTTGTACAGTGAATTTGTTAATTTACTGTCACAATTCAGCCTTAAAATCAATGCAAAACAGAGCTGAACACACTATAGTATCACATACGTATTACACTGTACCACAATACCTACCAATACTCTTCGCCCCCTGTCATGCACTTCTCATAGACTGGGCCATCCAGCTCTCGTTGACTTGGAAAGATGACTTCATTGTGGCTAATTATAGTCTTGATGACTTCGTTAACATGAGCTTGACATGCTACAGGATCCTGGCCATCTGGGATGGGCATCAGAGTTGGACCAAAGCAGATAGCTAAATTGTATGGATCCATCATGTTCTCGTCACTGTACTGTGAAAGACTGACGGACGGCACAGGACAGAAGTCACAATTTTTTGTTATGTATGCAAACTGTACATCTATTTAGCTAAAACCTTATTGATAACCAAACAACATAAATATGTGCTAATCTGATTATTAAGATTCATCAGTTCATTTAGAAACGATTCAATTTCTCTTTCTATTTTGTCTATTTTGACAGAATTTGCAGTAGCAGATACGTCTCTTAGGGCGTCACTGGCTTCACCTGATTTCAGTCCTTATGTACAGTCATCACTGCAGCTTACTTGAAAAACATTTTGATCAGTCAACCTCTCCAAGGAATCAACTTACACCACACAGCCCACTCTTAATAACGAAGTCATCGAGTCATCAAAAGGAAATCATCAAGAGGAAGCCATAATAAATGTCTACTTGAACATTGTACTTAAGCTGAGGTTGAGCAGCATCATTGCAGTTCATATGGCTCCAACAAATTTGACAATTAAATCAGCTAAATTCAGTAAAAGAAGCACAGAAAACATCTATTATCAGAAGAAAGGTTTCTTATTCCAATATGGAAACCTATAAATAACTTCTAAAACACTGATATAGTAATAAATACCATGTCTTATTTTAAATACACTTTTGTTTTGTCTATACTTTTTTCCATATTGTATGCCTATTCTGTAATTTTCATATTAGTAAAGGTGTAAGATTCAGTGTCATATCCTGGTGCTTAAGCAACCGCCGAACTCATCTTTTTACACTGTTTTGGGAGACCCAAAGCAGTGAAATGTGTGACTCACTGGTTAAGGAAAGCAAAAAGATATCTCATGACGATTATGATGGTCCGAGGAAGAGTGACAATAATCTGCTGGATGTGGTGTGCTCTCTCAGCTTCAGACTCCAGCTCTGAAAGACAGAAACAGAGACGTTTAAAGATGCTGCACTGAAAAAAAAGAGAGACACAAACTGCAGCTACAGTGCCAAGGCAAAAAGTGGTGGAGATTCTGAAAATGGTTTTTGACAATTTAATATGCCGCCTCATGCATTTCACCAGCCCAAAGCCACAGTGAGTGATCACATTATTTGAAACAGTGGAGAAATTATCCTGTGGTGAACTTGCACGTGGCACAGTTATGTGGCCTGCACCCCAAAGCAGAAAGCACTGGTGTTACTGTTAGACTGCTTCCACGTGCAGCACGGCATGACTTTCTCTAGTCCAATAAAGCTAAACATCTACCTATCACTGTGTTTTCTCTTTTCTGTGAAGGTGAGTGAAAAACGCTTGAAGCAAGGTCTGTTAACTCACTGATAGTAGAGATGAAATCCAGGAAACGCTCCTTTGGGAAGAGCGGGTTCTCGAGTCCTCTGAAGTACAGCTTCAGGACGCCTGCCACTGAGTTTATATCATGCTCATTCTGATCATCAATCAAGGGATCCTCACCTAATTAAGAAACACACGAGTGCTTTCAGCGGCAGCATTTGTTGAACTGAAAAACGTATCAAGGTAGTTCATCCCACAGATCATGTTGAAATATTGACTAACCTCTCTCAAATGAGTTTTTAATATCATTGACCTCCACCTGCGATCCTGGCACACGAAATATGCCTTGCTGCTGCAAACCTGAAAGAAATACAACCCAGAATTTAATGAATTAGAGTTACGCTAGCTGCCATTATCTCCAAAACCACTGCCAGCTTCTTTGAAAGCCCACTGGAAACACATAACACAGAGCAGGAAATGTAATCTAGTCATAAAGGGAGATGCATATTTTTCCAGCAGAGGGCCCCTCAGTGAGTCTGCACCATATGGTTCCAGTTAGAGGGTTCTAATCAGTTTTCTGTAGTTTCATTAGGTCCAGATCCAGGGGAAAGGCCTGCAGGCTAAACCAACGAGCTGAAGACAGATGTGAAAGGTAGACAGGGAGGAGTTATGGGCGGTGGGGGTGAGTTGGCTGAACTTACTAAACAAAGACCAATGGGACTTTCAAAACTCTCAGTGTGTGACCTATTGTTATGAGCCTGCGAAATCACTGGTAAGCAGCTGAGTGCTGCGGTGGCGAGCAGAGCAAGCTTCTACCAGCATCTATTTGTGAAAATAGACTGCTGATGTCTCTTCTTGTAAGTCTAAAGAAGTTTTCAAAGGACTTTACTTTACAGTTCACTCTCGTTATTTTTGCCCCATCACGCAGAAGGGCTTGATGAAAGACTTACCATATAGATTGATGTATCTGATACAGCTTTCAACAACAAGTGGAATTGGTTGACCTGAATCCTGAAAAGAAAAGAAATAAATACATTATGAATTTTTGCTTTTATACGGATCTAATAAGTGATATCTATCTATCTATCTATCTATCTATCTATCTATCTATCTATCTATCTATCTATCTATCTATCTATCTATCACATAGTATAATAACAAAAAAGCAAAACATGACAAGACAGAAGTAGTCTAATACCAAAAACTGCACAAACAGTTGTGAAGACTTATAGCATGCAGGTAGAGCAGAAGCAGCAGCAAATGAATGGCTACTATTAGTTCGGAAGTTTTAGTTTGTCATGTTCCCTCACTATGGCAGTACCTGAATGCGGGCGCGGGCATTCCTTCTTCCTCTGGGACAGAAAGCAGCAAAGCACAGAAGAAGAAGAGGAAGAAGGGTCAACAAAAAGGTTAGAAAAGCTCAACTGAGTCCTTTGCAAGTTAAAAGCAAATTACAGGGACTGGTCATAACACAGCCTTAGAAATGCAGTAAGGATTGGGTGCAGTGAGGGACAAAGCAGACATACTGCTGACTCCTGCCTCAGTCCAACAAAAAAAAAGAAAGAAAGAAAAAAAGCCAGAGATGGTAAATTGTTCTGGAAGGAAATAAAGAGACAGCTGACTGACGCTCTGTCTGTCTGCACCAGCAGAACCGTGGAAGGAAGGAAACGGATTAGAGGTTAAACAGAGGCGTTATATCATGATCAAGGGCAGCTGGAAGAGGGAGGAACAGAAGGCTAAAGAGGAAGAGAACGAGAGCGAAGGCTCTAGCTGCCTTTCCCTCCTGCTCCACAGGGACCGCTCGGTCATACACCACCACCAGAGGGTACCTTGATGAATGCCTCCATATTGCCGTTAAACAGCTTATGGTTATACACGGAGCGTGGCCTAGGCTTCCGCATTTTCTGTGGTTTAGGGGGAAGGGTGGGGGGCCTGGAAATGACGGACAAAAGGAGAAAAACAAACAAAACAAAAGACCACATTGTGTGAAACTATAGAAAAAATATGGTTCAAAAGCAGGTATTAAAAATCTGGCTCTAAAACAGAGCTTTATCATCTGTTTGTTTGTGGTAATACAAACCAAGCGGTAGAGTAAAAAAAGGGCTTGAATGCAATTTCCATTTCATTGCTAACAGTGGATTTGGAAGACCAAGACTGGAGTATAATTTTTTTTAAATGCTTAAGTGCAAGTAAGAGAGAAGTAATTAAGTTTCCACAGTTTATAGTTAATAAAAATACAGACCTAGAAAACCAAATGTGACATGTGATTATACAACCAACTGAATGCCTTTTGCATCATCTTTAATATTATGTGAACACTAATGAAAATGACACAAATTGTTTTTGATGTCATTTTATTTAAGAACATACTAGGACAAACTAAAGGAAAATCCTGAGGCCTCAATTCCCCGAAGTGGTGAGGGATCTTTTCCTCTTGTAGGGAAGGATCACTGCAAATCAGCACAAAGCTGTTTTTGTCCTGATGGTCTCTTCCGATATTAAAGTGCCCCATTCATGGGGCACGAGGGGTCACAGAAGTGTGATGAGTGTAAAAGTACAAAAGCGAGCTTCACAGTATGCAAAACCTTAACACCAATGCATCCTCTTCAAAGCACAAAATGAGGGAATATGTTTTAGCAGAGTGGTATTCTCTCTGTTGGAGTTACTGAGTGGCTGTTTAGATATTGGATTTTCCTTAAATTTCTCATCTGTCATTAAAAAAATCATCAAAATGCAAAATCTGTTATATCCATTCACATACATAACAAAATCATATATGGCCACAATATACCCACAGAAAGATGGAAACAACCTTTTGGGTAAGTTCAGCAAGATGCAAAGAAATATCCTTTTAATATTTATAACAATAAACAA
Organism: Rhamphochromis longiceps; assembly: GCF_057381845.1. NCBI lineage: Eukaryota > Metazoa > Chordata > Actinopteri > Cichliformes > Cichlidae > Rhamphochromis > Rhamphochromis longiceps. Next base: position 21,416,260 of record NC_140561.1, read on the forward strand.
TATGTTTTAAAAAAAGCAACTTGTACCTTTTTTGCAAATGTTAAATACTTTCATGACTACATAATACACGCAAACATGTCATTTATTTTTCCGGTAGGAATTCTTTAAAAACATTTTCTTTTCCTTTCTTTTCTAAAGATGAATTAAATATCTTGAATTCTGAAAAGAGTGGAATAAGCAGGTGTTTTGTGGCAGAGAGTCAGAGATTAGAAGCAGCTCGCTTCAAGTGCAAGCTTACCTTGTTGTTCCGCACTCAGCTCTTTCCCCTGCGAAGGAAAAAGACACACACACACACACACACACACACACACACACACACACACACACACACACACACACACACACACACACACACACACACACACACACGCACACACACACACACACACGCACGCACACACGAGGGAGATGTTATATACTGGTTTCTTTCTGGTACACATTATACAGACTCCAGTCAGTGTCCAGCCTCACTAAAGGGATTCATGACAAACAACATCGCCATTGAGGGCTGGGTGAATAAAATGGTGCTAACACCATTCACTGAAAAAGCTCCTGAGCAGTCGTAGCTAAAGCCTCAGGGGAACCAGAGGGCCCTAAAGGGTTACAGAGCAGAGAAATGAGGGTGGCAGCTGCAGTGTTTGTATGGTGGGTAGGGAGGGGTCCTTCAGTATTGAGACTGAACAATGTCTTTGCTGGCTCACTGAGCCTTTTGTTATAGGTTTTTAACCACACATGCGTATGCTTATCCTTGCATTCTGATAAACCTAAGAACAGGAGATATCATGTAAAGAATTATTTAAAAAGAGAAGGATAACAATGGCATCAATGAGAGCATTATTTATTTATTCTATATTTACTCTGACTAACAAAGGAAGAAAGAGTGAAGGCTAACTCATTGCTAGCAGGTCTTTGGAGCATTAAAGTGAGGAACCAACAGTTAGCCTGGTATGAAATCATTCCACTGAGTGATAGACCTCGCTACCTTTGAGCAACCTTGGAATTACAGAGCAAGCATTCCTCATTCAAGCATGAGCGAGAAACTCTAAATTGATTTTTGATTCCTCTGTGACATATCTATTCTAAAAAATAAAAAAAAAGTGACAAGAACAAATCATATTTTACAGAATAAGGAAATTGGTGAGTCTTTATCTGGAAAAGAAGGGCTGGCAGATGCCCCAGCACAATCTTGTCTAGTGCCAACACTTGACATTATGTTTTTATTAATACATGCAGCAAGATGTAAACGCCATGTGGCACTCACCGGTCTCATCTCGTTCCCCTCTGTCATGCTCCCACGCAAGCGCGCGTACACAAACATACACAAACATACACAAACGCGCAAGTCTTGGGTGTGAAGCAACGAGCTAATGAGCACGACTCGGCCCTGATTGATCACCTGAATAATTAAACATGGGTGGTACCTGGAGGCGCCATATGCTCTGCTCATACATTCTCTCAGCTGCGACACCACGGACATTGAATGATAATGTGATTGTTTATGGGTATAAGAGTGTGCAGATGATTGCTTGCCACATGACTTGAATGTAATCACAGGAACAATCTCAGGTCCTGAAAATATAATAAATGCTTAAATAATGAATATAACCTGAATATAAGTGTGAAAATCTATGCATGGACGACTCAAGGCCTCAGCTGGCTGCACCTTGTGTCCTTTCCTATTAGTTGAACCCCTGGTGCAGGAGCAGCTGCAGATATGGGCCTCAGTTTGGTCCTGCTGATTGATTGGGCATAAACTGTTCACAGCCGAGGTGACAAGGGGACCCTTGGGGAAGAGGGGGAGCCAAGAAAACCTCTCTCTTGCAGCCTGGAAATAGAAACCCCCCCTGCGGCTACACCATACAGAGACTAACTGGATAATATTTTAACCACTGGAGATAAATAGAAGGTGGAATGAATACCTCAAAGTGGATATGGTCTGCTCTTTCGGGTGGTACTTTTCTATCTGAATATCAGCTCTTACTCCCTCTGCTATCTTTAAAAAAAAGTGTCTGGTGTCTTTGTGGACTCTGATACCTCGCTTCCTGATAGCTGCACCACTATAACCCCGAAATCAACAGTTTTCTGTGGGTCATTACTCAGCAAAACACTAGTTCATGCACATGCCATTACCAGACGCCAAAGAGAAATCAAGAGAAAGGGATTCTTACCTTCCCCCAGTGTCTGCTTCAGCAAGTCATGCTTGGCCTGCAGCTTAATGATGAGGTTACTACCATTCAGGTACTCTTTGAATTTCTAGATGGAGATGTGAAGAAACATTTCAGTACCATTGAAATCAGCTTAAATGCTTTTTCCTCTGCTCAGCTGATAACTGATGGCTTTATTTTGAAAAGGTGCTCAGAGGCCATGACTTTGGACCGAGAGATGAACTCACTGAAAAGTAGAACATTTCTGTCTCCTGCTGATTCGCTCTCCTCTTGGCTATATTGAGCTTGCTCATGTACGTCTCAGAGGCCACAGATTTGATGGATTCAGTGGAACGGCTGTGTTGAAAGGCATCTGACACGTCAAAGTCCTCCACTGTCAGCATGTCCTGCAGTGTTTGCATGGTGGCATCCAAAGTCTTCCTCACCTGGAGAGATAGCAGGGTCACCCATAAAGCATTACATCGTAACCTGTGCTGCCCATGTATTTTGTTTTGCATCAGAATATGAGTTGAGAGCAGGCTACAGGTCAAGCATACATCAGGCCTAGTCATGAAAATGAGGAGTGTCTGGCACAGATACAAACTGTTCATGAAATTATTGAGAGAGGCTTTTTGTTTAGAATTGAGATTGATAAAGCCCATTTCCCCTAATGGAATTCATTATCTTCCAGAACACAATTCACTGGGAGACAGGGAAGAAACAGAGCTGTTGGCGCTTGCAATTTAAACAGTCCCTGGTTATTATCGCTTCCATTTCCACCTTTCTGTCGGCGTTTCTTAATGAGAAAGGTCTCTTTTCATCTTTTCATCATATATAACTTCATAGAAAACACAACATTGGCAGTGTGACAATCTAAATATATTCCCAGCCCCTGCAGAGAGAGGGGTCATCGGAGAGTAATTGCAATGAGAACAGATGGTGATGTGGCCATCCTGCTCCGATGGTATGATGGCCTTGGGGAAAATGAGAGAGGGCTTTTTGTTTAAGAGGGGGAGGAGAGGGCTACTGGTGCTGGACAGACACAGCTCATAGGCCCTCACCTCCTCATTTTCAATTTTTAGTGTTGCTAAGCGAGACTGCAGTTGATGGTAGCGCATCAGAAGTTCGGTCTGAACCGGCTGCTGGGCGCTCACTTGGCACACCTGAGGGTGGAGAAAAAACAGGTTAGAAAGGAATAAAAATAATAATAATTAAACTGCAATATTTTCTAGCATCTCACCTCATCTCCCATGTGTGGCAGGTATTCAAAGCGCATTGGAGGACAGAACACCTGGTTATGCATATCCATGATCTTGTGCTTGTCACTGCGGGAGTCCAAGTTGTCCACTGCATTCTCCAGGATGTCCAGTCCCTCGTGGCGTGATGTCTCCAAGTTGTACTCCGCAGACAAATAGGTCCTTAGGGTGCGTGCCAAGCTAGCATGGTAGCCCAAGTCACAGCACTGCAGAGACACAATACTAGATTAATAACTTAGAAATAAACTGTAGTTGTTAGCAAAATGGTAAAAACAAAAAATTAGTGGAAAAAAGGAACCACTGCATGTGGTCTGTAACTACAACTGAGTTTTCACAGTAATGCTAAGTGAAAAGTTCCCGTCTGAAATTGGATGTAGTTAAAAGTCTGCTAACAATCACAGGCAACAGCAATGCCATGATATACTGACCATGATATACTATTTAATTGTGCTATAAATTAATACGCCAATATATGTGAAAGAATAAGAATGTAAAAGTGAAACATTCAAGTCTAATTATATTCAGTATTTTTTCAGTTATTTATTTAATGGACTAAATTCCAAATTATAACCTGATACAATAAAAAAAAAAAGTACAGTTCATAGAATTACAGCAGCTAGCACAGTAGGACATCAGGGATAATTAAAGAGCCTTATCACACAGAGCTGTAAGAAGTAACCTAATTAAGAAGAGAATAGTAGAGCAGAGGTTTAGAGGGAGCTTGAGGCAACTGACAGCTCTGTAAATCACTAAGTAGACGCTCTTTAGCACTCTTTAGTACTGAGGAAGTAGTCTCTTCAGTTTGTGTGCTTCATTGCACCACTCAGTCAAACTGGCTCAGTAGACCAAACACTCGAGGGAGTGAATTAGCTTCTTTTTAACTAAGCAAACAGAGTGAGAACACATTCACTCATATCCTTACATCCATATAAAATCTAAATGCTACAAGTACTATTAACTCCCAGTTGCACCGCACTATAATCATAGGAAGAGTACAAAGTTTCTTATGTGGTGGGCTGTGACTCTCATATGACAAACTAAGCCTTTTTTCCTCTCACTTGATTGCAGCAGACAAACCAGTGGAGCTCATGATCCCACTCCTTTTAGCCCAGCAGGATTAAGGATGACATGGACTTTTCATTTTCTAGACACTGAGTACGCAAGAGCTGCCCAGCAAAAAGGCAGCCACAGCCACAAATCGGGTTCCCAGCATGCCAAAGTACCACCATTGAGCTGCATATAGCCCAACAAAGGTTAAGCCACAAGTCATGTGTGTAATATTACAGAAATGCCACTGAAATCATGTCTTATCACAACCGTCCAGGAAAATGTGCATCCATCACCGTGGCTAATGTAGCTCCGTATGGTGAGCTGGCCTCAGGCAAAAATGTAACAAACAGGCCAGGAGCTCAGAGACACGAGGAAAACACAATGTGACCTTCAGATTTAGAATTTATATATTATATATTTATTTTTCATATATTTCAAATGTTGTTGGTCAAAAATGGTGATTAAAAGCTTCTTCATCTGCTTTCTGAGCCATAATGGGTAGCAGGTCACCCGAGGTTGAGAGGCTTGTGCCAGCCACATTAATTGTATTCATGCCTGCATAAACAGAGCCTCTGCTTTCACCAGCTGACTTTCACTGACTTCCAACCAACAGTGGTTTGTTAAACAAAGTCATCCTTTTAAATAAAGATAGTGAGACTGTCCAGCAAGGGTTTTGATTAACAATGTGAATAACTTTTAGCTTGAATTGTCAAAAACAACCACAGAAATCACATTTCGCATACTGCAGATGAGGAGAGATGGGTTTTTTATCAGTGAAAATTAAGTTTTCATTTGTAATAAGTAAAGTGCAGCTGCTTAAGCTTCAGAAAGCCTGTGTTCTACATTATGATTCATGAAAGAAAAGCCCACAGATACCAGAAGAAAATGTGCCTCTGTGTGTATGTGTCTTTGTCCTGGGCCATGTTTTTTTTCCTGGGCGACAGTTAGAGGCAGACAGTTACAAGGACATGCTGTGCTTGTCCCAGCAAAGCTCCCAAAAGCAGCATCAACAAAAACAAATGAACCACAAAAAGACTGAGGAAGAGGAGAGCAAGCAGACTGAGCAGAAATAATTCTGTCAACACTGATGGAGCCCATTGAAATCATCAGTCAAAAATGTCCTTCTGCGCTGAAGTACAGAACATTGCTAAACTAGATTTAATGTCAACAGTTAGTCAGTAGCATATCAGTGTTAGGTTTGTTATTAATAATCCCCCCCCCCCCCCAAAAAAAGGTGCTAAGTAGACTTTACTCGGGCCAACAGAGCAGCTTGAAAACAAGCAGCTTACAAGCTAAGAGCGAATGAGACACGCGAACAGATGGAGAGAAAAGTGACAGTGCTACGGTGTTAAATCGACATCAGAAATCCCAGCTGACAGAGGTAAACAAACACATGTGCTTAGTGCATACTTACATCAATCATATCAGAGACGTCATGGATGTAATATTTTGCAACCACAGCATTTGTTGCTGCCAGGTTCAACAAATAGTCATTCCGAGCTTTTGTGCATTTCAGCTTATTCTCTGAATACTTGGCCTGCCTCTGGGGAGATAAGAGGAGAGAGCAGACAAAGGGGAAAAAACACATCAGTGCTGTAGGGAGGATCATGAGACAGGTAGAGATGGAAGAGAAAGTTTGGAGAAACAGGCTCTAGAGAAGCTAATAATAATAATATGTATTAAGTGGCACAGCCAGGCTCACACCTAGTTATTATGGCTGTGTGCTGCAGCCAGTTTGCCTAGCTCTGCATCAAGACCAAAAAACAGCAAAAACCCGGGGCTGGAAATTTAGGCCAATGTGAAAGTAGCTTAAATGGACCTTTAGGGGTTGTTACAAAAGTGAGTCCCTCTGCACAGACTAATGTTAAAATAACAACATTTATGATACAAACAATCATATTTACATCCTGATACAAAATTATAGATTTCTTTTTTTGAAATTCACCTTTTGTAATGGTTTTAAGTCTATGGATACATATTGCTAACCAAGCATGCTAGCATTAACTAATAGCTTTACACTCCAAACATTTTCTGGCCACCACAAAAAAAAAGGTATGGCTATGTAAGACTAAGGCAAAGGCTTCACAAAAAACTAAACAAAAAACTAAAGGGTGATGCTACAATGATTGCATAAATTTTATAAATCTTATAGAATCTCTAATATACAGTTTATTGTTATTATTGCGAAACAATACTACTCATTTCTACCTCAACAAAGCACCAGTTATGATATTATTAAACCATTTCTCTATAAAAACAGACATTTTAAGATGTTAGGTATGAATATTTGTTTATATAATTGATAGCCACAAATACACGTGTTGCTTCTACCTGTTTACCATGTATACATCAAACAAACCAAACAGGTATTTTCAAATTTAGCTGACATGGTTTGCCTTTCTGTCGGCCTGTATTCCAGTGAAAATTTAAATAAATACCTGCAGTTGCACTCAGCACTTAAATAGGAGGAAAAGAAATGACACATTGACATAATGTTCTGAAAACAGTGTTTTGTGTTTTTTCTGTTACATTATGCCGAAAATGCTGCAAAAACTTGTCTCACACCAGTAAACCAGTGATTCAGGCTCAACCCAGAAAACCACTGCTGCTGTTTGAAATGCAACAAAAGATTCACAAATATATTCTTTTTTTGTACTTTGCAGGGGCATTTTAGTTCTGATTTCACTAAGCCACTGTGATGCAAATTTTAGCAGGAAAAGACTTTGCATTCCTTCGTCTTCCTCTTCCAAGTGTTTGCCGGTAGAATAATGAGACAAAAGTGTGGAAACCATTCACAGGAAAAAAACATAAATTCACCGCCACGTTGTGTTATAAATAGTCTGTGGCTTCCAAGCTAAGCAGCATCTCTGAGGATACCAGCCTGAGGATGGAGAAACACTGCCGTACTGACAGCCTTTTGATTTTCTGCACCTCAGAGATGATGGAAATTTCATTTGCATGAAGAAATCTGAGACGAAGATGCAGAATAAAAAATGCATAGGGGTATCTAAAGTTCAGCATGCTCCGGAGAGCCCAACATGGAGTGGAGAAGACTTTTCACAAGCTAGAAATCTGAATAAGATGGAAAGGGAGTGGGGTTATTGGCCGAAAGTACTCATCTGGCTGCAGACCTACAGTATGCTCCTGAGACTTTCTGTCTAGCTGCTGGTCTACTCATCTCTCGATATTTCCAAGTACACCTGACAAAGAAAGCTGGCTTACCATTAACTGCTTAAAGGTTTTTCCTAACCTAAATGTAAAACTGATGATTCAGGATTTAACAGCACAAACAGATCTGAATTTATGTAAACATATATATATATATATACCTTCTCCTTCATCTTCTCGATTTTCCTGACGGAGCTGCGTCTCGGCTGGCGGTCTTCATGCCGGAGGAGGTTGACGTTGAGATCTCCCGACTTGCTGAACTGTTTCTCTTCCTGCTTCTCAGCGTCTTTCAGCTTGCTCTCTGCACTGATGCTCTCAGTGTGGTACATGTGATATGTTTTCATCACCTGCAAGAAGAGTATAACAGATGATTTTATGTGGCTGAACATCACAGCCTTTTACAGTATTAGTTACGAGCTAAACGTACAGAGGTTTGTGGGTAACAAATACCTGACGATACTTTGGTTTTATGTTCCAGAGTACCCTGTATTTTCCTCTTGCAGCTGTTTTTTAAATTCACAGTGTAAACATTATTTATTACTGAGATCTGCACCACTCTCAATATTACTTTTTACTCTTCTTGAACCTCATTTTTGCTGTTTATTTTCTTCGTTTTTTGCATTCACAGTATAAGACCTTCACCATGTGCTTGTGGCACTTTTACATTAACAATGCTTTTTTTTTTTTTTTAAATTGTATTCTGTACTATTTTTATTCTTTATCATGTTCCTGTAACACAGTAATTTCCCTTGTGAGATCAATAAATCTTATCAGTGAAGGGCGGGTACACTGTGGACGGCTAACTGATCTATCGCAGGGTTAACAGAAAGAGAATGACAAACATCCACACGCACATTTACACTTATGGCCAATTTCAAATTGCTAATTAAACCTAACCTGTCTTTGGACTGTGGGAGGGTGCTGGGGTACTCAGACAGAAGCACAGGGAGAACATGCTGAGCTGTCCAGTGGATTCAAACTCTGGACCTTGTTGCTGAGAGGCAACAGTGCTGGCTACTGGTGCCATGTTATTAAACAGAGCAAATAACTCTCAGTATGAGCTATTTACCATTTAACATTAATTAATGATACAGTATTAAAATGTTAATTAACACCCTAGATAAAATAATACAGCGTGAGTAGTAATAGTATGTATTCATCTGTATTTTTAATCACATGGTAAATGGACTGGTATTTATATAGTACTTTCTGCTCCATCTGTGCCTAAGTACTTTTACCGAATTTTCACACTCACACGGATGAATCAGGGCAAACTTGGGGTTCAGCACCTTACTTCAACGCACAGTTTGGGGGAGTCAGTAAAGAAAATCTTCACTGTCTCTTTACAAAATCTGGTCTGATTTGAGCCTTTTCGTGGTGGCCAGGAGGATCAGTTTGGGTCATCAGTACAGAAGTAACACAGATGTTACTACATGTGGAATATTTTAAGTGGATCCAGAGCCCCAAAGTTGTCTGTGGTTTAGACTTGGCTGTCAAATCTCCAACTTGCCCCCTCTTCCCCTCCTCCCCTCCTCGCTGTAGCTTTCCTGGCCTGTTTCCTACAGTAATTCCTCATTACCTCATCCTTCTACATTTTCAACTCTTTGGAGAAGCAGAATTACATTTTATTCTGTCTTCCCTGGAATTAGTGTATCTCTTCACTTTGATCTCTACTTAGACACTTAAACTTTTACACCCCTCTCCCCTTGTTCAGCATGATGGGGATACGACCGCAGTGGCAGAAAACCCTCATTAGACAACGCAGGAGCACCGCTTGTCCCTCTTAACTCAACACAGATGCTTGCTGAGAGTCTCTCGGAGGCCAATTCCTAATTCTCTCCAAGCTTCAGCTGTGCCTACAGGAGGTGTGTGCATTGTTGAGTCGTCTGACAACAACCTAGGGCTACTTAGCTTCAGAACCTCAGAGTCTCTGAGCTGGTGAAAGACACAGTCAGAGGATGACTGGAGTTTTTCATAATGAATGCAAGGCAAACCTCTGCAATGCCCAAATATTAACATCCACAATGATGTGAAAGACTGAGAAAATGAGGTGGTTCATTATGGGATGTGCAGTGTGTCTTTGAAGACACTGCTTCAGCTGCATTTTAACATAGGTTTTGTCAAATACATAATGGCACAGTGCAATATGTCTTCTGCTGTTATTCATCTGTAGTTGTTATCTAATTTAAAGACCTGGTTTTCCCCCTATGTCTATATGTTAAAACATAGAATGGGCAAGCATACTTTCTTATAAATAGAGGAATGAAAACTAGATCCAAACCATCACCTGTGACAGAACCTCAGAACCACTGTTGTTATATTGTCAGCAACAGAATAACTGTGTGAAACTAAGGAGCAGACATCAGGCACAAGGATCAGAAAGATAAGATACACTATAGCTCTATTTATCCCCTTGGGGATATTAAGCTCGTATACCAGGAAATTAACACAGGTACAAGCAAACAAAAGTAAATTTTACAGGGCCGAGCTGCTGAAAGCAATATCAGGAAGTGCACGACTCTTTAGGACAATCAGGCCCTTTTCAACATTTTTTATTTTAGGGTTTGTTTTAATGATAAATTGCAGACAACAGGATCTTCGAGTGCTTTTTTTTACTCCCATTTCAGCATCGCACTATATTTGAAAAACAATATTTTGAACAACAGCTTCAGCCCACAGTCATACCTCTCCTCCCCTTACCTCTCACCAAGCTGCCAGAGATCCAAATGGGATTTCACAGTTTTGTTTTAGCAAAATTCGTTTTGTTGGCAACCAGCAAAAGTGTTGGAAAATACCACGAGGTAACCACCATGTGGCAACGCTATTGATTTAGCTATTTTGAACAATGAAGTAACAAAGGTCTAGTCTAAAATAGAACAAAATACTGCTGCCTGTGGATCATCAAGATGGGAAAGAGACTGCTCTGTCAGTCTTGTAACCTTTAAACTGCCTTGAAAGTGTTTGCTACAGGTTGTGGTGATAAGGAGAAACCATTTCTAACACACCACTTTTCAGCTCTGAAATAAAATTGTTCTTTTAAATAAATGGTGGCAATGCAGAATGAAAACATAGACTGTATACAATGATGGTCATGGGCTTCAAGTCCAAAAAGTGAAGCCAGTAAGAAAATGACTTTAATCTGAATCTTTTTTTAATGGCTAGCACGTCCATGATGAGAATCTCCTGTTCCACCACCTCTCAAGGGTGCTCTGTTAATTGAAATCATGTGACCGTCGAAGCCTTTTGAGTACAGTGAACTCTTTGCCATGTTCAAGAAACTAGTTTGAGATGATTTGAGCTTCGTGACATGGAAACATTTATCAGAAGATCAGTACACTGTAGCCATAAAGGGATGGACACCGCATTAATACTCAGGTTGCCTTTGCTATTTAAACGATGCTCAGTTGGGCCCAAAGTGTGTAAACTGTTACTGTTGTCTTCCTTTTATCTCAAAGCACTCTAACCATTCTCCTTTGGCATATATACCAATTCTCTTTAAAACTTGTAAACTTTAGAGTTGGCTGCATGGGAAAAACCATCTGGCACCAACAACCATGACACGTTCAAAGGAATTTAAATCACCTTTCTTCCCCATTCTGATGCTCAGTTTTAACTTCAGCAGGTTGTCTCAACCACGTCTACATGTACACATGTCTACATGTCTAAATGCGCGGAGTTGCTGCCATGCGATTGGCTGATTAGATAATTGCGATAACGAGTAATTGACCTATCAAAGGTAATACCAAAATAAAAAAGATTCATACCACCAACAAACATTTTCCTGTTGAGTTTCTGTACTTAGTCACTAGCCTCATAAATTAATTTCAGCGATTTCTAAACTATGGTCCCATGTTGTTCCTAGAGTATTTAAAAGTAGAATGGGAGGGAGAGCCTTCAGTTTTCAGGCCCCACTTCTGTGGAACCAGCTTCCAGTTTGGATTCAGGAGACAGACACTATCTCTACTTTCAAGATTAGGCTTAAAACTTTCCTTTTTGCTAAAGCATATAGTTAGGGCTGGACCAGGTGACCCTGAATCCTCCCTTAGTTATGCTGCAATAGACATAGGCTGCCGGGGGATTCCCATGATGCATTGAGTTTTTCCTTTCCAGTCACCTTTCTCACTCACTATGTATTAACAGACCTCTCTGCATTGAATCATATCTGTTATTAACCTCTGTCTCTCTTCCACAGCATGTCTTTTATCCTGTCTTCCTTCTCTCACCCCAACCGGTCGCAGCAGATGGCCCCACCCCTCCCTGAGCCTGGTTCTGCCGGAGGTTTCTTCCTGTTAAAAGGGAGTTTTTCCTTCCCACTGTCGCCAAAGTGCTTGCTCATAGGGGGTCATATGATTGTTGGGTTTTTCTCTGTATCTATGAAGCGCCTTGAGGCGACTTTTGTTGTGATTTGGCGCTATATAAATAAAATTGAATTGAATTTACAGTAAATTCAATGATAAATCAGTGTTTTTGACTTCTTAGTGGGATTCACAAAGCTAAAAATATTTAAATTAAAGGTTTTAAAATGGGGAGCTCATAGCTCGACTTATTACAAACAATAATAACAGGATAATGCCTAATAAGCAGAGAATGAGAAAAAAAAACAATGTAATTAAAAGAAAACTTGACCTATAGCAGAAAGAGAGAACAGCCTTTGAGAAAATTATTATTATTTTGCTCAAAAAAATGTGCCAAAGTATGACTTTTGAGACATATTTGTGTTGCTCCAGCATTTCATTTATTTACCACCTAAGCTGTGAAATTTCACACAACTCCCACAACCTCTCTCTCGTATGTAGAAAGAATGAGGCTATACGTCAGCATCCGAGTTCTTAGCTTTCAGCCAGACTGTAGCTGAGGCCAAGTGCAGCATGAGAAGACGGATCATCTGAGTCTTATTATGCAGCCAGAAAGAGTGAGTGGGTAAAACAAATACATAGTAAAACATCTGCCACAGTGAACCTGAAGTGCACTGACACTTCGAACCAAACTGTAAATGTCTGGGAGGCAATTGCTTTTGAAAAGGGAGAATCATTTTATTTATTCAGACACAGATGACCACTTGTGCAGAAAATAGTAGTTTTGGTCTGTTTTTTAAAACATTTGACCAACAACACGGTCCTTCTGAAATTTGCATGCATGTAATTTATACATATGAACTTGTCATTACCTCACATGCGAACCCGAACACTGTGTGCTGTGTCCAAATCTACAGATAGCTTAAATAATGATGGTCGCCAGCACTGCCTTTGGGGTTTTGACTTTCATCACACTGCACATATGAATAAGTCATTTAAGGCAGCTCTGCCATCTCTTCTGTTTCACCTCAGGGTGCAGAAGAAGCTGAAGTTGCTTGGTGCTAGTCCAGTTTGGTGGACTGAATCCCTCAATAAGCGCTCAAATTAGACTAACAGCGCAGCACCAGTACCATTTGTTGCTATCCCAGACATACGTTAATCTATCAACACGGTCTCTTGCAGAAAATCCTGCCATAAGCAAAGCAGTTCGTAAGCTATTGCTAATGACTGTACAGTGAAGACAGTACAACTGCAAATGGTTGGAGAAATATTGCAGAGGAAAGTTATGATAAATCTGCCAATACACTGCAGTTAATTAGAAACATTAATCATAATATATGTAAAATGATATAGCCCATGTCTTTTATTGTTACAGCAATGCGGCATGCGTGACACCCAGGCTTTGTAGACATGCTGTTTAATTAATATCGAGATCTTATTATACTGAACTGATTTCTGACAATCAAAGTTCTCTAGAGTTGACATTTCATAGCTGAAATGAAATATTAATAATATTGGACCTTTTGAGGACAAAACTTTCAAACTATAGTTACAATTCATATCACAAAGCATCCATCAATATGACATTTCACCATTAACCTGTTTTAAATTAAAACATATGGGAAGCAGATGCAGGATATGAGAAAGCTGCTTGGTATGAAGTTAAAATGTGGTTGAACAGAAGCGAAGGGTAAAAAAAAGGGGAAAAAAAACAGCTTTTCGAGAAAAATGGGGTAAACAACGGGCTACGGTCAAAATGAAGCAAAATGAGTGTTTCTACAAAGACAAAAATAAATAAATAAATAAGAGGCGCACTGTACCAGCAGAGAAACTGCTCATTAGAATTGCTGCATATATACAAAGTGTTGGTATCAAGCACAACAAAGCAACTGAGCTAGAATAGGTGACCCTAAACTTAATGAGCACCTCTACTCTCTGACAGATTTATGCAAACACATTTCATTAAAATGGCACACTTATGTGTCAGCAGGCAATTATTTCACAGCTCTTCACAGATGCAGTCAGTGATGTGAACCCTGAAATCAACCAGATATGTTAGTAATTTGAGCCCTGAAACGGTAAACCTTGGGGAAAAATGAAATTTTCTTTTTCTTCATTCATACCTACCACAAACGTTAATCTTGAATATTCAAACAAGTATATACAGTAAACAGAGTGCAATGAACACTCAGGGAAGACACTGACATTGACCATTTAACAATACAAGAAAAGATAAACAAAGCTTATAAGAACATAAACTGGTTTCTTTTGATTCAGTACAACTCTAAAAGTTTCATTGATCCTGTCCAAGGCTAAAGGCAGTCCCATAATAAGGAGTGCAAAAAACTGAATCCATAAATCTGAAGGGAGAAAGGCAATTTCTCTTTTTAATAAGGAAGACAGAATGAAAGATAAAGGCTGCAAGGTCACTATAACCCTTCCATGATCACTAAAAGGAACCAATATGTTTTCAGGAACACACAAAGAAAGTAAAGACCGAAAGATGAGATCCATGCACGTGTTAATAAGAGTTTCTACTATGGTGCAGCAAAGGGAATAGAGACGAGCCATGACTGAAAGCTATTTAACTCAAAGGAATACAGAAGAACATGAAAAAACATCAGGAAGACAGGGAGGAGAAAGAACTTTGGGAGAGCTCAGTGAAGAGATGAGGTGTGAGAGATCGATCTGCAGGAGACAGTCTATTACTTACAGTGTAGAGTTCATTCGTCACCTTCACAAGCTCCTCGTGCATCTGGATACCAATGTCCTTGCTCTGAAAACGGCAAGAAGACAGAACAGGGGTAAGAAAACAAATACTGTCTGAGCAATCAGCAGTGACCCGATGTTTCAAACTCCAGTTGTTATGCTGGCGCTGTGACTTTGGTGAGTCACAGAGAAACAACTCAAGAAATATTAGATGGATGACCACAAAGACTGGTGCAGAGGGTGTCTTTTCTCATTGAACCCCGCATACAAGTGAGAATTGGCACAACTGCAAAAAAATATATTTCAAAATGTGCAAGCAGCGGAGTGTTTTGGAATGGGTAATTGTACTTATTACAAACAAATTTTGAGAATACAGTAACATATAAGCATTTCCACCTTTCTAGGACACCCACAACCTCTGTTGTCAGTCAACAGTGACCAAATGTAACTGCAGGAAATGCAATACTCTAATTTCCTGCAGTTAATGCACACTACACTACATATTCAGATCAATTCTATGTCCTCAACAATGCAACAGCTTGTAAAATATCTCAGTTAATTCTTCTTACAGCTTTTAATACTCTTACAACTTCAATTGACAGAACAGAACATGCCTTTTAATAGAAGGAGAAATAAATAACAGTCGATGCATTGACACCTGTTTGTGTGGTGGGGGAACAAGACTTAATATGAAGACTCTGAGGTGAGAATACAACAACAGGATATCTCAGTTTGATGGTCTCACACATTCAAAAACAGAGGCAACACCTTCCTAGCCTAACAAAGTGACGTGAAAGTGTTATGTCTGAAAAAGAATGACACAGATAAACATCAGTACAACCCGAAATATAAAACTGTTTAAACTTCCTGATAATTTTACTTCAATTGGCTTTTCATTATAATAACTCTTGTTGTCCTTTTATGTCACAAAACCCGGAGTTCTATTTTCAAAGATTGTGCTTTTTCGGGTTGCATAGGTATTTTTTTAGTTGACATTCAGGGTAGGTGTTGAATGAAAACGTAGATTTTCTTAGCCTAGAACCAGTTTTGTTCTCAATCCATTCATTTTGTTAACCCTTACCCAGTCAGGGTCACAGGGGTCTGGAGTGTATACCACTGGTAATAGCATGAGAAGCAGTGAGAAAGATCCTCATGCCCAGTTCCACGCCTACTGCCATTATATGCCGAACAATCGTGTCTTTGGACTATGGGATCAGAGCTACAAACCACAGGAAGAACAAGCAACAACATATTGAAAGGCTGAAGACAACTAGGTGTTTCAAACTAAGAACATTCTTGCTATGAGATAACTCACTGCACCACCGCCGGCAGAATTTGTGGGCATTTTGAGTAAGGAAGCTAAAACTCAGTAACCCATGATTCAAACAGGAACGATCACTACATGGATGTTTTAATGTCTCTAGAATAAACAGCCAAAATGAAATATGTTACCTGACCATCAAATCAAATTCAGCTACTTGTGAATTATAACAGAGGTTTTAGGGCTAAGCTCTGAGAAGTAAACTAAGCTTGAAGTTGCTGAAGGCTGAATCCTACTGTCAAAATGGAGTGGTGAAAAACAAGAGGTACATGAAGTCCCAAGGTTCCTCAGTAGAGCTGGTGTGCAAACGAGACCCAAAACAGTTCCCAGAACCTTTAAGCTGTGATACTGTGTTGTTTGACACTTGTTTTGTGTGTTGCCTGGAAGGTGTCACCTTAGCCATTAACACTGGGAACATTTCAGCTAAAAACTGCAACACAATAACATACTAATAAGCAAACATGATGTTATGATGATGATTGCTAATGAACAAAACAAGTGGTTTGCCAAATACGGCAATGACTTTGAGCAGAAAAGATTATGCATCTCCTCATGTGCACAACTTTTCTTAGACACATTTTTTAACAGTGAAAACAGCTGACTCATTTTTCTCTGGTGTATGGAAGATAATGACTCAGCAACAGTCATTTCATATTTGAACAAAGCAGATCAATAACGGATGTATTTTGCTATAATGAAACCTTGCTGCACCAATGACAAAGCATAGCTGAACGCAAAAACACACAAACACACACAGTATTTTCATCACTTCAGACAGCAAGACACTGACTTACTTTCATTGTCTTATGGGGACCTGCTCCTGCCCTTCTCTTCTGGAGACTTACTGTTACCCTTGGCATAATTACTGCTTGCTTAACTCTAAGCCTGAATCTAGACATAACTTTAACACATTTTGTTTGCCGGAGTTTATTTTTAGCTTATTTTCATACTGGGACCCCACAATATGCAATGTCCCCACAACATAGGTAAAAGAAGTACAAACACTCAACTTGAACCACATCCACCCACAGATCAGAGGCGTTCATTGATATATGAAAGGTAACCTTTTTTTGTCCACACCCTGGTCTGCTATGGTAACTGTGCTTGAAAAAACTTGCAACCCATGAGTCACAAACTAACCTAATTATAATTATAAAAGAATCTCAAAAGAAAATGTTTCTGTAACAGAAACTTGATTATAAAGTACGCTCAGAAGAGGAAAATAAACACAGCCTTGGTAATAAAGAAGGGATTTGATGTTGCAGCTTTGTTTTTATCTGGATCACAAGCAATAAGTTCTTCTCAAACAATCATTGAACTGAATGTAATGAACTGGATACACCCTGAGAGGGCTCCAGCAGCTGGTGAACGGCATCTGTATGCATCAGTGGCTCTGAGGTGAGACAGACTGCAGCGTGTACTGCAGAGGCTTGGGGGATGAGGAAGGTTTCATTGAGTGAGTAAAAACTGTGATGCAATACACTGTAAGAGCTGTGGCGCTTACAGAGCCCTTTATAGTGAATGTACATTTTTAAAATCTTCCCTCAATAAAAGGCACGAAAAAAGAAGATTATTAATGTATTCTGTTTGAAATTAAAAGTGATGTAGAACAGAGAAGACAACAGGAAAATATCGCACTCTGTACATTCATACTTGCCACACCTTTTGTAATTATATTACCACTGACTATTAGCACATTCATCAGAACACACCCTTCTAACTCTGATCAGCCCATCAACAGTAGCATAACAAACTAATATTCATATAATATCAGAGATATTACCTGTAACAAAATTCCTATTTTATTTACTACTTGAAAAACTATTTGTAAAGTTTTTACAGATTACATTTTGTCTTTGTTTGCCCCGTCTCACATTTAACCAAAGCTCATTTATTTTAGTATAAACATTCATGATTTTCTGCAGAAAACACACACACACACACACACACACACACACACACACACACACACACACACACACACACACACACACACACACACATACACACACACACACACACACACACACACACACACACACACAGAGCATCAGAATCAAACCTCATAAGCAGAGTTAAGTTCACTACAGGAAAGCCTGCAAGGTGAAAACAACCTTCTGGTGTTTGGATAGGGCCTCAGTCATTTCTAAAATGTGCTGACAGAGAGCCAGGTGTTGCTCACACTAGTACGAGCTGTAGATTCTTAGACCAGGGAGTCTCTGCTTGTCCCCCAAGCTGCTTTTACTGCTCCGTAGGCCGTGCAAAACCTAGACATCTTACGAACTCCATGTGCACTTAATGCACTCAATCAGCAAAATGAAAGCTTAAAGGCAGAGCAGAGGTTTGGCTGCATATTGAAATCTTTTCATTGGTAACAAAGTAGGAAAAAAAGGAAGGAGATTGATGGTCTTACCTTTTTGAACAGGCGAATTACATCCTCGCTGATCTGGGCCAGGCGGACAATAACATTGTTGGTGTAGATGTCACTGAGGGTGGCATGGTCACGGCTCTCACGCCTCGTCTGGTTCAGCAACAGATACCAGCAGTTTACGGATGACAGCAAGTGCTGATCTTTCCTGGGACAATAAGAGACATAGAGGACTGTTAAAGAGCTTTTCAGAACAGAATCAGGTCTCACACAGGTGGTAACTATAAACTAAAAAAAAAAAGTTTTGCTTCAAATGTTCAGATTTATTTAGTAAAATTATAGTTTAGACACACTAAGAACAGACACTTGTACCTAAAGCTATCCACAACTCAGAGCTAGCTATGGCTTATAATAAACTATTAAGTTCAATATAGACAACATGTTTATGGTTAGCTGGGGCCTCTCTGTGTAGAGTTTGCATGTTGTTGTGCAACTAAAACTGATGGGAATTTCACCAGCCAGATACAACAAAGTTTGGCTAAAGATTAACACAAAATTATTGTTAGGATAAAAAAATAATAATAATAAAGATTTTACCTAACTGAATGTGTTAATCCCTCTCACTATCACGTCCTTTTTGCTTTCCAAGACACTCCAAGCAATGCTATAGCTAGCAAGGCACCAAGTGGTTAAATTCATAATGCTCGTGACCATAGCGATCGAGAGAGTCACAGGCCCTGATTGCTGCATAATCAGTTTAAACTGTCTTGGCCTTGCTTTTAAACCAAGTCACATAGACACTGAACAACTGCACACACACACGCACAATCCCTTCAAACCCATACCCTTGTCTGGATTCAATCTGAGCATTAATCAATCAAGCAACCCTGAGGAAGAGACAAAGGGGGCGGGGAGGGGGGTAAGAGCATAGAAGGGAGAGAACCAGAGCACAGCAGAGGATTGGGTTTCACTGTTGAGGGGAAGAAAAAGACGAGCAGCACCAACATCAAAGACATCCCCTTCAGAGAGCTTCCATAATGCTAATCGCATCTAATGAAGCTGATATCTTGCTACTCCAGAGTTCCTCCACCATTATTTCTTTACTTAACTCTGCCTCTAAACACACTTACAAGAGGCTGACAGGATACAAACAGCAGCACATCATCTTCATAACATCCTTGTGGAGCAGAAAATAGGATAGCATTTGAAGTAAACTTGATCTGTCCATTTACTGTGCACCCTGCCTCTTCATGTTAAACTGAACATAGTGTATCCATGCCCGTTATCCAAAAGGTAGGTCAGTTCATTTAAAACCACAAAAACTGAGTAGTAAAGATCCGATATAAGCCAAGTGTTAATCAAACGTCACATTTCAGTCTTGATTGTGACAATTGAAAAGCAATAACACAATTATTCAGCAATTAACTAACTCTATTATAGTGATATGAACTCATTTGTAAGACTGTGTAAAGGACAAGTGGGACATAGCAAAACCCAACATTAGTAGGTCTAATAAAGACCATATTCTCTGTCATTCCTCTGGGATGACCTACTTTGACTGTCTCACCATCCCTCATTTTGTACCAGTTCTTCTTGACTGACCTATCTTCCCATAAGAGAAGCAGGTCCTTGGTGTATAATTGCTGTTTGTGGTTGAGAGGTTTAGGGAACAGGCACCTCTACTCACTGTTAATCCCTGAAAGTGGCCAGAGATGCTTCATCTCATCCCTAAGCACAACCAAGCTCCAATTTTAGTTCTTTTTATCCACCTCAGCTTTCCACCCAAGCCCCGAACACTTCCTACAGGCATAAATCCCAGGCCCGCCTATGATGATTTAAAGCGGTAGTGGACCTGTGGTCTATAAGTATGGTTACTTTTTCCTTTAATATCTGTTTAACTTGACTGGAGCACCAGATTCATGCCACACTGAAATAAATAGCAATTTGCAGTTTACTCAACAGACTTTAAGCACACAGCTTATAAAAAACAACAACCAAAAAGCTGTTTTCTCGCTGTATAAACTCTGCAGAATATTGATAGACCCATGTTTTCTCACAGTTTGAACCAAAACTTTCAAGTTGGATTAATCACTTCGTAAAATCATAAGACCTGTTAATTTTCAGTACAATTCTTGTGTAATCTGGCAGATTACTCCCAATTTGCCTTTCTTAAGAATGGCTTCTGCAGGGCCTCAACATTATTGAAGCACCTTGTCAGAAAACAGAACAAAAAGCAGCCAACATCCAAAGAAGAGCTTTGATTGCTTTTCAAGAACCCTGGAGAACTATTCCTGAAGACTACTTAAAGAAATTACAAGAAAACTGTCTAAGAGAGATCAAAATATCTAGCTGGTCGTACCAAATAGACTTTAAAGCTTGTCCCAATTCTTAAAACTCAGTTTTTTTGCTTTATGTAACATCACTGCACCCAGTTCCAATGTCCTTCATTCACTGAGTTTTTTAAAAAATGTAGAAGGATGTTTTTTGGTGTGTGAGTGCATGAAAATGGAAGGGCACAGATTTTTAATGTTGTGGCATAAAACCTTGGCAACAAGAAAAAGAAAGCGATAACGGACACAAGATCTCCTTGTTTTATCACTGGTGCCCTATTTTCACAGAAATTAGGAGCATAAGGTCAGTAATTAGGCCTGTGTGGGAGCAGAGCCTGTTAACTCTGTACTAAATGTAGCTCCTCCACTTTTTACAGTACTGAGACACAACCTTGTTCTGTACTGGTTCTACAGAGATATATCAGTCATAAAAGATATTCATTCCTCAATCTCTACGTTTTACCCACTTCTTGCCAATTTCCTGTAGAAGGATGAATATCAAGTGAGAACTTGCAGGTCAATTAATCTTGAAGGCTTCAAAAGGTTTGATTTTGAATGGCTTCATGCCATCTGTATTTATACAAGGAATATCATTAACATGCAGAAGAAGGCAAATGATGAGCCCTGACAGTCTCTAGAGAAACAAAGAGGAAGAGGAGGAGGAGGACGAGTGCAGCTTTCTGGCATCCTGTTATATTCGTCTCATTCAGCAAAGCCCTGTCTGCCTGTCTGCATAGTTTTAGACTCTGCTCCCCGTGTAATGCAGGTACATACACTGAGCATGATCTGTGAACAATTCAAAGAGAATGAAGAAGAAGATGAGACACAGTGTCAGTGAAAGTGAATGGAGAAACAAAAAAAGAGAGCGTGTTTGGAGAGTATAGCAATAATCCTCTGATTCAAGGATAAAATGATGGCAGGCTGTCTCCTTAATATACATACTCTCAACAAGTGAGTATTGTATAGAAGAGTGGCCGTGCTTTAGTCACGGTTGCTCTGAATGCCACCATCTAATCACCAAGAGCCTCTGATGTGTCTGAGCCAGGATTTCCAGAAGGAAGTGTGTATTTATCAAACCAGGACTCAGCTTTATAAAGGCCTTTAATCCGCTCCACACTGCTTGCCTGCTGCTTATCAATGAAACAGCCAAGGAAAAGAAGAAAGTGCCAAACAGCTTCAAAAGACAAGGGACACGTGGGCACATGCAGCTTGCTTTGCCATTTAAATTTTCTTTTGCCCCCATTTTCCAGCACAGCTTAAATATGCTACATCGCTGATTTGCACACCATTTACTTTGGGGTTTTTTTTTTCGAGGAGACACACTGCCAGCACTTGATAACGCACAGCTGTACAGACAGATGGGGCAAAGCAGGGCAGAGCATGGGGCAGTGCCTGCGAAGAGGACACGGGGCTTTGACAAGATCTGAAACGCAAACTGCAAAACAGCTACTCTATTGATCCGCACACCGTGATTTGCAAAAGCGTCACACCAACTGCTGTGCACTGACTACAAGAGATACAACTCAACCTTTTACTCTTTGAACCTCAGACCACCAGAGTAGCCATACTTATAAAAACCAATGGAACTAAAGTCATTGCTCTAGGCTGATGCTTGTCTGCCAAGCCTGCAAAGCACAATTAAAAAGGTCGTTGCATTCCTAAAATGAGACGAATCATAACCGAAGAGCATTATCATGTTTCGAGGCTTCTCAAAGAAAAGCTTGTTACGAGCACAGGCTGGATCAAAATGTGTAATGCTGAAACATGACAATATCCAGCTATACAGTTTCAAGTTGTGACATCTGAACCGTGACGTCCTTTGAATGAACAAAGGTCATTACTAAAAGGAAAGCCTGATATACACAAAGATCTCAATAAAGACATCAGACTTTTTTCCCCAGATTCCTCTCAAACCTAATGAGCATACACACAAACTTAGACGGCGCTATAACCCCAGCTTCATCTCCACAGCAAGGTTGTTATCCATATTAGTGCTGCATGATTTGCCATCCTATCTATATCACGGACATACAATATCAATCCATCCTAATTTGATGGGTTACTTTATAAAACCTGCTCATAATTTACTCGTAAACATCTGTCCCATAAATAAAATCAAGTCAGCTGTTGTCTCTAAGGATCCAATAAGCAGGGTTTTTCCTGGCTCGAAATAAAATAGGCGGTGACTCCGTACGGCACTAAGCATGATCACTTTGTACAGAAAAGGCATTAAAAGCGTTGCCCAATTTGACATCTATGCAGTTCTCTAGCATCTCGGAGTATTTCGTAAACAAAAATGCACATTGCACATGGTAAATAGAGTCCAAACACTTTAATAACAACACTGGAGGATGTGGGAGCACCCTGGTGTGAGAAAGAAAAGCACTTGCACCGTAACTGTAGCACAGAACACCTAAGTAACCTCTCAGTGTGTCTTTTCACTGAGGCAAATAGGGTAAAGCGCCAGAGCAAAATAATTCTCGGTTGGGTTGCTGCAGTGTAGCCTTAGCTGCAGTAGCTGTAAATCACAGTGGCATTCAGCTTGCTAATGAATCTGCACTGGAAGGGTTCAGCCAGCAGCTGTAGGCAGGGATCCAGGACATATGGAAGTCTGTCCTGGTCAGAATGACGCCATTTTACCGCTGTGTGGTGATGTCCACTAAGCTGCTTATGAAGCACCCCTTAGCAGTACAGCACAAGGTTTCCTGAGCATGGCTTCCTTTGCGATGAAAGATGGTCATCTAAGCGAGAGTGAAAACATTTTTTTTCCAAAAAAAAGTATAAGTGAAAGGCATAATGTACATTTCTGTGACTTTGATGTTGAATACTGCATAATTTGTGCCACCAAAGTGGGGTTTTTTTTGTCTTTTTTAAAGAAAAACACAAGTGCTCTTCTTGCCCATTTGGTGTTTTAGTGGCTCCTCATTAACTTAACTACACTAAAGTAGTAGGAAAGGCTGACTGAAGGGTGTGTCACGGCTGATTACCAGGATTTGTGGTTGCCCGCCTGCAGACTGGGAGTTCAAGGAAGAAGGTGCGGTAATGTTATAAACCTTTTTGTGTCATTATCAAAAGCTTATGAACTCACTTTGGTTGATGAATGGGACAGTTTGAATTTACTGTGGCCTGATGTGTTTCTGTCTAACACACACAAAAGTGTGTGTGGCCTGAGTGAACCTTACATCCTCCCCACCCACACTTCCTCCGTTAGTGGTTTGTGAGCGCATCAGTTCTTTCAGACAGAGTCCAGAGTATTCTCTAGCAGTTAGTCTAATAAGCTTTTAAAATGTCACGTCTGCTTAAATATCATTTTACTCTAGACCTGTTTATGTCTGTGCAGGAGATCTCTGCCCAGACACTGCACTGAAACACCTGTCGGCTCACCACAAGCAGAAAGCATAAGTAGACTGGATATCTCAGGATTATTCTTCTAACACTTGTCCATCACTGCATGGATCAGCTGTGGAGTCAAAAGGTTAAGCCACTATCTCGAACTAGCAGTGCTGGTTTTTGTGAGGCTGTCTTCAGAGTAACATACACCCATTCATACACTCATACAGCTCAATTATGCAGCCAAATCCTCATCTGCTTTAGAAACACTGTTCAATACTGCTAAAAAAAGAACGCACACACTACACGGCCTTGTGTACACAGAGTTACACAAGTCTTCTGAAAATTAAAAACACTGGTTTTCTGGTTAAAAATTAAAAATGGAAGTCAAGGCACGAACTTAATCATCTATCTGCAAATCTGAAGCGAGATTAATATATGTATTACTGTGTATTACATGTGACCCAATACATTGACTTTTTTTTTCAAACTTTCACACTTTCAGAGGGTTAAAAAACAGGAAATCATGTACTTTTTGCACAACTACATTTTGGCTACCAAGACCAGTTATACTATCAAAACTGCTGCTTACATTTTAATGCATCAGCAACAAACAATAAATAATACATCACTAGCATAACCCTAACAGTTTTCACTTTATATAATCTGTTTAAACTTTAATTAGTGATTCTGCTATTAATTATAGACTTTTGCACTTAGTATGTCAAATACAGGATGTTTACACAATTCTCTCAAACAAGGTTTTCACATAAAAACAAAAAAATGTTTTTTTGTTAGGCATCATAATTAAAATCAGAGGTGGAGGGTTAGAATATATACTGCGTATGTTGGTGCAGATTTATGCGTCACATCTGCTGGGTTAGTGCTCCCACTACCAAACTGAACAAAGCAAGATTAATATAAATATATTATTAGTAACCCACTGAGCTGACTTGTCACCTTTTTGCACTCACACTTTCAGAGGATAAAAAAAGCAAAACAGGAAATAGTTTTAGTGCAACTACATTGCAGCTACCAAGACCAGTTATATTATTCAATTGCTGCTTACACAGTAATGCATCAATGACATGCAATAAATAATACATCAAAGCATAACCCTACCAGTATTAACTCTGTGAAATCAGTACTTTACCTACTGATTCTGTTATTACTAATAGCCTGCTGCACTTAATGTGTCAAATGCAGGATATTTACACACCTCTCTCGAAAAGGTTTTGACACCTGAACAAAATAATCAGTTTTATTTTTAAGAATCAGGCAAAACACTAATATTTCTTTATCAACTTTTGAGAATTAAACAGACCTTCTTATGGAAATATTGGAAATCCATTTGTGTTGTTCCCATTTGCAAGAATCAGAAGCTAGAATTTGACTACATACTGCGTATGTTGGTGCAGATTTATGTCTGAGATCTGCTGCCAGATCACAGCTGGGTTAGTGCTCCCATTACCAAACTGAACTAAGCTTGCCTGCTCGCCTGAGGTGCTTGATTTTGGGAGCGGCAGAACTCAATTTCATGCCCTGCGTGAGTCATGCACCAATGTGTTGTGGTAATCTCTGGCCAGATGATTCCTTATTTCCTCACTGGCATCCATTTCAGTATTTTCAGAACTTCAAATCTAAATAGGTCAAAGCTGCATGAGGTCTGATTTTGATCTGATGACATTTAGCAATATTTGCCTTTTTTGCTTTTGTACTTGGCTACAGGATTTATAATGTTCCCTCCTGTGACCCGTCTTTAAAAAACACTGGCAGTCACCAGTGCCTCCACTCCTAGTAGATGCATCTATGGTATTGATTTGAAAATCCTAGGTGACTTTTAAAAAAGTTAACCTCTGATCTTGAAGTCATGGTCACTGGGATTCAAACTCATAGATGGTATGGTGATATCAATTTAAAACTCCTACATCGCCTTGTTCTCATATTATCACATTCACAAACTCTGGTGTCCGCCTGCCCACCCAGCCAATGGGGTAACAACAATACACAATCAGGGTAAAAATGTAATGGCTTTTAATTTATTGCTACTCAGCACATTTATGCACATTTAATTTACATTTTCAATAAAAAGTTAGAAAGCTAAGTTCTCAATTATAGTGGCAAAAGTGAACTGCATGTAGTATGTCCAACATTCAAGAGTTGAAACCTCTAATGAACTGAGCAGTCATTGTGAAGCTAGAATAATCTGACCTTTGAAGCTGTCATAAAGGCGAAGACTGTAATAAGAGACATTCCCTGACAGCACGTAAACAAATGGGAGCATTCTGTTATATAATGCTGCAATGTGATTAGCATCAAGGAAGGAAGTGTTTAGTGAGGAGAAAAAGTGACTTGACCTTCATATGATAAAGGAAATAAAGCAAGTAGGTCATGAAATGCCATTTAAATTCAAATCTAACAAGAAGCCAAAAACTTAGACAACATTAAGGAAAGAAAATATGATAGTGCACCTGCTTCCAATCAACAACACACAAAGACTCCAATGCACAGAAGAATATATATTAAACAGTACCAGCTATAAATGCTTCAACTCACTTAAACTGTTGGTGTTCTCTGGAGCTGCGGATCTTCGAGGAGAACCTCTCAGCCAGTTTCTCCAAGCTGCGGG
The DNA here is from genome assembly GCF_057381845.1 of Rhamphochromis longiceps. Lineage (NCBI taxonomy): Eukaryota > Metazoa > Chordata > Actinopteri > Cichliformes > Cichlidae > Rhamphochromis > Rhamphochromis longiceps. Next base: position 21,442,860 of record NC_140561.1, read on the forward strand.
AGTATTCCAGTTCAATCTCTGCTTTGCGACGGAAGAACTCCTGCAGATCCTGCAAGAGCTGGATACGTGATTCAGACTGTTGCTCCAGGCATTTAAACTGCTCCACCAGCTGGTTACGGATCTCTGTACAAGAAAACACCAAACAAAAAGGAGTTTGATTGACTTTTTACACACAAAATTAAGGCACAGTAATGTGAAAAATAAGATGTTCATATGACTCTAGGCAGTACTGTAAAAAACTAAGTGAACCATTACTGCTTCCATAGGAATTAATAGAGTAAGTAAACGATGCTGTTTAACTGATTATCAGCAGGAGTAACCACCTCTATAAATAATACGTTTTGGCAGTTTGTTGGTCTGGAGCATTGAGGTGTGAGTTAACACAATCTTCCCCAGAGTGGGTGTGCCAAGAAATTCACCCTAATGTCAGACAGTGCAGTGCTCAAAGAAACTGAGGAAACTAAGCGCTATATCTCATACTCTACAGACCTCAGTTAGCATGCTAAATGTTAGCATGCTAACATTTCCTGACAATACCTTTGGAGGAAGATTAAACAAGTATGTCTTGTTTATAAGGGTTTCCAGGAGAAAGCCTCTTCTCTCTAAAAAGGACATGGCAGTATAGCTTTGGTTTACAAAGTTGCATCTGAACAAACTACAGGATTTCTGGAACAATCTCCTTTGGGCAGACCAGACTAAAGTGGAGGAGTTTGGCCATAATGTGCAGCTGGACATCTGGTGAAAACCAATCACAGCACATTCAAATCAAATCAAATCAAATCACTTTTATTGTCACATCACATGTGCAGGCACACTGGCACAGCACATGCGAGTGAAATTCTTGTGTGCGAGCCCCACAAGCAACAGAGATGTGCAAACACAACAACACAAACGAGCAAAATACAAGAATGGCCAACCTGAAACTAATAAATATATGTACAATATATAATAGTGTATGCATTTCTGGATGTGTATACTAAATATTTTCCTACGTGTGTGTGTGTGTGTGTGTGTGTGTGTGTGTGTGTGTGTGTGTGTGTGTGTGTGTGTGTGTGTGTGTGTATACACATTTTTACAAATTAAATAGTAAAAAAATAAAATAAAATAATAATAATAATAATAAAATATATAAAATATACAGAGTTGAATATGTGCAAAACAAGTGGCATTACTGTACAGTATGGAGTGCATAATGTTGAAGTTCCAGTAGTGAAGCTGAGGTGTCTATGACGTGTTCAGCAGTCTGATGGCCTGATGGAAAAAGCTGTCTCTCAGTCTGCTGGTACGGGACCGGATGCTGCAGAACCTCCTTCCTGATGGAAGCAGTCTGAACAGTTTATGGCTGGGGTGACTGGAGTCCTTGATGATCCTCCCCGCTTTCCTCAGGCACCGCTTCCTGTAGATGTCTTGGAGGGAGGGAAGCTCACCTCCAATTATCCGTTCAGAGCACCGCACTACTCGCTGGAGAGCTTTGCAGTTGTAGGCGGTGCTGTTGCCATACCAGGTGGTGATGCATCCAGTGAGGATGCTCTCAATGGCACAGCGATAGAAGGTCCTGAGGATGCGGGGGCTCATGCCGAATCTTTTCAGTCTCCTGAGAAAGAAGAGGCGCTGCTGCGCCTTCTTCACTGTTTTGTTTGTGTGTATTGACCACGTAAGATCCTCAGCCAGGTGTACGCCAAGGAACCGGAAGCTGCTCACTCTCTCCACAGCAGCGCCGTTGATGGTGATGGGGGTGTGTACTTCTCTGCACCTCCGGAAGTCCACTATCAACTCCTTTGTCTTTGCGACGTTGAGGGTGAGATGGTTGTCTTGACACCAGTGGGTCAGGGCGCTGACCTCCTCCCTGTAAGCCGTCTCATCACCGTTGGTGATAAGACCCACCACTGTAGTGTCATCCGCAAACTTCACAATGATGTTGGAGCTGTTAGTGGCTGTGCAGTTGTAGGTGTAGAGTGAGTACAGGAGAGGGCTCAGTACACACCCCTGTGGAGCACCAGTGTTCAGTGTGATGGGGGATGAGGTGATGCTGCCCAGTCTGACCACCTGGCGTCTGTCAGACAGGAAGCTAAGGATCCAGCTGCAGAGGGAGCTGCTCAGTCCTAGATCCTGCAGTTTCCTGTCCAGCTTCGAGGGAACGATGGTATTGAATGCTGAGCTGTAATCTACAAACAGCATCCTCACATACGTGTCTCTCTTCTCCAGGTGTGACAGGGCAGTGTGTAGTGTCAGGGCTATGGCATCATCAGTGGACCTGTTGTGGCGGTATGCAAACTGTAGAGGGTCCAGTGAGTCGGGTAGTGCAGAGCAGATGAAGTCCCTGACCAGCTTCTCGAAGCATTTGCTTACGATGGGGGTCAGGGCTACAGGTCGCCAGTCGTTCAATGAGGAGATGGTGGAGGATTTGGGTACAGGGACGATGGTGGCCATTTTGAAGCAGGCTGGGACTACAGACAGAGAGAGGGAAAGGTTGAAGATGTGCGTGAACACTCCAGCCAGCTGAGCCGCGCATGACCTGAGGACGCGGCCGGGAATCCCGTCCGGACCAGTAGCTTTGCGTGCGTTCACCTTCCTGAAGCACTTCCGCACATCCTCCTCAGACACAGTGTGCGCACTGACGTCATCCGCGGTGCGCACACTGTCCGGTCTCATGGTGTTCGCTGTGTCGAATCTAGCGTAGAATACGTTTAGATCCTCACACAGAGAGGCCGTGGTCTGCGGTGTGCTGGTTTTCCCTCTAAAGTCTGTGATCGTGTTTAGTCCCTGCCACATACTCCGAGGGTTGTCAAACTGTTGTTCCACCCTGTCCCTGTACTCACGTTTGGCTGCTTTGATCGTCTTCCGGAGTTGGTAATGTGCGTGTTTGTAGTCCGATGTGTTCGCGGAGGCACAAACAAACACCTCAAACCACCCCTTGAGCACGGTGGTGGAAGGGGGATAAGTTGGGTTTGTTTTGCAGCCACAGGACCTGGGCACCATACAAACACGTCAACCACAAACTCCTCTGTACACCAAAATATTCTCCATCTAAACATGAGGCCTGTCTGATAGCTACAGCTAGGCTAAAACTAGGTTATTTTCCAGAACATCAACCTCAAGAAGAGAGAAAGATTGCAAACCTCAATGGACAGAAGCAACACTCTAAAGGAGACTGGGTGAAAATTCCTCCATAACGATGTGAGAGACTGATAAAGTACATTCATTTGTTGATGCTAAATCGGTTCTACACCTTTAGTGAATAATGAATTGTACTAAGTTTTGACAGGACTCTTTGCAGTCTTTTTCTCCTTATTGTATATGTTGAATGACTGTTTTTAAAATTATCCATCTCCACTTTTACTATAGGAATGTAACAAAGTTAAAAGCTTCTGTGACAAACATACAAATTCCCCAAAACATAACACAACCCAGTTACAACTACACAGATAACAATGCACAATAAAACCTTGACTAACCTTCAAATTAAATGAAATCAACAAAATTGAGAAATAATAATTGAAAGCAGGAGAGCAGCGATAAAGAGAGTCAGCTGCGAGAGAGAAGCCAGTAAGTTGACCTGTGTTTATGACCTCTCATGTACATCTAAATAAAACTGATTTAATGAGAAACGCTTCACTCCCCCACTTGGACTAAGTAGCAACATTTCACCTCAAGAGGAACACGATGTTAGCGGCCAGACTACAGACCCTTCATGGGAGCCACAAGCAAAACTCAATTCCCCTTTGTAGTGCTGTCATCAGCAACAATGACGCCTCAGCTCAGGAACAGAAAAATGCCTATTCTGTAGAATAAAATTATACTGTTAAGGAAGGAGCGCAAGTAAACAGGATGAATCTCACTTGAAAAGAGGAAGAAAACACCACGAACCCATGTGAAACCTTTACTAGAAATCCCAGTTTTGTTGATGCGTCTATATTTTCAATTAACTTTATTTTTCCCTCAGTGTGATTCAAGAAGCGAGTATCAAAACATGATGAAATGACAGCTACCAGTACTGCTGCCACAGATTTTTAAGCTTTCAAGGTTTCTCTTGTGAATACTTCATCCTAACCTATAATGACTAAATAAAGCCAAGAGCCACATTGTGCTAACTTTTGGCAATTAAGATTTTCCACCAATCAAAAGGATCTTTTATTTTTTCTGCATGAAAATGTGCTAAAAGAAGAAGAAGAAGAAGAAGAAGAAGAAGAAGAACTTCCTAATGCAAGGCATGTCATGTTGCAACATCTCTTATTTACAATATGAGTCACTGCAAGTTATAACCTTTAAAATGAAGGCAGGATGAATCGCACACGTACAGTATCAAAGCCGTGTCAGTGACACTCTGCAGGCAGACGAACTGCCAGCTGAATGGTGAAACCACAGCAGTGACACAGACTGTGTTTTCATGCTGCTGAGGGTGTAATTTGGACAGCAAAGCCCTCATCATGGATATATGTTGGCTCTGACTGCTGGGGAAACCGTAACACTGTGCACAGGGAGCCTTTGCTCTCCCTGTGATGTCGTGCCGCCTGGCTTCAGCCTCAAGCGGCATGCTTCACTCTGTGGTTAACCATTGTCCCAGCCCTCCCCTTTATCCAGGGGGCCTCCCTCTCTCTCTCTCAGCAGGGCTTAAAGCTCTGTTTTTAGTGGGAACTGAATCAGAGCTCAGGGATATACAGTATTTTACTACTTCACTTCTGTCAGGAATGCTTTGCCAAACATTCAGTTATGTTTTTATATATATATATTACTTTCAGAAGACAGAAACAATGCAGAAGAATTCAAGGCAAGAAAAAAGAAGCCAGAGGAAAATGTGACAGCAATGTGCGTGAGTGACATGGAGGACTTTTAAAAACATTCTTTTACAGAAAGGGAACCACCAGCTGCAGCCTTGCTTTTGACAGATGAGATTGGAAAAATAGGTCACACCAGAAGTGTGCCCTTCCCTCTGAGAAACCATGAGCAATTGAAGAATTATTCCCTAAGTATTTCCAGCACACTGAGTATGGCTTGATTTGCTGTGGTTTCTTCAAAGAGAAGGACCCTTCTTTAGTTCGCTTCCGTCTGTGAGGTTGGCAAAATGCTGTGAATATGTGTGTGCAGTAAATTTAAAGATGCCTCCTTACAGTTTTAAAGACAACGCATTAATATTTTTGCTAGATAGATACATTTCTGTAATATCTGATATCCTTTGTCTTTCTACCATGTAATTGTTGAAAGACTATGGATTGCCCAGATGAAATACTCTGTGACTAGTATGGCACACAAACCCTAATGCTTTCAAGAACATTTATATACTCGAACTGTGATGGCCCTCCTGGCTTGGCTGAACCTGAGGGCTACACCATGAAGGAAGTTCAACACAACCAGACTGTGTCAGCGTTAGCTGGCTTGACAGAGTTCAAATGCTAGTTGGAGATAACAGGGATCAGATGGTGGTTCTCAGAAGTCTCTGTTAAGCCGGGCTTTCTGCTTCAGGCTCTGTGTGCTCACTCATCATGTGACTCTTCCAAACTAAATGACCCCTTCGAGTGTCACATCAGCTGAAATGTTATCAATGATGATAAAACAGTGAGAACATAAAAATATCTTTAAAGAACATTTAACCCATTCACTGCTTCACTGAGTGAATGGGTTAAATGCAGAGAGGAATTTCCCCACGAGGATCAATAAAGTTTACATTATTATTATTCTCATCATTATTAAAACTGCAGCACTGTTGCAAATAAGACAAGAGATAAATGCTGCAGAAAATCACTAATCTGGCGATCTATCCCGCAGACCTATAGTTTATTTGTAATGTGGCAGCTGCTAATTAGAACTGTGAAAAACTAAACTGGATAAATTTAAATATTAAAGGTTACTAGCCAAAAGGCAGATCAATGTGAAATGAATTTTATTGATTGAACAGATGTTCCTGGTGTGTGTTCTACCACTTCCAGCAGTGTGGAACAGACGTAGCAGCAGGTTAGAATTAAGAATAAAAACATTTACACTTTTTTTTTGTTTTTTGGATTGCCAGCTGCATTTATGCAAATTTCAGTGATGATGGGATACACAGTTTGCACTGCTGTAACTTTAGAGCTGGGTTTCAGTTGTGATAAAACATGCTGTAAATAAAGGAATTTGAGAAACTGTGGCTCTTCTTGCAAAATAAACCTCTGAACATTAACCTGCTCCTTACCAGATTATTTGTATCATAAGTTACCATGGTGATTTAGCCAGGTAAGAGGAGAGAAACGTTTGTGACATGTTTAAGTCTGACTTTAAGTTCAACATAGATCACTAACCCATTAATCTCACTTCACAGTACACTCAGTTGCCCTGTGTTCTTCCCCATTTCTCCTTCTGTGTTGTCTTGCAAGTTCCCAGTAGGTGGAGTTAATCAGTTCAAATGGGAGTGCATGGCCGGTTTCTCTGGCACATTTAAGAGCTGGTTATTTCAGACTTTGCCCATCCCATCAGCCTCCACCATGCTATTTGTTTGGCTGGCTTCACCCTGGTTACTTTAGCTTTTGTCACGGTTCATGAGTTGGACCACAACGAAACTGTCAATAAATCAAATACTTCTACAGTTGTAAAACGATTCAACAGCCACTGACTGTTATTCAGTGGCTATGAATACTATACAGCTGGGGAGTAGCTGCAGTCTGGGACTTGTTTACCTGGATATATGAGCATGTACCAAGATCCATTCATACCATAGTTGGTGTGACAAAATACAAATCCATTTTAGGTGTCCAATTATACAGTTATTTGATAGCACAGTAACAATGTATAGGAGCTAGAGATGTAACATATTTGCTAGCGCAAAATGGCAAAATAGCACTAGCTAGCTTAGCTCCGTGCCATCCACAGATTCGGTCACACATCCATGAATAGTGATAATATGACTAAAATAGCACACAAATTTCCAACTCCTTGAAACATTTTTAGTACAGTTAACTACACATCAAGTCAGGTTATTACAGATAATTTCATAAAAATGCTCCAAAAGGCACCAACACTACAAACAGTTGAGAGAGCCACTTCAATGATTCAAATGAGCTGAAGTGAAGTTAACAGATAGCTGGCTGTGTCAGCATCCACCTGTCATTAAAAATTCCTGCATGCATAAATTCACGTCTTTGCACATTTTTAGATGTTTGACATACAAAAAAATTCACCCCCGTGAAAGTTGATTCTAAAAAAATGTTGAATTCTGCTTCGGAATTAGAGATTTAACACAGGACTAAGTTACCTTTTGTAGCAGCTTCTAGCAGTCATTTGAGCAATTGTTTTGTATTTCCTAAAGTTGCTACTTGCACATAGAAGCAACAGATACTTTATGTTCCTGACTTCATGATTTTAAGTTCAGGTCCTTCAGAATAGCACCTGCTCGACACTGAAACTTGTTATACACCGTTTAGGGAAGGGAACTGAAGCACAGTGAACACTCAACTCTTCACAGAACAGGAAATCTTCAAAAAACAATAGTAGGATGTTGGAGATCCCTGAACTTTGGCCCGTTACAGACAAAATCCTGTGCCGGCAGCTATGCAACAACACAGTAAGGGCATCTTTCTAGTAATCACTCTTAGCCGCACAGAAAAAATGAATCCCAAACTGACCGTCTATGAACAGAATTGTGGCATGTCTGTAAAAAGTTTGGTTCAAATAAAATGTGTATGAAATGATCTGCACCTTTCAAGCTTTTATGTCCACCGGCTTGTGCTATGGCTATATTACACAAATTTGATTTGTGACTATTTTGGGTGGCGTTTAAAGGTTCTGGTGACATAGTTCTGAGCATGACATGTATTTAAAGCCCAGATTTACATATATTTTTAATAACATCTGCATTAGAGACATCCTCTAGTTGACCCACTTGACTTCCTGTTGACTCCCTGCACACAGATTACAAAAAATCTATTCAAAGACAGCAATATGACACTTTTAAAATCACCGGCTTAGCTCTATAAAGATTCCAGTTTCTGATTTGTAGTACTCAGAAGTAAAGTAATCAATAAGGAATAATGATTTTTTTTTTCAATGATTCAATAATGGGCAAATCTTGACACATAACCTGGTCACTGACTGCGGCCAGTTTATCCACATTGACTGCACATCAGTTCCAATGTGTTGTTCCAGCAGGCTTAGTTAGCCAAAACAACTGGCTGCTCTGTCAAAGATTTACATTTTTATCCACAAAGTCCCTCTGATCAGAAATCATGGTTTCTGATGCAACTTAAATATGTCTGTCACCAAAACACAACTCAGTGCAAAACAATGACAAAAATGTCCTAAACATATGCATGAGTGTAAAGCTGATCCACATTTAATGGACTTTGACATTTCTTTTAAGGCATCATTCCCTCTGTATGTTAAGCTGAGAACAAGACATCACCCTTTTCCACATAAAATGAATCAATCAATAAAACCTGCATCTCTTCCCAGAACCAGTACAGGACATCAGGGGTGATGCATTGGCAGAGCATTTTACTGCAAGTCTGCCGTTTGGGAGGGCCACGTGACGCCTTGACGCAATGAAGCGGAGATAAAATAGGAGTGCAGTGAATGAGAGGGATTTTCTGCAGAGCATCCTGAGGGCAGCAGGGAAGGCTGGGCTCCACAGGGCAGCCAAGTGACTGAGGAGAAGCAGGAAAGACTGGTCATTTCCCTAAAGAGTAACATAACAACTAAAACGTAATCCCACATATAAAAAGTTTGAAAGTGAACATGTTCTATTTGTCGTTAATTACAGGCGAGTACATGAGGCAGTGGTAAAATGTCTGAGGATGCAAGAACTATGAGTCTCCTAACATAATTTGGATAAATTATAGATTTTAATGAGCCTCAGAAGCTATTAAACGCTTTGAAAATAATGTCCCTGGGTGTTCAGATCACCATGCAGTAAAACACACACAAAAATGAGACACACACACATAGACATCACACAAAGGCAACTCTGAGCCAAATTTCTCTAATCCCCAACTCAGCGCCGCAGTATCTGGGCTCTACACAGCAGAGACAAATTTGTGTGAAAAGAACAGACAAATGCAACCCTTATACAGACCTTATTTCACTCTATCTGTCCCACACACAGAGTCTCATAATACAAGTTCCAGTCGTTGAACTAATCCCCCTTTTTTCTGTTCTGTTTTAATCCTCTAATGATTAACACAATTTTGGATTCACAAGGGCATGCTCCCAGTGTCAGCACAGGTTCTTCTCTGTATGTCTCTATCTCGTCTGATTCGTCTCCGGCACAGACAAGCTGCAGCACATGTCCACAAAGATAAGACAACAGGAGCTGAGTCCAATCAATGGCTGAGGAACTGATGGTGTATCCTACAGCAAGATGTCACTTGTCAGTCATCCTTCCTGATTATCTGCTGGTTTATAGTATTTTCCACCGGATGTTTTGTCTAGTAAACTAAAAATCAATCCAGCTCTAAAGAAAAAGAATCTATCAAATTACCTCGTGTCGTGCATTTTTTTCCCACTACATTGCATTATTACAGTCAAATGCTCCACTGTGGAAATCAACATTTTCTATGCAACAATTACTAGATATAATAACTTTGTATTTGAATGGGCAGAATGTCTTTTTTAACCCTTCTGAAACTGAAGAAAACACACGATAACAATAAAAAAAAAAAGACTATAACTGTTGCTTTATAAAAAGAGCAAAGAAAACCATCCCTGGCTTCCTGATCGCTCTAAAGACTTCTGGAAATCATTAAAGACTTCAGGGAAACTGAAAGCTTGAGACACATGCCCTCTCAGAGTCGAGCTGTCTATCATCTGCTGTATCCATGATCCAGCTCTGCAGGACCAGGCTGAGAGGTGTCGCCATGGCAACATGGGCGTGTTCCATTCCCTGGGGAGACGCTTATTGGAGGAAAGGTGGGATCTGATGGGTGTGAATAGGTGGCAGCATTGAATGAAGAGACACGTGTGCACTGACAAGTGGAGAAAATCTGAAAATGAAGTTGATGAGGCAATTTCAAAGAGTATTTCTAAATACAGTTGAGACAATGGGCAACTTAACTGATTGGAATCTTCCAACATTACCGAGCTTTCGTTGGATGGTGTGGGCTTCTGAGGCAAACACATGAGTGTATTGCATTTCTTTACTGGCTGAAACTGAGAGTGGAAGACAAAAAAAAAAAAGGCAGAACTTGAGAGGAGATGTGTCATCTAGTTTGGCCTTTAACTAGACTCTCTGGTGAGCCACAACCAAATAAGTCCCTTGTTTTTTTTGCAACTTTCAGGTCAAAGTTCTTGAGTTATTTTGGTGTTTCACTGTCAAGACATCAAACACGCTACAATCACAGAAAAACATCAAGCAATACCTGCATTTTTATTTTTTTGCTCTCTATTTGTCTAAAGTGACACAGCAAATAACAAAACCATCTTAAGACAGTTCCTGGAATAATCACACAATTTAATCACTTGATTTGAGTTCAGCACATGAATTTTCCTTGTGTTCATTATGTGTATGCATGTGAAGAAGAGCTGTCACACACTGATCAAAGCTGTAAAAGTTTCTGGTACTATCGGCGGTGAATCACCATAATTCAAATTGCAATCTGCAGCAATGTATGACTTTTTACCCTATAAATGATTATTTTCACTTTCTGTTGCGGTTTGGTTAGGTTTAGGCAACAAGAATAAGAATCAGAATCATCTGTATTTGGCCAAGTTTGCACACACATACAAGGAATTTGACTCTGGTTCACTTTGCGGTTCTAAATACCCATATATACACAAGGAGCACATAAATATGAGGAGAAGACAAGAAATAAGAAAAATATAAGTTACAGAGAGGCCTAAGGAACTGTACAAACTATAACAAACTACAACTGGGCATGGATGACAGATTAAAACACAGAAATAATATTATATTTGCTTTAAAAATAAATTTCCAAGGTGGTCTGGGGGACTAGTCCCCTCTCAGAGGTCTCGAAACATTCATTTCATGAGAACTGAAACACATGAGTTTCATTGTCTTGCTGGCTATCTTGAAAAAAATATCAATATGTGCTCATGACCTACTAAGAAATAGGTTGAAATTAGTAAGGGTCTGCACATAAAACCAAGCTCTAAACTTAATGTCTGAGTTTGGGACTGGTGGTCAAACAAAACAAACTATTTAAAGATAGTTTAGTTTAATTATACTTTAGGTTACCAGGATAATTAGTACTGGAAAAATATAATACCAGTAGTTGCAGCCACAGTTTTGTGCTTCTATTAGCACGTGAAACTGTGCCACTTATGCTGCTACAATCTGTTAGCTGGAAATAGGTGCGCTGTTTAATTATCTCAAGTCTGCTGTGGGACATGTGCTTCACCAATATGGAATAAAGTTATCTAACAGGTCCCAAACCTGCAGTGGCAAGAACCAAACTAATTACTTCATTAGTGACTTTTTCAAACTTGTTATTTTTACACAAACTTGTTTCTGCCTGTTTCTAAGGTTACTGTCTCTTGGCAGGAAGTGCATGTTGAAGTTTTCTTGTAAAGACTACTGCTATCAGCAATAACTCACCTCTGGAACAGCAATGCGAGTTTACAAAGTGACCCAAACACACTCAGTCTCAGCATTCACACCTTTCTGACTGCCTGAGTTAGACATGTGGGAATTTTTAAAATAGAAAAATAAGAGCATTGAAATTCTGCACGCAATCGTCAAAGATCTCTAAGACATGTTTGTGCCTTTCTGAAAATAGAGGACAAACTGCAACTACAGTATGCTTTTATCTCCCAAAAGCAACAGTTGTGCATTGCTGGACTCGTAATACAGTGTTAACTGAGAAATACTTCTCAGAGCTGAATCAATTGAGAAATGAAATCATGCACTGACTGGCATCACATTAACAAGGAAATTAAACCTTTTTCATGTTTAAATGGACCTTTGTCTGGTTCATCAACACCATCGTGAACTGAAAAACTGTGGGACAGCAGTGAATGATAATCTTTGCTCAGGACGTTAGGCATTTTATGAAAGGATGATTATGTCTTCCGTGAAACGGACAGAGCAAACTCTCAGCTAAACGAGTGGCAGCTGCATTCATCATACTGAGCTTATAGAGACGAGAGAAGAGTCAACAAAGAGGAAGCTCTATAGCAAAACTCTGGTGACAGCGAGTACGATAAAACTTCATTATGACATGATTATACTGTTCACTGAACGCAACACAAGTGGACAGTTTGTGCTGAATATTGTACTTCTTACTTATGGACACAAATAGAGTGAACAACCAAAATTATGCACTGATTCAAATTCACAGGGTTATATACAATTACTGACTTCAACAATCTGTCATTACAAACAGTAGACTTTTGCATTATTCTTAGTGTTGTTTGAGGTGCATATACCATCCAACACACGTATGACTGCACAGCAACTGAAATACAATGCCCGGGGTTAGAGTTCAACTGCTACAATAGCGTGTTTTTTTTTCCATTATGTAAAACAGTTATTGTTTTACATTCTCACTTTCTATATTGTTTTGACACCCACAATGTGCAATAGAATCTCACAACACATAATAATCACATGCCTAACTTCATGCATTTTGCCATGATACAAATGATACTTAAATGTTACTAGCGTCATTGCCATAAGTAATGCAAAAAATAAAGAAAATCTCAGCTTTCTTTTCAGGTTTATTCAATAAAATGTTGAAAGGATAAAACACATTTCAGTCAGACGCACTATTTACAAATGATTTTGTTTCCATCTGCAGCAATTTATATATGTGGCAGCGTGGCTTTGTTCTTCCACGAGCACATGTGAAGTAGTAGGTGGATGTGGGTTGCAAAGCAGCTTGCAGGTGCACAGCAAAAGCAGCTTAAAGAGAGCGCCTTTAATGAGATAGCTCATTTAGCTAACATGGCCTGTCACTGAGATTAGCTGATTCTATAATTATGGCTAAGATTGGCTTGGTGGCCTGCCATAAAAGGATGTTGGAAGATTAGTTTAAGGAGTAGTGCAGTGTTTTGGAAATCTGTGCAGTAATTAGCACCACGCTAACTTCTCTTAGCTAAACTGTCCTCCCAAAGAATATCTGATGTGTTAATTAATGAGTAGTGACACAAGTGTGTATATTTTGTTAGTTTTGAACAGAACCAAGCTGTTTCCAGTTTATGTGCTAATCTAAACTAGCTTTATACATAGAAATAGAGAAGAGGGTACTTTCAGGTGCTCCCTCATTTCCCAAAGGGTCACCACATCACAGAGCATGGACCTGCATGTTTGATTTGGCAGACTTCCTCACATAACCTGCCCATTAAGCCAGGCTTGTGACCCACACTAGGAGCTTGTGACCTCCCTGAAGCTGGGTTTGTGATCTCCTGTTGGTCTGGGGATCTTAACACTACACCAGCATACACAGAGTTGTACAAACCATCTTATCTAACTCTAAACAAGAAAGCGAATGAGCTGTGTGTTTGACTATTCACTGCCACTCCATGAAAACAAACCAACCCTGAATGAAGTCCAAGATTTATTGGACCACACAACAAACAAGCTGTCCCACACAAATTTTATTCAGCCTTAATATCTAGTGGATGTTTTTTGCTCTGCAAATGCTCAGCAGGTTTGCCAAACAAGTGGGCAGCTGGAGGATCCTCAGCCAGTGACTCAGTGAGACCATTTCTTCATCTCCCTACATGTGTGTTTCCACCTTGCCACACTCATGCTACTCAGCAGGGTGCTGAGAGGTAACTAACCAAATCTAAGCATGATGACAATACATTCTGATCTTCAGACTGACAAAAACAATACACAAATGCAACAAATTCAGCTACAGCAACCAGAACAGTGATTTGTATCTCACTCAGCAGAGAGCTGTCTGTGGCCTGGGGCAATAACAAAAAGAGACACACCTAGTGTCTCACAGAATTCTCATCAGAGTTTAACCAAAGCAACACTTCGGGGTTCATTAGAAGGTGCTTCATAACACATGGCATACTGAAGTCTTATTTCCACACAAGCAGTGAAAACTGTTTTGTAACAGCACATGTGTTAATCTGGAAGCTAATTGTTGACCTTAAACTGCCAATAATATATCATAACACCTCACAATTACACACATATAGGTGTGTGATTACCTTGCCGTATACTGCAATGCAGTGCTTGATCTGTAAATGAGGCACACAGGTTTGTGCTCTGCAAAAAACACAGAAAAATATTTCATAACACATTGTGTAACAAACGATGTAGCGAATGTTGGTCAAATTCTTTTCAGGTATTCATTAGGTTCTGCTTGGGAGTCTAAACTTGACTGTGTTCAGTCAGGTAGAATGAAACTAGCAGAGGCTAGCAACAAACGGCAAAGAGAAACTTGAAGCGAGAGGTGGTAAACCATGCTTCCTTTTCAGAATCACCTGAAACGTACCGCATGAACATGAGCTGTCATACCTTGTGTACATCTGTAGACCACTAAAATTTTCCATGAGACCATGCTTGCATTAATTCCTCTGTTCATGACAAGGGAAACTAAACAACTAGAACCAAATGGTACCAGTTCCAATCTTTGGTAAGCTCCATCACATTCAAACTCTACTTCCTCTCAATAACACTTCACCATCTCAGCATTGGTGAGTGTGTCACTGTCTAAATGCCCGTTCGGTGTGTGGATGTATTGTCAGTAATGAATCGGATGCTTGTGTAAGAGCAAGGCATTAGTTACTTCTTGGAAGTGACTACCATCATACCATTAAAAGGTTAAATATGACGCTTTGGATATAAGCTACCAGACTAAGAAATCAAATGAAACTAGAATTAAAGCATCACGTTTCTTTGCCTCCGCAAACCAGTCAGGTTTCAGTTTACATTCATGCCCGTCCAGACTAACACAGCATATAAGAGAAGACACTGAAAGAACCTCATTAAAGGCAGTAAGTGAATTCATGTTTGCTCAGTGAGGCTGAAGATGGCAGAATACAAAGTTGTAGCCCCATATTACTCAACGTGCAAGTGAATCTTTTTGATAATTAATTCTTTCTCAGGTTATGACCAAAAAGGTCAAACCACCAAACTACAAATCAGTTAATCCTCGAGTGCATGAGAATATTAACCAAATTTGAAGAAAGTCCTTTAAACCATTTCAGAGACATTGTGTTCAAAACTATTTGATGGATGGACGGGCCGACCAAAAAAAAACGAACAAAAAACAATACTGTCACCATTGCAGACATTCAGAGACTGTCCATGCATGAGTTTAAGCTGTTAAATACAAGAAGACAGCATTATTTAAATGCACAGTTTGACAAATAAAGGCAACACGGTAAAATGCACTGCGAGACATCCAATTAGTGATTTATTACAGAGCTGGATTTTGGGAGACACAGGACCTGCTACAAGTCAAAGCACACACAAAAAGAAAGAGGGAGAGAGAGAGAGGGAGAGAGAGAGGGAGAGAGAGAGAGAGTGTGTGTAAACACCAGACTAGTTAAATAAAAATGAGTCACGGTGAAAACAGTGCTCAGCTGTTGACTTTCAATTTTTGGCTTCAAAGCTATTTCATCACCACCAGCTAATTAACTCATGATTGTCATGACTGCAAAGCTTTTAAAACATACATGTATATAAAATAACGGTGGCTCAAAAGTGTAGTTGTTCACATGTTTGCTTAACAAGCAAAAGATCCCAGTTTCATCTTGGAAGGAGACACAAACTCTTTGGGGGTTGCCTTGGGAAGGGCGTAAAAAAAAAAAAAAAAAAAAAAAAGCTGCCAAATCAAAGGTGCAGAGCTATCCGCTGCAGCGACCCATTGTGAATAACGGAGCAGCCAAAAGTAGCCTTTATGTGTACATAATAACAGACGAGCATGGGTTTATCCCTAAAGCTGCCATTGTAAATGTCAAGACAGCTGCTGGTGATTTAGCCCACTTCACAAACTGCCTATAAAACTGGCAAACAGGATGAAGAATAGCTGCAGTCCAGTAACCACACGGCAGTTAGTTACAAAAGTCCAAACTCCTCAGTAAATGCAGTGTATGAACCGTCTCTATTGACATGCTAATGCAAGATCTACCAGCTGAACAGCTTGAACAAAGTGAACCCCGTCTCACAGAGGTCCTTCAGAGGCCTCAGCTTTGGCAGCCGGCCTCAAGGGTTGTCAAGAATTCATTAATAGCAGGAGTTAAGATTTTAGCAAAGTAGTTTGTTGCACTCTAACAGATTAACTTTTGATACGACATGCCAGCTCCCTGCACCGGTCACATTTAAGCAACCCCAGTACTGAGCCACAGTGAACCTACTGATGGGGTTTCTTCTTTGTTTCTGAAGCCAAATGATCTTTTTGTCACCCATCTATAAGCCCTCATACATAATAAAGCAACCCCGCCATCGTGTTATTAACCCATCACTGACACTCTGATGATCTGGCCCCTTCTGCCATGTACACATTAGCCATTAAGCAATAACTCAGAGTAAGACAGGAGCGATTTTCAATCTGAATTTCATTACCGTGCGCTCACTGCCAGGTTCAGCTCATAACATTACCATTGTTGTGAGGCGGTGTATGTCAAGAGCAGAGCCCTCTCTGTCTGCAGGCTATGATACACACCAGCTGTGAATGAGAAACAAGCAGCATTCATCATAAATTAACATCCTTCCTTCTCACGCAGCTGAAAGGCCCCGTCTAATTCAAAGAGGCAGCAGACAGGGCCTGGATCTAAGAAACGGCAGCAATTCTGTCACAGTACTAAACTGACGCCTGAATTATCAGAAAATGTCTTGGGTAAAGAGGAAAGCAAGAGAATCAGATAAGTGCTCAGTTGTGTACAAGCAGTTTTTTTTTTCAATGATCAGCCAAGGCCACAAGACAAAAGAATAAAAAACATAATAACAGTAAAAAAAGAGTTAGAAAATGGTTGAAAGTAACAAAACAAATAAATGAATTCGCTGATCCACTTTCAACACCATGTGACAAGTGTAGATTCTCACACTTAGCATCCAGTGGTCCAGACAGGTACACGACTGAAAGGGTGATCATCAGACATTTAGCACCAGTGGAACCACAGAGAGTGAGAGTGCCAGCAGTGAGCCTACGGCCTTGAAACTGAACCCCAGAGTCAATCATGGTCAGCACCCTATGCTTGTGTGTTCAATTGATGTCTTCATTCCTCAGCTATTTGCCCTGGTTATCCTCTGATTTTTTCTTTTAAATTATTAAATCAGGATTAAATGGTACAGAACCACTCCAAAACCAGCAGAGTCCATCTGAGCCTAGGTGTCACACAGTGAGAGAAACACTGCACTGCAAATGCTAATACGCTCGTGTTATAGTGCCGGATGAGTTTTAGATAAAGGCTGGCATGCAATCAAAGAGCGTGTGTTACCCATGTTGTCAGGTGAAAGCAGTGAGTCAAACCACAGGCACCATCAAGGAATCAAAGGCAAAGCATGGGGAGGGTGAGCAGGTACTTATGTGCATTCAGTCTAAGCCACCATGTCATCATATGAGATTAGCCTATAACACACCGAATATGGATTTATAATATATAACCTACTATTCCTAAATATTAGTCTATCATCCAACCACAAACCACAACAAGCCAAACACAGGCTTCCCCCTCAAGAATCAGAAAGAATGAGGTGCAATAATAAAAGCAGTCCAACCTCCATCCTTTGCACAGGGATCATTTTACCCAGCAACAACAAAGCGTGCAGAATCTGGACCCTAACCACATGATGACAAATTAACATTCAGCTTACAGACATCCCACTGGCTGATGGTGAATTAATGACAGAAGCCTTTGCACACGGGAGAGAAGACTATAGTCTGCTGCTCTTGTCATTTACTTGACTGTCACGGTTTGCTTGTTATCTTGAGGGAGAAGTCAATCTGTGCTATAAGGTTTGCAATATAAAGGATATTGCTTTGAATTTTTTCTATTTTAAAAATACAAATAAAGGAGGAAAGGGGTGCAGGGCTCGAGCCAATTAAAACGGGCTCGAGGAGAGAACAGACAATCCGCACTGAGCGGACACAGGCATCAGATTCACACCGCACCTTTCACTTGGGTCTCATATTCCGCTATGATCTCCTTGTCCTTTCTGAATCTCGTGGATGACATGGTTCCTCGGGTTATGGGGTTGAGCCCCTGTCCGTCGACGACTTTTGGGGGGGTCTCTGCAGTTGATCTCCGACTTGCAACGTTGCAACGCGATCCTCCGTTTTTTTTTTCTCCTTTGTTTTCTAGTGACCATGCATCGGTAAGGGGGAAAAACAGTAATAATGAGGCTCAGTGCTATTGTATCCCGCAGTTGTATTCCTCCAGCTTTTTAATCACCCTATCGCAGAAATGACAGTTGAGCAGCAGTCCGGTGTTGCATTCTTCTCTCTGACTGCTTTCTCTGCTGCCAGGAGTCCTCCTCCTCCTCCTGCTCAAAAACTCAAAGCCTTCAGCAGGGTGAGGGAATTAAAACACACACACAAACGGACTGAAAACTATAATAACAACATGATGAAGGGGACAAGGAGACGCCTGAAGGTTTCCAGCAGGAAAGTCCTAGTACCTCCTGTGTCCAAAATAAGCAGGCATGCGTACCAAGAGCGAAGCAGCCACACACAATTCAGACTGACAAATTGCGCTGCAGGGAAACAGGAATTTAAAAGCTTGTCACGTGAGCCCCCTTCACATTATCATCCATCCCTCCTTCCTCTTCCACCCGCCCCCTCTCTCTCGCTCTCTCTCTCTCTCACACACACACGTTTATCCACGACTTCAGGGGACACACATTGGCACACATTAATGTTCGGAAAACAAAAACTATAGTTTTAACCATTACTTATTTGCTTTAAACCATGTCTTCTCCTTAAGAAGAATGGAGCTACCCCCATAATGTGACTGTGTAGTACTGACCATAATATCAGTAATACGTGGAGCTGTGCACACACACACACACACACACACACACACACACACACACACACACACACACACACACACACACACACACAAAGCAACGTTTCCATAAATTCAAATCTTTATTTCCTGGAGACCTCACTATAACTACTTCTGCCTACTTCCAACCCTGCAACCACACAATGGTTTATATCCTCAGAGCATGAGCAGCCTCATTCAACCACATTTGTAATCCACGCACCTTCATTTTTTTTTTTACCGACAGTTATTGTTGTTCTGTTCTTATTGCTCAAACATTTGCATGCACACAGAGCATCATTATCAACACGAAAGGTGTTCCACCTTCAGGCTCCTGTTTCAGTTGTTCTCACAGCTTCAGTGCTAACCTAACCAAGCAATCGCCATTGGCATGGAAACCTCTTTTTTTTTTTTTTTTTATCTCTGCACTACTTTCACCATGGCTACTGTTTAAGAGATTGTGAGAGTTAATCCTTGAAATGTGAGAAGCCTGGTCCTTAAAGAGCTCAATAACACATCAGGACGGCACTGATGTGGTACCTATAAATGAACACAAGCCATTAGCTGGTGAAAGAAAAACTGTGTTGCCAGCATGCATCCTCTTGTCCATGTTAGTCACGTTTAACCTCTTCTTTCTGATAATTAAAGATAACTTTGACAATAATGTCACAACAATATATTTAGTCTCCTACAGTAAGCCTTTGAAACATCAGTAGAAGCAAGGATAAATAAAATAGGGGAGAAGAACTGTTAATTCTCTGTAAAGGAACAAACAAATATGGTCCAAATTTATTCAGTTTCTGTTTTTAAGTAAGTAGTGCTTGTACAGATCCCTGTGCCATGTCAGTGTTGCAGCCTGTTCCTTGCATTTGTGTCATGAAGATAAGCATTGTGACAGAGACTGAGTGTGTTTCTGACAGACACTGTCATTTGGATCTGTCACTGTCTTTAACAGTTCTGGGAACTCAGATTGTTGTCACCTTAGCTATTCTCAGTTCAGAAGAACCAGGCTGCGTGACTCACATTGAAATGGCATAAAATCGGCATACTGACACACTATACACCTCTGCATTTTATTTCCATCTGCAGTTCACAGGCATCAGTATCATGAGCTGACACTTGACAGACTCCAGGTCTACGTTCTGCCACATTTCAAAACACAATCATTTGATTTTTAAGAAGAAAGAAAGAAAGACTTTTTTTCCCACTGAATGTGAGATTTTTAACTTCGTTATTGCAAAATGATTCAACAGCAGATGTTATTAACCGCGTGAGGTCCAATCCAAATCTTATGCTATCAGAATATATAATGTTGTTCTGTTTAAAAACAGTTCTTCAAAGTCTTAGCAATCAGGGGAAAATAATTCTCACTGATACAGATCAAAAATATTTATTTTTCATCAAAAAACAGCTTTTTTGCCTTTTGCTTGACTCCAAACATTGGGTTTTGGTTAGAGCTCAGTGCTAGGGTTGGCGTCATCAGTGATGACTTACATCCAAGGGGTTTTACGCCCACCAAGACCTGTTTGGGGCTTAGGTTAGGTTTATTTCCACTCCTGCTCATTTACGATTTGCTGACATGAAGTTAAAGTCAAATTAAGAAATTCTTTCTAGAAATCATATAAGTGTATATATGATGCAGATACAGATATATACAAATACATATACAGGTTTGTGGAAGCAGTCTTTTACTAGCCATACAGATTACTTTTGTATGGCTGGTAAAAGACTGGAGCACTTTTTCCTCAGTCACCCAATCACACACATTCATACAAGTACTTTTCTTTCTATATCTAAGCACATTAAGAATATTTCAATTTCACACATTAACCCTCTGAGGTCTAAGTCATCATAGATGATATCCCTACCTTAAGCATGTATTTTGGAGAAAGTTGAAGCAGACTTTTATGGAAACAATATGAACAGCTCTCGATGTGTGAAGGTTGGTGATTATAATAATAATAATAATGATGGATTGCATTTATATAGCGCTTTTCAGGGTCCTGATTACAGATTACCAAGACTCTAGAGAACCAAAGATTATAAAAAATACCACTGTGAGATTTTCATAGGCTAAGGTTAGATAGTTAGTTAGGATAGTTTTAGACCTCAAAGGGTTAATGACTTATAAGTATGGTTTATTCAATCTTTTATGAACTGTGTATAAAACATTATTGAGTCCATTAGAAAGTCTGTATGCATGGCACTGTTTTTGTAAATCAATTGTTACAAATGAGCATTAAATTATCAAGACATGTAGGTTTTTCAGAATATAGCTACAAATTACTTTCATTTGACTAAAGAAATAGCATATCATTGTAAGCTAAGGACCTGCATTAGTATTCAGCCAGCAACACCAATTTAAGTACAATTTACATATTACATGGTACAAATGAGATGGAACAATTAGCTAGTCACCCAATAAGCATCTAATTGATCAATTACCGCACAGAAGATCTCTAAAGCGTTTCTCTCCCTCAAACAGTGTGCACGCAGGCTTGCTCTGCCCCGCTGCTTTCTTACCAGTTATGATTTAAGGAGTTAGGTTTGAATTCTTCGCTGGCCTTGTGATGTCAACTGATGTTTTCAGGCTGTTGAACACAGCATGCACAAGCCTCTTCACAGGAGTAAAAGGCCCAGAGGAATTTTAAATGGCCTTTGAAAGGCTGTGTGTGTATATCTATGTCTGGGTTCAGTGAGCTTGGATATGAAAAAGAAACCGTGCGTCTTCCTGTGTTGTGTGTCTTTACTGTGTAGATAACTCTGTATCTTTGTGCGGTATTTGTCAGACCCTATGCATCACCTACATGTCTGAAGAGTGAAGCCATAAGGGAGCACCTCAGTTGTGACATGTCAGGTGTGACAGAGATCAGCATTACAGGGTGGATGTTGCTTGAATTATCTGGAAATCTCTTAGACATTGCCGGTGCTTTCATAACAAGTACAATAAATTTAGATAATTAATGAAACTGTTCAGGGATTTTTTAAATTAGAGTTCATTTTTTAATCTGTCCAAAATATACGGGGGGTTTATTGTTGTTGTTTTGGGGGACTGATGGAGCCTATCCCAGCTGTCATAAAGGCAAGAGGCAGGTTACACCCTGAACGCCTCACCAGTCATTCATATGGCTAACAAAGAATGAGACAGAAAACCATTCACACCTATGGCCAATTTATAATTACAAATTAACGTGATCCCATGTATGTCTTTGGACTGTGGGAGGCACTTGGCCAGAAACCACACAAGCACAGAAATAAGGTGCAATCACAATACAATCTGCAAAGTTTTAGTTAAACAACTGGAGGTGTATACTGAGGAGCATGATTGGCTAACTGGACACTGTTGTGCCACAGAAAAGTGTGTAAAACAGAACAGTGGGCTGGAAGCATAACTAACTGTGTTGTAAGACTAAACAAATGTCAAAATGAAACAGGAAGTGATTAATACATGGATGGTGCACACAACAGAGAAAGAAACAGGAAATTATGCAACAGAAACCCATCATGACACACATGACAGCATATTGTATATTTACCAAGAATGATTATCATATGATTTGCTAGGATTCCTCTTAAGGTTGAGGTCACTTTGTAATGTATTGTCCCCACTGTGTATTTAATGTGTTATTTAAATATGTAAAATATGTATCTATACAGCGTAAAGCTAATTTAAGTAGTTCAGGTGTCATAGGAAGGACTTTTTTGATGGACACAGGTACGATAGGTTTCCTGTGGTTTCCTGTGGGGCATCTGTGGTGACTGTCCAATATTGTCCGTAACTTGGACAGCATTCTCCTTTCTGACACCGCCATCTGAGAGTCAAGCTCCACACCCACAGCGCTACTGGCCTGGAGGATCAGTTTATGTTGGTTCTGCTACCCTCAGTCTGCTGCTTGAGTGTGCCACGGCATCAAGGATGAGAAATGGCCATCAGACTCGGAACACATCCAGATTTCAAAGGGCCTAAGCTTCCCCAGAAAAGAGAGATGGCTTTGGTCTTTCTTGTCTTGAACTCATCTACACTTCTGACAATAGTAATTCTGAGCAAGGAATAAAAATAGTTACTGATCTTTGAGCTGGACTCAAGGCATGAAGTATCACTAAGGAATAGGTGGTAGTTGTGTTTATAGCAGCACTGAGTTGCCAGTAAGTTCTCTGCAGTCTCTGTTCGTATGCAGCACTTGCCATCTGTTGAGCAGGACTTTTCATTCCCCGAAGAGATAAAACGCCCACTTGTCTCTCAGACTTGATGCTTACTAATCAGTTGACCTGCAACAAAAAGTTGGAAAACAACTAAACATTTTCAACAAACACAGAGGATGCAGTGTGGGGAGGTGCGGGGGCATTTCTCTGTTTTAGAAGGTGATGCAAATAAGCATCTTAAATACCAGTGATTCATAAAGCGCTTATTTACACGTCACAATAATAGTACAGAAAACACTGTGAATAAATAGACATGATATTTATTGTTCTCTGCAAGTGTTTGCTTTAAAAAAAACAAACATTATCTTGTACTGCTTAGAGGCTTCAGTTTTGATCACTTACCCGTGACACAGAGAAGAAGGCCATTATTCACATCTTCACCCACAGCCTCATCTCCATTAATGACAAATGATGAATGAGGACCAGAGATTGTGTTTGAGTGCACTGGCCAGTGGAAAGACTAACACTTTTCAAGAGGAGAAAAAAATCAATAGCAGTGTATTTGGGTTTACCTGTGACATGTAGCTGTACACTGTGAGAAATATGAAATCCATAAATATCAACAGACACTCCTATATGTGAAGCACGATCACAAATAAACATAGATAGCAATTCATAAAAACAGACATGTAAATCTATAAAAGAGATGATGGTTTTAAACCCTCCATCATATCTCACCTACTAGATTTTCTCTGAGCTTTTTCCATGTGTATAATTGTCCATTTTCTTCTTCATATGATAGGATACTTGAATATTTGGCTGTGTGATGATACATATGATGTCTCTTTCTTCCCATGTCTGTTTTTCTTATTTTGGCTTCTTCTTTTTCCATGTTCTATGAATGGGTTTGTGCTCATTCCCAGCTCAAAGCATTGTTCTGTAGCGCCCTCTGCCGGTCAATTTTTTAATCGGTTTGTCGTGTTCGGGTAAATGAAAGAGGATATATCCCGGTGGCAAAAAAATTCGTTTCTTTTAGTGGATTTGTAACAGCCATAAATTCTGTTATTTAGTTGTTTTGTAGTTATTGTGACGCAAAAGGCTTATCTGAATAAGGACACAAAACGTTTTACGACAGCTCCAAAAGCGCCTCTATTTGAAAACAGTCATGCGTATTTGGATAGAAAAACAGTCCCTCCAAATTACTTAAATATTTGTGTTGCCTTCACACACTGATAAAGTGTCATGAGGACTGTGATTCAGGAGTGCATATCTAATAACCCAGTCACATGTTTTTATTTTTAATCCTTTTTTTAAGAACCTATTGGCTTTATGGGTAACAGCAATTTCGGGTCTGTGAATCAGCTCTTTTCTGTGTTTCTGTGACTTAATATCACAGCGCAAGAGATTTAAATGATCTGTACATAATTTATCTATGTGTCCATTCATGACTATTAATATCAGCTATATAAAGGATCAGGCTTTGTTTCAGTCAGCTTTACCTTATGAGAGCAAAATGATCTCTGCTGGCTTCCTGACATTAGTATTATAACCTTAGTATGCAGATGCTCAGCTAACAACAACGCTCCATAACCACTGTAGCAATTTATCTGCAATAAATCATCAGTAGACAAAGCATTTGACAAAGCTTATATTTCTTTGTAATGCGGCTTATATAAAGCCTCTATGGATTGACTTTAGGTTTACATTTTGTAATACAGTAAGCTTAAACAACCCCATGTCAACATAACTTGTCAGAACACAGTAGATTGAGTTCTCTGACTAGCAATCAAAATAATGACCTGTGACTCATTTTCATTAATTAGTCTTAATAGTTATTTTTATTCAACAAGTCATGCAGCAGAACATTAAAATAGTCTATAGTTGTCGTTTGAAAGCAATTTCACACTAAAGCCTTCCAGTCACATCAAGTTACTATGTAAATAAGATGTGGTAATATGAAGGAATTACACAGGTTCATAGACATAACCTGAATATTCACAGTTTCTGTGGAAAGGGTTTTGGTCTCTGTTGCTATGATAACAATGGTAAAGGCGCCTGTGCCGTAAATCTGCTGAAATATGAAAGAGAAGCTGGAGATGAGCTGGTATTCTCATTCAGTCTGTCAGTCATTGCGTTAGTGGGAGCAAGTTTGCTCCATGCTCCAGCTGTCAATAGTTCACGGCCTCCAGCGCGGTGACGTCATATATAGGTCGGGGCAGATATAGGGCTTCGGAGTTGACGTCACGCCGCAATGCATTGTGGGAGCGCGGCGGCATTTTCGGGGTCTACGAATCAAATCAAACACACTGTGTTGGAACGACGATTACAAGATGCTTAAAAGCAGCTTAAAAGAGAATGGACTGTATAGAGACCGATTGCGTCCAGAGGCGAAGCGGCGGTACTTGCAGAAAATAGCGTGCATTGGAAATGTGGACCCGTATGAAATACGGCCGTGGAGTAGAAACCCTGAAGACCAACCGCTATTGACGTTATTTATTGTTCTTAAAGCAGACTGGTTAATAATAATTTCACCACATGATATTTTCAAATTATTTTGTATTTGCTTAAATAAATGCATAATTCAAAGACTGTAATTTTTCATTGTATATCAAATTACAATTGGACATTTTAGGTGTTCCCTAAATTTTAATGTAGGCATCAGGACATAGATATTTTTTATTTTGCTTCTTTTTATTCAGATTCAAGCTGAGTACGATTAAAAGTTGTTGGGGTTTGTTTTTACTTAGACTGAAGTTTGTATTCCTATCTACTGATATTAATTCATTGTTATCTTAATATAGCTTAAGGTGGGGTGCATGCATACCCATATGGAAACGATATATACATAAATCTTATAAAGTCTGTATCTGTCTTGTGTGAAACTTGTATGAAAAGCATACAAGAGTGAAAACAGATATAAGATCCCTTGAAAAATTATATACATGAAACTTGTATATTTTGGATACTTACTAAAACAATATATGAAAGTAATGAGAAAGTGGCCACCTTCATGAGTGAATCGCATAAGCCTTATATGATTCACTATATGAAGTAGGCCACATCTTATGCAAGTCTTTTATAAGTTTTTTCTATTTCTTTTCCATATGGGTATACTTGAGCTTGTATGTATACTTTTTACCCTGTGTGAATAAATTCAAACTTCTGCACCCAATTCTTCCTTTTTAAAGTCATTAAAATGTATACTGTAAAGTTAGAGAAATCATTAAAAGCCCCAAACTACAATATAATATTCATAATCATTATAAGAGCCTCTAAACTTCTCACCACATCTGTATGAAACTCCTGGCACTATTTTTGGTGATCCCAGCATCTGTTGACAAATTTGGGGCGGACATCATAGTAATTTAACCTTAGTTATGGTTCATACTAGGTTTTGCAATATTATTTTATAATTTTACACATTTGACTTTCTTATATATTTCATTATTTTACTATCACTTACCACACTTTATATTTTATCAAAACATTTCTTTCTTATAGCATTTTGTGAGCTGATTTTGGTCCAACTGTAATTATTACAAAAGGACATCTTAACTGTATAATCAGTGTGTTGTTTATACAGTTAAGATGTCCACAACCAACAATGAAAAGAATAAAAATAAACCTTTGAACCTCTCAAGGCGCACCCTTGTAGTTTGATCAGGTGCTTGTCGGTTTACAGAACTTCTCTGAATGGCTGACACCCTTACCAAACGCCGGGTAACTTTACAGTTCTTAATCATACTTGCCCCTTAAAAACCCTCAATAAAATCTGAAATTCAAGTTGGTCTCAGCCGCTCTCCACTCTGGATTCTTTAATAATTGAGATTTCAGCGGTGACTCTGTCTGATCTCAGTTGCCACGCACTCGCCTTCTCCATACTTTGCTCAGACATAAGCGCTCTTTCAGACTCATTGAGTCTACCTGCAGGTTTCCTGGAATCAAAATGAAAGTAGAGAACAAAAATCACTCAAGAAATCTCATCCTCGTCACCAAGATTGTTGTGGAAAAATACACTGAGCATCGACCCAAACTGACTCAGATTTATCGAAAGAAACTTCAAACCTCTGCAAAAGGATCAACACAGCACCAACGGGGTTCGTACCAGCACTGACAAACAGGCAAAATAATAACAGCTCCTCTATAGCCATACAGATACAGTGAAAATGAAAGTGTTTTTGAATTTTATTTTCTGTAAATCATTTGATTTATTTAATAAATTAAATATTATATTTTAGAGGCCGTTCTAATCTGATATTCCATTCTAGGCAAATTGACAGCAAATAAAACTAAGTACACTTTTAAAACTTTTTTTTAAATTCATTTTTATTTGAATTCAATTCAATTTTATTTATATAGTGCCTAATCACAACAACAGTTGCCTCAAGGCGCTTTCTATTGTAAGGTAGACCCTACAATAGTACAGAACCCAACAATCATATGACCCCCTGTGAGCAAGCACTTTGGCGACAGTGGGAAGGAAAAACTCCCTTTTAACAGGAAGAAACCTCCAGCAGAACCAGGCTCAGGGAGGGGCGGCCATCTGCTGCGACCGGTTGGGGTGAGAGAAGGAAGACGGAATAAAGGACAGAAAAATGCTATAATGTAATGTGGTGAAATTATTATCAACCAGGTGGTTCATGAGACAATTATTTTAAAGTAGTCTGGTTTTAACATTAACAATGAAGAATTATAATAAAAATGTAATGCATCTAGGCTACGTCCACATGTACCCAGGTATTTTTGAAAACGCAGCTTTTTAGATGCAGGTGTCAGGTAAACTTTAACGTGTTCGTGAGAAAACCCTAGAGAAGAAATTAGGTCTCTTCAATGGGGCATTTCTTTTGAAACTTTTGACAATCACGTTTTCAATATTGTCTTGGCCATTAAACATTAACTCCAGGACAGTGTTTGGATTTTTCCACTTTTGCCGGAGTTCATTGTACACTTTCACACTGACTTCTTCAGTGTTCTCTAAGGACATTTTAAGCTTTTGGGACAAAATTTTAGCCCAAATCCTGTGGGTAAACCTGTTCATGATGGCTTTATCTGCCCCTGGAGGCAATTTCCTTGCCTCATTTGCGTTGCTTATAGCGTGCAGAACCAAATCTTTAGTGAAGCTTTCAACAACTTTTACGTACTCTTCTCGGTTTTTATATATAGTGAGTACTCTTTTTGGTAAGGCCAACAGGTGTTTTGTAAATGTTGGGACAGTAATATCGTCAAGCTGTTCCCTCAGACATAAAATCAAATACTTCTCCTTGCAGTTATGTGCTTTGCAAAGATTGGTGAAAATGTCCTTGTTGATATTGGTCAGCCTTTTTGGAGATAGATCCAAATCCCTCTCGTCAATCTGAGGCCAGATTTTTTCAAGCAGGCGATCGCTGATAGAGTCGGAGTTGTGGCACCGTGTGAAGTCCTTGTATTTAGACGAGGCTTTGCCTGCGGCCTCTGAAACTACCAACTGAATAACTTTATAAACACAAATCTTTTCTTCAGACAGATAATCAGATGCCAGAGTGACATCATAAGAACCAAAATCTGAATCAGACTTATGGACTGACCTATGTAGTGTTTTCTTCACAGGCTTTTCCAGGGGGGAAGCTTCTATGTTGTCCAAGTCTTTTGAGTAGTTTTTCTTCAAAAAGCTCTTCTTCGGTTCCACTGTGGCTGCGGTGAGGGTTTGAGGAAGAAACATCTGGGACGACACAGACGCTTCTTCCTCAGATGAATCACTAAAACCAATAAAAACATTTAGATATATGTTAGGTGGCGTTGGTGCACGATGCAGTGATATTTCGCTTTTTTCACTGTCAGCTGTGGATGTTTTATCAAGACTGCTCTCCTCTGCAGTCAAATGCAGCTTGAGGTTTTTTGAGTCTGAAGAGTCCTCCAGTCCTGGAGTTTCTGTTTCTTCATTATCACCGTGGTCATCTACAGAAATTTCTTTCAGGATGCTGTCCTTTGCTCCTGTTTCTTCTGTTTTCTCAGGGGACTCTGTGTCCACTGAGTGAAGACAGGCCTCATCAGTCTGCGTGGACACTGGATCTCCCTTCTCCACGGTTGTGTCCATTGCGTCCTCTAACATGGAACAAAGTTTCAACATGTCTTTCAGCAAAGTGGAAGGCAGCTCAGTGTTGCAGTACTCTGGGTTGAACTGCAGAGATTGCCACTGTGGTACAATTGTACCAAAAAAGTGGTCACTTAAGGACTTCCATGTTTCCACTGAGGTGTTACTGTGTGGAGTTGTCATGTTTAAGTTTGTATTACTATTTCTCTGACTCTGAAATGTAGAAGAGGAAATAAATTGTTGGCTGGTTGGAGTTGGACTAGGCATGTGTGCTCTTTGTAAACCAAATGCTTGGGAGTCTGGACGGCTCCTTTATATAGGTTTAAGCCCCGCCCACGTTCGGCTGCAGCCACTGTGACGTCATCCACTTTTCTTTGACGTTGAACCTTCAAAGGTTTGGGGGCGGGGTTTAAGCTAATAGGGCTTCGGAGCGTGATGTCACGGGGGTGGGCGTGGAAAGGATTTTGGCCCGATTCACCATTTTGGGGGTCTAAGCTAGGAGCGATAGCATAGCCATGGTTCGTACTTGCTGTGTGCTCGGCTGCAATGTTCGATCTTACGACCGGCACGGGAATAAGGTTGGATTGTCTTTTTATGCTTTCCCAACCTGGAAGCGACATGAGGCAGCTCGTGTATCGATGTTACCAAACGAAGGCGTCTAGCCTGGATAGCAGCTGTGAGATGAGCTGACGTGCAGCTCTCTTCCATCTCCAAATATCTGTTGGTGCTCCAGACATTTTCATTCCGGTAAGTTCTAAATATGTTCATATCTCTCTTTATAGCCTATTAGTTTCATTTTCGATGCGCTCTGAGCTCATAGCAAATTAGAACAAACATCCTACTGAGTGATTTTGCAGAACTACCGTCTATTTATAGAGTTGCTAATTATTTGGCATTATTGCAGCAAACCAGCCGATGAAATGGATGAAACATCATGACTGGTTTCCAGCGCTACACGAGGGACCTGCTTCAAACAAACCACCATGCCAATCAGATTACTTCTTCCATGTGAGGGTGAAGAGGTGACCCTTCTGGATAAGATGGTGAAGGTTTGCTGCGTTTGGTGAACAGTGTGATAATAAAACCAGAGAAGAATGAAACCTGCTCCTGTTAAATGTTCTTAAGTCTTGTGCTGTTATTTTTTTCAAAAGATACAGTAAATAAAGTAATGTTAGTAGTGGGTGATATCATGTAAACACTCATGATTTGGTGTAAACATTTTGTCATTTGTAAACTGTAAATGACATGGATTCTACACTGTTACTGATGTGATGTTCTATAAGGTGGTTTTAATAAAAAAAAAAAAAAAAGGGCAAAATAATTTAGTTTCTTTATTCAACTTTTGAACAGTGGGACTCAGTCAGTACATATTCAGTAAATGCAAATTATTTACACAGCAGTGCACTACAGGCATACATCTAGACCCCTAGATAAAACATGATGGCATTATAGCAGTGACAACTCCTCCACAGTAGCAGGTGGGGTTTTTCTTTTTTGAGGACGGCTCCTTTTACCTGTCACTACAGATGGTCTGTGTATGTTTTGATCAAGAGCCTTTTTTTGGGCAGCTGAAGAGAAGTCGTCTATCTTATGGCCAACCTCTGGGTGTATCTTGGTATTATTACCAGGCAAAACCCAGTATGCAGGTTCATCTGTAACAGTCCTTGTGCCACGGATCAACACTGTTCCGTCTACTTTAGACAGAAGAGCAGCGACGTGGGTGCAGGTCTCTGCGACTCCGGCCATACAGGTGCAGCGGGCGGCTTCAACCTTCCCCGTGATGCTCACAGTGACCCATGGCTGCAATGCTGGTTCATTCAGTCTTAGAGTGCAGCACCTGAAACACACACAGACAAAGTTCATTTAAAGACAAGAACTATGAGCCAAGGCCGACACAAATGTGTTTAATCTACTTTATCATAAATGTAACAAAGTGTCAAGAAAGTTAGCACATACATGTAATTTTTCATTTCTTTATGTGTCCATCTATAGAACGCTGCATGTTATAGTCTAAATCTGTCTGTTCTGTCAGAAACCTGCCTGCAGAAAATGAACCTAAAGTATGTAATGCAAGGATGTCATCACTTTAGAGATGGAGAAAGCATAAAGTGACAATTATGAATCACTTAATATGTTAAGGAGATTCTGCAGGTCATTAATCAAAGTATAAAACTAAAATAAAATGTATTTTTAGTGACACAAGATACAAATATGGAAGCAAGATGTATAATTAGAATTATTTATAATAAACATTAATAAATCATTGCAATTTCTTTAACCATAGAGAATAACTAAATCCTTCAGGACAGTGTCTCATCAATGCACTGAACTCACTATGTTATCCACCTAACAGTCTCCACATGTTCTCACTGTAATTTCCCCTCATGAATGAATTTATGCTGCAGTAATCTGAATGTTTGCAGGGAAATCAAACGCATTTCACTCGCTGTACTCGAGCTGACTTACCTTTGATTGAATGACGACTTGTACGCGCTGACTCCACAGATAAGGTATGAAATATATCAGGCTACGTCAATAGCGGTTGGTCTTCAGGGTTTCTACTCCACGGCCGTATTTCATACGGGTCCACATTTCCAATGCACGCTATTTTCTGCAAGTACCGCCGCTTCGCCTCTGGACGCAATCGGTCTCTATACAGTCCATTCTCTTTTAAGCTGCTTTTAAGCATCTTGTAATCGTCGTTCCAACACAGTGTGTTTGATTTGATTCGTAGACCCCGAAAATGCCGCCGCGCTCCCACAATGCATTGCGGCGTGACGTCAACTCCGAAGCCCTATACAAGATGAGGATTATACCGCCCAGGATGTCATAATTTGTCCAAGTATTAACAAGACCTTTAACAATCAACAATCTAAGAGGCTCTCCGTGGGTCAACTCTTTTTTTTCTTTTTCTTTTTTTCTGTTCACATATATGGACACCCAAATTACAATTCTCTTGGCACCCCGTAGGCGACTAGTTATATGAAAGGAACAGAAATATGTGAAATGTGTTAAATATTTAATCGATTTGCTCATTTATGTGGTTCACCAAACGCATTACAATTTTACTTTGAATGCGTACAGTCTCTGTTTCCGGTTTGCATCGCGTTTGTGTTTAAACTTTGACGTACAGGGGACAAGCGGGTGCTTCTATGCCCTGAATTATATTGTACGTTTTTGTCAAAATCCTATACGATTTCTATTATAATATTTCCAAAGCATTGTTCCTGATGATTTTTTTTCAAGTTGCACATAATTTTTTGTTAACGTTTTGTATGTATCTAAATGTTAATTTCGAAAAAAATAAATGTGTTGCTGACTTGAAGTGACTTCATTCTTTTTTCTTTCTTTTTTTTGTTTTTTACTTCATTCTTAACCCAGTGTGGGGTTTCTGAGATTCAACCCAGGTCTAATAGCTCAAGATATGCTTTTATTTTGAAGAATGTAGACCGGAAAAAAGTGAAGCTGTTGCTGTTGTCGAGCGGAAGCAGCATGTTGTTACCTCGTGTGTGACAGGTTGGTCTTAATACATTTAGCAAACATAATACAACTTAGTCTTAAAAGGTTTTTGTGTTCAGACGGTGGGCTTGATGCATAAATACATATTTATATGGGTTAGCAGTTAAATATAAAAGCGTGTCAGCGGCTAACGCTTCGTGGCTTTGCACGCGAAACCAACTTTTAGTCATTTAAAGCTAGCGTTAGCCAGCTAACTGAAAGCTTTATTTCCCGAGAAGTAACAATAAAGGTCTTTGCTTACAGTGATTAGGCACACAGACATTCATGCTAATTTAATGCCACTCACTATTTAAAAGACGTTTAAATAGTATAATGCTTCGTCACATATGTCTCCATCCAGGTGAGCTGCAGTGCTTGATATTGATTGTCACAGACACAAGTATATCCGTGTCTATTGAAGATTGGGCCTCATATTAAAATATGTCCTGCGAAGAAGATGGACCTTCAGAGCAGGGCCCCAATTCCGTGGGACCATGCACCTCTTCTTCCTCAGAGACGGATGCCAAAAGTGGAGACGTGATTACTGTGACCATCGGGGCGACTGTGCCCACAGGTTTTGAACACACTGCTGCAGAGGAGGTCAAGGAGAAAATTGGGGTGGAGGCACGAATTAGCAAAGATCGCGGTCGCATATACTTTCCTATAACTACTGACAATCTTTTCCAGGTAAAAATGTTGCCATGTTGGGTTTTTATGTCTGCTTTTTTCAAGCTTACCAATATAAAATCCTTGTGTCTGATTAACTTGGCGTTCCCTGCTGTAGGTTCATCTTCTGAGGTCTGTAGACAACCTGTTTGTTGTCGTTGAGGAATATGATCATTACCAGTTTAAACAATCCAAGGTAAACCAGGCCCGTCTTTATTCTCGATGCTGATGTTAGGTGCATGTCATTGTCAGGATAACAAACACACTGGCTTCTACAGGAGGAGACATTGATGGAGCTGCAGCAGCTCGCCTCCAAACTCCCCTGGACTAATGCCCTTGAGGTTTGGAAACTAAATGGAACACTTAAAAAGAAGAAAGGCCACCGAAAAGGAGGCAGCACCACCAAAGTGAAACCTAGCAGGAACACAGCTGATGTAGCTGCTGCTGACACTGAGCAGCAGCTACATCAGGTGGTGTCTGCTGCTGAAAGCCATTTGGAGGCGGATAGCGCAGCTGACGCTGAGCCCTGCGAACAGGACTCGCAAGAGGCAGCGCCTGAGGCCAGAGTCATCAAGTTTCGCGTGACATGTAACAGGGCCGGTGACAAACACAGCTTTTCCTCTAATGAGGCAGCTCGAGACTTTGGGGGAGCTGTGCAAGAATTCTTCCAGTGGAAAGCAGACATGACAAAGTTTGACATAGAGGTAGGCACGCTTCAGCATTGATAGATGCAAAGTAAACACCATCACATTATATCACACAAAAAAAGAGTGAATATTGCGAGGCATATTAGGGAGTAACAAAGTAATTAACACTTTCCATTAAGGTAAAGTGTTTATATCATGTGACAAGATGAGAAAAATGCTTTAGCACCTTAAAGATTAAAATATTGGAGATGGTGTGTACATTTTGCAAATCAGTGTTCAATCCCCCCCCCACACACCACCACCAAGAAAAACACCTGTCACACTGTGGTGAAAATCACATCTATTAATCTACTACTTTATTACACTCTCCACCACCTCTTGCCAGCTTTTTAGTTTGCTTTTATTTATATCAAACCTTCTACTAACTGTTATTTTCAATTTTTAACGACCTGCAGATCTGTTTCTCTTAATTTAGTCCATATGACAAAGTAAAACATGTCAGTTACAGAACTTTGCAATTAATTAATTTTAATCCGTTAAATAATTTCAGCACACTCACAATGATATAATATAACATATAAAAGTGCTCCAGGACACATTAGTAATCTTTCTCTCCTTATAGGTCTTACTCAACATACACAATGAGGAGATGGTGATTGGTATTGCACTAACTGAAGAGAGCCTTCATAGGAGAAACATCAGTCACTTTGGACCCACCACCCTGCGGTCCACTTTGTGCTACGGCATGCTGAGGTAAGTCTTCTAACAACAATTGCACTGTTTGAGTCCAAGAGTTGATGGGATGTGATTTCCAATAATTTATGTCACATAATGTTTTCTTGACATACTTGCTTTGAAGTGGACATGAAACACTACATGTACAAAGGCTAATTTACACCATGATGGCCTACTCTTAAAAAAAAAAAAAAAAAAAAACCTCATAGTTTTAACTCTGTCTGTGAAGCTGGACTTAATACATAAATGTTTAAAAGTTTTTGGAGCATGTTAAGCACCGTCTTGTGCCAGGACAGAACATGATGTCACTGGGTTTTTTGGTTGGTTGTTTGCTGCTAATAAGCTTTCATTAGTTTATGTTCGCTAACTTTTGACAGAACTGACAACTCAGTGGAAACTCGTAAGGACACTAAAACTAAAAAGCAGTTTAAGAGGGTCAGTTGTGTCCTGCCCCTGGCTGCAACAGTGAGTTTTACGTTAGGATATTCTGTCCACTTTTACTCTGTCTTAGCAGTAAAAGGCTCTACTAGCTCAAATGAAAATCCACCTGTCAGCCATAATGTTCGGGTTTGTAGAGAAAAGCCCATTTCAGTGAGTTGCACTGGTGGTTCACCGGACCAACAAGTTGGAGTCCAACAGTGTTCGCTGTCCACAAGATGTTATCAGCACCATTTTATGCAATAAAATAGTCTTTCTTTTCCCAGGCACTCCCAAACAGCTTAGAACATAAGCAGCTACTACATCTGCATCACACCACAGACATAACTAAGCTTCTTATTGAAGCATGATTAGGAATCCTGATATCTATTAGCCTGTTTATAGAAGTCTCCTTCACATAGAGTTGGACTTCACTTTTTCTTACTTCTAGTATGATGACAGTGACAATAGTGTGAGATAAGAATTTCTAAAAAAAAATGAAACCACATTAACCTGTTTTTCCTGCCAAGATGCTGATAACAAACCTAGTTATGTTTGCCAATGGACTGAGAACTCGAAAGTGCTTTTGTGCAACGTGCCTCATTCACCTGATCAAGTACTTGATTTACTTTTTCTTTCATAAGTGCTTTTTGTGTAACATTCACACTGTGATGATCGCTCTGATGGAGCAAATTGGGGTTGAGTATCTTGCCCAAAGATATTTGGCATGTACACTGTAGCAGCCAGGAATCGAACCACAAACCTTCGGATTAGTAGATGACCTGCTCTACCTCTACCTGAGCTGAGGTGGTGCGATGTTCATGTAGTAAACTGTTTGGGTGTGACTGATTTATTGCATATAATCAGTCTGATCACATCTTACAGACAGCAGCAGATTCTCTGGTAGAACCATTTATTGCTACAGAGACAGAGTGAACGTTGACAGAATATCCTTTTTTTGTCTCATTGTTTTCCAGTTAATTATCAGTTCTGTCACTAGTTAGCTAAAATAAACTAATGTAGGTCTGTTGGCAGCAACTGACCAACCAACCAATGACCCTAGTGATGTCAAGTTCTGTACTGGCACAAGATGGCGCTGCACATTGTCTAAAAGCTTTAACTTTTAAACTCTTGTTTTTTAAATCCAGCTTCACGGATAGACTTTGTTCGTTTTGTTGTTGTTAACCTGTCAGGCAACCAGAATTATGATCTGAATGCTCTGTTGTGCCAAGCACACCTGCTCTTCCAAGACGAGCTGTATACATTCTGTCTGTCTGTTGTTCATGTTTTTATTTTGCTTGCTTGTTTATTCACTTTCCTTATTATTATTTCTATTATCATATTTTTTCTATTTATTTCAATTACGTCAAAACTGAGAGATGGGAAAAATGTTTAGTCTGTTTGCCTGCAGCCTTTTAATTTCTTTATTTTGCAGATGTGTAGTAAACAGTGGTGCACGTTCACTGTTTGGCATAGTGTCCGATTCCAGTTTCATAGATATGACTGAGGCTCCAAAATCTTTCTGTTAAAAAGTGATGATTGTTGTGTTGATACTAATGAGGTTAGTGAAGGACTCCGACAGGTGGGTGGTGAGGCAGTCATTCTTGGCACCCTGTTGAAATGCAGGCATGTCCAACCATACTCTATTATACTAAGAGGAATTCCTCTGTGTTGCGATGTGTCTCCTAGTCATACGTCAGCCTTTATTTGAACGTGTAACAAAACACAATGAACTGTCCTTCTAACTCACATTTTCCTTAAAGATAAGAATGAGAGACAATAGATTCTAAATTCTTAAGCCTTTGAAACAGAGACGGTGATATTCACTTGAATATTTGGACTTCTCTTTGCATACATTTACAATTGTGTGGTTTGGACGTCATCAGCATGTTGGTGACTCTTCTATTGCCAGTTAAATAAAGCATGCACACATAACATAATAATATTTGGATAAATGAATTTCAAACTGTGAACATTTACACTTCAAGTTGGGAAAAACTTGTGGTCTGGTGGCTGCTTTCACACATAAAATTATGCACATTTTAATTTCTGTTGTAAGGTTAGGTTATTGATGGTGGTTGCCATCATCGCCTCACAGCAAGATAGTCCTGGTTTTGAAACCACTGGCTACCATCCTCCACGTGGAGTCTTTCTCTCCAGCCCTGTGGTAGATTGGTGACCTGTACAGGGTGTACATCCCCTCCATGACAGCTTTGATCCAGCCCAACCGTGACCCTGAAATGGATGGGGGGGGGGGGGGGGGGGGGGGGGGGGAGGAAAGAATTAATAACCACTGATCACTGTATACATAAAATAGGAAGTCTGGCAAAGCAAAATAATCTGCAAATGGCACAGTGGTATGTTATAACAAGAGCTTGTTTGTTCTTATCCCTGTGTTTTAATCCCACATTACCACCATAAAAGCACATTAGCACGTGAAATTCACAGGAATTCCTTCCTAATTTGGGAAAAGGTGAAAATCTGAGAAGCACAGGAATGTAGGGTTAGATTAGTTGTTTTGAAGGTGGGATTACATGAACACTGAACGATTTCTTTAAATATTTATCCATCATTGCTCTCGGTCCCTTTGGAAAGTATCTTGACAGTGTGTATAAAACCTTTATAACACATCACATTTCAACTGTACAAAATAATTTCTGTCAGGTTGTCCCACAGAATCAGAAAACATTGTTTATTGCAAAGCAGTGGAAATTTGTCTTGAACTTTGCTTTCAGTGTATAAAAATAAAACAAATAAGACAGCACACAGCAAGATTAAAACATCGGTTTGAAAAGGAAAATTTATAAAATTCCATTATGAGCTGTTAATAATATTATTAGCAGTTAAGATGAATGATTTCTTGGCCGTTTGGGTCCTGGATGCAGGGACCCTGTAGCAGCAGGCTGATGGAAGGAGTTAAATGAGTAGTTGTATGTGCTGACTTTATGTCTGACTGCTGAGTTGGAGCATCTGAAGCGTGTAATATTGTTACAAAAGAAGCATATGAGAGGTAAATGTGATATAAGATGAACAACGTATTTCATAAGCATTTCGTTTCCTTGTCTGTTGACAGGCTGTGTAAACCTCAGGCATCCGATGTAATACTTGACCCTATGTGTGGGACTGGAGCTATACCACTGGAGGTGAGACACAGCTTATCGTGACCCTGATAATGACCTTCAACTACATCAGTTTTTATAAGAAAGAGTAGATAATTTTGCACTACATAGTGAAAAGTGTACAAGTCAGTGCTTCCACACAGTTAGATCAATTCTCGTGGGTACCCATAAAAGAACTGACTTGATTAAGAAACTATAGATTGCACACTTCAAATATTGTTTTTGTTTTCTGAGTCAAGTGATTTGAGCCTGCAGCAGTCTGTAACTTATCTCTTGTATATTGCCATCCAAGCACCACATTCTGCAACCTTGCTATTACTGCGATATTGATCACACAACCTGGATACTGCTAAAGGTGGAGATTAACAAATATGTCTTCCGGAGACTCTGCGGAAGGCAGAATTATTCAGCGATAGCCTCAAGATCCAAATAACAATAAACCACAGGCCACTAATTGTGTATTGCTTTTCTTCTCTTCAGGGTGCAATTGAATTCAGCAGTTCATTCTACATTGCTGGCGACAACAATGACATGGCAGTTAACCGCACAGTCAACAATATATGTCACATCCAGAAACGCAGGGCCGACAAGGGCAGGTGAGAGTGAACACAGAGAGAATGAGACTGAACGCAGTACATGTGGTTGATGATCCCCATAATGATGTAATCTCTCTGGCTTCAAACAGAATATCTGGATTGCCTATTGACACAGTGCAGTGGGATCTGTGCAGCTTACCAATAAGGACCAGCTCTGTTGATATTATCATCACTGATATGCCATTTGGCAAGAGGTACCATAACCATCAACACTAGAAAATTTGTTTCCTGTATCTAGATTTTGAATGCTATAAGTGTATGTGTGGGTTTTTTTTAATGCCTTTGCTGTTCAACACTTAGAATTAGATTGAAATCAGAAATTTAGATCACAGTATAACAAAAATGCACATGGAAGATGAGGCATTAAACCCACTTTAAA
Organism: Rhamphochromis longiceps; assembly: GCF_057381845.1. NCBI lineage: Eukaryota > Metazoa > Chordata > Actinopteri > Cichliformes > Cichlidae > Rhamphochromis > Rhamphochromis longiceps. Next base: position 21,481,997 of record NC_140561.1, read on the forward strand.
GCAACGCACTAAAGTAGCTGTGTGATGGTGGTTTTTTCCTGTTTTCTTAAAAGGATGGGCTCCAAGAAGAAGAACTGGGACCTGTACCCCTTATGTCTCAGGGAAATGGCTCGTGTGTGCAGACCAGGTTCGGGAAAGGCTGTCCTCTTAACCCAGGACAAGAAGTGCTTTGCCAAGGTAGCCATGTTAATGTTGCAGATAATGCATATTTGGGTATATATTCTCATGAAAGTTTCCAAGGAAGTTGAAATCAGTACAGGAGAAAGACAAAAAAAAAATCCACAGTGCCACAAGTTTTATCTTGCTTTGAACTTTCCAGTAATTCATGTCAGATGATGTTTCCACATCATATTTCCTTAAATCTTGATACAGACCTTGGTTGCTTGCTTTAACCTGCTGAATTTACTTGGAAAAAAGTCATTCAGAATGTCTTTAATTTGCATTTTGTGATGTTCCTGCTAACTAGGCTTTTATTTTTTCATTTTTCAATGGTACGGCTATTACAGTCATTTGTGTAAATCACCCCGACACAGAAGTGGCAGACACACCAGCTTAACAAATCACTGTTGTACCTATTTGCTGAATGTAGCTCAGGATCAGTTGCACCCTGAGCAACCTCTGATGCTTTGTCTCTGACGTCGGGCAGGCATGCGTTCGTAGTACTGTAGAACAATACACATAAGTCACATGCTCCACCTGAGGAAGGTTGTCCTGCGTTGCATCTACACCCATTTATTATTTATTGTTTTGCAGTGAGTTTGAGATGGAGGTGTGTCGAGGTTTAGCCAATACGTGGGGTGTTTGTAAATATGTAAGTTGTCGCCATGGTGCAGTTTTAAAATTGATGCTGTCAGATTTTACGCCTTTTCTGTTTTGAAGTTCCCAGCTAGTTGCGCAAGCCTCACAAACTAACCAGAGCCTCTTTTAATCCCATTTTCTTATTGTATTACTTGCTGTCAGATTTCTGAAAGTAAGACAGTACTTGATATTTCTGGTAAAGAGAAGGCCACATTATATTCTGAGTTTGTAAAAATAAGAGGATAAATATTGTACCAAAAACATCATCAACAGGAAATAATCCCCTAAACCTTAACACATTAAACAGTGTATGACCTTCAAACCTGAGGCCACAGCCCACACTGAAACCACAAAGTTACATGTGTGTTTTAGTATGTCCGGTGATGAAATGTGTTATTTTTATTTCATAGTAAAACTCTGTGCGGAAGAGATTTTGAGCCCAGTCTGGTTGGAGAAATATGTTCAGTTTATCCAGGACTGCTTCAGTTACATTGACTTTTACTTCTTTAATAATATCTCTGATCTGCATAAACTTTACATTTGTCCCAATTATAAATCATGAGTCTCCAAAGCTGTCAGAAATTATCCCAAATATCTTCTTTATGTATGTTGATGTAGATCAATAGGAGGAATTACAGGAACAAGTTAAAAATGAGTAAAAACTTGCTAAACGTAGCTACAAGGACAGTCAGGGAATATGCTCAGTACCAGGTATTTGCTCTGTGTGGAAGGGCGTAAAGTCCCTGATGGGGATGCAGTGCAGTGATCGTGGCCTAATTTGTTGGCTGATGGATTTTTTTTTTTTAACTGAACTATCACAGTGGGTGAAGGTTAATGGCATTTTAACACGTTCTTGCTTCACTATGTTGCCCTAGGGGTGCATCCTCACCATTTTTTCTTATACACTCAACACATTGATTGATTGATTGATTGGTAATTTATTTCAACATGTGAACAATATACAAGTACATTTAGAAAAGAAATGAGAGAAAAAAAATATACTATACAAATTACATACAAAAAAACATTCTGATTAATTTACATGTTGAAAGGGAGTGGGAAGAAGTATACACTTATTTAATCCCACCCCTGTCCCATAAATTATCAGTGAATATTTAGTCAAAGCCAAAATGTGATGATTCATTATTGTCATTAGGTTTCCTTTTGACTCCGCCTCCTCAGTAGTCATGAGCCTGATCATGAGCCCACAGTGTGCAAGTCGTACTGCTTGGAATGTGTAAAAGAAAAAAAAGATTAAAATGTGATGACAGATTTTAGGAAGAATTCAGCTGTTATCTCCCTTTTGCTGAGACTTTGTTTAGCAACACTGCTATCTTTGTGTGTGTGTGTGTGTGTGTGTGTGTGTGTGTGTGTGTGTGTGTGTGTGTGTGTGTGTGTGTGTGTGTGTGTGTGTGTGTGTGTGTGTGTGTGTGTGACCCCAACAGAGCATGCACTTGTGTTTTCAGCAGCTTATTAAAATATTTTAGTCTAAAGCTAAAGTGGTGGACTGACTGATCATTATTATAGACCCACACTCAGGGATGGGAATTGATAAGAGTTTAGCGCTTCTGCTTCCCTTGTCGATATCACTCTATATGGATTCTCTCTCTGATTCCTATTCATTTCTCATTGGCTCCACTTGAGAGTCACCACCATCACTAAGCAGCTTATCAAAGACATTACATTTGTGCAAATTAATTGCATGCTGTGGGTCAGATGTTTGTTCATGTTGGAGGTATTTCCCCTCTTTTCTGTGATCAGCGTTGGGGTCATTAAATGGTAAATGGCCTGTATTTGTATAGCGCTTTACTCAGTCCCTAAGGACCCCAAAGCGCTTTACACTACATTCAGTCATTCACCCATTCACACATTCACACACTGGTGATGGCAAGCTACATTGTAGCCACAGCTGCCCTGGGGCAGAGGCGACAGAGGCGAGGCTGCCGGACACTGGCGCCACCGGGCCCTCTGACCACCACCAGTAGGTGGTGTTGCCCAAGGACACAACAACTGAGACTGTTGGAGCCGGGGCTCGAACCAGCAACCTTCTGATTACAAGACGAACTGCCGACTCTTGAGCCACAATCGCCCTGTCAAATAAGTAATTATTTCAAATATTATACACAACGCTTTCTTAAAAGTAATGCAGTACGGTACTTAATTATTCCCAAAGGGAGAGGAATTAGTAATACTACTCATTATATTATTTTCACTTTTCTTTATAAAATGACCTGAAACGCATCGTCTCATAATTACCATTTAACAGTATAAACCTGAGTCCCACACACCAACACAAATCTTCAAAGCGATCGCCACGGAGATTCTACTTTAGAAACGTGAACAAGTAGAAATGAAGGCTTCAGCCTGACTGCTCATCGCTACTTTTCTTGAACTTTAGGGTCTGGCTGCTGGGCTGGGGTCAGCATTCACTCATCTTTAACATCACTCTGGGTTCTTGGCTAGCTTAGCGTTTGCGTGCTCACAAAGAGCCAAAGTTTGCAGCACAATGCAGATGGCCTTTTTTTGTCTAAAATGCTGTCGACCTTTTAAGATAAAGTATTATCCACACTGTATCCATATCCACCACTATTTTCCTCCTCCGGCACATGACCGGGATGAATAGGCAGTCAGAATTCCAAGGAACTAAATTACTGGGAACCGGTTCTCGCTTCCTGCACTGCTGACATGCCCTGAAAAAGTTGAATGCAGCGGGGAGAAGGTGTCGGATTTACATTGTAGGGTTGAGTTAAAACAGATGATTTTGCAATGTTTATGTATTGTGTTAACAAATCAACATTGTATGTAACAATAGATTGTTGTTAGTTGTACAGTGTAGTTTAAAAAAATCCTCCTCTCCTAAAATATCACATTTTCAAACCAAGCAGTACTGCAGTGAACTTTTTTTTAACCTAAAAAGGTTTGAAGGGTAACAGGAATTAACCTTTCTAACGCAGTGAATAAAATAGTGTGTGGTAAGTTCCCAGCTTTACTCAATCATAAATGATTAATGCCACCAAACTGGAAAAAGCCAGTTCTGCTTGTTTGTTTCACCACTGCTATCCTTTAGCTGTTTAAAAAAAGGCTCATGTTTTATATGTTTACGCTGCTCTTCAAGTTTAAAGTATTTATGGTCGTTCTACTTAATGAATGATTTTTCCGGTTGAATTTGTCTTGAATTGATGTCTAAATAATCCCTCAGATGTTTAAGTAATGTGGGTTTAACTTTGCTCCGTCACGATAAAAAAACCCCACTTTCATTCACTGTTTGTCTATAATTTACATAAAACAAATGTCTAATTTGTTAGTTTGCCTTCATGGGATTTATGTCGTCTCCAGGCTATATCGAGGATGGGAGGGCTGTGGAGGAAGCTGCACACTGTTTGGGTCAATGTCGGGGGTTTACATGCTGGCGTTTACCTCCTCAAGCGGACCGGGGCGGTGTTTGGCCAAACTCCTGAAGATGTCCATGAGTCACGAGGAATGTGTAACACGCAGGGGGATGAAAAGGAAGACAAGGAGCTCTCCTAAGTGACACCCAGCATTTCAGTTGTGAATTTAAATTGAGCCCAGGTTAAAATGATTTTATTTATATTTAGCAATTGAATACATTTTTTTTAAACAAGTTCTCCGCTCAAGCATGCCAAGCAATTTTACTTTGTAATTCACCAAGAAGCTGTCATGATCTGCAAGTTTGATGGTTTTTACACTGTTTTCCTAAAGGTTGTTCACCTGTCATATTACTGTTCAGAATCCTGCTGAAGGTTGAGGCTGTACCCCTCAAATTAAATGTGTCCACTAATAAAGGCTCACTCATATTATCACTTGATTTAGTCATTCTTCACACCATTTGCACCAGTTGTCTCAGTCCACTCTTATCCCAAACACAGGACAGGAAAATGTTTTTTACCCCTCAGCTGTAAAAGGCTGATTGCTGTCACTTCACCGATGAGGTGGGTGTTGTGGAAACCTACGTTTGTGAATTTGGGAACAAGGCAACAGGATTTGTAAATTGATACCATAAGTATATCTTATGCGTTTGAATCTCAGTGACCTTGACCTCAAGGTCAAAGTCAGGTCACGTTTCCTGGAAATGTTTTGAATGCATTAATTATAAAAGGAAGTCACCTAGGGTTTTCAAGTTGTTATGGTAAGTGCACCTAGTAAGCGCTCTCGATTGGGGTGTTCACCTTCCTTTCTTTATCTTTCACAGTCAACGTGCTGACCTGAGCACAACACAAGAAGAGACATGATGAAACATTACTTAAAGAAAACAACTGCATGCGTGAGTGACTCAAGGAGAGTTACAGCATTCAGCTACAGTCTGGTTCTTGCTGGCAGATTTCTGTTAACCTCCAAAGAAGTGTGTCAGACTCCAAGAAGCAGGAACTACACACACTCAAGGGATATTCCCGAGGAGGAAAAACAAACCAAGAAAAATGTTTTCAGTTCTTATGTGAACCTTAATTTAAAAAAAGAAGAAGTGAGCCTTAATGGAAACGTCACTTTCAGTGTTAAATTTCATGTGGGCCAAACAGGTTTTGGCACCTGATATGAAGCACTGCTTGCCACTTTTTCCACCTTCCCACACCTCTTACATTTTTCTTTCCATAAGTGAATAAGAAACAAAGCTTGTTCAGGCTTTTAGGGTCACCTTACTTTTTTTTTGTCTTTCTTATTATTTCTTTGGGAGTGTCTGAGAGACGTGCAAAACTTGGTCCTAACGCAAACGAGACGAATGACGTTCGAGTCCCTCGTGTCACTGGGTCACAGTTTAGACAAGAGACTTTTTTTTTTCTTTTTGTTGTGATGACGCCATCAAATATACAGTGGATAATGGCATGGGAGTTAACAATGACACTGTTATGACTGGGGTTGAGCAACGGGTTGGTATAAATGCAGTGTGAGGTCTCAGGGTGCTCCAGTGACACTCCGAGCGAGCGCAGACGTAACAACGCGAGATGATCTGGACCATCCTCCTGCTCGTCCTACTCATTTTTATTCTAACAAACAGATGGAGGTAAGTAACTCATTCATCCACATGTTTTGTTTATAAATGAATGACGTGCTGTTGTGAAGTCGTGTTTTCTTTAATATCTGAATTTTAACGCGCAATCCCCGTGAAGTGTTAATAAAACCCGGCTTGAATTATTGGGGATTGACCAGGAGCGAATCTGTTTCTTAGTGGGGCTTTTCCCTGCTCCGGTTTGAGGAATGCTGTTAAGCTGTGTGCTTAAACAACTCTGAGCGTCACACCTCACGGGCTTTTGTTTTGCTTTGGTGAATTACGAGCGACAAAATCTATGATGTAGTTGTGACTTTTCAGCTAATTCCAGTTAATGCTATTTGTGCTTTTCCCCTCCATAGTAGGCTACATTCATGAGCTAAAGATCAGTTTTCGCTACAAATTCAAACGGATGTGGAAGACTAAATAAAAAAGAAAATGATGATAATAAAAAAGATTCCAGTTCACTTTGCTGTGAGGAGGAAATGAGTCAGATATAACTGTTGCAACATGCTTTTGTAAACATTAGATTGAATGCACAATTTCGTTTATTTTATTTCCTTTAGATGCAAGGGGGAACCACCTTTAGACAAAGGAGCTATCCCGTGGTTAGGTCATGCACTTGAATTTGGAAAAGATGCATCCAAGTTCATAAATCGCATGAAGATGAAGCATGGTGACGTTTTCACTGTGAGTTATATTATATGCATTTACATATTCAAGTTTAGATGCATAAGGAGCTGTGATTTTATCCTGATATAAAACGAAAATTTCATAGTTTTGTTTGTTTGTTTTAAATATACTTTTAAGTAATTTTCCATGTAGCGGGATCTTTTTACGTTGGAGTCATTCAGAGCACTTAAGGAGCACTGCCATCTGTTCAGTGCATTTTCTAAAGCATATACAGATGTTTTAAGATCCTTTACTCAGTGTCCGCTTTTGGCGCTCCAGGTGCGAGTTGCTGGCCGCTATGTGACGATGCTCCTGGATCCACACTCCTACGACACAGTCCTGGGTGACTCCGATTCCCTGGACTTCACACGTTACGCGCAGGTGCTGATGGACAGGATCTTCAGACTGCGCCTCCCGTATAGCCAGCAGGCTAAATCAAACGAAATCATGAAAAGGTACTGAAGCAATAACAAAAACCACTTTCTTTAAATTTTCAATTTCATTTTTATGTTATTTGGGAAGTGAGAATCTTCTTGGAAATTCACTGGTTAAGGTTTTATAAGTACTAACACTGAGGATATTCCTGTAGAGCAACAGCACATACTTGGAAATCTATTTTAGGTCTTAGTTTGTTATTGTGCAGAACTAACCGGCATGCACATTTTTTCATTGAAGGGTGGAGAAAATCTTTCAGCGTCATAGGTGGATTTTTGGGCACTGTGCTTCTTCAGTTTGCGTCATCCATTTTTCTAATTACCCTGCCTTTATAAATTAGCTCAATCAATTTTTGTTTTCGTTTTAAAATAATGTTTGCTACAACGATGTTTTTAACAATCAATTATTGTCAGCTGATTTGCAAGACTAACCCTCAGCAGAATGGCGTTTAACCTTTTCTTTAATGGTTTATGTCTACAGGCACTTTGTGGGAATGAACTTGGCCACTCTTAACAGCGCCATGAGCAGAAACCTGCGAGCCTTGATGAAAGCAAAGACGACCCAGAACCAGAAAGACTGGAAAGAGGAGGGACTATTTAATTTCTCTTACAGCTTGTTATTTAGGTATGAAAAAGCCTCATCCACCCACACACGCGCACTAATGCTGTTAACTATGTCAAAAGAAGAATGTCAAAAGCTTCCGACCAAACAGTTTACACACCGATCCATCCTGTGGTCATCTGTTTGTAAACCCAGCAACAAAAATGTAGGATGACCACGCTGTGTCATAAAAATGCGTGTGGGTCACTTTTCCGGTTGAACATTTTTGGCTGATGTGAGTCAAAGGTTGTTTTAAAAATGAAAGCTATGGGGATCTTTACTGTGTCATGGGGACTAAATGGAAAAGTACCATTTATAACTGTGTCATGTGCTGGTTATCTTCTCATCGCCCACACACTCACACGTTTTGTGTTTCTTCTTTCCGTGCAGGGCGGGGTACCTGACGCTGTTTGGAGGAAAGCAGAACAACAACCCCATAGACCCTTTGAGTGTCTACGAGGAGTACAAGAAGTTTGATGGTCTTCTAGTCAAAATGGCAAGGGGCACTCTCAGGCAAGGTAAAGAGATGAACTTCAAAATCAAAGGAGCACTTTTAGTTGATTGGCTGTAGAGGTGCCAGCCTTCCCATAAGCATAATTAGATGACACTGCAGTAATCTTGCCACTCAAAAATAATTACAAACATTGTTGTAAGCTGTTTCATCTAGGAACTATTTACTGTTTACTGAGCTACACCCACGAGCAAAATAATGGTCCTTTAGTCAAGAGGGAAGCTGTAAATATGTCACAGGTAGACGTACGCTTCCTTCCACAGGCTGTAGTTCTGTAAACATAGCTCCCGCATGTGACTGCTTGCACCAAGGTTTGTGGATTTTGCTTTGGAGTAATTGAGTCATGATTGTGAGATTTTTAAATAAACCTTTATGGCATATTGGGCACCACAAGATGAGTGCTATTTAGTTCCATTATATTCAAGAGAAGGTGCACATCTCAAAATGAAACCTGGATGAAAATCTTCCAGATGGATAAAGAACATTACTGGAGAAAAAAAACATGTAAATTTAGTTTTGGGTAGAGTTTTGTGGTTAACTTTTACTAAATGAACACCAAAAGAAGCATGAAGTCGTGAGTCAGATGAGAGTGTTACTTGACGTCACAGTTTACATCATGTCTCGGTTAATGTGGTTTGACATCACCACTGACTGCTCCCATAGATTTGTTTTGTGGTTACCATGGTGGGGATTGCTTACTCACGTGCTTACATAGTGTCTAGGAGTTTGTGTTTCTAAAGACTTCGTCATCACATATGCTGCGATGTCACTCCGCTGATAACTTACTTCATTATCACAACACAGAGCCTGTCGCCTCAGGACTTGGCCCTCGTTATTGTGTACAATTCCATCCGTTCCACCCATTACAAAAATAGCAGAAGCAGCCAGTTAAAATATTAGTGCGTACTTTTGTGCACGTATGCAATAGCATATTTTTGTCTGGCATCTTGCCCAGTGACATTTACTGTGACCTCGTCTGTGACCTGGTTCATTCACTCACTTAATGATGTTTATATGTGTGTAACAGAGGAGAAGAAGACAGCTCAGAGTGTTCAAAACAAACTCTGGGAGCTTCTGGCTCCAGCAGGTCTGACTGACGATTCGGGGTCCAGCCCTTGGTTGCATGCCTACAGGCAGTTTCTGCAGGAAGATGGAACCGATGCAGAGATGCAGAACAGGGCTATACTGATGCAACTCTGGGCCACACAGGTGAGTGAGACAACCTAGAAATGTTGACCTGTTTGTACAAACGAGGGCTTTTTTGGTGATTACACTAGAGCTCACTCAAAATTAATTAATTGTGCCCTTTGTGTCCAAAAAAACTTTATTTGGGTGGGACTGAAATACTCTTCTTTGGCACATGAGGGTGCTGTTCACTACAGATTACAAGGATTAAGCACTATGAGACAGATAATGGTACAGAAGCTGAGTGCACTTTTCAGTGCTGTCGCAGTATTAGATATGACTGATTAACTGCTGAGGTTAGTTTTATTCAAGAGTCAGTATGAAAATAATTAGTGCATGTGTTTGTTATCAAGTAGCATGTACATATAAAAAAATAAATTTTCATATTTTTTAAAACAAAAAGTAAAGCTGGGCTAGTGAGCTGATCTTAACTCCTTGAAGCTGGACTTTGACTCAGAGTCTTTCTCACAGCCCCGCTGGAGAGTTTATTTCATGACAGATTTATCATATATGTGTTTTGGCCTATACAATAAGCCATTTGCTGTTTTATGTCAACCTGTTTTGTTTCTGTTTGATTCATAACACCCATGAACACATTTTCAAATGATTCAAAAAAGAAAAATCAAACACATTTGAAAAATGTGGTCAGGATTTGCTCAACAGTTAATGCAGCAACAACAAATGGTATGTTAAGAAGCCAAAACATCTTAACTTTAAACAGTGGCGTAATTTCCAGGGTGGTGTCATTAATCAGACCCAACTAATATACCCCCTCTAAAATTGAATTATATTGCATAAATAAGCTGTTGATTTTCTTTACTCATTTCAGGAATTACCTATACCTATAATACCTATACCATATTCATCTAGGAATTTGCCCAGATTTCTTTCTTTTTCTAGACAGAGATCTTGACACACACACACCCCCACCCCCCACCCCTTTTGTTCAGCACAAAGTCACGCCAATGACTTTAAATATAAAGAAAATATTTGTGTCTGGGAAAGCTCTTCCACACTTAGGACTGTGATACATGGGCCAGATGTGTCCTGGCGACAAATCTTTTTAAAGGATACACAAGTGCTGTCATCAGAGATGCTTATGTTTGGTAAAGTTATCATTAATAGTCTTATTAGTGTATTTCCAATAAACTAACAGCCAATTTTGTGATAATTTATTCACTATGTTATGTTTTCCCCCTAAGATAATAGCACCATAGTTTGCTATAAAACTGAATAGCTTCAGTGTCCTGTCCTTGGAAGCAAGCAGATGGCAGGGGACCTCAGGTTTCCAATGGCTTTCCTTTTTAAGTAAACCATTACTGCACTGTGCCTCTGCCAATAGTGAGACAATCCAGAGAGTGGCTCTTCTCATCCCAGACATTCTTATTTTATTATTTTCCAGCAGTGCAAATTCATTACGTTTTTTGTTTTAATGAAACTTATATTTCAATAAAAATAATGGCTTGTTATCACTTCAACAGAAGGTTGTGTAAGTACTCAGGTTGCCGTGTGATGTTTTTATTTGCCGTTACCAAATAACCACCTGCGCTGTCACTATGCAACGCCAGAGTGAGCGACCTTATCATCATCCTCCTCATCTGAGTCTTTGTTTGTTTCCAGGGTAATGTTGGTCCTGCTGCATTCTGGCTGTTGGGCTTCTTGTTGACAAATCCTGAAGCCCTGATGGCAGTAAAGAGGGAGTTTAGCCAGAACACACAGATGGAAACCACCACAGGGACTCCCCTCATGGACAGTCAAGTGAACACCCCAGTGTTTGGTAAGGGCTTTTCTCCAGCCTGTGTAAACAGTAGGTTTATCATAGTGTCAGGAACATAAACAAGATGTTTGAGTTCCTGTCCCCCTCCCTTTACGTAAACTAGCTGCCCCCACAAAAACAAAAGGTTTGAGCAGCAGGTGGATGGGACTGCTGTGTGATGACCATAATGGGGGCATTAGCTCTTGGCGGCATCATATATGTCCAAAAATAGAGAAAAAAAAACAGTCTTAAAGTGTTTAGAGCAGTCTGACCACTTTTGGCTCACATAGACAGATTTGATTATTTAAATGGTAAATGGTCTGTATTTGTATAGCACTTTACTGAATCAATAGCCATGTTTAATATGAGCATGTACCACTGTGCAGCACACAGAAAAAGAAAATAAATAAAAGCCTCATGTGCCTGCCCACTATTAACAAGCGGCCACCACAGTGGACAGAGCCACATATTTGATATACACAGGATTCTCTTCCTGACATGACCCTCTCAGGGATTTGTCTCCTCCCAGTCTTGAGCCTGAGAGCTTTAAGCATTAGGCCCATGTGTTAACCACTACACCAATGAATGGCACAATAATAGACCCCCTTTAACAGGTGCATCCATCTATTTTCTCTAACTTATTCAATTCAAGGGCAACTAGAGCTTATTTCAGCAGTGAGACGCAGGGTACACCCTGGACAGACCACCAGTTTGTCGCAGGACTAACACAGAGATAAAGACAAAATTTCACACTTGCGCCCATTTTAGAATCACTAGTTAACCTGACATTCATGTCTGTGGACTGTGGGAGGAAGCTGGTATGCCCACAGAGATCCCACAGAGGAAAACAGCAGAGAAAGTAGAACCCAGCAACTTAATGCTGTGAGGCGATGCTGCTAACCATCACACCACAATGGTGTGCTTTTAAGAGCATGACTGCAGTTTGTTAATAGCAAGATGGTAGTAGCAAAAGAAATCATATAAAGTTTAGAAATACTGCAGATACTGACCATTTCTTTAATAATAATAATAATGATAATACATTTTATTTGAAAGCGCCTTTTTCAACCCCCTCTCAGATAGTGCCTTGGAAGAAGCACTGAGACTCACCGCCGGCCCGTTCATTACAAGAGAGGTAGTGCGGGAAAAGACCCTCTGCATGGCCGATGGCCGACGGTACCTGCTGAGAAAAGGAGACAGAGTGTGTTTGTTTCCCTACGTCAGCCCTCAAATGGACCCTGAGATCTACCACGAGCCACAGGTTTGTCTTCCTGTCTTGTTTCCAGTCTCTAATCCATGAAAATCTCCCTGTGCTGCCAACAGGAATAGCAGTAATTATCTTATGGACTCATTGAAGGCAGAGTTAAGTGTAATTAGCACCTGCGGTTGTTTATGTAACATGGAAACAACGCCTACACAAAGCTTACCTTGTGCTACCCAGCGAGAGGTCAAGTCCGGAGCTGTGGGCTACCGAGGGATTAGCAGAGCATGGGAACAGAAAATGAGCTGATGGGTGTGGGAAGGGCATAGCAGGGCATACTTAAGAAATAAATGTCAGACAAATGCCAATGCATTTGAGTGATTATTCTGATATTACTTGCATCTAATAGCTGCTTTGCAAAAACTGTGTTTCCTTTCCAGAAATACAAGTACGATCGCTTTCTGAGAGAAGACGGATCTGTGAAGAAGGATTTTTATAAAGGAGGGAAGCGGCTGAAATATTACACTATGCCATGGGGTGCAGGGACCAATGGCTGTGTAGGAAAGCAGTTTGCCATCAATACCATCAGACAGTGAGTGCCCTAGATTTATTTTTACTCTACAACTTTAGGGTCGTTGAGAGCCTCAAAACGTTCCACGCTAGAGTTTTACATTTCTGCTCCAATACCCTAATTCTGTGTTTTATCTGTGTTTTTCCTCGACAGGTTTGTTTACATGGTGTTGACTGACTATGATTTGGAGCTTTGTGGCCCAAATGCTCAGATGCCAGAAATAAATACCAGCCGTTATGGATTTGGGATGCTACAACCTGAAGGAGACTTGCCTGTCCGATATAAACCTCGAAATACTCACTAGGAAAATGAGCAAGAACAACAATTATATGCACATTTCAACACAAAAACTTTGTTTATATTGTCTCTATGTCCTTTGTAATTTTATATTTTCTTATTTATGTAATAAAGTTTGCATTTTTCTTTGCTATTTATCAATAAATATAAATAATATTGTAATCCTCTGCTGTCAGTCTTCTTTAGAGAGGGTGTTTTGGATGCCCATTCTACACCTACCATTTTATTTTTCAGTAAAACCTCATAAGACACTGAAAATTGCCTTCATTTAGGGGGAGGAAACAGTAAAAACGTGCGCACTCTTTTTTGTCAGCTGCAGAGACTGAGTGTAATGAAGGGACTGCCTGTACTGTAAACAGAGCCAGTCACACATCTGTCACACTAACACACGCCTGCTGTTTGCGAAGTGAAGTTTGGATTTATACGCTGTTTGGAAAGCAATGATCAGTCACTGGCAGGAGATGATAGGTCACAGATTGTAAAGCACTGTGCAGGTCTTCAAAGGACAACAATCTTGTGTGTTATATCACTTATTGCAAATGGAGGCGTGGCCATCTGCCACATCAGTTTGTGGTGAGGGGAGGAAGAGAGCCAGAGAAAAGTAATAACTAATGATGCAGAGTGGTCTATAAACACATAGCGAGTGAGAAAAGGTGAAGCCCCCAACAGCACATGCCTATTACAGCATAACTAAGGGTGATTCCAGGTCACCTGATCCAACCTAACTATATACTCTGTCAAAAATGAAAGTTTAAAGCCTAATCTGGAAAGCAGAGAGGATGTCTGTGTCTTAAATCCAGACTGGAAAATGTTCCCGCAGACCTCACTGTGATTGTCTTTTAAATGTTAGCCCATTGTGTGAAGATTAATGAGAAACTTTTACAATACATCAGGCCAAGCCGCAAAACCCAGACTGTCAGATTGTCCTCTCCAAGAGTGAGTTAAGTAGCTGGCCAATCTTCCCTGATGTCAAATATTGTATTTTAATATTTAAGAAGCACTTAAGGATCGAAGAGGTACTTACAGCATGTCTCTTATTTATTGTGATGTGAGTGCAGAGTGCAAGTGTCGGCTTTGAATGACAAGTTGCTTGATTAATGCTAACTCCACAGATTGTCTAACCTGCATGAACTTTGTGAAAGGTTATACTTTGTCCAGTTCTGGCCAGACGTGAGTTTTGTAGCTCTATAACACTCCAGCACGAAGCACTGATGCACTGAGCTATTACTCGCTGCCTGGGCCCGCGAGGGTTAAACTCACACAGCCTGCGCCGCTGGAGGAGCCCGAGTGAAATCAGCCCCTGCAGGATCCCGTTCACAAAGGCGCCGGCCAGCACGCACGCACACTGTCAGCAGGTGGAGGAGACACACCAGGAGCATTCCCGACTAACTCTCAGGAGCTCTACTTGTTGATTCGCTTCCGGAGCGGTGCACAGGGCAGACTGGACGTGTTGATTCCTGCAAAAAGCACTTATAGTTTTCAACATGTCGGTACGCGGCTCATGATGCCTCCATCAGCTCCCAAAAGAGAGCCGAAGAGCCGGAGAGCAGTAACAAGTTTGAACGCGTTTAGTCTCGAAATGTTGCTGATGCCGCTCCTTGAGGTGAATCGGGATATAAAGAAGACAGGTATGCGTTACGTTTATTTCTTTGTCGTGTGCGATCCTGTTTTAGTTTGTGGTTTAAGTCTTATAAGCTTTGTGATTTTGTAGCGGAGTTCGAGATGCTGTGTCCTGTTCGTTTGGCGTAGCTGGCCATCGTTACAACATGCGCGAGTTCCACTTTCAGCTCATGTGGGTTACTTTAAAATATATATATGTAAATGCAGTTTTGCTGAATGAGTCAGTAGGCATGTTTGACTAAAGGGATAAAAAAACAACAACTTTATATCTCAATTATTCCTATTTTGATAATAACTTGTCGTTATGTAAACCCCGGAAAACCCTGCACTACTGTGAGGACAGTCCACAGAATGGTCTTAGAGGATGATACAGTGTGTTATGAGCCCTTAATCAAAGTTGATAATCGGCATTAGCCCAGCTTAATATCACTCCAGAGAACAGTTCAACAACGTATGCTCATAACAACACCTAACACAAGTGCCTTTGGGCCGAGATTGATAGCTGAGACGTTTCAGCACCGGATTTCGTGGACAGCGAAAAGACGGCGGTCCTGGGAGTGATGGACGTTTCAGCACCGGACAGCGCTCGCAAGTGGAATCCAGTTTATCATTGACTCCGCTCCCCCACCCCGCCATCCTTGTCAGCAAGAAAAGCGGCTGTACCTCTTAAAGCTGATTAAAATATCTATTTGGTTCTCTGATGAGTGGATAAACCACCTGACATTGCTATTGTAGGACACCAGCAGTGCCCGTTCAGCAGCACCCACATTAATTTCCCCCCCTTTTCTTCTTCTTTTTGTCAGGCAAAAGAAACGAAAGGGGACCCTGATGCGGTCATCTCCAGGACCATGTTCTTTTAATCCACCATCCTGCATCTTCCAGTGTTTTCAAGTGACCCAGTGACTTGAGTGAAGATGATCAAAACAGGACCTCGGTTGGGCACCACGCTGCCGCCGGATACAATTGACATCATCCGCAGCAAGACCCACTCCCGCCGGGTGAGACTCAACGTTGGGGGTCTTCTCCACGAAGTTCTGTGGAGGACTCTGGATAGGCTGCCCCGCACACGTCTGGGCAAACTACGAGACTGCAACACCCACGACTCTATCTTGGAGATATGCGATGATTATAGCCTGGATACCAACGAGTACTTTTTCGACAGACACCCCGGCGCCTTCACCTCCATCCTCAACTTCTATCGCACTGGGAAGTTGCACATGATGGAGGAAATGTGCGCGCTCTCATTCAGCCAAGAGCTGGACTTCTGGGGCATCGACGAGATCTACCTTGAGTCCTGCTGCCAGGCCAGGTATCACCAGAAAAAGGAGCAGATGAACGAAGAGCTCAAAAGAGAGGCCGAGAACATGAGGGAGAGGGAAGGAGAGGAGTTTACTACCACGTGTTGTTCCGAAAAGAGGAAGAAACTCTGGGACCTCTTGGAAAAGCCAAGCTCATCATTTGCTGCTAAGGTAGTGTGCCACTCAGCATTTTTTTTTTCTTACAGGTGTTCACTTTGGCACAGGAGATCAAGTGAAAGTAGTGGATACTGAGAGATTGTGGCATTAGCAAACAGCCAGCAAGGCTTCTGTCGCTTAAGTTTTAGATAATCGTTTCTCCATATTTGGATCCTGACGACGGGTTTAATTTTAGAAATCTTCTAAAGACAAAAACAACAACAAACCAAAAAAAGAGAGGACGTGAATACCAGTTTAACATCCAGAAGCTGGCGTAAATCTCTCTTTGGGACTGGTTTGATCTAATGTCTGACTTTCTTTTGACCTGAACCAGGGCTTTTAAGCTGTCACTCCCCGCAGCTGTAGCACAGAGGGCAGAAAGAATGAGCGATGGATAGAAAAAGGTGTTGTTGTGCTCAAGAGGTGAACTTCAAAGCTGTCTGCAAAGTTGCTTATTCATCACTCTCTATTCAAATAGTATAGCTGTGGAAACTAATTTTGTTAGCTGTTCTCTGATCAATAATCTAATGCCAACCAGGTGCGCTTTCCTTGGAGAAAGCGCCGGATGCTGTGTTCTCCGGTGAGTCAATTAAACCTCCTTTTGTCTTTTAGCATGAAAACATGACAACTTTCATTATTCCCCTTCACAGGTTCCACTCTAGTGTCTCCCGCGGTAATTACTGAATGTTTGTTTTAAATGGCAACAAAGAGGATGAAGAGTTTCATCAATGTCATAACTGCGAGAAGCCTCCATGTGCACATTATGTATTTTTAGACATCATCACACAACACCTCCTCCTTCCCACTGTCACCCCTCTTGGCTTTATTAGCCACCTCTGTCTCATTTCCAGTTTAGTATTCAATCTTCCAGCTCATTAACAGGCTCACAACACAGTGCAGGAACAAGAGAAGTGCGCTCCTCTGGATCGATGGATGTTGTCGTGTTAACAACTTTTTTAAGTGAACCAACTCGCCAAAGATGTGACTGAATCAGTATTCAGAGTAAATGTTAAAAACAAAACCGGTTCCATGTTAAAGTGTGGCTTTTTGTGAATTCTGCAAATTCCTGTTTAGTGTTTATTTCATTACTAAACAGGGTGAAAAGGAGGTTTTTCCAGACTGAATTTACTTCCTTTTTTGTGTCATCTCAAAATGCCTGAAATATATCTGGAAGACAGGAGAATGCCTCCCCTATGGAACAGCTCACTAAGTATTTTAGAAACAAAAGATCTCATGGCAATATCATTACTCAAAGAAATCTCAAACACCTCCTTGAAACAGGGGTTCCTGCATAATTTATGTAACTCGTCTATTCAAAGAACCTACTCTATCTCTGACCTTGAATTTCTGAAGCTCCTAATTATTTGTCTTTAATATTCAGCCACATTGCTCAAAGAAATTATGTCCCATTATGACACCACCCTCCATTTCTATGCCAGACCTTCTGTCAACACTGGAACAAGCAAGCATTCTTTGTTCTTCATGTCAAATCCCATTAACAATGCAGTTTAAACAGATCATGTTTGAAAACACAACAAAATCTTCCTATCTCCAATGAAATGTTTGTCACTGAGGGTGTTATAATTTTAGTGTCTGGCCACATATTTGTGACGATGGCAAAAATCTGTAAAGATCTACCAAGTTCATTTTGATGAGTAGCAATTTCTTTCTTTCTTTATTTACAGGTGATAAATAACAGCCTTCCCCGACTCACCAGTTTAGCAGGCACTCTTTGTTAAATGTTCACATAGAAACATTTCAATATTTATTAGCACCACCCTTTACACTTATTGTTGAGACTGCAGTATTTAATTATAACTGAAAGCCATGTTAAAATATCACAACCTCAGCAACTGCAAAATCATTTTTACATTTACATTTTTACCTGTGATTACTTATTAAAATAGTTTGTTCCCATTTCTTCAGATGACTCTATGTAAAATGCCAAATATCACAGTTTGACAGGCATAAAATAGTGTATTTGCACCAACAAGGTGATTGCCAAAGAGTTATTAGCCAAAAATTTGGCATATCTCAGCACGGTGTGCAGTGTTGAGAAACCTAGACAAATGGAGGACAAAAAAAGAAGTGGCAGGGCTAAAAAAAATCAAACAAAAAAAGACCAAGAGGAGATGAAGAGTATATGAAAGTCATGTCCTTAAGAAAATATCCAGCAAAGACCTGACATAGAACCTGAAAGATGCACCTGGCCCTTCAGTTGATCATCTACTGTTCAGTGAAGCCTCATCAGAAATGTTCTCAGTGGAAGGGCAGCTGCCAAGAAGCCATTCTTAAGGAAGAGAAACAGGTAGAAAAGGCTGAGGTATGCCGCATTACACAGGACCGCACTACGGAGTAAGAAACCCAAATTTCAAATTTCATTGTACAGAGGAGGTCAGGAGAGAGAGATGTTTAACAGCAAGTGTCTACAGCCATCTGTTAAACATGGCGGGTGAAAATATAACAACTAAACTAAAAGAGCAACTCAAAGAACTAAATAAAAATTAGCTACCAGCCTTATATGTTATATTCCACACCTTGTGAATGTAAACAAATTTAACAGGTTTTATTATTATATTAATACATGGAATAATAAACTTGAGCACAGTGAGACTAAATGTGAAAATAAATGATTGAGTCTGAATAAACTGAATCAGCTTCTATTCACTGCTAGTTATAAAACAGAGATCAGAAGCATGACCAAATACTAATTGTTTACATTGCAAATTCACGCATTACAAATTCATGATAAGCTTGTGACATTGTCCACAGCACAATTATTTATGAATAATCAGTTCAATCTGGCATTCGTGTGGAATATTTGAAAACTATTATACACAGGTTTCAAAAAACATTTTGAAGCATCATTTCCAGCTCATGTATTGCCTCTAGGTTCTTTACATGCATTACTGTACTTTTCAACACTGGTACATGACCGTTTTCCACTAAGGCTGTGCCATCGTGCTTGAATTTATTACACAGCCCAATAGTTTGAAATAGGTGGATAATTTATGTCCGTCCGTGCTTATACTAGTATATAGCACTGAGGTAAACACATAAGAACTGTACATGATGAAGACTGTATATACAATTATGGGGCCCCGAAACATTTGAAGGAAAGCAGCTAGAGGGTAGTGGGTGTTGCTGAGACAAATAGAGGCTTTACCTTATGGGGTGTACAGAAAAAAAGTCCAACTGAGGCTAAATAGCAGCCATTAAATGCAATCTTGTTCCTAAAGCTTAATTGAAAAGTTGCATCAGTGAAGTGGCTAGTTCCCAAACACATACTCTGCCTCATTTATTTTTCAGTGCTGATAAATTTTTTATTGCACATTAACAATGCTTGACTTAATGCCAGAGAGACAAGGTGTGATTCAAAATGTCTATAGCCCCAGATGTCTTCATTCTGGGCCTTTTGGAGTTATAACCACCCCCGAGGTTATAACTCTTTTCCCCATTTTTCATATCAAAGCAGTGAAGGACACATGCAGCACTTCATAGTTTGCACTCATGTTTGGGAGAGTTATGAATAGTTTTGCAAACACTCAAGTCTGGATTTGTAATTGGTCCATCCTAAACATAAACTCTCCAGTAATCATTCCATCAGTAACAGATAAGCTCTTGTTGATACAGGCAAGAGTATACCGAATGTTGTAATATTTATAGTAGTGTGGCCTAGTGGCATGAAAGAGTAAGCAGCTGTGAATGAAATCAGGCTATGTAATACGGCAGATCCCAGGAGAGCTTCTGTTGCTCAGCTCTCCCCGAGGTACAGTTCAGTCTCAGAGGAATCATGGCCAATCAATAAATCACTAAGTCAGGATTTGGCATCAAGCAGGCCTTACTCTAAACCGTGAAACAGTTTTCTGAACATTTTGAGCCAAAAGTAGCTATTACAATATAACAAGTATTTAGCTCAAGCAAATTTAATTGTTTGTTAATTAATTGAATTCTTACTAAGTAGTTAGAAATAATTAAAAAAAACATTTTAAATGCCTTATTTTTATTTGAATCTGCAAGCAACAGGCAGTATCAGAAGGCAAACATATATACTGTAAGCATAGACAGAGCTACGTTAGCTACCTAGCTTGGTTAGCTTGTGCTAATGCTAGTGCTGATCTAATTATTGCTATCAAAAACACAATAAATAATGATAGAATTTCACTACAGCAGCCTTCTTGAACTGCTTATACAGTTGGACACATAAGTCATAGGAAACCATAGCTTTTTTCTCAAATAGTTGTTTTTAAAAATGCTCCAAAAGGCACCGCCACCACAAACACGTTCAAGAGGTCAAATTTAGCAACAGTTAGCGTTTAGCTACCTACTCGTGTCAGCGTCCACTATCATTCAGTTTGGGCATTTTGATATGGGAGCAAGCTTGTAGTGGCCGTTCAAGGAACTGTACTTTCAGCCACTTTGTCAAACTCATTGTTAAGGGTACAGAGGAGGTTGTTAAATGTCGTCTTTGTGGAGGACAGAGTCAAAGGATATTTCATAAACCATAATGATTATTTTCAAACTTAATGCGAGCAGCTGCTGATAGCTGATGCCATGTTAAATTTCATTTTTAAAAAAATGGGGCACATAAAATCTTCCCAAAACAGCCTTTTTTTGACACTCGCACACTTGAAATGTAAGTCCCTGTCTTCTCAGCGCCTTTCGGTGTTGCCTCTGTACACACTGAAGCTGTGGACCAGAACAAGATACTGAGCAATAAAAACTGACACTTCTTTCTTTTGCCTCAGCAGAGGCTATTTGAACTAATTGCATGGAAACTTCTCCTCCCAGTGAGCCAGAGACAACCATGACTAGAGGCATTTAACCGAACTTCTTAGCACACATCAGATATGCCCGACTTACTTCTCTGTAAGCACTTTGCTGTGCTGTTTGTGAAGTCTGAGATCACTCTGTGTGTCTGAGGCTATTGGCTCAGAGCACTGTGCTCTATTACCTGCTGCATATTCACCCTACACGGCTCGCCAGATGACTTTTCATACGGATGGGAGGAAATCAGTGGCAAATACATTAAGATATGAAGTATACTGAATTTATTTAAGAAACGCTCTAGGAAAGCCTAAGATGTATGACTTCCCAAGGGCCATTGTCTGCTGATACTGTTGCCCTGCATGAGGGAATTCACTCCACCTCCAGTAGTGTGTCACAGGGAGCGCAGGAGGATCGAAAGAGATGTGGCAGTACAGTAACGGTGACTCTGTTGTTGTTTTCAGCAGGAGCTTTGTAATGGAACAGAGAGCCGCCTCTGTCTCTGTGCAGCTCTTTCTCGCCCTACCTTGCTTGTGCTGTTTCTGTGTGTAAATATATGCTTAAAATCACACTTAGAGCTATAGAACCGTCTGCATTTTATGAGTTGCTTTCTGGAGTCGTTGCAGAGTGAAGCAGCTCTTCCATTGTGCTTAGGTGAGCTTTCAATAGCCATAAATCAATGGTACACAGTTTCACAGCTGCCAGGCTGATTGCAGTGCCATATAGCATTAACTGGGATAACACAGAGTCACGAGGTTCTCATCCTTGCTCTTCCATCATGCTCCCTGTCACACTCTCATTATTTAAATGCAAATAATCTGATCGGCATATAAGCAATCGTTATTGTGCAAACTATAAACAAAGATTGAAAGGATGCTATAACTGTATTACTTTTATTTGTGTAAATGGAAATAGATAATATCTCACAATCACACATTTAGGAAAATTCCTCTTAAAACTGGTGCCACAACACTAAGATAGAGTGATGTACATTTTTGTGCTCCCTTAGAAGAAATCTGGCTTGCGCTGTGTCAACTACACAGGCTCTAATTAAGCTGTGCTCTAAACTTAGGCATCAGCATTATTGATCTATAACAAGCCTTTGATGCTGTTTGATCAGCTGGCAGAAATTCACCTTAGGAAGTAATTGTCCCATCAGAGTGGCTGCTAATCTATAGAGAATATCTGCCCATCTGTGAGCCGCAGACATGTGGATTAAATTGTTTGTGTAGTGGTCGCAGTGTGTTCCATATGCATCTTCTGTGGTAAGCCTGAATGATTTAACAGAGACTTCAAAGCATTATGTTGCAAGCAGCACTTCCTCCTTGCATAAGAGCTAAGGTTTAGTTAAGGTGATTCTTGAAAGCTTTATTACTACTTTCTAGCATAACAAAGTTGAGATCTTGAAGAACTGCACTGTTCATGGAAGGAAAACCACATTTCAAGGAGCGGAGCTTCTATAAATGGCTTCCCTCATTGATGAAGGTGCTGTGTTTCCAACATGAACACGCTGCTCAATTTGCCTGCCAGTATCTGTCTTCTCCTTCTGGACCTCTTTTATGGTTGGCTAATTATGTGACTATACAAATCACTCTATGCACAAGGCTGCTATGCATTAGCTAGTTTGTCCCATGCACTGGGTCATATATGTTTTCTATCTGAAGTAATGACATGTAAACCAGCATAATTAGTGTCACGAGCTGACAGCAGCCTAAGATTTCACACAACATGTTAATGAGTTCATTTAGAAACTCTGGTTAATTAAACACCTCTGGCATACGCTCGGTGTCTTCCTCGGCTCTACTCATTATAAGTGTGGGTTTTTTCCCATATTTATGCATCGCATGACTGGGTGTGAATGAAAGGTTAATAATTGCTAATCAGTGCTTGCTCATTACCATCAACAGTTGCAGCTACAGCCACCTGTATTCAGTTGAAAAGCTCTAAAAGCCCATTGTACACCAGCAGCTTTTTCCTGTCAGCCAAAAATAAACACTCGGTTGGGAAACAATGAGCCAGGCGTTTGGTGAAGGGCAAATGAAGAAGAGCGAATATTAGACAGAAACACGACTTCATCGGTGTCTGCTGGGAACTGGTGGCTGAAAAGTTTCTACATTAGCTTACAAGGCATTTCATTTTCAGTAAAAGCGATTCTTGACCACATGCCATACGGCTGAGAGCGGCTGGCCCGGGCTCGAGTCCGACCCTTTGCCTCATGTCTTCCCCCCTCTCTCTTTGCCCCTGCTTTCCTGTCCTCTTCTCACTGCATCTCTCAAATAAAGCTGAAAAAGTAAAAATAATAATTTTCGTGGGATACAATAATTCAGTGAAGTGAGCAGGTAGAGTTAATACACTCAACAAAAATATAAACGCAACACCTTTGTTACTGCTCCCATTCCCCATGGGATGGACGTAGAGACCTAAAATTCATTCCAGATACACAATATAACCATCCCTCCCAAACAGTGGTCACAAATCAGTCCAAATGTGTGGTAGTGGGCACATCTGCTATATTGAGATAATCCATCCCACCTCACAGGTGTGCCACATCAGGATGCTGATCTGACATCACGAGTAGTGCACAGGTGTACCTCAGACTGCCCACAACAAAAGGCCACCCTGGAATGTGCAGTTTTTTGCGCTATTGGGGGTCTGGGGACCCAGAACCGGTCAGTTTCTGGTGTGACCACCATTTGCCTCATGCAGTGCAACACATCGTCGCATGGAGTCTATCAGATTGTCAATTGTGGCCTGTGGAATGTTGGTCCACTCCACTTCAATGGCTGTGCGAGGTTGTTGGATATTCGTGGGAACTGGTACACGCTGTCGTATACGCCGGTCAAGCACATCCCGAACATGCTCAATGGGTGACATGTCCGGTGAGTATGCTGGCCATGCAAGAACTGGGACATTCTCAGCTGCCATCTGCCCTGAACAATGTGAACCATGATTCATCCGTGAAGCGCACACCTCTCCAACGTGCCAGACGCCATCGGATGTGAGCATTTGCCCACACAAGTCTGTTACGGCGACGAGCTGGAGTCAGGTCAAGACCCCGATGAGGACGACGGGCATGCAGTTGAGCGTCCCTGAGACGGTTTCTGACAGTTTGTGCAGAAATTGTTTGGTTGTGCAAACCAATTGTTCCAGCAGCTGTCTGGGTGGCTGGTCTCAGACGATCTTGGAGGTGAACCTGCTGGATGTGGAGGTCCTGGGCTGGTGTGGTTACACGAGGTCTGCGGTTGTGAGGCCGGTTGGATGTGCTGCCATATTCTCTGAAACGCCTGTGGAGACGGCTTATGGTTGAGAAATGAACATTCAATGCACGGGCGACAGATCTGGTTGACATTCCTGCTGTCAGCATGCCAATTGCACGCTCCCTCATTGCTTGTGGCATCTGTGGCATTTTGCTGTGAGACAAAACTGCACATTCCAGGGTGGCCTTTTGTTGTGGGCAGTCTGAGGTACACCTGTGCACTACTCATGATGTCAGATCAGCATCCTGATGTGGCACACCTGTGAGGTGGGATGGATTATCTCAATATAGCAGATGTGCCCACTACCACACATTTGGACTGATTTGTGACCACTGTTTGGGAGGGATGGTTATATTGTGTATCTGGAATGAATTTTAGGTCTCTACGTCCATCCCATGGGGAATGGGAGCAGTAACAAAGGTGTTGCGTTTATATTTTTGTTGAGTGTAAATATTGTATTTCAGTAAAGGAAAGAGTGCTTCCTCCTACTTTTAGGAAGAAGTAGGCAAATGAAGGCTTCTGAAAGCTTTCATTACTGGTTTCCATGGAGGGAGGTGATCTACTACGCTACATTAGCTTATCACACAAACCAGCTGGGGCTCGCACACACATGCACCACACAGTCTAACTATATAGTACGTCTTTTTGTTAGACCTACAAAAAGCCATGTTTTATTTTTAGTACAATGCCTTAGCTTATTTTTCGCATGCTCCTCGCTGATGTAACTGGGTTTGTAGCTGCAGAAGTTTTCACTGATGCTGACATTTAAAAGGTGACAGGTCAATAGCAATGGGATGGAGGCATGACTACTTTAATGCAGAACTTCATTCATTATTCAGGCAGACTTGTCAGTAAGAGAACATCACTCAAGAAGATGCAGAGTGGTGTGGGGACCTGTGATACAACAGAACTTTCCAGAGAGTTGGATGTTTGAACCCAAACTAATTTCCTGCTACAGCTTTTTTTTTTTTTTTACGCTACATTTGCCAGTGAGGTTTTCATTGCTCCCTTGGCGGGCTGTGATTGAAAAGGTCAGTTTCTAGCCACCCTCTAAGAAAAGACTGGCTAATGTCATGAAATTCTGTTGTCAGTCCAGTGCATTTCTTGTTTTTTTGACAGAAGATATATATTCCTGTGGAGCTTAAACCTGTGTAATCCGTCTCTGAGGCATTACAGACTGTTCTTTACATGACGCTCTTTGATGTTAATCCTCTGCCTTCATCCTAACTGAAGTGCTACACGTGTGTTAACTCACTCCTGTTCAGGTGGTGACAGCAGAAGATAAAAATGTTTTTTGCATTTCATCCTCAAGCACCTAGCTTTCAAACAATTGGTGAAGAAGCACAATGAAGTAACAAGGACGTTCAGGGCTCAACTGATTGGACGTCAGCATGACTTTCTGTTTTGACAGCTGCAGAATCCAGAAAATAAACCTTCCCAGTGTTGTGTTTCTAGAAACTAGCCTCAATATTAATGTGTAACTTAACCCAAGAAGTTAACATGTTGTTATTATAATGAAATTTTGGTGTGGTGGTCTTTTCCACGTAACTTGCCAAGGGACTGGAGATATAAATCAGCTTTAAACTCTGGGACAAAATATTAAATGTCCCTTTATTCAATGAAACCAATATATTTGTTAATTAACAGCTGTAAGCATTAACATCCACAGCTAAGCCCATAAACTGTAATCTAAATTTGGTGTGGTATGCCAAGTTTAGTTATAGCCCACTGATGGCTCTAAAAATGGTTGCACATTACAAAAAACAATCACTTATGTCCTGAGGTGCATAAAAAGCTGATGATTGGTCTAGCAGTGGGCTACATTAATATGAACTCAGGACAAGATGAGGTCTCAGACTAGAAATATGCATTTTTAGTGAAGAGCCCATTGTCACAGCTTTTCATTGACAACTTATACGGTTGCTCTATGACAACAACAGGATGTGCATTTCCCGTACGAAAGCTTACTCGATGTCTTTTTTCTGGTATTAAAAAAATATGTTTATGCCTTTCATGTGTACAGTGGGGCAAAAAAGTATTTAGTCAGCCACCGATTGTGCAAGTTCCCCCACTTAAAATGATGACAGAGGTCAGTAATTTGCACCAGAGGTACACTTCAACTGTGAGAGACAGAATGTGAAAAAAAAATCCATGAATCCACATGGTAGGATTTGTAAAGAATTTATTCGTAAATTAGGGTGGAAAATAAGTATTTGGTCACCTCAAACAAGGAAAATCTCTGGCTCTCACAGACCTGTAACGTCTTCTGTAAGAAGCTTTTCTGTCCCCCACTCGTTACCTGTATGAATGGCACCTGTTTGAACTCATCATCTGTATAAAAGACACCTGTCCACAGCCTCAAACAGTCAGACTCCAAACTCCGCCATGGCCAAGACCAAAGAGCTTTCGAAGGACACCAGGAAAAGTATTGTAGACCTGCACCAGACTGGGAAGAGTGAATCTACAATAGGCAAGCAGCTTGGTGTGAAAAACCAACTGTGGGAGCAATCATCAGAAAATGGAAGACATACAAGACCACTGATAATCTCCCTCGATCTGGGGCTCCACGTGAGATCTCATCCCGTGGGGTCAAAATGATCATGAGAACGGTGAGCAAAGATCCCAGAACCACACGGGGGGACCTGGTGAATGACCTGCAGAGAGCTGGGACCAAAGTAACAAAGGTCACCATCAGTAACACACTACAACGGCAGGGAATCAAATCCCGCAGTGCCAGACGTGTTCCGCTGCTGAAGCCAGTGCATGTCCAGGCCCGTCTGAAGTTTGCCAGAGAGCACATGGATGATACAGCAGAGGATTGGGAGAATGTCATGTGGTCAGATGAAACCAAAGTAGAACTTTTGGTATAAACTCAACTCGTCGTGTTTGGAGGAAGAAGAATACTGAGTTGCATCCCAAGAACACCATACCTACTGTGAAGCATGGGGGTGGAAACATCATGCTATGGGGCTGTTTTTCTGCCAAGGGGACAGGACGACTGATCCGTGTTAAGGACAGAATGAATGGGGCCATGTATCGTGAGATTTTGAGCCAAAACCTCCTTCCATCAGTGAGGACTTTGAAGATGAAACGAGGCTGGGTCTTCCAACATGACAATGATCCAAAACACACCGCCCGGGCAACAAAGGAGTGGCTCCGTAAGAAGCATATGAAAGTCCTGGAGTGGCCTAGCCTAGCCAGTCTCCAGACCTCAACCCCATAGAAAATCTGTGGCTGGAGTTGAAAGTCCGTGTTGCTCGGCGACAGCCCCAAAACATCACTGCTCTCGAGAAGATCTGCATGGAGGAATGGGCCAAAATACCAGCTACTGTGTGTGCAAACCTGGTAAAGACCTATAGTAAACGTTTGACCTCTGTTATTGCCAACAAAGGTTATGTTACAAAGTATTGAGTTGTATTTTTGTTATTGACCAAATACTTATTTTCCACCCTGATTTATGAATAAATTCTTTACAAATCCTACCATGTGGATTCATGGATTTTTTTTTCACATTCTGTCTCTCACAGTTGAAGTGTACCTCTGGTGCAAATTACTGACCTCTGTCATCATTTTAGGTGGGGGAACTTGCACAATCGGTGGCTGACTAAATACTTTTTTGCCCCACTGTATCTACGCGTACTTTATTTTTCTGTCTCACTGTGCGCTGCTCTGGACTGTCACAGTACAAAATGAGGGCAAAATAAACCTGCGATATGCTTTCATACACTCCAAAAATATTTATGCCCAAAATGCAGACTTCAAATAATTTGTTTACATATATTCTTTTCCATGTAATTTTGTTAGCACAGTGTAAAATATTAAAAATTACGGAATCTCATCAGATTAAATATATTTGTTGGGTACAGATTCAGTTTATATCAAGCATATTTTCCTTAATGATTAATTATTTGAGTAAATAAACCATCAATTTCTTTATATTATACTTAAATTATTGCTTCATGCATATGAGGGCCTATAATTAATTTTTGTGTGTGCGTATATCTAATATTCAGTGCTGGAATAGTACAAACCCTCCTTCGTATGTTGTTTTAATCAATGTAACATTTACACTTAATGCCCTGCAGAACCTTCACTTTTGACCCACTTAGCCTGAATTTTCCTTCAGGAACAATGTCTTGATGTTGGATCTCTTGGCAAGTGTTTAATTCTTGAGAAAAAAGAACGACTCTTCCTAAATGATTTCTTCTCAGTGAAAGAGCAGACAGAGAAATGTAGTGTAATTACACTCCTGCGGTTTACTGCTGTGCTGAGCTGAGTGTACGGTATCTTTGGAGTAATGCTTATCTCCTGTAGGCTTCCTATTTAAGATGAGACAGGTCACATGATACGCAGGGGTAGACAAGGTTCAGCACACACACTCAAATCAGCTTCTTCCTTCTAGGTCCATTATCTTATTGTTGTGTGTGCCTGTCATGACAAGATATGCCGTGGAAGAAGAAAGTGTAATGTTGTGCTGAATGACAATAAAGGCTGTACTTAAAGTGTTTTCACAAAAACAAACCAGCCTCTGAAAGACAGCATGTAAAAAAATTCAAACCGCAGCAAACAACAAAGTTCACATTTCCTTGGAATAAAATGCAGTCGTGGTATTTGAAGTTCCTCATCTTTGAAGGCAGGAGTAAATCCACGTGCACACTGCTGCTCGCAGCAACTTGCAGCCTGAGAAACAGTAATTACCTGAACTTGATACAGAACACCTAAAAGCTCCATGAACAAATGGTCAACGACAGGGTTGAATTAACAAAAGATCACCTCCAGTGTCTTGCTGTGGGGCATCACTCTACTGCAGTATGCAGGCTGAGTTAAATAAACGACTCAAGTTACAGATGTGCCGAGCATATCACCTTGGATCAGCAGGTTCTTGTGCATAAAACAAACACGAAATACAGTTTCTAAATGAACTGATGCACATGATAAAGCGGTGGGGGGGGGAACTAAGGCTTTAAACAAGATGTAATGGAGATAAAATAGCTATCGAGCGACAAGAGAGAGCAAAGTGACTAGAAAAAGCACAGCAAACACAGGAACATTTACACTTCTCATTTTACAGCTAGAGCTGTGTCCATTCGGCTTTTAAGCCAAAGCTTTTGCTCTGGTTGTCTGTCACGTGAAGACGATTCATTGAGCCCCCTCGTGAGGTGTTTGCTTGGCTTCTGAGCCTTTATATGGGAAATGTAGCTCTTCAGGTCCGACTGGTTTCAGTGGAAATGATGGAAGAGATTTTCCGCGTGGCCCTGTTGTCACAGATTAAGCCGGGAAATGGACATTATGTCTTTGTTCTGTTTTGCTTTTTTGTGTGTTTGTTGATCTCATCACCCCTCTGTCAGTTTGGACTTTAAAGGTTGCACATTAGCCTGTGCGTTGGCAAAAGTTGTGTATCCTACTCTATCGAGAGAGAAACTGTCTTGGAGAGTTGAGTTCGATTTTTGAATCAATGCAGCCTCCTACTCCCTTTCACTCTTATGGAACAAAATAAGTCATTCAAACAGAGGGAAGGCAGAATCAAAAACCTGCCTGTATATGTTTGTTTTGGGGTGTTTTTAAAAACAAAAGCTAAAACGAAAAAAACACACAATTAATTTGCACGAGAAAGCATGACGTAGTATTTTCACACTTTTATGCCCTGAGGAGATGTGCTGTGTTGTTAATAACAGAGTTTACCCAAAGACATTTAGAAGAAGACTGCAGCAGTGAATCAGTTCTTAATTTTGTGCAGGGTGTTGCCCACCCTAATGAGCCGTCGCTCGCACAAAGTTATGAAGCCACCTCAGACTGGCATCCAGCCCAGCCCCACCAGATTTCCTACCATAGCACGGTAATGACACTCTGCTCCCAAGGGGCTTCTATAAATAAATGCACTGTCACACACATGTGGACACAGACGCGCAGGTACACAAACACACATACGTACACATTTTCCCATCTTGTCACCGGCTTTCTGTTTCAGCCTGTTATTTTCACACTCATTCCCCCCGTGAAACACACGCACGCGCATATCTTTAAATAGACACATTGATGTTGTAATTTAGTTGATTGTTTGTGACAGACTGGAACCCTTTTTTTCTCTTTTTTTTTTATACTGGGCAACATTGAGCTATTTGGAAGTCATCGAATTTCACCGTGAGCAGGCTGTCAGATTCAGAAGAATGCTTCATGTCTAAATCAGCAGAACGTACAGCAGAGGTGTTCTTTGATACCGAGGCGAAGACAAAAAGGGAGTGTGAGGGGAGATAAGACAGGCTGACGCTCAGCTGATTGGTGTAATAGCGCCGTGCCTGAAGACGGAAAATGGTCTGAAGGTGGTGTTTTACAGTGCTCTTTACTTGCTCACACTTTGTGTAAAGGAAAATAAGTTTAACGAAATGTAATTTTATTTGAATTTTTATATGGGGAGATATCCTTTATCGATTTTTGTTGTCATGTGATACATGGAGACTTCAAGTAGCTCCGGCAGTGCTTACCAACAAGTTTAAATTAAAAGAGAGACTGACAATTTTTGGTTATTATTCATCTTTAAAGCCACAAATTCACAATATTCACATAGCACATACAGTTGTATATGTGGTTACATTCATATATATGCATTTAAAATATGGGAACTGTCAAAACTGTGACTATAGCTATGTCCTGCTAACAGTATCCTGATCCTTTCTATATTTACAGCACCTACATCTATCAATACATGTACAGCACATGTTGATTTTATCTGGTTGTACTGATAGCATAGAGTTTTACTTTTAAACATCTTACCTTTAAAAAGTACATCTCAATCTTCTGTGCTGCTATATCTATATGGCACAGCTACCATATGTTGCTAACTACTGAAACTATTGCGAGGCTCCATGATATGACATTGTGGTTAAAAAATAAAAAAAAAATTTAAAAAAATTTAAAAAAAGGTCTATTGGCATGAATGGAGATGACGCAACTCTTCTATTCAACAGCTCTAAGTCTCCACACATGAAATATAAACAGCTAGAACAGCTGTCTACATAGAACCAAAGCAGGTCTGAAGCAGGGGGTGTGGATACAGGATCTCTGGGTTGTCTCTGAGGGACGTTGGCAGGACATCCTTGGGTGACTGGGTTGCAGGTTTTGGAGCAGAGTCACGGTTTGGTCTCTTTGTCCCGGTCAACAAGTCATTCCTTGGCACCGGGTCTAATTGGGTGGTATACTTGGTCTGCAGCACTGTTTGGGTGACTGTTCCAACTTAGCATCCACAATAAGTCAGGACCAAAGGTTTCCCAGCAGAGCATTGTTATTCACTTCAACTGTCAGTGGTTTTAATGTAGTGGCTGTTCTGCGTCACTGTACAGCGTGTGGGTGTGTGAAGATTTTCTGGGTCAACAAAGTTGTAGCTGATTTTGCCTCTATTTTTTTAAAGGGATATAATGGTATATTTTTCCGCATGAGAGTAAGTTTTGGTTCTGCTGCCAATCATCTGTGTGCTTTATCCTCTGGGCTTCAAAGTAAAGTTGTCATCCAGTGAAGCAAATGGGAAAACAGATGCACTCCTAGGCCTGACAGTCAAATAGTGTGAGAGAGAGCAAACGTCAGTTCAAAATATGCTCAATCCAAAGTGAACACATGGTTAAGTGAAAAAGGATCAAAGGCCACATCCCTGTGGTATTTGTATGCTAATATTGATGGTAATTATGTAAGACTCCTGTGGTGCGCTGACTGAAGAGGAACTAATGCTGTAATTACATTCAAGAGTAGCGCTTCAGGTAGCAGAGTAGTGCAGACGAGCCATACGAGCCTCGGGAGAACATCATAGTGGTACATGACTGCCAGGATAACACAGAGGAGGTCTTTGGGGAGCAGCTGAAAGCAGTGCACCTCCTCGGGTAGCTCACATGAAACCCTGTAGCCACTCAGCACATCGAATTACTGGCATGCACGGGTTTCTCATTAATTTGCATCCATGCGAATTTAACTGCTGTCCTTAGCATACCGCACCGTAAGAACCAGTGAAGCTGACAGTCAATGCCGAGTGGTGGATTGTGTGAGTTTCAGTCACTATCCCACTAATCTCCAGGCAGCAGTCCCAGGAGTCCCTGTTTTCTTTAGTCCACTGCCAGAGCCACAGCCTACTCGCTGTTCTCATTTCTCGTCTCTCCACCTTCTTTTTTTTGGGTTGTATGGAAGCCCCAAACGCAATTTCATTGTTCTTGACAATGACAATAAATAAATAAATACTAAATAAATACACCTACCAGACACCAGTCAGAAGCACATCAGCCTACCTCTGTCTGGTGTGTGATATACTTATTGGTCTTAAGTGGGCCAAGGAGGAGAGGAGAAGATCAGCTGATGGTCTGTTACTAATACTATGTGCCAGCTGTCTCTATTTTCTCTTTTAATCTTTTGTAAAAACCTACTTTAATGGCTTCTTTTTATTCTATCAACTGTATGTAAAAGATGGAAGGAGTCCAATTATATTGAAGTCCAAGACAAAAATACCTACCGGTAATTACTTACGATATATTTTGTGGAGGTGGCAGTAAGAACATTACTTACTGCATGACATGTATCTAAAGCTTCAGGTTTAAACTCCTCATCACAGGACATTCATCATCATTATTGCCTACCTCAGGCAGCTTCCTCTTCCATGTGAACAGGAGGTAAGACTGAATGGCTCCTGTGAAAACTGAGCAGCCGTGATGTAAATTGAAAGAGTTAGTGATCCGTGGGAAACATGACTCCCTTGTTGTTAACACATTTGTGGTTCTAGATGCAGCTCTCTCTGGACCCAAACACAGACTGAGCTTAGACGATTTAGAAGATCAACGTGTGAAGATCATATTAGCATGAATCCTAGGAGAGGAGCGCTAAGATGGAATTGATTTATTTACCCCTGGCCCATCTCAAGTTTTCTGTATATGCTTAGCATTATTCTTTTTTTTTAAAATATGTGTTGTTTAGAGTTGGATTGCATTCAGTTCTGGACAAAACCTAATTTCTCAAGTACCTTTTATCAGCCTTTTGATAGAGTTTGATTTTGTTTAATTTTCATATAGGACTTTGTTATAGAAGTCTGCTGATTTTCTTTTTGTAGGTTTCTTTTCAAATGGCCTTTCAAACCTGTTTTCTTTCTCAGGTTTTTCCCTTTGGCATCTAAAATATCCACAAAGTCTTTTTACCTTTTGGGACTTGCTACAGTCGTCAGAGAGGCCGATCTCACTCCCAGCACCCTTTCACTGCTTTTCCACAGACAGATTTGAACAAATGTCACACAGCAGTCGGGGTCATTCTGTGAAAAGAAAATCATGGAGGACTGAGTCTGTGTGCTGCGCTGGTGGATATCTTGTGGTAGCCCCTCCCACACCTGCTCAGCGAAAAGAGGAAAACTGAGACATTCCCTTGTCAGGATGCCTATGCCTGACATACCATCCTTTTTTATGTGTACTCATTTATGTGCTGTGAAAGGTCATATTTTAACTGTAAACTGACTGAGTACTGTTAGTGATTCAAGTAACCAACAAACAAGGGAAAGTGAGTGAGAACAAACACAAACAGCGGTTTCATCATTGACAGGCTTGTCTTTACAACACCGCCATCCTTCCCACCATCTTTAGTGAACTTGTTGGTTTTTCAAGCAGAGCACTTTGCTTACAGCATTCAATATTGCCGTGGCCCGTGCACCAAATATGCCTTTTCTGGTGGCTGAGGCATTAGTCAATAAAAGTTCTAAGGCTTGAGCTACAAAAGGTTTCAATTGTCACAAGGTCTGCGTGCAGACATGCACCTGCATTTGCAGATTTGGCAACACCCACATCGCTTCAGCTTCT
Organism: Rhamphochromis longiceps; assembly: GCF_057381845.1. Lineage (NCBI taxonomy): Eukaryota > Metazoa > Chordata > Actinopteri > Cichliformes > Cichlidae > Rhamphochromis > Rhamphochromis longiceps. Next base: position 21,515,935 of record NC_140561.1, read on the forward strand.
GTCGTTAATCATCACCGGGATTGTGCAGTTGTGACTGGTGAGTCAAATAAATAACAAGCGCCCTCATGTTTAAAGGAGTTAATATTGACAGACTTCATCCTCGGTTTTTCCCATCTGAGACAAAGTGATGCTGACAAAGACAGCATGTCCAAACTATTTATATCTTATTATGCTTATGTAATACCGTTCCTCCTGTGGTCAGTCCAGAGGGTTTTTGAGCAGGACGGGACTTTAAGAAAATGAGATGAAAAGGGCTGCTTATTAGAGCCTCTTCATCAAACCTCTACCAAGATCAAAATCAGTATTAGATGGAAATCCCAGGGCAACCTTGGCTCTTTGGATAAGGCCAACAACAGTTTTGCCAAATCTCTAAGGATTTGCCTTCTAATCTGAGTGTGATCTCACACTTCCTGAGTCTAATGCCAAAAGTGATTACGGAAATACTCGCTCGCTGTAGAACATACACTATTTAAGAGAACATAATCAAAGAGAAGGATGGTGACACATGGTGATACCGGACTGCTAACAGACATAACTTTCTGTCAAGTGAAATTTATTACAGAATTGTTTGACTGATTTTCGATATAGTACATAGTCTGGTTACGTGGTCACATGGGAGACTTGAGCTGAAATCCTGAAAGATCAGCTGAAGTGATTATTTAGGAAGTGAGCTTTTGAAGAAAGGAAAGTGGCTGTTATCTAAATGATTTAAGAGTAACCACAGAAAAATATAATTGCAATGAATTGTTTTTACCTTTAGAACTGGGAATAATTAAATTAAGAGGGATAATTGCTAGTTAAAGGGGCATAGAGAAAGTGCTGGCGCTGTTGTTTGGAGTGTCATTAAAATCTGGCTAACATTCAGCTACAGCTTTGTTGGATGGTTTCATCTAAGAGGAATTTTTATTGGCTGACAAATGAATCACCACAAAAAGGATAAATAAAAAAAAAAAGCATGTTTGTTTTTTTCACTTGGATATTTCATTGACATCAAAGTGTGGAGTCACAGCAACACAGCCGGTTGGACGCCTGTGAAAATGCTCCAGACTCCAAAAGTAGGGGTGAGAGGAACTCTGCGACTGCCGGGAAACTCTGCATCTGCTCTTTAATAAATTAACCAAAACAGTAGTTGGTAGACAGGACAGCAGCTGTACTCGCAGCAGAAGAGGCAGATTAGTAGTGAGAAGGATAACAGCTGCAAATTAAAACAGCTCCCTGATTGATTTCTTTCATAATAGGAAGCGCTGTGACTGCCCATCGGACAGGCAATAAAGTGGTGTTTACTCAGCCCGAAGTAAAGTTTGATCAGTAAGAGCGACTGTGTGTGTGTGGCGACTTACAGGAGGTGATATCATGCAGGTAAGCTGAGAATCAGCTGATATGGGTGGTAATGGAGGTCGAACGGATCTTTTATAAGAAAGTTGTCTTGATGAGAGGGTCAGGTGCGACAGCAGAAGACTCGTTCACTGTGTTTTAATCTGAGGTCAGAATCTCCATGTATGGCAGCGACTGGCTGGGCCGGCATGCTTGACTGTCGGCCAGTTTACAGCAGGCTGGATGGATGGCAGTGTGTGGAGCATCATCCAGCAGTCTGACATGTGTTTAGCCTCTTATTCAGTGAGTGTAGCTTTCTTCTTGAGCATGATGTGTAGGAAACTAAAGTTAGGGCTCATACCTATGAGACAATAGTGTACTTTTTTTAAAAGAATGGCATGGTTAAATTATAGCTACTCATTTCTTACAGGCTTTTCTCACTCGGTTGCTGTCCAGTATCTCCGCCCCATGATGCCAGCGATGGCACCAGCATTAAAAACATTCTTTAATTTAGAGTTTTGTTCCACTTGCAAATCATTGTCTCCGTCATTTCAACTTTATACAACTGGGATGCACAGCCCGACTGAAAATCAGCAGTCTGCTACAGTCCATGTTGGCTTGGCAGCTTTTTCTGACATTACTTATTCTTATGGGTATTTCATGAATGAGGACCTATCGTGCTAATTTTCAGCTCCATATTTTTGTTATTGGACTCAGAATTGAAAATAACCTTTATCTCATTCTGTGCCTAGGTGCGTCCACTCAGTTCACCTCTGAAATAAGCTGTTTAGCTTCTCTCCCCTTAAGCCAACTGTCCAATTAGTGTAATGGGATGGTTGCCTGCTGATTGGCTGAACATCAGGTGGGTGGAATTTCTGTGCTTCCAGAGGTGTTTGCCTGAGCTTAATTTCTAAAAGATATTTTCTCTCCCTGACATCATACGGAGCCAGGAGTAGAAAAGTCTGGAGACAGAGCTTCTGACTCACAGGGAGGACTTTTTACGCTGAGCACATCATTTGAAACTTTGGTCATGTGTAATATGAGCAGCCACCAGTAAAAACTAGGGGAATGGTTAATAGATCTCCTTTAAGGCAAAAAAAAAAAGAAGCTATATATTAAACATTTAAAGCTACGTTTAACACACTAAGATAGTTTTTTGTTTTAAGAAGTGTACACACAGCCTGGGACAATTCAAAAATTGTATTAAGAATGATACATTAGTAACATATTTGTGTTAAAAGCATCTTGGCTCCCTGTGAGATGGCTTTCAGAGGAGTAAAATCAATTTTCTTCTCCACAGAGAATTTAGCATTTTTTTGTGCTTCCTCTAAAAGGGGTCTAAGCTTGATGCAAGTGTTTTTTTTATCCTTTATTGCTAAGATAAAAGTAGCACAGTGAGGTTCTCTGAAACTGACTTGATACATGCTCAATAATCCAAGTAAGGAAATCCAAAAAGTCGAGTCTGTTCAATCTTGAAATACAGTTTTTACTGGGAAAATCTGTTCATCACTCAGCCTCTCACTGAAAATGCTGCGTCCAGATAAACAGCAGTAACTTCTTATATAAATTATTATATAAGAATGTAAGAATAAGCTAAGAATATTATTGATTAGTGTCAGCACGAGTAACTGTATACACTGAAAGACCGTAGTAGCATTCTTCTTGCTGAGCTGACACCATTATGTTTATGAATACACATTCCTCTGTGTGTGTGTGTGTGTGTGTGTGTGTGTGTGTGTGTGTGTGTGTGTGTGTGTGTGTGTGTGTGTGTGTGTGTGTGTGTGTGAATAATCTACTGATTATTATGAAAACAAACTGATTGTTAAGGTCTGTGTTGATGACTTCTGATACTTCTGCTTGTACTATTATACTACTGCTATTCTATACAGTATAATATACTGCTATAATACTGTTTCTATATCCTACGTTCAGTATGTAAACCACTGACTTGTGATAAATAATTATTTTTATTCTTCTTGGAAACTAAAAATTATACATCAAACCTGCACAATGAGAAATCTCTGAGCTGTTTTGCATTGACTGCTACATCTGTTTTATTTACAGCCTATGGCACATTTAAACAACAGAAGTTGAACCAAACTGCTTTAGAGAGAGGCACATGTATACTCCAGATCTTTAAAAAACACTTTGAAATACATGGAAAGCTGAAAGGTGTGTTTGGCTGTATTAGTTATTGTGGAAAGTGAAAATCACAGTGGTCATTAAAATGTGTTCTGAATATTTGCAGATTGATGATGATTCGTCCCATAAATCATGGCACACTGCTCTCCCCTACATAAGCTGACTTTATAAGTTCAAAGTATCGGTATGTTGGTATCTGCATACTGACCCTGTATTTACTTGGTATTGGAACCATACCAAAATTTAACAGCACTAGACATTCAGTGTAGAAATTTTTAAAACTGGAACAAAATAATGTTTTGGGTTTTTTTATATTGCTCAACTAAATGATCCGATAATCTAATAAATTCTAATTTTCGTAGAATTCGCACAGCATGCCTGGAGCTTTTTTTTTCTAGCCGCCTACTTAAATGTCGGAAATTGAACAGAAATAAGATTTTTTTTTTACCCTCTGTAATCTGATTGGGATATTGGATGTGGTCTTCAGAGAATCTAGTCTTACTGGCTTCTCAAACAGCTTTACACTGTAAGCCACATTCATGCACTCATGCAAAGCTTTGTCTACCACACACACAGAAATAGAACATTGCTGGTCACAAGCCAGTGTACTCCTAGTGTCAGTCCTAAGCCCCGATAAATTGAGGGGATTGCATCAGGAAGGACCTTAGCCATTGGTGCTGGTGACCAGTGAGGCGGAGTTGGAAAGAAGAGAGAGAAGAAGAGGGCAAAGGTGCATTCAGAGTCAGGGAAAGAAGAGGAAAGGTGGGAACATGGAGGTGAGAGTAGGGACGTTGCATGTAGGGACTATGACTGGCAAAGAAGGAGAGCTGGCTGAAGAGAGGCAAGGCTAAGATAATTTGGACGTGTGCAGAGGAAGAATAGTGGATAAGTTGGACACATAATGTTAAAAATGAAGCCGCCAGGCAGAAGGAAAAGAGGAAGACCAGAGAGAAAGGTTCATGGATGTAATGAATGAGGAAGAAAGCAGAAAGTTAATGTGAATGAAGAAGATTGGATTAGCAGATGATTGGCTGTGGCAATCCTAAAAGGAGCAGCCAAAAGAAAAAGACAAATCTTGGCCATGATGATCTTTGACATGTAGTGTAGATTTCTGTACCTCTAAGCTCCTTAGATTTGATTTATAAATCATTTTGAAGTGACCGATTTGTTTTAAAAATCCTGAGTGCCAAACAAGCTCCTTTGAGCCTCCTGAACACGTCTTAATAGAAACATGTCAGTCAGTGCTGTAAATCGTACTGTAGTGTCTCCTGTTTGTTTCAGTGTGATAACCTGCCCCCTGGCCTCTGTTTTTTTCCATGTCCTCTTTTTTATGAATAGCTGCATCTGTTATGCAAATTCTTAAAAGCCTCGAGTCACCATGGAAACTATCTGCTGGGTTGTACGCTGAAGTGCTGCAGTTTCCTCATGAGGATATCTGGGTGCAACTGTGCTGCTGTCAGGGCATTTGTGTTCTTATAACTATGTTATAAATACAAACAAGGCGGGGGATAATTCTGCATGTAGCAGTGATGTTTTCCCTCTTTACTGTTTGTACATGATGACTATTAATCTAATCTTTCCTTTTCCTGTGTTTTTTTTTTTTTTTAAATAATCAGTGTCCAAATCCTGGTCCAGTGATTCAGACAGATCATATGCAGTTGCCTGCCTTTGTTTGCACTCAGCATATGCTGTGGCAGACAGCTGGCCATGCATCTCTCATTGAAATCTCTGTCCACTCCTGTTACAGCATGATTGAAAGGCCACGCAGCCCTGATGTGCAGAAATCTACCATTCTCCTATATCGCTGTAAATACAGTTGTTTTATAGCTTACTGGATGTAAGTATCCTTTGCTCCTGCCATTTTCTCCTGTTCTTTTTCAGCCTGCATTGAAAGGCTCCATCACAAAGTCAGATGTAATGAACATTTTATTTTTGTATCCCAGGCCTCTAAGCTCTGAACTAATGTTCATTTTAAAGGTTAGATCCCTCTAAACTGTTCCTATGGTAAATGTCAGGCTCTCAGTTCTTTCTTTCTTTAAGTTGCCCGTTATTGCACAACTTCTTTTTAACATTTCACTGAGGTATTTACGAAAATAGGTCACTTCCAAAGTTTCTCTTCTGCCTGTTGCCTTAGGGCTCCTTAGTGCCTGTACATCTCAGCTGCATACATTATACACCATACACTGCACTTCAAACATCTTCTTTTGCTGGTTCCTTTCTACATTATGTATTTCTGACTTCATTTTACCATTTTACCACGGAGGACTAGCAGGTGCCTCGGAGTGCTGTTACCTCAGCTGGACAGAAATGAGCAGCTTGACACTGACACAGAAGCCTTACTGTATGAACACGAGACACACTGCTGAGATCGACTGTAGTCACGAAGGAAATCTCTTGGTCTGCCTTTCCACTCTTCTAAATCCTTTAGGAGGAAACACTGGCTGGTTTACAGCAGGAGTTTCATCTGTACGGAAAGGAAAATAGATGTTTTTATGATGCACTTTGCATCTGTGTAAAGTATGTAGCATGTAAGATCTTAGATCCTTATGAGGGCAGTTAATGTTATTCAACTAATAAAACACTAGGTGTTCTCCCACAGCAATAGAGGAAAAAAGCCCAAGGTGGAATCTGCCACTCACTATACTCATATACTATATTACACTCATATATGCTATATATATATTTACTGTCATATTATCAAGGTAACCATTTTTCTCTGCAAAATCCAAAGATTATATAACAACCACGATGAAAAATAGTCTAAGCTCTTGGCCCATTCTCCAAACTCCCCACACACAGATCTAATCCAAAGTCCCTTCCCTTTCACCCCTACTTGTAGATCAACCCAAAGGACTTGTCCCATTGCCAGACTCAGTAACCAAATGCAAAAGGTCTCATTCCCAGTTGAAAACAGCAGAAAAGATCCATTCTGCTTTTGTGCACCACAGTGTATTACATTTTCAGGTTGTTTTTTAAAAGTTCCATTCTGACCACCTGCACTTTTTACCTGTCCACCACAGACCTCAAACGTGCACAAAGGGCAGGGTTAAATATAGAAATTTGTACACCAACCTTACCATGATACTATGATACAGTGTTATTGAGGATCATCAGTCACAGTGTAAATGGACTGACTCTTAAAAAACACTTTTGTACTCAAACATGTCCCATTCACTCGTTCACTTAAGCACTTTTCCATGTCTAAGCGCTTTCTATCTAACATTCATATTCCCACAAACACATCTGAAGCAACTCTGGGTTCAGTAGCCAAGGGTTGCTTTGGCATGCAGACTGAATCAGTCAAGGATAAAACCACCAGCCTTCTGATTAGTAGATGATCTGCTCAACCTCCTGAGCCACAGCCACCTCCGTGTCAGGTAGATTTCCAGCTATGACTCTACGAGACAAAAACAAATGTTAATGGCCACATGCTTGCCTGTTGCCTCTTTTTCAACAGCAAGCAGGCTCTGCTTGCGGCAATCCTTCCCCTACTTACTTGATTTGTCTACCTGCACGTTCATTCTCTTCCCCAGAATGAAATTCAGGTTGATGGGTTACTGTTTCAATAGTTTTGACACTGGAGCAGACCAGTTCAGTGGTCAGAATGGGACTTCCAGGTTGTGATCTAAAAATAGCAGTCATGCTGGGAGAGCTCTAGATGTAGAAGAGGCGGTGGCCTTGATGACCTTGAAGGGTAAACTGACCTGACGCAAATCAGGTACACTAAAAGTTGTGATTTCAGCTTTTACTGCAGAAGTCATTACCTCACAACACAGACTCTTACATTAGTATTAACGATCCAAAAAAATTCATCTTCATCAGTTGCCATGGAAATTTGTGATCATACTTTTTATTAGGCAGAATGGTTTAATATTGTGGTTGAAAGGTATGTGAACCTGACAGTGTCTAATAGAGCAAAGTGCACGTTGCAGCAGGTATTAATTGTTATGTCTAACTATTTACTTACTTTCCAATGCTTTTACATTTTTACAAACCAGAAAAAAACTATATGATACACACGCACATAAACCAAGAAAGACATAAAGGAAAGGAAAAGGAACGGGAACGGAAGAAAATAGATTCTGCCAGGCATCCAGTGGCGCAGCACTTTCTATAATTGCAACCTGGTGAATTTGTTGTCATGGCTACACTGAGTAGTGGGTCTGCACACTGGGACCAGTTAAGATAATTTTAGTTTTGATGCATTAGTAGTTTCACAGGCTCGCAGACACACATATAAATGTGAGATGTTACCAGGATTTCTCTACTGCTCTACTAGATTATGTATCCAAAAATAATAATACTTTAAAATCAGCAACAGGGACATATTGTAAATAATGAACCTCTTAACATCCACCAGGGTTCAATATGACCAAGGTTACTGGACTGGAGGAGACGGGATCAATCCACTGACCTTCTGATTGGTAGATGACCTGGTCTATCACCTGAATATCAGCTGCCAATATATAGTGTGCAATTTGGGATTACAGGTTAAATGCTGTAAGATTATTATTTGGGGATGATAAATGGATGGGTAAACCTAAACTAGTCCCACAAACAGGTCACTAGTGAACCTGTGGATATTCATAACCGAATTATATAACAGATTATGCAATGTCTGGCTGAGAGTTAGAAGAGAAATACCAATCTCATATCTGTATATTCAATATAAACCATTAGCTGGTTAACTTAACTTACCATACAGAATGGAAACTAGTGAAAGCAGCTAGCCTGGTGGGGTCTAATGGTAAAATTTACCTAGAAAGGCCTCTGCGAGCTGTTAAGGAGCCAGGTTAGCTGTGTCCATCTGTAATTACTCTGTGTGATAAACAATAGACTGCATGAATTTTCAACAATCATTCAGGGCTTTGCATTTTGCTGCATTAGCATTTTGCCCGCTGCCCTTTAGTATTTAACTAATCATGAGAGTAACAGTCAAAATCTTGAACTGTTCCCTTAAGTTATTTCACAGCACCACTGCACAGTCTATCGTGAAGTCATTGAATGTCCGGCACAGAAACCGAAAACTTGTTCATGTCGCCCGGTTGGCATCACAGCCACAAAAACCAGGCCTCTCCTGTTGCAGGTAGTGTTTACAGTAAATGTCACGAGTAACTATCTCCACTCAGTGCTGACACCCAATCCTGTCACAGGAACCCACTGACATTTAGTCTTTGTGGTAAACAAGGACCATTAAGCAAATAGATTAAGTTGTATTTGTTTTACTATGACTGACTCTTTGATTCCTGCTTTTGCTTTGTAGTTATTCTAGTGATAACTCTCAGTTTTGAAATTCTCTGTTTTGGGTAATATTCTGTTATTAGTAGTAGTACTTTTCAGCAGTACCTCTGTGATTCCCTGACTCTGTCTTGTACTTCTGTTAGTGTCTGTCCCCCTTCCTGTCATTGTGTCTGATGTCAATCTTCTTGTGTCTGTGTTTATTATTTATCTTTTAGTTACTTCCTGTTTGAGTTTGAAGGTTAGATTTTGTTTTCTTGTGTCTCGTTTCACCCTCTGTTTTTCCCTCTTGTGTGATTGTCATCCTGGCCTACCAGTCTTCACCTGTGTTACTTACTTTCAGATGTGCTTCGTTCTCCAGCTGTCTCCTGCTGTCTTCTCATTTGTTGTCGTCAGATTTTCTGTTATGCTCACATGAGTCCAGACGCCGAGTAAGGATTTTGTGTTATCCGGGTAAACTGTTGGTTAATTCTGGGTTTTCTGTACTACAAAGGGGCTTCCTTTTTTGTCCTCGTTGTCCTACCACCATGGTAACTTGTGCTGCAAACCTAACCTGCTTCATAGCTGGTTAGGATCCAGATTAGAGATCAGCAGGTACAAAATTTACCACCTACTGACTAATTGATCCCCTGGAAAATAACGTAACCATCACTGGAAGTTCTCTCAGATGTGTATGTGTGGATAGGGGGATATCATGTCTTTGTGTTTATAGTCTTAGATGTAACTTTGTTTCTTGTTTTTTTTTTCTGCAGGCTGCAAAGAATTTTTTAACAATTTCATTATTCTCTAAGCCTCAACATATGAGCCTAAAATTATTCACCTACGCTTTACTTGCTTATGACATTTGTAACAAATTTGCACGTATAGCCTGTATTTAAATTTCTTTCTAAATTAGTCTTGCTCTCAGACCATTAGATGCCACCTGTGAGGGCTAAAACCTTAAACCGTCCTTTTAAATTTTTTTAATTTAATGAAACGCTTAATTATAATACATCAGTATTGGCAGTGATCCTTTACTATCCGCTCACAGAGATTCTCAGGGATCTCCCAGGAAGGTGGTGCTATTTTCTTGGTCACGAGGCGTTGATTTCGTACCTGCCTGCTAGAGAGCAGGTTAACCACCTTCATAATACTAAAAGCCCAGTTATAAACCTGAAGTTACCTGAATAAGACAAATCCTCTCATTAAAAAGCAAGTCAAGACAGTAAAAGCCCCACCCATGTAAGTAATCACCATTCACTGCTAAATGATAGCGTCTGATGGCTGCTGAATCTCTTTAAGCAGCTCTTGATGCTGATTATCGTCTCTAATTACAGGTAAACCTGTTTTCACTGGAATATTAATTACAACAAGCTCTGGTTACTTTCTCGACTGGTACTTTTGTCTAATTAACATCACCCCAGCCTTCATAGACGATAAGCAAGAATCTCATCGCTCTTGTTATGCACTACAGCACCAAATGGTCCATTTTCACAGAGTAATGATTCAGCTGAAAAATTCTGTTCGTTTTCCATTCACCTGCCAACACTGCTGCCACTTTCATAGTGAGCAACAACCATAGCAACAAGAGACAGCTGGAGCTCCAGCCTGCAAAAAAAAAAATAATTATAATTATAAGTATCGAGAACAAAGACAGATTTTGAGAACTTGTCATTTTCAGCTGGGTGTGATGTGTCTTCACTGAGAGGAGATGTGAGATGGCTGTGAGCCTTGCCAGTGTGCTGAATTTCAGCAAGCAGAAAAACGCCCACTGTCTAACAGGATTGTACATCTGAGGATCACAGACACCATACTTATTCCATTAGCAGGGCTCACCCATGCAGACTGTATTTTTTTCCCCATCCAGCTCGGAGGAAAGCTTCCCAAGCTTATTGTGGGTTACCACAGTAGGTTTATTTAAACAGGGACATGCTGTTTGAAAGCCCAGCCTGTCTCTGAGGTTCAGCAGAGAGTGCAGCCAGCATGCAGTTCATTAAAGGTTCGCAGTTCTTCAGACAAGTTTTCTCTTTTCTCTAAAGTCTTTGTGGTGACACCCGCCCACTGACTTGTCCATCAACACAATCCTAATGAAATTGGTAGAATTTATTACAAGAATCATGTGTAATTGCTGTACGTTATGAATGATTCTTACATGAGGTGGAGCAGTGTCACCTCACAGCAAAAGGATCCTGGGTTTGAATCCACTGATCGCTCTGTGTAGTTTGCATTGTGTCGCCGTGCCTAGGTGGGTTTCCTCTGAGTAATCACAGTTCAAAGTCATGCATGTTGTAGGCTGCGTTCCAGATACAGCACAGAGTGACGCCACTCCCGAGTTAATGCGTTCCAGACAAATGAGGAAAAACAGGATTTATTTCAGTTCTTTAGATAAGTAGAGTCATTCATGTTCATCACTGACAATACAGCAAAATACTTGCCTTCTGACTTTACTTCTGACAGGAGCACAGCAGTAGGTTAACCCGTGATTCTAAATTGGCCTTAGGAGTGAATGTGAGTGTGAATGGTTGTCTGACTCTCTCTGTTAGCTCTGCAATAGACTGGTGAATGTTTCGGGGGTGTAACCTGACAACTGGGATAGGCTCCACCCCCCTCTGATCCTGAATTGCATAAGTGGTTAAAAATGGGTGGAAAAAATGATCTAGAATACTGTCCACATATTTTATAGCAACACTGCAAAAAAAAAGTCCAATTTTTTTTATGTCAAAAACCAATTTTAAAAAAAAAAGAAAGAAGAAAATGTAAAACAGGATTTAGATATGAAACTTCTGAATGGACCACTCTACGTGAGATTTGTTCTTTAAAATCTCTAAAACAGTTTATAATAAACATCTGTTTTGTAGGCCACCGTGCTAGAGATCCTTCAGTCTACATCATCTAGTGCAGGTGCTCCAGATATATCAGAACCAAGGTTTCTGTGGCCTCCGGTTGGAGTACAGATGTTTTATCAAGGAGATTGATGCTCACATGGTGACAGCAGCGCTGGTGCCTTTTGTGCTCGTCATCCATAGGGAATAATCTCATTTCACTTTCTCACTTCTCCCATATTTTGTCTTCATTTTCACCGAGCCACCTCTGTTCTTTATGCCACCTCTCACCTTTTCTCTGCCATCCTCGAAAGGCAGACGTCTTTAGCTTCTGAGAGCCTGATGATGAGCTCCTAATACAGTGAAAAATCAGATGAAATGCACTGCAGACTGTTAAATATTAGCCCAGATCAGGTCACTTTCAGTTTTTTACAACTCGTACTATAATTTCAGACATTTTGGGTGAAATGAATTTAATAGTATATCTTAAATTATACTTTACCTTTTAAATCTGAACTGGATAACCACTAAAATAATGCAAAATATTGTGCATGTTATACTTCTAGAGGTTCACAGAAAGGCAGACAAAAAACAGAAATCTGTGAGCGCACACTTAACGCACTTCGTCCTCAGCGTTTTAGCACCACCTTCACACCTTCAAAAGGACACATCCTGTGAGTAGCCGCGAGCTCAGTAATCTATCTCCCTGTCTTCTCAGTACATAGCACAGGATATACAAAGGCTCTCTGTGGAGATGCTCAAAGTTGGGACAGAAAAGGTTGCTAGGTAAGGTGAAAAGAAGCAGGGGGGTACGCCTGTGTGGGACACAGAAGGTCTTGTCAATTTCGATGCTCAAGTTAGACTCGGAGTAAGTTTTTTGTTTAAAAGCTGGTTGTTGCTTTTCTGTATTATAGTACTGTAGAAGCGACTTTCATCTGTCACCTCATTCACCACAGGTCACAACAATGGGTAGCTCCGCATATTTGATTTGGCAGATGCCCTTCCTGTGTTGTAAGACTCTGTATGTTCCAAAAACACATCAGGTTCCGTTTACTTGATTTTGAGGGGGCGCTCTTGTGCGCTGTTCTGCTACTATTCAACTCACCAGTATCATCATGTACATTTTATTTAATATTCTAAGGTTTGGTTTGTGTTCCAGGTTTTGGTGGTTGTTGTTATATTTCTGCTCTGTTTTATTTTCTGGTCTTAGTTTTGACATCTAGTCTGTGTGTGTGTTAGTTCCTGTTTTACTTTGATAGTCTCCATCTCGCGTGTACTATGTTTAGTTTTGCTTCCCCTGTCAGCTGTCTTCCCATCCGTGTCCTGTTCCCTCGTTATCCTGTGTATATATTCTGTGTTTCCCTCTGTTCTCTGTTGTGTTCTCCCTCATTGTAGTTGGTTGGTCTGTCTTTAAATCAATTTATGCAGTTACGACACATTTTATTATAACCTAATCCTTAAATGGATTCAATGCCGTAGAGGCCCACAGACTGGTTAAAGTCTAAAAGTCTTTTTGTAAGGTTTGTTCACAGTTGCAAAATATTAAAAAATGTAAACAATGTTGTCCCAGAAACTATAAAAGCACTATATGGGAAATAAAAGGAAGGACAGCATGTTCAGGGGTTCATCATAATTATATTATGTAAGAGCAGCAAGTGAGAGCAGTTTTTATTGCACCGCAGTCCCTTTGTGGAACTTTCCAAGAAGGTGATTGTAACCCTGGGGAGTTATAGTGTTTATAGCTGCAACAGGCCTTTTCTCCACTAAGGAGAGGACTTTCCACTTTATTTATTAGCAATGTAATACCATCCATCTGTTCCCCTGTCTCTATTAAAAAAACAAAAACACTCACCCAGTGTCCCGCAGAGGAAATAACTGCAGCACCACAGCAGCCCCTGTAGGAGGACGGGCCAGTCGTTTGCATAAAGGGCAGGAAAACATTTATTGGCCAGACACAGACAAGTACAACAATAAGAGGATTAGAGATGCCATCTTGCACTCAACATGCACACATAAAATAAAATGAAGTGAATCACTGCGTGACATAATCCCCCCTATTGATTCATCTCTTGTTGCGAAAAGGGCAAATCCAGTTACAAAGAAGTGAATCATTGGTTCACGCAGCGTAACGCAGTGGAAAATCCGTTCTTGATGTCAGATTTTACATCATGGGCTACATCCAGACCACTTTGTGGCGGACCAGTGAAAACTCTCTCTCTGCCAGTGTACATAGATGAGTATATTTTAAAAAAAATTATGTGCTATTTCAACAGAAAGACATCTGTAAGCATGACTCTTTGAAGTAAGAAGTAAGTGTGTAAAATTACAGAAATCTATAAATAATTACGTTGGTGTAGCATGAATGGCCATTGGGGGGGGGTCTTTATCAGTAAAATGCAAAATACTATTAAAAGTCTAAAATTTCTTTTCTCCTTCACATTTTCCAAAGTCATCCTGTGGACCAGATTGGAGTTTTTACCGGCCAATTCCGGCCCCTATGCCTCATGTTCGAAACCCCTGCCTTACTACATGTATTTCTGTATTCATATCGTCCTCAGTTGTAATAACTCTGTGATGATTACTTTTTAAGTAACAGCTCTTTAAGCCAAAATGTAAATGTGGTCAAAGGTTAGTTTCTGATTAAATGCCCCTAAAACTGATAATACTCCCATAATGCTGACTTGTACTTTGTGCTAAGTGCCAATTGGCAAATCTTAGCATGCTTAGGCTACACGTTGCTCTGAGAACATAAATATGATCTCAGAGATGCCAAGAAACTGATGGAAAGCTGATGGGTGAAATGTGCTGCAGAAGCATTTGAAAGCATTCATATTGTGATGCATTTCCTCCCCATGGAAACATCACTTCACTTTTGTAAGTAAGTGCTCTGCCTTCATAATGCATAAGTTTTATAGCATCTGTCTTGATGGAACAAGCCACAAACTTGGGCAAAGTTTGACATTCATTTTGCCTGAAAAAAAAAAGAATCATTGTTTAGGGGCTGGCAATTTTTTTCCTAAACAGTCACTACAACAACTTTGGCCTTGTTGCTTGTCCAAGTTAATTATTAACCATATATCTGAACTCAACACCAGCGAGAAACAAAATAACATATGTCTGATAAAATATAGAGGTGAGGACACTCGTTAAAAATAATGAAATGCTTTGTTTTTTCCATCCTGGCAAATGAGCACAACTCGGTTACACAATTGTATCAGTGTCAAGGCCCCCTTCCCTCTGTCTTCCGGTCCTGGCGGGACACTCCTTCCCTGTGGAAGCCTCCTGCCAGGTGTTAATAGACACCCTGCTTTCCTGTCCATTCCTCCCTCGATCAAGCATGAAGTTGAACCAACCCCCGAGTGGTGAACGCAGTGTGAAAACTAGGCTACATCTCTGGTTCTGCAGTCCGCCATGGCCCACTGAGGATCCTGTCATGCACACCTTTTCCAGGACAGCAAAGCTTGCACTTGAGGAGGATATTAAATATTCAGTCTCCTGCCTCTACAGGCCTGCAGGGAAAGGAGGCTTGGGGCTAATTACTGAGCTGGAGGGGGGGAGTGTGTGTGTGTGTGTGTCTCTCTCTCTCAATATGTTTGTGCTTGTTAGGGGTGAGCGTGTGCCATGGTTGTGCAGAAGCAGCAACAGCCTTGATCAGATTTATCTTCCATTTATGCAAACAGGAAATGGGACGGGCTGTCCTCATGACTCCAGTGCTTGTCATTAAGAGCTAATGAGGTAACACAGCACTGACCATAACCCTCTTTAGCAGCGCATCTGCGTCTTAATGTCCCTGCTGTACTGTAATACATTTGCCCATACATATTTCACCTTTCAGTTGTGCACTGTGTCAGCTACATAAAGACACTACTGATTCATTTTAACTTTAACTTTGGAACACAATCATATTGCACCCCATGTGTCCTTACCACAGGGAGCTCATTGGTTTCTGTTGCAAAGCACAGACTGGGTTAGCCTCATTTTCCCTTCGTCACAGATTTGTCACAGCGCCGAGTGTCCTCAGCAGACATCCTTCTCTGCCTGTGTCTATCTGTATCACTGTAGCGAGCTTGCGTTCCTATAATCTCCTCTCTGGCTGACCCTAGTTGGCTCACTACCAGGGTGTGAGGAGAAAAGGTGAGCGAGGGAGATAATTTGATGGGAACTGGAGCTCATCATCCTTCAGGTGCTCTCTTTACACAACACAGCCAGGTTTCAGCGTGATACATTAAAGTGCTCTCCAGCCTGCTAGAAAAGTCCTGATCTGTTGAGCGCGGTTTCCACTGAACACTTCAGGCTCGGTCTTGAGTCCCAATCTGATGCTAAATCAGCGCGCTCCCTGCATGATTTGCTTTTCCCAAAACTCCCCTTTAGGGCTTCTGCTAAGTTGTGTGACCTCCACATTCTCGCAAAACTACTGAAAACAATGCTGCAATCTTTTACCTTTTACAGTTAAGGGTAACGTTTGTGTTTTTTATAACTTTAGCTGATTTATTCTCTTGAGTGTGATTATTTAGTTACCTGAAATCTACCTCTAACAGGTCTTATTTCAGAGTTTAATCCATCATTTTGACTCTCTTGGGACCCACACCTGGAGGCAGGCTATTTCAGGGAAAGCTCTGATAAAGTTTACATTTCGGGGTGCCCTTTAATTCCCTCTTGCTTCTAAACTCCTGTCCTCTCTTGCCTCATCCGAACAAAACTTTCACTGCTTTTAGCCCCTCTCTCTTTAAAGGCCAAGCTAGGTGTGGAAACGCTCACCTGTCAAGATTAATTAAAGCTTATAGAGGTTGACTGGCACAAGGGAATAATCCCGCTCTCCAGTCGCCTGGGACATGGCCTCGACAGTGACCTTGTGCTGGATTTCACACTGACTCCAGGACAGGAATAATAGGTGTGGCACACCTACACAGCCACAACGGTGTAGGCTTCCTAATCCCCAGCACTATGACTAGACCCTGTTGTACTCAGCAGATTATATCATTAGTAGGTAGCTCAGTGCTTTAAAAGGTCTCCAGTAGCCTTTCAGTGGGTCTCGCTTGCTACGCATGCTGTCCTTTGCAGCAAAGTAATTCATCCGGGTTTTCTTGAAGCCCGGGGCATTGAAGGATTGTAGCAGAATGAATAGAAATGGAGACAGAGGTAGTAAAGTCTCAAAGGGTTTGTTTGTTTGTTTGTTTGTTTGTTGGGTTTTTTTGTTTTTTTTTTTCAGGAGTATCGGTACAATCAGAAACTCCCTCTCGCTCTCTTGCTTTCTTGTCTTTTGCTTACACTCTCTTCCAGTGTAGCGCAAGACACAAAAAGAAAAATGCCCCAGAGTTCACATTAGCTCCGACCCTTCTTTTGAAATGCTGACATGAAAGTAGAAAAGCTAAAGGGGCCGTGAACTAATATCATCAAAAGGATGAACCAGGGCGTTTTAGCTATTTCTGAAAAACGCAGTTAAATGCTACAAATGGAGCAACACCAGTTCTTCTCTTTGATACTGAGTTTCTCTCAGGAATGACCGTCCTTGCTGCCATACAAGACTCAAACTCTTATATCAGTTTTGATTCAGTCAAGCATCTTACCTGATCCCAGCCCTGAAGACCAGCTGTACTGTGCCAGTGCAGAGTTGGAGTGGCAGTGTTTTTCCCATTCATCAGCAGACACCCAATCATAGACCTGACTGTCAGTTTCCATTAGCCGGCGATGCTTGAAGAAAAGCCAGAAGGTCAATTGAAGACACTGAGTGTTGTTCTGAAAGAAGCTTTTCAAACCATCTGGTCTAAAAAAATATCCCATCAAGGCTGTCATCATATCAGATTTTCTCTACATGATTAACTCAGCCAAACGATGGTTTTAGTATCTGCACTGATATTCGCTGTGAATTGCAATAAAGCAAAATGACTCCCCTGAATGTACAGCAATGTCTGATGTATCTGTGATACTTTTCCTCTTTGTTGCAAATAATAACTTTGATGAATCTGGTTTTGAAAATAAAAACTGTGGTGCGAGCTCCACATTCAGGGTAATGAGAAGGAGCCTTCCATGAATACAAAACAGATGGCTTCAGACTTGTTGCATACTCTGTGCAGTCTTTTAATCTCTAAGTGTTCATTTCTGTCTAGACGGCCATCGGTTAAGAGATATTCTGATGATCAAGCATTTGCTTCTTGTTTGTGTAAGATTAACAAAATGGATTGGGCAATTACTCCGAAACTATCCACATTTGGCATGCATGTGCTGATCAATATCACACTTTTTGATTTGTTCAGCTCAGCTTCTGTAGTCTAAAATGTGAGGAATTTTACAAATAGCTGAATTTTAGCTAAATGTTACTAAAATAGAAGTAATTGACACTGCTAACATGCTAAAGCTCCTTGTTCCCCCTTCAGGTTTACCACAGCGATGGACTATGGAGTGCTGTTAAACTATTTCAGTGTGAACCAAAGGGGAGAACTGACTGACCTGCACTGTTCTGGGGAAATAGCAATAGATGAGTACAGAGCAGTGGAAGTTTATACCGCAGACATTTTTTTAAACATTTTTCTCTCTGTGTTTTCCAGATCCTGGCAATCATCTCCATCCTCTTCATTGTGTTGTCCACCATTGCCTTGTCTCTGAACACACTTCCAGAGCTGCAGGACACAGATGAGTTTGATCAACCCACCGACAATCCACAACTGGCCCATGTGGAAGCCGTGTGTATCGCGTGGTTTACTATGGAGTACCTCCTTCGCTTTCTCTCTTCCCCCAGCAAATGGAAGTTCTTTAAAGGTCCTTTGAATATTATTGACCTGTTAGCCATCTTGCCCTACTATGTCACCATCTTCCTGACAGAATCCAACAAGAGCGTGCTGCAGTTTCAGAATGTCCGCCGTGTGGTTCAGATTTTTCGGATCATGAGGATCTTGCGTATTCTGAAGCTAGCCCGTCACTCCACAGGTCTTCAGTCCTTGGGCTTTACTCTCAGAAGGAGTTATAATGAGCTGGGTCTCCTTATCCTCTTCTTGGCCATGGGAATTATGATATTCTCCAGTCTGGTGTTCTTCGCTGAGAAAGATGAAGAAGACACTAAGTTTAAGAGCATCCCAGCTTCCTTCTGGTGGGCTACCATTACTATGACCACAGTGGGTTACGGAGATATTTACCCAAAAACTTTGCTGGGAAAGATAGTCGGCGGGTTGTGCTGCATTGCGGGGGTTCTGGTGATCGCCCTGCCTATCCCCATCATTGTAAATAACTTCTCTGAATTCTACAAAGAGCAAAAGAGGCAGGAGAAAGCCATCAAAAGAAGGGAGGCTCTGGAGAGAGCTAGGAGAAATGGTAGCATTGTCTCTATGAACATTAAAGACGCATTTGGCCGCAGTGTGGAGCTCATGGACGTAATGGTGGAGAAATCTGATGAAATGAAGGAGAAACTCCAGGATAACCATGTGTCTCCTAATATCCACAAAGGGACTCCGAAAAACAAGTCAAAGACCAACCCAGGCAGCCCCACCAAGACCCTTGAATCAAACTATGTAGAGCAGGCCAAGCCTTCCAGCAGCCCCCAGCACCTCAGTGCACAGAAACTGGAGGAGCTGTACAACAAGATGACCAAGGCCCAAACGCAACCCAGCCTCACCGGCAAGGAAAAGGGGCAGCCGTCCAAATGTAGACAAAGAGCTCAGCTTGAGATGGGAAGCATCCCCAATGAAGCTATCCCAAGCACACTGGAGGTTGTGACAGACATGAAGAGCACGTCCAGTATCGACAGCTTTATCAGCTGTGCCACTGACTTACCTGAGAGCTCTCGCTTTTCCCAAAGCCCCATCAGCAACATCCCGGGCAAGGTCAGTACAAACCCGAGCCTGGAGACCACCCTGGAAAATGAGCATGAAGGCGCCACAACACCCTTGACAGGCAAAGGTACAAACTCCAGAGGCACACACATCAACAACCCACTCAAAAGTCGTTCTCATAAAGTCAACTTCCGAGGCGGTGAGGATTCGGGGACGGGAGTCCTGTCAGACAGCTCGTCCGTGCATAGCCCCGAGGCATCCATCTACACGACCGCCAGCAGCAGAACACCCAGCAAGAGCCCAGAAAACTTACTGCCTAGCATGTTCACGTTCCACGATGCCTCCGTCAGTAAGTTCATTGATGCTGACACAGATGAGGAGGAGCACCCGCATGATGGTTCAGTCGCCAGCCCAGCCCAAAGACTCCTGGAGAAATCCAGCCCCAAGTTTGGCCATCGCTCCACTTTCCAGCAGGCTCCCAACCACATGGAGGGCCTCCAACGGAAGCTGGGAAACAGCACACTGCCGTTAGAGGGGCAGGAGAACCACGTGGCTCAGGAACTTCAGCCACTTCAGGGAGAGAAGAGTCACTCTAACTCTTAAAGAACCAAAAGAAAAGAGACAACAGACAGAACGTGAATAGAAAGCAAAGGAGGTGACAAGCAAATAAGAAGCGCTGGGAACCTCCCAGCGTTATGAAAGGCACGGAAAACATTTGCGGGAACATTTAAAGACTTACAAAAATACTTCTATCCCGTGAAGAAACAGTAACTGTGCACACTGGGAAAGAATTTTGTGTCCTCTTGAGCTTCTTTCTACTAATAACTCGTAAATAAATCCTTTTAGCAGAGAACTCTTAAGAGATTTTAAAAAAAGAAGCAAGGAATACATTCTGAAGAGTTTTACAATTTATACATTTCTTTTAGCCTGTCCAGTTGACTACAGTTAATCTTTTTCATAAGGCAAAAACCTACTTTCCCGGCATCCCTGGATAGCACTTTGACGCCACAATAGCAAAGGCTGTCAAATCAGTAGCAAACCACAAAGGGCATTGAAACCTGGCATATTGAGTTGTAAGGGGAATACACATTTTCTTTTACTTTCTACACAGTGTATAACCTATATTCAGCGTATACGATGAAGTGGTGGGAAAATGCGTAGTTTGTTTCCTTTAACTTCCTTCCTCGAAACTGGCCTTAGTACACGTCGTCTCCTGTGTTTTATGTTTGTACGGCAGAGCGAAAGCCAGAAATTAACAGGCAGTCAGGCAGCATGCACGTGTGCTTAATCATTACCTTTCATATCTACTATATTTATTCCTATGTAACGTTTGTGGTCTCTTGTCTTGAGTGTGATCTCGAGTAAGACTCAAGTGTTTCAGTCTGTTGTCGTCAAAAAAAAGTTCAGTGTCCTACTCGTTGATCTCTTTTCTTCTTTTCTTTTTTACTGCACAGGTCACATTAAACAACACAGAGACACACTGTGAGGTTATATCCGTGAATGTCCTTCCTGTTCTCGTTGTGCCAGGCTGCTGGCGAGAAAGAGAGAGAGAGCACTTTTTTATTATTAACACAGAAGAAAAAAGCGTTATCTGTGCTTGTGTACCTATTTTCTTTGTTTCTAAATGTTTTTTGCATGTCTCTTAGACTTCATGTCCGATGTGGAGGAAACTTAAACGGAAAAAAAACTGTCTGACACTGATGAAAAGTTTCTTGAAGGAGCTGAGGGGGAGTCGCCATTCCTGGTGTAGCTGATAAACTTTGCATTAAATGACACTGCTTATGAGCATCAAAACAGCTGGAAAGACAGCAGTGAAAATCCCAGAGATTTGAGCTTCCGAGTGTGAATATTGTACATTTCTAATTACGCAAGTAGAATCTGTTACAACGATACACATTTATTGTACAAGGTAAAGAATCAAAATAATTTATATTTTTAAGCTATTTTCTAAAAGAATGGATTCTTAGATAAATATATTGTGCATAATCTCATAGTTTTGCATTTCAAGTACTGCATTATTTCAATGGAGCTGCATTTATTAGACAATAATCTGCAGTGCATACCTTTGTATTGTTTGCTACTGTCTCCCAGTAATTCTCTGTCCTTCTGTTCTTTGTGTGATGTGAAGAACCAAAGAATTGTTCTGTCTGATAACTCATGCTGATGATTTATCTCAAAGAATATTAGAAATTGAAGCATTCCTTTTCTAAACAGCAGAACGTGACATATATCAAGGGGGCATACTCGCTCATTGGGGACAAACATGTGAGCCAGAGAGAGCGTGCTGGCCCCTGAAGAAGACGACTGCTGATGGAGGATGAAATAGGAAAATGAAAAAGGAAGGCAGGAACAAAGCACTTTATTTCAGATCCATTTAGAAAGCTAATTTGATTATTTACACTCTCTGGATCCTGGCAAGTGGTTCGCTTCCAGAAATCCAAAACATTATGCTCACTTGAGTCCACATGACATCTCTTATAAACTTAAAGACACCTCGCAGCTATGTGCAGCTTGCCACTCTGATACACAAACAGCAAGGAGGTACATTAGGCCACTATAGTTCAACCAAAGGGATCCGTCATCCCGCTTTTCTGAACACACATGATCACTGGACACATGAGCGATCCGGGCGTTGATCATCCGGTGCTCTCATGCTCTTTCTTACAGAAACCAAGCAAGTATCATTTTTTTATTATTGCAACTTACAACATATCATGCAAGCCAGCTACAAGCAGTCGTTTTCAGTAGTGGACCTTAAGCTTAAAAGAGATATTCACTGCTGTGCAATGTCTGCAGTCATTAGACGTAATATGAGTTAGATATTTTGGTGCCTTTGCTTTTAAGAACGCCTACTCTGCACGCTGAATCTGTCGCTGTGCCCTGTCTAATGGAGCCTGAATGACAATAAAACAAACAGCGAATAAACACATAGAGAACTGGGTCATCATGTTGTCAGACTGATATATTAGATATCTACAGCCCTTTCTCTCATGTCTTTCCTGTGCACTTTCACTCAAAAAGCACCAAACGGGTGCACGGAAAAGGCCCGGTCCACACAAACAAACAGGTGGGGACTCGCTCGGTAGAGTGAACAACCACTGTTTCCATGGTGATGGCTGAGATGACTGAATGGCTCAGATTTGATGCAAGCAAGTAGTCGAATTTGTAGAGATGGAGTCCTTAAAGACTCAAATAGCATATTGAGAGTGCAGACAGCATTCACATTCTGTTCATTCCTCTCAGTTTGTTCCCTGCTCGCTTGTCACTCAAGTGTGGTGAAGGCTTAAAAACAAATGTGTAAACAGAAAACTGGATTATGGGCCTCTTAAAAACAGTCACATATTCCCTTTTTTTTCATAGAAACATGGACACATTTCAGCAAATTACAAGACAGCAGACAGAGTACGAACATATGCCCCCATCTATGGTGATGCAGTTAATAAAGACTTCAGCTTCCTAGCTGTGCAGTAGAACTGTTACCCTGATTATAACTGACGTTCCTCTGCTCCTTCACCTCATGACCAACAAAGACAGAAGTTAATCATTCAGAGGAGAGCATGGAAGTATTAACAAAGAAATTTCCTTTTTTCTTTCGCTCATTTTTGGGAAGAGTAAAGCGTCTCTCAGGCAAAAGAACTGCCTTGACATTCTGTCAGTAAGAAGCAGAGTTATGCAGTCAGATTATATCACTCGTATGCATTTTCCATTACAAGGCCCAGCCTTGTGCTCGAGTCTTCTGTGAAGAATGACAGTGCAAAGCAGGCAGATGAGGCAACCTTTTGAGGATGTGTTCAATTCAGTGAGTCTATAAATACAATCCTGGGCATGCACCGGAAAGGTCTGAGCCTGCAGGAAAGGCTCAGTTACAGCAGTGTGTTTGGTCAGATGGCGTCATGCAGTTTTTGAAGAACAAACTTTGCCTGCAAGTCTGGCAAAAGGGGTGGCTTGGAGGAAGCTACACAGCTACACCGCTGACTGTGTAGTTACTTTGCTTCTTTTTTTTTCTTGCAGCCCAGCCCAATGCTGCATTGTAATAGAATAAAAATGTCAAACTGACAAATGGTCATATAACTTTGGCTGCTGAAGGTGCTAGGGACATAAGAAAAGAACAAGGAAAGGGGGGAGCATGTGTCACACGGTGAAGAATGAAGGCTCATTAGCATTCAACAGTCAGACATGCAGTAAATAATATTTTGGAAAATGAGCCTCTAATCTAGTTGACTTTCTAAACAAGCCATAGTCTATTTGAATACATTTTTTCTGTGTTGGATGAATGTTAACAATGTCCTTGTTGCTTTTTATATAATTTCCTCTTGTTTTCTGAACTGCACTTTATTTATTTTGCCTAAATTAAGCCCTCGGCTTCTTAACGAGAATAGGAATAACAACACAAAGAAAAAACTGAGAAAATACAAACTTACACATTAGTTCATACAACTCCAGAAAGCACAAGTTTTATCACTGAGTAAGCATTTCAAGCCAAATACAGACACTTCATTTGATTTCAATCCTTTTCTTCCCCCTCCTTCAGGGAAATAATCATTCTGTTCAACTCACGCAGGTCTGTACGTCGCCCCATCTGTGTCTGGGAAAATGTCTCTTTTGTAAAGTTTAGTACTTTGTACCAGTTGACTTTGTAGAATATTTGTGATTTCCCATTGTTCAGTGCATGTAGCGCTATGAAACTTTGACACACAGAACTTGTAAATATTATCTAAAAAAGAAAAGAGAATAAAAAGCTATAGGAAAATGTCTATAATGAGCAGTTTTGAAGCAGATTTCTCATTTTACTGACTGATGCTTAATAAAGACAATAATCCAGTGTTGGTCCCGCGAGTCTCACTCTTCTTGTAAGACAGTTCATTATTTAAGCACAGAATTCTTTATTTCGATGCCCGTGGCTCTTGTGGTCCTCCATACATAACAACGTGTGACAGCAAACTGCAGTGACTGCACAAGCCTGAGCTAAAGGGTCGAGGATAAACACTGCTTGTTTTATACAATAGCTCCCTCTAGTGGTATGTTTTCGTATCCATTAAGATGTGTACGGATCCGATGTCTCTGACTAAACTTTCAGGAGTGGGAGGTTAAGTTTCCCATGACGCCACATGAGAAACACGGACTGTTGTGGAGGGGTTCACCAGTAAGTTCATATAGAGAAATACTGAGCAGATTTGGTGCAACTCTCCACAGCAGTCTCAGTATGCCATTAATTTACATGGAAGAACAAACTGTATTTCCTGCATCAAACACAGTACATCTAGTTTTAATGATGAGTGACCAGTGAAGTTTCCATTCTGTGCCAGCAATGACCACCAATACCAACATCAACACTTAATTACTTGTTGATTATTTTTACAGTTATTATTTTTATTGCATTTTTCAAAATCTTAAGGTGACGTGGATATCAATTCAAGGTAAAAAATATGCATCCAACTGTCCATTTTCTTCCATAATGGAGCAAACACTATTAGAACACTGGGACCAGAACAATATTTTTGCTTGACTAATGAGCCCATGCTTTGGCGAGATACTCAACCCCAAGTTTGGTCTAATGGATCCATTGTAGTGTAAGTGTGAATGCATGAAAGCAGTATATGAACAATATGGGAAAGAGCAGAGACACAATTTAATTTAATGACATACAGTAGTGGGGTTACAAACACACTGGGTGTGCAAAGACAGGAATGGAGAAGAAGTGCATCATGGGAAGTCCCACATTCTACTTTTAGGATCTCTCTGAACCACCAGGAAGTGTGCAGTCTGAGAACGAAGTGCTCTGATTGGACAATATGGTATTATCGGGCCTTTAAGATATGATGTGGTCTGATTGTTCAAGAGTTTTATGCGAGGAGACAGGTTTTATATTCACTTCTGGATTTAACAGGAAGCCGATAAAGAGAAGTTGATATAGGAGAAATGTGATCTCATTTTCTAATCCCTTTTAATATTGTCACTGTAGAGATTTCTATGGAAGGCTCACTCTAAAAATTTTATAGTCTAACCATTTTAAAAAGAAGGTTTACAAGATCGTAGTGAGCCTTGCTATGATGTATGTTTGGAGGCGGTGGGACTGAAAAAAAGGACAGGAGGCTAAGATGGAGGTGGCAGAGTTGAAGATGCTAAGATTTTCATTGGGAGCAAGCAGAATGGACAGGATTAGAAATGAGTGTATCAGAGGGACAGCTCAGGTTGAGTGGTATGGAGTAAAGTTACAGAAGCAAGGCTGAGATGGATTGGCCATGTGCAGACGAGAGATAGTGGACAAAATGGATAAAGGATGCTGAATATGGAGCTGCCAGGCAGGAGGAAAAGAAGATGACCGCAGAGGAGGTTCAGGGATCTAGTGAAGGAGGATGTGCAGAGGGCTGGAGTGACAGAGGAAGATGCTAGTGATAGGGTGAGATGGAAGCAGATGATCCCCTAAAGGGAGCACCCAAAAGAAGAAATTGTTAAAGACTATAAGCAAACAACAAAAACTATTTTTCAGTGACTGTAAAAGTTATGTTACATCATTCTACACCATGACCGAGGTTGTGAAAAGGATTAAGCTACAGTAAACGCCAGCAACAACCTTAACTGAAGTAGTCATGTCTGTTACACGAGCACTGCAATAACACAAAAACATTAAGTGTGACCTACAGCAGATCACGAGAAAATATTCCAAGAATATGAGTTACGCTACTTATTAGAGATTTGTGCACACATGATGAACAGTTTATCAGCTTAACATTTTGTACAGAGTTGGATAATCCACCTCACATCATGGATCAGGAATAACTTCTATACTAAGATGAAAGGAGAGGAATGTATATCATAAAGTCGTTTACTGTAGTAACTGTGACACGTTTAAACTAAAGGTTATAAGTCGCACTTTGAAATAAGACCCTGTTTATTTATTATAAGGAGGACAGATTTTTTTTCTTTTACCTCAAAATGTATAATTAGAAAATAGTCATAATAATTAATACTTTTAAAATATTTTTAATAAATAAAATAAAAATATATAAGTTAAACTCTTAAAATATTTCATTTAAATTAAATACAAAAATAAAATCTACACTTGAAATAATAAACATTTTGTGAACTTACAAAACTGCACAGCCTGCTTGATGAGGCTTCCGTGCACGTTTGTTGATTGGTTACGTCATGACTTCGAGGTCAGCTGTCTTCTTCGCCAAGTGTTTGCATTGTAACACCTATTCCGATGGTCATAAACGCCGACAGAAACCGTATTGTATTAAAATGACCGAAAGCAACAGTGAGACTACTAAAACGTTTATATGAGCAGATTCCCCCCGAAAACTTTTTGATTCTAAACTACGATGAAAACATGAACCCAAAACTAAAATAACAGCTCAGAAAGTAAAAGACTGCAATAACTCTGGGTCCACTGAGTGTTATCGTAATCCCTGCCTCAATCCCACAGCCGCTCTTTATGAGTGTATTCAAGCGAGTCACTCAGCTCTTCATTTATCAAACAAAAAGCTGCTCTATTGGCGGCCGCCATCAGCCGACCGTCCTATAATCCGGCACAGTTACATAAAACAAGCCTCCAACCCCAACGTCACACGGAGAGGTAACTACACTCCAAAGCGTGGCATTCTTTTTTGTGTGACTCGTTGGCTTCTCCTGGACGCAGAAGGAGCAGGTGTGTCTAAGCGTCATGATTGTGTTAGTAGACTTGTTGCTGATGCTAATCGACCTAACCGGCTCTATCCTGAGTGCCATCCTGCAGACTTTCCTTCGGCCGAGGCTTAAATGCATCGATGGGGAGCTGTGTCTGATCACGGGAGCCGGGGGGGCGCTGGGTCGGCTGTTCGCCCTGGAGTTTGCCAAAGAGGGGGCCCACCTGGTGCTGTGGGACTGCAACGCGGCTGCCAACGAGCAGACTGCCAGGCTGGTGCGAGAACTGGGCGTCCGGGTGCACACCTACACGGTGGACCTGTCCAAGCGTCGGAACATTTACGAGACAGCGAACCGGGTGAGAGCGGAGGTCGGGCATGTCTCCATAATGGTCAACAACGCAGGCGTAGTGGCTGGACGGAGGCTGCTGGACTGTCCGGATGAGCTTCTGGAGAGGACTCTGCTGGTGAACTGCCACGCGCTTTTCTGGGTGAGAGCTGATGCTTTTTTTACGCACACATTCGTGAACCACCACTTTAAAGAAAAAAATTAATGGGCGATCCACCGGTCTCACAGGAGTTATGTAACACCCATTTAGTGTCCTCCTCGCTGGTTCCGGTTGGACTTGTGCACTGATGTGTCATAATGATGATCATAACTCATGTACACATGTAAATAAAAACACGCTACAAGCCAGCATCAAGTTAGGTACGTGATCCTGCTTTTGATCCTCCTAAAGCCTCAATCTGCTGCTCATAAAATAAGTGACAATTAGCGGATTTGCGTAAAATCGACGAGAGACAAACGGTGGGCGGCTTTTCTCTTTATTGTTATCAAATAAGCTACACCTGATCCGTCAAATGAGACTTGTTTCTCTCCTGTTTAACCACGTGTTAGCTTTTATTCCAAGTTTCACTGTTTGAATACATATTCATAGCACAAATACAGTATCAGTTAAAGTCATAAAGCTGTGAAACATCGACAACGTCCCATTTTCAGTTTTCAAAACCAAGATCCTCCAAACAATAAAACCAACCTTCATGTGCATATTCCCATATCTTCGTAGGTTTTGGGGGGTTGGTATGTAAATACACAAGCTATTTTACACTAAAGCCTACCTGGAGTCAACTATTTTTCTCTGCATGTCTAATCAAGAGTTCATTTGCCATTAATAGCCTTTCTTTGGGAATGTCCTCACTTGACTTTTTGCCCCATTAAATGGCTTTTAAAGCATTCTTAAATTGCATTTAAAAGGAGCTTCTGCGCAAGTTTGCAGCTCCATATTTTTATTGTTGGACTTTGTAATTGTCTTGTGAACTTGGCCTGATGCAGCCTGACGGTTCCTCGTCTGTCTTAAACAAGCCCTTTTAGCTCCTATATTTTTAAGTCCTCTGTCTTTTAGCATACTTTGCTCCAGAGCTGTGTGCAGGTACTGATGTCTCTCTCTCTATGATGTCACACAGAGCCAAATGCCCAAAAAAACAGTGTGAGAAAGGTAATTTATAACAGTCTGGAGTCTGAGTACTTACTTCTAAATATCATCACTGCACGAGATCAAAATAAGGAAAAGCACAATAATTCCACTTTAATTTCTGAAAAGTTGTAGACACATAAAGTATGCAAATCAGATTTTGAGCTTTAAGCAAAGGTTTATGGTTCCTGGCCCCCATGATAAGCTTTACTGCTTCACTTACTGCTGCAACCTTCCTAATTTCACCCAACAGATGACGAAAGCGTTCCTGCCACGGATGAAAGAACAAAATCACGGCCACATCGTGACCGTCGCCAGTGCACTTGGACTGTTCAGCACTGCCTGCGTTGAGGTACACTGCAAAGGACTGTTCGAGCACAAACTTAACAGAAATACTTTCCAAAGCGTATGTTAACTGACCCGACAACTCATTTAAAGGCTCCTCTCTCTGGTCTTTCTACTTCCCCCTACAGGATTACTGTGCTAGTAAATTTGGAGCTGTTGGATTCCACGAGTCACTGACACATGAGTTGATAGCAGAAGACCTGAATGGCATCAAAACCACTTTAGTATGTCCTTATATTGTAGACACAGGGATGTTCGCAGGCTGTGAAATCAGGTGAGATGCAATTATTCACAACTGGAGCTTGCTGGGTGGTAATAATGAAGTAAAGCTGCATTTCAGTATGTCCTTTAATGCCTCTGTATTGCATTTACCAGGAAAGAGCTTCGCAGCATAATTCCACCTCTTGAGCCTCTCTACACTGTGCAGCAGTCTATGAAAGCCATCCTAGCAGAACAGCAGATGATCTGCATTCCTCGTCTTATGTACATCCCCTTTCTTGCAAGAGCGTAAGTACTAAGTGGATTATATGACATGATCAGCTGCTTTTACCAAGGCTTAAATTAATATGGGGCTTTTGTTTTCCATTTCTTGATGGATGTACAATAGAGCATGTTAGCTCATATAAGTACTTGGGCATCTATATTGACACAATGTTGATGTTTTTTTGTTTTTTTTAATGTGAAAAATTGCCTCATAGGCGCAGATTGTTTGGCGTGAGCTCTAAAGTTTACTTACAGTAAAGTCAAAATCAACAATTGAGAAACAGGTAAAAATTGCCATGAAAATCATAGGAAACAAAGAACACTGGTCTCTCAAACCAAAATATGAGAAAGCTGTTGTTCATCAGGTTCAGAAAATTGTTGATGATCCATCCCATTTCCCTTTTCAAGAGTTATTTCTCTCATGGAGACTGTATAGAGCACTGATGTCAAACTTATTTTGAATGAGATGATCTAAATAGGGCGGGGCCAGTGAGGCTATCCTGTCTGCTACTGAAAACGGTTAAACTACACATTTAATCCCTGAGACGTCTAAACAATGTTCCTCAGCTTTTCTACATGATAAAGAAATGCTTCTGTAGTAAATGAAAGAAATCAGTCAGCATGACTCTTTGGGGTTAAACTGTCAGAGAAAAAAAAAAAATCAAACAGCTGTGGTAGCTCATTGCACACACTGTGCTATAATTTAAAAAAACGAAGTTTCTGTTACTTTACGGGAAATATCCTACTGTGGACACATTGTAAAAATTTGGCTGTCTTTTAATTGCTTATCTTTTACTTATTTTATCAGCATGAAAAAGCTGTTAAACCTATTCAAATGCATTTTAAAGGTCAGAAACTCGTGCCCTTCTTCACATTTTCCAAAGCTGCCAATAGTGGATCAGATTGGAGCCTTTGCTGGGCCGATTAAGCCCCTTGGGCCTTATGCTTGACTCCTGGTATAAAGCAACCAACTGTAAAGCAAACCGCTATAAGCACTTAGTCCTCTCAAAATCTATTGTACTTCTAAATAAAGGCTTGGAACAGTTTAAAAGGTCTGGAATTTATCACAGCGTACCTGAATGTTTGCTGGAGTTGCATTACAGGAAAGAGGTTTAATTTGTTGGTTTTTATTATGTGTGCAGCCATTCAGCACTGCATACCCAAGAGGAAAAGAAATCCCAGTTTTAAAACAAAGTTCATTCTTTTTTTCCTTCTAGCTTACTACCTTGGGAGGCAAATGTTGCAACGTATCGCTTCATGGGAGGCGACAAGTGCATGCTACCATTCATCAAGAACATTGAAATGAAGACCTCCAACGGCC
The DNA here is from genome assembly GCF_057381845.1 of Rhamphochromis longiceps. NCBI lineage: Eukaryota > Metazoa > Chordata > Actinopteri > Cichliformes > Cichlidae > Rhamphochromis > Rhamphochromis longiceps. Next base: position 21,546,439 of record NC_140561.1, read on the forward strand.
ATACCAAATTGTGCTAACGTTTCTGATGGTGTCTTTATAATATTCTGTGAAAATCTGCTTACGTTCGTTTTTTCCAGGACTTCCCAAAGGCAAAATTGTATGAAGCAATTTGTCGTGAATGCTGAGCTGTTTAAGTATCCACTGCTGATGCTAAAGGGCCTCGCAAATGAAATAAAAACAATTCACAACAGTGTGGATAGAATAGCGACTGCAGTGATAACAGATCCATACAAGTGCCTCTTTTTATTCACATTAACAACAAAGACATTAACAAATAAAGGGAAACATGCAACAGAAAAATATTAAGCTTTATGTTTGAGCCACAGACTACAGCCTCATAACCGTAAAAAGGAAGTCAAACATACAAAAGAAATGATTTAAACCCTCCTGTTTGAAATACATGTTCAGCGTCCCACACGTTCAATTTCTTTTATTTATTTTTACATCTGCTGCTGTTGCTGATGTTTTTGAAATAAACTGGTAAGTGCTTCACAACCTGACATTCAAATCCTTGTTAGCCTTTATCACATGAAAAGAAAAAGGCCCAGATATCTTAAAGTAATTCAGTTCCTTTTTTCCTTTTCTTAAAAGAAAAACCTTAAAATGACTTCCATTGGAGTACACACCCTGAATTCAGGCAAAATTTACTTCTCTGGTAAATCCATTTAACTTTCAGATCTCGAGTTCAACTGAAGCAGGTCTGTCATGTGACCGAGGGGTCATTGTGGCTATTCCTGCAGGGTACTGAGATTTTGCTTTGGTTTTAAACCAGCTGCACAGTAGCCGCCTGTAAGTAGCCCTGCAGGAACTGGAGAGCTTCTGCATTCAGACTCGTGCTCAGCATTGAAGGAACCTGCACAGAGGGGGAGGGGGGTACAATGTTTATCAATATGGTTTCCAAAGTGACAATTCTTGGATTCCAAACACATTGAATCAAACCAGAAAAAGAACAAAACTGCCTGCATTTGTGAACTTACCCTTCCAGGGCAGGCAGTAGAAAGCTTGTGCAGTGACTGGGCCAGCAGGATTTTTGGATTGCCAACAGCATCTCCAATTGGGTCGTGCTCCTTCTTCCCGGCAAAGGCCAGCTGTGAGAAGGCAGTCTGATAGCCCGGTGTGTCTTCGATGTCAATGAAGTGCTCATCGTCTGGGATGCTGTCGTCTTCAGGAAGCTCAAAGAAACCGATGAGGGCCTGGAGCAGTGGGGTCCTGAAGAGATACAATAACTCGTCTTTGTTTTACTCAGGACAACAAATAAACATTGGTATCTACTAATATGTAATATTCCCAGCAGCCATCTCCCCAAGGAGGAACAGGAGGAGTGCTGTGGGTTACGTGTGCGTGTTTGTGGTCCCAAATCCTTTAGTGGGACCTTTGCTTACATCCCAGCATCATCTGGCATTTTCCAGAGAACACCTGAAGTGCAAGGAGCCCATTATTTCCCATAGCATCTTCAGACTCATGTGCTCAGTGTGAACTAGGGCTGCCACAATTTGTCGACTAGTCACGATTATGTCAACTATCAAAATCGTCAAAGATTAATTTAATAGTCATCTGAAGCTTTGTAAGATCCTGAAAGATGCAGGAATAAGTAGCAGGATTTAAGAGTGTAATAACTGACTGAAACAGAAGAAGGCAGCACTGCATGTACAAGGATGCCAGCTGCTGTTAAACCCCGAAGAAGAAAAATGAGTCTCCGGTATCGTAGCGTGTCCAAATTCAGGGGCCGCATCTTTTGGAGGCCACATTTGTTGGCCGATTACGTTACAGCAACGCAAGGAAGGCTGTCCAAATTCAAAGACTCCTCCAAATTTGTCCGTCATTTCCAGTTTCCAACAATGGTGGCAGCTACTGAGTTTTAATATTACTCTTTCTTGGTCACAAAATAAACTTTTAACTTCTTTTCAGGTGAGAATGTAGCTGTGTGAACTTTAAATATCTGCTTGGTTTATTAAGACACCAGATTTTTGCACAAGTGCTCCGATGTTTTTGGAGACACCTGTTACCCACTAGCTCGATAGCTAGCCGGGGGTTCAAGCCTCACTAGAGCCGGCGAGAACAAACTCCCGGCACATTGTTTTCAGATCCCCGCTCAGATCTTCTGCTACTCAGGTTAAACACTTGGATAACTTAAAAATATTTTTGTTTGGCTTTTGTCAGTATTTTACTGAGAAAATGGTTGGCTGAGATTAAAGTTATAATTTTCACACAGCTGAATAAACAGAAAACAGAGAAGGGATTAAACAGAAGTGTGAGATGGTAGAATATACTCCAGTGTCCTGTTATATTTTAGATAGCAAGGAGCAGACGGCTGAGTTTATTAAACTCCACCGAGACAATCTGCAAATTTCATTAAAGTTTTAATAAACTATCATCTTTTTAGTTAGCACAAACCTTAAACACTTTAACCTGTAAGCTAATGATAGTTACATAAGAGCAGATGCATGCTGGTGCAATAAACTTTACGTTTTATGTCCAGGGGATGCATGATCTGATTAGTCGACTATCAAAATAATTGTTTGTGGCAGCCCTAGTGTGAACCTGCTCTCTTTGCAGATGAAGTGGATTCAGAGCGGTTTATAGTTCCTAACTGGACAAGCTGACGTCCCTGAAGTTTAACTGATTTTGGGTTACTGTAATATAATGATCCACTGTCCACTTCAATCTCAGGCAGTGTAAATGAAAAGTGTGCATTGCTGCTGTGTAAAGTTTTTAAATGTTCGAGCTTCATGTTTTCTTACCAGAGTTTCGTGTACTCCGTGTCCATCATTGCAGGACACTCAGTGAGGATCTTTGTAATGCCAACAGCACAGATCTTTTTCTCGACTGGTCCAGACACCTTCTGAACCTCTGGAATAACAATTTTCTCCAGCACCATACCAAACATTCTGCAACACAAAGTCAGTGAATTTAATACACTTTCAAATCGGTCTTTGGTTTGAAATTAAATTACAGCTACTGGTAACTACTGCACTCTATAATCACACACACTTTGCAATGTCATCACTTCAGTCAACTATAGTTTTAATTTTGCCATAAGCACCAGAGCTAGTGAAGAAACTAAAAGAGGTGCATGATTAATTAAGTTTTGACATAAGTGTTACTTTTAAAATAGATCAGCAAAAATTGTGCGTCTTTGCAGTAAGTTTGAAAGCCATCAAATTAGCTTATCAACAGAACTTGTAGCTTCTTTGTGCAACTGATGGATCAAACAAGATTTTGTTTTGGGGTTTGTTTGTTTTTTGGAACACTTACTTTGGCTGGATGCTGTCAAAAATCTCCTGAAGTGCTATAGCTCCATATTTGACACAATACAAATTGACAAACACCAGGAAACCTATGAGAGGGGAGATAAAAAGGTTCAGTCGCTGGCACTGCTAGAGCAGATTAAAGCTTGAATGTTGCTAATGGTAATGGTATACTAACTCTTGATGAACTTGGTGGTTTTGGAACCTTGTAGCCTCTGGAAGAGCAAAATGAAGATCTGTTTCCTGTACTGAATGAGTGATTCTCTGGCAAAAGAAAGGGAAAACATTAACAACAGCAAAAACCAAAAACCTAAACATTTTTTGCCAAAGACAACACTTTAGAAATGAACCACTGAGGAGAAGATTTATCAGCTTACGGGGGCATGTGCTCTATGATACTGTTGAGAAGGTAAAATCCTTGATGATCATTGGCCTTGGATGCTATAAGCTTTTGGAAAACTCCAAGCAAGCCAGGCTGAGGAAAAAAGTCGACAAACAATAAGAAAAACATGCCATCTTTTTTGCCGAGTAAGAAAACGAGAATCAGAAGAAAACTTGTATAGTTATTTTACTGATTAGCAATTAAAGTACTCGGTTGAGCTAGATTTTAAAATAGTCATCTTCTGGCCAAAAATAAATAAATATTTTAAAAAAATAACTTGTAAATATAAAATTTAAAAGTATTTGTTCGCGAAATTTCAGTGAAGGAGGAGGAGGAGGTTGTGCCATACTCACTATTTTATCAGCAGCAGACCTAGCAATAGTTTCACCTCCCTTCTCCAGGTAAGCCTGAAGGAGGCGCACCAGAGGGGGGATGTTCCCTGTTCGTTCCCAAAGTACAGGCTGCAGCAAATGAGGGAATAAGGCCATATAGGAGGCGGGAATAGAGTTAGAGTGGATCTCTAGGAGGAGAGACATCACCTGGAACACATATGGAAGAAACTCTGCAAAAGAAGACGGATAAAGATGTTGAGTTGTCCCTAAAGAGGCACCAACTGTGTTTTAACACAATCTACACTTAAATAACTGACGTACCCTGAACATCGTTCTGGAGGATCTCCGTGAAGACGGGGAAGAGTGCTTCCTCAAAACTGCTGACTGTAGCGGGGTTCGCCTTGCAGGTGATGCGGACAGACAGGCACAGGGACTCAAACAGGTAGTGGTTAAAGTGAGGTTTGCTGGGATTCTGAAAGCAGACGAAACATTTTTCAATACTTGATGCGTTTCCCCTCAAAACAAATCTATCTGTATCTATAAGTACTAACAAACATTGTGTTACCTTGCTGACTTGGAGAAGCTTATGAGTGAGCTGACCAATCAGCGTAGGGATGTAGGGAACAATGGACTCCTGCAGCAGGGAGAAGCTGCGCATGATGGCTTTGAAAATGAAACGAAAAAAAATTAACATGCACAATTAGGCTATGTTATTAACTTTGGACTTCGTGTGACAGTGAGTGAGGAGCATTTAGATAACAGGCAAGTCAGGCTCACCTTTCATAATGTATTCATTTTCTGCAGAACCAGGAAAAGCCAATGCCTTGAACAAGTTGTTGAGCAGCTGTTCAGTACAGGGTGCCATCTCTGCAGCAGTGATACTGATAACACACAAAGAAGAAAACTGACTGCACTTTGGAATCCTTTCATCTTACAGTTTAATACTAAATGGATGGAGAAAACGATACTAACGGGTAATATAGCCACTACTAGGCATGAGTGCTCACAACATTACAGGATTAATACACAGTTTTCCTCTTTAATGATTGAGACAACATTCTAATGAGAATAAATGCTCTTTATTGCAAAGGAAAAAATTAAGTTAATATTAAAATTTACTTCACTAACAGGGTTTGACATACATTTGCGGCTATAACAGACCTGTAATTGTACATGTACTCTTCCTCATCACATCTGTTTTTGATACCAAGATGGTGATGGCAGAAACTCTTATTAAGGCTTCAGTACAGACTTCAGAAAACAGTGAGTATTGAGTAGTGAGCTGATAACTAGTCGCTGTAAGCTTTACCTCAGCAAACAATGATCAAAACAGTCCCTAGTTTGACGTTAGTTACCTTTAACTATCACCAAACATGATGCAACACATTAAAATCTGTTCTTTCCTGGCATTGTGCAAACTTACATCCACACCAAAGGCCATGAAAACTAGGGCTGAACGATTATGGAAAATAATCTAATTGCGATTTTTTGCCCCAATATTGCGATTGCGATGCGATATGCGATTATTTTTTAAGGTATTTGTCTTCTGTATTATTAAACAAAGACAAGCAATACATCATATAGTATGGCCAATACTATATTACATTAATTTTAAACTGTTCTTTCCTGGAAGACAGACCTCTGTTATGATGACATGAGGTGATGCATGAATTGATGACTGACATTTTTATTTAACTTCTTCAATCACAACAGTATATTTGAACATACACAATAGTTTATTTTTAGCTTACAAACATCTGAGCATAAAGTGCTGACAAGGAACCCTGGTGTAAACATTAAAATGAAAGTCAGTACAATGTGCAGATTGCAGAAATATACATTAAAAAAAAATCAGTGGCTTTACCACACTCAGTTTTTCGACATCTGTGAACTACTAGACAGTCATTCAATTAAAAAATAATATTAAATAAATAAAACTAATAAATAAAAAATACACACATCTTACTGATCTCTGCAGTCAGTAACATTACACATAAAGTGCAAACATAATAGCAATTGTATAAACACACACACAAACACGCCTTTAAAGTTTAAAGGCGTGAAATTGGACGGTCTAGTTCTGATTAGCGTCACCGCTGTCTCGGTGGAGTTTAATAAACTCGGCCGTCTGCTTCTTGCTATCTAAAATATAACCAGACACTGGTGTAAATTCTCGACTGTCTCATACTTCTGTTTAATAAGTTTTCTGTTTGACGTTTAGTCAGCTGTGTGAAAACCAAGGAGGAACCCACCCGGGGGATTAATAAAGTTTTATTTTATCTAATCTAATAACTTTAATCTCAGCCAAACCGATTTACTCACGAACAAACAAAACACTGAAAAAAGCCCAACAATAACATTTTTAGGTTGTCTAAGTGACTTATATATTACGTTTAACCCGAGCAGCGAAACTCCGCGGTGATCTGAAAATGATGTGCCGGGAGTTGTGCCGTTCTCGGCCGCATCAGTAACCCTCGAGCTCCCGGCTAGCTGTCGAGCTGGTGGGTAGCAGACGCCTCTGAAAACGTCGAAGCACTTTTGCAAATATGGGATATCTTGATAAACCGAGCAGATATTTGATGTTTACACAACTACTTTCTCGCCTGAAAATATGTTAAAAGTTTATTTTGTGACCCAGAAAGATTAGTATGAGTAATTTTAAAACTTAGTAGCGGCCGCCATTGCTGGAAACTGGAGTTTGGCTGGGCCGCGCTATGAATTCTGGGATATGGTAGTAATTTGGACAGCCTTCGGCGCGTCGCTGTGACGTAATCGGTCTACAAATGCGGCCTCAGGAGGATGCAGCCCATGAATTGTATAATATAATCGCAGTATAATCGCAGCCTTTGCGGTTAGAAAATTGCACTTGATCATGTCGCGATATTATCGCAAATGCGATATATCGTTCAGCCCTAATGAAAACTGATTAATCTCCCCACAGAATTAGGGTTGACATTTCCAGGATTTTCCCCAAAATGCTCCACCCTAAATGTCCATGACTTTTGCAGGCTTTTTACAACTGTAGAAACTCTGGTGTTACATTTGGGAAATGTAAACCTTCTTATATGCTGATTTTAACATGAAGCTTTATTTCATAGATCAGTCCAACTCATTAACCACTAATTTAAATTTATGTTCTGTATCACTTGTTTGTTTGTTTTTAACTCAAGAAATGGCGATGGACAAAATGGGACTATAGAGTCTTGCATTGTGTGTGCACTAAAGATGGCACTGCTTAAAAACAATTGGTGTTATAACCAATTTGCACCAACACAATTTGCAGTGCACTCTTTTCTGCTCCTTTCTCGGGTTAAAAAGCCAAAACATCCCCACAGCAGTCCTCTGACCTCCCTTTGTTCTTGGCGTTTTGAGCCTTGGGCCGTGTCTGCTGGGGTGTCTTCTTTGGTAACACCACTGCTCGAGTTTTAATCAACATTTTTTACTTTCGGTTTTTTCTATTATCCCTCTCACACTTTCAACATACTGGGGCATACAGCTACAGTAACACGTCCTGCTGCCAGATGCTTCTCCTATGCTCTGTGCTGCATGCATCAATTTAACCCAACATGGCTCTATTCCAGCCACATGACTGGTTCAGCATTATTGTCACTATAATTGGCCTTTTGTGTTGCCTATCAAAACATGGATGGAAAGAAGTTCCATTAACTTTGCCTTACATGTCTATCAAAGATGATAATTATTATTCATGTGTTACAATATTATTTGATACTTACAGTGTTGTGTTGTTGGGTCCCCTCATAGTGAACAGTCTCTCCAAAGCATGTGCAGCATAAGTGTGCTCCACTGTGCTCTCTGCCTGCAGGTGAGTTATTAGTAGAGGGACTGCCTGCAGCAGCTGCTCTTTAGGAAGCTAAAGACAAAAAAAAAAAAAAAGATAGAAGCACTCTCGGTATTGGATTTTTTTTCTTCTGAAACTGAGCTGGTCATTGGGGAGGAAAAAAAGCAGGAAGTCATACCTGGCTTCTGAAGATCATGACATACTTGATGGCATCAGCCTTCAGCACTGGGAACTCATTAACTACAATGAAAATGACATGAAGAAAATTCACATTTTCGTTTGTAAATGGCAGAACATTTACACAATATCTCAAAATCTTTAGGATCTCAAAATGAATAGTATCTCTATCATCCAGCTGGTTACAGAGGAATAAATGTGAAGAAACTGCTGTATCGCACAGGCATTGGCACATTAAGATGTGAAGTATTAGCAGTTTTCTTACCATTGGGGGATTTTAAATCAGGGAGAATGTGGTTCACAAAGAACTCTGTCAGATTCACCAGTTCGTTGGCTTGTGTTATTCCATGCTGTTTGGATAAGATAAAGGATTTCACATTTAACACAAATGTTTTAGCAGTTACATATGATATACATCAAATTCAATAACTTTGGAGTGCGTATGTCAACCACACCTTTTGTGTCTGGGCTTTCGATGCCAGCGATGTGACCAAATAGATGGCAGCATCCTTGTGTTTCCAGTTCTCCCGAGGTGTCTTGGCGTACTCGGCCAGCATCGAGTTCACGTAGCCGGAGAAGATTGCTGTGACTGGTCCCTCAAAAAATTTACAAAGTCCTCTCACCAAATCACACGCAGCCCTACGGCGAGTGTCGATGTCTGAGAAAGGATGGCAAAATAGGATTATCATCAAACATTTTGATAAAATGTTTTATAACAACTATATAACATCATTATACCTTTTTAAGATCATTTTAAATTAAGTAAAAAGCAAAACTTTTTTCATTCAAATTTAATTTAAGAGATGGTGATGCATTTTTACCAGATCCCTCCAGGTCTCTTCGGATGTACTCCTCTGAGTTATCTTCAAAGGCCTCCTCATCCGCACCTAATCCGACATTAAATGTCAATCTGGTCAGTGACACTCAGCACATAAGCATGTGTGTATCCAAGCAAGCAGCGCCCTGAATCTCTAAGCACTTCCAGGTGTAATTTGATGGCTTACTTCTGAACTCCATGTTGGGCACAATGACCTTCTCACAAATGCTTGTGAGTGTATTCTGGTCCTCAAACAGATGCTTATAGTGTGGCCTTTCACAGACCGATGCCAAGAACTGGATAGCATTGCTTACGAGCTGCAACAAAGACAAGGTGAACTGTAAGTATGGGCTAAATGAACTTCAAAAATAACAGAAACACAGTCAGGTCTCACTGTTCTCACCAGGTCATATTTGACTTCCTGGCCAGTAGAAACTAGAAGGTTCCAGATTGCAGTAACAAAGCGTGGCAGGTATGGCTGAAATTCCTCATCGTACTTCTGAGCATAAAGAGCCGCATTGTCACAGATCTGAGACTTCAGCAGCTCCAGGAGACCTGCCTCCTCCTCATCCTGGGAGACGCACACAAATGTCAGAAACACTTTTGCAATAAGTGATTAAACTATGTTGCAGTAAATGTAAAGGAGAAGATAACTCACATCTGTTTGTAAAAGTTTATTATCCAAAGTCAGTAGGCCATGGAAATTGGTCATCCAGGTTTCCATATGGTCTTCAAAAAACTCTGGAAGGTCCTGTGTGACACGGCAGAGTTTACTTGCAGTGCACATGAATAAATTCCTAAACAGACTGAAGCTAACCAGATGTTACTGGCAACATAGTAGTGCTACCTTTTTTGTAACTATCCTGACTTATCAATAATTACTATACAACTACATTAATTTTTTTTTTTTTTTTAAATATTATTATTTCAAAGAACTGACCTGAAAGTTAAGACTGTAGAAAAGCTTGGCGATAAGTGTGAGTGATGAGAAGAGGACCTTCAAGGCATTGACATCTGTAGCATGAGTTTGACACAGCTCGATTGTGGCCTGCAATAAAGACAGATGTATTCCTAAACCTTGTTTAAAAGTTTTATTTTGTTAGGTGTTACATAACATTTGGTTTAATTGTGATAACAAACCTTGAATAGTTCAGTCAGAGGTAGCGCAAACGTGTCCAGAACCAGTTTTATCTCAGACCAAAGCTCATTTGACTTGAACTCATGGCGATACCTTAAAAAGAAGAAAAGGTGCAGAACACATTAAATTGTTTTATGAAAACAGATTCATAAAAGATTTTAAAATCACTGAGAAGAGAGTTCTACCTCTTGAAGAGTGAATGTGCAGTGCGCAGCACACCGTTGATGATGTGGAAATCTCCACTTCTGAAGCGAGTCACCATCTCTGTTAGAAGGTCTGGCCATTTTTGTGGAAAGTCTTCACGTCCTATGATGCTGATGGCATCACTTAACTGTGAAGACAGATTGGACACATGAGTAGGAGTGAATTTATGGATATTCTTCCTTTGCTTTAAAGTACACCTTTTAGGGACAATGGCGTGTTGGGACGCACCTGTTTCTGTATCTGTTCCGGGCTGCTCAGCATCAAATTTACAATGTTTGCTTTTATTGCCGTTCGGTCAGGATCAGAGATTTTGTTGGGTTCATCTTCAACCTGTGAGTAAACAAACCACAGAATTAGGCCAGCATAAACAAACCTGCTCACAGGTGTTAAATTGTATTACACACAAACTTTTCGAGAACCTCAGCAGACACATGACAAAATCAAAACAATTATTAATGGAATAAAGAGGAAAAAAATCTTAATCTAGATCACTACAACCGATCAGCTTTATACTGTGCTGTTAAAGTGCTGAATACACTGCCTATGTAGTGCCATGCCGGTGTAAATGAATGGCAATGCATTTTTAACTGCCCCCACCCCTGGACTGCGAAGCTGAAGGGCTTATGCCACACTGCTAACACTGAGGTATTTTATGTGCATGGGAGAGACAAAGGAGACTGTTTCTTTCAGTTTAGCAAGCAGATAACAAAAGTGAACTCTAACAATTTCAAATGGACCTGGGTTCAATGATAACACAGTGTATTTCTATTCAAAGATATTAAACATGTGCAGAGAAAAACACTTTCAATCAGGCTGTTATTCAGCAAGACTCACAATTCTCCAGTTTCTCTTTATATAATTTTTGAATGTCACAGCAGCACAGACGCGGATCACGTTGTCCTGGGACTTCTCCAGCAACGTGAGAAGTAACAGTGGATAGTTCTGGTTTCCTTCTACAGATTCAAGAAACTTTTCAGCTGTAAGGGAGGAAAAAAATGTTGTAAAGGAAGTATTAGAGCAAATATTAGAGTAAATGAAGTAAATAAATTATTCATAGCTCAATAAATAAGTGAACAACAACATTCATTGTAAACTCCTTTTTGATATGCAAGCTGTCATTAGAGTGTATTACCAGGACGTCTGACTGTTGGATCTGGGTCGAGGGTTTTTCTTAGGAACTGAGTCAGGGTCTGTAGGTTCGCATCATTCAGCTCCATGATCAAAACTACAAGGGAGTGGAAAAAAGACTGAAAGAGTAAATTACTGAAAAACAAAAAGTGCGTTGCAAGAGACTAAATGCAGTACCTCATATAGGTTGACAACATGTAACGATCTAACTAAATCTACAACATTTTTAGCAATGCCTTAAAACCTGTGCATTGTTTCCAGCAAAATAACATAAAAGTTCCCATGTGCATACGTAATTTGACTTGGTTTGATTGAAAGCCGTTTCATTGCTCTAACAACCCAACTTAACTCTTGACTCCTAAGTTTACAGTGTGTCTGCTAGGCTAAATCATTCATGCATTCATTTTAGCCTGGTAGCAGCTAAGCACTATAGACTGCCAATGCCAGATTGAGGTAATGTAGCCATAATTTGGCACCGCTGCTGACTCCAGATCGGTTTATGCGGCGTAGCGTCTGAGCTAGCAGGCTAAAGGCTGTCTAGTCTCCTGCGAGTTTTAATATAAGCACATGGCCGTCGCAGATTCGCATGTATTGGACAGTATGCAAGGTCTACGTTATATTAAACCATTTCATCACTGTCCCGAACAAAGCAAAAAGGGGAAAAAAAGCATATTCAAAGCAAGATGGAAAGCAGGATCTCGATTCCAGTGAATAGACTGATCCAGCAGCCGGTCCTGTCCAAGTCATCCAGCTACAGTTAGCACTAGCTTGCTAATGTGTTTGCTGCTAACCATAAAGTTAGCTAATTTCCGAACAATATGAATTTCCTCTTAAGTTATTGAACCGTAACAAATGTCAGACACTGAATTAACTGTCACTGAATACCACAACTGTTAAAGCAGTGGGACGCCTTACCGTGATAGTTAGTTTAATTTAGGATGGGATGGAGAGCCACCACAAGTCGTACAGACGTACCGCTTCCCGAGCCAGCTTTCAAATACCTTGAGTAAAAGGAACTGCGCGGTTAGAGTACTGCGCAAGCGCAGATGTCACGCCAACGTCGTAAGGCACGCCCCTTGTCTAGGTTTAAGTGTAGCAGCACTAAACGGTTATTTACAATGTTCCTGTTGAGGTGGAAGTCGGGGTGGGTTTAAAAAAAAATCCATTTTGGCTTGAATAACGCAACATACATTCATTAAATCCTAAATCTATTTTTAAATATAAATGTATTATGCCAGAAATGCCTGAATTCCAACAACCACCAAACAGCTAAAACAACAAATAAGAGCAGGTAAACGGATTCCGCAAAAAGATATAAACACAATACGCGGACCCGACACATCAGTGAGATGTAGGCTGTCACTCGATGGCACGTAGGCTACTGACATGCCGTCGGGGTTGGAAGCCTCATTCTGATGCTCCAACAAAAGTTCACTGAATCAGAAGCAAAAGAAGATCAAAACTACGCTTCACATTTGATAAATATCGTCATTAATCCCCTCTTACTTTTGCTGTTTTGCTTCCACCACGATAAAATCACACTTCCTGCACATCTCTCTCTCTCTCTCTCTCTCTCTCTCTCTCTCTTGGTATACTTCAAGATATAGTTTCCCATCTCAAAGTGTCAGTACCGATAAATGAATCAGAATTATAGTATTTCTGACTGACTCAAAACTGAATCGAATCGAGTGGATTTTAGGATGGAATTGGACCTTGTGAATCGGAATCGAATCGATTATAGAAACCAGTGACAAAACCCGGCACTAATTAAATGTATGTGTTACATTTTTAAAATTTGAAAACAAATTTAAGGCCACAAACATAAGATGAAGTAGACTGAACACGATTTTTTATCAATTTGTTTAAGTAAGTCACCACTACTTTTTATTCAGAAAGCTGATGTGAGTTGTCTTAAATTTGAAAAACTAAGTTGGAAATTTTGTTTCCCAGTGGGAAGGATAAATGGTTTGAAAATGCCATGTCACTGCTTTCCTCCTCCCTCGCACAGATCAGTCTGCATGTTCATGGCGCCCACATATTTTTCTGGAATGTGTTGTGCAAACCTGGGTTCAGCTGGAGAAGCTTCAGCTCAAGAGATTATTGTTGGCATTGCTGTGATTCTTTGCGTGATACACTGATTTGCTGAGTAAATGTTTACTCTTATTCAAACTGTTTTGTGCCTTCTTTCAGTTTAACACCAGGTTTATAAACAGCTTGCTAGCTAGTGTTAGTCTAGCTTCGGCTCATGTTACTTAAAGATTAACCCCACAGCTTTAAAAACCTCATATAAAAATCCTTCCGTGAAATTTTCTATTGATTGTTTGAAATAGAAAAGTCAGCAGCTACTTGATAAGAGGGCAGACAAAGCTTTTCGGAAGGTGCAGCTGTTAGGGCTGGGGGCTTTTTTTCAATGAACTTTTATAACATATGAACTTTATATTCTTAACTCCTGTATTATTTTAATGCTTTGTGGGTGCTTTTGAACATCACTATTAATGTCAAATCTAGCCTTTCTTTAGCAACAGAAGCATACTGTTTTTACATTCAACAAACATTTCTGTTTAATTACATTTTAACCAACAACAATAATAATAATAATAGTATTTGTTTTGTTAAAAATGTGTTTCGATACAAGTTTTGTTGTGAAAGTCCAAAGCCATAAATCAGATCAATGGCCTGTTAATTGGTTAAAGTCTAAATTGGCTTTATAGTTGAAAATAAAGTAATTTAGCTCATCCTTCCAAACAAATAATTGAATTCCACAGTTGAAACATTTTTCTGTTGCCTTTGTGCCTATAAACACTGCCATATGTTTGGTCATTGTGCTTATTAGAAACGTTATATATTAGAAGTTAGCTTTTGACAAGGATGTAATGATTATATTTAAATTAGGTGGTCTTTTTTTAAAACACATATCTCTTTAGGTCTAAACAGTGGCAATACCACACATTCAGACACAGTAGTTGATGGTGTTTTTAATATTATATGTGATTGTCTAATTTGGATGTATGAGGTCTGCATTGACCTTCTGTGTTGTAAATTATAACGGCTGCACAGCCATTAAGGATTAAATCAGCTTCTAAATAATTTTATGGTTTTTCTCCCTCTGCTTGCTTCTTACTGTCTTGGAGGGTCGGGACCAGCACTCCCCACATTACATCAAACTCTTACAAGTCTAGAAAAGGAGCTGTTGAACAGAAAGACATCAACTGAGTGGTAAAAATGTTGGTTTTCCAAAATATTCGTAATCGTCAGTGACATTTATATTAATCAGGCTGAACTTTAGTCATACTTTAGATCAGTGGTTCTCAAACCTTTTACATCATTCCCCACATGGCAGGAAGAAATGTTTTCACACCCCATGCAAACAAACGAATGACAGAAAATCCTAGTTGCATCTTTATTTAGATAGCAAACTCATTCACAATGAATTCTTCAGTAATTTTTGTTTTAAATGAACAACTTTCATTTCAAACAACTATTTGTGACTTTTGTCACTAGACTGCTTCATTAGTCTGCACCACAGAATGCACAGAATGTGAACTTTGCCAGGAACGCAAAAATAAAGTTCAGTTTTAGTCTTATTAAAAAGGAAATCCAGAAACCTGCGAACAGAGATGAAAAAATATAATTTAGTAAGAGCTTAATACTTTTCATTCTTAGTAGCTGCAGTGTGCCTGTTTTTCACTGCAGAGCTTTTCAAAACGTGGTTGCAGGCTTGATACTGCCACTCTCGAATCATGTTTAATGTTCAGCTTGGATCTATGCTTTGTTTTCAGTGAGACAACAGCAGAAAACCCCATCTCACAGAGATAGGGCATGGCAAACAGAAGCAGAATGTCCACAGCTCTGTCCTATGAGTGGAAACAAAACCAAAAACAAAGCACCAGAAGCACACCGGCCAAAAACAACAAGGGCACAAGAGTCCGAGACCCAGCTTCAGGAGGGCGACCATGAACCCGGCAGAACAGGAGCGAATGGCGAAGCGGTTCAGGCGGCCGCCCCGGAGGTCGACAGCAAAACAAAACAGAGGACAAAAGTTCGGGAGGCCGACCAGGAGGCCAACGGTCCAGCAGTCCAAAATCCCGGAGTTCCGGGGGCCGACCCGAAGGTCGAGAGCACAGCAGGTCAGAGATCAAAAGGTCAGGGGGCCGACCAGGAGGCCAACGGTCCAGCAGGCCAAAACCCATGAGTTCCGGGGGCCGACCCGGAGGCCGAGAGCACAGCAGGCCAGAGATCAAAAGTTCAGGGGGCCGACCCGGACGGCAATGATGTCCAGCAGACGGCCCGGAAAGCGGCCGGCGATCCCGAGGGGCAAAATGAGGCTTGGGCGATAGCAACACAACTGCAGAACCAGGCGAGGCTGACACAGAAACTGAGGCCGAAGCTGGACCAGGCGGAGGCGAAGCAAGAACAAAAGCCAAGGCTGGAACTGACGATAGCGACACAGGCGCCGAGGCCGAAGCCGGGTCAGGCGAAACACAGGCCGAAGCCGGACCAGACGAACCAGAAGCAGAAGCCGAGGCCGGACCAGGCGAGGCAGCAGCAGGGGCCGGACCAGGCGAGGCAGCAACTGAGACTAAGGCCGGACCAGGCGAAGCACAGGCCGAAGCTGGACCTGGCGAAGCACAGGCCGAAGCTGGCGAGGATGATGAAGCTGCGGCAGGAGAGGATGATGAAGCTGCGGCAGGAGGCTGGACGGGCTCCTTGGGCCCTCCAGCTGACGAGGCAGGAGGCTGGACGGGCTCCTTGGGCCCTCCAGCTGACGAGGCAGGAGGCTGTGTAAGTTGCAGCCACACACAGTCTATAGTGGGCGACATGAGTTTGTATGAGTTCTCAGACTGAGGTGTGGCAGAACCAGGTGAGGCGTCGTCCTCAGGTTGAGGCGCAGAAGCAGCAAGCGGTAGCGCGGCAGGTGGTGGTCCTGCAGGCGGCGGCACGGGAGCCGCAGGTGGTGGCGCTGCAACCACAGGTGGTGGCTGGGCGGGCTCCTCGGGCCCCCCAGCTGACGTGGTAGGAGGTTGTGTAAATTGAAGCCACACACAGTCTAAAGTGGGTGGAATGAGTTTATACAAGTCCTCAGACTGAGGTATAGCAGAACTAGGCGAGGTGTCGTCCTCAGGCTTAGTCGCAAAAGCAGCAGGCAGTAGCGCAGCAGGTGGTGGTCCTGCAGGTGGTGATACGGCAGCCGCAAGTGATGAAGCAGAAGGTGGCCGGACGGGCCCCTCGGGCCCTCCAGCAGACGAAACATGAAGCTGGCTGGGTTCTCCTGAACCTCCAGCAGACGAAGCATGAAACTGGCTGGGTTCTCCTGAACCTCCAGCAGACGAAGCATGAAGCTGGCTGGGTTCTCCCAAACCTCCAGCAAACGAGACGTGAGGCCGGACGGGCTCCCCGGGCCCTCCAGCTGACACTGAAATAGGCTGCACAAGCTGCACCTCCGTCTCCGGCTCCAAACCGGCCTGGATAGCAGTCCCACAGCAACTTAGCTGAGCCTGATGGCTAGCATTTCCAGTGAAAACAGTCTCATCATAGCCGGGCTCATGACCCGGAAAGGCAGTGTCCGTTCCAATAATCTCCGGAGAAAAAACATGAGCCAAGATATAGTCACTCACTTGTGTTCGTGGTGTGGAGCATTGATGGCGCGCACGCCGCTTTTTCTTGAAAGTGGAAGACGGCGGTGCAATAGGCGGAAGTCCCTGGTAACTCCGAGGTCCCCCGAGAGCCAGTCGAGAACCCCGGAAAGAGGGCTCATGCTCCGGAATGAGCCATGGCTTCCACCGGAGCTCCTCCAATAGAGCGCAGTATATCGACTGACGCTCGTCGTGATCTAAATCAACGGTGTCCAGCGCTTCCTCGCGCTGGACCGTGGCAGGAGTATGGCGAGACTGTGATGAGGGCGTGGAAACTGGTGAGCTGAGAGGTGGTGACGCTGTGGCGAATCTCAGCGAACCGACACGAACACACTCAGGTTCCGGAGGCAGCAATGGAGATGACTGATTGTGGGGTTGTTGTGACTGGTGGGTGCTGGAAGCCATTTCCTGACTCGACAGTTCCTGGGCCTGCAGCATCTCCTTTATCCTGGTAAAGGCAGCAACTATGGCAGGTGAGTCCGGGAGCTGGAGAAGGCGGGGATCCCTCTCCATAATAGCTTCAGCAACGTTAACCATCACCAGCTTGCTCTTCAAATCGGGCGCTGTAAAGATGCGGTCGAGGATCGCTTGGATACGAGCCGTCTCCTCCAGACACTCGACGAGAGCTGCATCCGCTGGGTCCATACTGGTCGGGTCGTTCTGTCACGGCGGGGTGCGCCGATGTGTGTGGAAACAGGACCCAAAAGCAGATGATGACGAGTAGTTGAAAGTTTGAGCAGAAAAGTGATCCTTTATTAGATGACGGCAGGAGTAAACCAGGAAACCAAAGTAAACTGACAAAACACTAAGAAACAAAACACTAAACGGTACTGAGACCAAAACCTAAACTATGACTGTGATGGAAAATAACCAGCAAATACTATGACTAAGACTAATGATGAATAACAGATGAAAACCATAACTAAGACCGAGGTCAAAATAAACAGAACCAGGCTAGAACTAGGGCAGAATAAACAGACGACCCGACAATGGCATGAAGAAAACAAAAGGCTTAAATACAGACATGAGGTGATCAGGGGAAGTGGAAACATATGGGGAAACAGCTGACAGCCATAAACCTAATGACAGGACCAGGAGAGAAAAGCTAAATACAATTAACAGAGAACACATGACATTGTCAGAATAAAACAGGAAATACTAAAACTAAACATGACAACACAACTTAACAGACCTAATACGTGATGAATAAATACCAAACCCCAAAACATAGAAAACCCAGGAACAATAACCAATAACTGCCTAAACTAAAGGCAAAATAGGAAATAACACAAAAACTAATAACATATCAAAAAATACAAAGAAAACTCAGAGTGCTGGGTCGGAGACCCAGCCTGTGACACATTAAGCTTTTTAAGTATATCGATGAGATAGGCCAGCTTCATCAGAAAGACTTCATCATTAAACTGGCTTGCAACTTCATGCATGCCTTCCTCCTATAAAATCATCAGAATTTCCTCTCTGAGCTCAAAGACTCGTGTCAACACTTTACCTCACTAAAGCCACCTTGCCTCACTGTGAAACAAAACAGCTACATGCTCAGCTCCAATGTCTTCACAAAGTACGGTAAACTGTTGTGCGCTGAGGGGTCTTGTTTTCATGAAATTCACCACAGCAACAACGTTGCTTAAAACAGTCTTGAGTTCGGGGTTAATCTGCCTCGATGCGAGGGGTTCTCTGTGTACCAGGCAGCGTGTCCATTGCGCATTTGGTGAGACTTTTTTGATAAGTGCGCGCAACCCCTTCTTTTTCCCTGCCATAGTTTGTCCACCATCCATGCAAATTCTCACACAGTTGTCCGATTGAAGGTCATGTTCTGTAAGATAACAGTCAAGAAGCTTGAAGAGCTCATCAGCTGTCACTCTACTTGAGACATACTTGCAAAAAAGCAAATCCTCACACAGAGACTCTGACATGACAAAGCACACATAAGCAATTAACAGACAGTCTTTGTTGCTGTCTGTAGCCTACTTGTAATGCAAAAAGTCTGTCCTTCAGCGCATCAATGAGTTGTTCTTCAGTGTCACATGAAATATCACATATGCGCCTTGCAACTGTGTCATTGGAGAGAGGGACAGCCTTTAATATTTGCAGCATTCATCTCATCGAGCATACTTGACACCGTATTTAAAGCTCCAGAGAGTATGAGCTCCTGGCTCAGTGCCTCTCCTGGCTTATTTTTTGGCTATTATCGGCACTTGCCTCATTTGTCTCAGATGCAACACGTTTTTCTTTTCATAACTGTCAAATATCTCTCCATTTTGACTACCATTCAAACCTGGGACAGCAGTAGATGTGCATATTATTAACGCAACTGTGGCTAATTTCTTTGTACTACCGTAAAAGTGATTCTGATGTTAAACATTAGGTCCACGTTACTTTTCTGCCAGGTAAATTGCGCCACACCGGTCATAACCCTATGCCACACAAATAAGATATGCAAAAATATGCATCAATTTCTATTTTTTAAATTTATTTTTTCCCCATTGGCCAAATTAGTCTGTGATTGGCCTTAGTGTCCCAGAAATCATATTTAGATACAACTAAACATGACTTACAAATGTGTTTTAAATGGATGATTCCTCACTTGATGACAAATCATCCATTTACATATTTGCTGAGTTCTAAATTTGATGCCAGTGAACTTATCAGTGGTTGCTTTAAAAAAACAAACAACAAAATCGCCAATGAGCAAGCACTTGGCAACAGTGGGGAGGAAAAACTCCTTTTTAACGGGGAGAAACCTCCGACAGAACCAGGCTCAGGAAGGGGTGGCCACCTGTCGGGACCGAGTGGAGTTAAAATATTCAATGACATTATATAAACATTATATACACATTTTTTTTAAATAAAGCCTTTAAACTCTCAGTGCCCCCTCCTTCTGAAAGGGACTGCTTACAGAGCAGGTATGAATGGTGCCTGAGTAGACATACACAACTCACAACTTCCTGGCTCTCATGACTCCTCTGCAGAGGGTTTCCCTAAGAAGTGGTGGCCTCGTGGGGGGTGTTGGGGAACGGGGAGCTGTGCCTCACTGCCCTTCCCCTCTCAGAGAAACCCTTCTACAGAGGAGTGGACAGAGCCAGGAGCTTGTGAGCTGTGTATGTCCTGGTGAGCCTCCACCTTTTACAGGTGGGTGCAGCCTGGACTGCCTAGAGACAGACCAGACCAGCTGCACCACACAGACACTTCAAATCGCATCTGCTGACAAAAAATAGATAGATAGATCCATCCATCCATTCATCAGGAACTGCTTACAGAGCAAGTATGAGTGATGTCTGAGTGGCATCATTCAAGAGATTCTCACTCATAATGATTTTGTTCATATATAAGCTAAGACATGTAGAAAAACTTTCATATTTAGTAAAAGATATTTATTAACACTATCTAATTACCAGCATATTTTCTGAGTGTTACTCAATGTCTGTAGGCACTGGGATCTTGGTGGTTGCCTAGGGTACAAAATGTCATCTATGTTTTGTTTGTTTTAATTCAGTTTCATTTCATTTCACAGATGTTAATAGAGGTTTACTAACTCTATGATATCCAAATTGAAAAATCTGTATGGATTTAGCATAATATATTAATCATTCATTGGAATAATCCAAATATGCAAACTAAATATCACATATTTGTTTGTAAGGACACCTTGAATGTTTTCAAAGGTGCCTACTAAAAATTAAATGTAGGGGTGGGTTTAAAAAAATGATTTTCCGATTCAAATCGATTTTAGCTTGAATAACACAATATCGATTCATTAAATCCTGAATTGATTTTTAAATATAAATGTATTTTGCCAGAAACGTCAGAATCTCAGGTTAAAGCTCACAAAACTTTTTCAACAACCACCAAACAACTAAAACAGCAAATGAGAGCAGGTAAATGGACTGCGCACAAAGATGTAAACACAAAGCGCGGACCCGACGTCTCACGAGTCTCACAAGTGTCAGTACTGATAAATGATCAGAATTATACTATTTCTGGCTGTCTAAGTCAAAGTGTGCATCACTTTAGTTCAAAGAACCAGCCAGATTTACTGTGAAGACTGGGTGGGGGGAGGGTAACTGAGTTTATTTGGGTACCAGCACACTGGTAAGGGGGGAGGTGGAATGGCACACATGGGGCTAAACAGGTACTACAACAATGTGTGGAGGTGACACTTGGTAAAATAGGAAGAAAAAAAACCTCCTAATCATGTTGAAAATGAAAAAGAAGTGGCCGCACAGTAGAACAGGGAAGATAAAGTATACAAGAGAGTAGGGCCAAGCAAGGCAACTGGAAGAAATAGAAAAAAGGAAGTCATTTTTTCTAGGCTAATAATAGGTCTGGAATAAGTTCAGCCACACGACCATTAGGAAAACATGATTCAGAGCAATGTGTAAAATGCAGGAGTGCAGCATGTGTTACTGAAATGTAATGGATACAGACAGCTGCTGTAGACCTCTCAAGTCATGGTCCTCAGACATAAACAAATACCAAATCAGTCAAGGAATGCAGCCGTGCTGAACTCTTCACATTTTAATTGTGAACGCGTGAAATCCTTCAGTACAGAATGACAGTCATTAACAATAATGCACTTTGAACAGCATATTTAAACTGTAAAACAGAAAACAGCATCAACACAGAAAGCAGCTTGTATGAATGCAAACATTTCTTTTTATTATGACAACACAAAGTAAAGACTTTTTAGTGAGCTTAACCCTCATCCTGTCTCACAGGTTTCGGAACAGAGGCTCGCAGTATGAGCATGCTACAGGTTGTGCATCTGACGGATGTTCAGGGTATCCCGCAGCATTAGGTCACGTAGTCGCCAAAGTGCATCTGCCATTGTCTTGTGGGCGCCCTTACTCTTCAGCCAGTGGGACGGCAGTCTGCTCTCTTGCTCTTTTGTCAAACGCACATCTTGTTTTTGAACTGAAATTGCAAAGACATTAAATCAAAGATGAATATGAAAAAAGTACAATTAAACAAAATATTGGTATTCATGGATAAGAAATACGCGCAGTATGTGGAGATATTTCTACTACTGTAACTACCTTTCTATGTAGGCTGAATGACTAACTATTGAAGTATAAAATGAACCTGAGAGAGCTTGGTCCCATTTGCTAACAGTTGAGGATTCTGCTGTAAGGCCCTCGATGTATCTCAGGTAAGCCTCAGAGTGGAGCACCCGCTGATTTTTGGCAGGCGGGGACACAAACACTGGGGTGGATGGCTGCTGCAGTGCAGGTTGTCCCATCTGAGCCTGACCAGGGTACGGTGGTGGAGCCTGCTGTCCTGGGCCAACCAAACCCATCTAAACATAACAATGCAAGAACTCCATTATTTCTCTGATTCAAACTATAATTCAGCTCAATTCCACTCAATTTCTTTATACAGCCCAATATCACATGTGGAGGTTGAAAGGGTTTTACAAGCAGGAAAAAAATATAAAAAGGACATTCACATTACATTTGATCATCATCAGTACTGACATGTATACAAAGCTATAAAATATTGGCAGCTGCCACTGCTACCCCTCCTAGTAGATGCAAGTATGGTATAAATTTGATAAACCTAGGTGACTTCCTTCTTGAATTATTGTATTTACAAGATTTTCAGAAAGGTTGACCTCTGACCTTAAGATCAAGGTCACCAGAATTCGAACTTGTCCAAAATTATTAGTAGATATACCTGTGGTATCAATTCCAAACTCCTACGTCATCTCGTTCACGATTTAGCGGATCCACAAACTCTGAGGTGTAAAAATGCAAATGGTATAAAGGTACACTTTCTTGGAGGGAGCTAAATAAAGTGCAAACATTAAAGAAGTTTTTCAGGTACTCTGTATTGAAGTTGTTTGATGTAAACTTTAAACCAATGACCTGATGATTTCCAGGCTTATATCCAAAACACACATCTGCATCAAGGTTGCAAACTATACCTAGACACAAATCTTATATACAGTTTTAAGGGATTTCTTTTTCAGAGCCCAACTGATTACCTGAGATCCATGAACACTTCCTGCTCCAGGTCCACCTACTCCATTGATACCTGTGAAGATATTAATCCATGACAAATTGGAGCCAGCCAAGTGCTACTGGTTTATATTCCAAATACTATGTTAAAAATACAATACTAGAAATTAACCGGTGTTTTTAGCAATTTCAGAAATGCCAATCGTTAAAAAGATGATCACATGTGGATTTATTAGCATCATAATCAAGGTTATGTTAACACATTACCATCAGGTCTGTTGGTAATGAGCTGCATAAATACCCAAGTCCTTGATGAGACTATGCGCTCTCAGCTGTCTAGTCATCAACTTAAGGACCTCAGCCTATTGGTACAGGTAGCCCCTCCAGCAAGTCAGATTGGTAGACAGGAAGCAACTGCTTGATAGGTGGTGTGGCTATGACAGCACTCTTACCAAAGTATGGTATTCCAGGGAACCCAGGCATAACGCGCAGGAGATGTTGGGGAAAGACAGGCACCCCCATGTGATGTGGTGGTATGCCAGTCATACTAACCATGCCTTCAACATGTCCTTGCAGGGGCATCATAGCTGACCTATATGCACCCATCCTACCTTCTTAGGAAGGAACAGTAGTAACACAAAACAGCAACATGCATTAGTCAAACATGCATTCACTACCAGGCATGCAGTTATATGTTACTATATATAAATGAATGGAAAAGGTCACACAAATGGGAAATGTGCATGAAATCGTTTTAGTGTATGTGCAGCATGGCCAAGCATTCATTTTACCGTATAAACCCTTAAATGGTGTATACCACCCTTTCATGTGTAGGACACTCCATGACCCAATTGAAATGCAGATTCTACGATTTTTATTATGTGTCTGGGTGATGCATAATGGGTGTTATGCACAATTTAAGTTTATGAATTAGGTGAAATAATGTTAGAGGCAATATAAAAGGAAATCACAGCAAAATGAAAACAAAAAATTGAAGATGTGAGTAATTCTAGCAGTTAAGCTTCTTATTCCAGTCTTGTAGTGTGCACTGGGGATCCATCTGCATCTATGAGGGGTTACCTGACACAGGCGTCATGCTGGGATTTAGCATCCCCATGGGGGTTGGGGGAGGCACCACCCCCATCAGTGCCCCTACTGGGGTACCTGCTCTAGGGGACGTCTGATGCTGGGCCCTCTCACGTTCCTGTTGCTCAGCCACTTTTGCTGCTCGCTCTGAAACACAAGAAATATAAGTATAAGGTGTTAACTTTATCATTCACAATTCGTGAGCCATAAATAAGTGGATCGATAGATTCAATCAGTCAATCCATCAATCAATCTCTATGCTATCAACTGAATAGGAATATCAAATAAAAATACTCACCTTCATACTCTGCTTTCCTGGAACTGTCCAGGTTCCTCCACTCTGTGCCAACAAGGCGGCTCAACTCCCCAAAGGAAAAGTCTGGGTGCTGAGCTTTTATCACCGCTCGCATCTCACTGCTGAACAGTATGTAACCGCTCATGTTGATCTTCCTCTTTGAGCCTTCCTTCTTTGAAAGCCCTTTTATGGACTTTGGTGTGGACTGTAACCAATCAAAGGGGAATAATCCGTAAAAATACCGCACAATTATTATTGCTCAAAATTATTTAAAATAATTACTTTCATACTAACCTGCGGAGGAGTGTAAGGCATGATATCCATGTCACTAGACATGGAAGACTGCATCTGTGGAAGAGTCTGGTCCCCTAGCTCGCCATCATCATCCCCAAGATCCTCTAGCTCTTCATCAGTCATGTCAGCAAACTTAGCTTCCAGTTCCTCAATTTTCCTATCTAACAGAGGGGATGGCTCCTTCTGGGGTACTATAAGCTTCCTGTACAAGACATTCAGTGTAATTTATTCTTCTTTTCCAAATAAATTCTTCAGTTAGGAAAAGCTTGTTAATTGATTTAAGTTCTCCTTTCAGTAACTCAAATACATACACGGATGGCAGTAGAAAATTAAAGCACACACAGAAATGAAAACCATCCAGTATGAAAAGATCAGCTGTCTCTATGCAAACTATGCCAGTCTTTAAAACAGTTTGGACCAATAAAACATTTATTACTTAGCTCTTTAACACTTAATAGCTGAGACGTCTTGATTTTTCACCAACCAACAATGATAGGCATACATAGCCTACAGACTGTTCACCTAAAATAGTAGATTTCATCTTCCAGCACCTTCCCAGAGAGTGAGAAGCGCTTCAGACCTTTGAATTTCTTCATCTGCTTCTCACTCTCAATGTAGCGGCTCTCACAGAGCAGAACGTTCTCTTCAGGCACTTCAGTCGGCCGACATGACAAATAGTCTTTGAAGGACGACACGACACACTTTCCTGTGAAATGAGAACAGATTTGATTAATGCTTTTAAGGATTCTTCTGATAATGTTATCATCATAAAGTAGTACACAAAGCTGACGGTGTTCTGTTTAGGGTACCTATGATGCAGGTCATGGGACAAGTCTCCTCCAGGTTGCTGAGGAACACTTCCTTCTTATAGAACATCTTTGTGGGTTCGTGCTCTGTTTCTTCAGGATGAATAAAGATGGGACCAAAAAAGTAACCCGCTCCATCGCGCATCCACATTTTCTCAATCCTGTTCAATAAAAAATATAAAAGACGCTGTTTTTTAAGCATTTGATTAACTATGATCAGCATACAAACAATAGAGTTTCAATTATTATAACTGCAGGGAAGCATGAGGCATATTCCAAATGGCAGTTTGGAAAAAGCAAAATTGAATTGTAAGCACATCTTTATAACTAAGCAAAAATATTAGTATTATAATATATTATAATACTAAGTTTTGTCTGTCATAACAGAAATGCTGACGCAACTTTCACAGGAGCAGCTACGCTACCTGCCAACTCGATGGGGCACAAGTCCATGAGAAGCGATGTAAACGAAGTCTGCTACTTTAAGCCACAGGTTGTTGTAGCAGAGTTGCTCGTAGTACTGACACCCTGGCTCCCCATTGGTCACATCCAATGGCACATCTTCCCTTTCCTGCAGACACAAATCATTTTGCTGACAGCGAGACTTATATGCACACTACCAGTTTTTATAGAAGCAGTCAAATCGCTATTTACCTTGTCTATTATACCATTTGTAATCTTGCTTTCATCTGCAATCTCTGGTGGCTTCTCCTCTTGTTTCTGGGCAAAAATGGATGCCACACGGACTACAGGAAGGGGTACCTCTCTGGGAACAAACCGGACAGAGCTCAAGGGCATCGTCCACATCTTGATCTTTTTGAAGGACTTGGACTTGGCAGAGTAACGGGACTCACAGACATAAACATCCTCCGCTCTGAAGCCTTCAGGATGAAGCTTGAAGTATTCCTTCAATGAAAAACGCATTTAAAACAATAAACAAAACAAAAAATGGCCATAAAACAAAACCTATTATTAATCTAAAAAGAACAAAAAAGCAGTGAATTACCTTCACAAACATGACCACACATTTTCCCATAATCTTGCTGACAGGAGCTTTGTTATAATAGTCACTCTTAAAAACTTCCTTCTCCAGGAATTTCCTTGTAGCCAGATGAAATGTTTCATTTGGCCTATAGAACCAGCAGCCATACAGCCACTTTTCCCCTGTGTGTATAAGCGGTAGAAAAACTTACTCAGTTTTACTGCCTGAAAATATCAATATGATTTTTTGTTTTAATGACAAAACAATTTAGTTAGTGTTAAGAGACTGACCGGTGTTGTCTTGCCAAAGACGCTCAATGTAGATTATATGGGGCTGGAGGTTAGGCTCCGCAGGCTCCACGTACACGTAGTCGCCCACATGGTACATACTGTCCTTGAAGCTGCAGTCCTGACTGTATGTGCGCTGTAGGCCCGACTGCCATGATCCTCCAACAGGATCCTCCCTCTTCTCTGCTTCTGTGAATTCACCACATATTCAGCAAAACAAGGCTATATGCACAGATGCATGGTAGTCTATGATAGCACTTTTTATGGACTTTTAGTTTTAATACATAAAGTGTTTGACATGTTTGACATAATACCGATTTTCTCCTCTTCTCTCTTAATTTTGTCTTCTTCAAACTCCTTAGGGAGCTTCTCTTTCTTCTCCTTTTCGACATCACTATGCAGATGCTTAGAAGTATAG
The DNA here is from genome assembly GCF_057381845.1 of Rhamphochromis longiceps. NCBI lineage: Eukaryota > Metazoa > Chordata > Actinopteri > Cichliformes > Cichlidae > Rhamphochromis > Rhamphochromis longiceps. Next base: position 21,573,440 of record NC_140561.1, read on the forward strand.
CTGAGCGCTGGGGACATCAAGATCTCTCCGTTCTTACACAGTTCATCTCTGATACGTATGAAGAACTGCTGCAGCTCCACAGCATCTTCAAAGATCTCTGAGTCTGTCCTGTAATGAACAAATGGTGTAACACTAACTTCTGCTTCTTTTAATAATAAGCACTGATTTGGTTTTGTGTACAATGTTCAGCAATACTTTACCGATTCAGTCTTCTGGCCTTCTCCAACACTTCAAACATGTGGTCCTGAAATACATCCAACCTCTTGTAATGGCCTCGATCCACATTATTTCTGATAATCTCAAAATTGAGCGATGGCTTCTCTGGGTTAGCGGGATCAACAGCTGGGATCTCAGCGAGTGAATCGCTGTAACAACGTCCCTCATCATCTTGGTGGCCGAGCACAGAAACAAAGAGGCTGCGAATGAGTTCCTGGATGAGGCGAGGCACATCGGGGACATGGGCATCCTCTCCTCCCTCCAGGTCACGCCTCGTCTCTAACAGCACCCTGTGCAGCAATAGAGCGTCGCGGTAAATCAGAGACTCTGGCTCATTGTAAGTGCAGGCGTTGTTGAACATGAGCACCAAGTCCTCAACCAGAGCATCTACATCCTGGTACTTGTTAGCCAACATGTGGCTCCTGATCTTCTCCATGTCCACAGGTTTCTTGATGGCAATGTAATAGTCAGGCAGCTCAGCACGAGAAGGCAACCGCAGGAAGATCGTGCTGAGACGACGGCCCCGCTTATCAGTGTAGTTCTTGACAGCTTCGTACAGTTCATGCAGTTTCTGCTGTAGAGGTGTTAAATACTTTGACTTCTTTAGAGTAATGCTGTTCTTTCCTGCAACAGAAGTAGGAACATTTCTAATTCTTGACAGATAAGAAATTTACATACTTGCATATATTGTTTGATTATGTTACTTGAGTGACATACTTATTTTCAACTTTGGGGACATCATGTCATCATCATCAGTTGCTGGGCCAAGCTCTTTGCGCTTGTCTTTCATGATCTTCTCTAGGACGTCTGCATCGTTGTAAACCTACAGATACAGAAGTTCAGGGTAGACCCCCTCTAGGTTCAATCTCTGTGTCAAACAAGCCAACTTTCCTTTGATTGGCTGCCCCTTGCAAACAAAAGATTTGAAGTGGCTCCGCTGACAGAACTGCATGGCTTAGATGATGATATCAAAGATATCTGGTCTTAATAAATAAAGTCTGAGCTTCAAGCTCATAGGTGTGTGTATATGATTGATAATAATTAAAAGCTCAAAGGAGACCTTTGAGCTTTTAATTTTTGTCATACTATCTACTCTAATAGTGAAAGAAGGACTTGTCTTCAGGAACAAGAAACAAATCAGCTTCTTTAACTTTAGAAAATATAGAACAAATAACTGGGATCTCTAAAATGTATCAAAAAAAGGGAGGCGCATCAAACCTGAGAGCCTTCCTCATTGTAGTGTCGCGCATTGCGGAACATCAGCTTCATATCTTCCAGCATTGAGTCTTCGGTAAGGTACTTGTCTGAGCGGATATTGTGCTCTATGGTCCTCAGGTCCATTGGTTCCAGGATGACTTTGTAGTAGTCGGGATAGTCCTTCTTCGAAGGCTTGACCATGAAGAGGTCACACAATCTGCGACCAGTGCCAGCTTCTCGCGCCTCATTCACAGCAGCAAAGAGAGCTTTCATCCTGTTTTTCTTCGTATTCTTCTTGTGACTAGAAGCCAGAGAGAAACCACCAAAGAACTGTCACACAGGTATCCCCTTTCCAAGAAATGACCAACTTTAGAGAATTCAACAAGTACGTGACAAAGTGCACCTTTTTCTTTTTGTGCTACTGGTGTCAGAGGTGGCAGAGGAGAGCATGCTGTCGCCATCATCATCATCTCTCTGTAAAAGCTCCTTTCTCTTCATCTAGGTGAAAGGTGATAAAAACAATCCGGAGTTACAATAATTCTTTAACAAAAAAAACCAACAAAACAAAACACCACAAAACTGGCAGAAAGGTGTAATCTTTAATAATCCATAAAGGAGCTCTTTTTTAAAGAGAATGTCCAAGCAAATCCAACATAGACGCACAACTACAAGGAACAGGCAGGCACTGACCTGCTGAATATGCTGAAGTTTTAGAGCACGCTTGTAGATGGAAGAGTGAGGAACGTTGTAGCGCTTGGCATTCTCAAACATCAATGTCAGATCTGAGTCGATGTGCTCAACACTCTCATACTCGTTGTTTTTCATCTTGTTCCTGTGGGGAATTATGGGCTCTCACATTTGGGAAGGAGGGCACAGGAAAACTGAACTGTACAGTGAGTGTGTTTGATGCCACATTTTCCCACATAAGATAAAAAAGACAGGATGCAGGTGAAAAAAAAAATAAAACAAATCATTGATGAAAACATTGAAGAACAAATGAGGAACAAAACGAGCTGATATTTGCCAATATAAGAAAATGAAGTTTTCTTTCTTGATTTCTTTAAATTGTGAACTACAAATAATTTTGCCAAAATTAAAAAAAACAACAAGTTTAAGAGCATGAAAACAGCACTATGAAAACACAGTTCTGTCATACTTGATCTGATGAAGGCAGATGGGCTGACTAATCTGGTGGTAGTAGTCTGGGTAGTCTTTCCTGGACGGTAGCTGCAGGAAAGGCTCAGAAATCAGCTGGCCCTGGCTGTTCCTGGCACCGCGCACAGCTTCATACAGCTGGAAGATGGGATTACTCATGTCCATGTTAGAGGTCATACTCTCTGCCTCTGATTCTCCCTCATCATAGTGGACAGACCCTGTCAAACACAGGAGATAAATGGCTAATGGCTAATCTCTGTTACAACACCGTAAAGAGCAACTTAATCAACATCCAACAGTTTAACAATGAGATGATGATGTACCGGAGAGTATGCCTTCCTCATCACTTTCATACTGAAGAGCCATGGTGATAGCTGAGAGGCGGTCTCCCTGTGCAGATCTTCTATTCCTTGCAAAGACAGACAGAAAAATTTAAAGAGCCGAGTCAAAACCACACAGTTAACACAACTTCTCTCTACATTATTCCAGGTGTTAAGTACCTGATACGAATGCTGGACTTGATTGGCTCTCCGTGTTCTATCTCTGACTTCTTTTGTGCAAAAATCTTTTTAATGGTGTTTGCATCCTGCAAGACAACAGCAAGTCACAAGTTAGTGTCTTGGACACCAGCAATAGCCTGTATCGTGCTTTCAGATGCACCCTGACCTTAAACACCTGTGATCCAGGCTCATTGTAGGTTTTGGCATTCTTGACCAACAAGTCTATGTCCTTAGCCATGGCATTGACACTCCTGTAATGGCCCAACTAAAAGCAAAAGTATTGGTTGGACATTTCATTAAGAAAATATTTAAAAACACTAAATCAGAATTTAACAGGAAAATATAAGCGTACCTGAATCTTTTGAGCGATGATTTTCAGATCTATTGGTTCCTTAATGATGGCATAATAATCTGGGTATTGCTAAATGAAAAGGGCAAACTGCAAATCAAACTAAACAAACGTATTTTATGTTTCATTTTACAAGTCATACTCGAGGTTCTCGTACCATTTTGGAGGGAAGCTTCTGGAACAGCTCGCTGACAAGGCGACCAGTGGGCTCAGTGTACGACACCACAGCATCAAGGAGCTGCTCAAGGACTTCTTTCAAACAGGTAGGTGCACTCTGATATGCAAGTATTTACATGAGTCAAGCAGCAAAATACAGTATCATCTTTAGTCATGTCAGCTGTAGACCGTATTCTCTTTACTGACACAGTAAAAGATGGCTTTTAGATCTGTTACTGCTGGGACTGAGTTTAAAAGTCCTTAAAACAGATGAGCTAAATGTTTCACATGACAGAACTGCAACTGCAATATCTTCAGAAAAATTTAAAGTCCTATCCGGTCGCTACTTCTTCTGCAAAGATCAGTGTTAGTATCTTGGTATAAAGTTTACATAATGCATTAAAATTTAATCACACTTTCTATTAAAAAAATTTGTAATTCATGATTAATTTTCTCATTATTACTACACATAAAAGTGATCAGCTTTATTAACAAATTAACCCCTGGAGAAATCTTGCTGTTTAAAGAGCACAATGGCATTAATTGATCATCATCATTTATCTGTAGGCTGCAGTCAGAAAACAAAGCAACGACCTGTTACTCTGTTGCTGCATTTATTGGTTAGTTTGCTTGTGTGACTCATATTTTAACACAGCAACCTCATGTTTGTAGATTTTTGGTTTTGGTCTTTTGGTGAGTTTAGCGCTGGTAAAATATTAAAAATAGCTGTGACGGTAAGTAAAGCAAATCAAATAACCTGAGTATAAACTTCAAATAGCCCAAATCAAACTTTTCTGTTTGCCAATCCCATGGAAAACTGAAAACCCAGTGAAATACTTCATACATATGCAAGTGTGGAATAGTGCAAAGAATGGGACACTCCAGTTGTTGCAGGGCTAATATGGCTAACATAATTTTTAGCTTTGATCAAAACTACACTAACTAGAGCTGTAGTAAAAATGCAACTGAGGGTTAGCTTTGCTGATTACTAACAAAATACAGAGAGATGATTCAATGCTGATTCTGGCCAGTAGATGGCTTATACTGAAGAATAACAATGTATCCCTAAAATGCACCTCATCTTCGGTAGATCCTCCAGGGTTGTCTTGTGCATCATATCCATCTTCATCATCTTCATCATATTCCCCTCGCTGAACAAACTCATTTTTGGTGCGCAGGTAAAGGTCCCACAGTTTGCAGGCTGCTCTGTATTCTGGACTGTCCGACTACATTAGGGCAAGACAAATTAATTTTATGTTCATACTCTGGACCTTACACTTCCTTTACAAATATGTTAAACCATTTAGAGTAGAAATATCTATTTGTTACCTTATAATAAGTCTTTGCATTGTTGAATAAAAGTTGAAAGTCACTAGTTAGTTGTTCAACATCATCGTACTCCTCCATCTTTAATTTTTGCTGGATCTTCATCATGTCAATAGGCTGAGACACCACATGGTAATAGTCTGGCTGATTCCTGTAGGAAAATTAGACTTTTTTTGTAATGTTTGTATTCAACTTCACATTTTGGGATTGCTATTATAGGATTTTAATAATGTAAGTATATCTAATGATCACTCATCCCTCTCATCACCTCCTTTTTGGGGCTCTAATGAAGAGCTCACACAACATCCTCCCCTGGTCATCCTTGTAATCTCTGATTGTGTTGTATAGTTCGTGGCATACAGCGATCTGTAAGGCAAAATTTAAACACTTAAAAACACCCACACCCTTTTCATCATTAAATACTTACGGTCAGTGTGGCACTATAATTCTCACAGTTCATTTTTTAAGAAATGGTAACTGAAATTTGTAAAATTACAGGATCCACAGTAGGAATGTTTGAGGTCCTTCTCCTCTTTCTCCCAAATGAAGGCACTAACGATGAAGCCTGGCTATCGTCAAAATCTCCTCCACTCACACTGCTAGAGGGAGACGTCGCCCTTCTCCTTTTCAAGGCCATGACGAACCCCTGAGAAGACAAAGTCCAATTAAGTAACAGCATTTGGGAAATAATGCACAGAAATAACAGAGCTATACTCAGTTGTACTGTATCAGAAGCAGATGATTAGATTGTCACTCATGAAAATTATAAACTGATATTATGAAGTCAAAAGATTTGCCAGCTGTTCACGGCGGTGCTGCTGTGACTTTCCTTGGAGTCAAAAGGGATGAACATAAAATAACAATTTGACGTGTGATTTCCTATACCTACAGATAACGTGGTCTCAAAATCTCACTAAGATGATTTCATGTATTAAACATAAAGTTGCCTTAAGGTTTAGAACTGGTCTCTTCCCCTTCTTGACAGATCCTCTCATCCTTAAGCGCAACATGTACTGCAAATGGCATGAAAAGGGCAGAAAATAAACAAAGAAATCAGGCTCGAAGCATACAGTGTGGCTCTCGTTTTCTTGATTTAACAAGAAAATGCAGGTTTCTCAAGTATTCTGGATTTCTGGCATACACTTTCACTTTGAAAAACTAGCAATAAATGATGTTACTTCTCGTTATAGTAAAAGCAATTAAGTATTTAGTTAAAGGAGTCTCAGTAAAATCAAGAACGTCAGTGAAAACAATTTCCGCAAACCCTTTGTTGTACACACAACCACACTGTATGACTAATAGTTATGAAAATGATTAAAAATCTAAGCAAGTAAAGCTTAAATGAGTATGAGAATGGGGAGCATGAGAGACTCCCACTGAAATGATCCACTGTCACTCCGCGGGGGTTCAGCAATAGTTATTAGTATTAGTTACAGTAGTTCAGTTAGTAGTTACTAATCTTATTCCCAACTCAAAGTTCTTCCTCAAACCCACATTTTTTCCTTTACACATGCACTCAACAGGCACTTTATTAGGTACATCTCGCTAGTACTAGGCTGGCCTCCCTTTTGCCTTCAGAAATACAATAATTCTTTGTGACGTCGATCTAACAATGTGCTGGAAACATTCCTCTGAGATTTTGGCCCATATTGACATGATAGCATCACATAGTTGCTGCAGATTTATGGGCTGTATATCCATAATACCAATATGCCGTTCTACCACATCGCAAAGGTCCTTTATTCAATCAAGATCTGGTGACTGTGGCGACCATTTCAGTGCACTGTCATTTTCAAGAAACCGGTTTTGTGACATTGCACATTATCCTGCTGGAAGCAGGCATCAGAAGATGGATGCACTATGGTCATAAAGGGATGGACATGGTCAGAAACATTACTCAGGTAGGTTGTGGTATTTAGGCGATGCTCAGTTTAAGAAGGGGTTGAAGTGGGTCAAGAAAATATCACCGGCCTCATTACAACACCACAATCAGGCTTAACCATGAATATAAGGCATGGTGATTTGACAAGGTTCAACGTGATTTGCATTCAGAGATGATCTTCTGCATACCTTGGTTGTAATGAGTGGTTATTTGAGTTATCTTTCCCTTCCTATCAGCTCAAAGCTATTCTCCTCTACCCTCTGGCATCAACGAGGCATTTTTATCCAGAGAATTGCCCGCACTGGATATTTTTCCTTTTTCGGATCATTCTCTGTAAATCCCTAAAGATGGTTGGGTAAATCCCAGTAGATCAGCAGTTTCTGAAACAGCCAGTCTTGCACCAACAAACATACCATGTTCAAAGTAATTAAATCACCTTTTTTCACCCAATTCTGATGCACGGTTTGAACTTCAGCTGGTCATCCTGATTACGTCTACTTGATCTTTGCATTATTGAATAAACTGCAGTCCCATGTGATTTGCTGATTGTATATTAGTTATATTAACAAGGACTTGGACAGTTTTATGTAATAAAGAGGTTAGTGAGTGTATGTTCACGTAGGGTGTACTTGATACCCATCATCTAACTGACATTCACACCCATTTAAAACCAACGACTGCGTGTAGACTGTGTACCCAGAAGAAGCCCACACAGTTGCAGGCAGAACATGCAAACCAGCCTGTAGAATCCAAACCCATCTCTAAAATACCGCATCACTGTACCCCAAGTCAATATAGCCCATAGCTTACATTTTATTTAATACATACATATCCATTTAAAGTGTGGATTCTGAAATACACACATTTTGTCTTCTTATGTTTACTTTTATATTATACATGACATTTTTACATTATACAGGAGTATTCTTTAATGTACAGAAAGTGAGGATGCTCAACTGTTAATTCTTGTACCAACGCTAATGTGTAAAATGACAAAGTACCAAATGATCAGTATTATTGTTGTCATTCATTCCTCTTTGTGAAACAGCCAAAGTAGGATTTATGCAGCACCATAGGTGAACACTGGCCACTGCTCTCAGTAAATGTAATGCAGATTTTTGGCTGCTATATCCCTGTAGAAAAGCAGTAGTAGTAGAAAGCTTAGTCTGCCTCTTAAACTAACTGTACCCATTTACAGAGTAAACAGCAGTGATCCTCATACATATGTGATATCAAACAATAGGCCTAACGCAGAAATGTCAATAACTGTAATAAAAAATATACTATTGGCACTGTGTACAGTGGAAGGAGGACCAAAAAGGCACGTTGGAGCCTTAAATGATGAATTTAAAGGTATTTAACATATACTTTCGGGAGAGGAGAACTAGGAAAATGAAGGTGTTTAAAAAATAAAATAAAAATAAACAAACCCTCTGCTCTCCTAGTAGGTTTTAAGTACCTTATTTTACGTTGTTAAATGCTGCAGCTCACTGCTTTCACCTCGAATGACATTTCGCTTAGTGCGCGGCAATGATGCTGGTATGTCTGGAGGTCTGACTCGCCAAGAATGTTAACAGCTCTCCCTTAATGCTCCCCAGCAGCTGCGCACAGGCTGCCGTCCAGCGTGCACACATCAGCAGCCTAGCATGCAGAACGGCAGCTGTCCACACACCTGAGTGTCTGTCACTCAGCGTGGACAGGTACGCACCTCGGAGCAGCTAGCCTTAGCTACAGTTAACGGTTAGCCTTAACGTTACCTGGTGGGTTAAAGCCTAGACAAAGACATCACTGTAACGACGACTAACGTTACAAAGCTACCGTTATGTGCACCGACGACACTTGTATAAGGAGAGAAAAAACATACACACACGTTTTACAACTTGACATGGCTGTGTGCTTACCTTTTGTGAACACGGCAGCACTACACCCACAAAATCTTAACCATCAAGTAAGCCAATCACTTATCGATTTTAGGTAGGGGGACAGAACTGTAACGTTCTCGCCAATGTAACCTTTATTTCCGTTTGCTTACCTTCACAATAAAAGCGCAGATGGATTTGACGTAGTTATACATGCGCATTTACATTATTGTAATTTCTTTTCTTCTCTTGTCACTTTACTGTGGGGTTTGTTCGATAAGGAGTTGACATAAAAGGGACTACTTTAGTATATATAAACTGTCCCATGCCAGAATTATAAATAAAAAGGGTCAAACTGGACTTGAAAAGGAGCGCAAATGGACTTCCGGTTAGTTCAAAATTATTTTACTAACTTTTACTGCGCCATTAAAACCTCGTTGTTAGTCAAAAAACCTATTGAGCTGTCAGACTTACCTAAACTGTAACTCCAGTTACATTAAGCAGTAACTTTCCACGTATTAGCCCATGTTTGTGCCATATTCACACAAACTCATTTTGCCACATTCAGTCAAGAAAAACAATGGTAAATGGACTGGTTCTTATATAGCGCTTTTCTACTCTACCTGAGCACTCAAGCTCTTTATACAACATTCCTCATTTACCTATTCATAAATTTTTTTCTATGCTTTCTTTCTTTCTTTCTTTCTTTCTTTCTTTCTTTCTTTCAATCATTCATTCATTCATTCATTCATTCATTTATTTATTTATTTATACTCCAATGGATGGATCGGATAAGAACTTGGAGTTAGAATCTGGCCGCGGATATTTGGCATGCAGACTGGAGCAGCCAGTTAAACCATTGAACCACAAACCTTCTGATTAGTAGATGACCGGCTCTACCTCCAATGGATATTACATCCATAATGTTATGTCATGGCTTTTTCTTCTTCGTTTACTTTTTTTTTTTGCAGTATTTGCACATGAAGTTTAAAAATGCTTTAAAATATATCAACAATGTTTTCTTCCTCTTTTGGCTGCAACCAGTGGTCACCACAGTGAATCATCAGCCTCCACCCTCACCCTATCCCTAGCGTTCTCTTTGACAACCAACCCTCTGAATGTCCTCCATCACTAAATCCATGAATGGCATGTTAAATGGCATATTTAACATCTTTTGTCCAATATCTCCACCGTCCCCGGTGAGAACGTCCAAGCCTTCTCAGTCTTGCCTCTCTACCTTTCTCTCCAAACTGCTCAGCCTGAGCTGTCAGTTGTGGTCACTCCCGATAAAAGTCTTAGCATCTTCAGCTTTTCCACCTCCAGCTCAGCCTCCTGTTTGATAAGAGATGGCAAAAAACAATAGGATCTTGGAGGACATGGGAATTATGTGAAATAGCAGAAGGGGGTCTGATGTCCTCCCAATCCTGAAGACCTGAAAAAAAGGGAAAATATATGTAACATAATTTATACATCAAATTAAGTTCTGAATGTAGCTGGCCAAATAGTCATGCCATAGTCACATATGACTTGTGGCACAGAATTTATCTTCTAAAGCCCCAGAAAACAGGACAATATCAGATTTCTTGGGCAATAAGAGGGCACTGGGGAAACCTGTCACCCAGCTTGAAATCCTTTTATTGAAAGATTCACTAATATGAACATTGATCTTGTTGTGTGACAATGAAGTAGTTATTCTCAATTCTTCTACTGTGATATTTAGAAAGAGGAATCTCAACTATTGGATAGATTGTGGTAGACAGATACCCCTTCAAGATAAGTTTGTGGTCCTCTGTCTTTGCATCTCGTTCCATCATTAGGTGAATATTTTAATAGAATTGCTAATGATGAAATAGCTGTGTTACTAGACGATATTAGGATGGCAGACATTCACATTTTTTTGATGGTTTAAATGTAATGTTTAAACTTGCTTTATTTTTCAAAGAGCTAATAGTGCTACACTCATATTAACTGGAAAAAACAATGCTAATCCTGTAATAAATTATAAAACAGTAAATATGCTGTAAATAATAATAATAATAATAATAATAATAATAATAATAATAATAATAATACCTTAAGTTATTGTAGAAATTCCAAGTTTTACAGTGAACAATGAACCTATCAGCAGATACAATGCCATCTACAAAAGGCAGTGATCAGGTTTATTTTATCTTTATGATCAAAACCAGATGGCGTGATGAAAAGCTGAAGAGCTTTAAAGCAGTTCAGTTAGCTTTGATGTTCCTGTTGACTCGGCACGAGCATTACAAAAGTGAAATAAACATCAAAATAGGCTATCTGCCGAATTGCGAATCTAGAAGTTCGTATCTGTAGCTAGCTGTATCAGCCTGGGAATGAAAAAATGTAATAAAAGAAAAGATTAACTCACGGACTGATTTGTCTGTAACTAACATACTAACTAACTGACATGGGAGTTCACATCAAAGTACAGGCTGGAATTATGTCTTATTTTTCGGAAGAAAGAAGCTACAACAAAAACTTGTTTCTGCCACAGGGAGAAAAAAGGCATCAGCATTATTTGCCATCCATAAGTTATAAATATGAGTTATCATCAAAAAAAATTCTAACACTGAAACGAATAAAAACTCAAAGTAAATGAGCAAACGCACTCCGAAAATTAACTGAAACTAAACAGCGTTCAAAACAAAAAGTTAAAACGAAATAAATAAAAACATAAAAACATGATATAGAAATACAAAACTATAGTAACTGCAGGTGGCAGTGCTGCATTACGTTACAGCATTAAACCTTTGAAGAGGCCGCATAAGCCTAATAATACTGCAGAGGGCAGTAACATGTCTGGAACTGTGCATGCGGCCAAAAAGAAGAAGAAGAAGAAGAAGGAAAAAGCTACACCAGACAGGAAGTGTTTGCTAATAGTCCCATGTGTTGCGCTTCTCCCGGTCATTCATTCGCGAAACGAAAAAATTACGGACTCGTTTTTCATGCATTCAGGCTTAATCGTGTTTTTAGGAACCGACTGTGTACTATTAATGATAGTAATAATATTTTCCAAATAAACTAAAGACAAAGCCTGCAGCATTTCTGCAGTAGCATTAGCTAGCTAACGCAGGAGTTGTGTTGTAGAAGTTTAGGAAATCTCATCAACATTTAAAGTGCGGTTTCTGGATGAATAGTTCCGTGGATACTAGCATGACCAAGGAAAACCGATGGGACATACCCCCCAATGCTCCAGCGTGCATGGAGAGGCACCTGTGCGCGGCACAATACAGAGCAGGTAGGGAAAAGGAGCGATAGCTGAAGGTTAACGTGTAAACACGTGGAGCCGCTAGTTGGTTATTATTAGTGTGTTTACATTTGTGCTAAACTGTTCAAGTCCTACGTTGGAAATGTTAAATAAATAACATTTTATGTTGAATACTAGTCAGAGTAATCTTAACTGGCAGGCGATGAATGAAAATATAGATATTTGAAGGGTTTTCTCGTTGGGTTTTCTCCACAGATGGCACCCTGCTACTTGGTGCCTCCAGCCTCTCTGGCAGAAGCTGGCAGGGATCTGTTTGGATCTACAGCGACCCTGACCAGGCCCCCAGTGAGGGATTCTGCAAAGCTGGTGTGCAGACTGAGGCTGGTGTCACAGATGTCAAATGGGTGTCAGAGAAGGGAATTATTGTTGCGTCAGATTCAGGTAATGAAATGTTTTTTATGGCAGATGAATCAAGCACACACTTGAGGCTTGTATGAAACTGGCCTCATTTTTCTGTGCAGGTGCCTTGGAGCTCTGGGAACTAGCAGAGGATGAATGTCTACTGGTTAATCGCTTTACCAAGCATGATCATGACCATATTGTCACCACAGTAAGCCCCGTGGTTGGAGCAACCGCTGCAGTCACTGGCAGCATGGACTGCAGGTTAGACTTGTTTTACATGAACATACATACACCATTCCACCTGTCACAACAGAGCAGAAGCAATGTTAATTGCTTTTGTTTCAAACTTTGGCTTAATTAATTTTTGAGTTGTCATCCCTTAAAGTGCATCTTTGCTTATTATTACAGAATTAAAGTCTGGGATCTAAGTCAGGAAACGGTTGTCACTGCCTACAATGGTAAGCATCATCTTAACAGTTCTTCATACAGAAATGCACAAAACTTACAAAAATGCTTTTTTCCCCTCAATGTGGAAAAATAAAAGCAAAGAATGTTTATTTTTGGTAGCATTCCTGTATGTATAGATTTTAGATTAATTAATTTACCAAGGGTTTTTTTTCTATTGCTGACATTACCAGACTATCCCAGTGTCATATTCCTATTGACTCTTTGGAACGATTAATTGCTGAAGGAAAGTTTTATATTAAAATGGTTTTAAAAAGCCAAAAATGTCATAAATGTCATTGATGTGAAACGTTTAACTCAACAGTTCTTGGGTTTTTTCTTCCGCCAGTGCACACACAGCCAGTCACTTGTGTTGCCTGCAGTCCTACAGATGAGTCTCTGTTTCTCTCCTGTAGCCAAGTAAGATACTAATCAGCATGTTGTTTGCATTTTTGTCAGTGAGGTTTATTTTTTGGACCACAGAGCTGCAATCATTCAGATAAACTAAACTACTTCTTCTTCTCACCCCTTCTTTAGGACGGCCGTGTGTTGTTGTGGGACAGGAGGAAGCCCAACAAACCTGCATCAAGAATAGGTAAGCTACGTCACCAAGCTTTGATAACCACTTTTGCCAAACACTACTGCAAGAATAGTCGAGATTTGGAAGAGCTCCACAGGAAATGAAGTATGACAGAGAGTAAAATTTGTTCCAAAACAAACAGTTATGTTTACATATTTATGCCAGTACACACACTATGCAGCAGTCATTCACTCTGCAAATGTATATGTGCTAAAATAGGAGTATATACTAATACCTAGCAGGTAGAGACTATTGCACCTGCAATGGAGTTGATTCCTCCAAATACGCAGCCATTACCAAAGTAATCAATCCAAATCCAGAGCCTTAACTTTTCCCCCACATTTGGAGACTTTATCTGTCCTCCGAATGATGGATTTTGACACCTCCAAACCCATAAAGATGTGATTTCAGGACCATTATAGTAGTTTTCAGGTTTGTCCAGGAGTGGCTGCATAGGCAGAAACCACCCTCACTAACTTTAGATCCAGATCCCATCATTTAGTACTGTAAGCAGGCCTGAAATATGACAGAAACCTCTCAGTTCACAAAAGAGCTTTAAGGGTTACTTTCAAGGGGTAAAGAGTTATATAGAGTGCCTAATTACCTAATTAGCTACCTAGTGTTTGATTTTTGTCTGGATGATTAAAGAAGGAATTTGTCTTATCGTTCCTGGAATCTGTTTATAGGCTCTCTTGGAAATATGTCAGTGTCTATGCTGTACAGGATGTCCTGTGTAAGTAATGACAGATGGCAAGCGCATTCTCAGTTTCTGCTTTTGTTTTGCCTCAGATGTAGAGTCACCTAGCTGCTCCCCTACTTCTCTAGCTTGGCACCCTCACCACAGAAGCACCATTGCTTTTGGTAAGACGCTGCACTTGGTCACATTTGATTAAAAGCTGAGTTTAATTGAGAAAAAGTTGATTTCCTTTTTTTCTTTCACTCTCATCGTGTCTCAGGCGATGAGCTCGGCAGGGTGACTGTGAAAGATTTCCTGGGATCGGAGCCGTCTCAGGTGGAGAACATTCACAGCCGTAGAGTTAATGGGCTGGCCTTCTCCACACACAGGTAAATGTAAAGTGTGTCACGATCTCACCTTTGGCTTTATTGCTCTTTTACAAAATTCTGACGTCTTCCTTTTCTTCCCAGCACACCCTTGCTAGCCTCTGTTAGTGATGACTGTAGCGTTGCTGTTATGGACTCTGAACTGCGAGAAATGTGAGTGCTTGTACTTCATGCTGAAAGCATTTAGTTTGTTGTATTATTAAAAACACTAATCACATATTTGTTTGTAGACTCCGAGACCGGCGGCACCAGGACTATGTCAAAGGTGTGAGCTGGCTTCACAATGGCTCCTCCACCCTCACAACAGTAGGCTGGGATCATCTTGTGCTTCACCATAAAGTGGGTCCAGCTGATGGCATTCCCAGTTCCTCTTCTTAGACCGATCAGTTGGAAATGCACTGAAGGAAAGCACTGTTTTCCCCTCACTACTCTCCCCTCATTCCTGAGGTGTCATTTTGCAGAAATGAAAATCTATTGAAAGCTCTCACCTTAATTTAGCCCCCAAAAACCGCACAATATTGGGAATTCTGCTCTCCTAGTCATGGTTTTTGTGCATTACTAACATAGAGAGCATAAAATGGACCTAGTTACATAGTGATGAGCGTTTCTGCTGTCCCCATCTTGGTTGTAAAAAATGGACATTCTACAGAGGGGCAGGTCTGATCTAAAATGCTTAGTCATTGGCTAGTGACGCGATTGACACGTCGTTAGCCACTAAGTGAGCTATTGAAGGGTATAGGAGGAATTCTGTAGGAGAGTCTTTTTGCAACTGCAGCTTTCGCCCTTAGGTGGTCTTCACATCAAATGTAGGCTTATAGCACTTTGACTTCATTTGATTAATTTTTCTGACCAGATAGCTGCGTCCATATTTTTATTCTCTCTATGACTACTAATCACAGCCTCACTATCCACTTCTTTCATACTGTATAGTTTGTCTTTGTGTAACTGCATCAAAGCAGCACATTTGTATTGCAGAATTTTACATTAAAGGTAACTTAATGTTATCAGTGGCATCATTTGGTGTGTTCTTTGTGTTTACTGAGATCAGATATGATAAACTGTTACTACTGTGAGGTAGTGGGAATAAGAGGAGTTTTCAAGGATACACAAAGTGCAGTCAATAAGTTCCTCTTCCCCGAAAAGCCATAAACCTCAACCCCCTCCTTCAAGGTCATGTCCTTATGCACCTCTGCACTGCTTCCAGCACTGCAGCTATTTTGGAGTTGATACTTGGAATTCCTGTTAGGCTTTTAACTTGGAAATTCATTTTGTGGAAAAGGACAATAGTAGAAGGAAATACAACTTGGTTGTGAGTGAAAGTTTTTTATTTGAAAAGAATGCTTACCCTGTTAAACCTCAGGATGTTACAGTACAACTGTGCACTGACAGTGATGGTGTTTTACCCAGTAAATATAGGGGGGAAAAACAGGACAAAAATGCTCGACCTCAGACCAACCACTCTTAAATCTTCCAGATCTAGAATGGTTCGCTTTGACGCAGAAGACATTTCAACACATGGGGTGGGACTTCAGTGAAGCCATCTAAAAATAAAAATAAATAGCAGAAGCAATGGCAGCCCCGGAGAAGCAATGAAGGAAACCATCTTGAGTAGCATAGTAGCTAAATTGAGTATGTTTCTTATTTTATTGGTGGAACTTTTTGATCACATGCCCTGTAAATATAAACCACTGTGTTGGTAAGGATGTGGCTGACGCAAACCCCAACCATTCACTAACAGTGTCAATGTGAGGTCTGATGTAGATAATGATCTATAACTTTTGGTACATTTAAGGCCTTTCATGGAGGTTAAATTACATGTGCTTTGATGTGTTTTGGTTATTTGCGTCAACAACCACAAAAAACGCCTAATAATTAAATCTAAATTTCTTCGTTAGCAGAATCTTGGAATTATTTGGAATTAATTGCGTGATGCTATTTGGGACAATTCTTAGGAGGGAAAAAAAAACTTAAACCAGTTCTTCAGCTAGCTTATATCTTACTTTAATACAAAAAAATCTGTTTGCACACAAGCTCCTACATGATCTGGAGTTGGCACACAGGTTCTTCATGGGGCCCTGACGATTCTTGTTTATATAAAATATTATGAGGTCATCATGTTGCCTAGCAGCCACCTGACAATGTGGCACAATGACACATTTGTAGCTTTTACGCACCTACAAGAGCCTTATAAAAGTATTGTATCATTTTAATTTCACAATAGTAACACATAATTTATATCCCAAAAACTAAGCATGACATATTACGATGATGTCACACTGTCTAGCAACCACCTAACAACAAACTAAAGCCACAAACTAAACAATACTGCACCCTGGGAATTTACCAGTATATTAAATCTGCACTTACATTCTGAGCCACAGCTAAAAGCTTTAATTACTAGGATGATGCAAATCACTGCAGTGTTTTTACATACAATTGAGTACACATGCAAGCCATGTGTACTCAGCAATTTGTTACATTTATTTCCTACTTAGAGTTGAATGTCTTAATTTGATGACTTTCTATATACAACTTTAACATGTACATATAACTACATCTTGCAATGTCCAAATGCGATTTTCATATTATACAAATTGATATCTCCATCAATAACAATGTATACGTAACTAGATTAACACTCTTTATCGTAGTGGTATAGAAAATCCAATACAAACCATAAAGGATTTTTTGGGATAAATGTGAGAATCACACTAGACCCCTACTACTTTGCGCCATAAGACTTTCATAATCGAGATGTAACAGTGAAAGAACATTTCCCATTATTTGGCAGGTAATTACAGCATGAAATAATAACAGTTATGCTCCAAATTACTATATTTTACAATTAAAATTTCTCATTGTTTTATAAAAGACTTTTTAAAAACTTTAAACTTTTTTTATTTGAATATTAATGGAGTTTTCCTATACAATAACATTACCCAAATCTATGGTTAAAAAGTCAACATATAGCAAAATATAGCTTAAGACTAAATAATTAGCAGCAACTACACAAATGTTTAAAACGTTCTTTCTGACTGTGACACAATGGAAAAGAAAACACCATTTGACAGTGACTGTGTCGTGTTTGTCTTTATGATTCGGCAGTCCTTTGTCAACAGGCATTCTTAACATATTTGCTACCCAGTGTGTAAATAACCTGTGTGAAGCCTTCTTTTTCAGCTGTGGTCCACACTGCTGCTGATAAAAGTGTAGTTTCACACACGTTGTGTCCCATAGTCTGTGTTGAAGGTCTCAACATGTCCAAGAATCGAAAGACCCTTAATAATCCCCGCTACTCATGATAAGTAATAGGATTTTTGGTTCCAGGCCGAACTGTGAAAGTCATACCATGTTGATATTTAGACTTCGGCCCATTGCTGAAAAGAAGAACATTTTATGTATGAATATATTAGCCAACCAGTGAGTTTTGGCATCTTAAAAAGTCAATGTGTGACATTTGAGCATGACAGTCTTACCTGGTCAAAACTTTTGTTGGCGAGTTATCTGGATATTTTTTGTTCACTTTACGCTGCAGCTCCCTCATGTCCAGAGTTGCTGCTTTCTGGTGATATTTGGTAGTTGGTGATTTGAGCTGGTCATTGGACTCCCATTCATCAGAGGAAGGCTCTACATCTTCCTTTTGGTGGGAAATTTTGGGGGCCATTTCCTCCAGCTTCTTTTTTAGGATGCACTGGAGATCAAAATGTCTTTGTTCCAGAGTGCGTGCTGGCTGAGTGGAGTCTGGCTTGGGTTTTGTCTGGACTTGTGTCTTTGGTTGGACATTAGGAGGTGGGTGGTTCAGAGGAGGAGGAGGTGGAATTGAAGCTGGAGGTGCTGTCTTCAGAGGAGGAGGTGGAACTGAAGCTGGAGGTGCTGTCTTCAGAGGAGGAGGTGGAATTGAAGCTGTAGGTGCTGTCTTCAGAGGAGGAGGTGGAATTGAAGAGGGAGGTGCTGTATTCAGAGGAGGAGGTGGAATTGAAGCTGTAGGTGCTGTCTTCAGAGGAGGAGGTGGAATTGAAGAGGGAGGTGCTGTATTCAGAGAAGGAGGTGGAATTGAAGCTGAAGGTGCTGTCTTCAGAGGAGGAGGTGGAACTGAAGAGGGAGGACTTGCAGAGGGTTGTGTCTTATTCAAAGGATACTGAACTGAGGCAGGGGAAAGAGAGGTTACAGGTGGTGACGGTGCCTTTTTTGTGGGAGGGTCCGGTGGAATGATGGAAGGTGGCAGGTCCATAATCTTGCTTAAATCATCAAACTCTGGTGGTGGAGGCAGTAATGGCATGCTGAACCCATCTTTATTGCCCTCAGGTTGTGGAGTCTGAGACAGTGAGCTACTTTGATATGCCTTTTGTCTCTCCTCTGCTTTTTTGCTAACAGCAGGGGTTTCTATGATCCTGTTGAGAGCTGGACTGGCAGATGGTGCCTGACCATTGACCAGGGCATGACTGCTTGAAGTTTCAGGAGCATCATTTGTTTGTGGACGGTCTACTGGACTGAAGGATTTTGGAGTCTCTGGTAATATTTTTTCTGTCAGTTTTACAGCTGAAGAGCCAGAACTTGAAAGGTCACTTGAGTGAATACTTGGCTGCTCATTGTTCTTTCCACTGTTTTCCTGTGAAACAGAGTGCGTCGTTCTGTTTTTCTCTCTTTCTTTAGCTGCCTTTAGAAGAGCCAGCGGAGAAGCTGCATTCCCGTCTCGTGCTCCATGGGTTTCACTTCCTTTCAGGTTACGTAGTTTGTGATCCAATATCGGACTGTATTTCTGGTTTGGATTTTGATACCGTACAGGTTTGACTGGGGTTGGACTTTGGTACTCTCCAGGTTTGACTGGGGTTGGACTTTGGTACTCTCTAGGATTTTCTGCTTTTGGACTTTCTGCTTTTGGACCTTGGTTCTCTCCAAGTTTGTCCTTGCTTGTCTCTAAATTAATCTGAGTATTGTCAACTTCATCAAGCTGTAGAGACTTCTGAGGCGGTGGCTGTACTGGTTTGGTTATTTCTGGTTGCACTGAAATTGTCTCTGTTTTAGCCTTTGTCTTAGTCTCTGTCTTAGTCACTGTCTTTTGCTCAAATAGGGTAGATTCAGAAGGTTGGGCAACTTGTAAATTCTCCTCCAGCTCCTTTACAATGGGAACTGGTTTAGATAGTGTAGGCACTTTGGGAGCATTACCGTCCACCTTGACGAGAACAGGGCCAGAGCTGGAAGACCCGGAATCTTCCAGGAGTAACATGTGCTTAGGTTTTTTGTCACGGTCTTCAAACACATTGAGAAATGAGGTCTTAGGAGCAGTGTTAACCTTTGCTGTGTTTTGGGGATTGAAAGTGGACAATGTGGGTGTCTGCACAGGGGGTGGTGGTGCAGGAGTCTGTGGGGGGGAGTCAGAGTTGGAGACTGAGGAAATTCTAATGGGCTTTGGAGGAGGTTTCTTCTGAGTCTTCTGTTGCCTTTCAGTAGGGGGCTGTGGGGCGGCAAATTTTGGATGCTCTGGAACTTGAGCTGATGGTGGACTAGAGATGGGTATGGATGATGGAGAGCCAGTAGAAGTGGTAGATGGAGGCTTTGGTGGAGCCATTGGTGGTGGTTTTAGGAAGGATAAATCCTTTGGTTCTACTGAAGGAGGGTTTGGTGCGGGCATGGAAGGAGGCTGTATGGTTGCTAGGTCTAGAGTGTTTAAGTCACCCAGGAAGTCTGGTGGAGGTGGAATCCATTCACTTGGAGGTGGTGGAGGTGCTACAGAAGGAGGAGGAGGAACAAATATTTCCCCTTTATCAAGGTTAGGCACTGAAGTAATGGAGCCATTGG
The DNA here is from genome assembly GCF_057381845.1 of Rhamphochromis longiceps. Lineage (NCBI taxonomy): Eukaryota > Metazoa > Chordata > Actinopteri > Cichliformes > Cichlidae > Rhamphochromis > Rhamphochromis longiceps. The sequence goes on from NC_140561.1 coordinate 21,593,596, forward strand.
ACAATGGATCCCAACCAACTGTGGATGAGAAGACAGGACAAATGAGAAAGGTTTTTGCAGAAACAGACACAGTATTCAAATATGCAAACTTGCTGCATAAATAAGAGACTAAAATTGAAATCCGTCTGTTTCATTTAAAGAGTGCAATTCATTTGTGCATATAATATGCAATAATAAGAATATTATTAAAGAGGCAGAAACGATTATAAAGAATAAGAAAATTCTTTATAAAGCTTTAAATTCAGCTTTCTTACATAAATTTAGAATTGTTAAAAAAGGAAATAAAAGAAGTAAATGGTTTCCACTTATTATTGAGAATGCTAACACTCCCATTATGTAAATATATTTGGCATCTGGTATGACCGTTTGGACATTTTCAGGGGGAGTTATTGAGCAATGCCCGAGCAAACATTAACCTGCCCTCCTTTTTTTCCTCTTTATTTTGATTGCTGTGATCCATCAACCGAGTCTGAGCAAAAGCCCCACAAGTCATGTGGACTTTTTAGGGTCTAATTAATGGGATTCTTGCCTTTTAGTCAAGTTAAACCTAAAGTACATATTGGAAGGTAGCTAGATGCTCACCTGAACCGTTGGTCTTTGGACCATTGACAGGGGGCAGGAGAGGGACTTTCGGCATTGGGACAGCAAAGCCTTGGAAACTCTCAGACAAGGACTGCGAGGGAAGAAAATTAAACACCATCAGACTTGATTTTTCAAACCTCTTAACACAAGAGACAAAGATCAACAGTAAAATTGCGATAAGGCTATATACTGTAGCCTGTATGTACAGAGATTTTTGTCTGGCAAGTATTTGGTCTTGAGGTGCACAAACCAGTTCTCAACTATATCAGCTCTCAGTGTTCCTTGAAAACAGGTTGGCCTGTCCAATGCTTGCAGCATTTTTAGCGTCAGCAGAACTGAAGTAGCTGCCAAAATCATTTCAATGTGCTGTTACGTGAAAATTCTATGATGGTGGTTTACGGTGCCTTATGTTCACAAAATTAAGTACTAAATATGTCAGACTGCTTTGCAGCAACTTAGGTACATGTCTAACCTTTAGGCTTCTTCAACATAAAACAGCTAGAGGTTTAAAAAAAATAAAAGAAAACACGTTTGCATACTTGAGTGATGAGAAATATTTGGTGAATCAGAGGATACACCTATTATTCATCACATTGTCTAAGATGGGCCTGGCTGAGAAAACTGCGTGTTACTTAGATACATGGGTGTTTTATGTTGTAGGCAAGAGGGGCAAAATAGAGGAAGAGTTATGGAAAGTACATTGCTGTTCTCTCTACGACACCAAATAAATAGAGACTGTGTTGACACAATACAAATCTAAGAAACTTGGAAAGTTATATGTCCTTCAAATGGGCAGATATTCAGTCCAGGAATACATAACAGCTGTATCCTTTTGATCTTAGTCTGCTGCAGACCATTTGAGGAGGAAAGCAACAAGGAAATTTTAAACTGGACTCAATTTATGCCCTAAGAGCTCCCCTTATACCACGTTTCAGCCATGCTGATTGTATGCAGTAATGAATTAAATCAGCATCAATAGATAAGAATAAAAATCTTCAGTTTCAGGCAGCTGCCGTCCTAAAAGATATATCACACCTTGAATAACACCCTCTTTTGCTAATAATCCCAGTTGCGTAGCTATTTGGAAAGGTATGAAAACTGCATCACGGAGCGAGGGCGTGCCATTAAAGACAGCGTATGATCCAGTTTGATTCCATCTCGCCTTTTCTCCGCGCTATGACTCACGTTCATCTGTCGCAGCGCTCAGAGCTGTCCTGCCCATGTGCTGCAGGGTGTGCCGCATCCACATGCCACAGACACATTCACAGAACACTCCCAGAAAACACTGAGCTGAGGTGTGTGAACCAAGTGCTCAGATGAGCTTTGCATTTTTGTCTGCAACATGACAATGCAATGGGAGACTTTAAGTGCAAGACTAAATTGTAATTGACTTGCTCTAATGTCTTATGGCAACTTTGGCAGCTGTAGCTTTTGTGCGCAGCGTGATGTGACCTGCAGAAGATCATTGATCATGTTTTCTGCAAATTACCTGTTGAGACAGCATCGCTGTGAGATATGTCGTTTTTTTATAGTCATATTTCATGTCATTCTAAAAAAAGAAATGAGCATTATCACTCCCACATGAGATACTGGAAGAAAATAAGTCGTGATCTCTCTGTGGAGACTTTTACTGTGCGGACCACGTCACACATCAGATTGCACGAGTAAATAAACTCTTTAAACACTAAACTGTCAGCTATCAGTTCATTTGCATCTGCAGGCGCAGGGTTTGAGACTGAATAAAATGGTGGAGCTGTTCACATGCAAATCTTATTCATTAAATTCCATTTTAAAATCACAACAGTTGCCCCAAAGGGCTTTACATTGTAAGGTAAAGACCCGACAATAATACAGGGAAAACCCCAGTAATCAGATGACCCCCTATTAGCAAGTAGTTGGTGTCAGTGGGAAGGAAAAACTCCCTTTTAACAGGAAGAAGCCTCTGGCAGGCTCTGAGAGAGGCAGCCATCTGCTGTGACTGATTATGGTGAGGGTAGAGAGACAGGAGACACGTAAAACATGTCATTTCAATTTCAGAAACTGGGTAATGAACGTAAAAATTTATGTGAACCACATGGTTTCACAGAGATACTCACAGCACCATGCTTCACTGTGGGTCTAGCTCGCACACTTGCAGTCCCTGACTCATGAGTTGCAGATGACCCCAGGACCAACTCTACATTGTCTGTGAAAAAGAAAAAAGTAGATCATTAATATCCAGCGGGCCTCTGGTAGCAAAGCAAGTTCAATTGAATTGATTCAGCTATTAAATTACTAATCAAATCTTCATCATTAATCTGCCAGTCAAGGCCAAAACAATGATGTTGTACACTTGCAGTGTGCAGGTAATGAGATACTGTGTGCATCCAAGTGTCCTCTAAGTAGCTGTCAGTCAGACTAATAATCTGCTGTGTGGCCGTTGGTTGTTGACAACAAAATAGCTATGCACAACTGAGCCGATGATTGCAGTCTTTATTTAAAGTCCACCATTGTGTTTAAGGGAAAACAGTTATGGTGCCAACTGAAATCCATTGCACCACCTTCTGCTTGCTGTACAACACCACAATGTTTATCATATAGCCAGACGTAAATAGTTTATCTGTCGCAAAGCCTGGAAGAATGAATTCAAGGTTTATTCTTGGGGAAAAAACTCGCTTTAACTGTGTTCACTCTTTGAGAGGAGCTTCATAACATGCAGCCAATGTTGCTGCTTTTATGTTGCATAACCCTTTGTTCTTTAAACAAACAGTGCCACACAATGATCGTCCATTCTTAAGTCAAAGTGGTTAAGAGACCAGTCGCATTTGTCTTTCATGTCAGTGGAAAAGCCTGGTTTTTCTGTATGTATCTAAGTCACGGGATGACACAAGACACTCAATGATGACTTAAAAGTGCACCTAGGAAGAGACCCGAAACATGACCATAGTCATTTTCAGATGTGGAAGACAAGCAATAACATTCCTGGGAAACTGATGATTTGAGAACGTAAACCTAGAAGTCACACATTCCTTTGTTCCAGTATGACACTGACTGCTGAAAGACACTTGCCACTTGAAGATTCTTACTCTATGTGTTCATTTAGCTTTCTATTACAAAAGCAGACACAAGAAGCAGAGCGACAGAGGAGCCTGTCATAATAGACAAGGAAAGGGAACTGTTTTCCCACCTATTCCCAGTAGTCACAGGGTGTAGGTCCTCATAGCTTTTATGCACTTCTGTGTCATTTCAGAAAAATGTGGGAACTACAGAATGAATTGGCTGCGGTATTAAACCAGTCTAAGCAAATGATTCGTTTTTCCTATTGCGCCCCTTTCTGATTTAAATAGGCAAATGATCTCTCCTGTGTTGCAGCTTTGCATAGAAATTGTCCTCTCCTTTTCTGCTTTCACTAGTCAAATTCCACTAATGTCACTTAGAGCTTATCAGTAAACTGATATCAGTGTGTGAAAGTAATATTTTTATTATTAAGCTATTAACTTGTGTTTCCTTTTTTTAAGGCTTTAAACTGCATCACACACTCTTGCTCAGCATTTGGAGCTTGCCCAGCTGTTGTACTATGGAAATATGCTGTTATGCATTGTTGTGGCCAGAAGAGTGAATTTGTTTGTGTCAGGTAAATAAAAGTACCGGTAACAGATTTCTGTTTTCATCTATAACACCGTGGATTGTATGTCTAAGAGTAGCTGACTCATATGAAATACACCCAAGGTACACATTTAGCTATTCTAGATGAAAACTTCAGTTTTGTCTGAGAAATCTTAACTTGGATCAAAGTGAACACAGTCTGAAGAGGACCCAGACTCTTGGATTTAAAATATGGATTTACTTTTGTTAAAAACACCGAACAAAATTCATAGATGACACCTGCTGCTACTTGTTTAAAGCACCTGAAGGATTCACTCCTGTCAGCACGTCTAAAGTTTGGAGCTTGGTGGAAACATATGTGTCCTATTGCAACACCAAGTCCAAAGGTCGTGCTGCTCTTCGCTGTAGGCGTAGATACCTGCTCTTATAAACAGACCGCACTAGACTCTACTCACCCATCTCCTGCATTTTGACATTGGTGTCGAATAGAGAATGATTCTTTCGACCCAGAAAATTCAGCGACCCCTTCTTCATTGTTATTGATTAGTTGATGCGTAGCTACGATTCTCGGCTTCAGCGGATCATTGGCGCATTCTCGCCGGCAGGTAAATCCGGGATAAACCGCAAACGTGCTGCTCTGAATGACGGCGTTTCTCCAGGTACACCTGACTCCAGTGATTTGGTGCAAACTTCTCAGACAGACAGAGAAAATGGAGCAAACCCCGCCCACTCGCCTTTCATTGTGCCTCCCTGTTTCTGACTGTACAGCAGCAGCAGGTGAGGCCCTCGGCTCTCCTTACATTCCAGCGCAAACCTCACCTGTGGAAAGAATCAGGTCCTTTAATCACAGGTTTGCTTACGTTAATGGCCTGTACTCTCACTGTTTGATGAGTCAGCCATCCGCATCCGAGCTTTAGCGCACTGGTCTACCTGTATCTCTAAATCTGGGACGAAGTGATCACATTAAAATGCTCAGGAACGCGGGTGAACTTTAATAGCATCTTAATCAAAAAAGACAACAGGGGTTTATTGCATGTAGGTCACTGCTATTATGGTCATAAATGTAAACAAAGAGTAAAATAAAACAAAGCATGTGAACACGTCGAAACATTTTAGTATCCTATTTTTATTTTATTTTATTTTATTTTTTGCTTATGCTTAAAAATTTGATCCAAGAAATGTATAAACCTAATAATGAGATTGTAAAGTGTGCTTGATTAAATCATTCAAAATGAATTAAAAGCCACAACATTAAATAAATTGGTTCTCTTTAAGGATGTAGACCAGGGGTGCCCAATCCCAGTCCTCGAGATCTACTATCCTGCAGCTTTTAGATGCATCCCTACTCCAACACAGCTGAATCAAATGGTTTGATTACCTCTTCAGCATGCCATCAAGTTTGGCAAAGGCCTGATAACAAGCCATTCAGTTGATTCAGGTGTGTCAGAAGAAGGATGCGTCTAAAAGCTGCAGGACGGTAGCTCTCGAGGACTGGGATTGGGCACCCCTGATGTAGACTAATACTGAAAGGGCTCCTTCTATCTCCCGGTGATTTTACATTTAATAGAGTACATTTTGCTGATTGCACTTGTCACGGTTCTGGGTCAGTTTCGACCCAGTATTTTGAGTTTTAATTGATTAGTTTATTTTTGAATGTTTATTGTGGTTTTGGGCGCTATGAGTATTATTATTATAATGATTATTATTATTAGAATTCTATGTTTCTGTTTATTCATGTTTAAGGATTTGTTCTCGGTTGTATCTCACGTTTAGTTTAGTTCAAGTTCCATGTGTCATTCTGTCTGTCTCTCAGTGTCAGGTCTGCGTCTTGGTGTAGTGTTCTCGTTTCCTGTTTTATTGTGAAGGCCTGCGTCTCGTGTGAGTGTGTTCAGTTTTACCTCTGTCTCGTCTTGTTGATTATTCCCAGCTGTGTCCACCACCTGTGTGTGATTCCCCTGTGTTTCTCTGTGTGTATTTAAGTCGTGTCCCCTGTCATTATAGTTCCTGGCCCGTCTGTGTATTCCACCATGTTTCATCCGTGTGTGCCGTCACCATCTTGTACCGTCGTCCACCTTGCTTTATGTTCGTGTTCATGCTCTGTAGTTTAGTTGTCCCAGTATAGTTTAGTTCTCCGTTTTGTCGTTTGCCTCTCTATATTTTTTGTGTCAATAAATCACCTTCAGACCGTCACGACTGCCTGCGCTTGGATCCTCTTTTTCCTTTTTTTCACACGGCTCTTCTCACTCGCCGTGACAGCACTTTTGCTTGAGTACCATTTCACCTGCAACGGGGTATTTTATAGTGTGCTGTTGCTGCTTTTATGTACGTGATTAATTATTTCCCTATCTGTGTGTCTTGCATGTGCACCTAAAACAATTGTTATGACATATGAATATAGTTTAAAGTCTGAAAAATAAAATCAATTATCAAAGTAAAACCATTGTTTATTGTAACCTTCCTTTTTAGATCAAAAATTCTAGAAGAGCAGCTATTAAAAAGTTAGGCCTAACTGACTGTTTACAAAGGAATGGTTTGAAGAGTTTCACAGAAACGGCACTAGTGAATGTTACAAATGATCTTTTTACAGCCTTTTATAATGGACTCATCTCTGTGCTTGCCCTGGTAGATCTCAGTGCAGTGTTCAGTACCAGTACTGACCATAAAACGCTACTACTGAGATTAGAACACACACTTGGTATTAAAGGAACTGCGCTGCAGTGGCCTGAATTATATCTGGCTGATAACTATATACGTTTTCATGGCTATGCAGATGATATCCAGCTTTATCTATGCATGAAGTTTCGTCTTGATGCATTCTCAATCATCCGGGAAAGTAAATCTCCAAAAAGTTGATTCTGTTCATCTGGACCTAGTGTTTTGTGGGAGAAACATTTTGTCACTCATCCAAGTGACTTCTTCAGTCTCAGCTGACTGCAGGTTTCCCCAAGCTTATAAACAGTACAATTGCATAATGACTGAAACCAGCCAACTGAAGGAACAATGGGATGGATGGTCATTCCTTAATCTTAATTATGCAAATTCTCATGGCCATTGATCAACAACCACTGACCAAAACCCACTGATCAATGGCCATGAGATGAAACGTTTGTCCCACAAAACGCTACGTCCAGATGAACAGAATCAACTTTTTGGAGATATGCATGAAGTTGATACACGTCAACTAATTAAACTTCAGGCCTGTCTTGAAAACACAAAAACCTTGATAGCCTATAATTTCCTGCTTCTAAATTTAAACAAAATTGAGGTCGCTGTACTCTGCCTTACTTTAAAAAAATATTACCTTTGCCTTCAATACCACTGTGAGGAATCTTGGAGTAATTTATGACCAGGATATTTGGTTCAGTGAGCACATTATACAAATATGTAGAACTGCCTTCATTCTTTTGCGCAGTATGTCTAAAATGAGAAACATCCTGTCTCAGAGTGATGCTGAAAAACTAGTTTATGTATTTATTACTGGTAGGCTGGACAATTGTTGATTATTCTCCCATATTGACTTAACTTCACTACTGGATTTCTCTTACATTCAGAATCAAATTTAGAATCCTTGTCTTCAGATACAAATTCTTGAATGATCAGGCGCCATCATATCTTAAAGACCTCACAGTAGCTTATTATCCTCTGGCTGTCCCTCTCTGATCCTGGTAAAAGGGTTTTTTTCTCCCCACTGTCACCAAGTGCTTGCTCATAGGGGCTTGTCTAATTGCTCTGTTAGCAGGGGTGTCAAAATCATTTTACATTGTAGGCCACATACAGCACATGATGATCTCATGTGAGCCGGACCAGTGAAACTCCTCTTTCTGCCAGTGTACAGAAATTTAAGCAGATATCTTAAAATTAAAAAGAAGTCCTATTTCAATAGTATCTCTTCCTTTTTCCTTCCTTCCATTTTTTTCAAGATTCAAAGATTCAAAGTGTTTATTGTCATGTGTGCAGAAGAAATAGCATTTCTCTGTGCAATGAAATTCTTTCTTTGCTGTCCATACACAAATGCCAAGTTAGGTAGGGTTGAAGGAACAACATAAATAAGGATAAAAAAAAAAAAAGACAAGATATTAAGATAAATAAGGTAAAAAAGGATAAAAAAAATAGTGAAAGATAAATAAGTAAATGAAGACAAGTGAGTTAAGCAGTTGTTAATGTCAAAGGATATACAAAGGAGCTTAATGTGCAAAGTGAACTTAGTGTGCAAATTGTCCTGATGTGCAAATTGCAGTTGAGGTAGGTCAGCTGTTCAGGAGTCTGATAGCAGTTGGGAAGAAGGAGTAAATAAAATAAATCTGTCAGCACAATGTTTTGGACTTAAATTGTAAGAATAACTTTTACTACATAAATAAAACCAAACTGCACTGAACTGAAATCATAAAAAATTCTTCATTCCTGTTTCAGTCACATTGGTGATCCAGTCAGAGAGTGACTGAAGAAAGACATTTGTCACTTAAAGATTCTTACTCTATGTGTTCATTCAGCTTTCTGTTAGACAAGCTGAGACAGGAACCAGAGTGACAGATGAGCCTGCCATAAAAAACAAGGAAAGAAAAACATATTTCCATCACAAGGTATAGGCATCATAATGTCCTCATAGTTTCCACTTTGAAGCAAAAATGTGTCACATGTGATTTACAGGTAGACCTAAAATACATTTCTGACATAGAAATATAAAACAAACATTATTAAAGAACAACATAAATCACAGTAATTGAAGTTTTAAAAATGCTATGGTGTGTGGAAGCTAAAATAAAGTCTAATATAGATAAAGCAAAGATATGATGGCACTATAACGTGTTGTAAAAGTAATCAACTTTTTCTCTCCATTAATGTATGCAAGGTGCTTGAACAAAACAAATCACAAGAGTTATATTCAACCCTCTGGATAATTGTTCAGTTAGCTATTAGCTCACGTTGGAACATTACATTTGTGTGATAAATGCATGTTTTTAATCTTAAATAAATCTTTGATATTACTGAAGGAAAACCTTCATTCCTTGGTGTGACTTTCTTGAGGATAGTGAAGGATGAGAAACGTGGAAGCAGGATACTCATAAATTTGATTTTGGCTAAAAGGGGTCAAAAGTCTTAAACAGATGAGCTAACCCCTTAAAGTAACCCTGTAACAGCATTTTATCTACTCTGCATCACAGTTTAACAACCTGTGGGTATTTGGGGTTGATTACAGCTGGTAGCAGAGTAATAATTTGTAGAAGTATGTTTCCTTTACACTGATATTCAGTTTTATAAAACACTTTATACTTTTTACTTTGTATTTCATAACATTTTAGAAGGATTTAATTTGTGGTGCTCATATAGTCAATTCAAAGCTGCAGTTACTCGTTGTTATTAATATACACTGTTATCAGTATATTGGTACCACTTTACAATAAGGCTCCCCTTATAGATGCTAATAAATAGTTTATAGCTATATTATTAATTAATTTGTAAATGCTTTATAAACCATTATTAATGGTTTATTATGCATTAGTTAAGGGTGAGAAAGAGGAAAAAAACTGACCGGTTTCTTGCCAAATAGTGAGCCAAATGTGTTCACCTATATATTTCATAAGTTACTATCCTGTAAGCACAATCAGCATTTGTAAACATATTTTTTATCATTTAAAATTGTACTTCAGAAATGCATTATAAATATCCACAACTATCAATCGGAGCTTTGTTGTAAAGTGTAAAGCATAAAACCATTTATTAATGAATAATAAATATTTATAAATGCCAAATGGGAGCCTTATTGTAAAGTGTAAAGCATAACACCATTTATTAATGACTACTAAACATAAATGACAAAAGAGAGTTTTGTTGTAAAGTTTAAAACATGTCAACATTTATTAAGGACTAATAAACATTTATAAATGCCAAATGGGAGCCTTATTGTAAAGTGTAAAGCATAACACCATTTATTAATGACTACTAAACATAAATGACAAAAGAGAGTTTTGTTGTAAAGTTTAAAACATGTCAACATTTATTAAGGACTAATAAACATTTATAAATGCCAAATGGGAGCCTTATTGTAAAGTGTAAAGCATAACACCATTTATTAATCACTAATAAACATTTATAAATGACAAAAGATAGCTTTGTCGTAAAGTTTAAAACATGTCAACATTTATTAATCACTAATAAACATTTATAAATGCCAAAAGTGAGTCTTAAATGTATAATGTCACCATTTATAACACTTAGACCTAAATTACAATCAGTGCTTGAAATAACATTTAACTACTGTCAAAAATGGCAATGTATTGTAAGAGTAACACATGTAAAATTAAATGTGTTTTTTAAAACACCAAACAGTCACCCACTCCAAAAAAAGTTCATGCCAGACTGGTTCAAACTGGAAATATTTTTTGTATGTCCTTAAATAAGCGTCCCAGTGGTCCATCAGGGTGTCGCGAACCAAGCCAAGATGACCACTCAAGAACCATCAGGTGTTCCTCCAGCAACTTCTCAGTGCGATTTCCTCTTAGTCTACGGACATGTCCTTTGATGGTCATCCAAGCCCTTTCGATATGCTGTGTATGACTGCCAGATTGAGGATCTACAAACCACCTGCTGTGATTTACAGTGTAATGTCTGTACCCTATGTTTGTCAAAACATTCTTGTAGGCTCTCCACTCATCACTGATAATGGCACTACCCAACTTAACATGCTGTCTGATCAGAGGAACAAGGTGGCGCCTTGATCGTTTTTCAACAAGTTTTAACACGAGCCTTCGCCTTTTGTCTTTAATTCCCATCATTCCAAATACCCATTTCTTCCTTTTCCATGCATTTCCAAAGCGTCCACGTGCATACTGAAAACAAAAAGAATAAAATTAAATAGAATTAAAATGAAAAAGAATAAAATTAAATATCTACAAAGAAACATTCAAAAAGATGGTTGCTTCTACTAATTTTTTTTACTTATGGTAAATGGTAAATGGCCTGCATTTGTATAGCGCTTTACTAGTCCCTAAGGACCCCAAAGCGCTTTACACTACATTCAGTCATTCACCCATTCACACACACATTCACACACTGGCAATGGCAAGCTACATTGTAGCCACAGCTGCCCTGGGGCGCACTGACAGAGGCGAGGCTGCCGGACACTGGCGCCACCGGGCCCTCTGACCACCACCAGTAGGCAAACATGGGGTTAGTATCTTGCCCAAGGATATTTGGCATGCAGCCAGGAGGCAGCCTGGGATCGAACCACCGACCTTCTGATTAGTTAGATTATGGTAAAGGTTTCCATGTTTAGAGGACACAGTCAGATCTGCATTGATTCTAACAAACCTGTCTGAGAGTTTACCAACCTTTCGCTGATGACCTTAGACAGCTTTCATCTATAACCACAAATTCTCTGTCACCACCAAGACGGTGTCCATTGTTTATTCTGTGTCTTTTAATTGCACGTATACAAACATGTCGAATGTGTCTTGCCATGCTACCTAGTGTTCTGGAGCTGCCAGCCACTTCATCATCGATCATATCTACTTGTCTGAGCCTGAGCCCTTGTGAAAATCTGTGATAGAAATTGAGGCAATTATTACTTACTGAGGCCCTAATTTTATTTCACAAGTCTCGTATTGGTGTTCAATTATGAAAGGTGCATTGCTATTAATGTCTACATCTACATATACCTGTAAATGAACTTCATCCAACTGAAAAGAGATGTTTTTGATTTCTCAAAGAGGGAGCCAGTTCTAATTGTTCTGGAAACTTTCCTATGACTTGCTCTTTTGCAGCACCTGAGAACATATCAATGAGTTAAGTAAAGAAATGGACCCTTAAACAAGAGCATTAATTGAAAAGATAATCACAAAATTAAGTATGAAGAAAATAATAATGAAAAGAGGTTAATGCTCCCTCTTGCATTGATAACCGAAATATTTTGTTATATTTACTACATGCACTACATTATCATGCATTATACATACCACATATATTGGTCTTTCTTCACCACGGAAATCATTTTCATCTTATGGTGACAAACAGGACATCTAAGCTTCTTTTTTAGCAGGTGTTTCTTCTGCAGCCATTTAATGAGCCTTAGTGCCTTATATTTAGTTTGTTTTCCTTCTATTCTGGCGCGCAATCTCATTCCCAAAGACATTCTGGTGGGAAAAAAAAGAGTAATTTATTTTATTATCACCTCGAAACACCGTAAAATACTCTATGGGAGTCTAGTGCAAATCGGTTCAGAGTTAAAGAACTTCACATGCTATATAAAACAAGCCCTATAATCAAAAATAGTCCCACGCAAAAAAGAGGATTGTCTCACCTGTTATAATGTATCTCCGACTTTGTTATGTAGATCTAACCCGCTGGATTCATGCTAAAAAAATATGTTCTGCTGACAAAGGGAGGGAAAACAAATTTAATTTAAACGCAGAGGAGCTTATACAACCATCCAATCACAGTTAACTTTATTAAGGAAAGCCCCTCCTCTCAGAGCGCGACAGGCTGTGGAGCGCTCTGGAAGGTCAAGCCAAAGGGGCACGAACAGACACACAGAAGGCGCTCGTTCAAGTTGCTGCGCCATGGATGGAGCAGAAGATAAAAATTTGTGTGCGTCTGCGACTTACACAGTTAGCACACGTTCGAAGAGATACAAAAAGCAGAGACTGGATGATCTAGATTGCACTAAGCCAACGACGTCAGCAGTTAGACATGAAGGTGAGTATAATGCTAGCTAGCTAGCTACCGAGCCATTTGGCTGCTAGCTACAGTGGCTAACTAACATCACATAACATGTGAATAGCTCTATTACTATTGGTTATTCCAAACGATTGATATCACTTAGTTGTATATTTTTAGTTTTGTTTATGTGCATCATTAAATTTATATTAAACACCCTGGTAAGGCAGTACACATAAGAATTATTTGCCTTGTTTTAGAAATGTCTGAACCACCACATGTGTATATAACATAATTTTTACAAAGTGGCTTTTTATAAATTCAAGTTGTAACCGTTTTTAATCAATATTTTATTTGAGTTTCCCAAGTTTAGATTATAAATTATTTTAGTATTGTAATTTAATAATTGTTTGTTCTTTAGATTCTTCTTCTAATCCTGCCCCTACTGCAACTGCCCTTCTTAACAAGGAGCGAGAGAAACTGACTTTTCTTAAGGAGGAACTGGAGCGCGACACCCTGATGGACCACTGGGACGCTTATTTAAGGACATACAAAAAATATTTCCAGTTTGAACCAGTCTGGCATGAACTTTTTTTGGAGTGGGTGACTGTTTGGTGTTTTAAAAAACACATTTAATTTTACATGTGTTACTCTTACAATACATTGCCATTTTTGACAGTAGTTAAATGTTATTTCAAGCACTGATTGTAATTTAGGTCTAAGTGTTATAAATGGTGACATTATACATTTAAGACTCACTTTTGGCAATGTTTAATATAGCAACTCTAGATGAAATATATAGGTGAACACATTTGGCTCACTATTTGGCAAGAAACCGGTCAGTTTTTTTCCTCTTTCTCACCCTTAACTAATGCATAATAAACCATTAATAATGGTTTATAAAGCATTTACAAATTAATTAATAATATAGCTATAAACTATTTATTAGCATCTATAAGGGGAGCCTTATTGTAAAGTGGTACCAGTATATTAATAATGTACTTGATTGGTCTAAAGTGCATTATAGTAAACTCACTCCAGTAAGCTTAAAAATGGAGAAATTATAATGAGTAAACATAAAATTCTTGATAAAAATATTCTGATTTTCTGACAATAGTGTTGAGATAAAGTTTAGGCCTTCAGTTTGTCCGAGCATTACAATAACTAAGTACATGATGTGGTTTAAAATTGACATTTTATTTTCATGTCATCCAGCAACAGACACAGTTAGATACATTAATTTTTGGACAATGATACATTTTTCTGTGCACCACCACAGTGGATTTTAGACCAGATAATCAATATCTAATTGGAGTGCCGACTTTCAGCTTTAATTCAGTGGGTTTAAATTTCTGAGTTAACTATTGGAGATACATCGTTCTCAGAAGTACTCGGACAATTAAGTGATAAACTGTTTCAAGGTCAAGTAAAGCCTGCTTACTTGTTATTTCAAACTAACTAATCAGATAAAAGATCTGGAGTTGATTTCAGGTCTTGAACTTTCATTTGCTATTGTTAACTGGAATTCTAAACATGCGGTCCAAAGACATGTCCATGTAAGTAAAGAAAGCCATCATTAGGCTGAACAATCAAAATAAACCAGTCCGAGAAACAGAAAAAGGAGTGGCCAAATCAGCAGTCATGTACACTCTAAAATGGAACCAGTGGAGCAAGGTCATTAGCGTTTATTAATCATGTGACTGCTGATAGACGTAGCAGGGTGGATTGTGAAGTATACAGGGTTATACTCTCTGCTCAAATTCAGCCAAATGCCGCAAAACAGTTTACACAGTATTTCACAGTGTGAGTGAATGATGACACAAAAGGAAAAAAAGAAATAGTTTCTCAGGGCAAAGAAATGGGATATTCTTCAGTTGCCAAGTCGGCTATCTGATTCCAGCCCCAAAGAGCGTGCTTTTTATTTATTAGATTCAAAACTGAATGCAGCAGCTGAAGGTAGCTGCAGTAAAAGGCCTAACGGAGCATCTCAGTGAAGGAAACACAGCACTTGGTAATGTCCATGGGTTCTACACTTCAAACTGTCCCACAGACCTTACATTTAAAACTACTTCAGGTTGTCCACATCATTTTGTGCTTCTAAAAACAGGAGACTGTATATGATAATAGAGTCCAACACTTAGCTGTGTTTTGTTGTTGCTGATTCCTTTCACTATTTGATATGTTTTCTGGTGTTTTTGTGTTAAGATTTAGCTGCTGAAACAGATGAACTGATTGATGCCTCGGTGCTCATCTTCAAGGTTCTCTCTTTCAAATGTTAAATTTAAAGAAAGGTTTCAATAGATATCCAACAACAGCTACGATCTAGAGAGGTACAACTAACACAATAACTTAGATCCCTGTCACCCAACATATAGAGCTCTTACCTTAAAGACCTCATAGTACTCTTACCACATACTGACTGTTTCCAGCACTCGCCTGCAGCCTGTGAAAATATTTTACACTTTTTTATTGTGAAGGTCTCCTCCACAGGTCTCAAATCTCTCCTTCATGACCCCTCAGTCTCTACTTCCTGCGCTGCTGTCTTTGACAGGTTTGAGCCCGTGACTCTCTTCTCTTTAAAGGAGATTTTTGGTCGTTTTAAGCCTGCAGGGTCTCCAAGGATGTCCCTCCTCGACTCTTAAAAGAGGTGTTACCAGCAGTTGGACCTTTGGTTCTTGAGCTGGTAAAACACAGTCTGATGTTAGTTTGATGCCCTAAAGATTTTAAACATGCTCTAGTCAAACCCCTGATTAAAAAACCTGCTCTTGATCCTGCAATTTTTGCAAATTACAAGCCTATCTCCAAACTACCTTTTCTTTCCAGAATTCTTGAAAAGATAGCTCACAGCTAATTAATGACATTCCTGGAAAATGATTTAGATGTTTTCCAATTTCCAAGTTTTTAATGACATATTTTTAGCTACTGACGCTGGGAACTGTGTTGTTCATGTGCTTTTAGATTTGATGGCTGCGTTTGATACAGTGGATTGTGCCATTTTACTCTCTTGTTTGGAGCACCGGGTGGGCATTAGGGGCACAGCACTGGAGTGGTTCAGGTCCTGCTTGGCTGGGTGAACTTTTTGTGTCTGTCTCTGTGACCATGTGTCGTCCTCCGCTCCTCTCTTGTGTGGTGTCCCACAGGGCTCAGTTCTAGAGCCCCTCCTCTTTTCTTTGTATCTGGTCCCTCTTGGTTCTATACTGAGAAAACATGGCATTGCATTTCATCTCTATGCTGATGACTGTCAGATCTATGTCCCTCTAAAGAAAAAAGGCACATATTCCATACAGCCATTACTTCAGTGTCTTGATGACATTAGGGTTGGATGTCTCTTAACCTTTAAAAATTTAATGACAAAAAGACTGAGGTGATGGTTTTTGGTAGCCCCACTGAGACCCCCAATGTGTTTTTAGATACCTTGGCCCAGTATAATAAGCCATCTGTCACAAACCTGGGGGTCAAAGTGGACTGAACTGAAGCTTGACAGTTGGATTAAAGCTTCTTTCATCTTAGGCAGCTGGTTAAAATAAAGCCAGTTCTTTCACAGCAGCACTTTGAGACAGTTATCCACGCCTTTGTTAGCACCTGATCTGGATTACTGTAATGCACTTTATATAGGGGTCAGTACTTCATACATTACTCATTTACAGAGATGCAAAATGCTGCAGCTCATCTTTTAACTGGCACTCAAAGGTTTGAGAACATTTCCCCTATTTCAGCTTCACTTCACTGGCTGTCCACTCCTTTTAGGGTTCATTTTAAAATTCTCTTATTGGCTTTTAAAGCCCTCCATGGCCTAGCCCCATCTTATCTCTCTGAGCTGCGCCTTAAACGCCCACCTGCTCTCTCAGGTCAGCTGATCAGCTGAATGTATCCAGGACTGAGACTAAACTTAGAGATCGTGCTTTTGCTGTAGCAGCTCCCAAACTGTGGAACGATCTGCCTTTAGAGATTAGACAGGCCTGTTTTTTTAAATCACTCCTGAAAACCCATTTCTTCACCCTGGCCTTTGACACTTTGTGAGATGTTGGTTTTAGTTTATTTTCATTTTGGTTGTTTTAGTTTATTCTATGCTGTTTTATCTTGTTTTTAAATATAGGGCTGTTTTAATTTTTGTGTATTATGTATTTTATTTTCTACTGTTTTGTTTTATTCTATTGTTCTTAATTTATTTACTGTACAGCACTTTGTCCTGTGCTGGGTATTTTAAAGTGCTTTATAAATAAAGTTGGATTGGATTGGATTGGATTCACTCTGTGAATCACTTTTCCAGCGCTGATGTACTTTTACATGAAATAAACTCAGGCATATTAACTGAATTTAACTTAAGATTTCACAGAACTCACTTCATTTTGCACACTAAGCTCTGGCAACTTATGCTTTAAGTAAGTATCTCTGCTTAATGTAACTGTTGCACAAACATAAGTTGTTTTTTTTCTCTGAGGCATGCTTGAGTTGCTTTTTTTTTGGTAAACATAAGATATGAAATGAGATTTAAATCTCAATGAGACTTTTCACCTGGATAAATAAAGGATAATAAGGTAGCTTTCACATAGTGTAGGGCCAGATTTAACTTAAGTATATTTTTTATAAATGACAGGATGAGGAATATACGCATTAAAATATAGAATGTAGTTATGTAAGCGCAGTTTTGGCACAATGCTTTAATTGATTGTTTTTATTTTATTGCTGTCCAGAAAACCAGTCCGTCCTTTAAAAAAAAAAAAAAAAAAAGTCTGTCTGTAGCAGCAGGTCGTCGTGGAGACAAGCTGGTCCATCCAGTTCCTCTGTACTCGATGGAAGGTGATCGTGGCCATGATTTTCATTGAAATGTGAGGAATGTGTGGTGTGAATGCGCTTTTAATGGTTTACCTGCTTGACAGCACTGGACTTACTGCCCAGGATGAGACGGCAGTAACAGAAAGAGTTACCCATAGCATGAGCGTCATTCACTTAGTTACCAATTACCACAAATTGCTGTTTTTTATTTAACTGAGCTTCTTCCTTTTTTCCACTTGCTTCCACTGCAACTTTAGCTATGAATCATGAAAAGACAGACAGCTTACAGGCACTGAAGTAAAAGGAAATGAAGACCTAAAAAACACAAATATTTTTTGCATTCCATTATGATGTGGTGTAAACTGGCTGGAAGTGGAAATGAAAGCACTGATGAGATCTTAAAATTTACTGAATCAAAGAATGTGTGCAACGAAGCAGTTTCGGTGCATGGCAGCATCGTAGACCCACACTGTAGCTTTCATTTTCATTATTACTGCGAAAAGTGTTCACAGGAAGATCTGCGGCTTCTCCCGACGAATGAAGGCACTGTTGGTGTGAATCCTGATGCTGGGTTTTAGTTCAAGTCTTTGTTGTTCACCACTGTGTGTCGTCAGGGGGCTGTTATATATATACCTCTATCTCCATTTGTTACTGTCCTTTCATTCTATTGTTTGAGAATAGTGACTTTTGTGTATTTATGTATGAGTTTCTTTTAATTCATGAAAGCTCACTTTGTCTACTCTGCAGCACCAGAGGTACACTTCAACTGTGAGAGACAGAATGTGAAAAAAAAAATCCATGAATCCACATGGTAGGATTTGTAAAGAATTTATTCGTAAATCAGGGTGGAAAATAAGTATTTGGTCAATAACAAAAATACAACTCAATACTTTGTAACATAACCTTTGTTGGCAATAACAGAGGTCAAACGTTTACTATAGGTCTTTACCAGGTTTGCACACACAGTAGCTGGTATTTTGGCCCATTCCTCCATGCAGATCTTCTCGAGAGCAGTGATGTTTTGGGGCTGTCGCCGAGCAACACGGACTTTCAACTCCCGCCACAGATTTTCTATGGGGTTGAGGTCTGGAGACTGGCTAGGCCACTCCAGGACTTTCAAATGCTTCTTACGGAGCCACTCCTTTGTTGCCCGGGCGGTGTGTTTTGGATCATTGTCATGTTGGAAGACCCAGCCTCGTTTCATCTTCAAAGTTCTCACTGATGGAAGGAGGTTTTGGCTCAAAATCTCACGATACATGGCCCCATTCATTCTGTCCTTAACACGGATCAGTCGTCCTGTCCCCTTGGCAGAAAAACAGCCCCATAGCATGATGTTTCCACCCCCATGCTTCACAGTAGGTATGGTGTTCTTGGGATGCAACTCAGTATTCTTCGTCCTCCAAACACGACGAGTTGAGTTTATACCAAAAAGTTCTACTTTGGTTTCATCTGACCACATGACATTCTCCCAATCCTCTGCTGTATCATCCATGTGCTCTCTGGCAAACTTCAGACGGGCCTGGACATGCACTGGCTTCAGCAGCGGAACACGTCTGGCACTGCGGGATTTGATTCCCTGCCGTTGTAGTGTGTTACTGATGGTGACCTTTGTTACTTTGGTCCCAGCTCTCTGCAGGTCATTCACCAGGTCCCCCCGTGTGGTTCTGGGATCTTTGCTCACCGTTTTCATGATCATTTTGACCCCACGGGATGAGATCTTGCGTGGAGCCCCAGATCGAGGGAGATTATCAGTGGTCTTGTATGTCTTCCATTTTCTGATGATTGCTCCCACAGTTGATTTCTTCACACCAAGCTGCTTGCCTATTGTAGATTCACTCTTCCCAGTCTGGTGCAGGTCTACAATACTTTTCCTGGTGTCCTTCGAGAGCTCTTTGGTCTTGGCCATGGCGGAGTTTGGAGTCTGACTGTTTGAGGCTGTGGACAGGTGTCTTTTATACAGATGATGAGTTCAAACAGGTGCCATTCATACAGGTAACGAGTGGGGGACAGAAAAGCTTCTTACAGAAGACGTTACAGGTCTGTGAGAGCCAGAGATTTTCCTTGTTTGAGGTGACCAAATACTTATTTTCCACCCTAATTTACGAATAAATTCTTTACAAATCCTACCATGTGGATTCATGGATTTTTTTTTTCACATTCTGTCTCTCACAGTTGAAGTGTACCTCTGGTGCAAATTACTGACCTCTGTCATCATTTTAAGTGGGGGAACTTGCACAATCGGTGGCTGACTAAATACTTTTTTGCCCCACTGTATATGCAGTTAATGCCATTGGCAACACAATTCCTCCACTGTTTGTGTTCCCACACATACATTATGCAGACCTCTGTGTCAGAGATGGACCAGTAGGAAGTATTGATAGTGGAAATAAGTCAGGATGGGTGCAAGAAACAGATTTCCTCATCTTTCTGAAGCACTTTGCAAACCACACCAAGGTAAGCCATGATAAAAAGTAATGGAATTGCGATGCTGGTGAACAACTACATTTTTTCAGCTTCATTGTTATGTTCAAAATTGGTGCAAGAGTTGTAGGTTATAATGCCCACTGAGCCAATGAGGCCAAACTCAAGGAAGACCAACCAAAATTAATGAAATATTCAGTTGCAGAAAATTCCATAATTTGTCTTTTTTGGGGGGTTGGAATATGTTCAAAAGCTAGATTTCTGCATTCTGTCACACACACACACAGCTACATAAATGGCTCTAAGTGCATTCATGTGTTGAATAAACAAAGATTACATGTTAATGTTTTGTTAGTACCCTTATTTCATTGTGTTACATTTCACCCCAGGATATGTTACAACTAACCCAGACTATGGGGTTAATTGTAACATTTCACTCTTCGTGTTTGAGACCATACCATGCAATGGGTAATTGTGCTGCAGAGAAAATAGCTGCACTATTTAATAGCAGAGACATGTAAATACTTTGCATTACATTTTGAATCCACTACCTTCAACGAGCTCCAATTTACAGACAGAAATGTCAAAAATGTTACAACTGTCCCCGGTCTCCCCTAAATGGGTAAGTTGAGAGATCACAGAGATAAGACTGGAGAAAAGACATGTGTTATTATAGGGAAATATTCTGAGTGCTTCTTGAATGTAGTTCTTATCAACATCTGCATAAAAACAGAAGCAGCAGAAGACTCACTGTGTTGGCTGAGGGACTTCAGGCCAGCTGATTTCACCTGTGGGACAGTGACAGGACTACAACCCGAGGAAGAAGATTATCCACGCGTACTCAGTCCTGATTTATAGTTTATGCTGCTGTTTTATCAACATAAAATTATATGAAGTTTTTCACTCTTTCAACCATTCGAGTAGGAATTACAACATCGACTCTTCCAAACTGAACTATCTCAACAACTTCTGGATATTTTGCTTATTTGTTCCGATTATTTATGAGCGATTTGTGAACCATGATTAAATTTTTCAGCTTTGATGTTACAATAATTTTGCTTGTTTTTTTTAGCACAGACATATTGAAGAAAAAAGGAAAAGAAGGAGGAATGCATTAGCTTTGAGTAATCATAAAGAGTTGCATAAATCCACACCCTTTTTGATAAATAATATTTATCAATACCTATCAATAACAACCAAAAAGCTCAATAATGCCTACAGAGGGAGAATTATATAAAGCAGCGATAACTGACACTAAGCTGACACCTGCTGGTTGACAAATGTAACAATGAAGCAGTCAGTTTGAGTCACTTGTTAACCCGGATCTCCTGTGTCATATTTATTCACCGTAATTCCAGGAAGTCAGAAGAAGACAACATGACCGATGTGTGAAATGAAACAAAATGTCACAACTGCAGCGACTGCATCCCAGGTTGTGGTGATATCTTCATGAAGCAAAAAGAGTACACAGAGAAACCGATTTCTAGCTGCACTATTTTACTACTAGATTGTTATTAACTGAGCCAAGCAGGTTATGTTTTTGCAACCGTTTGTGAGTGCGTGCCATAATTTTGTCTGTGAACTTTAGAGCTTGAAGAGTTGTGAATGAATTTTGATAAAACCTTGTAGGAGAGTGGAGTCATGTAAACAATTAACACTGAGGTGTATGCAAGCCAAAGTGTACCCAAAGACTTATAAGTGTGGTGTATAGTGTTAACATGTTGAAAGATTTAAAATCTCCTGTCATATTTAACCTTTGACCTCTCCTTCAAGGTCAATAGATTGATCTGAAGGGCAAAGTGCTAATAAAGGGACATAGAATTAATTCATTGCTTTTTGCCATTGTTTGCATTGGCAACATACAGACAATCAAATATTGGGATACTAAATATCACATTACTTTATTGTGGCTTGTTATTTCGATTACAGTAACAGGTTATAACCAGGGACGTGCAGAGGGGGGGGGGGGCTAGAGGGGCTTGAGCACCCGCCCCTTTCCTGATGAGTGCCCAAAGTGCCCTTTTGTTGAGGCAACTTTTAAATTTTTTTTATTTATTTATTTATTTATTTTATGTGTGTGTGCGTGCGGAGTCCTGTCTGTGCCCCTCAACAATAATATTTAACTATTAATCACAGTTTTGCTAAATAAAAGGATCTGGCTTGCATCAGTCACATGATCACATTTAACCAATGATCGCCCTCGACGGCAGAACGCGCTGGTTACGAGCCGGGAACGAGCTCACAAAGAGCACGCGCATTTTTTGCGGTCCGGAGCTGTAGGAGAAACACAAGTTAACTCAGAGACACAGACTGATGCGACAAAACCAGTAAGTAGGTGTACAGCGTACACTGTAGTGTGTAGCACCCAGGAGTATTAGCTTATTACGTACACGTTGGTAAGCTGTCTTGTTGCAACTGACTAACTGAAACAAACGAGCGTGCTGTGTGTGCAACAGCGCGACAAACATTACCTGTCCTTTTATTAACTGCACAAGTAGTGCTGGTCATAGCTGCTGGCTACCTGTGTAAGGCTGTCATGGGTCTGTAGCTCTGTCACCGTTTTAGGGAACATATTTAGTTTTAAAGTAAGTTTCTGGGCATTTCCTGCCTTTCTGGAGGGATTATATTTCACTAAAAAACGATCTAATATGAATGTCCACATAATAATTATTATAATTATAATATATTAAAAAACACACGCTGTATTTTAAAGAACATACATTAAGAAGCAGATTATATTAGATTTATATTTTAAATAAGAAAAAAGTTGGATTTTACAGCAGTAAAATGATTGTATCTCTACAGTTTAAAAATGTAATAAGCTTTGCCCTGCACAGAGTGGATAGTGAAACAAATGGAATCATCATAAATACATTATTTCATATTTATTACTTCCCCCTCCTCATTGCTTTATTATTGTAGCTCTAGTAATAAATAATAATGTAAGGATTCTGGATCAGCACCATGATGCCCATAGTATATACAGTATTCTGAAGAAGGTCTAAAATGTCACTGTGTGTGCATGTGTGTGTTTTATTTAGCTGGATTTAAAAAAAATATTACTCATGATATAACATTGTGCAGACATGGCTGGTAAGGACATGAGGAGGAAACAGTAGGAGCTGTATGAGGCTACTAAAGGCAGTGCTATAACATTTTTCTGTCATCATTTTATTACAGATTAAGTGCAAGAGTTGTTAGGTGTGGATAATTAGATTATAGTTTATTGCAATAGCAAGTTGTGCCTTGTTCTCAGATAGACAGCAAGTGGAGAGTGATATATGAAATGATGGGAAGGAAGGAAGAAGAGAAGCAAAGAGTGATTCACAGGCAGAGCTGAGTTTATGTCACAGTTTTTCGTTGCCTTATGGTTCCAAGCGCTGTCACCAATCTTTGCATTTTGTTATTATCTCATGACACTTGTTTAATCAGCTACCATCTCTCCTGTGGACTTTTTAATGTCTACAGTCTCAGATCAACACAGCCCTGCCCTTCCCATATTAGATTCTTGATGAATGTGTGTTGTTGTTATTCAGCCTGGTTCAATGTGCCCCTTTTTAACTTTGAGCACCCGCCCCTTTAAACCTCTCTGCACGTCCCTGGTTATAACTGTTTACAATAAGAAAAGTAAAGTATTGTATTTGAAAAAAACCAAAATAAACTTGTGATCAAAATCTTTTTTCACATGATATTTTTGTTACAAACGTTTAAATGAATTTTACTAAAGAATGAATTGAATGCTACATGTGTGCTATCCATCATCCATCAATCCTCTTCCACTTATCATAAGTCAACAGTTAAAAGTAATATTTTCAAATATAAAAAATACAAAAGTAAATACTGCCCAGGCAGTGAGCTGCCTTGACGAAGGTCTGCAGAATGCTCAAAGTGCTTCATATTACTGTCCACTCTTAGATTTTAGTTCAGACTTTTTAAAAAATTATTTATTTATTTATTTATTTATTTATATGAGAGAGTGTTTGGACATGAGACACATTGTTCAAGAATCCAAGAAAAATCAGAACAAATGATCTGAAAGTGAATTTTTGTGTGTATAAGCTATCTACTGATACCACTGTTTTAAGCCGTAGAGGCTTGCTTTAGTGGGACACCATTTCAGTCTTCAGATTCACTGTCTGCCAATTCCTGTATGACTTCTATCCAGTGTTTATTATGCATTACAAACTTGGCAGTATTGTTTGACACATCAGAGGTAGAAGGGATGGTGCAATGGTGTGAGAGCCACAACCTAATGCTAAATGTTAGTGAAACTAAAGAAACTGTTTTGATATTAGATGTAAAAGAGATCATAGTTTGGTCTTAATAGGTGGACAGAAGGTTGGGCAGGTAACAATATTTAAGTAGACGTTAACTTACAGTTTGTCAGTTATAGCAGGCCTCTCTCTCTGGTAAGACCAAAGGTGGAGGTGTCTGCTTCTACATTAATAGTGGCTGGTGCACAGATGTGACAGTGATTGCTCAGCACTGCTCTTCCTCTCTGGAATATCTTTTTATTCACTGCAAACCGTTTTATTCTCCGCGGGAGTTCGCTTCATTCATCCTGGCCGCTGTTTACATCCCGCCAGACGCGGATGCGCAGGCAGCTCAGTGCGCACTCGTGGAGCAGATACTCCACATGGAGCGGACATTCCCGGACTCTCTCATCATTGCTCTTGGGGACTTTAACAAAGCCAATCTGAGCCATGAGCTTCCGAAATATAAGCAGTATATTAAATGCCCGACCAGAGAGGAGAGGACATTAGACCACTGCTACAGCACGATCAGCGGGGCCTATCGCGCGGTGTCCCGCGCTTCACTCGGACTTTCTGACCACGTCATGATCCACCTAATCCCCGCGTACAGACAGAGGCTGAAGCTCTCCAAACCTGTCGTGAGGACAAAAAAAACTGTGGAGCAACGAGGCTGTGGAGGAGCTTCGCACGTGTTTGGAGTCTACAGACTGGGACACAATGAAGGCTGCTTCTAACAGCTTGGACGAGTTTACGGACACTGTCACCTCCTATATCCACTTCTGTGAGGACAGCATTGTGCCATCACGCACCAGGGTGAGTTATAACAATGACAAACCCTGGTTTACTCCTAAACTCAAAAAGCTGTGGCTGGAAAAGAGAAAGGCGTTCAGAAGCGGAGACAGGGACTGCTACAGAGAGGCCAAGTACAGGTTCACTAAAGAAGTGGACATTGCTAAACATCAGCACTCTGAGAAGATGCAGCAGCAGATCTCAGAGAATGACTCGGCCTCTGTGTGGAAAGGTTTTAGGAATATCACAAACTACAAGCCTAAAACCCCCCACTCCACTGACGATTTGCTCTTGGCCAACACCCTTAACGACTTCTACTGCCGTTTTGACGAGCCATCAGGCAGCCTTCACACCTCCAACGGCCCCAACAATAGAGGCACTTTGGACACTAATTCCCCCACCTCTCCCCCCTCCATAGAGCCATCACCACCTTCAAACTGTTCACCTACAACACCCCCCTCCTCACCCCACACAAAAGAGGATTTCACACCACCTCCTCCCACCACAACTCTTCATATTCATGAAGCAGATGTGAGGAAGCAGTTTAAGAGGCTGAATGCTCGAAAAGCTCCCGGCCCAGACGGTGTGTCTCCTGCCACCCTCAGACACTGTGCAAACGAGCTGGCCCCAGTGTTTTCTGGCATTTTCAACTCCTCACTGCAGGCATGTCATGTGCCTGCCTGCTTCAAGTCCTCTACCATAATCCCTGTCCCCAAGAAACCTAGGATCACTGGACTAAACGACTACAGACCCGTGGCTCTGACATCTGTGGTCATGAAGTCATTTGAGCGCCTAGTTCTCTCCCATCTCAAGACCCTCACGGCCCCCCTCCTGGACCCCCTGCAGTTTGCATACAGAGCCAACAGGTCTGTAGATGACGCCATCAACATGGCCCTACACTTCATCCTGCAGCATCTGGACTCCCCAGGAACCTACGCCAGGATCCTGTTTGTGGACTTCAGCTCTGCCTTCAACACCATCCTTCCAGACCATCTCCGAGACAAGCTTTCCCAGATGAATGTGCCTGATCCCATCTGCCGGTGGATCACTGACTTCCTGACGGACAGGAAGCAGCATGTGAGGCTGGGAAAGAATGTCTCGGACTCCCGGACCATCAGCACCGGCTCCCCTCAGGGCTGTGTTCTTTCTCCTCTGCTCTTCTCCCTGTATACTAACTGCTGCACCTCCACCCACCAGTCTGTCAAGCTAATCAAGTTTGCAGATGACACCACCGTTATTGGGCTCATCTCGGACGGGGATGAGTCTGCCTACAGGAGGGAGGTTGAACGTCTGGTGTCTTGGTGCAGCCACAACAACCTGGTGCTGAATGCCCAGAAGACAGTGGAGATTATTGTGGACTTCAGGAAGCACACAGCCCCACTCCCCCCCATCATCCTGACTGACACCCCCATCACCTCTGTGGACTCATTCCGCTTCCTGGGTACCACCATCACTCAGGACCTGAAGTGGGAGCCCACCATCACCTCCGTCATCAAGAAAGCTCAGCAGAGGATGTACTTCCTGAGGCAGCTGAAGAAATTCAACCTGCCAACACGGACGATGATGCAATTCTACACCGCAATCATCGAGTCCATCCTCACCTCCTCCATCACCGTGTGGTACGCTGGAGCCACCATCAGGGACAAACAGAGACTGCAGCGTGTTGTGCGCTCTGCTGAGAAGGTGATTGGCTGTAGACTCCCATCTCTGCAGGACCTGTACACCTCCAGGACACTGCGGCGTGCAGCCCGGATCTCAGCTGACCCTTCTCACCCTGGATACAGTCTGTTTGACCTGCTCCCCTCAGGCAGGAGGCTCCGGTCCATTCGCACCAAAACCTCTCGCCATAAGAACAGTTTCTTCCCCTCTGCTGTTGGACACATGAAGGATAACCGTATGACTGTTCCCACCACTAACACATGACCCTACGCTGTGTTCACTGCATCATTCCATGTTTTGGCACTGATCACCACCTGCACTCATGTATATATCTTTCTACGTAGCACTTTTAATTCTTATTCTTACTTTTATTTTTTCATGTCTATTTAAGCGCAATTTATGACAGTATGTTTGCACTGAAGCACCGCAGCAATTTCCTAATGTTGTAAACCTGCTCAACATTTGGCAATAAAACCCTTTCTGATTCTGATTCTGATTCATCATGTGAATCCAAAATGCTGACTTTATCTAATTTGCAGTAATTACATGCAACTTTTCCATGTAATTTTGAACAGTTTTTAAATGTTCATTTTAATGGAATCCGGTAGAATGAAATACTTGATTGGTACATTCAGTTTATACCAAGCAGGATGTCCTTAATGATTATTTATGTGAATGAATAAACATTTTATTTAATATATTTCCATTGCATTTTACTCACACATACTCCGGCCAGTGTTTTTGTTAAATCTATTATCCGACATGCAGAAAAATGCAGCATTTCATTGAAACGTGCAAACATACATTGGAAAAACAGTATCTAAGGCAAAAATGAATTTGGACAGTTCTCTGAAGCTTGGAAGTCAGTATTTGGCAGGATGATTTTCATATGAACACCCTCTCTTACGCAAGCTGTTTTGTAATTTTTAACTAGTCTTCAGAACTGTTGTACCTTTCTCCTAACACCATACCCACACTCAACATGATTTGAACCAAGAATTTCAAATTTGGATTCCTCACATCATAACAGCTGTTGCCACTGACTTTCACTGAATTCCAGTTCTTGTGTAATTTGGATTTCAGTGAACAGGAGACGGATCAACTGAAGAGTCAAATTCATCCCTCAGGTCCTGTGTCATGTCTTTTTTTTTTTAAACTTATTTCTTGTGGACATGACTTTCAGGTACTGTTCATCTGATGTAGATAGTTGTTGTTTTTTTTTTATTGTTGGCATTTTTTATAGATTCAACTAAAGAAATTGGAACAAATTATGTGTTTTTGCAGCAGGCTGCTAGTAACTAAGTAGCTAAAGGTACAATTTAGAACACATTGCTGCATCTATTCCCAATTTCCACTTCTACATATAAAGAAATGAGTGATTGCGCATGACTTTTGCTTGTATCTCAGTTCTTGGAGTGCCTCCCATTGTATCTATGAAATCGTCTATTAAACCCTTTGCAGCCCCTGGGGTCACATTTATGTTGGGAGAAACTGGAAACATCTGTTAACCGCACTGGATCAGACAGATCGTGGTGATACTGCAGGCAGTTGGCAGTAAACTGACCCTATCGCCCCAAGCAAAAGAAAAAAAAAACAAACAAACACCCACAATTAGCATCACACAGGAAGCAACAAGCACATGATGTATGCTGTGCCAACACCGAGAAAAATCACAATAGCGGGCCAAGTGACACGCTTTCTGCAGTCCATGAGCAGTTTCAGGGAGTGGTTTGATATTGTCGGCCTGTTTTTGGCTCCTAATGGTGATAGGATCATCATCAACCGTCCACTTGTCTGGAGCAAACTCATTGTGTGCATTGTTTTGTTTTGTTTTTTTCGTCGAAACGCCTCCTTTTCCTGCCAGCTGAGTCATGTCACACCGGTCGCGCTTTTCTTAGCTAAACAAAGCAAGTGTGTGAGTATAAAAAATAAGCATGTAAAGCTGACAGGACACAATTAGTTTAAGTGTTCTCAAAAAGGCCAGCTTTACCCCCCGCCAAAAAAGCTCTTAATATTAATTGTCCCAAAAAGCACGGTGTATCTCGTTCTATTTATTTATTGACATATTATAAATAAATATCAAAAGGAATGTAGAGTATCCAAATTACGAATCTGATCAAATAAATTCCTAAAGGACAAAAATAAAAAATGTCGTTCTCGTCGAGATAAGCTGAGATATTCGTGGAAAAATAAAGTGCCCCGTCCACATGCTTGGTGAAAAACGATCACCCAGCTGCTCAGAAAAGGTGTGCCGCCGGTGTGACGTCACACTCCTACCTGAGTTTCGGTGTGGAAAGGGAAGGACCAAAGGAGCGACGAACATCAGCCATTCTGAGCTCCAGCTCTCCGCCTGTCGTTGTTATTAGTCGCCTTTCGTCGAACCGGTAATCGGTGAGTTCGCTTCGAGGGGAGATTGGTGGGGAGTTTGGACCCACCGAAGCGCTGTTATTTCCAGCTGCTGGTTAACAGGCCGACGAGATCTCCAACTTCCTGCTTTGCCCACAGGTATGTGTGTCGTCTTTTGTTTTCGTGTTTGCTTGCGTCGGGTGTTTGATTTTTGGACTGGATTGGACTGACACACAGATACTGCACTTCACATATTATTTAAACACACCGTGCAAAATCGTCATACGAGGCCTAGTCTGTAAGTAATCTGGCAAACAACTGAAAGGTCGCTCCGTCTGCCAGAGCTGAAGTCCAGCAGCTCTAAAATGTTTGTTTCCCCCTGATAAGTGCTGCAGCGTAGTTTGCCGTGGGGTGCACTAAAGATCATGGGGGGATGTGGGGGGGTTATTAAGACTTCTGAGGGTGGACTGATTTCACTTGGATTTTCTCGGCAGTGAGGATGGCAGTCACCCCTCGGCGTGTCCGCCTGAAGCCCTGGCTGGTCGCGCAGGTGGAAAGCGGGCGCTACCCGGGATTGACGTGGCTTGACCGTGAGAACATGCGCTTCAGGATCCCATGGAAACACGCCACACGGCACACACCCCAGCACGAGGATGAGGACACCATCTTTAAGGTAAAGATTCACTAAAAGAGGGGTGTCTGCCTGTGTGTGTGACTTTATTCCTTATGCCTGATCAGAACTTGTACTTCTGCAGAGACAGTGAGGAGGTTTAAGCAGGGGTTATGCTAATTCATTCCTGGTTAATATCCTTTTTAAAAATACCCTCTAATAATAATAATAATAAGTAGGACTTTTAATAAAACGTCTGGCTTTGCAGCCCAGTTCTATTTTGTTTCTCTGGGTCATGTTGAATGAAACTTTATGTAGGTGTTTTATTTTATTGTTCTTCTGTAAACCTACCAAATTAAACAGGAGAGGCATAAAGGGAAAAGGTTGTGGCTCATGAGGTTGTTTTCTTTTCTTAAAAAAAATAAATAAGTAAACTTTTTTTTAAAGAAAAGAAAACAGAATTTGATCAGCATAAACTTTGTTGTGACGAGGTGTGTGTACCTCGTGAAAAATTGAGCCTCTGGGCTTGAGTCTTTTCATTCTGACATAGCTGTGAATACATTATACAGCTGTTTCCTGACAAACATGCTGACCCAGCATCACTCAGTAAATAAAGAACACTGGTTTTATTTTTATTTTTTTAAAGTGAGTGCATACTGTGCATAAATAGAAATTAAAATAACTGTGTGATACTGATCCCTTCATTTGGTCTAAATATTCCCCCAGGCATGGGCTGTGGAGACCGGAAAGTTCCAGGAGGGAGTTGACGAACCTGATCCTGCAAAGTGGAAAGCTCAGCTTCGATGTGCCCTGAACAAAAGCAGAGAATTCAACCTCGTCTATGACGGCACCAAAGAGATCCCCATGAATCCTTGGAAGATATATGATGTCTGTGACATCCCTCAGCCCCTCAGCAACCACGGTAAATGAGAGCTCTTTAATGCGGCTCGCTCTCGTCTTTCTTCGTTCATCTTTAATTTTGCAGTATTTGCCACCTCCCTCACTCCGCAGGCTCTTCAGATGCTGGCCCCTGGACACCCGGGGATGATGATGGTCTTGAGGAAGATATTCCAGATACTCCAGAGTCTCTGCCTCCATACCCATCTAATGGTGAATGGCTTTGTCTAAAAACATTACACCTGTTTCTGCAATGTCCAGTTTGATTGCTTATTAACAGTAAATGAATTATTTTCTTCATGTAGGCACCCCCTCTCCTCTCATTATGTGGTCTCCGATGGGTTCTGAGTCATCCATGCAGCCTCCCAGCTGTCCCCCATCAAACGAGGTCTGGCCCAAAGAGGAGCCTGTTAAACCCTGGCCTAAAGAGGAGCCCGTGGATGTGGAGATGCAGCAAACGACACACGACATGCCCCCAGTTACTCTGCCCGATCCGTCTTTGCAGCCCCCTCCCCTGCCCGACGGCTTGTTTGCCTCTCCCGAAATGTGGATCAGTTCCCTTCCAAGTGAGTGTGAACTGTTGCACCTGCTTGCTTGGCAGACTTCAACTTAAAATAATAATTTGAGCTTTTTGTTGTGGCAGGCTGAGGTGTAGGGGATACCTGCTGTAGCTCCCCAAGTGCAGTTGAACTTCATGACATTTGATTGGTTTAAATTAGGAAAATATAACATCAGAAAACCTCTTCTCTAGACAGCAATACTTGCTGGTTTTATAAAAAGATAGTTTCAACTCCTCTGCTTTAAGCTTGAAGATGTCACTATTCCTGTTGTTGTTTTTAAATAAACAGAACTTTTTATTAATTAATTGAGAATATGTGTCCAGTATGTGCACCATGGTCGTAAAATTGAAGTTTCTGCTTCCCTGTGACCTCTCCTTTTTCAAAAATTAAGCTTAGTTCTTTTTCTGTTTTTACCTAAAATATAGTTTTATTGCATTTTCCTTTTTAACACGCTTCCACCTTCATCTCTGACCCAGTGACAGACCTGGAGGTGCAGTTTCTTTACAGAGGGAAGGAGATGTGTCCTACAGCGACAGTCAGCAACCCGCTAGGCTGCAGGCTGTTCTACGGAGACCTCGGGCCCATGGTCAATCAGGAAGAGCTGTTCGGCCCAGTGAACCTGGAACAGCTACGCTTTCCGACCACGGAGCACATCACCAATGACAAGCAGAGGGTCTTCACTAACCGCCTTCTGGACGTGATGGACAGAGGTCTGATCCTGGAGGTCAGCGGCCACGATATCTACGCAGTCCGTCTCTGTCAGTGCAAGGTGTACTGGTCTGGCCCCTGCGCTCCAAATCCAGCTGCTCCGAATCTCATAGAGCGGCAGAGGAAGGTCAAACTGTTCTGTCTTGAGTCTTTTCTCGCTGGTATGTATTAATGTCACTTCTTTTTAATAAATGAGATACAATGTGTAGTTAAGCATCTTTACACTGACAAAAATGGGAGTTTCAGCGGTTTGGCCCATGCCTTAAGATCAAGGTGGGCAGGTGTGGCCTGCAATGTAAAATGAGTTTGAGCACCTGTGGAAAAGCATTTTTTTTATAAATATATTTTTTTTGTTTGCTGTGCAGGTGTGATAGCTCAACAGCGTGGTCAGGCACCAATCACTCCTGACTATGAGATCAATCTGTGTTTCGGGGAGGAGTGGCCAGATGGAAGACCCAAGGAGAGGAAACTTATCATGGTCCAGGTAAAGAAATGTGTAACATAATTTAATGGTCATCAAAGGACGATGGAGTCGTGTCATCGCATCACGCAGAAATAATTTTTGAGTCTTTTTGCCTATAAAATGTCACTAAGTCATACAAAATAACAGCCAAAAGTTTAAAGAATCTTAAGAAACCAAAGATGATAAGTGTTCTATCTTGAAATTTTTAAACAAAGAAGATTGCGAAGTGTCTTTTCCCAACACTTAACGGCCCTCTTTCACCCTGCAGGTCATTCCAGTGGTGGCCCGAATGATAAGCGAGATGTTTTCTAGTGACAACACGCGATCACTTGACAGCGGCAGCATCCGCCTCCAGATTTCCATCCCAGACATCAAGGATAACATTGTGACCCACCTAAAGCAGCTTTACTGCCTGCTACAGACCCACCAGAGCCCGGAAAACTGGGCGTTGCCACCTGGCTCAGCCCTGAACATCCCCCCAGCACTGCAGACTCAGTGAAACGCGTAAACCTGTGAACTAATAATCACCGATCAGCCACAACATTAAAACCACATGCCTTATGTACAGTGTAGGTCTCTGTTGTGCTGCGTAAACAGCTCTTGCTCGTTGGGAAATGTACAGGCGATGTCTGGGTGTGTCCTGGGATGTTGGAACTGCGTTCTTTGTGTCCTGTGTCAACTCCATGGGCTCTTTAATTAAAGTTACTCGAGTGGTTTTTAAGCACTTTCCACCGAGTCATTGCCAAAGTAATGTAGTATTGTGTATAGAACAACCTTTAGGGGGGAGGTACACGTCAAAGTAAGATGAACGGGCTGAATGATTCCCAGCAGACTGTTGCATTGTAGCAATGATGTCATTCACATCAGCTGTCAGTGGTTTTAATGTTGTGTCTCATCGGTGTTTATCTACACTTCATCTGACGGTTACCTACTGTAAGCAGGGAACTGCTTACAATCATATTCAGAAGTGTACTCAATACTGTAGGATTTATACCCTTTTCAAATTTTCTCTAGTATAAATGTGCCGTGTTTGTGCTTTTCTCTATATAAAAGTTGTGCCTTGAAGCCTGCATTACTCAATATCTGCAGAAACCACAGACTGATGCTGTGGTTTCACTGGCCAAAGTCCTGCTTGTTGCAAGGCAACATTTAACAGAGTTAATGAGTTACAGATATCACGCTGTGCCTTATTTATCCTGAAAGGGTCCTAGAGCCTGCTATTCATGAGGGGCAGAATGCTTTTTATCGTTTTCAGTTTAAATATTTTGAAGCTACGTGTTTAGCACGAGATTTATAGATTTTGGAAAAATAGATAAATGTGAATTAAAGTTTGGATTAATAGATTTTTCTACTGTTCATGCATGACTACAGTTCAGTGGTGCCCAGCTACTTGAGATCGGTGTGGAAAAAAAAAAAACAACAACTTTGTTTTCTTTTTATATGTATGAGTTTCGTGGTCAGCTGGCCCATACACAGCAAAATCTCCAGTGTTAAATAAACACTAGAGAGTGTCTATATGGGTCCACACCTGAGTGTTAAATTAACACTCAACAGAAATGCTGCAGTATATGGTCATATGTTTTAGTGACACCCAAATGACCTGACTGTCAGAGATTTACAGTTAACAAACAGTCAGGTGAATAAACAACAATGAGACACTTGTGTAGGTTAACGTGCTGCACGGGTGAAAAGCTCAGAGCAAATCACACCGAACTGCAGTATTCGTTTATTTTTATAGGTTACATCGTCAATATGCAAATATAATCACATTTCCTGTCCCGCAGGTCCTGGTGTGTGTGTGTGTGTCACAGAGTATGTGTGTTGCAGGTCAATTTCTAAGAATAATATAATGCAAGTCAACTTCTGCGGATATGTATTTCTGTGCTGGTCTCTTGTCAGTGTCACAGGGTCAGCTTCCTGTCAAAACAGAAAACTGTCTGGTGAAATATGTATAACATAACTTTTGAAGCATAAGCAAATAAAACAAAAACTCCCTAACACTGACCATGCATGATCATGTGCTAACTGTAGCACATGCCACCGCAGACTTGTCGGAACCACCATCTGCCGCACTGCGCTCCAGTCTTCTCCAGGCCTTGGGGTCCACTTGCGCATCAATAAACCTTCCCAAACGAAAAATGTCTGCTTCTTGCTCCCCTCACCACCCTTATCCTGAGCTGCAGCAGTAAAACACTTAACTAATGAAGGGTCTTCTTTCTGAGCCTTCACAAGTGCTTCCCAGGTGAGCAGAAAAGGAGCTCCAGACTCAGGAGCTGGCTCTAAGGCTCCATTATCTCCCTCATCAGTACAGGGCATCACATCCTTCTCTAGAATAGAGCCAATCACTGATTCTGACAAATCAACCCCCCCACCTTGTTGCTGGGCACGTGAACGAGTCAGAACGCTCACCGGGAACACATCCGGGTGCTGCAGGCTGAGGGCATCTAACACAGGCTCTATAACAGGATTGTTGGTCACCTCAGGGGTAGGATAAACTTTCCCACCCGCGATATCATTTCCCATTATAAAATCCACCCCATTAATCGGGAAAGAAGGCCGCACACCCACTGAGAAGAAACCACTCACCAGCTCACTCTGTACCCAAATACGATGGAGGGGAGCAGGCACAAAACTCATCCCAACACCTCTTACAATGATGCTAGAGTCACAGTCAGACTTCTCATTAAATTCAAGCACACTAGCTAGTATGAGGGACTGTGAGCCACCAGTATCACGCAGAATGGTCACTTCACGCTTATCCTTGGTCTTACCAGAAAGCGAAACTGTCCCCTTAAAAATGAAGGGCTTAAAACACTCATCCGGGGTCTCAGGGGAGGGGGGCCTACTGACAGGAGGCATGGTTTTAATCAGCCCGACCCCTTTTGGTTTACGTGAAGTCGAGACTGATTGTTTCCGTTTATAAGCTTCACAATCTGCGATCAGGTGGCCAGACTTAAAACAGAAAAAACACTTTTGGTCTGCCTTGGGACGAAACACAAGTACCTCACTCTTTGGGTGCTGTGCAACTGGCACCTCGCTAGCCTTCACTGGGGCATCGCGCCGGTCATACCTACTGACACTGGTTTTATGGACGAGCGCAAACTCATCAGCCAGCGTCGCAACCTGCTGTAGGGAGGAAACCTTTTGTTCATTAATATATACTGCGATGCGCTCAGCAATGCAGTTCTTAAATTCCTCTATGAGCATTAGTTCCTGGATCGAAGCCAGGTCAGTGGCTTTGCAGGCCGCACACCACCGATTGAAAAGAACACCTTTTTCCCTGGCGAAATCAAGATAAGACTGACCCTGTCCCCTTTTCAACCCCCGGAAACGCTGCCTATCCGGTTGTTAAGTCTGACGTCACTAGCCGTGTCTGGGTCTAAACTCCGCTGCAGGTCCATATATCAAACGATCACTGTGGCATTACTGAGAGTTGAAAAACTGTCTAAAGTCTTTCATCTTTAATAAAATGATCAGCGTTCTGCTCTACCAGGTGTAACAATTGAGCTTAACATCCAGGCATTCATGAAAACGGAATTTATGACATTTAACGGAGTTAGAAGTTAGCAGGGAGTTAGCTCGCTAGCTTCTATCTAAATACAATATAGCATGTCCTGACTGCGGGGTTTTGGAAACAAATTAAAACGTACAGCTCTGCTATCACTTCCAGCATAAATGAAGACAGAAAACTAAACAGCAGTGACGTTTGTAGGGTTACTGAAGTTGGGCTAGCTGGTATATAATGATGTGCTAGGTGACCGCTAGCGACACAGCTATGTTAGCATAATATAAACAAGCTAACTTTTTTTCCACTCGATAAAAGTTACCATGAGTGTTCTCGGTGGTCAGGAACAAATGTAATCGCATGGCAGGATGCTGTAAAAGGACCAAACTTCAGCCAGGAGAACAACTGAGATAATCCATCCACAATACGAGGTTAGTCATTCATATACTGCTGCATAGGCTGGGCTGTAGTTACATCCTAAGGTTTTAAAGACTGAGCTTAAATAAATGATTAGTGGTAATAAAAGCCGAGGGAGGTCAACAGGGATCACTGACTGTTTTAGGAGCTTTTTGAGATCAAATAGAAGAAAATACATAACATTAAACATGTTAACAACACAAAAGCCATATTAAACGCAGACTACTTTAGACCCGGAAGTAGGATTCGTCGCGTCATCACTGAACAACCGGATAGGCTTCTGGGACCAGCTCATAAGCCAGCAGGATAGCACTTTTCAGCTTGTCATAGTCCAAGCTGTCCTCAGCCGACAACGAGGAACAAACTTCTTGAGCCTTACCTGCCAGCTTACATTGGAGCAAAATGGCCCACGAATCCCGTGGCCAGTGCAAGGCCGTGGCTATTCGTTCAAACGACTCGAAGCAGCTGTCGACCTCAGTGTCACGGAACATCGGAACCAGACGACTGTTTTTCCCTACATCAAACGGTGTGTCTGCCTGACGAATGGAGGCAGTCGGAGGAAGGGAAGCCTGCCGGAGTTCCAGCTGTCGCAACTTAACAGCTGTCTCTGCCTCCACCTTTTTTAATTCGACCTCCCTGGCTCTAGCAAGCTCTGCGTCTAAACGCCTAAGCTCCAACTCTTTCTTTAGCTGGAACTCCCTCTCATGATCCTCCTTTTCCAACTGGAGACGAGCCAGGCGTACACGGAGCTTAGCATCCTGCTTCGAGCCTACACTTGATTCAATGGAGAGAGGTTCGAAGCGAGGCAATGTCATGGGTTTGTCCTCAGGCAGCCCCTGAGCAACAGGTGTCAATACCAATGGACCTACAGCTTGAGCTGGCACCTGCGGAACAGGCTGAGACGCTGCACCATGCTCAAGTGGACTGGAAGACACTGGCAAGGCCACTATCCCTTTCTCCACCAAGCCAGACACAAGAGCAGCTTTCAGCTCAGCCTTACGCAGAGCTGTGGAGACAGAAATGCTATAAAATGTTGCCACCTCATGCAAATCCCTCTTCCTACAGGCGTCCAGTTGGACAAGCGAGGGGTTTTCCTTAAACACGGCAATATCAAAGGTAGCCATTAACTCTAAAACAAAAACTACCTGAGGCTAACAATAACAACAAAGAAGCACCACCTCCAATACACAAATGAAAAACAGGCGGGAAATGTGTGGCCACAGGTTAACCAATAAATAAAAATACCACCGACCCTCTCCCCAGACCTGCCTACTAAAATCTTAGCCTAGTTAGCTTCTGGAGTGTACCAGGCTCGAGGCAACTTTAAAGGCTAAGCATCAAGTGCACAAAGCACCGACAAGCCTACCCCCGACAGGGAACTGATCCCCACCCGGGATTACTCCGAAAATAATAAAGGAAAAATAAAAAATGAGTGCCTGAAGGAGGAGCTTACGCTCAGCTAGACACTCCCCTTTTGCTAACTGGAGAGAGAGCGCAGCAGATACAATACAACTAACCAGGACACCGGCAAACAACCCACTAAAACTCAATTGCTGTTCCTTCCATTCATATCCCGGACGAGCCCCCACATTGTTACGTTCCCCCCCGAAGGGGTCTAGGCATGTGAGTGAGGGGACCAGTAACAAATGAGTCCGGAATCAGAATGAAAAGGAAAACAGACAGAGTTCTTCTGTATTAATATAGCTTTATTACGAATGGTACAGGTGTATTACAAACGACATTAACTTAAAGAGCCGGCAACGCCATTTTACCAACAATGCCAAAGAAACAAAGGAAACACTCGCAGCTAGTGATGTGTCCTGTGTGTCGAAGCTTCGAATCGTGCGTCGGATAATCGCGGGGGCGTTTTTCTGAAGCGCGTATCGAGGCTTGCTTTGATTACGTATGCAGTGACGTTCGAGGCCTCGCGAGCAGTCCGTACCACGTGACTGATTCAGGGACTGGTTCACCGGTTCGCGCCAGATTCGAAATAACATTGGCAGGAAAACAGCTGATTCCCCATCACACCGTGTTGTGGAATTGGATTACGTACGTGCTACATGGTTACTTGTGCATTTCTTCTTCGATGGAACCAGCAAGGAAGAGATGTTTTTTTTTTTTTTTTTAAATTTTGTCTCTCCTAATAAAGTATGCACACAGTAATAAATATCACAAATGATAAACACCAAAATATAAATAAACACTACACATCCTATAATCTGATTTCTGTCTTTTAGTTTATTAAAAAGTGAAGCACCAAACACTAGTTTGTGTCATTATCCAGATGTACATAAGGTTTACACATCATTATAATAAAAGAGCCCGCTTCACTTGAATTGTCCACTTGATGGCGCAGTAGAGCAAATGAATCATCACAATGCTTCGAACCATGAGTCGACCAATTGGATGGAAAGCTTCAGTTCATCATGAGGCTTCATCTCACCATCACTACTCGCAGCAACAAAAGGCAAGAAGACTACTAAACAAAAAAGGGAGGCACTTCCCACCCTACTCCTCACCACGGGGAGACACTCTCAGGGCCCACAAGCCCATCTACTCACTAGTCAGAAGGAGGCTGCCTGTCCAAAACCTAGCACAAAAACGTGTAGAGCCACAGAGGGGAAAAAACCACCCTGCTCACAGCTCATCCCCAGTTTAAATAGCCTCAGAGGTGATTGCTGACTGGAGTCAGGTGGCAAACGAGGCTAATCAGAAGCAGCTGTGTCCTGGGGAGAGGAGAGTGAGAGAGACAGAGGGGGTAGGAGTGGCAAGAGAGGAGGAGGCGGGGAGAGCGGGCAAACACCCCACCCACACACTCCCACAGCCTCACAGGACGTAATATTGGAAAACATTAGAAAAACTTCAAGCAAAGATATGATTGCGCTATAACGTGTTGTAAAAGTAATCAACTCTTTCTCTCCATTAATGTATGCAAGGTGCTTGAACAAAACAAATCACAAGAGTTATATTCAACCCTCTGGATAATTGTTCAGTTAGCTATTAGCTCACGTTGGAACATTACATTTGTGTGATAAATGCATGTTTTTAATCTTAAATAAATCTTTGATATTACTGAAGGAAAACCTTCATTCCTTGGTGTGACTTTCTTAAGGATAGTGAAGGATGAGAAACGTGGAAGCAGGATACTCATAAATTTGATTTTGGCTAAAAGGGGTCAAAAGTCTTAAACAGATGAGCTAACCCCTTAAAGTAACCCTGTAACAGCATTTTATCTACTCTGCATCACAGTTTAACAACCTGTGGGTATTTGGGGTTGATTACAGCTGGTAGCAGAGTAATAATTTGTAGAAGTATGTTTCCTTTACACTGATATTCAGTTTTATAAAACACTTTATACTTTTTACTTTGTATTTCATAATATTTTAGAAGGATTTAATTTGTGATGCTCATATAGTCAATTCAAAGCTGCAGTTACTCGTTGTTATTAATATACACTGTTATCAGTATATTAATAATGTACTTGATTGGTCTAAAGTGCATTATAGTAAACTCACTCCAGTAAGCTTAAAAATGGAGAAATTATAATGAGTAAACATAAAATTCTTGATAAAAATATTCTGATTTTCTGACAATAGTGTTGAGATAAAGTTTAGGCCTTCAGTTTGTCCGAGCATTACAATAACTAAGTACATGATGTGGTTTAAAATTGACATTTTATTTTCATGTCATCCAGCAACAGACACAGTTAGATACATTAATTTTTGGACAATGATACATTTTTCGGTGCACCACCACAGTGGATTTTAGACCAGATAATCAATATCTAATTGGAGTGCCGACTTTCAGCTTTAATTCAGTGGGTTTAAATTTCTGAGTTAACTATTGGAGATACATCGTTCTCAGAAGTACTCGGACAATTAAGTGATAAACTGTTTCAAGGTCAAGTAAAGCCTGCTTACTTGTTATTTCAAACTAACTAATCAGATAAAAGATCTGGAGTTGATTTCAGGTCTTGAACTTTCATTTGCTATTGTTAACTGGAATTCTAAACATGCGGTCCAAAGACATGTCCATGTAAGTAAAGAAAGCCATCATTAGGCTGAACAATCAAA
This sequence comes from Rhamphochromis longiceps, assembly GCF_057381845.1. Classification (NCBI taxonomy): domain Eukaryota; kingdom Metazoa; phylum Chordata; class Actinopteri; order Cichliformes; family Cichlidae; genus Rhamphochromis; species Rhamphochromis longiceps. The sequence goes on from NC_140561.1 coordinate 21,633,892, forward strand.
ATAAACCAGTCTGAGAAACAGAAAAAGGAGTGGCCAAATCAGCAGTCATGTACACTCTAAAATGGAACCAGTGGAGCAAGGTCATTAGGTTGGGTGTCAGGCGCCACCTCTCTGGGGACATCTTAGGCCCTCCAAGGTATGGAGGCCTCTCTCCCCCTACCACCACTTCCCCTGCCAGTGGCGGACTCCCTCAGACATCAGTGCGTTGGTGGTTCTTTGTGTCCGGGGGTGGGCGTCCAGGTACACACCGGCTCACTCCTTGGCGGCCGCTTATCGGGGCCTGGAGCCTGGGGCTTGCTCGGGCCACTTCGGAGGTGTGGTGCCCCCGGCCTCTCGGCCTGGGGCTCGGTCACTCAGGCACGGCTGGCTGCCAGCGGAGCTCACGGGCGCGTCACTGCAACTCCCCCTGGTTTCTGCTCCGCAGCTGCTGAGTGAGCCCTCATCTGGGACTCTCCTCAGCTCTTTCTGGGACAGTGGCGCGGCTGCCCCTCTGTTGGTCCTCCTTGGTCTCTTGTGTTCTGGGGGCCTCTGGATGTCTGGAGTTTTGATCTCCTCCATACCTGCTTCATGCCCTGGAGGACGGGGCTGTGGCCCCCCCACACCCTCTAGCAGATCATTACATGAAGGAACCTTTTAAAAAACAAAAAACAAACGCGTCCATGCTCACAGGTGTACACACGGGTGATCACACCCACAAACTACACCCTTTTTGGCTCCTACCTCAAAGCACACTGTGTTGTGTTGATCTTATGTGCTGCACAATAATGTGTAATATTTAGTATTTACTGTCATATTCCCATATATCATTGTGATGTTGTTTATTCTATTACTCTTGTTCTCTTCTGCTTGTTTTCTTTTTTCTTTCTCAGCAGGTGACCCAGGTGACTGATATATGCATTTTTTTTCTTTTCTTTTTCTGCTCACTCTGTTGGTTTTTGGTTTTTGCCCTTCTCCCCCGTCCCTCTTCTCAGCTGTTTCTCTTTCCCTCTTTCTTTCTCCCCTTCTTTCCCCCAGTAAAGTCTGTCCCATATTCAGTAAGTGAAAATAAAATAAACAATAAAAGGTGAATCAAATGGACCATTATGGCAAGGCTGGGATGGTCAATTTGGTAAAGTAAATCCGTTGGGCATCTTTCTTTGCCTTTAGACAACAATTCTGATGGCAAAAGAGCCAAACGGGACAGGCACAAAAAAAAAAAAAAAAAAAGCAGTCATGTACACTCTAAAATGGAACCAGTGGAGCAAGGTCATTAGCGTTTATTAATCATGTGACTGCTGATAGACGTAGCAGGGTGGATTGTGAAGTATACAGGGTTATACTCTCTGCTCAAATTCAGCCAAATGCCGCAAAACTGTGCACACAGTATTTCACAGTGTGAGTGAATGATGACACAAAAGGAAAAAAAGAAATAGTTTCTCAGGGCAAAGAAATGGGATATTCTTCAGTGGCCAAGTCGGCTATCTGATTCCATCCCCAAAGAGCGTGCTTTTTATTTATTAGATTCAAAACTGAATGCAGCAGCTGAAGGTAGCTGCAGTAAAAGGCCCAACGGAGCATCTCAGTGAAGGAAACAGCACTTGGTAATGTCCATGGGTTCTACACTTCAAACTGTCCCACATGTCCCACAGACCTTACATTTAAAACTACTTCAGGTTGTCCACATCATTTTGTGCTTCTAAAAACAGGAGACTGTATATGATAATAGAGTCCAACACTTAGCTGTGTTTTGTTGTTGCTGATTCCTTTCACTATTTGATATGTTTTCTGGTGTTTTTGTGTTAAGATTTAGCTGCTGAAACAGATGAACTGATTGATGCCTCGGTGCTCATCTTCAAGGTTCTCTCTTTCAAATGTTAAATTTAAAGAAAGGTTTCAATAGATATCCAACAACAGCTACGATCTAGAGAAGTACAACTAACACAATAGAGCTCTTACCTTAAAGACCTCATAGTACTCTTACCACATACTGACTGTATCGAGCACTCGCCTGCAGCCTGTGAAAATATTTTACACTTTTTTATTGTGAAGGTCTCCTCCACAGGTCTCAAATCTCTCCTTCATGACCCCTCAGTCTCTACTTCCTGCGCTGCTGTCTTTGACAGGTTTGAGCCCGTGACTCTCTTCTCTTTAAAGGAGATTTTTGGTCGTTTTAAGCCTGCAGGGTCTCCAAACGATGTCCCTCCTCGACTCTTAAAAGAGGTGTTACCAGCAGTTGGACCTTTGGTTCTTGAGCTGGTAAAACACAGTCTGATGTTAGTTTGATGCCCTAAAGATTTTAAACATGCTCTAGTCAAACCCCTGATTAAAAAACCTGCTCTTGATCCTGCAATTTTTGCAAATTACAAGCCTATCTCCAAACTACCTTTTCTTTCCAGAATTCTTGAAAAGATAGCTCACAGCTAATTAATGACATTCCTGGAAAATGATTTAGACGTTTTCCAATCTGGTTTTAAACCCTCACATAGCACTGAATCAGCCCTTTTAAAAGTTTTTAATGACATATTTTTAGCTACTGACGCTGGGAACTGTGTTGTTCATATGCTTTTAGATTTGATGGCTGCGTTTGATACAGTGGATTGTGCCATTTTACTCTCTTGTTTGGAGCACCGGGTGGGCATTAGGGGCACAGCACTGGAGTGGTTCAGGTCCTGCTTGGCTGGGTGAACTTTTTGTGTCTGTCTCTGTGACCATGTGTCGCCCTCCGCTCCTCTCTTGTGTGGTGTCCCACAGGGCTCAGTTCTAGAGCCCCTCCTCTTTTCTTTGTATCTGGTCCCTCTTGGTTCTATACTGAGAAAACATGGCATTGCATTTCATCTCTATGCTGATGACTGTCAGATCTATGTCCCTCTAAAGAAAAAAGGCACATATTCCATACAGCCATTACTTCAGTGTCTTGATGACATTAGGGTTGGATGTCTCTTAACCTTTAAAAATTTAATGACAAAATGACTGAGGTGATGGTTTTTGGTAGCCCCACTGAGACCCCCAATGTGTTTTTAGATACCTTGGCCCAGTATAATAAGCCAACTGTCACAAACCTGGGAGTAAAAGTAGACTCTGAACTGAAGCTTGACAGTTGGATTAAAGCTTCTTTCATCTTAGGCAGCTGGTTAAAATAAAGCCAGTTCTTTCACAGCAGCACTTTGAGACAGTTATCCACGCCTTTGTTAGCACCTGATCTGGATTACTGTAATGCACTTTATATAGGGGTCAGTACTTCATACATTACTCATTTACAGAGGATACAAAATGCTGCAGTTATTTTTTAACTGGCACTCAAAAGTTTGAGAACATTTCCCCTATTTTAGCTTCACTTCACTGGCTGCCCACTCCTTTTAGGCTTCATTTTAAAATTCTCTTATTGGCTTTTAAAGCCCTCCATGGCCTAGCCCCATCTTATCTCTCTGAGCTGCGCCTTAAACGCCCACCTGCTCTCTCAGGTCAGCTGATCAGCTGAATGTATCCAGGACTGAGACTAAACTTAGAGATCGTGCTTTTGCTGTAGCAGCTCCCAAACTGTGGAACGATCTGCCTTTAGAGATTAGACAGGCCTGTTTTTTAAATCACTCCTGAAAACCCATCTCTTCACCCTGGCCTTTGACACTTTGTGAGATGTTGGTTTTAGTTTATTTTCATTTTGGTTGTTTTAGTTTATTCTATTGTAGCTGACGCTGAAATGTTTGTGTGGGTTGCCATGACAACACCAAAGTGAATCTGAGATCGTTATTGTTTTCTATTTGTTTTCTTTATTTGCTTCTCATGCTTGTGTACATTTGCAGTAGGAAAGGTAATCTATGAATCCAGTGATATATCCTGCTTATAAGAAATGTTTCTGTTAAAATATTATTGTGAAGTAGTCACTTCCTGTGAGTTGCGGGAACCGGAAGTTGTGCGCGGGAGAGACAAGACAGAACGGTAACACGGCGGACTTTTCGGAATATACAACTTTTCTACTGCTGGTTTTACAAGGCGTACACGGTAAAAAATCATTATGCTGTTATTTGTTTAACACTTGTGCACCTTGTGAAAGGAAATAAGTGGCTGAGATGAATATCATATGTGCTATCGATATTATTTTACTTGTTTCTAGTTTTCACGGTGCTCCATGATTGTGAGAGGAATAAAAGAATTGTGGACATCAGTACGAAGCGTGGATTCTTTCGACCAGAGTAGAAACATCTATGCTGTTTTATCTTGTTTTTAAATATAGGGCTGTTTTAATTTTTGTGTATTTTATTTTCTACTGTTTTGTTTTATTCTATTGTTCTTAATTTATTTACTGTACAGCACTTTGTCCTGTGCTGGGCATTTTAAAGTGCTTTATAAATAAAGTTGGATTGGATTGGATTTTAAAATATACAACGTAGGCCTCTGTGAATCACTTTTCCAGCGTTGATGTACTTTTACATGAAATAAACTCAGGCATATTAACTGAATTTAACTTAAGATTTCACAGAACTCACTTCATTTTCCACACTAAGCTCTGGCAACGTATGCGTTAAGTAAGTATCTCTGCTTAATGTAACTGTTGCACAAACATAAGTTGTTTTTTTTCTCTGAGGCATGCTTGAGTTGCTTTTTTTTGGTAAACATAAGATATGAAATGAGATTTAAATCTCAATGAGACTTTTCACCTGGATAAATAAAGGATAATAAGGTAGCTTTCACATAGTGTAGGGCCAGATTTAACTTAAGTATATTTTTTATAAATGACAGGATGAGGAATATACACATTAAAATATAGAATGTAGTTATGTAAGCGCAGTTTTGGCACAATGCTTTAATTGATTGTTTTTATTTTATTGCTGTCCAGAAAACCAGTCCGTCCTTTAAAAAAAAAAAAAAAAAAAAAAGTCTGTCTGTAGCACCAGGTCGTCATGGAGACAAGCTGGTCCATCCAGTTCCTCTGTAGTTGATGGAAGGTGATCGTGGCCATGATTTTCATTGAAATGTGAGGAATGTGTGGTGTGAATGCGCTTTTAATGGTTTACCTGCTTGACAGCACTGGACTTACTGCCCAGGATGAGACGGCAGTAACAGAAAGAGTTACCCATAGCATGAGCGTCATTCACTTAGTTACCAATTATCACAAATTGCTGTTTTTTATTTAACTGAGCTTCTTCCTTTTTCCCACTTGCTTCCACTGCAACTTTAGCTATGAATCATGAAAAGACAGACAGCTTACAGGCACTGAAGTAAAAGGAAATGAAGACCTAAAAAACACAAATATTTTTTGCATTCCATTATGATGTGGTGTAAACTGGCTGGAAGTGGAAATGAAAGCACTGATGAGATCTTAAAATTTACTGAATCAAAGAATGTGTGCAACGAAGCAGTTTCGGTGCATGGCAGCATCGTAGACCCACACTGTAGCTTTCATTTTCATTATTACTGCGAAAAGTGTTCACAGGAAGATCTGCGGCTTCTCCCGACGAATGAAGGCACTGTTGGTGTGAATCCTGATGCTGAGTTTTAGTTCAAATCTTTGTTGTTCACCACTGTGTGTCGTCAGGGGGCTGTTATATATATACCTCTATCTCCATTTGTTACTGTCCTTTCATTCTATTGTTTGAGAATAGTGACTTTTGTGTATTTATGTATGAGTTTCTTTTAATTCATGAAAGCTCACTTTGTCTACTCTGCATTCCTATGAAGTTTTTCAAAACCTGTTTCAGTGTAATGAGGTATGTCAAAGAAAGTTGGTGCTTCTTGTGGCTAATTTGATTATTAGTGTATCATTCTCCTTGTTAAAGAAACCTTCTCTGGTGACGGAAGCAGTAGTCTAATGAAACCAAAACTATATGCATACCTGCTGCTAAGTGAGAGCTTAGAACACAGTGTACCGCCTTTAATTCAGCGTATCACTATTACATGTGGTATTATTTTGGATAGTAGCGCAGTAAATGGGTAAGTTGAGAGATCACAGAGAGAAGACTGGAGAAAAGACATGTGTTATTATAGGGAAATATTCTGAGTGCTTCTTGAATGTAGTTCTTATCAACATCTGCATAAAAACAGTAGCAGCAGAAGACTCACTGTGTTGGCTGAGGGACTTCAGGCCAGCTGTGGCCCTGATTTCACCTGTGGGACAGTGACAGGACTACAACCCGAGGAAGAAGATTATCCACGCGTACTCAGTCCTGATTTATAGTTTATGCTGCTGTTTTATCAACATAAAATTATATGAAGTTTTTCACTCTTTCAACCATTCGAGTAGGAATTACAACATCGACTCTTCCAAACTGAACTATCTCAACAACTTCTGGATATTTTGCTTATTTGTTCCGATTATTTATTTTTTCTCGTGAACCATGATTAAATGTTTCAGCTTTGATGTTACAATTATTTTGCTTTTTTTTTTAGCACAGACATATTGAAGAAAAAAGGAAAAGAAGGAGGAATGCATTAGCTTTGAGTAAACATAAAGAGTTGCATAAATCCACACCCTTTTTGATAAATAATACTTCCTATCAATAACAACCAAAATGCTCAATAATGCCTACAGAGGGAGAATTATATAAAGCAGCGATAACTGACACTAAGCTGACACCTGCTGGTTGACAAATGTAACAATGAAGCAGTCAGTTTGAGTCACTTGTTAACCCGGATCTCCTGTGTCATATTTATTCACCGTAATTCCAGGAAGTCAGAAGAAGACAACATGACCGATGTGTGAAATGAAACCAAATGTCACAACTGCAGCGACTGCATCCCAGGTTGTGGTGATATCTTCATGAAGCAAAAAGAGTACACAGAGAAACCGATTTCTAGCTGCACTATTTTACCACTAGATTGTTATTAACTGAGCCAAGCAGGTTATGTTTTTGCAACCGTTTGTGAGTGCGTGCCATAATTTTGTCTGTGAACTTTAGAGCTTGAAGAGTTGTGAATGAATTCTGATAAAACCTTGTAGGAGAGTGGAGTCATGTAAACAATTAACACTGAGGTGTATGCAAGCCAAAGTGTACCCAAAGACTTATAAGTGTGGTGTGTAGTGTTAACATGTTGAAAGATTTAAAATCTCCTGTCATATTTAACCTTTGACCTCTCCTTCAAGGTCAATAGATTGATCTGAAGGGCAAAGTGCTAATAAAGGGACATAGAATTAATTCATTGCTTTTTGCCATTGTTTGCATTGGCAACATACAGATAATAAAATATTGGGATACTAAATATCACATTACTTTATTGTGGCTTGTTATTTAGATTACAGTAACAGGTTATAACTGTTTACAATAAGAAAAGTAAAGTATTGTATTTAAAAAAACAAAATAAACTTGTGATCAAAATCTTTTTTCACATGATATTTTTGTTACAAACCTTTAAATGAATTTTACTAAAGAATGAATTGAATGCTACATGTGTGCTATCCATCATCCATCAATCCTCTTCCACTTATCATAAGTCAACAGTTAAAAGTAATATTTTCAAATATAAAAAATACAAAAGTAAATACTGCCCAGGCAGTGAGCTGCCTTGACGAAGGTCTGCAGAATGCTCAAAGTGCTTCATATTACTGTCCACTCTTAGATTTTAGTTCAGACTTTTTAAAAAATTATTTATTTATTTATTTGTATGAGGGAGTGTTTGGACATGAGAGACATTGTTCAAGAATCCAAGAAAATCAGAACAAATGATCTGAAAGTGAATTTTTGTGTGTGTATAAGCTATCTACTGATACCACTGTTTTAAGCCGTAGAGGCTTGCTTTAGTGGGACACCATTTCAGTCTTCAGATTCACTGTCTGCCAATTCCTGTATGACTTCTATCCAGTGTTTATTATGCATTACAAACTTGGCAGTATTGTTTGACACATCAGAGGTAGAAGGGATGGTGCAATGGTGTGAGAGCCACAACCTAATGCTAAATGTTAGTGAAACTAAAGAAATTATTTTGATATTAGATGTAAAAGAGATCATAGTTTGGTCTTAATTGGTGAACAGAAGGTTGGGCAGGTAACAATATTTAAGTAGACGTTAACTTACAGTTTGTCAGTTATAGTAGTTTCATCATGTGAATCCAAAATGCTGACTTTATCTAATTTGCAGTAATTACATGCAACTTTTCCATGTAATTTTGAACAGTTTTTAAATGTTCATTTTAATGGAATCCGGTAGAATGAAATACTTGATTGGTACATTCAGTTTATACCAAGCAGGATGTCCTTAATGATTATTTATGTGAATGAATAAACATTTTATTTAATATATTTCCATTGCATTTTACTCACACATACTCCAGCCAGTGTTTTTGTTAAATCTATTATCCGACATGCAGAAAAATGCAGCATTTTATTGAATCATTGCAAACATACATTGTAAAAACAGTATCTAAGGCAAAAATGAATTTGGACAGTTCTCTGAAGCTTGGAAGTCAGTATTTGGCAGGATGATTTTCATATGAACACCCTCTCTTACGCAAGCTGTTTTGTAATTTTTAACTAGTCTTCAGAACTGTTGTACCTTTCTCCTAACACCATACCCACACTCAACATGATTTGAACCAAGAATTTCAAATTTGGATTCCTCACATCATAACAGCTGTTGCCACTGACTTTCACTGAATTCCAGTTCTTGTGTAATTTGGATTTCAGTGAACAGGAGACGGATCAACTGAAGAGTCAAATTCATCCCTCCGTCATGTCTTTTTTTTTTAAACTTATTTCTTGTGGACATGACTTTCAGGTACTGTTCATCTGATGTAGATAGTTGTTGTTTTTTTTTATTGTTGGCATTTTTTATAGCTTCAACTAAAGAAATTGGAACAAATTATGTGTTTTTGCAGCAGGCTGCTAGTAACTAAGTAGCTAAAGGTACAATTTAGAACACATTGCTGCATCTATTCCCAATTTCCACTTCTACATATAAAGAAATGAGTGATTGCGCAGGACTTTTGCTTGTATCTCAGTTCTTGGAGTGCCTCCCACTATTGTATCTATGAAATCGTCTATTAAACCCTTTGCAGCCCCTGGGGTCACATTTATGTTGGGAGAAACTGGAAACATCTGTTAACCGCACTGGATCAGACAGATCGTGGTGATACTGCAGGCAGTTGGCAGTAAACTGACCCTATCGCCCCAAGCAAAAGAAAACCAAAAAAAAACAACAACCCACAATTAGCATCACACAGGAAGCAACAAGCACATGATGTATGCTGTGCCAACACCGGGAAAAATCACAAAAGCGGGCCAATTGACACGCTTTCTGCAGTCCATGAGCAGTTTCAGGGAGTGGTTTGATATTGTCGGCCTGTTTTTGGCTCCTAATGGTGATTAGGATCATCATCAACCGTCCAGACAAACTCATTGTGTGCATTGTTTTGTTTTTTTCGTCGAAACTCCTGCCAGCTGGGGGGGGGGGGGGGTATTAAGGTATTAAGACTTCTGAGGGTGGACTGATTTCACTTGGATTTTCTCGGCAGTGAGGATGGCAGTCACCCCTCGGCGTGTCCGCCTGAAGCCCTGGCTGGTCGCGCAGGTGGAAAGCGGGCGCTACCCGGGATTGACGTGGCTTGACCGTGAGAACATGCGCTTCAGGATCCCATGGAAACACGCCACACGGCACACACCCCAGCACGAGGATGAGGACACCATCTTTAAGGTAAAGATTCACTAAAAGAGGGGTGTCTGCCTGTGTGTGTGACTTTATTCCTTATACCTGATCAGAACTTGTACTTCTGCAGAGACAGTGAGGAGGTTTAAGCAGGGGTTATGCTAATTCATTCCTGGTTAATATCCTTTTAAAAAATACCCTCTAATAATAATAATAATAATAAGTAGGACTTTTAATAAAACGTCTGGCTTTGCAGCCCAGTTCTATTTTGTTTCTCTGGGTCCTGTCGAATGAAATTTTATGTAGGTGTTTTATTTTATTGTTCTTCTGTAAACCTACCAAATTAAACAGGAGAGGCATAAAGGGAAAAGGTTGTGGCTCATGAGGTTGTTTTCTTTTCTTAAAAAAAAATAAATAAGTAAACTTTTTTTAAAGAAAAGAAAACAGAATTTGATCAGCATAAACTTTGTTGTGACGAGGTGTGTGTACCTCGTGAAAAATTGAGCCTCTGGGCTTGAGTCTTTTCATTCTGACATAGCTGTGAATACATTATACAGCTGTTTCCTGACAAACATGCTGACCCAGCATCACTCAGTAAATAAAGAACACTGGTTTTATTTTTATTTTTTTAAAGTGAGTGCATACTGTGCATAAATAGAAATTAAAATAACTGTGTGATACTGATCCCTTCATTTGGTCTAAATATTCCCCCAGGCATGGGCTGTGGAGACCGGAAAGTTCCAGGAGGGAGTTGACGAACCTGATCCTGCAAAGTGGAAAGCTCAGCTTCGATGTGCCCTGAACAAAAGCAGAGAATTCAACCTCGTCTATGACGGCACCAAAGAGATCCCCATGAATCCTTGGAAGATATATGATGTCTGTGACATCCCTCAGCCCCTCAGCAACCACGGTAAATGAGAGCTCTTTGATGCGGCTCGCTCTCGTCTTTCTTCGTTCATCTTTAATTTTTTCTGCAATGTCCAGTTTGATTGCTTATTAACAGTAAATGAATTATTTTCTTCGTGTAGGCACCCCCTCTCCTCTCATTATGTGGTCTCCGATGGGTTCTGAGTCATCCATGCAGCCTCCCAGCTGTCCCCCATCAAACGAGGTCTGGTCCAAAGAGGAGCCTGTTAAACCCTGGCCTAAAGAGGAGCCCGTGGATGTGGAGATGCAGCAAACGACACACGACATGCCCCCAGTTACTCTGCCCGATCCATCTTTGCAGCCCCCTCCCCTGCCCGACGGCTTGTTTGCCTCTCCCAAAATGTGGATCAGTTCCCTTCCAAGTGAGTGTGAACTGTTGCTAAGACACGAGTCTTGCACCTGCTTGCTTGGCAGACTTCAACTTAAAATAACAATTTGAGCTTTTTGTTGTGGCAGGCTGAGGTGTAGGGGATACCTGCTGTAGCTCCCCAAGTGCAGTTGAACTTCATGACATTTGATTGGTTTAAATTAGGAAAATATAACATCAGAAAACCTCTTCTCTAGACAGCAATACTTGCTGGTTTTATAAAAAGATAGTTTCAACTCCTCTGCTTTAAGCTTGAAGATGTCACTATTCCTGTTGTTGTTTTTAAATAAACAGAACTTTTTATTAATTAATTGAGAATATGTGTCCAGTATGTGCACCATGGTCGTAAAATTGAAGTTTCTGCTTCCCTGTGACCTCTCCTTTTTCAAAAATTAAGCTTAGTTCTTTTTCTGTTTTTACCTAAAATATAGTTTTATTGCATTTTCCTTTTTAACACGCTTCCACCTTCATCTCTGACCCAGTGACAGACCTGGAGGTGCAGTTTCTTTACAGAGGGAAGGAGATGTGTCCTCCAGCGACAGTCAGCAACCCGCTAGGCTGCAGGCTGTTCTACGGAGACCTCGGGCCCATGGTCAATCAGGAAGAGCTGTTCGGCCCAGTGAACCTGGAACAGCTACGCTTTCCGACCACGGAGCACATCACCAATGACAAGCAGAGGGTCTTCACTAACCGCCTTCTGGACGTGATGGACAGAGGTCTGATCCTGGAGGTCAGCGGCCACGATATCTACGCAGTCCGTCTCTGTCAGTGCAAGGTGTACTGGTCTGGCCCCTGCGCTCCAAATCCAGCTGCTCCGAATCTCATAGAGCGGCAGAGGAAGGTCAAACTGTTCTGTCTTGAGTCTTTTCTCGCTGGTATGTATTAATGTCACTTCTTTTTAATAAATGAGATGCAATGTGTAGTTAAGCATCTTTACACTGACAAAAATGGGAGTTTCAGCGGTTTGGCCCATGCCTTAAGATCAAGGTGGGCAGGTGTGGCCTGCAATGTAAAATGAGTTTGAGCACCTGTGGAAAAGCATTTTTTTTTTATAAATATATATTTTTTTGTTTGCTGTGCAGGTGTGATAGCTCAACAGCGTGGCCAGGCACCAAGCACTCCTGACTATGAGATCAATCTGTGTTTCGGGGAGGAGTGGCCAGATGGAAGACCCAAGGAGAGGAAACTTATCATGGTCCAGGTAAAGAAATGTGTAACATAATTTAAGTGGTCTATCTTGAAATTTTTAAACAAATAAGCTTGCGAAGTGTCTTTTCCCAACACTTAACGGCCCTCTTTCACCCTGCAGGTCATTCCAGTGGTGGCCAGAATGATAAGTGAGCTGTTTTCTAGTGACGCCAACACGCGATCACTTGACAGCGGCAGCATCCGCCTCCAGATTTCAATTGAAGACATCAAGGATAGCATTGTGACCCAGCTAAAGCAGCTTTACTGGTGGGTCTGTAGCAGGCAGTAAAGTAATGGGTTTGTTCTGAAATGGATGCTGCTGCTGCACTTTGGGTCTGAATTGTTTTATGGCTTGTTGAACGTAACTGTATTTAGCCTGTGATCGCATGTTTATTTTATCAATAAAAGCGTGACTGTGAATTTGTGTGAAATCCTTTCAAAAATACAAATTAAGCTCGTCTTTGAGCCATAAGAGTAAAATGCACTTTATTAGTTCCATGATGTCATCACTCGGCTGCTGCAGATGTGTCAGCTGCACATCAATGATATGGATCTCCTGCTCTGTCACATCCCAACCGTGCTCTGTTGGATTTGGATCTGTGGACTGTGAGTACAGTGAGCATAGATCCTCACAGACCTCTGAAGAGGTCATGCATATGTACTCAGTACTTTGTTTGGGCCCCTTTTGCATGAATTACTGCATCAATGCAGCATGGCATGGATGCTATCAGCCTGTGGTACTGCTGAGGTGTTATGGAAGACCAGGATGCTTCAATAGCGGCCGTCAGCTCTTCTGCATTGTTCAGTCTCATGTCTCTCATCTTTCTCTTGGCAGTGCCCCTATAGGGTTCAGGTCAGATGAGTTTGCTGGCCAATCAAGCATAGTAATCCAATGGTCATTGAACCAGGTATTGGTACTTTTGGCAGTGTGGGCAGGTGCCAAGTCCTGGTGGAAAATTAAGTCAGCATCTCCATAAAGCTCGTCTGCGGAAGGAAGCATGAAGTACTCCAAAATGTCCTGGTAGACGGCTGCGTTGACTCTGGACTTAATAAATCACAGTGGATCAGCACCAGCCAGATGACAGGGCTCCCCAAATCAACACAGACTGGAAAATACAGACTGGATTGTGTGCCTCTCCATTCTTCCTCCAGACTCTGGGACCTTGGTTTCCAAATGAGATGCAAAATTTGCTCTCATCAGAAAAGAGGCCTTTGGACCACTGAGCAACAGACCAGCTCTTTTTTTCTTTATCCCAGGTAAGATGCTTTTGATATTTGTTGTTCAGTTCTTCCACACTTTTCCCTTCCACATAACTTTCTATTAATGTGCTTAGATACAGCACTTTGGAAACATCCAGCTTCTCTTGCAATTACCTTTTGGGGCTTTCCCTTCTCATGGAGGGTGTCAATGATGGTTTTTCTGGTCAGCAGTCTTCCCACTGAATCAGACTGAGAGACCATTTAAAGCAGGGGTGTCCAATCCCAGTCCTCGAGAGCTACCGTCCTGCAGGTTTTAGATGCATCCTTGTTTTGACACACCTGAATCAAATGAATGGCTTGTTATCAGGCCTTTGCCAAACTTGATGGATGGCATGCTGAAGAGGTAATCAAACCATTAGGGATGCATAAAAACTGCAGGACAGTAGCTCTCGAGGACTAGGATTGGGCACCCCTGATTTAAAGGCTCAGGAACCCTTTGCAGGTGTTTTGGATTAATTAGCTAATTAGAGTGTGACACTTTGAGCCTACAATATTGAACCTTTTCACAATATTTACATTTTCTGAGCTTTTGAATTTGGAGTTTTCATAAGCTGTAAGCCATAGTCATCAAAATCATAACAAATAAAGGCTTGAAATATCTCTCTTTGCCAATCGATATCATATTTTCGTTCACCTTTTAAGTTGAGTTACTGAAATAAATGAAGTTTTGCATGATATTCAAATTTTTCAAATTGCATCTGTATAGTGTTCACAGTATATACATACATATCTATTAAATCACCTTTTTCAACCTATTCTGATATTCAGTGTGAACTTCAGCATGTTATCGTGATCATGTGTAAATATCTCGTAGACGTAGGCTGCCGGGGGATTCCCATGATGCATTGAGTTTTTCCTTTCCAGTCACCTTTCTCACTCACTATGTATTAACAGACCTCTCTGCATTGAATCATATCGGTTATTAACCTCTGTCTCTCTTCCACAGCATGTCTTTTATCCTGTCTTCCTTCTCTCACCCCAACCGGTCGCAGCAGATGGCCCCGCCCCTCCCTGAGCCTGGTTCTGCCGGAGGTTTCTTCCTGTTAAAAGGGAGTTTTTCCTTCCCACTGTCGCCAAAGTGCTTGCTCATAGGGGGTCATATGATTGTTGGGTTTTTCTCTGTATCTATGAAGCGCCTTGAGGCGACTTTTGTGAGGCGCTATATAAATAAAATTGAATTGAATTGAATCTCATTGCATGGGGTGTCCGCCATGTGATGTGCTGATTACATGTTAATGTTAACAAGAAGATGAACAGGTGTCTCCAGTGAACTGGCTGGTATGTGAATGTCTGCTCATAAAAAAACAGACTTTGTTAAAACATTGTTTATTTTTGCTGTTGATTCTGGAGGTTGAGAGATTTGAGTTAATTGCAAATCAGCTCCCCAGAAATGATAAATGTGCTCAATGAAACACAGCTGACCTCCAGTGGTTTAGTTAAACAACAGCAAGCATGAGATCAGCACAACATACTGTAGTGTTGAAGTCACAGAGCAGGCACTGAACGTGTGTCTGTTGAGTCACTTACACTTAGAAACCTTTAAAAAATTATGTCAAATTTAATGTATCACAAATCTATGTGACAGTGATGAGTTAAACTGTTAATCTGACAAACATCTGTTCCTCCAGCCAGAGCCTCTGAGCAGTGTATCCTCTTTATTTTGGAGGTGGTCAATTTCCAGCGCTCATTTTTTTATTTCTTCGACTGAGAAAATGTTGATATTCGTCAGAAAAAAGCGTTCAACTAAAAATCATACAAAATAAATGACTTGCTCATCAAACATGTATTATTATTTTTATGTCTGTCTAACAGACAAAGAAAGAGAAGCATGTTTGCTTTAAAATCCTTTCTTTCCTGGACACATCCCTATTTGAATCTTTTGAATACAAGAGATTTTATTATATATAGTCCCCTGCATTGTGTTAAACTACGCACTGTAAATGATTCCGACCCAACACACCGTCTTTCAGTTTTGTTTAGCTTTTATTGCACACTCCTGGCTTGGCACACATGGCAGCCAACTTTCCAGTCAGCTGTGCCCTCTCCTGCCCTCTGCTGTCCAACATCACTAAAAAAAGGGAAATCCTCATCAGCACAATCACATCCACCTGTCCCTCCAACCTCTCTGGCACCCTTGAGCTCACTGCACCGCCCCTCCCCTGCAGCTGAGTCAGGGTTCACACCTCAGCCACACTTATCATTTCTTTATATTTTGTGACAAAGATGGGAAATAGATTTATTGAAACGTGCAATTATACACAGAAATACAGCACAGAAGGAAAAACTAAAGTCTAAACAACTGGAATGAGCTTGAAAGCTAATATTTGGTTTGACCACCTCTATTCTTCAGCACCGTTTGAACTCTGTTAGTCAAGATTTCCTGTCATTTCTTTGAGTAGTCTTCAGGAATAGTTCTCCAGGCTTCCTGAAGGACATTCAAAGCTCTTATTTGGATGTTGATAGCCTTTTGTTCTGTTCTCTGTCAACAGGATCCCGCATTGCTTCAATAATGTTTAGCTCCAATCCATGACCAATTGTGAGCCACTCAGCATTTTCCATGTCTGCTTTTTTAATGCCATTTTTGTTGTTTGAAGTCTGTCAGCACTTGGAGGCATTTCACTGGCTTGAGGTTCTAAGCAGTTATCTGCCTTGCCTCAGGGCAAACAGCACCTCTAGGAAAGAATTATATGTTTTTGTCTCAGGCTGTTTATAACAAAGTGCCTAAAGACACAATCGGGTCCTTTGCCAAGTTGTCTGTTATGTGTAGACCCAACACCGATTCATCCCTTGACTCAGGAGCCTTTTTAATGTTTGAATGACTCATAGGTCATTCTTAATTAGCGTTGCAAACAAAAACATTCTTCTGATAATGGTCACAAACAAGGACTGAACTGAAAGTGAGTGAAAAAGTAGCCAATTCTAAAGAAAAACTTTGATAGACCGCCAGAAAGCCTGGAGAACTATCACTCAAAACCACTCATAAAAAAGTTCTGGCTCCTTGGAAATAAAAACTAAGGAAATGAGGGATGACTCAAGGCTTTTCTCAACATAGGTATTACACTTTTGAATAATATTGCCGCTTTGGGTAGTGACAAAAGAGCTCATTTTTCTCAGGTTTTTATACATTTAATCTGGTGTGTAACGTCATGCTTTTATGATTTGTCATATTTTTGGATTTGAAGATCTTAATCTGCAAAGCTTCTGCCAGTTACAGCGGCTTGAATGAGCCATGTTCCCTCTTAAATACAGCAAAATGGCAATAAAAAAGTAGCAAAACTTTAATGAGACATTGTTTATAGTACAACCATC
Organism: Rhamphochromis longiceps; assembly: GCF_057381845.1. Taxonomy (NCBI): domain Eukaryota; kingdom Metazoa; phylum Chordata; class Actinopteri; order Cichliformes; family Cichlidae; genus Rhamphochromis; species Rhamphochromis longiceps. The sequence continues at coordinate 21,650,494 of NC_140561.1, forward strand.
CCAAAATAATGACATGGTACAGTAGCCACTTCCTGCTGTTCAGCAGGCTCCTCGGTTTACTTTCTGGAAGGGCGATCTCAGTCGTATAGAAGCAATCAAAGCAAATGTGGTGAACAAATTATTCTCAATCTGGTAAAGTTTTCATAGATCATTTGAGCTAAATACATTCACACTGGATGCTGTGACACGCTGTGTCTGGTTAATGTTTGGCTTTGTGATATCTGCTAAGAGGACATAAAAACCAACAAGCCAGGTAGATGGTGTCATAATCCTTTTTGAACATTTATAACAGGGCATTTAAAGCTAAAGGAAGGAGACGTAAAAGGGAGACTTTAAGTGCTACAACGGTGTTTAGATTTCCTTCTCTCTCTCTCTTTTAACCTTGTTTCACTTGTACCCATTTAGCATTAGCCCCAAATGTATTTATGTATAGAGAATACAACAGATATACAGATTACATAACAGCAGAATATTGAACCAATATGGAAGAATAATTAAGTAGTGTCCTCTTATCTTAATATTTACAAATGGAAAAAATGCAAAATGCTGATCAAGTTTTCTTTGTAGCATTTATTGATGGGAGGGGATTTCCACGATATCTGGTAACCTTTGCCCAAACGGGATACTACTAAAGATCTCACGCCCTCATCCAGGTGGCTCTTCCACAGATCCGGACTTTGTCCTTCTCTCTGATGAGGAAGTCTAAGCCGTACATCGACAAAGTGTGGGTTTCAAACATGAGCAGAGTTTGACTGGAAGCAAAAACAACGCATAAGGAACTAACAACAAAAGGTAAGAACTGGTGACAATATCAGCAGTACACTGAATATGTCTTTATTGTTTGTCTGAACGATGTACGGCGAAGGCTTGCTGAAAGGTTGGACTTAGTTCTTCTCTTTATTCACGGCTATCAACAGAATTTAAAAACATGCTTTTCAAAATAAAAATTTAAAGAATAAGGGAAAACTTGAATAATTATGTAAATGAATTCGTGGTGTGGTTTTGAATCCAAACTTTTAAAGGTTTAATGATTTTGGTTTCCACTGACTGTCATTACGCCACTTTTAAACCAACTACACATTGTTATGTGTAGGCTGTGTGCAGACAGGAATAGGACCCAAGGTGCAGACTCCAGAGCCAGATGTCAACTCAAATATAACATAACTGGAAAAAATCAAAATAAACTTACACCGGAGGACTGACAGAACACACAGCTAGGTAAACGGTAGATCACGACACAGACACAGAGAAACACAGGGCTTAAATACACAGAGGGAGCACTCAGGGAATGGGTAACAGGAGGAAAACAAAGCTGGGGCAAATAAGGCCTAACGAGACAAGGGGAAGCAAAACCAGACACATTAACATCAGACATGGACTTTCAAAGTAAAACAGGAAACATAACACAGACTCACAGGCAGGCACTATAACAAAGGGAACAGAGATGTGGGACCAGGGCAGACACAGACACTGACTGGACACGGGGATATAGCAACTAAGGATACACAGAGACGCGAACTAGACAAGGGGATACAGCTGACAGGGGAGACAGAGCAACTAGAGAAGACAGAGACATAAACCATAAGACAGAACTCAAAGAAACCAAAGACTAGAAATAATAATATAATAAACTCAAAAACCCTGGGTCAACGACCCAGGCATCCTAACACACATCATATGTCAGTCAGGATTTGAACCTCATGTATTCTTCATATGTCATTAATCAAGATCTGATTTAAGTGTTCCCTTAATTATTTTGATGTGTAGATAGATAGATAGATGTTAGATGTACAGTGCACGTTGTTTTATTTGTATCATATTTGTGTGTTGTGTTCAGTGTGTTTGGTCATGTGTCACTGCAGGTGTGCAGTTGTGATGTAACTGACCACATTTCTGTGTTACCACAAGATTGTTTTCTTGATCCGTTTATAATTCTCTGCGTTTTAATTTAATTTTCATTCCTCTAATTAGCTCAGACTTAACACAATAAACCTGTAAAAGTGGAAGATTTATGGGTTGATTTCAGATACAGGTGGGTGAGTCCACTCATGTATGACGTGTGTATGATTCATGTGATGTTCCAGGTGAGTCCAGTCAGTATGTTCAGGAATAACAGCCCCTTTGGCTGTGATACCAGCAGCTATGCAGACTCACTCCAGTCCAAGTATGTATTCTGGCAATTTTTTATCTGGGCAACAATCAATTGGCTGATTGCTTTATTCATTTATTTTATTCAAAGGTTCAAAGGTTTATATTTGGGTTTTTGTTTTTCTGTGACAGTGGTTATTCCACGATGGATGAAGCGCCATCACGGCTCTCAAATATGTCGAGGCCAAGTGCAAAATCAATTTACTGTAAGTAAACATTGCTGTTAAACGTACTAATAGGTTTTAATTTCATATATATATAACTCTGATTTATCTTATTGGATATTTATTTCTTTTATGACCTTATGCAACTGATCATTTGACTATGTCATTGCTGCCTTTCCATCCTAAATATTTCAATTGTCAATTGTTATTATTATCATTATTATTATTATTATTATTATTATTATTATTATTATGCTTCCACCTTTAATTGTATTTGTGAAAGAACATAAAGACCTGCTTTGTGTTTCAGCAGTGCAGAGGCAGGAGTATGCAGCATCAATAAACAAGATGATGGGCAACTTTCAGTGCAGGGTGGAGGTGGAGTATTAAGAACATTTTCTATTATACATCCAAATGTACCTGTATCTGGATAGTGTCAAACTTCTGTTTTAATCCTTCTGTGCCGCAGCACCTGTTCACCTGTGACCTGGACGGGAAGGACCTGAAAAACATCACAGACTGTGTGGACCGTTTGAACCTGCTGGAGGAGATGGGTCATGTGTGGGGTCAGAACATGCAATTGGAGGTGCAAGGCACCAAAATGATACTCACAGACATTGAAAACAAGGTAACAACCACAGCGCAGCTTACAAAAAGTCTATTTAAACTGGAATGAGTTAATTGGATGAGTTATCATTAAATTTGTGCCAATTTGCATAAATGTCTGATATCAAAAGTATCGTAAAATGCAGACCCGCTGTCATGTGTCATACAGGCGGGTTGAAAGTTCTGGGCAGAGCTAATAACATGGAGAGGCAACCACGTGTATGTCAGTAAGAGGAAAATGCACATTTGCCAGTAGCATTTCACCTTAAAACCCTTTAAAACCTTATTTATTTATTAGGATTTATTTATTTATTAGGACACACTAACCAATAGGGTAAAAACATACCTGGATAAGAAACTCACTGCGGATCATTATCGGTCATCGCCTGCCTAGAGCCCAAACATCAACATTATTGAAACAGTGTAGGATTATTTTGACAGAGAACAGAACAAAAGGCAGAAACTTCCAAAGAAGAGCTTTGAATGTGACTCATGAAGAACTATTCCTGAAGACTACTTAAAAAAAACCCCAAAGGAAAACAAAGAGAATTCAGACTGTGTTGAAGAATAAATGTGGTCATGTGAAATATTTATTTTCAAGTTCATTAGAATCATGCAGACTTTGTTTTTGGCTTTTGTACTCTATAGCCATTTATTTTTTTTAAACATTTTAATACGTTCATTTAAATATTTTCAGTTTCTCTAGCAAAACATAAAAACATGGAGCTGTGACTCCAGAGGTTTTCACAGTACTGTTTAATGATGTTCAAGCTTTTCTCCTGCAATGATAGAAGCTATAAAAACATGTGAATCAACAACCCAACATCCTCTGTGATGACTTTGCTACTGTGCTTTTTCAGGACGAGCTGGAGTCGATGCCTCTCAGTGACATCCAGGAGTTCACCGCTGTGCTGAACGCCGGGGTGTTTAACTCTCTGCTCACAGTGTCAGTCCAGGCCAGGAAAAAACGCAACCACACTGTCTTCATGTTCCAGTGTGATGATGTCAGGGTGAGGGCAAACCGGCCGAGATGGCTGCCATCATGACTCATATCAAGCGAAAGCAAAGGGCAAGTGATTTTCTAATACTTTCTTCTGTTTTTTTTACAGGCCGACTATGTTGAAAAACATCTCTCACTAGCACTGGCACGCCAGGGACAGAATTCAGGCATCAAGTACTGTAAAATTTCTGTGTCCATACACTTTAATCTTTATTAAAGTTTTCTTTGTGAAACTGTATCTCACCTTTTTTTAAAAAAAAAATCAGAAATGAAGGAGTGAAACCTGCAGTAATCCCTAAACCCAGCGAGCCAGAGCCTGCGGCTGAACCAGCGTGGCAGTGGAGTGAGCCTGACTATGGTAAGGTTGTGACAGCATACATGGTGGTACTGATGCACTGTTATTGGTGTGATGATGGCGTATTCATCCTCTTTTTCATCTGTTTGTGGTTGTGTGTATAGAAGACCATTTGCACGATCCTGAAATGTTACTGCCTGAAGATGAGGAGGATGATGAGGAGCCCTTCATGCATAAAGACGTACCTCGTTCATACACGGAGCTGGACAGGAATATGGTGAGTTTTCTTTAGGAGAAGTATATTTTGCTTCTTCTTTGCATGCTTAAATCAGAAAGCATCTTTAATAACATCTGATAAGGGAAGAATAAATGAATAAATTCCTCTTTTCTCAGTGGCTTTTTTCTTTCTTGCAGGATATGTTGAATCATATTTTAAGGGACATCGAAATCTTCATGGGACAATTAGCTGCAGCAGAAGCTAAAAATGCAAAGAAGAAGAAGACGAAGAAGAAGAAGAAAAAGGGGAAAGGTCATTTTACGCAAAAATTAAAAGCACACTTGAAAAAAAATCCCATATTGTGTGAAATTCACAGCTTCCAGCAGCGCCTGGTTTAACTCAATTCAGTTTAATTCAATTAAGTGTTATTTATGTAGCACCAAATCACAGCAACAGTTGCCTCAACGTGCTTCATATTGTAAGGTAAAGACCCCATAAAAATACAGAGAAAACAGAGAAAACCCCAACAATCAGAGGACCCTCTATGAGTAAGCACTATGGCAACAGTGGGAAGGAAAAGCTCCCTTTTAACAGGAAGAAACCTCCAGCCTAGATAACTAAGGGAGGATTCAAGGTCACCTGATCCAACCCTAACTATATACTTTATCAAAAAGGAAGGACCTCTATTTTTTCTTTTAATTTAGTATTAAAAACAGAATTTTAGATGTTAGTTTAGTTTAGCTGTGAGTTTCAGCTTTGGTCTATATTCATTACATAACTGTAGATTGCTGTGGGCTGGCTAAAATGACAGAGACTATAATCTGTATTTAAACAAATGTATTGCCTTTACTTTAAGCTCTATATTTATATAAAAATACATTTTATTCTAATAAATATTAGCAGCTGTGATGTCTGCATGTTTATTTAATTATTTATCTTTATTGTTTGTTTTTTATTTTTCAGTCATGGACAGCATGCCCTCTCAAGAAGAATTTGAAGAATGCCTCCATAAAATTAAATTCGGCTTAAACCTGCTGGTTTGTTTCCCCTTTTCCGTTAACACAATATCATCATGCTGTGGGTCTGTGTGTTGTTCCTGTGTAACATACAGCATGTGCGACATCTTTCTTTGACAGGGGGAGCTCAATGGAAAGATCAACAATCCCAGTGCTCCTGAATTTGTCCGCTCCTTTTTTGTCTCGTTAAAATTCGTAAGTGACTATTAAAAACATTTTTGGCATCATCTTTAGAATTTCCCAGCACTGTTTCCACCTTCACACATACGCCCACCCACGCGATCGCAAATATAACAGAAAACATAAATGGATTAAATTAATGATAGTCTAGAGTGGGCAGTGAGGAAGAAATCTGAGGAAAGATAGCAAGGACATTTAAAAAATCACGCATAACAGAGCTGCTTAAAAGCAGGACTAAAACAAAATTGGTTTTAAAAGTCATTTCTTCAAAGCCGACTCTGCTCACACAGGTCATTTCAAAACCGAAGCACCCTGACTGTGAAACGTAGTTAAAAAGATGTTTTTTCACAGGACTGCACCCCATGATTCATTAGCTTGTAGAACCACTTTTAGCACTAATTGTTTTGTGACTTTATCAGTCTCTCACATCACTGTGATGAAATTCTGGCCCACACCTTTTTACAGGGTTGTGTCAGTTAATTGAGTGTTGTGGGCATTTTATTTATGCGCAGCTCTCTTAAGGTCGCCCCACAGCATTTCAGTTGGGTTAGTTTGGAGGTTGCAACACATCCATTCTTTTCTTTTACAGCTGTTCTGTTAGAAATATGCTGCTCTGCTTAGGCTCATGGTCCTACTTATAACCAATTTAATGAAAGCTTGAAGTGTTACACAGAGGGCCTCATGTTTGACTTCAAAATACTTTGCAGTTCATGGTTGCTTCAGTGACTGGTTTCCAGGTCCTGTGGCTGCAAACGAGCCCAGATCATCACCACTCCATCGCTGTGCTTGACAGTTGTTATGAGGTGTTCATGCTGATATTCTTCGTTTAGCTTTTGTAAAAGTGCTGTCACATAAAGAACTGTTAATGAGTGTTTAAACACTGGGAATTAACTTAACTGGGGATTTGATTCTCATTTGCTCACTGGCTGGACTTTAAACTGCACAGACACCTCCTGTTGTCATCTCAGCAAGCCTTCCACCTGCTCAGGGTGGGCTGTGCACACCACTGTTCCACTGGACTTATATTCGTTATTAATTGTTAATGCCCTCATCAGGTGGTGTCACACTGTCCTGAGGTTCTGCCGCCCAGCATTATTGCGCCGTTGCTGACGCCTCAGTGTATCCGTCTCATGAGTGAAGAGGCGTCCACGGAGGAGGACGAGCTGTGGCAGTCTCTGGGAGATGCCTGGAACATTCCCAGGTGTAACAAGACATCTCTTATACTTTGACTTCTTTTTGTTTACAGCTGAGAAAGTGTTCTGTTAAATGTCAGCAGGGCAATCAAACATGTACTCTTACTGTTATCAGTACCCAGTGGCCAGAAGATGATGAGGACATTCCAACCTACACCCCGCAGTTCTTCGATGGCTGGCAGCCCCCTGAAGTCACTGCAGAACCTCCCCCCACTCCACCTCTGACCAGACAGAGGAATGCACCCAAATCTGTGGCCAGACCAAAGAGCCCACAACCTGGACCCAGTAAACCAGTAACCAGGCAGGAGGATCGGCAACCTGCGCCCAGTCAGGTAAACGAAGCATTCAAGTATCTTCTAGTTACTTAAATAAAAAGCACAGAAGTTCACATCAATGCTATTTTCTTCTTCCACACAGACGTATGCCAGTTGGAAACCTACACGGTACGCATGAACACACAAAGGAGTCAATGATTCAGTGCAAAGTGAGTGTTTTTGATTTTGACTTTTTCCCAGCTCAGTGGAGCCAAAACCGCGAGGAGTGCGTGTGAAGTCTGACTTCATTTCAAGAAACCAAAGAGAGCTCACCGTGAGAAAAGGAGAAACAGTTCAGGTATCAGCAAAGTGACTCATCCGATTTTTCTGTCCCTACTCGCATTTGTTTTGTTAACTGCCTCCATATTTGCTTTATTTGTGCCTACAGCTGCTGGACAAGTCCAAGCAGTGGTGGAAAGTGAGGAATGACAGAGGGGAGGAAGGCTTTGTCCCCAGTAATATCCTGAGCGATAATGATCACCAACCTGATGAAGAGGTTACCACTTAGCAGACACGAACACGTTACAGTTCACATTAAAGATACACAAACACTGAATTATTCTGAGCGTAGATGATAAGAAATAAAAAGCATGTTTGTGCAGGATTAGACTTTTGCCAAGCCACAGGTGCTAATGGGAGTGATCCCATTCCTGTTTCATTCCACACTCCAGGAAACTGGGAATTTACTATAAATACAAGAAACATTACTTGTAATGAGTCACTGCTGAGTGTTTTTGCCCTTCTAATTTGATGTTTACTTCTGTAAAACAAAGCAGAAAGCCCAACAAAGACAGGAAGTAAAACTTTCAACTGTGTAAAAGAGACCAGGAATCACAAAATAAAACAGGAACGGACATGAGCAAAAACCAATAATCATATAGTTTAAACTATATAGCAAGCTGTATGTGCATTTTTATTTTCAGACTTAATTAAAGTAATACTACTTTACACTTAAACTAATAATACATTATTGTTCCATTTTCAAAGGAAATTGTGGCCTCACCTGTCCTAACAAAGAGGTCCAAGCCTGCCGAAGTGAAAGCCTGGCTCGAAGACAAGGGCTTCAGTAAAATGTGAGTACAACCAGAATTCTTCACTCCCTAATGTAATGAATTGGCTGTGCAGGTGGCCTTGGTGCTAGTTTCTGGCATTTACTATCCAGTGTCTGCATAAAAAGAAACATGAAGGTCAGAAAGATCAGCTGAAATATCAGGGAGGAGGGACAAATGTGGACAAACAGTTAAAGAGTAAAAATGGTCTCAGATGTGGATGATCAACCTGCTGTGACATCTGCAATCATCTCTGTTCTCCTTCATATTAATATTAGTGTTATCAATTATCAAAATTATCGCAATTTTCATACATTTCAGCTTTATTTATTCATTTTTTCAGTCTGTTAAGTATAAATATTAAAAACAACCTTAGCTGAACAACAAAACATGACATATTAATGTATACTTTATTAACCCTGTAGAAATTGCTTAGTCCCCTGCATTTAACCCATTCTACCAGTAAGCAGTGGGCAGCTACCAATCCAGCACACAGGGAGCAGTGTGTAGAGACGGTACCTTACTCAAGCCCCAAAACTATTCATGGCAGCGGTGGGATTCAAAGACACTGGAGCCTTAATCCAGCACCTTAGACCGCTCAGCCACGCTACCGATTGCACTGTGTTATTATGTATTTAATCCAAAAAGCAGAAGCACCGTGTGAAAATCTGAGTTCTGCTTTACCCTCTTAATCTCTATGGAAGCAGTAAGTACTGATCATCAGCGAGTGTGAGCAACTCTATAAAAGCTGAAGTCTTGGCAGTTAGCATTGCCAAGACATAAGAAATGATGTCATTTTCAAATAATTTGAAGTCTTTCACTCTACAGTGAGAAAGATTTTTCGCAAATGAAAAACATTCAAGATTTTCCAATCTTCCCTGGAGTAGACTTTTCAACCCGAGGTCAGACCATGCAATGCAGAGGAACTGCAAAAAATCCAAGACTCACACTTTTCAGACTCTACAGGCCTCAGCATGTTAAATGTAAAAGTTCCTGACAGCATAAAGACTGAACAACTATGGCTTGTTTGGAAGGATTGCCAGGAAAAAGCCTCTTCTCTCTAAAAAGAACATGGCTGCATGGTTTGTGTTTGCCAAGCCTAAGCTACATTAAGAACAAACTACAAGACTTCTGTAACAATGACCTTTTGACAGATGAGATCAAAATGTTTGGCCACATTTGGGAAAGCCAAACACAGCATATCAGCACAAAAAAAAACACCTCATACCACCCGACAGCACGTTGATGGAGGGGTGATGATTTAGGTTTTGTTGGCAGCCACAGGCCCTGGGTATGATGCAGTCATTGAACTGACACAAAATCCTCTGAGTACCACAGTATTTGTAGAGTCTAATGTGAGGCCATCTACCATGTTTGGCTAAAAGTGAGTGATGCAACAATGATCCCAAGCACAGCGGTAAATTTACAACAGAATCACTGAAAGTGAAAAAATACAGGCGTTGATCCAAAGTCCAGACCTGCAACTGACTGAAATGCTGTGGTGGTACTTTAAGAGAGCTGTGCATGGACAAATGTCTACAACTTAACAGAAGAGTGGGCCAAAAGTTCTCCATAATTACACGAGAAACTGTTAAAGTCATACAGAAAATGATCACTTCATGTTTTTGTTGCTAAAAACGGCTCTGCAAGATAGTGAATCATGGGAGGTACTTAGCTTGGCTATATAAATCTGCAGGTATATAAAGACACAGCTGTGTGTACTGCTGCACACTAAGCAGGTTTTCCAAAGTGTGAGAAACACAGATCCATGTTATTTATCTCCTGCAGCACTGTACGCTGTCTCGGTGTGGTGAGCGGCGCTACGCTTCTGGGCATGACCAGAGAGGAGCTGAAGGTGATGTGTCCCGAGGAAGGAGGCCGAGTCTTCTTCCAGTTAAACGCAGTCAGGTCGCAGCTAGCCGTAAGTGACAAAGCACTGCTTCACTCGCTTCTCCCATCCATGTGGAGTTTCTATAGAAGCATGCTGCATGTAGCACAGACAACTCTGCTCTGTCTTTTGTGAACACTTTAGGCTTCCAGTTAAGTGAGACCAGTGACGGGACATCAAAGGGGACAGAAGAGGACCAAAACTGGTCACCGATGATCAGACTGAAAACTTTGAGCTTTGAGTTTACAGTGCATACTTACGTCTCGTTTGAAATATCTATCTATCTATATATCTATATATATATATATATATATATATATATATATATATCTATATATATATATATATATATATATATATATATATATCTATATCTATATCTATATATATATATATATATATATATATATATATATATATATATATATATATATATATATATATATATATATATACATACATACATACATACATACATACATACATACATACATACATACATACATACATACATACATACATACATACACAGATAGTCGTGTTGTCGTCTTGTGTAATATAAGATCAGTAATCGCTTGAATTCTGTAATAAAAAGTTGGAGTCTAATTTGTCACAGCATAACCTGTAAATAAAAGTGTGACACAACCTGGGTGAATTAACATGCTTTATTTTGTTGTCGAGTCATTACACGTGAACCTCAGAGGCATCTGAATCTGTAAAACTCTGGCAGTCCATCTCAAGCAATAAGGCTACAGATTACAGATTAATGGAAATAAAATCAGGCAGAATTTAAAAAAATGATCATAATAATCATAATGTCTACACAGTTACATGGCTGTAAAAACAAAGAAGAAAACCTCAGCTGAAAACAAACACACACTGAGTATCAGAATACTTAGAGCACTATGAGGTTAGTAATGTAAATGATGCCGAACATGTTAACTGTTAACGCCATGTTTGAATATATGCTGTGTTTCTGTGTTGGCTCCCACTCAGTGTTACTCGACTTCACGTATTTTATCTCTGACCCTCATGTGCTACTATTTACTGAGCTCAATCTCCTTTATATATTGAAATATTGGTTTTAATACAACAATACCAGAAACGTGAGCTTCTGAAGTAAAAGGAGTTGTTGCTTTTTCTTTTTTCCTGATGGTTGGCTTCAATGTATTAATTATATGAGTAATATATTAATTTGAACTATGCAAACTATAATGGGACTTTTATGTAGTTTTCAGTATGTCAGCAGTTGATTGCTGTGAGTTGCAGTCTTGAATACTGCTGCTGGGCTCCAAAAAGACATGATTTGTGAGGTAGGGTGGACTATATGTTGGACATAATTAGCATAATAAACAGTAAACAACAAGGTGTAAAAGTGAACAGATAGAAACCGAACAGGTGGAAAAGTTTTGGGTTGGTTCAGATGACAAATGCCGTAGCAGCATGAGCAACTGTAATTAAAAAACTCCCATAATCACAGTGCAAAATGTTACAGAGTAGTCAAAACTGAATATTAAACGAGCGAGTAAAAGGCTAACGTCAGTGTAGATGTAAAATCCATCAGTGTTTTGGTTCAAATGAAAAAGTGCAAGGGCCAAAGTGTTCACAGACACTGCTGGAGGTGACGTTTGGCTTTAGAGTAAAAAGTACCAACTTTGACACTTTATCTGTTACATTTGCATTGAAATACTGAGAGTTCACAGGAATAAAAACAGGTGAAGAATAATGACTAATGCAGTAATAAAGAGGCAGAGCAGACACTCTGTGTCCACTTAGATTCAAAAAGCAATAAACAGACAAATTGAAGTGTCAAACCTTCACATCAATTAGATAAAATTACCCATCTTTGTATTGCCTTTGAAAAATACACTCTTTACAGAAACTCCCACAGTGACATTTCCACGGAGCTCCACTTGTGTAGCTACGATTTATAGCTGAAAAATGACAGATTCTCAGTTTTTATCCTAAACACCTCTAAAGCAAACACTTTCCTACCCTAATACTTTACAGCTGGTTATTCAAATAAAGCCCGATACTTTCTGACTCGTTCTCTTCTAGTCTTGGCATCAAGTCTTACTCGACTGGGGTTTAACAAGTATGCTAGCAGTTTGATGGGAGGTCCAGTGGCAGGCAGTGTGATGTTATAATACAAAAATCCCGAGGTGGGTGATACCAGCTTTGACCAGGTTTGGGGCAAGTAAAAAAAAAAAAAATGCTACAAGTACCATGCAAATGTCTTAACCATGTCCCAGCATGGTTTGTGAATTTGTACATGGTGAACAGAACCGAGTACAAACCTGCTTGCTACATTACAAAACAGATTCTGGATTGAAAGCTGGTCAGCAGCCCTGAATTAGTTTAGATGTTTTACATTAAAGCTTGCTGTAAACATCAGTCTCATTCTCTCCTTCCATCCATTAATCATGCAGACATGCAAATAAAAAAAAAAATCATTTACATACTCACAGAACCGGTAATAGATCCTCCTAAAGGCCAAAGTAAAAGCTACTTTACACTGATCATGCAGCTAGGTGGTTTCAGCTAATCGGTGTGAAGCGCGTATATGCTCAGTGTTTATCGACTGAGGGAAAATAAGCAGGCGAGAAAGAGAGCATGCACTGCTCAAAGCTAAAAATGAAAAGGCACTGTGAAACCTTGGCTGGGTGCATATGTACAGTGCATTGCATGCAAAGGGGAAAAACCTCTGTGACTGTCTAAGTAAAAGGAATGAGAATGATTGGGGCCCCTAAGACATACAGAGGGGGGTTTGTGGTCACAGTGAGGTCAAAGTGAGAACTCATCCACATTTTTGTGCTGTGATTAAAATCTACAGTGTCTCTCTTTCAGCACACAAACATCTCATCATTTTTGACGAGGTCGCTTCGTACGCTGCTTAAAGAGTCCCATTCGCTTCAAGGAATGTTTGCATCAGCCTGCTTCTCTCCTCTCGACTGTGGAGTTTTTTTCTTTCTGTGCTGACTGAATCATGGAAGAACGATTCTAGAAAGTGCAATTTAGCAAGTATATGATTAAAAACCACGCCAAGCAAGACACACACAGCTATGATTTAGTGCTGCAGCATTCAGTAGATTAAACAAGAGGCCCGTCAAAGTTTGTTGTGCAGGTAAGTCCAACCTCCACCAACAATCAAAGCGTGTTATTCCTGCAAAAATACATCAGTAATTTTTTATTTGTGTGTAATCAAATGAAAGAACAGAATGACTAAGTATAGAAGAGGCTAAGCAAAACAGGAGAGGTTTAAATGTGCTGGTTGTCAGTGTAAATACTGCAGCTACTACTATGAAAGCAAGTTACTAATTAATAGAAAACACCACAGGGACCATCTGATGGACAGGACACGACAGGAATACACCACACGTTTCCCTGCTGTTCAATCTCAGAAAACCCTGATGGCAGGCCCTGCAAACCTTCATGGAACTGACTCAGACTGCAAACAATGGACATTTGGGGAAACTTTAAATAAAATAACACATGGCAATATTAAAGTAAGTGGAGCCTAAGTGTTCTGGCAGAACTATATTCTTGGCTTTTTCATAGCTGTGCAGCTGACATACTTGTACAATTGTTGTGGTGGTGTTTATGCTGCTCTCACAGCACATGTCTTCAGTGTCATGCTGGGTGGGCCACGGGTTTGGGGATTTTACATTTTGTCAGATTTCAACGCCGTCCCGGGAAAGAGCCCATGGTGAGAGAGTCCTCCTCGTCGATAGCGTCCAGCTCGTCCGTGCGCACAGCGTGAGTGATGAGCTGAAGCTCCTCGGTGAGCGTCTCGCTTCGGTACGCCACGCGGATGTCCGGGACATTGGTGCGGCGGATGTCGTTGCTCTCAGGACCCTCCTTAGCGTAATTTGGACCCAACCAGTAGCTTTTGGCCTGGAATGAGAGGAAAATACATAGTTGACACTGATGTTCAGTGTATGTGTGTGATGGCGCTTCGCCATCTTGTGGTGGCTCTGTGTGTGTGCGTTTTGCTCTGTTGCAGGGTTTCCTCAGTCGAGCTCAGCTACTGTACCTCCACTTGCCTGTAGGCCATCGTGCCTGCACCCTACCTCGCTCTGAATGTTTTAATTTATTCTTAATTCTTTACATTTTTCTTTAGATTTGTTTCAAGATTTATTAATTACTGTCAAGTTGGTCTGTGTGGGACCATCATTATTTTTTGGCATTTTTGCCTTTATTGGATAGTGGAGACAGACAGGAAAGTGGGGAGGAGAGAGGAGAGGACACACAGAAGGTCAGACTCAAGTTCACTCCTGCCCTGTGGCATGTGATCACCTGCTTACCCACTGAGCCAAAGTGGCGCCCACAATGATTTTAATTTTTTGAAGTCTTGCACCACATTATATAAAAATGTTACATAATTTAACGCTGAGCAATAAATTAAAGAGATTTTTAAAGTGTTTCCACAACAAAAAACTTGTAAATGATACTACTTATGCTCAAACTACAATATTTTAATGACTTGCAATGGATTGTGTGGATATGTGCAGTGCATACATATACATGTGATCCCTGCTACACAAATACATGAAGAGAGCTTTAAATTAGTTTACCTTGTGTGAAAATCCACTCATGAGGACACTGTTTCTTGCCAGCTCACACATGTCACATGAACTTAGTTTCCACACTTGAGTGGCAATGCTGTACTCCTCCATCAGAGGTTCCTGGGTCCAAACAAGCAAACATGGAGATTTCTACAATTTGCTTCTATAACCTTTCACACTGTGTGCTTTAAGTGAGGCCATGTGTGGATTCATACCAACCTTGGTAAAGTGGAACTGGAGAGGATCATCGGTGGACAGGGAGACCATAAGGCCTCTGGACAGATACTCTGGCAGTGGGTTGCGGTGGTAACTGAGGAACAGGCTGTTGTTGCTCAGTGGTGACATGGCAATGCCGACTTGAGCAAGGTAATAAAGATACTGCAGCACTGGAGCCTGAGGTCAGACAAAGGTGAAAAGCAACAGAGACAAATCAGCAAATACAGCTAAAAGCTACAGTGGATTGGCACATTTGTTTTGATTATTCTTGCAGAAACAAAAAAAACAAAAAGCACACCACCCACACAGTCACACTAAACTAAAAAACAGCCTCTCATTTTTCAATTTATAGCATATGGGGTTAGATCTGTAACTTCTTTGAAAAATTAACTCATTTCATTTCAAAGCAAAATTATACAAAAAACCCCAAAACAACTATGTCAGTGTTCAAAATCCTATGGCCATAGCTGTAAGTGTCTCAGTAAGGTCCTGGGCCATCAGGACATCTTCAATTCACTTTCACTGTACAAATCTCCAAATTTTCACCATCCACTATATATAGCACCCCTATGATGATGGTGATGATGAAGGTGGTGGTGTATCAGGTCAGATGATTTATCTTCTATTTCAGCTGCTATGATGGCAATTATAGCAAATGTGGGGGGGGGAAAAGCCACTTTTTAACCACTAATGGTTAAAAAACATAATATAATATAGACCAATATAACAAAAACAACACACCAAGCTAAGAACCCCTGGTGCCCTGTTAATGTTTTTTTAACCCGTCAGAAGTGTTGATGCAATGTCAGCATTACAAATCCAAAGTTCGAAAACTACTTTGTTGTTTTTTGATGATAAAGTGAAAAAAAATCCACAGCAGTCTTTCAGAAACAATCCCCAGTGTGGTGTCCTGACCTTTCTGAGCAGCAGACCATGAGAGATGTTCTCTGACAGCATGAAACCCGACACCAGGTGGTGGATCGGCCCCGCTTCCCCACAGTGAGGTCGCAGCACAAACGTATGGAAACCTCGCCGTCTGAATCAAATTAAAAAAGCAAAGCTTTATGTATTTGTCATTTATGATTTTGTTTGATTTGATGTTAAATTAAGTAAAAAAAAAAAAAAGAATCAATATATCCATATACCTTCGCAGGTGGTTGAGAACACTCATGTTGGCATAGGTGTAGTAGAGGTAGTAAGAGTAGGGTGGGTTGTCTTCTTCTGTCCAGTTTGCTGGAAGCGGACTGTCGAGATTAAAAATGTGGTGCTCAGGTTTGGACTCATCGTCCACGCTGTCAAAGCCCACCACCTATTAAGCCACGAAAGCGGACAACAACATAATCATTTAGTGTCTTTAAGTACGGATCCTGATGCGGAGAATTCCTCATGAAGGGACACTCACATGCTCCAAGAGGAGATGCAGCTCAGGATGACTACGGGGGTTGATTGTGACTTCAAACAGAGGCATGAAGATGTTCTCCAGCATCTCCTGGAAATTAGCCAGCTGCTTCTTTGTGTGGTACACGTCACTAGAAAGGTGGGGATTGGACAGTAAGTTGTGTCAGGCTGTAATCTTTAACTCAGCTTTGTTTTCTTTCTGCTTTTTTGCTTTTTAAAGATTTAACAGTCCAAGCACAGTACAGGTCCTTACTTAAATCCTAATCCTAATATCCTGATCTAAATGCTAATGAAACTTCCTCGTGTCCTTGGTGTATTTTTTGTAATCTGCTGCGTACTCTCAATCATTTAATGATGAACTGTTGGAGGAACACTTACAACAAACGGGGCACCTGGACAAGCCAGCGCACATTATCAGAATACACGCTGTGCTTGACAGCCCACTGAGCCAACTTGTCCCATTCATCTCTAGAGCGGCCGTAGATGGACAGACGGAGCTCAGAGTTCTGGTACTTGCTCTCTTCCAGGTCAAACATCACCTCCTGGACAGATAAAGCCAAAAGAAGTGGGTGCGAATATTTTCAAGGATTATTTAAATAAGACACATACAGTACCGTACAAGTATCACTTCACACCTTAATTATATGTGCAAAATATTTCCCTTCGATGTAGTTGTCTGTCTTGATGAAGATCTCTCTGAGGATGGATTCTCCGATGGGGTTGTATTTGGCGTTGAACTTGTCAAACCGATGAAATGTGTTACGGTCCTGATGAGTAAAAAACAAAAAGATTTAATATTATATCAAATATAATTTTTCTACCACATGTATCACACAGTGTGTCTTAACACACACACACACATATATATATATATATATAAATATAGATGTTACTCTCTCTCACCGCGTGCATGTCAAGCGTGTCTACACTCAAATCGAAAGCAGTCAGGTTCATGCTCTCAAAAACCTCCTTGAGGGTCTGACCACGCCCACGCTCAATGTGAACGATCTCCTCGGGATATTTCTTCATGGCTCTCTTAATGAATCTCAGCAGGTGCTTCTGGTTCATGCAGGATGAGGCGTGTATGTGTGTGTCCACCTGGAGTCAGGTCAGAGCAGGTTTAATGTTCGAGCTTCACCAAAAACAGTTATTTATGCAGCAGGATTAGCTCTCGATGAAATTGTTTAAGCATTCTTTTAATGTAGGTATCTATATTTAACTGTCACTTGTTGACTCTTGCCTTTCTGATGTTGTAGAAGTCTCTATGAGGAACTTTCTTCTGAGCTGCCAGCTCCTTCATCTCGTTCAGAAGGATGTGCATTTGAAATTTAGAGCTTAGGTACTGCAGGCGACGGTAGCAGAAAGACTTCCTACAGAGGAGACAGGGACGTGTTATATTTAGACTGTGCACTGAGCCATAAAACAACTCAGACTTCAACTCATATTGTTAAAAGAAAAACTCACACTGGCCCATTGATAATAAGAGCCATCATCACATTCATGTCTGCAATATACTCTTTAAGGTCAGGATACGGCAGGTCAAGTTCTCCACTTCTGAAAAGCAGAGTGATTATAATGTTATACTTAATACAGACAGAGTTGCTTAAAAATAACACGTCATTATGAAGGTGCAAACAGATCATACTTGTCCATATTGGTTTTCTTAGTGTAGACATGGACTACCCCGTCTACCATCTTGCAACCATATCCTGTGTCTGGTGGCATGTTATTGGGGTCCTGATTGTCGTAAGGGTGTGTTTCAGAAACTGGTGGATGGACCGGGGCATCTGGAAAAAACAAAAAACAAAACGGGAAATGGATATCAATCATTTTTTTTCATGCTACAGCAAACACATAGGTATAAAATATATATGCTACAGAAACTATACTTTTTAATGCCAATAATAATGCTCAGATGTAAGAAGCATTTTTGTTACACAATTCACCTGGTGTGTTTCTGTTTTCACTCGGTCTAGTTTTTACCAAAAAAAAGTTCAGTTGCAATTATTTAAAAATCTCGTAAATCTGCATTTTATTGAACAACATAACAGAGACAACATATTAAATGTTTAAACTATGACAATGTATCATTTTAACAAATAATGTGTTCAGTTTGGATTTCAAGGATGCAATACATCTCAAAAAAGTTGGAATGGGCCATGTTTCATGTGTAGCATCGCTGTGTAGCATTAACAGACTTTTGGGTCCCGTTTTTCTCTGACAAAAGATTCAAGCTGCTCAACACTCCTGTGTCTGCTTTGTTGTATTTTAATTAAACGCTGTTACAACTGGTGAAAGGTCTGCACTGCAGACAGACGAGATCAGCACCCAGACTCTTCTAATATGAAGCCATGCTGTTGGATTAGATGCACTATATGGTTTAGTATTGGCATGCTGAAATATGCGAGGCCTTTCCTGAAAAAGACATCAATTGGATGGGATTGTATGTTGCTCTAAAACCTGTGTGTGTGTGTGTGTCATCTTCACATGTGGTTTGTTCTTTGCACGAAAGAGCTTTAACCTGCATTTGTGGATTGCACAGTGAACTCTGTTTACAGACAATGATTTCTGGATGTGTTTTTGAGCCCATTCAGTAATTTTCCACGACAGCATCATGCCTTTTTTTGCCTGAAGATTATTCCATTATTCTACGATTGTTGTTTTTTGTTTTAACTTCTATTAATCTGCAAAAAAACCACTAAACCACAAGTCTGCTTATCTGCCTCTCTCGGACTCTCTTTTTTGAGTTGTCCGCCATCAAATTCAAAATGAGCTAATGTTTTTCATGAAATAGCAAATGTCTGTTTTCTGTGTTCTATTGTGAATAAAATATGGGTTTATGGGATGTGAAAATCATTGCTTTTATTCTCATTTTCAGCATCCCACCATTCTGGGAACTGAGGGCTGTGGCAATGTCCATCAAACCAGAGAAAAAATACAGAAAAAAATCTTCAGGAAATTCAATCACTTCTCTAATCTATAATTAGTATATAATTACTGTTTGACGTCTGTCAGTCTTTTTGAAGGCTGAATGAGCCAATTAGCTTTTGTACCTGTGAAACCTCTGATTTTCCACAAAATCTGAAATGTCATTGTAGTACAGGAAATATAACCATATCTTGGTAGTTTGTAAAGCTACTATTATGAAAGAACTATTATTTACAGTGTAAAGTGGAAATAACTGTGACAAGGGAACTTGTGATTATTTATTTTGCTGACATTATTGTTCTGCCAATTATTTTCTTCATTATTTGACTGTTTGCCAGAAAATCTCAAGGAACAAGTCAAAAGTAGCTGCTTTTTGTCTATTTATGAAGTCAAGTCCAGTCAAGTATGTTTTCTGGCTCCGTCCTTTCTAATGAAACCTTTGCTTTTTTCTGCCTAGCTATGTTGAATGTTTGCATGTTTTACCAGCATCTACAGGGGTCTCTGGTACATCTTCATAAATTCCCAGATCCAGAGTCTTCATCCCAAGGTCCTGCAAGGCATGAGCTGTAGTCTTACAAAAGTTCTGCAGGGAACGGTTTATGTACTTCTCCCGGATAAATAGTGCCTTCACAACACACTTGGCAGCATCTACTAGGTCAGTGAAGGGCACCTGGAAATATAAATAGAAATGTCGTGAGCAAGGATGCAAATGAAACAGATTTGAGTATTTTGTTTTCACTCCTGATACATTTAACTGCCACCACCTTGTGCAATTTGTCACTGACTCTCTATGCTCTCATACTGACTGCTAGGGTCTCTAATATTGTCTTTCCCTTGTGGTATAAACTTTGAGGCAACTGTTGTTGTGATCTGACACCAAATAAGTAAAAGTGAGCTGAACTGGACTGAATTACTTTGCTAACTATTGTTTATTATTTTTAAATCCTGTAAGTAGCGTTCAGCAAACGATTCTCACCCCACACTTTTCCTCTCCAGATATTGAGACCCGCTGGTACTCCATCGGCATTTCTCGCTCCTTAACGGCATCATCAACAGTGTCCACACTTTCATCTTTCATTAACCTTAAATGATAGAGGAGGGGGCAGAGGAGGGGAAGCGCAATGGCACACAGAGTGGTGAGATGGAAGAAGAAAAAAAAAAAAACACATGACAGGGCAGTCCAGTCAGTCTGAAAAACATTTAGATGACTTGATTTAAAACCTTTTTTTCATGTTGGATACATTTAAAACATTTATTTATGGTAGATTATCCATTAACTGAAAAAAACAAGACTGGTTTGCAAACATTTTACAGTGGTGAGATGAGGATTTTGTTCTCTTCAGTCCTAGAGATTGAAATCCTAGGTATAGAAACGAAAACAAACTGACTGAGCATGGGTAACAATAAGATGTCAGGGTAAAACCCTTAATAGTTAACCCATGAAGCTGCTCAATGACCACAACTCTGTGAGTAAGTCAGGATTTACAGGAAGTACAAGTTTCATTATTGAAGAAACCCAAAATTTTAAAAAGAGGGGATACAAGATGCCCGAGTGCCATAGATGCACTATAGGGAGTTCAGTGACTTCGTTCCAGTAAGAAAAGCAGCTTGCAGTGTTTCAAGGTTTTCTGCACAGTACAGGTCCATAATAAAAGCAGCAGAGAGCGCCAAAGATTCAGATTTCTTGTCTTTAATCAGCAGCAAGCACACAGAGAGCTCTCCTACATCACAAATAAGCCTTCAAATACTCTGCCTTTCACGCCACTTCTGTCTCCTATCACATTTGTTCCATAAGATATTGAATCATTGCTACACACTAATTTACCATGTTTGGTAAACCTAGCTCTTTTAATAAAAAGTTAAATAAAAGGTCACTGTAACCATTTCTAAGACATATTAAGTCACCAGCAGGGGGGAGACATAGTCCATCTCGACGTGGCAAAAGTCACTGCCACTGGTTTTGGAAAAAAGTACTTTCACTGGGTTACCAAGAACTATAGGCTAGGTATTAATAAATATTATATTAAGGATGAAAATTAAATGTCCACAGGTACAGTACTATGCAAAAGCCTTGAGCAATCCCCTCATGTCTTTATATTTTCTTAGGAAAACTGGAAATAGATGTAGAGATTTATCAAAGCATCCATAAATATGAAAACATTTTAAAGGGGAAAACAGAGTTTGTAAAATCATAATGAGCTTGAAAGTCAATATTTAGTTCGAACACCTTTATTCTTTAACACAGCCTGAACTCTCTTAAGTAAGATTTCCTAAAGTAGTCTTCAGAAATCCAGACTTCTCGAAGGACTTTCGAGGCCAATCTATGACTGAGTGTTCCACCGGTTTTACTGGATTGCATTGTTATGCTGAAAAATGAAGCCGTTGCCAATCAGATGCTGGGTCAAAATCTGATTGAGCTTCTGATTAATAATTCCATTAAATTTTGATAAGATCCAACTCCACTGACTGAAATTCAGACCCAAACTATGACAGAGCCTCCACCATGTTTTACAGATGGCTGTAGAAATTGTTGTTTCTTTCTCCTCATGTTGAAACTTCAGATTAGGAATTCATGACTATATAATATATCCTGCCATGGAGTGTGTATAAATTGGCATATACCACTATTTTCTCCCTGTTTCCTTTCTGTAAGAATGTTTTTAACACCCACCTCACCTGCTGTCATAGCTTTTAGGCTTTTTTGCCCTCCACTTGTCGATTTTCGTCACAACCTTTATGTACGCCCTGCACACCATCCTGAGATATGCTAAGTTTTCAGTTAATAACTCTTAATAGTTATTAGAAACTACGTTAGCTTGAATTTCAACTGAAGAAATATGGAAGGAATTTTGTGTTTTTATGACAGGCCTCTGGCAACAAAGTGCCTAAAGAATTTAATATACAATAAACAACTTAAAATGAGGTCTTTGCTAAGTTGTCCGTTATATGTAAACTTAACACTGGTAGCTTTTTATGCTTGAACAATAAGCAAGCACAAGAACTGATCTGCTGGTCAGGGTTTAATGGCTTAACAAAAGCCGGGGGAAACATGTCCAGGTACAAGGACTGAACTGAAAACGATTTTACAAAGTCACCAATGGAAGACTTTCAGAAAGCATAGAGACCAATTAAAAAAACAACAACAAAAAAAACCCACAAAAGCTCACACACACACACACACACACACACACACACACACACACACACACACACACACACACACACACACACACACACACAGCATGAAAGAAAAATATTTAAAAAAATAAGGTTTGGCTCAAGACTTCTGCACATTACTACTTTAACCATCTCTGTTTCTCAGAGTATGGGCAAACAAAACAGATAACAGAGATAAATAAAATAACAACCACAGTTAATAATGACTAAACAAAGGATTAAAAAAAACCCACTGAGGCAGAGCTCACTCACTCTAGGTCTGCAGCACTGTCGATTTTCATGAAGTCCTGTTTGGCACGGAGCAAGATCTCTGGCTCAAGCCTTGGGGTGATATGCAGCGGTGCAGGATAGCGTGGGCAAGGCGGGGGGCAGATGGGCACAAGAGGTAGTGAGAAGAAATTAAGCACACAAAGGAAGAGAGACCAGATATAGACACCCTTTCAAAAAGCACTGTGTCTTACACACATATACATACTGTACACAAAGAATTTTAGGTATTAAGTGATCAAGGTCATCTACACAAGCAATTATTATTGGTTAATAATAGTGAACTCTGATTGGTAAACAGAAACTTGCAGAGGGCAAGTCAGATAATCACCCAATGATCAGCTTAGTGGTGCAGATAGTCAACCCTGGCAATCAAGACAGACCCCACCTCCTTATAAAAGTATGACTAGGCCACGAGAAAAGATGCCAGCTGCTGGCTATCCCAGTTATCCAAAAATTGTGGTTAGTCAGCCTGCACGTGGGCAAGTTGGGAGCTGATAAGCATGTGTGCTTGAGTGGAAACAAGACTGTGTAAAATGCAGGAGGAAAAGGGAAAGCTATAGTTGTTTGTCTCTGATAATATATAGAGTTCGTTTAACGGGCTCTGTATGTGTAGTGTGTTTGCATTTCCTCACTTAATATCCTGGCTGATCTGCCTCTCCAGGCGATGACGTCTTTCCTCCAGCTGTTCGATGGGACTGTCCTCCGGGAACTCATACGGAGCACTGCGCATCTCGCTCTCTGTCATGCTGCGTGTGAACAGCTCCTGGTTGAGGCACAGATTATACCATTTATGGTGTCGTAAAACAGGAAGCCATGTCAATATTTATGCATTTATGGAGATATGGAAGCCACTGAGGCTCTGATAAAACATCATCATATTTAGCTACAAATGAAAACCAAAGGTGAAGGTTGAACTGGGGTGTGTCAAAACAATTTGCATAGTTTGTGTGAGATTTTAAAAGACCACCCCCCTATTTTGTCTGGAAACAATAGCTGTCCAATTTTAAGTTCTTACCTCAGCAATCTCTTTGTACTTTTCCTCCATTGATGTGCGCAGGTCGATTGGGCAGTGTGCGAGAGAAACAGGCGTCCCTGGAAGGGATCGCTGGGTTTTGAGGGGTTTGGGCCCAGATGCACCGCAAAGATCTACAGAAATGCACAGAAAAGTGTTACAGCGTGCGACAGGTATGTGATCTGAAATACTTAAACTTTGTGGGTCATTCCAGGATTTGATAAAGGCATAGCCAGTAAATAATAAGGCAGTTATCAAATCAGACAACATGGCGACAACTGAGTATATTTAGGTATGTAGACATGGTTAAGACAACCCCTGGAGTTTAAACTGAACATCAGAGTGGGGAAAAATGTGATTTTAAACATGACCTAGTTGTTGATGCTAGATGAGCACATTTGAGTATTTCAGAAACGGCTGATGTGCTGGGATTTTTGAACAGCTACCTCTAAGGTTTATAGAGAATGGTCTGAAAAAGAGAAGCTATCCAGTAAGCGGCAGTTTGTAAATCATGGCATTCTGTTTTTATTTACATTTTACACAGGGTCCCAAGTTTTTAGATTTTAGATTTGTATTTAAAATTAGTCACAGAGTTTAGATAACCACATAAATTATCATGTGCACGGGACGTGTGGTGTGTGTTTACTGCCAAAAAACTCATGGAGGTTCACATACATATTTGGGTACTTTACAGGCCAAAGCTAATTCTGTAGCAATGACATAAGTCATTCTACAAAGTTCTTATTCATTTCACGGTCTGCTAAAAACAGAGACAGACATCCAAATATGCAAGAGTGATGATTAATATCAAATCAAGAAAAAAGGGAAAGACTCTACGTTGGATTAGGAAAGACTGAGAGGTTATCTAAGAGAGGAAAAGTACGACTCTCACAAGCATAAATTTGGCTCAGACATAACAGCTTAGTCTAATGTGGCACTTAGAACTACCATGAGCAAAAAGATTAAAAAAAAAGAAGAAGAAGAAGAACAGCTCCAAACATGTCTGTCAGCTAAAATCTTGAGTGTGTTATTATAAAAGTAACTGTAGCAGGTGACAGATTTCAAGTCAACCCAAACACTGGCAGTTATCACAACACTGGGCAGTTTTTACTCAAGACGTTACTTTGCTTCCTTCCTTCAGCTGCAAGAACACTGCAAGCAAAAACAAAAAAACAAAACACAACACTTACCCAGAGGTCAAAATAATTAAACAGGGTGCAACTTTGAGTAGTTTTAAAAATCTGGTCGCAGCAGTTGTGTCTGCAATCAGGGATGGAGCATGAAAATACTTGCACAATGCTGTCGAACAAAGGCCAGCTTAGAAAAAAAGACTAATTTTACACACTGTACTTTCATGTGAAAAACATCGACAAACACAATGAGAGTGACATGAGTTGGAAATGGATGACAACACTATTTCACACTAAAACAACAACAAAAAGGGGTGGGAGAGGTGCAAAATGAGAAAATTCGTGCCTTTTTACACTGAAGAAAATCAAATCTACTGATTCTGCGTATTTCCTGGGGGCAGCCAGGAATTTCAGTTAAAGTAAACTACAATTTAAACTTCCGTAGTTAAAAAGGCACAAAACCTCATTCAACCACTCGTGAGGCCTCTGGAAGTGGTGTGTTCATGCTCCTCTATAATTCCTGCCATCATCAGTGACGTGTCTGCCCTGTCACAATTAGTCTCCGCCATCTGCTGTCTGCCTCTAAGGCGGTGGAGTCAGGAAGGAGAAGAGGGTAACTTAGCACAGTACATTAGTATTGTGAAACATTTCATTATTGCACTTTGAAGTGACTCATGTCTGCACACTCATAGAGTGTGCAGACCAGCTGGCTGGGGTCTTCACTAAGATCTTCAACACTTCACTGTCCCAGTCCTGCATCCCGCCGTGCCTAAAGTCAGCCACAATTGTCCCACTGCCAAAGCGTACTAACATTAGCAGCCTCAACGACTACCGACCAGTTGCTCTAACACCTGTTATAATGAAGTGCTTTGAGAAACTGGTCCGACGTCACATCATGTCCTGCTTGCCACCCACACTCGACCCGCTCCAGTTTGCATACAGAGCTAACAGATCAACTGAAGATGCCATTGCTACAACGCTCCAAACCACCATCTCTCACCTGGAAGTGCAGGGCCGTTACGCCAGGCTGCTCTTTGTTGACTTTAGCTCTGCTTTCAATACGATACTCCCGGACAGACTAATAGATAAACTGCTGGAAATTGGACTTCCTTCCACCACCTGCCGCTGGATCAGAGACTTCCTCTCAGACCGTGTACAGAGAGTTAGAGTGGGGCCTCATCTTTCCTCAGCCCTCAGCCTCAACACCGGCTCTCCACAAGGCTGTGTACTGAGTCCCCTACTGTACACTCTGTACACACATGACTGTGTTAGTTCCCACCCAGACAACACAGTCATCAAGTTTGCAGATGATACCACTGTGGTGGGGCTCATCTCAGGGGGAGATGAGACGGCGTACAGAGCTGAGGTTCAGAGGCTGTCAGATTGGTGTGCAGACAACAACCTGGACCTCAATACCACCAAAACAAAAGAACTGGTAGTTGACTTCAGAAGGAGGAAGTCCGAGCTGCAGCCTGTCAGCATCAACGGGGAGTGCGTGGAAAGGGTCTCCAGTTTCAAGTTTCTGGGTGTGCACATAGACACAGACCTCCAATGGAGCTCTAACACCTCTGCGGTCTTAAAGAAGGCCCAACAGCGTCTCCACTTTCTGAGAATCCTCAGAAAAATGGACCTGAAGAAGGAGCTGCTGACCGTCTTCTACCGCTGCTCCATTGAAAGTGTGCTGACATATTGCATCGGTGTGTGGTTCTCCAGCTGCACCACAGCACACAGAAAGGCACTCCAGAGAGTCATCAACATGGCCCAAAAAATCATTGGACATCCTCTTTCCTCCCTGAAGGACCTGTACAGCACTCGCTGTCTCAAGAGGGCACGCAGCATCCTACGGGACTGCACACACCCAGGACACCGGGTGTTTAAGCTGCTGCCGTCTGGCAGGAGGTTCAGGCTGCTGAGGTCCCGAACAAATAGACTCAAGGACAGCTTTTACAACAGGGCAATAGCCCTGATCAATGTAAATAGCTGACCTGACTGGATACCTCCCTGGACTTTTTAGGGGGAGGTAACAATGTTTAAAACAATAACAATAATATTTATATTTATAACAAGGTGCAATAATAATTAATGTGCAATAATAACAGTGTGCAATACACATACACTTATTCTTCTTTTTTATACTAAGTTAATATACTGTGTTGTGTTGTTTGTTACGTTGTGATGTGTCATATCGTGTCGTGTTGTGTTATATGTAGTGCCGACGTAGGACAGTTTTTCCAATTTCATTGTACTACTGTACTATGTATGACTGTGCAATGACAATAAAGAGTTATCTTATCTTATCTTATCTTATGGAAAAACCCAAATGTAACTGAATTACGGTGGTGACACAGATTACACTGGACGGAAAGTTTCAAGCCAAACGAGGCTTATTTTTCATTTTAAAATGGACAAACAGGTGACTTAAGTATACAGATGCTCACATAAACAGTCATTCCCAGTATAGTATCCATGTAATCCTCTGGCCTTTCCATAACAGATGACTCCTAATCCAGTACATCACAACTCTATTTATCTCAGTGACATCACTCTGATGGGCAGTACAAACTTTCTACAGACTTCTAATGCAAGTAAATGCACCAAAAATGATTGGAAAAAAAAAAAGAAAAATTAAAGCACAAGCAAGCAGAAAAAGTACATTTCCACTAACTTAGCTAACAACAGTGATATTACTAATAATACTAATTTAAAATCACTAAAACAAATAACATTCAAAATCACAACATGTGCTACACAGTAAAACAACAACCTAGCCCTAACAGCCCGGTAAGGAAACTTTATTTACAAAGGCCCACCAAGTCATTTAATGGCTTACTTAAAAAGAATGTGAATTGTACTGAATAATTGAATATTACCATGATGTAAGAAGATGCTATTACTGGAATTGTGTATGTCTCCTATGCTGACCGTAAGTTTTGTATTCTCATACTGTAAACTGACAAATAAAAAGTTATAAAAAAAAAAAAAAAAGAATGTGAAATTACAATAAGAAATAGCAAGAGCGTCAATTAATAAAATGAAGACGACATTGTTTCTATAATCTTTACACATTTTTAATATTTAAGACTTATGTTAAAGAGGGACCTAAAATCTAATCGTGCTCATTTTTCTTGGCAGTATTTTTGTAAGCATCCTTTTTATTTGCTTTGGTACACAAGCACTGACTTCCAGACCAAACATGTCGTTTGCTGTGTGAGCGTTCCTGCCTATTTCAGAGTGAAATAGCTTAACCCTTTCATCTTCATCTTGAGCTTTCTCATAACCCTGGGTAATATTGACAAAGCACTCCATCCTAAGCCTCTGTGATGTCCCTGGGACCTGAGACTGCACACCGCCCACATGCTCGTTTAGTATCTGAGGAGCTGGCTCCTACTCTAAAAGGATCAATGCAGTCCTTCGAGTCTACCTCATTCTCCCAAGTTCTAGCTCTAGATCACACCAAAGAAGCAAAACACAGCACTGTACAGTTTATTCATGAACATATGTCAAAGCAAGAGCAAAATGTAGCAGTTTAACAAAAGTGTGTTTTCACAGCAAAGCAAGTTTGTAAGAATCTAACTTTTCATAAGCCTCGTATTATAGTCCGTCTTAAACAGCCCCACTGGATAACCAAAATTCCTAGTGTCAGATCTAACATTACAATTCAGGTTTAGATACATTTCTGTATCTGCAAAATATAATGCAGATTGGCTAAGCTGCTAATGCAGGTCCCAGTTGTAAGTTTTTAATTTACAGCTAGCAGTTTGTTCACTTTTCTTTATATAACAAACTTACTGGTGATACAGACACATCAGGTCTGGCTCTGCCATTTCTCTAAGGCTAGACTGAAAAATTTGTTGAGTGGTTAAATGAGATTTTTCACTTACATCAAAGCTAATTCACTGTCCTAAGAATTCCTGTTTTGTTTATCATCTGCACAAGCACAAAGAGGCAATACAAAGTCCTACCAACGACATCATTGACGTCCTCTGATTTACAGGTTGCATTAATGTACCAAGATATGCAGCAGTGTGCCAACAAAGAGAGGGAAGAAGACTTCATGATAGCATTGGCTTGGCTAATGTTTTATAAGGAGGGAAGTGCACTCAAGATCTTCATTAAAGCCTGAGCATATACACATTGCATTTTGGTGAATGACACTAAATGAAAAAGTTTAGCTTAGCTTTGTTTGTTTATAATGAAATTAATTGGCTCTCACTAAGTCTCTGAAAATCCCAGACCACCACAGCTGTTAAAGGCAGCACATTAAAGGCAGGAAAGTCCCAGTCAGCTCACTGGCCTCTGAATCAGGACTGCTTTGTATCAAATTCACTATGTTACAGCTCTTTTCACAGTAGGTAAGAATATTCTTGCTGAAATGCTGCTTAACATGTTTTCAGGTTGAGTAACTACAAGCTGCAAATAGTTGGCCTAGCTTAAATGATGGTGCTTAACTTGAGAACTGGTGATGGCAGACATCAATCTGAATCTTTGTGTTTTGGAATTTTATAACTCGGCAGAACTAAAAATGTACTTGATTTGCTAAAATACCACATCTATCTCCAAATCTCATTTTAGGTGTCACTATCTATAATGATAAACAAAGCTTTGCTACTATTTCATATACTTTATTTCATTTATTCCATTCTTCTCTGTAACTTATGGGCATTTCTGTCAGGTTCACTGATTATCAAGCTACCAATTGCATGAGACTGCACTAAAAACAAACCCTTTATGTTGCATCTCTGCTTTTTTTTAGTGCAGCATAAAAGAGGCAGTTATCACCTTTAGTCAAAGGAGGCTGAAATAAACCCTCAAATGAACTTCATTTCTGGTACCCAAAAGACAACTGATCATTTCAATCACATCTCATTTATTTCATTTAGAGTTTGAATCTTTTCTAAAAGACAAAAACTGTAGAATCTCGAGCATTAGAGATTGCCACACTGTCTCAAAGCCTCTTAGGAATGAAACTAAGGTGACTACAATTGAGCTAAAGTGGAATTTCAAGTATTATACTTAGCAAAATATGTTTGTTTCTCCTCTCTATGCTGTTTTTTGACCTACCTATATTTGAAACAGACACACCCTGACATAATGACATGAATTTAAAAGTGTGTCTACCACTAACTGCAGCAACCTTGCCAAAACGCTTTTCTTGGTATTTTCTTGCCCTTTTGTTTAACTGGTGCACATGTCTCTGTTGATGGAGTTTGGCTGCATACATATACACCTTATATGGTCAAATAACAGAGAATAACTATTTTTCTGCAGCAAGAGGCAGTTGAGAGGCCAAATGACCCTCTGCTGAACAATGCAGTGAAGGCATATGGACCTGCATCTCTGCAGGGATCCATGCTGGCTATGCAAAAATTAACAAAAATGTGCTGACTGAACAAAAATAATAATATAATGACAATTTTCTCAGAAGTATAACAATATATGCTTAAATTCTCTACTGGGCATATTTGTCACCCCATTAAGACAGTTATATAGACAAGACATTAGAAACACTTTTAAATGAAATTTAAAGTACTGTGTTGAGTACTAAAAACTCCGCATATAGTAGAATGATCAACTTTCTGATAATGTCAACAAAAACTAAATGTTTCTTACAGATTAAGCGCATCAATTAGTTGAGTCAGGCCCTGAAATCAGCTCAGTCTCAGCAGACTAGCTGATCTCAGCATCAGGCATCATCTCATCTGAGCTGCTGCACTGTACTGCATTCTACTGGCACACAGATGTTTGTAGAGCACTAATGTAATGATAGCATATTTACAACATAATATGACTATGCAGTTAACCTACTAATAGCTGAGCGTGCTGGCCATGTAAAATCAATCAGCTTGCAAATTTTAAACCAAAAAATAAGTATGTATATAAATTAACTAAATAAAGGTTGTCATTATGCTGTGTATTTCTACTCTGCAATTTCCCTGTTGGTAACATGCTTGGAATGCCACAAACACGACAACCAGCTGATTCACGCAGAGTCAGGCAGAGCATAAACAAGTAAATAAATAACTAAACATATGGAATGATTGGGAAATCGGTTTATCTCATGTGTCTAAAAGAAAAAAAAATTGTCTAAATATTGGAATGTCTGAATTGTAGTTTTAAATCGCCAAATAATGGGATCAGGCATACAACTCCTATGTCAGTTGAGCTCAATTCAATGTCCGGTGCAAAGACAAGGCCTGGATTACTGCATCTGTAGCTCCACTGTTTAGAAAGCTTTACTTTGCTTTAGAGATTACACTGAGAGGGAAAGTAATGACACAGGCTTCATATGTTCCTTAGCAACTACAGATGAGAATAAATCTCTACTTTGGACCTTAATCTCCAAAATGTAGTTTCAGTACTCAGCCTGCAGAAGGAAACAAACACAGATGATGAAATTTTCCAGCTAACTACTGCCTGCAAAAAAGCTTTCTGAAGGACCCTTTTTTTAAACATAATGAAGGTTTGCTACAGAGATAACATGTGTCAGTTCACACATAGAAACTAACAGGATCATTCTCAGTGCTTTCCCTTGCTGTGTATAACATAAACAGCCTCTAACAGAAGATGGAAACATATCTAATAATCCCCTTCGCATACAAAAATAAAGAAAACAGATACCAGCTGTTCTCACTAAAGCACTGCCCTTACAAACATCGGGAAGGTAAACATGCTCAGGTGGGTTTTTAAGCGAGTATCTGCTGACACTAACCGCCTGAGGGTTTCAGTGTTAATGAAGGGGCAAATCTGAAAAGGATGTTTGTTTTCTTCTAGCTACAGTGGCACCTGTTCAGCAACCGACACGCTGCTGCAAATCACCTCTTTACTTCACTGTGCACTCTTGAGAGAATGGTTGCTATGAACTGTATGCGTTTTGTTTTTAATCAACTCACATTGAATAATTTGCCCGATTAATCAAGCAAGTAACGGTACTGCACTATAGTTAGCTGTAGCAGACAGCAGCAAAGACTAGATGCCCCAAATATTCAACCACTGCAACATCCAGAGCCTGTTAAAAACAAAAAAAACAAAAAACTGAAGCATATTAAGCTTTGCAAAGATCACCATAAGCAACACACCGGTTTGTTTATGCTCCTTACCTCACACTTATCTCACACTCATGTACACATTTCCCCTCACTGTCAGCCTTATGCTGTCAACTTATTCCAATACACAACAACTGTTGTTTACTTGCACCTCATCTGTCACGATGAGCTCGTTTGTGAGGTATTTTGGGAGCGATAAGTATCATGCTTAATAAGAACTGATGAAACTTCTTTTAACACACTATTCACGTTTACAGGCTTTACATGCTAAGGTACTGTTTTGTATTTTAATGCCATAGATTACAGTACCTCTAGCTCCCTGTCTTGTCCTGTTCTCACAGTCTCCGTTACGGTCGCAGTGGCCTTGTCTGAGCTGTGGTGGGATGCTGGGACATGTAACTAGGCCTGGGACGGCCGATGTACCCTCCCCCGCTGGTACAGTGGAAGAGAGAGAATGACAGCAAACAGAGAAAAGAACGCTCTCTCCAGAAACCAAGCCGCTCTAAGACGACATCACCCAGTTCTCCTCCTTTTGTCTCTCCTTTCCTGCTCCTGCTGTAACTGCCGCCACCTTCAGTGTGCTGCAGAAGCAGTTCTCTTTTTTCTTTCTTCTCCTCTTTTCCCCGATTTTGTCTCTGCCTCTCTCTCAGCTGCTTCCTGTACTACACCGGTTTACTGTGCATGAACAGCAGAGCCTTCAAGCCCCCGGATTTAAATACTGGGTTGGATCATACCACGTGGCAAAAAAAAGGGGGAAGGACAAGCGTTAACCACTTCATGCTTCATGCATTGTGCTATAAAATGGAGGCGGCCCTGGATATAAAGCCACTCCTACTTTACTTCCCTTCCCACCTCTCATTCATGAACACACAGCTTCAGTCATGTCATGACTGTAAATGATGTTATGAATACCAGTATTAAGAAAATCTAATAAATGGAAATTTATTATTTCTGTACAAACTGCTTTTCTGATGCTCATTCACTGCTTCTTTCTAATTTCTGATTTTATTTTGTCCTTCAGAGCTGGACGACTTTTAAAGAGTGGTTTTGGAAGTTCAGTCTTGTGTTTGTGATTAAAATATTTATTTGACTGCAAGTGTAATTTATCCTTTTGTGTATCCAACTACTTTATAGATGAGAACACACAGTCAGCAGCAGGATAAGGTTAATTTTTATACTGCAGGTTTGTGGTCTCCAGCATGTCCCTGAAAAAACAGCAAGGTGTTTGTTTGTTTTTTGTGGGAGTAAATTTTATGGCTAAGTGAGATGTTCAAAGGGATATGGGGTGGGTGTGGTTCTTGTAAAGACTGATCTATTGTTTGACTGCCAGTCAAAAGACTGAACAAAAAGTACATTACCGGTAACTGGAATTAATGAAAATAATCCTTGGATGAAAGAAATCACTATCTTCTCCTAGGCATGTGGAACAGTCTTGAGGAAACTTAAATAGAAACAAACATTTCCCAGGGTACCGTGAGTGCCAACATCTATATGACATATTTAAAATATTTTATACATATCCCTCATTATATTCATCATCATACATCATTTTGGTGCATTTGACAGTTTCATTGAGCACTGAATAGAATTTCAGATTACAATATACCCATAGCATCATTTTACAATGATCGTAGCATGTGTATATATGTTTATCTCCCACCCACGGGTTTGCTATTAATAACAGCAGTAGTAGTGTTAATGGTATTGTCATGTGACTATGTTAGTCACTGTGGGCTTTGAATGTGAGCAGGACACACAAACAATCAATCACTGTTAGGAATCACTAAGTTCATCTCCCCTATAGTGCTTCTTAAATGTTGTAAAATGAGTGCTAAATACTCCTTTGTGGACCAATGTACAGGAAAAAAAATTTCGTTTAAGTCACTCGGGTCAAACCTCTGTGGCAGCCATCTTGTTTTGCAGGTAAAGAGGAAGCCCGCCTCAAATGCAGCTCTTGTATAGGATGTGGCAAGTGTAGAACATTAATTGAATTTATTCAAATAAATGTAAACAGATGAAATAACAAACAAATGTTTGCTTTATATTTCATTACTGACAAATAATTGATAATGTGATCATTGTGATTCTGTAAAAGTTAATCTTCTTTGTTTTGAGTGATGTTCTGTTTTCCCCACTACACCTTCCTGTGTAACAATCATTTAATATGTTATAAATTGTGATGAAGTATTTTGAAAGACTGATGAGAGATCACATCACTTCTTCACTTCCTGCCACCATCGACTCACTTCAGTTTGCATACCGGACTAATCGTTCCACAGACGATGCCATAGCTCACCTGCTCCAAACATCCCTGAGTCACATGGACACTGGCAGAAGGAATTATGTTAGGATGCTGTTCGTGGACTACAGTTCAGCATTCAACACAATAATTCCCTCTAAATTTTTCACCAAGTTGAACGATTTAGGACTCAGTTCATCACTGTGTCAGTGGATCCTCAACTTCCTCACAGACAGACCCCAATCAGTAGGAAAACAAGTCTCCCCCTCCATGTCACTCAGCATTGGAGCGCCTCAGGGCTGTGTTTTAAGCCCCCTGCTGTAATCACTGTACACTTATGACTGTGTAGCCACATCAGACACCACCTCCATTGTCAAGTTTGCTGACGACACTGTTGTTGTGGGCCTGATCTCCGACAACATCGAGAAGGCCTACCTGGAGGAGATTAGGAACCTGGAGACCTGGTGCCAGGAGAATAACCTCCTCCTAAACGTCACCAAGACTAAGGAGCTGATCGTGGACTTCACTACAAAGCAGGCGAGGAATTATGAGTCCTGATCATCAATGGCATGCCAGTGGAGAGAGTGGACAGTTTCCAATACCTGGGTGTCCACATCACTCAGGACCTGTCATGGTCCTGCTACATTAAAGCCCGCCAGCGTCTCTTATTCTTCAGAAGACTTACAGTAGTGACTTCCATCTGCCACTGAGGGAGCTTAAGAACTTTTACTCCTGCACCATCGAGAGCGTCCTGACGGCAAACATCTGCACCTGGTATGGGAACGGCACCAAGCAGGACAAACAAGATCTGCAAAGAGTGGTGCGCTCAGCTGAACGTATCATTCGATCAGAGCTTCCTGACCTGCTGTCCATCTGCACCAAGTGGTGCAGGACTAAAGCCAGGAAGATTACGATGGACCTCTCCCATCCCAACAATGGACTCTTCTCACTGTTGAGGTCTGGGAAGTGCTTCCGTTTCCTTAAGGCCAAAACAGAGACAATGAAGAGGAGCTTCTTCCCCCAGGCTATTCGGGCTCTGAACCAGGTGTAGGACTGAACTCTCCCACAGACGTTACATTTCCACACGCACTCTGGTTTTTATTTTTGCACACTTCTTATAATTTATAATTTCTTTTTATTAATAATTTCTTATGTAAACTATTTTGAACATTTTTACTGTAAATTTCTAAGTTAAAATCTGCAAATTTTTGGTAGTAATCTGTAAATATTAGTGTCAATTCTTACTGTCATTTAATGGTTGGGCAATTGCACAGCAATAATAATTTCACCTCATGTCATACTGTGCATGGTTGTGTGTGTGTGTGACGAATAAAATTTGAATTTGAAATTTGTGTTTGTTATATAATCCAACCTGAAGCACAGATGAGGAGCCTCTTATAGAAGTCTTCAAAAACTTTTAATTAAATCAAGCTGATTCTCCTTCAGAATTATTCAACTCAACTGCCATTACTACTTGCTTGTATTGTCTTTTGCACATTCTCAGTCTTACTATTTATATTTCTTTATTATTTTATTTTGTCTACCTGTCTATGATAACCTAATAGGACTTAAGCAACACGGTTGATGGAGTTCAATATTGCAAATTTAATACAGCAAAAGTATATGAGATTTATTTAGATGCTTGAATGGAAACACTCCAACTGTTTGGAGACTTGACGGTTAAATTTCTTGTACAAATAGGTGATATCTCATCTTCATGAACCTATCAAGAAGCTGACTGAGGAAGTTATAAATGTTATGAGAGTAAGTTGACCAGTCCTGATTTATTTGACCTTCGGGCCTTTGGCTTGTGGAATATTTCCTTTGACTTTCTGTTCTGAGCTTAAAAACAAGAAGGACATCCATTGTAAACAACAAATGGCAATGTGTTCTGCCACTGATTGTGTTACTACAACAGAATCATTTAAGAGGCTTGCTGGCTGAAACCACCTACAGCCTTGTGTGAATTAAATTCAGACATACTATATGTCCAGTGGTTTTTGTTAAGTCACATTTCTCACAAGCACTGAGGTATGTTTTCTTTTTCAGCCCCAGCTTGAGTTTTTCTGCAGTTACATCATCTGTTGTGTTCTGCAAATCTCTTTCCCTGGAGACTAATTAACAGCACAGGGGAGTCGCTGTGCATTATTTTTCACTCCCTTTCTCCCTGAAGAAAAAGAGAGCTGACACAATTGCACAAGCATTTCCGTGTGAATGAAAGAGGGTGAACATGCAAATAAAACTGCTTCCCAGCATTTGCGCTGCTGTTTTTGTATCCCATCCCCCCGTCCAACGGGAATCTTCTCAAAACAATAAGTTCTCTCTGGAGCCCGAGACACCGAACTGTGCACAAAACATGTTGCATACCCACAGCAGCACATGTAAACACTAATAGTCACACACCAAAAAAGGCACACGTATTCACATCATTCATTTTGACCCTCTGTGATTATCCAGACCACAGTTGTTGTTGTCACCACTGTCAGTGCACTTCTCACCATATCGGAATATCTAAAAGGAACACTGTGTCATTTGATAGTGTCAACATATAACCCTCTGCAGTTAGCGCTGCTCGGACATCAAGAGCTCACAATTCCAACCCTGAGACAAAAACTGTGTGAAGTATCAAAGCCAGAGACAATAAAGGGACTACTGCTTCCCTGCCATGGCTAAGCAAGAAAGCTTTTGATCCGTTTCCATGCACATTTACTACTCTCTTTGCTTTGGTGTAAATGAATTGCGCACTGTTGAAAACTCGCAATTCTAGCTGTGATTTAGTGTCTTGTGTTGCTGGCAGAGCTTCCACAAAAGGATGTTATAAATACAGAAGTTTGATTAAAGATTAAACTCTGGCCAATTGTGCACTGTTTGCTTTAATGACTAATATTTCATTACTGTATCAACTAATGGTTGCAAACTAAAACAACTGCGACTAACCTGACTCAGGCTGTATAGCGGAATCTATTTTTTCAAAGCAAGAACGAGTTGCGGTGTGATAAGAATATAACAACAAAAGGAAAAAGTTCCTATTATATGTTCTGACATCAACTAAAGATGAATAGTTTAACATGAAGATATCAGAAATGTGGAAAACTGGCCAGCTGTCAGACTGAACAAATGACTTTTCTATGTGTGAGATGACCAATGAACTGGAATGTGAGAAACATCAGTGTGGAGTTGCAAGTGTGAGAGTATATTCCTAATTAAAGTTTAGAATATGATCTGGAGAATCATCAAATGAACAGGAGGGGGTGGGTGAGAGATTCAATGAGTCACTGAGGTCAAAACACAATAAGAAGTCAGTGAAGGACTGAAACATCAGCTGATGCTGCTTCATGTGTGATCGAATGAGGTGGATTAAATGAAAATGGATCTTCATTGGGAGCCACGACAAGAGCAGAGACAGACCAAAGTAGCATGCTTAACTGTACTTAAGCACTGAAATACAACCCATCATAACCATCTGTACAGCCTGTCAGCCAGCAGAGCACCCGAGTGAGAAATAGTAGAGTGGAAACAAACCAATCTTCTGTGTGTTTCTATGTGAGTGTGTGTCTGTTTCTGTCTAGCTATCTTTGTGAGGACCGAAATTCGCATTCTACTAT
Source organism: Rhamphochromis longiceps (assembly GCF_057381845.1). NCBI lineage: Eukaryota > Metazoa > Chordata > Actinopteri > Cichliformes > Cichlidae > Rhamphochromis > Rhamphochromis longiceps. The sequence goes on from NC_140561.1 coordinate 21,688,147, forward strand.
ACTTGTGAGAACCAGCAGTCACTTGTGAGGACCAGTGAGTGTGTCCTCACAAGTTTGAAGGCCTTTTTGAGGCTCAAAATGTGGTTTTAGTGTCAGGGTTACAATTAGGTTATGGTGAGGTTTAGGGTAAGGGTTAGGCATTCATTTTTAATGGTTAGGGTTAGGGTAACCATTATGTCAATGAAGGTTCTCACTAAGATAGCTGAACGGGGTTGTGTGTGTCTGTGTGTGTGTCTGTGTGAGTGGAGTGGAGTGGGTTGCCTGGACAGATATTATGATATCAGTCGCTATCTGGTAACAACAGGTGGGCCTGTTGTTACCAGATAGCGACAGGCCCACCTGTTGGTGTGACAGTTTTCAAGGCCTCACTTCCTACCTCTCCAAAATCCCTTTTCCAGGACTGAGACACTTTCCCTTTCTAACATGGGAAGCAGCTGAGCTATTCATAGCAAAAGAAAGACCTGGAATTTTCCACCAAACACAGAGCAAAGTGGTCCTCAGTCATGTCTGAGGGGAGCACAGCCACAGACCGGAGACCCTAACAACCAGCTGCTTGTTTCAAACCGATGGGCTGCCTTGTATTTTCCCAAGCCTCCCTCTAGTGGTTAGAAAGAAAAGCAAAGAAACATTTTTAATATTGAATATTGAAGTGTAGAGCAAAAACGGAATAAAAATAATCTGTTTTTCTCTAAACAAATTCACTTTAAATTGAAGCTATTCAGCGTATTCATTGTAGGAGTGACATTGAAAAACATGTTACACTGACAACTTTTCAATAGGAGATCAAAACACAACTTCTGGTTTTCTCCCAGTATTTGCTTGTCACGTGTTTCTGTCTACTGCAGGGCCAGAGCGTGGGAGTGAGAAGAGGTGAACAGGCACGGTGCTTTTCAGTCAGCTGGGTTAAAGTCCACAGGGAGACGAGTAGATATGATAATGATTCAGTAAGGACTACAGCAAATCCCCTCAGGGGTAACGGCACAGAGCTCACATGACCTGGGGTAAGAATACACATAAATTGAAGACAGATGCACAAGAGACATGCTGTGACACAAGCAGTATATCTGCTTAATAATGAACCAGAACAGGAGACAGCCAGAGTCTTGGAGGAAATACGGTAACCATCCAACTGCAGCATGCAGCAGGATGTGTAGAGAGTATAAAAGATACAGATTAATGTGGTGCCCGCAGACCAGTGGCCACCTATTAATAACCGATACAGTATTTTGGGGGGGGGGGGGGGGGGGGGGTTCGAGGGTACAGTGCATTTTAAAAACAAACAAACATATCTTTTAGAATAATTAAAAGAACTGACATAAATGGGTACTAGAAATACATTATCCAGTATTATATAGATGGCACAAAACTAATGTTAAATCCAGGTAACAAGACAGCAATCCCCACACCTATGAAATGCTGAGCTGACAAACCATCATACATACAAGAGACAAAAATAACTGCCTCGACAAAAGCATCAAGCTAGACAACCAGACAGCCTGCAGGTAAAATGTGCAAAAGCCTGTATGAAGTTAGAGCCAAAAATAAAGATAGAAGGCTGCATACAGGAAGAAGAGCGCTGATCCAAACTGGTGAGAGGAATTCCCTGCACTGCTCTGGCAGACACTTTAATAACCTCCACATATCACGTCATATAACTGGGTATTACATATTCTGCTTTATGCCAGAGTCCAGTGGGAGAGCTGCGGAGCCTACAGGCAGAGGCAGTTTCCTCCAGGAAGCTGGTTGGTTAATCAATGTTTACACCAGCAAATCCACTCAAACCATTGCATAAGAGAACTGTTTCAAGTATGCAGGGGTGCATCAGTGCTGGAGAGATGTGTTTGGTGAGAGGGGAAAATGTGATAAGAGAACTATTTCTGCTGAGGTTACAAGAAGAAACAATGCAAATATTGAGCTTCAGTCCATGACCTGACTTTGAGAACAGTCGTTTAGAGGCAAAAATAAAAATGTAGTCAGATGGACCATAATGGACCATATTATCACACTGGGAGAGCACAAGGCTCAGCCAAGCGGCTAATTGAGAGGACTTGAATGACTGCATGGCTGGAGAGACCTATAAGTTATTTATTACTGCACCAAAGACAGGCGTCCTCAGCAAATACTGTAAGCAGTGTGTCAGCGTGAGTTACTCCTCACGATCTGCTGCTGCATCCCTCCAAATGCTCGACTTTTGTGCTGTGCAGCACCCTGAGGAACCAATTCATTTCACATATAAATTGCAGGTCTAACTTGATTGTTTCTCACTGGAAAGAGCAGTTAACATTAAAATCAAAGATAATCATAAAAGCACAATAATTTTTGTCTATTCCATCACTCACACACACAAAATGTTAAATGTGTTGTTTTCTTTTATCTGGGATGCTGAGAGAACAATCTAACAGAAACTTGTAATGAGAGAGAGAGTTGCAGTTGAAAGATAAACTGATACCACTGCTCTGTGCAAAGCTGATAAACTGTAGCAGAAACTGTGCAAGGTGGTCGGGTAAATAGGCCCACAAACTCCTCACATTCCTTTACAATCTGACAATAATACACAGACAGTCAGAAATGTGTATACAAAAAGCGATATTCACTGTGCAAAAGAGGACAATAAATGCACATTACACTGTTACACTCATCTGCAAAACATTAACTTCACAAGTTAAGCAAAGGCTGTTCATCGGTGCCTCGTTATGACAAATGATACACTTAACCTGAACTTTACCTTCTTATCAAAGTACACACTATTATTTTTTTCTTTTGCACAACCTTGCTGGACTTTACACTGTTATCTGGCTTCGAGAACCATTCATGTGCGCTAGTCAATACTTTCTGATGTTTCATACACTAAGTAATTGTCCGACTGAAAAAACTAGAATAGCAATTGTTAAATAATCACTTTCATCTGAAGTTTTGTGAAAATGTTCTTTGCAGTTAATCGATTCAGCGAGGTGTATTACACACAGAAGAGCACACATGCTGAACGTATCCAACATGGGTGGAAGCTTCAAATCAATTTACAGGCGGAAAAAAACTAGCTAGAGTTGCAGAATTCTCCACTTCCCTCTCATTGCTCTTTGTGAGCAGCATGGATTCTTAAATACCATTGCACAAGCACATGTATAATTTTCTGACCCCACATCCACGTAAGATGTTCCCCCATTTCTTCTTTGGGACCCCCCAAACCCACCCTTTCACCCACACTCACCAGGGCTGGTGGTGCTCTGCAGGCTCCCCCTCTTGTGCATCGGGGATTTAGGCTTAGGCTTCCCTTGTCCATTTGCAGCATTAGAGGAGGTGGAGGAAGAAGATGACATCTTGCCGCCTGTGCTCTTGTTACTAGTCGAGCACAGTGGGTCAGAGCATTGAAGTGGCCAGCAGGGGGAGAAAGGAGCACTAGCTCTGATGCTGGAGCTCTGTCTCACAGTGGGACAGCGGGACGGTAGGACCCATACTGGGCCAGGCGAAGCTCCTCTGCAAAGTTGGCTCCTCCTCCCAGTCAGCGGCGGGTCAGCAGGCACACTGCACAGCGCCGAGTTGAAAGACAGCCCAAGGCTTCCCCAACTCCTGCTGGGGGCCATCGTCCTCGGTTGCCTTAGCAACCAGGGAAGGAGCTTCCTGTAGGCAGCACAGGGAAAAGCGGCCACAGAGGAGGGCATTGGAAATCAAAGAGTGTAGCTAGCATGACAGCTAGCAAGCCAGAAGACCAGCTGCAGCTGAGCCAGCTGAGCGCCTAGGTCAGCGAAGGACAAAAGTTTTTCCACTCTTCTAAAAATAGCAGCTAGATAGATATCATTAAAACATGCAGTGTATCCAAGAGAAGCAAAAACAGAGGATCGCGATGAACAGCAAATAACTAAAAAAATAAATAACAGAGAAGGTACTCTGTGGATAAGCACGATAACCAGCTCACCAATGAGCTCCCAGTCTTCTTTGCTGGAAAATTCTGAGGGGAGACGGACAGCTTACACACACACACACACACACACACACACACACACACACACACACACACACACACACACACACACACACACACACACACACACACACACACACACGGAGGCCCGCCTGACATGGAGTATTATAAATAGTGACAGCTATTGCCCAGCTAGAGGCTGTGGTACAACCTGTGACAAGTACAGTGCATTAATGACTCGTTGTCACTTACTTCCTGTAGCTGAGGAGCAAAATTACAATACATCATAAACTCTTTTAAAAGTTTAGCAAACACACAAGCATCCAAAAGTCAACACAGCAGGTCAATGATTTAAAAAAATCTTAAATTTTACTAGTGTTCATGCTCTCAATACACACATCACTAAATTGCAAACTAAAGTGTTTTCTGTTGAAAGTTTCACAGACTGGAAATTTACACAGTTAATAATCACACTGGTATATTTTATAAGTTCAATACTGCATATTTTATGCTTTAGTAATGTTAACGTCACTGCTAATTTAGCTTTTAAACACAATGCTGAATCAGTGATTGCAATTATTCAACTTGAGAATTAAATTTCAATATTCTGTAAATCCAATTCTCCAAAACTAGGAAGAAACTATATTATGGACCAGAATAGTCATACAAAGAGAGTTGTTAAGAACAAGCAAAGAGCCCCATCTAGTGGCATGAAAACTGTATGCAGCTGGATGAAAATTTCTATTCCTTCTTTTCAAAAGTTTAAAAAACATGTGTGTGAAAGGTTTTTGCTTTTTACATGGTAAAACCTTTATATCTAACAGTTACATCCAAGTAACTCATGTGATAGTAAAATATTCAAGTGTATCTAACCAAAACTCTAAAAGCAAAACGGAAACTGATAAAGCTTTTAAAAAAAGACTAGTACATTGTACAACAAACACTTAAATTTACAATAATATCTTTAAAAGATAATCTTATTTGGGTACTGAAGTGGAAGTGTCTGCAAAGTAAGGAAAAAATAAAAGGTTATATCAGGGTTTCTTTTTCCTGAAAGCTCACCCAGGTTTTAATGACACTGCTTACCATCTGGTGCGGCAGCACCAGCAGAAAAGCCTAAAACACACAGGCCCACTTTTGAAAAGGAAAAAATAAATAACTAACCCGATGAATATCTTAACTACTTCGCAAAATACAAATTAGTCATATTCTTAAAGCCTCAGCAAGAAACAGAAAGCAGTCATAGTACCTGAAAACTCTCCTTTGGTTTTCTCCCTGCTTCTGCTGCTTGGTCAAGCCTTCTGTTTGCACACCCTTTTGTTAAAAATGAGACCAGTGAGCATATATCTGGCTGCTTAGGAGATTTTTCCCCCACTTATTCAGACCAGTGCTTATGAAGTGCAACATTTTGTTTACCAGGGCCATACAGGAAAAACCCCTAGTGTGGTCACATCTATTAAACAGCATCTTGACAGTGTACATTACACAAAATCCTGCTGAACAAAGTAACATATTTTTAAATGAGCTAATATACACTTTGAAATAGTCTATACTGGTATTTTCTATAATAAAATACAACCAGGGCATGTTTTTATTAATAGCACTGCTTCTTCTATTGCCAGGTCCCTGGATTACCTTAGTCTTTTCTCCCAGTTTCCCTTTCTTAACAATGGCTTAGTGACAGCCACCTTTTTGATGAGGCTTCAGCAAACAGTATATGGATCAAATGCAGGGTCAAATGCATCTTTCAAGTCAGGTCTTTGCTGGATTTTTTATTTTTAGCATATCTTAAGAACACTTTCAGATTGTGTCCATCTGCTGTAAATAGCTCTTTAAGTCTCTTTGCTTATCCTCCATTAGTCTAGTTTTTTAAGGATGCACAGCACATCATGCCAACATATGCCAAGTTTTCAGTGAATACAATTTTTAGGGCTGTCAAACTGTGAACTAATTATGTGTTTTCATGCCAGGTTGCCAGGGGGGGAAAAGTACCTTTAAAACTTTAAAAAGTTGTCTGTTATGTGTAGACATCCCCTGAGTTAAGTGTCTCTCAGTTCCCTATCAAATGGCTCAACAAGCAAAAAACATTCCTATGAATATGATCAGATACACAGACTGTATTCAAAATAAGTTAAAAAAGCAGCCAGTGTCCAAAGAAAAAACTTTGGAGAACTATTGCTTAAGAGCACTTTTAACATGTTACAAGAAAGTCTAGCTCGTTGGAAGAAAAGCAGAAACAAATGAGTGGTGGCTTTCACCCACCACTGTAACAAAAATACTGATGGTATACAGGAATGTGAACTGATAACCAGTGTCAGTTGAGAACTAGTTCTATATTGTTCACTCCACCTACAACGTCAAAGCTGATCAAGTTCATCCAATGGCACACACAAATTGACTCCATTACTCATAAATCACATAAAGACAACACAATCAAAAGACGCATCAAGACCAGCTGCAAAGCCACACTGTCAAATGACAGGAAGTGCAACAGGATGACGAAAGCAAAGTCACAGCCACATTTTTGTTTTTGTCCTGTCAGCTGATCAACGCACAGACACAATCAGTTTGTAACAATAGTTTTGTCACAACTTTAAAGGTGAACCAAAGCATAACCGAAAAGACACGATGAATGTGAGCATAATGTTGGCACAAATAGGACCTCACAGCTTCCTCCTTGGCCACGTAAAAGCAAGCAGGGGTACAAGCTTTCAAATATTAGTACTATTAGTACATTTAACGCATAAAAATACCAAACAACTACTGTTTTTCCCTTATTTGAGGCAAGGTTTTGTGATGTATTGCACTGCAATAAGGTTAAATTCGTTTTGTTTTTTGTTTTTTTACCTATGTAATAAGCTTCTGACAGATTTTCTGGTGATAAGACACTTAAAGGGAGAGCTAAACTCCTTTTTCTAGAGCGTGTTTCGTGTATATTTGAGTACAGCTATGTCGGGTGCCGACTTACCAACGGACATTGTTGACGACTCGTTCGCTGGAAGTGGCAGGAAATACCTTGACACAAAGATAAAGCAACAACGACGGCTCGTTACAGTATATACGGGCTCTAAATATGTGTGCGTATACATCCGCAGAGTAGCTAACAAGAGCGCCGACTGTAAACACGTTATCGAGGAGTTTCACATAGCTAACAACGCGACTGCTTCGTACTAGCTTAACTGTCCACTATCAAATGTACAAAGTTAGTTCAAGCACGATAACTGCAGTGTCAATAGCCTACGTTTTAGCTTAAAAATGGCAAACCCATGAGAGAAATAAGTATTAGTTAAATAATTCTAGCTAGGAAATACTTACCAGTGGTGATATTCGGTTTGGGTGGCTTTGTTATTCTGTTACTTCAGTTTCCTCCACAGTAGGATGAAGTGTTGTGTTCAAAGGAGGCGCTGGGAGAGGGTTCAAAGGTCCCGGTGAAAGAAGAACAAATGTGTTTCCACACTGGTTAGATAACGTTTGATAGTAGCTTATCTTCAGCAGCTGTATTTAAAACAAGTTCTGAAATATTTAGCAATTAAATCCTAGAATGACTTTCTTACTGGTAATATCTCAAAGGTCACCATATATTAAACGCTATCGGTGTTAGTTTTATGTGTTACTTTCCTCTTCTTATTTAGATGGAGCACATTTTTTAGCGCCTGGCATGCACTCGCTGGCCATTTTATTAGGTACACCTTGCTAGTAAGTCTCCCAGTCCACCACATCCCAAAGTTGAATTGAACTTTGCGACACGGTGCATTGTACTGGAAGTAGCCGTCTGGAGACGAATCCATGCTTTTCGTGTTCTTTATGCCAAATGCTGATCCTAACATCTGAAAATGGCAGCAGAAATCAAGACCCATCAGACCAGACAGCATTTCTGCTGTCCAGTTTTCGTGAGCCTATGTGAATTTTACCCTAATTGTCTTGTTCTTATCTAAAAGGAATGGCACCCAGTGAGGTCTTCTGCTGCTATAGCACATCTGATTCAAGCTTCAGCATGCTGTGCATAAGGTGCTCATCTGCATACCTTTGTTTTAACAAGTGGCTATTTGATTTAATTTTGCTGTCCTGTCAGCTCAAAGCAGTCTCATCATTCTTTGACCTGTGATATCAACAAAGTACTTTTAGCCAGAGAACTCGAAACTCACTGGATATTTTCCTTTTTATCCGGCGCATTCTCTATAACCCTTACACATGGCTGTGTTTTTGAAAATTCCAGTAGATCAACAGTTTTTGAAATACTCAGATCAGCGCATCTGATACCAGCAACCATGCCAAGTCAGTTAAATCACCTTTCTTCTCCTTTCTGATGCTCAGTTTGAATTTCAGCAGGTCATCTTGGCTATGTCCACAGAGCACTGAGTGGCTGCCATGTGACTGGCTGAGACTGGTTGGGATATTTGCATGAATATGCAGCTGAACAGGTATACTTAACAAAACACATGGTGAGTGTGTGTTGCAAAAAATTTTCTATGTGTAGATCATATTTGTCATACCTGTTACAGAGGTCAAATACTAAAGTCAAGTAAATGTAGTGGAGTAAAAAGTACAGCATTTTTCTCTGAAATGCTGTTGAGTAGAAGTAAAATACTTCTAAAATGACATAAAAGCAGATTTGTATCTACTTATAGCAGAATATAACTTATTCTGCTTACTGTTATTTACCACAGTGAATACCGGTGTTTAAAAAGTAAAGCAGTGGTGAAAATGTAAAATATAGTTTCCTAAACTTTTACTGAAAGTTTGCTTAAGCTTATATGTTAGCTTAGAAAGCAAGGCTGTTTGCAAAAGCAAAGAAAAAGACTCTCTGACACCTCAAATAGCCTTAAAATAGGAACACGTACTGAGCTGGCTGACTCAAGGCATTTAAAACTGAAGTCCAATGTTTCAGTGTCTCAAACCTTTGACCTTTATTACCCACCAGATAAGATTTATAATAATTTAGTAGATCATGTTAAAACATGTGCAAGATTCCGTTTTGAGTGGGTTGATCAAATGACTCGCAGACGATTACCTAGGATGATGATTAATTCCCTTTACTGTGCTGCTTTAGTGTCTGTCCTGGACCACAACACGCCAGATCTTTCTGTTAATGCAAAAGCAAGGGCATAATGTGTATGATTATAACTAATGTTGACAAATATAATGTGAATCTTTAACAGAATATAACATTGTTGTTATGGTACAACTAGATATATTACAAGGCAAAGTAACCCAAGATTTCACATAAATAACAAATAAAGTCTAAGAGGGCCATTCCAGTTTACAGCATGACATATTCACACTAGGAGTGCTATGGTTTGTGATAACATAACAAAACCAAATGTCAGATCTGGTTTAGTGTAGAGAATATATTTTAAGAAGTCACAGATAGGGGCGTCATGTTGGATTCCCAATCGAATAAGCTCCTCCTACCACCCACTACAGCCTAGAAAAATGTCTCTTGGTAATAATTGCCATGGGGATGGCAGAGCCTGCCGAAGCTGGGGGCGGTTTGACTGAGGTCCATCATAGAAGTGTGAGGCGTGTTGAGCAATCACATCTTCCAAATGAAACAAAGCAAAAAAATTAAATAGAAACAGGATATATATATATATATATATATATATATATATATATATATATATATATATAAGCACATTATTATTGTTATTATTATTACCTTTTTTTTTTTTTTTAATTTTCATGAACAGAAAAAATTGTTTTAGTGGTTGATTGACACATTTTTCATGTATCTCTAAAATATTTCAATTTTTTCATTTTTGAAGATTTTTACCTTCAGATTACTGTGAACTATATTCCCCCACCATCTCTCTTTGCATTTCAATGCAAAGGATTAAGGCACACACATGTACAGTAATATAAAACACTAAAATGTTAATGTTATTATTAAAAAAAACTATGCCACAAATATTGATTTACTATTTTAGTGATCAAGAGTAAAATGTACCCTCAATTTCTTAGGAGACAGGAGTGAAAACTGATACAGTCTTCTGCTTCACGGTTCAATGATGCTCTTCTGCATACCTTGGTTGTAACATGTGGTTCTTTGAGTTACAGCGGCCTTCCTATCAGCTTCAAACAGTCAGACCATTGTCCTCCGACATCAATGAAACATTTTCACCCAGAGAGCTGAAGCTCACTGAATATTTGATCGTTTTTGGACTCTCTGTAAACCCTACAAATGGGTGTGTTTCTGAAATTCGGTTTGAACTTCAGCTGGTCATCTTAATCATGTCTACACACCTAAATGCACTGAGTTGCTGCCCTGTGATTGATTGATTAGATATTTGAGTTAACATGTAATTGAACAACCGTACTCAATTAAGTGGCCAGCAAGAGTATATTGCACTTATACCAATATTTTGGCAGAAACCCCACATTGTAGGTTAAATTATGCGAATGCATCCAAAATATTTTACAAACATAGAAACTCTTTATTACAACAGTATCTCTCGCTTTAGCTTCAGCTGTGTTTTTTTTAACACATTCATATCATTGTACAGTGGAAGTCATTCTTTATCTTCACCACAGCTTAAAAAACAATCTCCGAACAAGTCAAAACAGAACCTAACACAAACATTCAACATCATTCACAGTTTGAGATATTTAGACGTGATAAAAAGAAGGTGTCAAGTTGGCCTTGTCACTAAAACACCCTCTGAAAAAATATCTTAAAAACCCTGTTTCCACAATACATAAGAAAGCCTCTTTATTTTAATCAGTCATTTTCACACGTCTCCCTCTAACAGTTCGCTATAAAATACAATTTCAGCTCATAGTTAAGCTGCAAAACCAAGTCTTTTAAAAACCTCAAGCAAATTCTGTCTGCTCTGTTCTTCCCACAACATTAAAGTAGTGTGCAGGGGTCGTATTAGACAGTGAAATATTGTTTCCTGCACTGAGGTACTTAAAAACAAAACCCTGAAGAGAATCAGGGTAGTAAAAAGAAAACAATCCACATGTATTCTCCTTAAAATCTCACAGCGGAAAAACACAAAGAAGGCAGTTACTGCACTTGTCAAAATACATTGGCCTCCTTGTCATCACTTCTTTTACAAATACCTAAACTCATCATTTAAAAAATGCTTGTGTTGACTGACATACACAACCAAACCTTACACAATTTTACTGAACATAACTTAGAGTTTAGTACATTAAACAATGTAGAGAACAGAATCATCATTCAATTTTTAGCAGTGCATCAAGCGAATGCTGATTTATTAATTTTTTTAAGATCTAAATTTATATCCAAAGACATTGATAGATACATCACATGGCAGGAAGCGGGGGTAACCCTAAACATCGTAGTTACATCGTAAAGCACCAAGGAAAGTTTGTCTGTAAACAGCTTGTACCAAATCCATGAGCAGTCAGGCCACAATATGTACACATCTAATGTAATCGAATTGGCTTAAAGCTGCCATTGTCACTGACAAAACTCCAAACTATTGTTCAATATGATGTTTTTATTGCTGTGTTTTTTAACATTACTTTTCTTGCAGTAATGTTTAAAATGACTTGCTGAAGTCTTGTAAAAAAAACCAACAAAACTTTTTAATCTTCGTATTCGTATACTAGGGTAATTTTTCTGGTAGCAAGATGTAACTGCATAATATTAAAGTAATGATTTCAGAGGGAGCCAGTGTATTTAAGCAAGTGTTTCTTAATTTGAGATGAAAAGAAATTCCTCAAAAATATTTTACTGCCAAAACGTCAGAGACTCAAACACCAAATTAATGTTTATTTTCATCTATTAAAAAAGCTTAAACAACATAAATAGCAATTCAGTGAGTCATTTACTGTACAGGGCTGAGCTGAAGGCCAAAATACAGCCTTTTATTTTCTTTTTTTTAAATAAAGCAGTAACTTCCCTGTTCGCAAGCAAAAGTTTGTACATCTGCATTTAACTGTTCAACCATGATTGTTTTCAAAAACAAGGATGAAAACTGATGAGGCAAAGTGCAGTGATCCAAAGATACAATTATTAGTCTTTAAAATGAATTTAGCTACCTGGTGGACAGCTTTCAAGAAAAAAATAGAGACACGTGTTTTCCTGAAAGACTGTGTTTCTTTGAACGTATTTTTCAAAATATAGAGACATTGAAAAGTCAGCTGTCTGTATATATATGGTTGTTTTTCGCCTGTTCAATCTCAATAAACTCTGAAGTCTCCTCTGCAATTTGTCCTGGGATACGGAAATCAATGGGTATGGCATGTGCCGGCTCGGCTGGCTGTGACTGAGCCACAGGGCAGCAGGCCTCACCCTTAGGACTGGAAGTGCTGTGAGAGTTTTGAGGATCCAAGTTGCAGCCGGTGCCCTGAAGAAACTGAAGGAAATTTTCCTCTATGGATCCTTCACGGCTGGGCAGTCTGTCCTCCACCTCGATCCCCGCTCGACGAAACAGGCAAGGCAGATGCTTGCCCAGCTCCTCTCGGATCTGTCTGTTCAGACAGCCGTAGAAGAAGGGATTGGAGGTGAAGCAGAAGTAGCCAATCCAGGTGACCACTTCCTCCAGAGAGGCCAGTGTGGCTGGAGGGCTGGCAGCCAGTGCTGAATACAGGTGGAAAGTAAAGTAGGGCAGCCAGCAACAAAGGAATTGCCCACCCACTGCTGCCAACACTGCTGCAGCCTTCCCTCCTCCAAAAGGGCGTTGTGGAGTTCCTCTGCCAGTTCCAGTACCTGTCCCGGAGCTCGTAACCATTGTAGAACGGCTGCTGAGTGACTCTGACCGCTGGCGGCGAGGTGTGTCCATCCACGTGGGCAGTGGGCCGTGGTGCATGGCAGCCACCCGGGCCACTTTAAACATGTTGCAGTAGACAACGAGAATCACCAGCAGTGGGCACAGAAAATACACCAGAGTGAAGAGGACCATGAAGGCCAAACGGTTTGACCCTCCCCCTGTCCAGTGCAGTGAGCAGCGCCTGTGACCCTGAGCCGGGGGAGGTGGCACGGCACCGCCACCCCCTCCCTCAACCCCGCTACTCTCCAAAAGAGGAGTTTTTCCACCCTGCAGGAACCAAGCGAGCAGTGGCAGAGCAGACATGGCCAGAGCTTTTACCCATATCCCTACAAGCACCGAAGCTACCAGGCCAATGGTCATCTTCACTTCATAACGCATCGGATGTATGATGTAGTAATAACGCTCCACATTGATGACAGAGATAGAGAGGATGGCAGCACTGACTAGGCACACACTGAGAAAGAGGTAGCTCCTGCACAGGGCCTCCCCGAAGAAGGCGCGGCTCGAGAGCATGCCAAGGGGCATCAGCACCAGGGCTGCCAGAAGGTCCACCACGCACAGGTGGAAGACAAAGGCAAACTTGTGGAGCTGCGGGGCCTTGGCAATGACCGCCATGACAGCGACATTACCCACCACAGCCAACAGATCCATGAGCAGCATCGCCAGTAGGGCTAGCGACTGGGACAGAGCCCAGCCTTCAGGCAGAGAGGAGGCAGACATGTTGGATGTGGGCTGTGGAGGTGTGTGGGAGGAGTTCCACATTGGCTCCATTGAAGGGTGGGACGAGGCAGGCGGGCAGAGTCAGTCACAGGCCCATCACCCATCCTTCAAAGAAAGGGAAATGTGGCCAGAAAACAGTGACTTGAAAATGAGGTAAAAAGCTGCCCCGTAGTCCAGAAGATGTTGCTGTGATGTCAGGAAGTTTAGATGTTTTGAATCCTTTCCATTAAAAAGCCTTCTTGTCTTTCATCAGTCACAGACCCACCCTACAATAAGAAGAAGAAGAAGAAGAGAGGGTAAATATCTGTGAGTGGATGTTTGCCTGTGTGTGTACTGTGTCATGAGAGACCTCTAATTTGCAAATATCAGTTATATGAACTCATCCTTCCATGGTGAGTTTCCCTTTTTGCCCCAGCTACCATCAAAATTAATTCACTTAGATGAAGTTTTATAAAAATCCTCCTTAGCTTCTGAAATCTCCGTTAAAGCGATCTTGCTGATAAGGTAATTCAAAGCCACCCCTCAAACCAATTAACTCTATTAGATATTCATTATTCAAGGCATGGACATTTGACACCTTTTTTAGCAACATGCTGCAGGAACTGAGTAAGTAAAAAGAATGAAAAATGAGAAGTCATCATGCAGTAGAGTTAGGCCACGTCTAAAACCAAATAATAATACTGAAAAAAATGCGTATTTATTATCAGAATAACTCTAAGGGAAAAAATTGGAGAGCAGTTTAATTTTTAAGAATATATTACAGCAAAGAAGGTCAACGATAAATCCAGACTTATTCTTCCCGGGCAGCAACAGCAGGAAGGTATAAATACTTTTCAAGCACACATCCTGTCTGTACATGAGCTAATTCACCAAAACCAGTACTATCACTGACTAGTTAATAGGCCTTTTCCATCACATCTACAACTGCCATGAGAGCACTCGCTTGCCTCAAAGATATATGCATATTTTGTGGTTAACCTGCATATTTATGACTACCTTTTCTAGCCCAAAAAAACCAAAACCTAGCCACAGACTCTGAGAGGCCTGTATGTAGGTCTGTGATTGTACAGAGGGTGATGTCTTCCACTGAGGAAGCCCTGATCATTTAGAATGAGTTAATTTAATGTTCCAAATAGAAATTCTAAGGATGTTCACAGGTTGAGCAGGCTGTTAGCATGTTACCTGTGCACAGAGACAGAGAGCTATGGTTGGCTGTTGCCATATAAAGGAAACCATGCTGCCTGCTGATATGAATTCTGTCTGCCACAGATGTGACGTTTACAATCACAGTAATCCACGTTCAAGTAAATACTGAGCTCTAACCTCTCTCATCGCCTATGAATGACTGCCCACACTGAGCAACGTCTGTATACCACACATAAGGGTACAGTCAATTCACTTTAACCCTCCTGCCTGGTTTGGCCATTCCTTTCCCTTCCACCTGCTCGTTTATGTTTTAATTATTAATGCATTACACCCATTTTAATAATAAGCAAGGCTCTTATTCTGTATATCAGAATGTAGCTTAAATGAATTTGTTGCAGTCAGCGCTACACAACGAGCAGATTACAGGAGGCGTGAGAGAACAAGCGAGGAGAATGTGGTGAGGATCGGGGAGTGTGATGGGAAGACACAGAAAGAAAAAGGCAGAGAGCATAATATACCTGAATCAGAGTATTTCCTGATGCAGCTGTCTGCTGCTTTGGGGTTTGAGGATGGAATCCTGGTTTAGCTCCTACTGCTGAGGTACACAGTGGAAATCAATCACTGTACCTTAAAAAATGCTGCTGAGGTACTTCCCACTGTAACAGCCTGTTTCTTTCTCCATCCCTTGATCTGCCTAGTGCATCCTTCTCCCTAGCTGACAACAGCTGTGGCAGCAGAGATTTCTCTGAAACGATGCTGATGTAAATGCTTGCAAAGACACCAGCTCACTCTCTGCCTTCCCCCTCCACTCACACACATTGCAGAGATGGAGCAGGAGGCAGTGAGAAACAGGACCAGAGCTGCTGTCTCCACAGGGTCCTAATGTCCTTACCGTCATCTCAATCTGAGTCTTCAAAAATGAAGGAATGCCACTGCAGCAGCGTTATAAATTTCTTTTAAATAACGAGTGCTTTAGTGTGTCTCAGCCGGGTTGTCACAAAGTTGGTAAAGATGGTCTTCAAAGGATAACAGCAGTCACTTTGGCAGTCCTCTGACTTCACATTCAACCACACAGGGAGCTTAAATATTAGCTTTATTTAAAGGGTAGCTCAACTTCCTATGTTAAATTTACTGCAGCAACAGTCAGAAAGCCGCTTTGCTAACTGTACATGTTCCCTAAATAATGTACAGAGCAAAATCCATTCACTGCTGATGTGCAATTTTTGCTTGCTGTGTGACATGATGGTTACTTTGCTACACCCTGACTGCTCCAGATGAAGCACAGCTGAGCTTCACATTTTTAAAAGTTGCCCTCTGCTGGGGATTTAGAAGGGGGAAAACATGTCACCTTTCCTGACAGGAAACCTACTGTCACCTACCACTAGCATACCAAAAATATTGTTTGTGTGTTTCCAAACTCCTACCTTGGAAAATACGATTCTCAAATAACCTGTTAAGGTTCATAAATCTTTGCTCATGCTCCTCCCTCTCATATCCCGCCCCCTATTTCTCCTTCCTCTTCCAGTTGATTTACTGTTGTCAGCCTGTAGTGTTTCAGTTTGTTATTCTACAGATTAAAGCGCCTTCCAGTCTAAGATTTGCTGAGACATTGAAGGATTGATTAGGCCAGGCCTCAGCCTCCATCCATCCCAGCTTCTCAAACTGGGACTCCTGTTGCCACGGTGATCTTTTTCACATGGAGTCCATCCTCACTGCTCTGTCTGCTGAGGACAATGAAATCTGGGCTATTATGGATAAGGCTACTCTACTGAAGGAGTGGGCATAAAGCTGCTGAGTTCTGGGGTGTTTTTCATTTGCATTTGTAAGGTTTCCCATAATTACACACATAACATTTGCATTTCATGGAAATTATGTCTTCTTTGACCATTAAAAAGCATGTTTTAATTTGCAGCACCTCTCATGCATTTTTAGATTAAACTAGTTGTTCACTAATAGCTCTATTATGATAACGCCACTGCTTTAGTTGCTGTGAGAATTGAGGTTTTCTAGTTTATTGCTCCCATCCTCCATATCAGTGTATTTATTGCACTATGGCAAGTAGAAGATGCTGAGAGTGGAGTGGTGTCACCCACTTAAAAAAGAGCAAATAGTATTTATTGCTACACCATCTGTCACTGCAGTTGTTTGATTCATTTCTAACCAAAGCACCTTTTTTTTTTTTTTGAAGATTTGTGAATTGAGTTATTGTGTTTTTACAGCATTACAAATTTGCAGATTTTAAATATGTTGGACCTGTGGCCTGAGGAATTCTCCATTTCACCAAGAAACTGCTGCTGACAGATTCCCATACAGGTGGCTACAGTAAGAAGTTTGGCATCATTTACAGCTCCGTGCTCATCACTGTGCCAGGATGTGTAAAAAAAAAAATTAAAAAAGCTATTTTTTGTCCTTTGGCCTCACAACTCAAATGCAAACATGATAAATCACAGTAGCATCATTTTCTGTATGTTACATAACTGAGTGATTATACGTTAATCGCCACCATCATCATCAGCTTCTTTCAGCCAATGCTTGAAAAACAAGAACAAGCAGAACATACAGAACATAAGGAAACATGACCAGTTTTTGGTGGAGGGATTTAATAGACAGCATTTACTACTGTTGTCATGGCGAAGATGTATCAAGATGCCTGGTAGCGCTGAGGAAGGATGCGAAATGTACACATGCTTGTGTAACGCACAGCACTTCTCAAACACTACACATGAGTGAATCCACATTGCAGGTATGCGGTGTGGATGTGTGCACTGTGCGAGTGAAACTGTCTGCTTGAATCTGTATTCAGGCATGTTCACCTGAGTGTGTGTGTCTGTGTGTGTGTGTGAGAGAGAGAGAGAGAGAGAGAGAGAGAGAGAGCGTGCATATCATGTGTTGACTCACGACAAAAATAGCAGAGTCTTGCTTGGCCGGCAGCACCAATCACTGCCACCACAAATACAATGGTTTCCATGGCAACCTTGAAAAATAGACTCCACATTCGCACTCAGAAATAGCAAAGGACGCTTGCAATGACCCCAGAGAGCCCCTACTGCCAATAATAACCACTGATAGATATGAATGCGCAAATAACAGCAGCACTCAGAAATTGAAAAAAAAAAATCCTTCCATTACATTTACCAAAGCATAATTACCGCTGCCTACACAAACAATCAGCTCAAATCCAAACGCACTTTTTGTAGGGGTGCACCAAGGCACGGGCAAACATTAACCTGCACCGTGTTGATAACATCAAAGCAAGAGAACAAAACGACTGTTGAGGCGAGCTGCACAATACCTGAGCGAAGGATACAGAGTCTTTACAAATGTCTAACAAGCGTCTGTCATGTCACATTTTCAGATGGCTTGTAGAAGTCAAAATGTGTTGGAGTGTTGCAGAAAAAGACTTAAGTGCTGACTGAATGTTGCCTTGGAGACTCTTGGGGAGGAAGGTTTATATCAGAGCAGACAGTCAAACATATTAGGATGCAGGGATTTTTTTTCTACACCCCCTGGGAGCTAAACAGCAAACATTTCCACTAAATTTAGTAAATATTGAATTACTACCAGGCAGGTTCTGGAGCTGCTATAATGCAGAGATACAGATTGACTTATTTTGCCATGTGCAGTATGTTTTTTTTTTTTGTTTTTTTGTTAATATGTTGAAGATGTAGCTCTCTCTTTTATTACTATACTGTAATCAGAAAGTTTAGCATAAACACCTACATGACGCCAGACCACCAACCTATGACTCTCTCCCCCACCGATGTAGGAGCGGTGCTGAGCAGGATCAATGTCCACAAGGCTGCAGGCCCTGATGGCATCCCCGGGCGTGTTCTCAGAGCGTGTTCTGGGGAGCTTGCAGGAGTGCTCACAGACATATTCAATCTGTCCTTGGCCCACGCTGTGGTACCGGCCTGCTTCAAATCCACCTCCATCGTCCCGATACCCAAAAACTCCAACCCATCTTGCCTCAATGATTACCGCCCAGTAGCACTCACCCCCATCATCACTAAGTGCTTAGAGCGACTGGTCCTAGCACACTTCAAATCCTGTCTCCCCCCCACCCTGGACCCCCACCAATTCGCATACCGCCGGAACAGGAGCACAGAGGATGCAGTCTCCATCGCAATGCACTCTGTCCTCTCACACCTGGACAACAACAAAACCTACGCCAGAATGCTGTTTATAGACTTCAGTTCAGCATTCAATACAATCCACCCCTCACAACTCATCAGGAAACTGACAGACCTGGGCATCAGCTCCCTCATCTGCAAATGGTTACTGGACTTCCTGACCAACCGCCCCCAACATGTCCGGCTGGATAACCGCTGCTCATCTACCATCACAATGAACACCGGTGTACCACAAGGCTGTGTGATGAGCCCTTTCCTCTACTCCCTCTTCACCCACGACTGCAGACCTGCTGATGGTTCCAACACCATCATTAAGTTTGCAGATGACACCACGGTGATTGGCCTCATCAGTGACAACGATGAGGCCGCCTACAGGGAGGAGGTGGATCGTCTGGCTGAGTGGTGCGACAGAAACAACCTGCTGCTTAACACCGAGAAGACCAAGGAGCTCATCGTGGACTACAGGAGGAATGCTGACCCACATCCACCCATCCACATTAAGGGGACGGCTGTGGAGCGTGTGAGCAGCTTCAAGTTCCTGGGAGTCCACATCTCCGAGGATCTCACCTGGACGACCAACTGCTCCAAGCTGGTCAAGAAGGCTCACCAGCGCCTCTTCTTCTTGAGGACTCTGAGGAAGAACCACCTGTCCTCAGACATCCTGGTGAACTTCTATCGCTGCACCATCGAGAGCATCCTGACCAACTGTATAACAGTCTGGTACGGGAACTGCTCTGCCTCGGACCGGAAGGCGTTGCAGAGGGTCGTGAAAACTGCCCAGCGCATCGCCGGAGCACCACTTCCTGCCATAAAAGACATCTACAGGAAGCGGTGTCTGAAAAGGGCTGGGAAAATCATCAAAGACCCCAGTCACCCATCACATGGACTCTTCACCCTCCTGCCCTCTGGGAGGCGCCACAGGAGCCTCCGGACTAAGACCACCAGGTACCGGAACAGCTTCTTCCCCACAGCTGTCAGACTCCTGAACTCTGCCTCCTGACATCTGACCCACGTTAAACTCATGGACTGAACATACACACACCCACAATGGACAACTGTACCCTCAAACACAATAATAACATGGACTGAACCACCACTCACAACCACTAGCACTTTATATAGCCTCTGTAGAAACTATCTACACCCTCACTTATCTTAACTGCACTACTGTATAGCTCTGTGTAAATAATCATTCTGTACATTCGATAATTTTTAATCCTACAACTGTTTACAACTTGCATAGTTCCCATTTCTGTATAGCTGTATATCCCAGATTCTGTAAAGTTATTTATTTCATATTCTGTATAGTTTTTCATATTTATATCCTGTTCATATCCTGTACATAGCTTGTACTCACTACAGCCTGTACATACTTATAGTTATAGAATATTCACAACATACTTCATACCGTGTACATTATAACATACCATAATAGACCCATTTCTGTAATATACTCACATATCTATATTATTGCTAATATATATTGTAATATATCTATATCACTAAAGCACTTCTGGATGGATGCAAACTGCATTTCGTTGCCCTGTACCTGTGCATGTGCAATGACAATAAAGTTGAATTCTATTCTATTCTATTCTATTCTACATGTGCCTCTGGTGGTGTCAAATTTAGTAGCTACATTTATTTATTTATTTTCTGTGCGCTGTAAACGGCCTCTGAACACTATGCATGTTTGTATACATGAACACTTGTAGCCAGTGCATTTACCAGTTGTGCATATTTCCTACTTTACAGGTAAAACAGATCAATGATAATTTTCTTTATTGATAGGTTGATCTGTTACACAATCAGTACTTACATATGTGTGTGTGGGTGTGTTTGCTCAATGTAAGACGTAAGAGCGTCAGCGCTTCGCCCTGCATAGAGGAAAGCAAGGTCACAATCAGTTTTACTGATGGGGTATTGTCAACACCCTGCCGGGCAGGCAGGCAGGCAAGCGACGTGAGCACCTAAGTTTTTATAAATGTGATAAGTGGAGAATGAGGCGAAGTAGGAGCTTCAAATTGCTACCATAGGTGAGTCTACTAAAATTACTGGATGACTTCAAATCTCAGTGCCCTTGGCCTCGGGGTCAGAGTAGGTTTTCTAAAAATCTTCTAAATGCAATAACTTGAGAACAAAGCAACATAGGATTTTGAAATTGATGCCTTGTTGTGTATACTAGGGGGCTGAGGGGGAGCACAGGTGGTCAGCAGTATTTTTCATATATACTATAAGCCATACGTTGTTGGGCTTACTTTTTTACTTTATACTTCCAGGCCACTACTTTCAGGTAGAAATATTGTGTGTTTTTAAATGTGCAAGACTTTTTCAAAGCTACTTTTACACACAAGCATATAGTTTCTAAAATATATTTTTTCCAGGTTAAATTTGACAGTATACACTGGCTGGCCGCTTCATTAGTTTTGCTGGTATTCGGTCGGACTCCCCTCTCACTTTCAGAAGTGCCTTTATTCTTAATGGCACAGATTCAACAAGGTGCTGGAAACACTCAGAGATTTTGGTCCATGTTGACTTGATAGCATCACAGAGTAGCTGCCGATTTGTCAGCTGCACATCCACGATGCAAATCTCGTGTTTTTAACCACAGCCCAACATGTCTATATTGGATTAAGATTTAATGACTGTGGAAGCTGTTAGAGGACAGTGAACTCATTGTCATCATTGAGAAACCAGTTTGAGATGATCTGAGCTTTGAGACATGGTGCATGAACCTGCTGGAAGCAATCGTCAGAAAATGGGTACACTGTGGTCATGAAGAGGTGGACACAGTCAACAACAATACTCAAGTAGACTGAGTATTATTGAGTATTACTGAGGGGTGGATATTTAAGTTACTGTTCAGTTCATGTCAGCTCAAAGTAGTGGCTATTCTCCTCTAACCTCATGCAGTAGTAGAGCATTTTTACCCAGAGAACTGCTGCTCACTGGATATTTTCACTTTTCTGTAAACCCAAAAGAGCAGTTGAACAGGTGTGCCTAATGAAGTGGCCACAGAGAGTGTCCTAAGTAGTCAAAATGAGCCATTTAGTTACAAAATGCATTTGTTTGTCTGTTCACACAGATCTTCATGAGCTTTCTGGAAGAGGCAGAGCAGCTGAGTTATTTGTGTAACGGGTGAGCAGAGCTGAAAAGTTATACAAGAAAGCACATGTGCTTCTTCGAGCAGGGCCTGAACATGCTGCTTGCACCAGATGGTGGCAGTATGTCCACTGTATTGTGCATTGTATTATCAGTGGTTGCCGGCTGCATACATTTTGAACAGTGAGCAGTAATATCTCAAATAATGATAGAAAGAAACCATATTAACAGTAACCATCAAGTAAAACCGCAAAAGCTTTTATGCATCTTTGCATCCACCGGAAGGCTATTCGTCATTCTTCCAAAGAAATTCAATCATTTGGTGGTTTGATGATGGAGATGGAGAGATGATGGAGGGCTGTCTAACACAATGGGACAAAATCTTAAACAGATTAACATGATATCCATGCTCATCAAACCTTTCAGTGATCCCTGATGCTCAGGACTACTTACAGTGAATTTATGTGCAGTGATCCCTCTTTTTAAAGGGGCAAGCAAACTCAAACAACCTCAGCATAACGTCCCCCATCGCATAACAGAGCCACAGAGTTAATTCACTGAAGGGTTCAAGATTTTTTCTTTAATTTGCCTCTGCTTCTTCTTACTAACCTGTACTTGACACAGGTTACTCTGGTTTAATTTTATTCTTTCTCAGGCTGTGAACGACTTCAAATGTTTAGTAAATCAGCCAAATCTGTCACCATGGATTCCTTAATAAGGAAAATAGTCATCGGTGACTCATGTGATCCTACAAAGAACACCACAAGCACAAATCTGTCCTAAAATATATCCCAGCTAAGACTGTGGAAGTGGCAGGACACACCCTGGACACAACAGGGCAAACAGAGAGGCAGAAGTCAATGCAATGTGTGCATTCAATCCAATGGACAGTTTACCTAACAGTGAAGCATGAGAAGGCAACCAGAAGTCAGAGCAACCACAGGAGAGAAACATAGGTACAAGGAAAACATGAAGACCTTGTCTAACAAGCAAGAGCTGAGCAACAGGTTCAAACCCAGAGCCTTTCTTTCTTTTTTTTTTTTTACTTGAAAACACACATTTCAGAAATATTTACACACCAGAGCAAAAGACAAGAGTGTCTAAGGTTGTAGGACATATCCTTTGGGCATCAGGATACAAAATGTTAGTGTCAATTCATCAGGCAAGCTTTTGAAAAACATGTCTCGTGTCTTGCAAGGACATACATTCCCTTTATTTTCCACACCGTGGGCTGGTTTAGATACTCCCTGCGACCACTGCCCTGAAGCTGCACTTTAGTTATAATTTACAGGAGAACTTAAACCTCATGACCCTCCACCAGGCTGTGGCCTGAATCACCCTTGCCGTCTGATACTTCCTTATAGAATTCACATGAGGCTGAAGAGCTTGAAGAGTTTGGTGGGATGAGGAGAAGTGAGTTTACATGACTCGCTAGGGCACAATAAACAGCGGGCTCATTCACTGGAAAGAATGAGTATCTATAGTATAGTGAGGTATTTGTGTTTATTCTGAAGACTAGCTTTGTGGATGGATAAGGATGTCAGTTTGCAACATTTTTATTGCATTTAAATCTAGTGCCGGTCTCTTAATATTTGCGACAAAAAGAACAGACCACCTCCAAACCCAGTTTTTTTACCGGAGGTGTCAAACTTTAACTCTTTGTTCAATAAAGATGATATTTGTGACCCTCACATACCCTTTGTGACAAGTTTTAACATGTCAGCATATATCAATAAAGATGTGGTTTGATGACCATTAGAGTAGGTTCTGGGTTTTTCCCAGGGTAGTCTAAGTAAGCTGTGTGGGCAGCAGTGTTGGGTAAGTTACTTTAAATTAGTAACTTAGTTACATTAATAGTTACTTCTATCAAAAGTAACTCAGTTACTTCAAGTTACTCGTTACTTTCAAAGTAACTAGTTACTAGGGAAAGTAACTTTGGTTTTACTCAGAATTCTCTTGTTAATGTGTTTCTTCCATAACTTTGCAGTCTTCTAGCTTGCTTACTTGCCACAGTGCACTGTGCCACCTACCAATAGAAAGGAAAAAATAATGTGCATATTTCCACGAGAGAAATCCCACGCCTGGACCGTTGTTGACCGCCGCCATGATTCTAGCCTACGTCACAACGTCATGTGCGCTTTTTACATCCAACACAAAAACTGCAGTCGTGGTGCTTTCGATTGTACTCAGAACTCGGAAATTCTGCTTCTGAATAGGAAGATGTAGGCAACACCAGACTGCAGATGAGCTGCATACAGAGCTGGACTGGGACAAAAAAATCGGCCTGGGCGTTTTGACTAGAGACCGGCCCACCATTATAGCAAAAATCATAAAGACTTTGAATGATAATAAACACTGTTGTGACAGTGATGTACACAGTTTTGATGGTATATATGCATCAATCTATCAATTGTTTGTTGTAAGATTCAGATAATTATTTTTTAAAAGCTAGACATTTTAAATGAGAATAAGAAAGTATTTCTTTGTGCCCCCCTCTCCCTGTTAATGCCCTACCTGGCCCCCTGGCAACACTTTGCTAGACCCGCCCCTGCACAGTTACCAGCTGTCAGCTACCTAAAAAAGGATCCTGGTGTTATTTGTCTCTCAGAAACGGTTCATAACTTCCCTTCAACTCATTCATGTCACCTAAAAGGTAAACCTGTTTCTCCATCACAGCTCTGATGATTCAGTAAGGACATCTCCTGGTTTCATCTTCATGTTTCCCTCTCACCAGATAACCAAACCGACATCATGACCAGCAGCTTTACAGCTGTGGCTCCAGCAAACATCAGCTGATACTAGAAATTAATATTAAATAAATTCTAACAACAGCTGATCAAGCTTAAACGTGCTGCTGTTGTTTAGCGCGACAACCGCTGTTTTTTCTTTCTGG
The DNA here is from genome assembly GCF_057381845.1 of Rhamphochromis longiceps. Taxonomy (NCBI): domain Eukaryota; kingdom Metazoa; phylum Chordata; class Actinopteri; order Cichliformes; family Cichlidae; genus Rhamphochromis; species Rhamphochromis longiceps. The sequence continues at coordinate 21,712,798 of NC_140561.1, forward strand.
CGCCAAGTGGGCGATAAACAAGCAAGAGAGAAAAGCCAATCAGCTGATCATTGATCAGTTTCATGATTAAAGTAGCAACAGGAGAGGGAGGAAGAGAGAATGAGAGGAGAAGAGGCAGCTGTGCAGCAAAGACACAGAATACCTCCAGCTTTGTGTCTTTTCCATTGTAGCTGAAGTCCGGGACAAACTGTTCCTTTTCAGCTCAACACGAAACGCACAATATTTTCTCTGAATACGAGACGATTCTGTTTTTTACAGGATGGTTGGCAATTAGAAACTCAGTCATGCTAGCGAGTACCCAGTACGAAAAAGTCAGCAAAACGAAAATAAACTCCACCTAAACTTGGTTTAGATCTGACCCAGATAGACTGCAGGTCATAACTTCTTACCTGAAGTTCAGTCCACCTGACACTCGGACCGGCGGCCGCTTCGGGTCTCTGCTCCTGCCTCCCCTTTCCCTCATCCACCTCCTGGCCTCCACCACTTGCTAATGTTACTGAATCTGTGGATTCACCACACGAAGTAACGAATAACGACCCTATCTAAATCCCAGTAACGATTAACGCGTTCCTAATTTTGGCATAATACCTAGTTACCGTGCTCGTTACCACAATAATAACGTAGTTACTGTAACGCGTTATTAAGTAACGTTACTTAATAACGCGTTAGTCCCAACACTGGTGGGCAGTGAGAGTTTATACCCTCACTAACTTCTGATGCACACTCACACTCAGTTAAGGTTACGCCACCACTTAAAACCAGGCACAGTGGTTTATTCTTCAAATAACAGTACTTGCTGGAGATCATTTACATATAAACACATATCTGGCGCTGCAGTCAGTATTTACAGCATCAGGACTGTGTATGAAATACACCATAGAGCCCATTTCCCCTGCAGAGAAAAGCACCACATCACTCACTGTGGCTCACAGAGGTCTGCTGAACAGTGAAATAAACTTTGTTGGGCACTAGATACACAGGCGATGTTATACACTCTCCTAGTGATGAGTATTTACACACTACTATAAAGTGGCATGCAGACCTTTTCCACAACAGACATATTGACCTGTCATGAGGTGGAAACCACAAGTTTAGTTAATAGCATCACTGATGGCACAGTCCCCTTTAAGCTATCCCAGTCAGCTGGCACAAGTAATACAAAAACCACAGAGATAAATATTGTCTTTGTTTTGAGTTACACCTGAGGTCTACCTGTGAGATCACAGCCTTGAAAATGACTGTAAATGAGGTGTGACCTCATCAAATAAGAGACCAGTTTTCAGGACTGGTTTGTCCTTTGCATGGATGTTGCAGTACAATAAAACTTCTTCAAGCAATCCATCTTAAGAAACTTTATGTGCCTCTTAATTTTCCTGCTTTATTTGACTGATTGTGCTTAATGTGTCTGTGCCTGCCTGGTGTTTACTGTAAGTCCATATGTTGTGCTGTACTCTGAACTTCCCGTATTGATTCCTATGTTACTGTACGCACATCATGTCCAGAGCTGCAGCAGTTCATCCACACAGGTACCTCGTCCTTCACCAGGATGTTAGGACAACTTTGGGGAAAGAGATTCATTATTAAAGGCATGGTAGCACTGAATGAGCCATCAAGTCAGGTTAGGTAAAAGTGAAGGAAAAAACGTACCTATTTATGTTTTTTGCCTGTTAACAAACAAACTAAAACATTCCACTAAAAATGTGTCCAAAGACAAACTTTGGAAGACCTCCAGATAACCTGGAGAACCACTGTTTTAATATCAGAAATGTTGGCTCATTGGAAGCAGAATAAAAATCAGCTTCGATAAAGATGATGAAATGTTGAAGCTTGTGTAGCCGAGCTGTCATCTCACTGCTTTCATGTTGGGTGCTTGTTTTTTGTCTTTTGAATCAGAGACTGGCCATAAGAGACAGAGAGACAGAGAGCAGGAGAGGAAATGTGGCACACACCCACCTCTGCTGTTTGCACCCCTCACATCAGATCAGCTCTCGGATATAGTTGCATTTCCTTTCCTCACCAGCGAGGCTTGCACACAGCCTCTTCCGGTCATTTGGAGCCGGACAGCAGAGTGCGTTCGCCCGTAGCTCAGCGTGTTAAGGTGGATGTCTGTGAGCTCGCGGGTCGCCGACGATAAAGATGATGAAGATGAAGAAGATGCATCTGTCCTAATCATCTCCGCGACTGGACTGCTAAGGACTTCTTTCTCTTTAAAAAACGGGAGAAAAAAAGGTAACGCAGAATCGCGTCCGCCCGCTGGGACAAATGTAAATGCTTTGATAACTGATATCAGGGAAACGACTAACACACACACTTAACTTTTAGACTATTCTGTTTATTTTGAATAATTTGACACATTGATTAATCGCCATAGTTTGTTATTTATTCTATGCTACGACACGATATGACACTGATAACATTTTTGCCGACATTCAACTTTTTAATGATCCAGCTGCGCAAATGCACCACGCCTCTCTGCATTAGAGCGCGGGTTTGCTTTAATGGCATGAGACTCTGCATCATTATCATGTCATATTATGTCCTGACAGCTGATTTATTGATCACGTGGCCCAATGTGTGATTACAGATCCATGATTTTCCACTGTGAAAACTAAGAGAACATCCAGAGTCCCTGCAGTGCGTAGTGCTGGCGCCATGGTGGGCTCCATCGGCTTTTTTTGGCCTGCTGCTGTTGCAGTGTTAAAACGAAGGAGCTGCTTTATTCTGCACTTGACTTTGCTGTTACCAGCAGTGAGAGCCAGTGGGCAGCTAACTGGAAGCCCCCTGGTTTGTCAGAAGACTTGTTTGTGTGCCAGCACCATCATCAGCTGCTCCAAGCAGAATCTAACAAATGTTCCCAACGCTCTTCCATCGTATGCAGCTGTGCTGGACCTCAGCTTCAACTTTATCACCAAGCTCCAAGCTGATTGGACCGGCATCAGACTCGACCAGCTGCAAAGCCTGCTGCTCAGTAATAACAACCTCACCTTTCTCTCCACTGAGGCATTTGTGAATGTGAGAAAGCTTCGCTACCTGGACCTTTCCTTTAACAGCCTCCGCCTGCTGGACGAATACATTTTTGAGCCGCTGGAGAATCTGGAGGTCCTGCTGCTTTATAAAAACCACATCTCTCAGATAGATCGCTCTGCCTTCTCTGGCCTCATCGAGTTGCAGAGGCTCTATCTGAGCCACAACCAGATCACACGCATCCTCGTAGAGCTGTTAAAGGGCCGAGGCAGGCTGAAAAGCCTTAGACTGCTGGATGTTTCCTCCAACCGAATTAAAGCTCTGCCCCTGGATGAGCTTCAGGCTCTGCCTGCCTGGATTAAAAACGGTCTGTACTTCCACAACAACCCTCTAACCTGCAGCTGTGAGCTGTATGAACTGATGGCACACTGGGAACTCAGGGAGCTCAGCCCTTCCACTGACTTCAGGAGCAACCACACATGTGTGACATCAGGCCAGCCGAAGGAAAAAATGGCCATACTAGATCTGACCAGACAGTATCTGAACTGCAGTGAGGTCAAAGGTTTTAAAAAAGAAGGCTATCTGGAGCAATCTTTGGTGTTAGACTGTGACACCAGACAGAAGAACATGGTGAAGAGATGGGTGCTGCCAGGAAACCTGACAGTGTCTCAAAACGAAACCACTTTCATCCGTAACGAAAGCAGCCTTAGGATTGGGCCCCTAAAGGTAGAAGACTCAGGGGTCTACACCTGCTATGCCACAAGTGATTCATTCAATGAGACGCTGTATGTAACTGTAGTGGTGTTTAATACCACCATGAGCAAAGGACTGGAGAATCTAAAAACAGCCTACACCACCCTTGTAGCGTGTCTGATCAGTCTCGTCATGATTCTCATCTACCTCTTTTTCACACCGTGTCGCTGCGCTTGTTGTCCAGGTCAGAACATGGAGAAAAATGACGGCAAAGACAGCCTCCACTCTTCAACTGTCAGTCTCTCCCAGGCACACGAGGAGAGATGGCAAGAGAGGGTGGGAGGTGGAGGTTTCCTCTACAGACACACGGCCTTCCTGGAACCTAAAGAACAGCTGGAGCAGAATGGGAGGCTGAATCCAATAAGTGAGGAAGATGAGGAGTGGCAGGGGGCCAACAGGGGCAGAACAAGGTCTGATGTCAGCTCGGTGTGCTCCAATTCTCCTATGGTCATATGAAATAAGGGCGATGCCGCTGCTTCTTTGTATTCTAAGAATGTGAGCAAAATATCAAAAGTGAGCATCTTCCAAACAAAGCTTTAGTTGACTCGAGACGGTGGTGCCGATCCAGTAACATAAGATTCAAATTGATTTTAATCTTTTGATTAAATCACTTTTAGGCCTTTCCATTTGTGATGCGTCTTAACAATTCAAATGACTCCTCTGTGAAGGCACAGAGCGCTATATTTCTGGTAGAGAACTGGGTTTTTTTTCATAAATGCAACACGTGTTCCCTAAAAATGAGAATATATGAACTTTAAATATTGTTTGCGTTCTTAAAAATGCTTACCATGTAGACATTAACCACCAAGCAGCGCTTAGTAGACTACTTAAAGGCATTACTGAGAGAAGGTCACCTCAGAGTAGCCAGTAGCCTGCATGTTAAAGATATGGCCTTTCTTGCAATTGGGATGAAGGTGCTGCAAAGGTGAGAAGTTCTGAATTTGTTGAATAACGTAGAAAGGGAGGCTAATTTTTATGCAAAGCTTGCAGAACTCACTCTGTTACTATTATTATGCAATATTTCTGCTATATGTAACATTCCTAAACTTCACAGAAAACAGTGCTGTTAATAATTACACTTATGCAACTTTTTCAGTTAAATTTCTTTTTAGATGCAAGTGCGATTTAATGTTTAAACAGCAATATGTGTTTTTTGCAGTGATTTTGGCCTTAAGATGAAGTGCTTTTAAAAGCAGCTCTGATTAAATATCATATGCAGGTATACTTTTATTATCATTTAAAATGAATTCTAATTTCTGACAAATTTAGTTGACTTTTTGTCTCATAAAATATTATTTATATTGCTCCAGTTCACAACAGCTGCTGTCTGAAGGCACTACTTAAAAAGAAATCTTTAAAATGAACCAGACTAGCTCTTCATATCCTCCTGAGAACCGGGGAAAAATGAATCTTCCCACTGAACTTTTTTTGTAATTTCCACCCTCTTTGGGGCTAAAAGAGGCCACCCAAACACATAAGATATAGATGGATAGACCAGGATGTCCTCTATTTAGTACACCAGGGCTTATTAGCATAGCTCAAATAAGTCAAACGATATCAACCAAAAACAAACGTCCATTAGAGAAGACATAAATGAATAGGCTGGTTCTCAGGATATAAACACTCAGCAGCTATTTTATCAGTATAAACACAATTATTGACTGTTATTTGGCAAATTTATTCTCATCCAGTATGCATACATTTCCAGTAAACAGTGCTGTTGTTGAGCGTCAGTAATCTGCAGTAAATATTGATGAACTCTTGATGTCATTGTCTGATTGATTAGCAAATAGCATGCCAATAGCATGAATACAGTCTCATTTAAAAAGAAACTATTCCACCGACTAAGCTTCAGGTATAGTTACTGTTATCTGTGGATTATGCAGAAAAAACAAATCCTGGTTCCTGGTTCATAAAGAATTCATTGCAATAAGCTAAAGTTAAACACATATTCCAGACGACAAAAACAAAATCAGCCAGCTGAATTTAGCTACAAATAAATGCCACCATTTTATTATGTTCTATATGAGCGAGTTATTAGATGTAAACATTACAGTCAAACTGCTCGATTTTAGAGGTTGGGTTCAAATTAAATTACCAAAGATTACAGAATAATTCGAGTAAAAGAAAATAGTATAAATAGTATTGTTTTGTGAGTTTGGATGGATGAATCTTAGAAACGTATGGAAGCTGCTCTAGATGGAAAACCTGAAACTGATTGATAATGCTAACAAACATAACAATAAGTTTCCAGTTGAGCAAGTTTATTTGCATATTTTGTTATCACACTGCGACAAAATATCGTGTTCAGTGTCAGGTTTCAGAATGGCAACATGAACACACATACTTCCATACTGAAGAGTAAATAGCAGCCTGGAAGAGCCTGAGAGCGAGTACCATCCACTGAATGCTTCTGGGCATTAGTGCCCAACCCTAAGCAAATCAGCCGATGCCAGCCACAAGCCAGAATTCTCATAAACACTGTCAGAAATAGCAGCTGCAGCCAACACTCGGGCCCCTGTGGCTGGCTGACAGCTGAAATATAAATGTAGATGTAGCAGTTTTTCAAACAGATGTCCAACAGAATCCTCTTAAAAGGACTAGAAGCTCATATTTTACCCTGGCTGGTGCAACCACAAAAGCTGTGTTACACTGTGCAGAAAGGGGTGTGGATGAAAATCAATGAAGACCAAAAGATGACTCAAATAAATGCAACTTATAATAATAAAAAAACAATAATAATACATTCAGGCTGTTCATTTCAGGTCACAATGTTAGCAGTAGAGCATCGTAATTGCTACACAATCTCTGGATAGTCAAAGTTGTGTTATAAAGGGTATGTATGTTAATGTTGAAGGTACAGTGATGTTTATGCACTTCTCATGGTGCTTTTTCAATATAACCTCGGTGTAATCACGATAAATGTGTCTGTGGGAGTTTAAGCTCATGACATCGTCAGAATCTAGCATGTCTGTTAAATATTATAATGTAGCAACACAACCGGAGGAACTTTTCAGTCTGTCAGAGGATGCACATATGTACTATGTCATCATGTTGGACATTATAATAGCCAAAGACGGAGCTACGTGTGACAAATCATTACCTACATGTTCAGTGTTTACAGTCAGTATATTGTCAGTGTGCTGAGTTCACCTGCTGTATTTTAATATATGCAATCCTGAATAACGACTTATTGCATTTCATTGTTTGCTCTGTGTATCTTGTTTATTGCTGTACTCCTCATGTAGTTCACAAACAACAAAAATAAACATGATGTAAAAAGAGACGTGTGCAGTATGTCCTGTGACATATGTGCAACTGCAGAACTTTCACTGTCATGTGCAGCCAACAGCTTGTTAGCTCAGCTTCACACAAACAGTGGAAATACAGAAACAAGGTAAAATCACTGGCGTGGCTCTGTCCCAGGCTTAGAGAATCCGGCTAACTTATTAATTGTGACTTTGCAACTTCTTTAACATGCATAAAAAATAAAGACTTGAAATGTTGTAATGTCCTAGTGCAAAGGCACCTTTCATTTTTGCTCTGCAGTTTTTGTTTGTGTTAAAGATGCTTTAAAGGCAGATTTTAACATGTTTGGACACAATCCGACCAGTTGTGCTGTTCTGCAAAGCTAAGTAGCAGGTAACTGAATCCTTAAAGGTATGCACACTAGAATAAGGGGCAACACAGCAACAAAATTATTACTTATTAATAATTTAAAATATTAAACTCAGAGGGAAATTCCTTCTCCAAGTCCACAAAACACATGTAGACTGGTTGAGCAATGCACTCTCAATTATCCTAGAGAGGGTAAAGAGCTGGTCCAGTCTTCCGCGACCGGGACAAAAGCCGCATTGTTCCTCCTGTAGCTGAGTTTCGACTAACTGTCAGACTCTCCTTTCCAGCACCCTCGCATAGACTTTCCTGGGGAGGCTGAGGAGTGTGATCCCCCATAGTTGGAACACACCCTCCGGTCCTCCTCCTTAAAGATGGGAACCACATCCCAAGTCTGCCAACATAAAAGTGCTGCCCATGATCTCCATGCAACATCGTAGAGGCAAGACAGTCCTACAACATCCAGAGCCTTTAGGAACTCAGTGTGAACCTCATCCACTCCAGGGGCTCTGCCACCAAGGAGCTGTTTAACTGACTCAGTGATCTCACGCCCAGTGATGGACAAGTCATCCCCCTCGTCTCCAGACTCTGCTTCCTCTAGGGAAGATGTATCAGTAGGATTAAGGAGATCCCTTCCACTGCCTGACAAAATCCTCAGTTGAAGTCAGCACTGCATACAGTGCAGGTAGAGGACCACTTTCCCCTCCTGAGTTGCCTGGCGGTTTGCCAGAATCTCTACGAGGCAGTCCAAAAGTCTTTTTCTGTGGCCTCTCTGAACTCCTCCCACGCCCGAGCTTTTGCTTCAGCCACTGCCCGAGCCGTGTTTCATTTGGCCTGTCTGTACCTATCAGCTGCCTCTGAAGCCCAGTAGGACTCCTTTCACCACCGGTGTCCACCATCTCAATCGAGGGTTCCCGCCATGACAGGCACCAACCAGCTCAGTGCAGCATGTCTGTCCAGCATCCTACCCGGCCACCTGATCCAACTCACCGCCAGGTGAGGCGGTGGTCAGTTGACAGCTCAGCCCCTCTCTTCACCCAAGTGTCCAGAATATACAGCTGTAGATTCAGAAGGCCAGATACGCTAAACTATTGTTCGGCTTATAAGCGCAGAGAACAGTCAAGACCCATTCCCTGAACTGCAGGATCAGGGAACAAACCCTCTCATCCACCGGGAAAAATCCAACATACAGGCAGCAGGGAAGGCAGGGATACTAAGATACCCACCCCAACCCGCCGCCTCTCACCACAGGCAACACCAGACTGAGACAGACTCCAACTCCTCTCCAGGAGACTGGTTTCAGAGGCCAAGTCGTGTGTTGAGGAGAGCCCGACTATATCTAGCTGGTACCTCTCATCCTCACGATTGGCTCATGCTCCTTCTCCACCAGAGAGGTGGTGTTCCATGTCTCAGTCAATAGCCAAGAAATTATGCTTTACTTAAATTTATTTACAGTCTAATTATTTATTTGTTTGCTGTAAAAACCTGACTTGTTACATCCTTATTCTAGTGTCCCTACCTTTAGGAATTTGAAGATAAATATATTTAGATTGTCGTTTCGAATAAAATATATTAAAATCGATTTAATTGTTGGGAAATGATGCCCTTAGTTGTGGGCCATATTATAAAGTGTTGCTATCTTTACTACTCAGGGCCACTGACTCTCTTATCAAGAAAGAGAGTCTTAATTAGAGAGTATTCCAATTCAAAATGTAAAACTGTTCCTTTAACTTTGGCTCTGACTGATCAGACTTGGCCTGACTGTTGTGTCCTTCTAGGCAAAGATTAATTTTCACTTGCTGTCTTAGTTAGTCTGCAGGAAATCCTCTGGCTTCAGTTTCTAAATTACGTTATTGACCCAACCTTGTTCACTTGAGTGAAATAGGAGACCACATGGACTGCTGGGGTGGAAGCTGGGAGTCGTATTTGTTGCATCTGTGCCTGAAACATGCCGGCTTCTGGCCACATTTGAAGTTGCTGGATTTTCAACCTTATTTGGATTGTTGACCACAGTATGTCCCAGAGGAGAGTGAACTCGCTGTGCTGTATTCAGTTTCCTCTGCCAATCACAGTCCAAGACAGAGCTGCATTATATCAGCTTCTGACAACCTAGTGTTTCCATCTTATTACTGTAAACTTGCAATTTACACACATAAAACACATCTAATTTTATGTGGAACATAATATATGACACTTGTTCATGTGACCGTCTGGCATGTGTGTGAAGAGGGTGCACTGTGACACCTCACTGGCTGCCCTGCAACTCATCTCCTGGATAAATGATTGAAGAGGTCTGCGGGGATGTTCATGCTCCCTGTCTCAGCAGGCGCTTTCTCATATTACCACGCTTACTCACAATACACCCAACACTACCCAGGTGTGTGTGAGACTAGGCTTAAAGATCTGAAAAACGCTGGACAAAAACACAACACTGAATCAGGATCTGCAAAGTATTTAATTCATAAAAAGCCCAAAGGAGACAGAAAGGGGCTGACAGTGGCTGATCTGTGTGATGATGCAAGCGTTTAAATGGGAAAGAGCTACATGATATGCCAGATTATTATTAGAACAAACGCAGCTGTCTGAAGAAAATATCAGATCGCTGAACATCACACACACACACACAGATGGCAGTAACTGTGGGCCTGCTGACAATGAATGAATGGCGTCTTTGCTCGGTGGCTTAAAGGCTGAATTCTAAGTGAGATGACTCATCCTCTCCTCAGGCCCCTCCCAGGAGAATCACATGAATGGGGAAGCGACTGAAGCAGCAGTTGAGCGAGTCTACTGCCATCTAGCGGCCACCAATTCCCTGACATGGAAGGATTCATTCTTCCCTCTGCAAAAATATTCTTGGACACTTCTCAGATCATTTTTTCATGCTTGCATGGAGTATGTAGGATTTGCCCTGATGTTGTATAAGATGAAATGTTTTTTTGGTGGTCTCAAAAGCAGAGGATGGAGGCTGGTGAAAGAACAGATCAGTCACTTTGATACTGTTGTCGTTCATTATTTGTTAATCTTATATTGGTGTTCCCAATGTTTCAGTTTTTCACTCCATCGGGACAGAGCGGAGCCCGTCGTGCTCAACAATCATGGCCGATGCACTCTAAAGACGACTACACGGCAGGAGAAATGTTTTCCTCTTGCAGCAGCTGCCAGATCGAAGCAACTGGAACAACTTTTCACTTCAGTTGCACAAACATCTGGGAGCACACTCATAAACATTTTCTCCAGAATATCTCCGGCCTCATAGCTTAACCTAAAAAGGAATAACACGCTGGGAGTGATTTATAAAAGTGCAGGAGAAATATAAACTGAGCTCGATGAGATGAAGAACACAACGCAGCCCCGGTGGTGAAACTGCACAGTTAGGTTCAATAAGTATTTGATGATGACACACTTTGCCTCTGTGCACCAACACAAAGGACACTAAACACATTTTTAAGAAAAGCATTGACATAACTGTTCATTTTACAACCATTTACCCCATTTTTAGAGGCTCCTGTCAACATGTTTAATCTTCCAAAAGCTTATAGATCCAACTGTGAGCCACACCTGTTCTCAGGTGTCCTCACTTTCACTACATCCTGATTTAGTTTCTCTTATCTACTCTCTGTAAAAGTCCCTCTGAAGTGAAGAATACTGTTGCTGCCTTTATCTGGCAAACGCAACGTTAGTTGTGCAATCATAAAGATGAAAGTGACCGTCTCCTATTTGTGTCAGAATGAACGTGTTCATCCTGCACACGGGAGACTGGATGTTACTTATGAGAAAATAGCTGAACTTTCCCCCCATATAAGCTACAAAGCCTCTGTTTAATATCGCTCCGCTCAATGCTGCCCTCCGGAGGACTGACGGTGTAAAAGGTTCATCATTCAAACAAATACAAAATAAATACAGACAATCAGAAACGTTTAAAGAACAGCTGCCTTTATTCAAGCACAAAATCAGCTGATGTTCACATTATTATGAGAAACAATAAAAAACTTTAATTAAGATTTGAATTTAATTAAGTTGTACTCACAGAGCCAGCGTCCCACAGTGTGAAGCGGGCTTTTTTTTTGCGTTCAGAGGGCAAACCACTGAGGATATTTTCATTCTTCTTTGCTTCTGTGTCGAGGGAATGACCTGAAACACTCAACATTTTGATTAGAAGCATCTTTAAAACATGTTCAAAACAAAAAGAACTGGATTTTCACAAAACAGGCCTAAAACTCAGTGAAACAGCAGAAACGTTTCCAGGTGTGCAGGTTTAGATTCAGAGCTGGAGGCGATGTAATAATACTCACACCAGTTGATATTTCTAATGATCACAAATGATGGCAAATTCCTTTGAAGTTAAAAGGCATGGTCCTGGGATACACTCACTCATTTGTTTTTCCACTTGATTTCAAACTGTTTCACTGAGTTTGCTCATTTTAATTTTATTTTGAAATGCTTACTTTTTTATTATTAATATGTGGAGGGTGTTTATAAGACGGAAAAAACCCCAAATATTTTATCAACAGCTGACTCACAGTCACTCATGTGAACATCCTAAGCTTATTAAACATGCATAAACTGTCTCCTCGGCCATTTCCCCCTTTGTTTTCATTTATATGTGACTTTTTAAATGGTTCAGTTGATTCTTGTTGTGGTTTCCACACCTAATTTTAGTTCACTGTAACAACATCAAGCTTCAGTCACCTTTATCCCTGCAGAAATCCAAGCGCCTGCACCTCCTCTGATTTAGCAAGCAATCCCGTTGGCATGAACCTTTGCACCGACTAAACCTGAAGCTGTAAAACAAAATTTGCACGCCTCATGTACCGCGGCGAGCAGCGCAGAATACAGTAAACTAAACAGACTGCCATCATAACGAGTAAGAACTGAGGCTGTTGTGACTGACAGCACCTGCAGATGGCTGATCGTACTGCACGGCATCTATTCAGCACTATTTTCACTGGGCAATACTGCAAGTTTAGTACAAGCACAGCATTGTTAATACCAATACGTTTAACTTATAAAGGCAGCTTATGTAGAGAAGAGCAATGTGCAATGATTTATGAGATGAATCATCATCAATTTGCAAAATCTGGATAAATTTTACTGACCAAGAAATCACTGTGATTTTTACTTTCCACAATAATTAGTTAATAATACAAATTTAAGACACATTTCAGCTTTTCATGTATTTTAAAACTGGAAAATGTTTAAGAAATTTTTCTAGTGTATGTCTGAGTTATAGTTTTTCATTTTCAGAACAAATATTTAGTAAAAGCTCAGAGGGTTCATTCTGAACTTGGATGATGGAAAAAGTACTGATCCTAGTATTCCAGTATCCATCTGATACCATCACTGGTATCAATACTATCATTATCTGGATCAGCCGCAGGCCTCTAACATTGACATCTTTCTCTCAGAGCAGGTAAGAGCACTTACAAATTATAATGGTCTTGAGATCTACTTTTCCCCATTTTTGTAATGTTTAGTTTACCGTGTATTTGTATTATATATACACACATATATTCAGTTATTACAGTTTTGGATTTTCTTTACCTTCTATTTTTATTTTACTTTAACTTTACTTTCCAGAGTACGTTTGTTCATTTTAGAGCATTCACCAGAGACAAGATTTCAGATTATCAGTGTCGATGCTACAATATAAACACCGAACTTTTGAAAGCAGTCGACTCACAGTCCTGTAGGCTTCCAAAGCCTCGTCAGGCAGGTTGTGCTAACAATTTTTACCAAATTCTAAAACTTTTTTTTAAATTTTAGTTTTCAAAGTTCACAAAATTGTTTCTTTTTCAAAAGTCAATTTTTTTTTATACCTATTTTAGTTTTTAGTGAACTATAATAATCTTGCCTGCATTACATTGTCCTTCTGTGTCACTCAGAGACTCTCAGGCCTGCTGAAGCATTGTTCTTTAGTGCACCTGGACCATTTCCATTTTCTTGGCTGTTCCCATTTACTCTGTTATTTTATTTATTTATTTATTTTACATCTATGAGTTTCACTCCTGCACATATATTTGACTTACTTTGAAAAATCAAGGTTTCAATTAAAGGCAACTACAGCACCGTCTCACTGAGATTAAACTTTACTCACATGTTAATGCACGCAAAGGGGCAGAGCTTAATTTTAAGTACCTTTTGAAATGAAATTAAATCTTTTGCTAGGTTACAGCAGTTTATGGGATGTAAAACCACAATTTGGTGAGACAACAGGAAAGAAACGCTCACCGACTGTCACTGACAGAAACTGTGACAATGTTAGCTCAACACTAATCTCTGGCTTTTATGCTTTTAACAAAATCAGAATTATTGTAATTTTACTGCATGTTAACTGATTTTTTTTGCTATTTTTTTCTCACCCCTGCACTTACCAGCTTTTACTTAAGCAACAGTGTGCCTGTGGTGCTCTTTGACATTACAATACGTACCCGCTCGTGTCGTTGTGGCCATCAGTATACGTTACCTGAGGGGTGGGAGCAGCCAGGAGGCGTAAAGCTGTTACGCTTCACGCCTCCCCCTCCAGGGGACACCTTGAGCTGGAGCACCGTGCAGATACTTGGAGCTGAAGGGTAGCCGTCCCTTTTGTTTGAAGAACAACCAGGAAACTACGATGGGAGTCATCCTCTCGTCTCTGTGCTTTCATATGCAGTTTGCCACACAATCTTTTTAAAAGTGCATAAATCATCAGATCAACAAACCAACTAAAAGATTAGGATTCCCTGCTCAGGCCTCAACCGGGGCGATCTCTCGTCTCCACTGCGCTTCCTTTCCGATATTTGGCAGACGCCGTCTCACCGCCTCGACCTCCTCTCCGACAGGCTGAGGCAGCAGGTCTGGCCCTAGCACGGAGATCTTCTTCTTTAAAACTCCGATGCAAGAACAATAAGCAACTACACAAACACTGCTCCTGCTGCAGACGCTGAACAAACACACTGTGCACCAGTGCGCTGCTGGAACCAGATGAGGGGAGGAAGAAAAAGCTCCCGCTGAGACGAGCCCTGTTGAGAAACAGCTCTCAGATGAGCAGGTTCTGTGTCACACCTCCGCACGCACAAAGGCGACCGAGGAATAAGCCACAGGTCTGAGGAGGCACAGGGACTCTACATTTTCCTTTCCCAAACAGGCTGCACAAAGTATTCTAGCACCGCCAAATTTCAATCTCAATGAAGGTCATATGGAAAAGCTCTTCACAAGAGAGGTCACCGAACACATGTCGAGCATCACGAAAACACAGAACTGAGAGGCTTTCCCTCGATTCTCACACTTCCTCTCACGTCTGCCGGGAAGCCTCCTGCTGTCAAAGTGAAAGCCTTTTTTTCCCCTTTTCTCTCTCTCTCTTTTTTTTTTTTTAAAGACTTTCACAGAAAATTCCAAGAACAGAAAAAGGTCACAAAAGTTGTCTTCCGAGGCACTCGTGTTTCCCACGAAAGAGTAAATTTATTAAGACAAGATGTATGAAGTGCACGTTGCACTTTGCGTGTTTTTGCTGACAGGTATACTTCTTAGGCCCATGAGCATTGATGATCTCCATTTCTCTCTCTCTTCAGATATCCTGAGTATACAGCACAAATCACTCTTTATCCATTTGAAACACAGTACTCAAATCAAAGCATGAAAAACAATCATTATGAGTCCCTTTTTGAAGGCGGCAAGTATGGCCAGTTGAACATGGCCTCCGTTCCTCGTGTGTGTGGAAACGTACGCCAAAGTCCTCTGATCGAACTGCAACATTTTCTTTTTTGGAAACTCACAATCAGGCAAAGAAGAAAAAAAAAAAAAGACCTGTGCATGGTATACAGCTCTTCAGTTGGAGGTTACATCATTCTTTTTTTTAAAAAAAACAAAACAAAAACAATATGCTTTCTTAGGGTAGTAATTGTAATCAGTGAGTTAAAACATGACAAACTGAGTGAGGCATCTGATCAAACAATAAATGCTCAACCAAACTGTGGATAATTAAAAAAGAACAAAAAAAACCAAACAAACCACACAACGGAGAAGGGAAGGACACAAAAAGCAACCCCATACTTCAAAATAAGAGCCCGACAACACAGACTAGCCTTGTAAAATTTGCATTGAGACTGCGGGGGAGTTGATTTAGCTCGTTACTAAAATATTAAAAGATAACGATAAGCAAAAAATTTCAAACACACACACGAAAAAAATCTAGTCCTCGGGTTTTGGACTTTTGGTCAATCAGGGAGCATTTTTCACAATTTCAGATGGATAATAATAATAATTTAAAGATCAATCAGTAGTTGGATCCTGATACGCCTTTGAGAAATGAAAGCTCGCAGAGCTTGCTGCTTGTGTCCATCCCCTCACAAACGGCTGCTGCTGGTACAAGTGCTTGGTGAAAATTGTGAAAGCACCGATGACAAACCTCCACTTAGTCATAAAGTAACATGACTCATGAAACATGGCACACACACACACACACACACACACACACGCGCAACTACACATACACACACAAAAGCACTGGTAATGTAAATTATACTTGAAACTCCTGATGCTCTCGTGTACCTTAACTTTACACATGAATATCCAGAAGGAGTGATGGAGTGATTTGGTCTGTTTAACTGCTCTTTCTGCTATAATTTGACATCTTAAAGATCATTTACTGAAAGTTGGAATTTGGAAGTCTTCAAAATTTTTTTTACTTGGTCACAAAAAAAAGAAAACCAAATACATACGAACATCTGGTGTAGGTCAATTACTGGCCAACGGATACTGCTTTAAAGCAAATGGACTTCCTTAATCAGGAGAAGAAAAAAAAAAAGAAAACAGTGTACATGAGTTTGATTTCAAATACCAAAAATGAGGCTAAATGCTCTCTTCTAGATCTTCAGCTCATTGTTGTAGGCAGGAGTTGTGTGAAAAGCACATAAAGGACCTGTTCTTTTTAAACGATAAGGCAACACACACAGTACTGATTCACAGACCTGTAGTTCACTCTGGACTCACCTTAGGATAGTACCCTTCAGGTAATGTGCATTTAATCTAAATATCTAAATAGTAAAGGCAAACTTTCACCTGATTTAACAATCAAATTCATCAACTTATAAAAATGTACTTAATTCAGTTTGACTTTAATTTTATAAACTTTCACCAGGATGAAATAGAAGCAGGTTAGAGAGCTTAAAATCTGCATCCTGCTGTTTGTCTCCTGCACTGCTTTAATACCACTTCTTCTCCCTGTGTTTACATCTCACAGTTTAACAGTTTTGAGTGTGACATGAAACATGTTGTTGTTGTTGGTTTTTTTTCTTTCTTTTTTTTTTCATGATGCTCCTCTGATAATAACCATTACCAAGTAGTCATCCTCTGATTTGGCAAAGGCTTTGGCAGAGGCATCCAAGAACTGCTGGGAAAACTCACATGGGGGAAAAGCGTGTAGTACTCCTCCGTGGTCCTTGTCACGGCCGCCCCCAGCGGGGAGGCTGATGATACCTGCCGCCTCTTTCTGCTTCAGGTAGGACACCAGGTTCTTCAGGGGTCTCTCGGTGGAGTTGACGGTGTCCTGGGCACTGCTGTCGTCGGATGTCCAAGGCAAAGCGAGGAGGATGGCGTGTCCGCTGGACCCGGCGGCCTTGATGCGACGGGAGACCTCGTCCAACTTCGGCTGGTCCAGGCGCAGGCGCTGGCTGATCTTCAGTTGGGAAACTTGGCCCCCTTTAGAGCCGTCCACCAGCAGACTGGCAGCCACCTTCATGTCCCCTTCCAGCAGGTGCAGTGAGGTGGGGAAGCTGCTATTCTTCAGCAGGAGGACGCCCTGCCAGACCTGACTCTGCTTCTGTTTTTCAGCATCTGGGTCAGGCTGCTGACCGGGTTTGGAGGAGTTTGTAGAGGAGGAAAGATGTTCTGAGCGGTCCTCCTTCTTCGCTGGGCTCTTGGAGGAGTCACTGACTTTGTGTTTGCGCCCCTTCTCGGAGCCGGAGCGTGGCTCTGATGGGCTGCGTGTTCTCCTTTTTTTGTCCACAAACCCAGCGTCCAGGCTGTTCTTCCTGTCTTTGACTGGGGAGGTTCTGCCAGAGCGAGGCAAGCGTTCGGGGTCACTGTAGCGCCCCCCATCTCGGCTGCTCCCTCCCGGGCTGCGGTCCAGAGAGCTGCCATGACGCCGCAGACCAAAGTTACTGCCGTCAGGGGAGTGCTCCAGCCGCCAACCGTCATCTAAAGGTCTCTTTGTGCGGGCCAAATCTCTGCTTTGCAACTCCCGCTCCCGTTCTAGTGACCAGCTCTCATGGGAGCGCCTGTCCAGACGGTCTGCCGGGTCAAAACCTCGCATCCTCTCGTGTGCACCGAGGCCAGACCATTCAGCAGGGTAGAGATCCCGGTCTCTGAAGCGAGCAGGAAGTGGAGGGGACCGCTCTCTCGCTCTCACTGGATCAGAAAGGCGGTGTGAATATGGCTCGGTGGCTAATTCATAGTGTGGCAGGGGGAGAGGAAGCTGCGTATACTGCTGCTGCTGGTAGCGAGTCTCTGCTTCTGCAAAGTCCACTCTGAGTCTCCTGTCGGGGCCACCGAGAGGGAAGCCACGCATGTGAGTATACCCAGCCTGAGCAGCATCCAGGCTCTCATACTGGATATAAGCCCACGCATCACCTTTCCTGTAGTCTATAGTCCTGATGGTCCCGAAGCGGTCAAACTCTTTGGCAAGTGCAGCAAGTGGAACCCAAGGCCCGAGCCCCCCCACCCACAGCCTGGTCGAGGGCGTAGGTTTCCCATATCCTATTTTAATCGGGCTGTGGCCCAGGATTTTCCCAGCCATGGCCACTTTGGCCCGATGAGCCATGTCAAGGTTCTCAAACTTGATGAATCCATAGGTGTTGCTCTGGCCTCTCACTGTGCGCTTAATGTCCACCTCTGTAATCACTCCAAACCTGTCAAACGCCCTTCTCAGGTCACTCTCCGTCACAGTCACGTCCAAATTGCCCAAAAACAAAGTCCTGTTTGCCCTCTGGTCGTCCTCGGGGCTCAACATGTCCTCATCGCGGAAACACTCGGGAATGTAAGGCGGTCTGTTTCTGCCTTCATACACGGGAAAATCTCTGTCTCTGTCCACGTCTCTGAGGTGAGGAGGCGGCAAAGGGGGAGGGGGCAGACGGCCCAGAGCCAGCTGCTGTAGCCGGTAGTCTCTGAACCCCATGCCTGAGGGAGACAGAGCTTTCTGAGCGTGTAGGGGTCTGTGTCCCGCGGGGAAGCCGTCTTTAGCAACGGGGGAGCGGCTCCTAAGTCTGCTCATGTAGACTGTCTCTATTTTCAGCGGCCGATCGTACAGCACCAGCTTCCCGCGGGCGTGTTTGGCAGCCCGGGCGTCATCGGGTCGCCTGAAGTTCACAAACGCGACCCTCTCGTCGTTTTCTCGGGTCATTTTAACGCTCACGTCCCCAAACTTCCTGAACTCGTGGAACAGGCCGTCCTCTATTTCCTCGTCGTTGAGCTGGGAGCCCAGCTCGCTGATTTTCAAAGTCTTGTACTCACTTCCTGGGTTTGACGGAGGCCTTAGGTCGCTGCGTGAACCCGACCTGGAGGATTCCGCGGCGAGGTCAGCGCCACCGTGCGGCTTGTTCCCGGAAACAACTCCGTAGTCGTAGCCGCTGCTAGTCCGACTGGATGTGCTGTGTCCGTCCGAATCCCTCAGGTCTCTTTTGTCGTTGTGTAAGCTCCTCCTGGATGAAGAGCCGCTGTAAGCAGAGCCGTTACCCGTGTTGCCGCTAACCGCCGACAGGGCTCCGCTCTTCTTGCTGCTCAGGTGGCTTCCTCCTCGGTCTCTGCTATCATCCAGCGCCCGGGAGCGCTTCTTCATCGGCGATCGCTCTTTCCCCTTCATTTCTAAAAGCCTGATCCGCTTTAATGAACTCTACTACTGAAATCGAGCTGAACTTAAAGCGCTTCCCACTGCACTCTCAGGCGAGCAACGTAAGCGCCATGTTGGATTACTTGCACTACTGTACAGGAAGTCCCGCCTACCTTCCTGTAAAACAAGCCGATTGGCGCCGTGGCTTGTCAATCCATAAAAAAGGAAACCAGCTCACCTATTATAAAAGAGGGTGCGGCTGTGTTGCTGAGGTCAAAGTACAGTCCTGCAGGCAGAAGCTTATTTTAAAACAGGTTGTGGCATTATGGTTGAAGCACTGCATAAACAGAAGAGGCCCAAAGCAAGTGAACACTTGGCTTTGAGATTACTATAACTTTTATTTTCTTATTGAAATATAAAATAAAAATCTAATATATTTTTTTTATATTTTGAAGATTTAGTTTAAAAGTGGCGTAATGCCTGCACAGGAAGGCTGCAGGTGCCCTTGAAGTAAGTACACTGATTTTGTGATAATACCAGACAGGAAAACAGTGGCGGGGGGGGGGCTGACTGCCATAATAGGATCAAACAAGTTATTTGCATCCTGCGGGGCTGTGTCTGAAATAGCCCGGTAGGTGCAGCTGGCCATTGCCCCTATTCGAAGAACAGAGTTGTAGAAATGTGATGAGCTGAGGAGACAGTTTTTAGATTGAAGTGCACGCTTTAACTGAGAGGTAACTTGCAGGATGATCTGTAAGATTTGAATAGTCTGATTTTCTAAACCGTAATCACACTTTCATTTCTGGCCTTTAGGTATGATGAGAACCAATCAAGAACCTGATCTGTTAAACCGAGTGAATCAGATATTTTCAGTATCCTCTTTCCTTCAGACTGCTCGTGTTAAATGTCACAGTGGCGATTTCTTAGACTGCTCAGTCTGCTAGTTATTGTAAGCACAATTTATTCGCCATTAGAAGTGCAAACTGTGCTTTAAGAAGTGAACAGCGGTTAAAATCCGTTTATGTCCGTCTGTCTGTGACTTGCTGGCCCGCTGCATGCTGAACACAGAAACACCACCAGAGGGCAGAGAAGCTTCTTTTAACATCTTCAGTGAAACAGGAAATCAAAGAACAGACTGTCTCTATAGCAGAAACCTTTGGGTATCAGTGGTAGAAACAGCTCAGCTGGAAACATTTTCATGTCTAGTTACTCTTCTATACTACTCCAAGCAAAATATAAAACCATTATATCCTCCTGAAACCCAGCCTGTTCATTTATGTCCTCTGTAATGGATTTTTAGGTCCATTTGAGCTAACGCACCAAGTCCAGGAAATCCAGGTCTTTCCAGTGATTTCTCATGCATTTCGGTGGCTTCTTTTAGCTCCAACGAGACAGGAAATCACAAAAAAATTAACTGAAAGATACTTTTTTCCTTCAGTTCTCAGGATGATATTACATTTCTATTCTTAATTTAATTGTTACTGTAGTAGCTCTATATTACTCTCTTCCTGGGAAGATGTTTTCCACTTGTGATTAATCTTTCTTACTGTCGAATGATGTTCACACTTGCTGATTATCAATTCATCAAATGCATTTAGCAGCACCTAGCTGCTACTTACACTCTTCATTCATGTGGATGCAGTCAGGATGTGCTCAGTTTCACTGGACTGCAGAGAGTCCTGTGAAACGTTTTGGTCACATGATTGTAGCTCCTACTAAAATGAGATCACCATCTTCCACATTATTCCTATTATGTGGGATTCATTGTTAACATTGATAACACAGAGAGATAAAACCCTGAGGCACGTATGTAGGGCACTCCCACGTGTAGGATTACAGGCATAATGACAGCAGGGCGGGAAATGGTTGTGCAGTTATTATGAACAGAAAAGCTTCCAGTTTCAAAGCATCTCCATCCACTTTCTTCATGCTCATTCAAATATAAATCCATGCCTAGCTACAGTTACATCAATATCATTAACTGTTTGCTCTGTCCAGCCCATCTCCAAATAAACAAAATCATGTCTTTTTGCCACATTTAAACCTGTATATTTGGGGTTTTTTCACAGTGAGTTTGACCTGATTATTTGCAGCACCAACTGTGTTGCACCAACAATGCTTTTTTTTTTTTTTTTGTTAAGAGTGCTTTGCTGCAGGGGTATTTTAAAAGGATTATGTTGTCCAAAAAAATGGGGACAGGAGCTTTGTCCTCAACCCTGTGAGCTGGACAGGCCCCTGTTTGAGAGGCCATCTGGTGAGGTTCTTCCACGGAGAGTCACATGTCCCCTCACAGGTCCAGCAAGGCAATCTGCTGTCCAGTATTAAAATTGGTTTAGGAGTGTCTACAAAAACAGCATGAGTAGAGAAGTGTGGTGCCTCTAATCATTGAAGTAGAGCAAATAAATGACGTATAAACAGTGGCAATGGGTTAAAAGAGATTTTGTTGTAGCATGAACATGTTCATACCACAAAATAAGCAGCTGGAAACAGCAGTGTTGTCAGTAAGCGTTATATAAAGTGTTTGCCAAATTAAATCGTTTTAGGTCAAATTTCCCAAAGCTGCCGCTACAAATTCACAGAAATGTTAAACCTCGACCACAGTGAAACAGATACGAGGTTCATCTGTTAATAACCCCTGAAAACAGAACTGCGTACCAAGGTTTTTGTTAATGAGCTGTCAAAGGGTAAATCTGGATTAGCGGAGGGGAAAAAACAGCTTTTAATGAGTTTCTATTTTTGTGTGTTGCTTTTAGGTGAACATCGCGACCTGATCCACTGCTCCACAGCTTTCATCTGAAACAGATGCTTGGTAACAGATCTGCCTGTGCTTTTTCGGCATCCGCCAACCAAAGGACAGCCGGCCTTTCACCTGTGTAACCTGAGCCAGCATGGATGGAGTCATGATGAATTTCCAATCTTCAATAGAAACTCAATCCCACTGATGTCACTGAAATCACAGTCCTCGAATGAGACCTATCATTATGTCTGATTAATATTAATTAGTGAAAATCTTCTCACACAGCAGATTTTGAGTAAAATATGTGTAAATAATTCTTTGGAAAAAATATCTTGGAGTGAGCGCTGCACTAAGTCTGTCAGAGCTAAGCATGACCCACTTTCTCCTGTGTCCTGTGAACACCTGCACAACACCAGCATATCCCCACGCACTCATGCACAAGCAGCAGTTAATGCTGCCTCAACAGAAAATAATTTAAGAGCTAATAGTACGAGTCATGTGCATTTGCTGTGTTAAAGATACACCTGAATTATGACTTGCATGAAAACAACCTTTGTTTGATTGTGTTAATAGACGACTTGTGTCTTGTTTTTTGCCCGAAAATAATCCAGCAGAATTAGTGAAATGTCAAACATGTGGACAATCAGTTACTTTGACAAGCCTTTTCACACCTTTTAAATGTGTCCATACTCACTCGCCTACAGTAGAAATGTCAGTGATCGTGTAAGCATGTTTATTCAAGCGCTTGTACTGAGAATAATGGGCTGTGTAAACGAGACCACAGAGCCCAGTGCAGGGTGAAGCTTTTTTTAGCAGTTCAGAGTGACCCAGACAGCGCAAACCACGAACGAAGAAACAGCAGGGAGGGAGGGGGGAGAAAGAAAGGGATAGGACAGGGGGAATATAAATGAGACTAGAGTAAGGGAAAAGTACTGGGCGGATGTGGTGTTGCAGATGCATAATGCCTGAGCACATGTGAGTGGGTGTTGGGGAGCAGCAATGAATGCTGCGAAACAGCAGGGAGACGACGTGGAGTTGGAGACGACTGAAGGTGAACAGCAGAGATGTGTTGCGAAAGGGTGCTGACGTCAGGCACCAACGGTCGAGAGAAACAACAACAAAAAACCCAAAACAAACAGGAGATATGTTGTTTGAGGAAAAGGTTTTAAAGAGAGGCTCTTTAAGGCGAAAGGAAGGACAGTGAGAACAATCGCTGATCATAAAAAGGTCCAGTGGTTAAGACAAAGAGGAATATAAGACTGGAAATAAACTGTGTTTGTAACACCTACACCACAGTGAAATGTTTAGATTTTTTCAGCTAATTGCTTCTTTGGAATCACCTTGCTGGTGCACAAATACTATTTAATGCCTGTCAAACAGTGTTATCTTTAGAATTTGTTAGGTAAAGAAATGAAACGAATGATGTGTTTCTGTGACAGGTGGGGTAGCAAAGTGCCCCTCCTGTACTGACACATAACACTGGTTTATTCCTTGAGTTAGGGGGCCAACATTAGGGGGCCAACATGTGGGCCAAACTAAATTTAGACACAGGTTTAGAGAATAAACACAATCAGACAAGGAAGGAAGTAAACCTAAACACAAGATAGAAACATGCATGAACTTCAGCACTAGAACACAACCAAGACTAAAAGGCTGAGCAAACTGAGTGCACCTGTACAATAAACACAGCTAAGAAATACAAAATCAGAAAGCAACCAGAGCACCTGGACATGAACTGGAATCTTGAACTCCAGGCTGATCAAAAGTCCTGTGGTGCATATAAAGCAAGAACAATGCTGAATCTACATGGGACTGTTGGTTCATTTGCTAACAAGAGAGGGTGGCAGCAGCACTGTGACAATAGTCCCACAAGTCTGAAAGGCTGCTGATGCAGGCTTAATAACCCTCAACCCCTAAAGACCAATCGTAATGCTGAGTGGAACCCTGCTGTCCAGTTAGCAGATGGCCTGCAGCAGAAACTGAGGCTGCGTAGCTTTGGTCAAGGGCAGCTGAGCATCAAACATTTATTTTACAGTTAATGCCCTATGCCTTGTAAGTCATCACAGGGTTCCTATTATCTTCCACAAGACCAGGTGAGGTAAATGTTCTAGAAGCTAAAGCGGGTACAGCCACTTTGGTGATTAACAGTTTTGATTTAACACAGATTATAGGTTCATTCCTCTCCTTCTTACGGGATGCCACTGGAACTTCAGTTTGCAAACCGGAGAAAGCAAAGTATGGGGGTGAGGGGATGCAGGAAAGAGATGGCAGAGATGAGGCTTGTCTGTCATATGATCCTGGGGTTGCTGTGGCAACTGCTCCCAGTAGTCAGATGAAGGTGTGTCAAGAGCATCGTCAAGTGAGAAAAAAAGGAGAAATGTGTGAGAGCGAGCTTGTCTTGTGTACTTTGATTCCGCCTTAACCAAGTCTGCCGCACAAGAATAAACCTGCTTCTCTTACACTGCAAAGGTCATGTTCGACTTTTTTGTGTGTGTCAATTAAAACTGTTAAACAGGATTCTGGCCTCTGATAGAGTTTAAAAGCAGGTAATTACACTCATTTGCTATATTCAATCAAAATAGAATAATAATAATCGAATAAT
Organism: Rhamphochromis longiceps; assembly: GCF_057381845.1. Lineage (NCBI taxonomy): Eukaryota > Metazoa > Chordata > Actinopteri > Cichliformes > Cichlidae > Rhamphochromis > Rhamphochromis longiceps. The sequence continues at coordinate 21,737,269 of NC_140561.1, forward strand.
GTCTTATTATTAATGATTATAATCATTAATAATAATCCTTCCATTTAAAAAGAATCTGATAATGATGCAGACATGTCAAAGTTAAAGCACAGGAAGCGGACATGTGGGAGCAAAATAAATCCATAAACTCAGCATGAAAAATGGCCTCTCAATACTATCTTCTCCCCCTATCTCGGTGGTAATAAAGAATATTCTGCTGGATGGTGCATGATTTATGGTCCCCTGGGTGACTCGGTCTGCTGCAGTCGTGTCGCACGTCCACGTCTCAATAGAGAAATGACCACCCACCTCATGACTTACAGTTTCATCACAGAGATAAAGCTATTAGTCTGAGATTACTGCAGTGGAGTCCATGTTGGGAAATATTAAAAATAATCTCTGTGTGAATAGTTACTGGGTATTTTTAGTTCCTAAACTGGGTTTTACTGACTTTTACAATCATTTCTGGACAAGAAGGCAACAATAACACCTCATCGCCTCAGCCTGAGGTACATGTCTAACAGGAACAAACGCATCAGCCCAGAGTCATGCAGAGGCTCCAGTCTGGTTTCCAGCTGATGCTGAGTCATTTCAATTATTGATTACTGTTGATTTATTAATGCTTATTTATTGCTGAGTAATTTAAAACTTCTCATGTTTCCCTTTCCTGTGTCTTTGAAAACAGTAAGATTATCTGCTTATATGCTTTTTTCTGCTCATATACTGGCTCCCAAAAATCCTTTTATCAAGCAATTTCATTTGTGCAGAGCTAAAAAAAATTCATGGTTAATAGGTAACTATGAGCAGTCTGAGGGGTGGCTGTTCTCCCAAGGAAAATGTCAGAATAAGCCTGTGACCAGCAAATGTTTATGCATGAGACGAAGCGTTAAGAAAGCAAAGGAGGTGATGAGGTGAGTCTGGTAGAGAGCCAGGTCAGTGTGGATGAAGGGGTCTGCAAACCTGACCCTGACCTGAATCTTGGAAACCTGTCCTTCACTGTTTATATCAGGTTTATAATATTACTGTTTTTTGTGCATGACCTTTAATAAAAGCGCAAAACTTTGTTAGACACCACGTTAATTTGAGCTTTATATGGTTGTTTTCTTTGTTTTGTTGCCCAGATCTGCGTGTGATTATTGTTATCAGATATATTTTTCTTAAAATAAACATTTCCTATCAACGCTGACTCTTCTCCGCTATAAAACGCACATTTCAACATTTTGCTCATTTCATCATAATACTGCCACCAGAAACCAGGCTCATTTAGCTCTACCTTAAATATGTTTGTTTTTTTCTTTTTCCTGAGCACTGTTTTTCAGTGTGCCGACCGGTCATGGCTGAACGGTTTCAAATTTCCATCAATTGAAAAGCGAATGACGAAAACTGCGTCAGTCGGTCGTTTCCTCGGGTAGGAGTGGATAACCTTGACAAATCCGCGCACGGTTGTAGCCCCCTTCATTCACTCGGCGTCCTTCTTCCGGCGCAGAGATGCCGTGATGGATCTCAAACAAGTGAAAGAGTGGGGCGTGTTAATTTGCCACTGTTGATAATGAGAGCCACTTCGTGCGTCACGGTGCGCTCTCCACCCTGCACGTCAATTGTTGGCAGTGCAGCATGTGATGCTCCGTCCTGCACTGTCCTGTGAGCGCTCAGTCAGTACCACAGCCGCACACACACATACACATGCTCGTGGTGGATGTATTCATGCCTCTCTCCAGATATTCTCTGACAACTGCGATCGCTTAAACCCGGATTATACTGCTGTACAAGACTCACGGTGAGAAACTCTTTTCCTGCCATTGCTTCATTTAACATTTCTTTCTGCTTAAAAGTAGTTTTAATTGTTCTGTGTCATACCTGAGATGCTTGCCAACTTTAAAGAGAAGTTGTGTTATGTTGCGAACAAAAAGGCATCAAGATTCAAATGTGCTCCGCGACGCACGCAGGTCTGGGCTCTGGAGTGACCTTGATTCTGCTCAGGACGAGCAGTGAAAACAGAGGCAGAGGTATCGCTGTCATCACCAGATGTCTCACCTGGTGCTCCAGACAGTGATCTCTGTCGTAGTGTTGATGATGGAGATTTTCACATCCTGCATGCTTTCAATTCACACAGTCCCAGCCTCTGAGGTCTAATGCTGCCATTTGGCCATTAAAGACATGCGTGCTTCAGACTTTTAACACTTTTTACTTTGTGAAACAGCTGATTAACCTTTAACTGTGGCTCAGACTTGTAGAGCTCGCTGATAATCGCAGGATCAGCTGATCAATGAAGTCTGGACATCTAATTGAGACTGATTGCAGAAGCTGATGTATACAGGGTTGCCTCTTTATAATCAAACTGCATTTTGCGTCGTGTGTGACACTGTCAATAAGTAACAGCACCTGTGTATGACTGTGTACATGTATCACTAATAACCACCTTCTAGCTAATAGGTGAGGTCCTTCATCCTTATCTGCAAATGAATATAACTTTTAACACACCGTGGTCTGTTTGTATGTCTTTGACATACTGCTTTTCATATATGCTGGTATCTCTTTTTAGCCACAGACTGTTGGCAAGAAACAGAAATCCAAATCATGTGTTTTTACTAGACTGATGATGCAGCTTGTATATCTAAAGCCAGGCCAGGTTGTAACTGTGCGGTGAGAGTCTCTGAAGGACAGCACAATGAATGACCTCAGATAAAGCGAGCCATACCCAAAGGTTTCTTCCAACCTTTTGCTGTAGTATGAAATTGCTCCACACAGACTCGGTCTTAGCATTAGCTGGGGTCATCTGAACTGTGTGCTGATTTTTTTTTTTTCCCAGAGGATTATTGGATGGGTTAGTTGATGTTTGCTGTTTTTATTTTTCCAGTGTTGGCCCCATGATGCAGTCGCTGATTGATATTACGTATCTACTGTAGCGTGGGATTGAATGACAAGACAGAAAAGCAGCACTCGGGTGGTTTTTACAGTTAATGCACACAGGATTATGAAGACTTGTGAATGGCTGCGCTTGGATTATTACATCATGGGATCATCTTGTTGTGCACAGAGGAGGAAATCTGTTTTAGGGATGTTTTGTTTTTTGTGGGGGGTTTTTTCTTTAGGACAGTAAAAGCGCATCAAGAATATGTAGGTTTGTTGTTGTCGGTAGAAGCTCTAAGAGGGTTTGTGGAGCATTTAAGGTCTGCTGAATCGGCTGATACGGAGGAAGCTTGTTTTAGGCTGATGTAAGCAGTGACGATGAGATCTCGGGCGCATCACTGCTGTAGCATCACGTGAAAGGTAGAGCACCTTCATTCAGCTCAAGTGTGGAACTAGAAATATGAGCTCACAATCACAGAGAATACTTTTTCTAGTTAATTTCTTTTTCTTTTCTTTTTCACTTCAGACCTCATATTTTGCAGTTTTTGCATCTCAATTGGAAAACATGATGGAGAAAAGAGCCCACTCAATAAGTAATGAGTCTGTGCAGGCCTGTGATGTGAATAAGGAGAACGTATGAGGGCACTTCATCCAAAGCATCGTGTTTACTTCCTCTATTACATTTGGGTTGAACCAACCACTCCCTCAAAGAGGGGTGGGGATGGATGTTGGCGCAAGGCTCCAGAGGATTAAAGGATTTACATGAAAAAAGCTTCACCAAAGTTAAGCTTTTCAGAACAGGGAAATTAAATAGAACAATTTGCAGGATTGGGAATTTTTGGGACCCGAAAACATTGCATGAGATACAAAGAGCTGCAGTGAGGGGCTTTGTTTCCGTTCCAATCACTGGTGAGCTTTTCTTAAATTCGGATACTGCATACAGTTGCAAGAAAATGGTAAAATGGTAAATGACCCGTATTTGTATAGCGCTAAGAATATGTGGAAAAGTCCTAATAAGCATAACCCAAGCAAACAACACAACAAGACCATTTATTTTTTAGTTAACCGATTCAATATTACGTCCCTATGTGGCAAAGTCGTGTGAATCTTTGCTTTCAGTATCTCAATGTGACCCATTTAAGTGGCACGAAGTGCAACTAAGCATTTGCCTTAACTATTGATCAGCCGTGTGTGATGGTGTGGAGAAGTGCACCCCAAAGCTCAGAGCACATTGCACTCCAACATCTCTGTGAGTTTCCTCACATGAGCGCCACACTTCTGGCCCTTTCACAATACTTTGTGTTGGTAATTTAAAAATATAAACCATCTATTGCTATCATGACTCAGTTTTTCAGTTTCAGATGTCTTGACATTTTTTTCTTTTAGAATTTGCTACCATAACTTAGACTTCATGAGTGCTGGCCCAAATGCAGAAAGGCCTACATCTTGACACAACAAGATCGTGTTTTACAGATGGGATAAGGTTCTTGTTTTTCTTTTCATATGAACCAAATGGTTTTTGGTGTTGTGCATCCACAAAGTCTCCTGACGTTACCACACAGCCCTAAAGGCTGTAAACGGACAGCAGTGATGTTGTCTTTGCAGCCCTGCATTCCTCTGTATTGTTGTTCTCCTGGTGGCAGACTCATAAGCATGTCCAATAGCCAATGTGACATTTAGTTACTTAAAAGTTACCCTGGAATCACGTGTGACCTCTCAAAATGCCCGACTGGTGGAGTCTAAATTCTTTAAAAAGGATTGTTTAATCCTCTCCAGCCTGATGAGCATCAGTCATCTTTTTTTCTCAGGTCCTCGGGTGTTCAGACAACTCATTTCTTCACGCCACGATTCACTTCCTTTTAGTGCTTTTCAGACTATATCAGAGGTCTGATATTTAAATGCTGCTCAGAGTCCACTAACATCTCAGCATCATCGCCTGTTGCTTTTATATTCAAATTTACTGCTAATACTACTCCTCATCACAAACGTATAATATTGGATCAAATTCTGCAATTAATCAATGTGACTGGTTCTGCTGGTTTCTAATTTTTTCCTTAAAGACTTGTAGTAACCTCTGGTAATGCTTTAGGTCACATTTATGCAGAAGCATAATAAAATTGTCCCCAAATCTTATTCGTACAGCTGTCTTTGTGACAAATTGTCTGTGATCCTGTCTTTATGGTGCCATTCTTTATTGGCTCTGGAGAGATATAACCATGTGTTACAATCCAGTGGCTTATTAGGAGGTTAACCAAGCAATAAATGGGGTATTACTTGTGTCAGCTACTGTACAAAGTGTTATTTAACGATCACAGTCAGGAAATTAGACTCACCAAGGGCAGAAACCTTCTACTATTTTATTCACAACGTAGATGCTTAACGTTGTTATCATTTAATAATACAACATCATTACTAAATTAAATGTTATGATGTCCAAACACCATTTTGGGTGCGACTATCGCTCTGTTTTGTTTTTCTGATGCAGGACTGAAGCCAAGAACTGAAATCCAGCAATCGCTCTTCAGCATCGCTCTTCCTTTCATCCCCACCTGACGTTTGGCCTCCGTCACTTCTTCCCGTCTCTCGCTCTCTGTTTCTCTCTCCACTCGCCCCCACCCCCACCCCCCTCCTGACCCTCAGCCTCCCTGATGCCTAAGAACAGCAAGGTGACACAGCGCGAGCAGAGCCATGAGCACGTCACAGAGTCGGTGGCTGACCTGCTCGCACACGAGGAGCCGCTCGACTACAAGAGCAGCTCCCTGAATGTCGGAGGGGCGGCGGGGAAGAAAGTCCCTCAGATAGAGGTCCCTGAAAACGATGGGCGACCCGCCTGGAACAGCAAACTGCAGTACATCCTGGCCCAGGTGGGCTTCTCTGTGGGCCTGGGGAACGTGTGGCGCTTCCCATACTTGTGCCAAAAGAATGGAGGAGGTGAGTCACAGGCAATACTTACAGCATTTACCACATATATACATTCTTCTTTTTAAATATGATTCATAACAGCCTGTCTGGGTCTTGAACTCTTTCAGGCATCCTACTCATGAGGATTTTGCACTTAAATTCTATGGAACTGATGAGAATTACATTTATTTCTTCATTTAATTAATTAACTCCCTTACATGTTACTCCACCAACACTGCCAGGAAGTAATTTATTATCAATTATCATTTATCCACATTCAGTTGTTATGATGATGGAGAAATTAGTTTGTGTCTTTGTGGCTCAACACTTTTCTTTTGACACTTACTGTAGTACTTTTTCCCATATTTAGCAGGTATTTATATTTCAGTCTCTGTGGAACAATTTTAGTCACAAATCTTTACAAACCCAAATGAAGACTGAGGTTAACGATGGCTTTGGTCTGAGAACTCATGATGTCACATTCATTTTGTAAAGTTGTGTTGAGCAATAACTCTTCAGGCTTTCTAAAGGTCTTTCAAAGGTTTTATTTGGGCATCGCCTGCTTTTTTCACTCATTTTCAGTCGTCCTGGTTCCTCACAGTGTTCAGAGCGATGTCACTGACCTATGAATCGTTCAAGCACAAAAAGGCACATAAGGGGATGAACCAGTGTTTTGTCTACACATAACAGACAACTTAGCAAAGAACCACTTATAAATTGTATTTTTAGGCACTTTGTTACTAGCAGGCATAAAATGTATATCTTACATAATGTTATATGTTTTTATAATGTATACATTTTTTTAGTTGAATCTACAAAAGACATCAAAAAATAACTGGGCTGAAAACCAGTGGCAACGGGGTTATGGAGTGATGACTCCAAATTAGAAACGCTGTTTCAAAGAGGTGTTCAGGAGAGAGGTACAACAGTGAGGGTCTACATTTTCCCAGCAAAATATAAGAGGTTATAAATAACAAACTCTAATACAAAGAGAAGCTAAATTTCAAAAGTAAAAAGAACTAAAAGCTACAGATCCTACAGCCCAAACAGAAATCAAACATGAAAACCATCCAGAAGAAATCTTATAAATGAACAGAAAATAACTAATAATCAGCAAGAATTAGCTTAGGGATTATAACAGATGCATGTGGATATTAAGAAAATACTCTTGTTAACATTTTGGTATTGATCGCTCAGTCCTATTCGAGCAATGGGATTTGTTTTCTTTACAGACAAGCATGTTCGTTTGCCACAGAGAGAGCTGTTCATCTCATGACCTTGACTATCAAAAACAACACGACACTTTCATTCATTTCAGCCCTGCCAAGAGAGCAGCTGTACTGTGCATAAAGCAGCCAAGTCTAAAAATAGCTGCATTATTGATTACTATAGCCAGTAGGGCAGGCCAGGCTCATCTGATACCCTGGTAAACAGAGAGCTGTATGGAGAATGAATGTAACTGTATGAGGTTTTATTTTTCTCAGGTATGCATGTACTCTATGTAATCGGAGGCGCATGCAGTGTAAACTGGTGTTCATTGTAGGAAAAACACCTTGTCATCATGGGCTGACAGATCTGCTCTTGCTTCATTGGTCTAAGTGTTTTTAGCTTTACTGCTTGTGTCTGACTTACAGCATATACGTAGGATTTATTGCCTATAGGCCAGATTTACTGCCAGTAATCTTCCACCAGCACTTGCCAGGTTATGCGATTTGACAAGCAGGCATTTTTCATTGTGTAATTTGCTGTCTGCCACCCAATTACAGACACATTAAAGATCAGGGTTGCTGGCCGCTACTGATGTGTGGACTCCTCTCTCGTTTCCTCCTTTCCTCAGGACACGCCTTTCTCTTTCTCGTTCAGCATCCTCTGTCATTCTTCCTCCTCTGAGATGCCTATCCTGCATCACATTTTTTAGTGGCCTCTGGTTTCAACTAGCGGGTGATGAAGTGGATTTCAAGTTTGGCAAGAGACCAGAATCGCTCACTAAATTTAACTTCCTCTTTATTTCAGCTTTCTGGATTTAGCCTTTTGCCTCCTCTCATCTCTCTGCCTCATTACTCCACCGACTGTGAGATGCATGTACTACTGAATGTAATTCCCGCTTCTGATGTATTAATAGTACATGTTTGCCAGCTATAAGTCTTTATATCCAGGATGATGACTCACCCCTCACACATAAAACACAGTTGCGTCCTGATGATTCCTCTCTGGATTAAGCTCCAAAGGGGACAAATTCAGACATCCTTTAAGATTAAACTATATTTCAAAGAATATTTATCAATGAGGCTGAGTTAAACAAAACAAGTTTTATTCCGGCAAAAATGCTGTCAGGAATATACCAGGTTATGCAATGGGTATTAATTTTTACTTCTACGTTACATCTGCGACGTACCCTGTGTGTAGTTAGCAGAGGGATTGCTTTCTTTAACTTGATCTGTTATTTTCTATTTAAATTAAAAAATGAAGGAAATGGACAGGAGGAAACAAAATTACTGAACTGACCAATCACAGTCATTGTGGGCTGAGTCGAAATAGTTATATTTTCTAGAGAGGTGCATCTCAGATCTTAGGTTGGGCCATAGGTTACGGTGTGGGGTTCCAGAAGGGTTAGTACTTAAGACGTACAGTGAATATTTAACCCAGACACAAAATCCACTGTCAGTCTTCATCACAGCAACAACAACAGCTGCAAACCCAAAAAACTGCAGGTAATTTTGTCAGAGACACCCTCCATAACAGACAGCAGTGCATAGCTGCAGTTTAACAAGCTGAAGCTGCACAAGTCACCTTTGTAGGAGTTCTTAAGTCAGTGATCTGGCAAGTAGTCAGCAAACAGCGGGGATGCTCTCAATCCAGTTCATTACGTTTTTTATTTAGTTAATTGTAGTTTTAGTGGTGTGAGCCAATGGTTATTGAAGCCATCGGTTGACCATTTTCACTGTAGTTAAACCAGATGTAACAGACAACAGAATAGAATAGAGTCGCCCTTTATTGTCACTGCACAACGAAATTGTGGGAGGGAAAAAACTCGTGCGCCGCCCGGGAATCGAACCCGGGTCGCAAGAATGGGAATCTTGCATGATACCACTACACCAGCGGCGCAACGGTATACCGCTAATGGAGGCCCATCATAGCATAGCCCGCTTTACCGTGCACTTTATCCTATCGCATAAAACCTGAGAGCAGTGACTGAGGGTGTTTAGTGGGATCACGCGAGAAGTAAAAAGGTTATTTTCCCACAGTTTGATACAACTGTCCTACTTTTACTGTAGCAGCCAGAGGACACCCAGTGCTACCCATTAGCGTAGCACTAGCATTTTACAGCATGAAAAAGCTCCCTATCCAGGGGGACAAGGACTTGTGATTTCCTGTGTAAGTTAGCCAACCAAACAGCAACACTTTTTTCCTAGAAACACCAAATCTTTTTTGTTTGTTTGTTTTTTCAGGCGCCTATCTGGTTCCTTACTTCATCCTCCTCCTCATTATTGGCATCCCTCTCTTCTTCTTGGAGCTGGCAGTGGGTCAGAAGATCAGGCGTGGAAGTATCGGGGTGTGGAACTACGTCTGTCCCCGCCTGGGTGGAATAGGAATGTCAAGTCTGATGGTAAGCTGAGATGCTTCTGTTCCTGTAAGGAGTGTGAGACAGAGCCATCATCTTTTTAACTGTGAGCCAAATGTACACTCTTTCTTTAGCAGTGCTCTTAAAGTCTTTAGCGGCTCCATAGGAAGCAGTTTGACAAGTGAAGCATGGTGATGAGATCAAAGAGGTTCTATCTATTTATCTATCTAGTTAAAGTTATATCTTGATGCAGGTTTATGAAGGTATTGACGTGTCTGAGAGTGGAAGGTAGTCTTACTTCAGAGCTGCAGAAGTAGCTATAAATATCTCACAGAAGATCACTGTTGAAAAGAGAGCACTTCAATTATTCATGCTTCCCTCAACCTTATTTAGCTTCTGAATGTCCTTGCTGGCAAGGCTGCTCCAAAGACTGACAGCAGCATTGGGACATGCACAAAGCACCTGCCTCATTTGCATGTTTTTCTCACTCTGCACAGATGATCCTCTGCACATGTGATGTCTATATCAAACCTGACATCACATATTTGTACCTCATTAAATGTTATCTGGCTGTTTCTGTCGCATAACGCCATCTATCTGTCTGTAGGTGTGCGGCTTTGTGGGTCTCTACTATAATGTGATCATCGGTTGGAGCATTTTCTACTTCTTCCAGTCTTTCCAGTATCCTCTCCCATGGAGTGACTGCCCAATCAGAAAGAATGGGACACTTGCCAGTGAGTTTATATGAACTTACTTTAGTGCAATACCAACATTTGTTAATTGACAGTAAACGCTGTTTCACAGATGCATTTCTCTCCAAAATCTCATGGTAGTCCCTCTCATTAGTTGTGCAGTTACAAAAGATGACTAAAGGATACTGCCTCCAATGCCATTCTGCTAGGATGGCTATAGATAAACAGGAATGACAGTTTTGTGCAGACACAGGTTGCCCAAAATGTAAAGCTAAAGTTTAAAGTGCAGCAACTTAAGTTTAGCTATGTAACATGGTTTAGTTATTCCAAACTGTGATATTTCCTGCATATAACCAAAGTTAAAGGAAAAACCCTGAAGACTGATCTGGACTTAATGTCAAGAGTCTCTTGGCTAAGAAGAGGAATTTGGGGATGGAAAAGCAATTTTCCTTTTAGGCAACAATTTAAAGAAAGGATACAAAAAGAGTTCGTATTTTTTCTCTCATAGGGTTCAGAAATTCACACATGGGTCTTTCAGACAGTGGGAACAAACAGCCAGTATGAGGATTAAGATGAAAGACAGTTTGGATTCTTGAATTCTCGTAAAACCACCAATAACTTGAAGTTAATATTTGGGCCACTCTTCATTACAACATCGCTTCAGTTCATTGAGAATTGTACGTGTTTGTTTATGCGGACGCTGCACCGGTCCGTCGTGGTGAAGAGGGAGCTGAGTGTAAAAGCGAAGCTCTCAATTTACCGGTCGATCTACGTCCCTACCCTCACCTATGGCCACGAGCTGTGGGTAGTGACCGAAAGAACGAGATCGCGGATACAAGCGGCAGAAATGAGCTTCCTCCGAAGGGTGGCTGGCCTCTCCCTTAGAGATAGGGTGAGAAGTTCGGCCATCCGGGAGGGGCTCAGAGTAGAGCAGCTGCTGCTCCACATCGAAAGGAGCCAGCTGAGGTGGTTCGGGCATCTGACAAGGATGCCCCCTGGGCGCCTCCTGGGTGAGGTGTTCCAGGCATGTCCCACCGGGAGGAGGCCCCGGGGCAGACCCAGGACACGCTGGAGAGATTATATCTCTCGGCTGGCCTGGGAACGCCTTGGTATTCCCCCGGATAAGCTGGAGGAGGTGGCTGGGGAGAGGGAGGTCTGGGCCTCTTTGCTTAGGCTGCTGCCCCCGCGACCCGGCCCTGGACAAAGCGGATGAAAATGGATGGATGGATGGATGTTTATGAATAACTCTCTTAAGTTCCCATCGCAGCATTTCTCCCATGTTGAGGTCGGCACTTTGACTGGCTTTTTGCAGAGTCGATTCTTTTCTTTTTCAGACGTTCTGTTGTAGGTTTATTACTGTGCTGTGCTGTGATTGTTGTCGTGACCTAGCTGTGGCCAAGCTTTAGCTGTCGAACAGATGGCCTCACTTTTGACTCTAGATATCTTCGGCATATCGAGAGGTTCATGCCTCACTGAATGACTGCAAGGTGCCGAGGTCCTGTGGCTGCAAAAACAAGCCCAAATCATCACCCTTCCACTACCATGCTCGGCAGTTGGTTTGGGGTGTTTGTACTCACATGCTGCATAGAGCAGGGCGATATGACCAAAAATATTTATCACGATATACATTTGAAAATTTGCGATAACGATATAACTGACGATATAATTGACACTAGACAAAATACTTTACAACTCCACAACTTTATTAGTGCAAAAAAAAAAACCCCAATGTATTTTCACTTAAACAAGCAGCTGTTTTTTATCTGCATTAAAGTTATATAAAAATTTAACAGTGCAAATGCAAATTCCTTGCTGACAGTTTAACCAAAAGGCATTTCCAGTGGAAATTGGCCGACAATGAAAACAAAGGCACTGCACATTTGCGTTTTACCCATATTCTATCGTGATATTTCATTTTCTTATCGTTGCCCAACATTATACCGGTATTACCGTGAGCGGTACGATATGAGGTAGAGCTCTTTGTTTTTCTGCACTTTCTCTGCACAGTCTGCGATGAATTTGCTTGGATGTTCACTCCACGGAAGATTGTGGCATTGTGTTAATACACACCGGAACGTTCCAGTTTTTATAGAGGTGGTCACTCTTGCTACGTACTGTTGTTACTTACAGTCCTGTGAAAATCGTTCTTTTTCACATGACCGTACAGGAAAACTGTCTTAACTGCAGGTCACTGATGCATTTAATGCAGGCCGCTTAGGGTTTGATTTTTAAAGGTTCAGTATGATGAGAAAATCATGCTACTGATTTGGTGAAACATTGCAGATTGCACATAATTCTCACAGTTATACTTCAATGGATTGCTGTGTTACAAAGCTTCAGTCTTCATCAACACTCCTGAGCAGAAGACACAAGCTGTCTTCCCTTCACTACAACTTTCTGTCAAGACTTCACTTGCCTAATCCAGATTAAAACCCACTGGAACTTATTCGATTAGTGGTGATTATATTGTAAACCCTGGGGCAGCCAAAAACCAGCATGTGAATGACTCAGCAAGGCTGGCAGAAAGACGGGGGAAGCAGAGATTCATGCTGAAGGACGCTAATGCTGAAGGACAGCAGCAGACTGTAAAATATTTCACGGCCGCTGTGATGACATACACGTGGAAGCAAATCGATCAACAAACATAGTAAAGAACAACTTGATTCAGTTTAATTTGTGAAGCATTTTCACCTGCTTGTGCTTGACTTTTTTCTGTGTGCCGTGTGTGTCTCTGCACAGATAAAGCTCAGTAATACGTGATCATATTATCACAACACCGCTGCCTCTACTCTCAGCCACACACAGTATATTTCATTTCTTCAAGGTAACAAGTTAATACACTGTGAGGAAAATCTCAAGGGTTGTGACTTTGAGTTGTGTGTTTTGCATACCAAGTACACAGATGACCTTGTGTAAGTGAGAAATATAAACCAGCCAAATCTTGTAATACTGACCCCGAGCAAACATCCTCTGCACCAGTATACTCTCCTTTCGCTCTCCTCAGGCTCCCTGCAGTCTTTTCAAACCTTTTCTCTTCTTGCTTCCTCATTATCACCCAAATTAAACTTTTCTTTCCTGTCATCTACAGTTGTGGAGCCAGAATGTGACAAAAGCTCGGCTACGACCTATTTCTGGTACCGGCAGACTCTGAACACGACCAGCACCATCGCAGAGAGCGGCGGCCTCAACATCAAAATGACCCTGTCTCTGCTGGTAGCCTGGATCATTGTCTGCCTCGCCGTCATTAAAGGAATCGCTTCCTCTGGGAAGGTTGGGAAACCATGACACAGAAACATTTAGGAGAAAAGTGTGGAGGCTTGTTTTTTGCTGAATTGATGTCTTTTTCTTTTGCACCTGTACAGGTGATGTACTTCAGTTCTCTTTTCCCCTACGTGGTGCTGTTCTGTTTCCTGGTCAGGGGTTTAATGCTGAAGGGCTCAGTAGATGGTATCGCTCACATGTTCACTCCCAAGGTTAGGATGGAAGAGTCATTGTTCCTCACCTCTGTTTTTTCAACCATGCATGCTAACAAAAGCCTCTCCTCACATCTCAGTTGGAGAAGATGCTGGAGCCGCAGGTGTGGAGGGAGGCCGCCACCCAGGTCTTCTTTGCCCTTGGTCTGGGTTTTGGAGGAGTCATTGCCTTCTCCAGTTACAATAAGATTGACAACAACTGCCACTTTGATGCCGTGCTCGTCTCTGTCATCAACTTTTTGACCTCCATTTTGGCCACACTGGTTGTGTTTGCTGTGTTGGGCTTCAAGGCAAACATCATGAATGAAAAGTGTGTTGTGGAGTAAGTTGAACACTGTTTTTTTGGGGGGGGGGTTTTGGCAACATTGAATGTAACCCCCCAAAAAAGAAACAAAAGTCCGACAGCAAGGTTCATGAGTACTGCATATTAACCAAAAATCACACCTCAAAGTTACAATCCCCACAGTCTTTATGTTATAAACAGTGGCAGTTATCCTTATTTTCTGTCACATATATGTTGTTACAGTGATGGATCCTCATATTTTCAGATACTGTGGTCAGTGCACGTGCGAGCAGTGCTTTCGAGCCAAAAGGCCCATCTTCAGATTGTTCTGAGTTCTTGGTTTCTGATGGTGTTTTTCTGTTCGTGACTCTATCTGATGTCAAAGACGGGGAAAGTCCCCGCTTGAAGACAAGATGATTCTTCTCAAAGTTTTAGCCTCATATAATAAATGTACAAACCTGCTATTCCAACTTATATGAGGACCAGACAATCAGGGGAAAGTTGAAAATTTAATTAAATTATGATGTCTTTTGTTTTTTTAATAAATTTGAAACATGCAAGCTACTCTGGTAGAGTCCAAGAATATAAAATAATAATAATAATAATAATACATTTTATTTGAGGGCGCCTTTCAAAAACCCAAGGTCACCTTACAAAAGAACAAAATTAATAAAAGAAGCAATAGTCATAAAATACATAAAATCAGTTAAAATTGCAAAGCAGAACTTGACAACAGATGAAATGAGCACTAAAGCGAATAAGCCAGTTTGAACAGAAGTTTTGAGCTGTGACTTAAATGCGGGAAGAGAGTCTATATGTCTTATGGCTGGAGGAAGAGAGTTCCAGAGCCGAGGAGCAGAGCGACTGAAAGCTCTGTTCCCCATAGTGGTGAGACGTGCGGACGGAACAGTAAGATGAATAGCAGATGAGGATCTGAGCGGGCAGGAGACAGTGGTGATATGGAGCAGGTCACACAAAATAAGGGCAGGGATAGCTCAGTGGGTAGTGTGGTCACCTCATGATCGAAAGGTTCCACTGAATGGTTACCCTGAGGTACCCCTGAGCAAGGTACCGTCCCTACACACTGCTCCCCGTGCGCCTGATTTGCGGCTGCCCACTGCTTCACTGTGTGAATGGGTTAAATGCAGAGAGAGTAATTTCTCCACGGGGATCAATAAAGTATACATTATTATTATGTATCTGGAAATGAGCATAATTTGAACTATGGGAGGAAGCCAGAGAGCTTATTTTGAGGTCACAGCACTAACCACTGCATGAAAAATGCATGTATCCATTTACTCTTTTAAAAATACATGTTTTTGGCACATTAACAAGTTAAAACTCCGTAAATTTGTTCCAAACGCAAAGTACAGGAGTAAAAACCACAATTTTTGTTGCGCTTTTTACCTACCTAATTATTTATGAGGAAAAAAATCACATCCTTTATAAAGAATATGAGGATACCAAAGTGTAAGCTAAATAGGTCTAAATTGTCTCTATTGTGATCATTTATTAAATTACTGAGTGGTAGGTGAAATTGTAAATGGATGTTTGTATCTAATTTAAGAGACAATTTAATCTAATTTAATTTAATCTAATCTTTAAGTAATTTAACAGCAACAGTTTTTTTTTCAAGAAATTGTACCTTACATGGCTTTTTGTCAGAGCATCAGTCAAGCAGTGTGGCACAAAATATGTATTGGATTCATTGTGATTCTGACCTTTTCTGTCTGCAGGAATGCAGAAAAGATCCTGGGATACCTCAACTCCAACGACCTGAGTCATGATCTTATTCCTCCACATGTGAACTTTTCCCATCTCACCACGTCGGACTACGCTGAGATGTACGGGGTCATTAAAACGGTCAAAGAGGACAGCTTTCCCCAGCTGGGTCTGGAGCCGTGTGTTCTGGAGGATGAGCTGAACAAAGTGAGCCTTTGGCACACATAACTCAGCTGAATCCACAGCATGTTCTGTGTTTCACACCTCTCAATGTCTCTCTGCAGGCTGTCCAGGGCACCGGCCTGGCCTTCATCGCCTTCACAGAAGCCATGACGCATTTCCCAGCATCTCCCTTCTGGTCAGTCATGTTCTTCTTCATGCTCATCAACCTCGGTCTGGGCAGCATGATCGGCACCATGACTGGCATCACCACACCTGTCCTTGACGCCTACAAAGTCCAGAAGGAGCTTTTTACAGGTACGCCGCTCCCCAGCACCACCGCCACACTGACTCCCTCAGCCTCTGTGCTATTAGTAGTTGAAACCCCTTGCTCAGCACTTAGAAAGGATTAAAGTACATCTGGGAATGAGCTGCATTAGTATTTATGTGCTGTGAGCAAACTGAATGGAAAGCAGAAACAGGAAATAATAGCACTTAATGGCAAATAAAACCTTTTTAATTCTCATCTGTTTTTTCAAACTTTTTCCTAATCTTTTCTTCCAAATGAGCTCCAATTGTTTCTGTGTTTGTTTCAGTGTGTTGCTGCATCATCGCTTTCTTATGCGGCTTGTTGTTTGTTCAGCGGTCGGGAAATTACTTTGTCACCATGTTCGATGATTACTCGGCTGGTCTGCCTCTCACTGTAGTGGTCATCCTGGAAAATCTGTCTGTTGCTTGGATATATGGCACCAAAAGGTGAGGCTAACTACAAGATGCTGCTCAAAGCTGTGTATCAAACTACAAAAGTGTATCCAAGGAAAGGATCCTTACTGCAATTTGTTGTTCTTCGTCAGGTTCATGCAGGACCTGGAGGACATGTTAGGTTTCCGACCTTATATCATCTATTTCTACCTTTGGAAGTACGTCTCCCCTTTCTGTCTTATCGTTCTCATCTCGGCCACTGTCATCGAGATGGCCATCAGCCCACCAGGATACAACGCCTGGGTTCAAGAGCTGGTCAGTCTGTCTGTGTGTGTGTTTGTGCTGTTTTGGTGTAAAAGAAGTTTTCAAATGCTTCACTCAGGGAAAAGAAGCTAAAACATGACACGAAAACTGCTAAAATGTAAGCAAAATGTCCAACAGCAACAGTCGTATTTGACAAATTGTACTTCGTTTTTCACAGGATTGCATACCGTGTCTCTGTGTGAGTAAGAATAAAAAGCACAGAATAAATTCCCACCATTACACAGCCACACAGGGTGTACTTTGTAGGAGTGATTGGGGGGTTAGTTTTCACCTGGAACGTTTGAAAAGTGTTTCCTTTTCATTTCACCCCTCTGTCATTTTAGGCTCAGGAACGCTTCCAGAGCTATCCTCCCTGGGCTCTGGCCATGTGCTTCGCTCTTATCGCTGTGGCCATGCTTCCGCTCCCTGTTGTCTTCATCGCCCGACACTTCAACTTGATGTCAGATGGCTCTAACAAGCTGTCTGTCTCTTACCATAAATCTATGATGAAGGACATATCCAACCTTGAGGAGCAGGATGAGGCTAGATTCATCCTTGGAGGCAAACCAGGCGAGGCCCCATCATCAGGGCCAGCACGTAAACCCTTCCTGACACCTGGAGGAAACAAACCCATGGACTCCCTGTCTCCAAACATCTGCTATGGTACTAGCTACCAAAATGCTGCCATAAGCCCCACCACACCAACTACACCAAGCACACCTCTCACACCAGAGTCTGACTCTTGACTGTTGCCCAGCCTTGACAGACTCCCCTCTGACCACCCCTGTAGCACAACTTTACCCATGAGGTCTCCACTGGAGCTCAGTGCAGCTCCAGGAATCCTCACCACTGCCCTGCTAACGCCACAAAACTGTACGTAGCCATCCAGTTTATGAGCGCTTCCAAAATAACACGAAGGAACTTCATGAGAAGATTTCCAGAATGTTTCCAAGCATCTGGAAGTTAGAAAACAGGAAATAAGGGATGCATTTCACTGTTTTACAATAAACGAAACTCTGGAATCAGGTTGAGATTAACAGTGACACACTACATCTGTATATATTTAAAAACATCAGGTTAATGTGTTCAGAATGAAGTTCTGTGATCTGATTTTCTTTGCCTTAGTTTAAGGATCCCCTAGCAGACACCGACCCCATAGTATAAGGACAATGTCTGCACAGTGCAGGTAGTGTGAAAGAGTGAATGTAGTAGAGTTTGTGAGGTTCTGCTGGTTTCCTATGTAGCAATAATGGGTGTCAAAGCCATGTACCACTTAATACGCAGCAGGTTTTCTTTATATTAGATGTTATGCAGTCGACAAGGTGCAACTGAAAAGTTCCAAAACCATACCTGATTCAGATTTGGACAAATTGTTCTTCAAGGTCATGCTCAGCACAGCTGTGGAAAGTCCCATTTTCACTCCACAGTGTGCGCTGTGAATTCAAGTCACAACTAAACTCTACTGTAACGTCCTGAGGTGTCTGAGGAAGACATTCACAGCAAACCACCTGACCTGTGGTGTTTGCCACTGTGTGATGGCACACAAGGAATCAAAAAAAACAAAACACTCGACTCTGTATGTTTAAGAAAATGACTTTAAAGGTGAGCACTTCCAAATTAAGATCAGGTAACGTTTTTGGCCACAGACTCGCAGCTCTGTTCTGATGCCGTGAGATTTGTTTTCATAGGACTATGATTTGTAAAATATGCTAAAACGACTCTAAAGGCACCCGTTTATGTTCCAATCAGACCCCACATCCACCTCCTCCTGTAATTTGCGTGTAGAGTCTGTTGTTGTTGTTCATTTTGTAAAAACAAAAAAAGGTGTAAAATCACAATGTACAGTATAGTTATAGTAATGTAACATACCTTTAGGACTCTGGGTTTTATTAACCGGGAGCTCAAACCACTGTTTCATTATCCATCACTCTCACGTCTTCGTCTCCGTGCTGTAGAAACACACTCATTTCAGTTTCTCCACCAAAGAGTTAAAAGTAAACAACAAAACACTTGAAATCTGCTCCAGAATAACAGACCTGTTACACTGGACTGCAGTGAAAGTGAACTACAACCCAAAACACAACGCGGGCACGAAGCTCGCAAACTTTGCTTTTCTCCTCCTTCAAAAAAGCACAAAGGAGATTTTGACTCACTGAGCACAAGCAGATTATTGGCTGGAATTGTCTCAAGCATTGATCCACATTTTAAAATGAACTCCTGCCGAGACATATTATGGGACACACAGCAATATATATTTATATTGGCGCACAAACTGTGTTAACTTTGAACAAAAAAAATGAACTTAAAATAAGAAAAATAGCTACGGACCAAAAGATTAAAAAGCAAAAATTCCAATTCTGTGAACTTATCAGCCGACCTGATAGTGTGCACCTTTGAAAGCCTTAGACTCCTCATGCACAGACAGAAGTACACATGCACACACATACACACTGCTCTCTGTGTTACAGGGCCTGCCGTGGCGCAGCAGGGATTACGGTGATGGTCGCTGACTTGAGTTGAAACTGAGCACATTTAAATTCCTATTTAAAGGAATCTTTAATTTATTTTTTTAATCACAATATTTACAGCCATGGTGTTTAGGTATAAATGGACTATATTTATATTCCTGTATATTTGCTGTTACGTAGGCGTGATGAATTACAAAGATTTATCTTTTACAAGCGTTTAGTATGTATACTGTGTATTTTAATCTTGTGTGACGCTTATTGAGTCTGTACATTTTAGAACTGTTCTGTAGTTTGTGGAGCTGATCGTGGACATGAAAATGATGCTGCACTGTGGAGCTGATGTACGGTCTTGTTTAGTCGTGTGTGTGTCCACTTCCGGTTTAGTGGTCTAATCGTTCACCGAAAGATGCTCTCAAAATGTCCTGTTAGCCAACAGGTTCATGAAAGGCTGTCTCTAAAATATGTTTAGCGTAGATGACACAGCATGCTAACATCCTGAGCAGATATCTTTCCAGATGTATACAAAACTTGCAAGCACTTTTTTTTTTTTTTTAGGTTGAACCACTCTGAGGTCACCCATTGATTTTGGACTTTGTTCAACTTTTTAATCCTCGGGTATTTGGACAAGAGGGTGGCATGCTAAGTTATAAGCTAAAGTTAGCAAGCTTGCTACTAAGCTGCATTCATAATCTGTACAGCTTCAATGCACAATAATAAACACCTGCTAATAAAGCTCAACAACAAGGTTCCAGAAAGTAAATTTCTCCACAGGGATTTTAATTATGAGCTATAATGTTTTAGCCGTCTAAAGTAGACTCACTACGAGCTACGACATAATCAAACAATAGTGCGACAATTAGTGATGTGCGGATCGATACTGAAATATCGATTCCTCCGATACCAGTCATTTATGTTCTAGAATCGATTCTCACATTAAAATATTGATATTTTAGTAATTTAGGGTAAATTTGTAGTTTATCATTAACAGGAACACAGTGGAAATAACCTATTTCATTCGGATTGTCTACAATTGGAAGGAACGACTTCCTCTTCCATTCAAATAGCGCACAACTTCAGGTTTTTTATTTCTATATGATGAACTGCATTATTAAGTGATAAGAACAAGTAATCTGATGTCCTGTAATCATTATGACACTATAATTTGAGATACAATAAATAAAATACGTTTTTGTACAAGGTATCGGTATCAGATCAGTATCGTCGATACCACCCTGAATTTTACTTGGTATCGGATTGGAAAGGAAATCAGTGGAATCGCACATCACTAGCGACAATCTGCTCCTGTGGAGACCAAAGAGTCTGCATGAGATGGAAAAGAACTACACTACCCACAATCCTAAATTGAAAAAGTGACATCTCTGATTATGGAGGTTGTTGTTATCCAGATATATTAGATTAAAAAACATGTAGCCAGCACAGAGTCAATAAAAGGGAAATTTATCCATAGAAGCAAAGAACATTTTTCATTTTTAGTGCTTCAAAGGTTAGCATCTTAACATGGGAGCCTATAGGGATTGACTCACTTTTGGAGCCAGCCTCAAGTGGCCACCAGAGGAACTGCAATCCTGGAGGTTGCTGCTTGGGTGGTCCACACCTTTGCAAATTTATTTAGGGGCAGGTGAAAAATTGCTGATTCAAAAACACAGCATCCAACAAGAAGCAAGATGACTATTATCAGCGTCCTCCAAAGCATCTCCATCGACATCATTAAAATAAGGTGTCGTTCATACAGAGTAACGCAACAGGCATCACTGGGTTTTTTATGCACTCAGAAGTAACATTGATGAAATACTCACTTCTGCCCACATCAGAGACAGACAAACACTTTACTGGAAAAATCATATATATATATTTACTGGATGCAATCTTTTGCATCCAGTTTGGGGGGAAAAACACAGACACATGTATCAGGAATATGCTGTGTTTTTTTCAACTGCTCTATATGTGGAAAAATACAGTTTCCTTTAACAGTGTAAGGATTCAGAAATGAATGTAACACGGTAGGTTTGATCCACAAAGTGGGATTTTTCTTTCTGTTTGATTGGTTTTGTTTTTCTCTCTGAATCAAACATTTTCAGCTTCCAAGCACATTTTTCATCCAAGTTTGCACGGAGAGACCTGAGCAAAGGATTTGGCTAATCCTCCTTTGGCAATGTTTTCGCCCCCTGGTGGTAGCTCTATGAACAGCAAGTTGTCACAGTCCATTCAGGAATTAGTTTTCTGCTGTGTAATGAGTGGATCACTAGTGTGGTTACAGATGTTTTGTGTTTGGTGTGTGAGCCGTTTTAGTGTAAGAGTGTATCACGCAGACATCTCTGGTGTGTTCATGTCTGTAAATAATGTTATGTAACCAAACTATTCTGGAGACAGATTTTATTAACGTGATGTAGATTAATGTCTTAAAAGTTTTAGCAGTAAGTATAACAAAAGTTAGAAATGAATGTGATCAATGCACTTTTTTCACAAGACTGCAAAAAGCTAACGTCTGTTTTCGTTGTCTTGTTTCCAGTACATTTAAAATTTGATGAAAAGCAATATGATGTTATTTAAATGACAGAATAACTGTGGCTGAAAGCAAATCCTGTCTGTGAAAAGCAATCCTTAGAAATAACCCCCAACACTGGTGTGTGCACATGTGTGTGTGTGTGTGTGTGAGATGTGAGTTTGGCTTGGTGTGTGCAAAGCCTTAGTGAGCACACACTTCAAACAGGAGACACATGTCCCTTTACAGCTTCCCTCTCTTTCCTCTTTCATTTTATGAATGTATCATACTGAGAAATACTGTAAAAATTGTGACCATAAAAAAATTATTCTAATAAAGAGTGGACAAGCTGCTGTGACGTTTCTGGACTTTTTTGGTTTAAATTCATTCTCGGTCAAAGTAAACATGATTTATCAGATGTTGGTGGTGATCGATACATCAGCCAGTACTATTTTCTAGAGTACTATTTTCAGTGTCGGCATTTATTACAGCCGATAAATGAACATTTTAAAAGTGAAGAAGAGACGACCTGCAACGCTGGGAGTGTTGATGTTACATAGTTTGTTTCGGCTCTTCAACTTCCCTGTTGGCAACACGTGTCTGGAACATAAACGTGACTACAGATCAGAGCAGAGTCGGGTGTAAATGAGTTATCCACAAGTATTTTTAAACTGTATTGCTTTATTATGTTAGTAAGCACTCATATATAACTAGACATAACAAATGTTAGGGAGATCTGTCTGTTTAAATATAGTTTTTTAAACCGATTTTTTAAACCGCCGCATATCGGTATCTATATCGGCCTTAAAAATCCCATATCAGTCGTACTCTAGCTGAGATCACATGACTGACACAGCCAGTCCTCATTTATTTATTTGGGGCGACCGTGGCTTGGGCAAGACACTTTACCCTACCGCCTACTGGTGTTGGCCAGAGGGGCCGATGGCGCGATATGGCAGCCTCGCTTCTGTCAGTCTGCCCCAGGGCAGCCACCAGTGTGTGAATGAATAGTGGTATTCTAAAGCGCTTTGGGTGCCTTGAAAAGTGCTATATAAATCCAATCTATTATTATTTCTTTGCCTTTTGGGTTGCTTGAACATTATGTTTTGGGTCATTATCCATTCACACTGTGAAGCGATTGTCTCAATAATACGCGCAGAGAGTATAGCCCTGTACACTTCAGGACTCATCCTGCTGCTTCCATCAGCACTCACATCATCAACCATCAAGTAACCAGGTTCAACTGGTAGACTCGATATATAAAGCACTGTTTTTAGAGTCAGAGCCTTTTAAATAATCACCATAGACTTTAAAACACGACACACAGTTTTAATATGCAGAATTAGCAATTAATAAAAAGATAAGGACCAAACAGTCTATTCTTCCTATTCTGCCATACCGAGCAGAACAGGAAGATTAGACAATGAGTTCAAATGCAGACTAATGACAATCTCCTCGAGACTCTCACCAACCAGCACTGCAATATCAAATCTACACAATTTCCCTGCCTGCTAGAATAAATGATCTCCCTTTAACCACACTGTTAAATCCATCATCCTTAATCAAACATGCATTTTAAATACAGAGTACTTGAGTAAAGCTGGACCAACAGAGGATTATTAAGACCAGCACCAATATCTGGTGATTTATAAGTCCAATATATCAGCTAATGCGTTAGACAGATTTCCAAAACGTTTGTTATGTGGACGTATTTATGAGCCTTACTGAGATAATATATGGCAATGCAGTTTAAATAAATCTTGTTTTATTGTGTCAACAGGTCATAGATGACTAATTTATTACTAATTTCCCACTGAGTGTTCTGGTGTTACCAACAGGGAAGAGCTCAGAGGGCCCTCTGGTAAGCAAACTATGTTACATCAACAATCATAACACAGTTCAGGGGTGTTTCTCCCACCCTGAAGTGGGCAATCAAGAGAGACGGCCTCTATTTTTATTCATTTTCTTAATTAGAAAAATATTTCAGGATTCATTTAATTACATTTCTATTTGTCCACTTGTTTATTTAGTTCTTTAATATTGACTTGACTGAAATTCCATACAAGGCTATTAGGCAAACCGCAGACACATGGCGCCCTCTTCTGGACACAGTAATTTCACAAAGCAATGTTAAATAGAAACAGAATATACATATATACCCTCAACTATATGTACTTGCTAAATCCTGCCTTCGGAGGTTACGTAGAAACAAGACATTCTTCTACATTCAGCACTCTGTCCACAGTAAAACATGTCCAGCATGAATAAAAACGCAATTTTATACTATTGAATTTATACAAACTTACACATATAGGCAATTTGGGCTTCATATACTGCAGAGTTATCAACCACCCCACACATCATAGGAAACAGACATGTCAGTGCACTGTGCAATCTATACAGCAATCTATACATATTATTTTTAATTTCCCTTTAAGTAGAAAGAAGCTGTTTGCAGTCCTCTTCAGTTCTTTTACAGTTGGCTCTGTCTCAGATCACAGATCCTGATGCAACATTTCTCTCCGAGCCAGAATCCGGGATACAGCGGCTCTCTGAACTCGGCTTCAACCTTGTACAGGAAGTTCATACTGTCCGACACCTCATAGAAAGACAAAGTTCCGGTTTGAAATTTAAGATAAATTCCAACCCTGTGATGACGGGGTGGTGTAGTGAGCTGGATGCTGTCAGAATTGTGGCTCACAGAGTAATGTTTAGATAGATCCAGACTCCAGGAATTTGCATTGGCCCCGAAGGCTGACAGTGTAGTGCGGGATTTTCTGTTTATTCCTTTGTAGGTTAGAGCGATCTCTGCTTTGTCTCCTTTCACCTCTACCTCATAGTAGCAGTCAGCTTGCAGTCCCTCCCTGCACAGCACCTGCCGCCGATGTATAAACCTCTCTGGGTTACGAACACTAGGATTCTTGGACCTCTCATTGCACAGCTTAACCATCTTCCCTCCTTTCAAAATAACCAGGTCCTCATGAGCTGTCGTGGGGTCCAGAGAGAGCTTACACGCATCTGAGATAATGAAGAGAACATTTAAGGACTGAATTCTAAGAAGACAGCTGTGGTTGGATGAGTCTGTGTGTGGGTAAAGTCATGGTGAATGCAGGTTGGAAGATAAACTTACATTGCAGGAACTCTTCTCTGGTTTTAGGCTCAACTTTCTGTTTAGCCAGAGGCCTGCTAGCTGTAAAGAGACACGGGAGACGACATCAGAGCGTCAGTGAGCGTCTCTGCTGCATCATTAAACAATACAGGGACCCTGAAACTGGCCTGTAAGTACAAGTTATTCAGATGTGTCACCATTTTGCCAAGGTCTGGAAGCAGACTCAAACTTTGACCCTCAGATGAGAGGACATGTTTAAGGATGTTGAGGAACAACCCAGGAACCACCGACTCAAACCTGCCATTAACTGTGAACTGCCAGCACCCCTGTCCAAGGTGAAATGATTTTTACACTGGCATGTAGAAGGGTGCCATACAAGAAAGAAGACCCTGCTCCACGTTCAAGCTGGACTAAAATTTGCTGCTGCTCACATGGACGAGTTTTATAGTCAGACAAGATAAAGACTTTTTTGGCCACAATGACATGAGGTGTATCTGGAGGAATAGTGGTGAGGCTTTTAAACCGAAGAACACTGTACCATCTCCGAATCATGCTCTGGGCTATTTTTAGCAGTGGTACTGGTATCAGGCACTCCATGAATTACGGGTCGAAAGCTTCATTCAGCGCTATGAATTGAATTATCGTGATTGACATGTAGAAGTGCAGAGGGTTTTGCAAAGCATGCTTACACATCATAACTGGTTAGAAGTCCAGATTATATTTTCTGGGCCAAGGGAGTCCGAACAGAATGTCCCGAACTTAGATAATAAGTGGAATCAGTAGCCTTAGGATTGCTAGGTTATATTAAAAATCAAGGCTAGGCAGGGAGGTGTTTTCTTTCTGTCTTATTTTTCCAGGAAGAGGAGAAGATACAAGACAAGGTCAGCTGGGAACAAAGAGAGGAGAAGAGTCGCAGGACTGCCACGTCGCTTCCGCTTTCATAATAATACGTGTTTTTGTTGTAGTATAAAACTGGACTGCCCACTCTGAGAGTCATCCTCTGTGTGAAGCAGATGGCTGAGTTCACATCAAAGTCCAGTGCTGTAAACTTGTAATTTCAACTGCTGAAGCAAATAAAACCTTTTAAACGACAGATGTTCTCCTATATAAACGTGTCACTGGTACATCATAAAATGGATGGAATAAGGAGCAGGACTACCTGCAAATTCTTCAACTTATCCATCCATCCATCCATCCATCCATCCATCCATCCGTCTTCATCCACTTTATCCGGGGCCGGGTCGCGGGGGCAGCAGCCTAAGCAAAGAGGCCCAGACCTCCCTCTCCCCAGCCACCTCCTCCAGCTTATCCGGGGGAATACCAAGGCGTTCCCAGGCCAGCCGAGAGATATAATCTCTCCAGCGTGTCCTGGGTCTGCCCCGGGGCCTCCTCCCAGTGGGACATGCCTGGAACACCTCACCCAGGAGGCGCCCAGGGGGCATCCTTGTCAGATGCCCGAACCACCTCAGCTGGCTCCTTTCGATGTGGAGCAGCAGCTGCTCTACTCTGAGCCCCTCCCGGATGGCCGAACTTCTCACCCTATCTCTAAGGGAGAGGCCAGCCACCCTTCGGAGGAAGCTCATTTCTGCCGCTTGTATCCGCGATCTCGTTCTTTCGGTCACTACCCACAGCTCGTGGCCATAGGTGAGGGTAGGGACGTAGATCGACCGGTAAATTGAGAGCTTCGCTTTTACACTCAGCTCCCTCTTCACCACGACGGACCGGTGCAGCGTCTGCATTACTGCAGCTGCAGCCCCAATCCGTCTGTCGATCTCCGGCTCCCTTCTCCCATCACTCGCGAACAAGACCCCGAGATACTTGAACTCCTCCACTTGGGGCAGGAACTCATCCCCGACCCGGAGTGGGCACTCCACCCTTTTCCGGCTGAGAACCACGGCCTCAGATTTGGAGGTGCTGATCCTCATTCCCGCTGCTTCACACTCGGCTGCGAACCGTTCCAGTGCGAGCTGGAGGCCCTCACCCGATGAAGCCAACAGAACCACATCATCTGCAAAAATCAGAGATGAGATTCTGAGGCCACCAAAGCGAAAGCCCTCCGCCACTTGGCTGCGCCTAGAAATCCTGTCCATAAAAATTATGAACAGAACCGGAGACAAAGGGCAGCCCTGGCGGAGCCCATCACCCACCGGGAACGAGTCCGACTTATTGCCGGCAATGCGAACCAAGCTCTTGCAACGGTTATATAGGGATCGAATGGCCCGTAGCAATGGGCCAGACACCCCATATTCCCGCAACACCTCCCACAGGACACCCCGAGGGACACGGTCGAATGCCTTCTCCAAGTCCACAAAACACATGTAGACTGGTTGGGCAAACTCCCATGCACCCTCAAGTATCCTGGAGAGGATAAAGAGCTGGTCCAGTGTTCCGCGACCAGGACGAAAACCGCATTGTTCCTCCTGTATCCGAGGTTCGACTAACGGACGAACTCTCCTTTCCAGCACCCTGGCATAGACTTTCCCAGGGAGGCTGAGGAGTGTGATCCCCCTGTAGTTGGAACACACCCTCCGGTCCCCCTTCTTAAAGATGGGGACCACCACCCCGGTCTGCCAGTCCACAGGTACTGCCCCTGATCTCCACGCAACATTGCAGAGGCGTGTCAACCAGGACAGCCCTACAACGTCCAGAGCCTTCAGGAACTCGGGGCGGACCTCATCAACACCAGGGGCTCTGCCACCAAGGAGTTGTTTAACTGCCTCAGTGACCTCGCCCCCGGAAATTGGCGGGTCATTCCCCTCATCCCCAGACTCTGCTTCCTCCTCGGAAGACGTGTCAGTGGGATTAAGGAGGTCCTCGAAGTATTCCTTCCACCGCCTGACAAGTTTCTCAGTCGACGTCAGCAGCGCTCTGCCAGCACTATACACAGTGCAGGTAGAGCACCGCTTTCCCCTCCTGAGACGTCTGACGGTTTGCCAGAATCTCTTCGAGGCAGTCCGAAAGTCTTTTTCCATGGCCTCTCCGAACTCCTCCCACACCCGAGTTTTTGCTTCAGCCACTGCCCGAGCCGCATTCCGCTTGGCCTGTCGATACCTGTCGGCTGCCTCCGGAGTCCCACAGGCTAACCAAGCCCGATAGGACTCCTTCTTCAGCCTGGTGGCTCGCTTCACCTCTGGTGTCCACCATTTGGTTCGGGGATTACCACCACGGCAGGCACCAACCACCTTGCGGCCGCAGCTCAATGCAGCAGCTTCGGCAATGGAGACTCTGAACATGGTCCATTCGGACTCAATGTCCCCAGTCTCCCTCGGAATGCTGTTGAAGCTCTGCCGGAGGTGTGCGTTGAAGATCTCGCGGACTGGGGCCTCTGCTAGACGTTCCCAGCACACCCTCACTACGCGTTTAGGTGCACCAGGTCTGTCCAGCGTCCTCCCCCGCCACCTGATCCAACTCACCACCAGGTGGTGATCAGTTGACAGCTCAGCCCCTCTCTTTACCCGAGTGTCCAGAACATATGGTCGCAGGTCTGCTGATACGATTACAAAATCGATCATCGACCTACGGCCTAGAGCGTCCTGGTGCCACGTGCACTTATGGACACTCTTATGTTCGAACAGGGTGTTCGTTATGGCCAAACTGTGATTAGCACAGAAGTCCAATAACAAAGCACCGCTCGTGTTCAGATCAGGGAGGCCGTTCCTCCCGATCACGCCCCTCCAGGTCTCACTGTCGTTACCCACGTGAGCATTGAAGTCTCCCAGCAGGACAACAGAGTCTCCAGGTGGAGCACCTTCCAGCACAGTAACAGGACATTTAACAAAATATTATTGGGGGCTGGTTAATATATTTGAGGCTGTATGTATACTTTTGACTCTGTGTGAATTAAAGAAATCCAAAATATATTCAAACTTCTCTCTTCGATTCTTGTTTCTCAAAGCCATTAAAGATGTGTGCTGAACAACAGTTTAAAGAAACCATTAAAAACCCAAAATTAGCATGACGGTCATGTCCATGATGACGAGTGGGTGTAAACTTCTGACCACAATTGTAAGATAATATTAAAATTGTTCTGGAAACTGTTTGAAGGACAAACCATGGAGCTGTGAGACGCTGGCTTCACTTCTTCGCTGGACATCATCTTCCTCCATCTCTGATGCTGATTCCTGCTGCTCCTCACCATCAGCTGTCATACGCAAGGACATAGATATTCTTACATTCTTATAATTAAAGAGAGATGTTTTCCACATAACGACACATACCAGTGTTACAGATTGAGGCAAATTCTTTGTCACAGAATCCCTCCAGTTGCTTCCCAAGATGCTCAACGGCTCTCTTTGTGAGCTCAAAGTGGAGGAGTGGATCCTCTGAAAGCTCCTGGAACGAGGGGTCACAGAGGAGCTTCAGAGAGGGCCATTTCTGTGAGGATGGAGGGGAGAAGTTCAGGATACGACCCGTCACTCAGAAACAGGCAACGTTTCCAGCGCTGTGTTGGGAGTATACCTGCAGGAAACGGATGTGGCTCTCAGTCTGTGCCAGGTGGTCCAGCTTAGCATCCCTCTCCTTCATCTGCTTCACCTCCTCCTCCAGGCTCTTCAGCGAGATGCGAACCTGAGCTGCAGCCGCCTCCTCCTGAGCTGCAATCACTTCCTTCACTGACAGGTAATGTTTCTGAAGGGAGTCGATGGCGCCCACTATGACGCTCTCACAGAAGGCTTCTGTTTTTCTCGCCTCGTCCTGTTTGATACACATGTGAGTGGGTGACACACTACAAACACTTCAGACAACATAACTTTTTGGTCACATGTTCGCCTCACCTGAATCTGTCCGAGCATCTCCCCCATCATCTCTCTTTTCCTTTCTTGCTTCTGAA
Source organism: Rhamphochromis longiceps (assembly GCF_057381845.1). Classification (NCBI taxonomy): domain Eukaryota; kingdom Metazoa; phylum Chordata; class Actinopteri; order Cichliformes; family Cichlidae; genus Rhamphochromis; species Rhamphochromis longiceps. The sequence continues at coordinate 21,766,803 of NC_140561.1, forward strand.
GAGTCTGCTTGAACTTTGTCTGCATGTCCTTAAGTTCCTTCTTCAGAATGTGTTAGTTGGAAGCAAACACATAATTTGTTTAGATTTTGTTAGTTTTTTCCTGGATGGCACTTTTTACATTTGTATGAATCAAATGCATCTTTGTCTAAAACTGGGTCGATGCTGTAAGTCATTTGAATGTTTTGTAAGGCTGTCCCAGTACTCAGGAATGATTTGTTTAACCAAATAAAGTGGAAGTGTCACCTGTCTGAAATACAGACAGCCCATCTACTTTTAAAATTAGGCTTAAAACGTCCCTTGTTGATAAGGGATTATCAATAGATTTGGATCAGATAACCATGAATCTTCCTTTAGTTATTCTGCAGTCGGTCTGTTCTACTGGGGGCTTCCCATAATACACCGTGTTTCTTTTTCACTCACTATGTGTTTATACACCATCCTGCATTTAATAATTATAATAGTTATCATCAGCCTCTGTTTTCGTTCCACAGGGTGTCTGTTCTCCGGTTTTCCTCCCCTCACTTCCAATCGAAACTTAGTTTCAGCAATTATTCATTTTTTTAGGCTTATGTTGAAGTTTGAATCGTCGATCTGTGTGCCTTAGATGCAGCGTGCACTTTGCTTTCATCTCAGTTACATGGCTAAAATCATTGTACATATATATAAATCACAAGATATGCAAAAGTTTCCAAATATCCACCAGGATATAAAACATTGTCAGCAATCTTGAAGTTGCAGGAAATCACGAGCAATTGGTTAATGACAGTTTCCTGGATTTACCCAAAGAGAAAACATGTTCTTGTAATATTTTTGTTATAGTCAGCTATGTCGCTGCATTGTCGTTTCAAAACTAAATCTGGAGTTGGAAATATTACAGTTTTTTCTGATTGCTTAAACCCTAACTGTGATTCCTGTAGCACAATCTCTAAAACTATTCAGACTTATAGCAAAACCACTCACTGAGTTTGCAAAACTAAAAGCACAAAAACTGCTTTGCACTCAGTTTGCAATTTTGTAACACACACTTTGCAAAACGGTAGGCACAATTCACTGCACAACACTCAATTACCAAATTTCCAACACACTCCTAGCAAAAGTATACACATGTATGGCTATCATTAAAACTAATTTGCCAACTGTCTGGCACACTTTCACATGTGAAAACTTTTTTAGATAATTAGTTCACTTTGCAATCAGCCTAAGCACTATAATACAGGTAAGCTGTGTGTGCGGAGTACAATGGAGGGAGCAGAAAGAGTGAGAAGTAGAGGAGGCCGAGGAAGAGGACGTGGAGGTGAAGAAGTAGGATGAAGAGGACGACAAGGACAAGGAGGAGCAAGAGGAAGACGAGGAGGGGGGAGAGGAAGATGAGGAGGGGGGAGAGGAAGGGTAGGAAGAGTAAGAAATAGAATTGCTGATGACATCAGAGCTACAATAGTGGACCATGTAATCAACCGTGGAATGACCCTGAGGGTAGCTGGCCAACGGGTCCAGCCTAACTCGAGCCGCTACACTGTAGCAAGTACCATAAGGACATCTTGAAATGAGAATCGGTTAGTACAGTCACTTCGCACAAAGATTTGTAGCACTGCCATATGCCAATGAGAAACACACCAATACCACTGATGTAAAAATACTGAAATTGTTACTTTACAGAATTGCTAGATGACCAGATGCTGGGGGCAGAGGAAGCATGTTCACTGCAGACCAAGTAACCCATATAGTCATTATGGCGATTGCAAATAATCCTATACTTGGAAATAACCACTTGTGTTTGTTTTGATGTGTTTGAATAAACACCAGTACTTGAAGTTTGGATCCCTCTATGCTTATGGATCTATGACAGCAGTATGAGCTCAAACTGACATAGCCTACCTTGTGCACAGAGAAAGCAAAAGCCAGATGTGTTTTGTATTCATACCATCAGTGTGCAGTTGCCGCATTGTGTGCTTAGTAGATGATGGCTTGTGTGTACTGTTTGATACGGAAACACCATTTTTACGAAGGTGTGAAGAGTTAATCTAGCTGTGTTTGCTTTTGCAAGAGAACTACAATGTTTTGATTATTGGGTGACAGGTTTTCTTATTTGTGTGAAGAGTTTTGCAAAATTAGCCAATAGTTACAAAAAATGTGCTTAAGCAATCAGAAAAAACTGTAAGTGCTAGAAGGTCTAGTATTATGCCATAAGACTGCATGAATTGACTCCTGGGCTAATTCACCAAAAGCTTTCCAGGAGATTCTTCCTTCAGTTTCTTCTTCCTGCAAATTTGAGCTTTCAAGTAGGAGTTGCACCTTTTTTTTAAATCTTGTTTTACAGTTTTTTCTGATTGCTTAAGCACATTTTATGTAACTATTGGCTAATTTTGCAAAACTCTTCACACAAATAAGAAAACCTGTCACCCAATAATCAAAACATTGTAGTTCTCTTGCAAAAGCAAACACAGCTAGATTAACTCTTCACACCTTCGTAAAAATGGTGTTTCCGTATCAAACAGTACACACAAGCCATCATCTACTAAGCACACAATGCGGCAACTGCACACTGATGGTATGAATACAAAACACATCTGGCTTTTGCTTTCTCTGCGCACAAGGTAGGCTATGTCAGTGTGAGCTCATACTTCTGTCATAGATCCATAAGCATAGAGGGATCCAAACTTCAAGTACTGGTGTTTATTCAAACACATCAAAACAAACACAAGTGTTTATTTCCAAGTATAGGATTATTTGCAATCGCCATAATGACTATATGGTAAATGGCCTGTATTTATATAGCGCTTTACTAGTCCCTAAGGACCCCAAAGCGCTTTACATATCCAGTCATCCACCCATTCACGCACACATTCACACACTGGTGATGGCAAGCTACATTGTAGCCACAGCCACCCTGGGGCGCACTGACAGAGGCGAGGCTGCCGGACACTGGCGCCACCGGGCCCTCTGACCACCACCAGTAGGCAACGGGTGAAGTGTCTTGCCCAAGGACACAACGACCGAGACTGTCCAAGCCGGGGCTCGAACCGGCAACCTTCCGATTACAAGGCGAACTCCCAACTCTTGAGCCACGATCGCCAAATTTCCAACACACGATATGGGTTACTTGGTCTGCAGTGAACATGCTTCCTCTGCCCCCAGCATCTGGTCATCTAGCAATTCTGTAAAGTAACAACTTCAGTATTTTTACATCAATGGTATTGGTGTGTTTCTCATTGGGATATGGCAGTGCTACAAATCTTTGTGCGAAGTGACTGTACTAACCGATTCTCATTTCAAGATGTCCTTATGGTACTTGCTACAGTGTAGCGGCTCGAGTTAGGCTGGACCCGTTGGCCAGCTACCCTCAGGGTCATTCCACGGTTAATTACATGGTCCACTATTGTAGCTCTGATGTCATCAGCAATTCTATTTCTTACTCTTCCTACCCTTCCTCTCCCCCCTCCTCATCTTCCTCTCCCCCCTCCTCGTCTTCCTCTTGCTCCTCCTTGTCCTTGTCGTCCTCTTCATCCTACTTCTTCACCTCCACGTCCTCTTCCTCGGCCTCCTCTACTTCTCACTCTTTCTGCTCCCTCCATTGTACTCCGCACACACAGCTTACCTGTATTATAGTGCTTAGGCTGATTGCAAAGTGAACTAATTATCTAAAAAAGTTTTCACATGTGAAAGTGTGCCAGACAGTTGGCAAATTAGTGTTAATGATAGCCATACATGTGTATACTTTTGCTAGGAGTGTGTTGGAAATTTGGTAATTGAGTGTTGTGCAGTGAATTGTGCCTACCGTTTTGCAAAGTGTGTGTTACAAAATTGCAAACTGAGTGCAAAGCAGTTTTTGTGCTTTTAGTTTTGCAAACTCAGTGAGTGGTTTTGCTATAAGTCTGAATAGTTTTAGAGATTGTGCTACAGGAATCACAGTTAGGGTTTAAGCATTCAGAAAAAACTGTAAGTACCTCCTTCCGCCTCCGTTCCTCCTTCACCAACCCGATCCTGTGTCCTCCATGCTCAGCTGAAGCACACTGTGCACATATGATCTGCTTATCTGTGCAGCAGTAAACCTCCAGGGGCTTGTTGTGTTTTCCACACAAAGTGCTCTCTGATGTTTCTGCACAGCTCCGGGGTCTCTTCAGGACTTTCCGATTCCCTTCTGAGGACTGCTGCTCTTTATTACAACTCATTTCTGTCTCTCTCACCACCTCAGCTAGAGTTGTGTTCTTGATCAGCTGAGGTCTGGATGGAAACTCATATTTACATTCGGGGCACCTGCAGAGACTGTTCCTCAGCTGGTCACAATCCCATTGGTCCTGGATGCAGCGCATGCAAAAGTTGTGTCCGCAAGGAATCATCACAGGATTCCTGAGAAGGTTTCTGCAAATTTGACAGCAGAGGTGGTTCATCTTTGCAGGAATGTTACGCTCCGCCATGGACTGAAACTGAAACTGTTTAAAAAACAAAACAAAACAAAAAAAACAAGAATAAACGACAAGAATGTTGACGGTGGTCGAGTCTCACTGTAGCAGGCTGTCACAAGTTTCGTTTCGTTTCCTGCACAAATGACTCACAAGTGTGTGTTTGTGTGTGGGAGTGACTAAATCTTTTGAAATTCTTGTAAAAAGGAAGGCGGAGTCTGTGTCTCCTCCACACTGGCTGTTTGAATCTCAAAGACCAGACAAATGTAAACAACAACCTTCAGAAAGGACAAATAAATCCAACATGAATGTCTTTATTACAGTATTTAGGTAAACATAAAACAAAGAAAAGCAGTGATAAATAAGCTTTGTAATTTACATGTACTTTCATTTCCTGAATGTTTAAATAAAACAAAGAAACTCATATCTGAAAAAGATGTAGAAGTATAACAGTTCTGTAACTGGCAATTTAAATTCAGTTGTACCCTTCTGTTCAAAAACAGCCGTCTGATGAATAAAACCAGGCAACAAGAACCACATTTATGAGACCAGAAACACTCTTTTCTTTCACAAGATCCAACACACACAGTGCAGGTGTGTGCACAACAAAGAAGACGAAGATGCTGACGAGCTTCTTGTTTGTTTGTTTTTTGTCTAGACTGGGATTTTAATGTCCATTCAGCCTCATTGATGGTCCCAGAGCAAAAGCACTTAGTCAGGTAAAACAGATATGATATCATCCTGAAAATCCAGCAGGGCAACAAAAAGGTCCAACTGTTAAAGGAGCAATGATCCGACTATCATGAGTGTACATAAAGAAATCCTGACCTTTCCTTCAGTCTCTCTGAAGATGATGAACTCGTGAGATGGAACGAGGAATGTTTTATTCATGTATTCACTGTGCTGAGCCTGGCCTAACACGTAATACCTAAAATGAATACTCTATTTAAACTTAAAAGTGAAAGTGTGGTCATGTAGTGCTTCCTGGTGAGTTGCGAACCTACAGTAGCAGGTAAGAGGCACACAGAGGAAATATCTGTAATGTAAAGAAGGAGCAGAGTTCAAGTCCGCAAATGGAGTTTTAGCACTGAGGTCATTATCAGCTATTTCATTAAAAAACTGGGAACGAGGCAAGAGACGTCTCAGAGAACCTAAGTACAAAAGGATGATCTTTTTTTGGCTAAAAACTACACAGAAATCATAACAATGCAAAATTTCTCAAAAGGCAAAAGTTCAAACACCAAAAGCATTTAGCAGGACCCCCGACAACACTCCTCCATGCTGGAAACTGAGAATAAAATCCATCCGTCACCTTCAGTCTATACAGAATGTGTAGCATACTGTTCTGTTCAGAGAAGAGTTCTGTTGATCAGTGAGAGCACTGGTGGTGCTTCATCTGAACACCTGACTGAAACTGTTTAAAAAACAAAACAAAAAAAACAAGAATAAACGACAAGAATGTTGACGGTGGTCGAGTCTCACTGTAGCAGTTCTTCCCAGGAAATAGGTTTGGAGAAGACTTCCCTCTCCAGCCAAAGGTCGTAGTTCATTTGGAAGTCCTCGGGCAGGTCCACTCGTTGGCCCAGAACACTTTGCAGACAGTTGTCCACAGGCAGGAAGTCGGGATTGCTGTGGCTCTTGTCGTAGCGGCGGCTGTTGAAGCGCTCGATGTTGGCTCGTAGAGCGCACTCCTCGGCCTGGAAGTCCCACGGACGAGCGTCCAGATCTGCTCACACAAAACAAACAGTAACTGTAAGTTAGTGGATTTTGTCTGCTCTGAGCGTAACAGCAATCTGCAGCAGCCCACAAATCCTGATCTCCATTAGGACATAAAAACAAAACAGCAGGTTTGTCTCAAAAAGGCGACAAACACATGAAACATTCATGCAGCGAACAGACGACTGGTCTGAGAAACACGAAACACTTTGAATGTGCAGCTCATCTTTCACTCACACACCAGCTGTCTCACCTCAGGCAGTCTGCGGCACTTTTCCCAACTCATGACATTTATTAAATGCACACTCACCGGCCACTTTATTTGCTGTCTAACAGCTCGTTAACACACATCTAATCAGCCAATCACGTGGCAGGGTTTACAGAGACTGGTCCAAAAAAAAGAGAAAATCTCCAGTGAGCAGCAGTTCTCTTAGAGGTCAGAGGTCAAAGAAGAATGGCCAGACTTCTTTGAGCTCATAGAAAGGCAACAGTGACTCAAGTAACCCCTCATGACAGCCAAGGTATGCAGAAGAGCTTCCAGGTTTGACTGGTTCTCTGAATATAAAAAGGATTTTATGGTGTTCAAATATCACCTGCTCCCCACTTTTTCTAGAATGATACTTGAATAATGCTGTCCTATGTTTGTGTGTAGTGTTGTATATTCTGCACGAAAGCTGTTCAGATTTTCCTCTCACCGTTTCCGTACGCCCAGTCGTCATTCAGGCGATGTCGGACCTTCTGGTAGATGGCAGACATGGTCTTCATGTTGCTCTTCCTCCACTGACGTCCGAGGTATTTTGTTTGCACTTTGAGCAGCTTGAGGACATACAGCTGCATCATTGCCTGCTTGACCTTCAGCGCCCTTTTCAGGATGGGTGCCGACTTAAACACGACCAGCATCTGGCAGAAAATGTCAAGGAAAAAAAAAAGGAATCAAAGCAGAGAGTTATATCCTGTCTTTTCATACGTGATTCGTGTGTCACAGCAAATGTGACGTGACGTCCTCTCACCATTGTTCTGGAGTGCTTCCATTTGGTCAGTTTGTTGAGGATCCTCAGCAGGTTAATACAGGAAAACAGATTCCTCCAGCAAAACTGATTGTTGTCTCCCGCTTCCTGTAACAAAGAAATCGTCCACAGTAAACATCCAAATCCTACAGTCACGTGTCAACAACAACAAAACAACAGAAACAAGGGGGGTAAAATTACCAAACTCTCTGCGGTTAACTCTGGGAGCTCGTGCACCACACAGTACGGAAAGTCGAGTACTGAAATGCTTTGAGGAAGAAAAAAGTAAAGTCAATGCAGTGAAATACAGAGCCATGTACATTTAGTTTATTGATGCGCACTGCAAACAGGAATCATGACTTTGTTATGTAACGCCACACTGAAAGTACCTGTTCTTAGCTGTGATGTAAGACATGATGTTCTGGTTGAAGAACTTGAGAATGAGGGGGATGCAGTTGGCAAACACCAAGTGCTGAGCCATGTACTCAAACTATGAACACCAACCACACACACAGAGGGACAGCAGTTACACAAGGATTCGTTTTTATATCAGTACGTGTATGTAGTTTGTATTTTGGTTACTACTGAACTCACGATTAACACAACAACTGTTCAACTCTGAAAATAATCTAGGATTTATTTAAGTTTAAGAAAAGAAGAAACTCGCCTTTTATATTTAAGTGGATTTTTAAGACTATTTTTTAACCCAATTCCCTGTTTTAAAACTTACTAAAAACAGAATGCAATGACCCAAAAACCTCATAAGCCCAGATTTTATTCAGAACACAGAAAGCATATCAAACGTTTAAACTGACAATAAATGTACCATTTTAGGAAAATTATTAGCTTGTTTTGAATTTGATAGGAGGAACTGAGGAGACCAGCTGCTGGACTTTTGGGAGAGGAAATGACTCTACCTGCTCAGCCGTCCTGGGTCTTTTTTGTGGTATCTTTTGTTTTTGAGTTGTTTAGTTGGTAAATAATCTGGACTGCAGGCAGGTCAGTTCAGCACCCAGACTCTTCTACTATGAATTTTAATTTCATAGTTTTAATAGAAGTTTTAATAGCTGCAGTTTGCAGTTTAGCGTCTTAGTTTTCCTTCCATGAAACAGACGTGGAGCATATGTCAATCTAAAGAAGCCAGCACCGGAGAAGACAGCAGTGTTTCTGGATCATGTCCACTTATGGCTTCATTTTTGCCTGATCAGGCTTCACCCTAGATTTTCAGATGGCACCGTGAACTCTGTTTACAGACAACAATTTCTGGATGTGCTCCTGAGCCCATGAGGTTTCCTTGACAGCATCATGGCTGCTTTTAATGCAGCGATGCCTGAGGACCCGAAGATCACAGCCATCCAGTACTGACTATCAGCCTCATCCCTTGCGCACAGAGATTTCTCCAGATGGTCTGAATCTTTGGATATTGTGTACTGTAGATGATGAGATAGCCCTGGTCTTCACAGTTTTATGTTGAAGAACATTATTCTGAACTTTTTCCACAATTTGTAGATGCAGTTTTTTCAGATTGGTTAACCTCTGCCCATCTTTACTTCTGATAAACTCTGCCTCTCTAAGATGCTGTTTTTATACCCAATCACAATGACCTGTTGTCAGTTAACCTAATTAGTTGTAAAATGTACCTCCAGCAGTTTCTGCTTTCCTACTTTTCTAGACTTTTCTTAGTGTGTCCACTAATACTTTTCATGCACAAGTAAAATGTCTCAGTTTAAACATTTGATATGTTTTCTGTTTTCTACAGTGGACAGAATTTAGTTTAAGAGACGTGCAAAAAAGTTTTGGTCACTTTTTTTGAATCAAGGCTGTAAATACAGTGGGGCAAAAAAGTATTTAGTCAGCCACCGATTGTGCAAGTTCCCCCACCTAAAATGATGACAGAGGTCAGTAATTTGCACCAGAGGTACACTTCAACTGTGAGAGACAGAATGTGAAAAAAAAATCCATGAATCCACATGGTAGGATTTGTAAAGAATTTATTCGTAAATCAGGGTGGAAAATAAGTATTTGGTCAATAACAAAAATACAACTCAATACTTTGTAACATAACCTTTGTTGGCAATAACAGAGGTCAAACGTTTACTATAGGTCTTTACCAGGTTTGCACACACAGTAGCTGGTATTTTGGCCCATTCCTCCATGCAGATCTTCTCGAGAGCAGTGATGTTTTGGGGCTGTCGCCGAGCAACACGGACTTTCAACTCCCGCCACAGATTTTCTATGGGGTTGAGGTCTGGAGACTGGCTAGGCCACTCCAGGACTTTCAAATGCTTCTTACGGAGCCACTCCTTTGTTGCCCGGGCGGTGTGTTTTGGATCATTGTCATGTTGGAAGACCCAGCCTCGTTTCATCTTCAAAGTTCTCACTGATGGAAGGAGGTTTTGGCTCAAAATCTCACGATACATGGCCCCATTCATTCTGTCCTTAACACGGATCAGTCGTCCTGTCCCCTTGGCAGAAAAACAGCCCCATAGCATGATGTTTCCACCCCCATGCTTCACAGTAGGTATGGTGTTCTTGGGATGCAACTCAGTATTCTTCTTCCTCCAAACACGACGAGTTGAGTTTATACCAAAAAGTTCTACTTTGGTTTCATCTGACCACATGACATTCTCCCAATCCTCTGCTGTATCATCCATGTGCTCTCTGCAGGTCATTCACCAGGTCCCCCCGTGTGGTTCTGGGATCTTTGCTCACCGTTCTCATGATCATTTTGACCCCACGGGATGAGATCTTGCGTGGAGCCCCAGATCGAGGGAGATTATCAGTGGTCTTGTATGTCTTCCATTTTCTGATGATTGCTCCCACAGTTGATTTTTTCACACCAAGCTGCTTGCCTATTGTAGATTCACTCTTCCCAGTCTGGTGCAGGTCTACAATACTTTTCCTGGTGTCCTTCGAAAGCTCTTTGGTCTTGGCCATGGCGGAGTTTGGAGTCTGACTGTTTGAGGCTGTGGACAGGTGTCTTTTATACAGATGATGAGTTCAAACAGGTGCCATTCATACAGGTAACGAGTGGGGGACAGAAAAGCTTCTTACAGAAGACGTTACAGGTCTGTGAGAGCCAGAGATTTTCCTTGTTTGAGGTGACCAAATACTTATTTTCCACCCTGATTTACGAATAAATTCTTTACAAATCCTACCATGTGGATTCATGGATTTTTTTTTCACATTCTGTCTCTCACAGTTGAAGTGTACCTCTGGTGCAAATTACTGACCTCTGTCATCATTTTAAGTGGGGGAACTTGCACAATCGGTGGCTGACTAAATACTTTTTTGCCCCACTGTAAATAAACGTGAGTTAAACTAAACCTGCTGCAGCGTGAAGGGGAGTGAATCTGTTTTATCTCTATTACCATGTTTTGATATTTGATGTGACTCAAAATTATAATTTAAACTGGAATAATAACAATGTGCAACGTTAAACAGGCGTGTGGCGTGCGCACCTGGTAGATGTGGTTGAGTTTGAAGTGTTTCAGGAGAAGCAGCAGAATTGCAGAGATGGCTTTCACAATGATCTCTTTGTGCCGATTCACATCAACACCAAGTTTCATGCTTTGCAGCACTGTGGTCCTGCAGGGTCAGACAGAAGAGATCAGATCAGATAACCCTCAGTCTGTTCTGCTCGCAGGTAAAAACTAGCACCTGCCTGTAAATCAGAACGTAGCAATCTTAGAGTCTACTGTTCTCAAACATGCTCAGGCAAAATAACCTGCCGATAAACCACATCTCCTTGTTTAAAAAAAAACCAAACCAGTTCCAGCTCTGTATGTACAAGTGTGCATGACCTGAAAACCTGTACTCACCCTGAAATGTGAGTACATTAGATAATGGAAATGTCTCTCGGTTAGCATATGTTCCCTCTTTATCACATAATGGCACAGTGGATAAGAAACTGGCAGGCTCAAGGCACTTACGGCATCTCCTCCGGCAGCACGTCTGCCAGGATGTTAATGGAGTCGGTTTTAGCTTTGGATGTCGGAGCAGCAGCGAGCAGGATCTTCAGCAGAGCAATCTACAGAGAGACCAAGCATGATGGAGTGATTTAAACACTTTAAATCCAGCCTGCCAACACTGAGGTTTCTAAATCTTGGAGTTTTATTTATGTACTTCAAATGTATCCGGCATATAATTCGTAAAATCTAACTAAATGCTTTAGTATAACTAACAGCACACCACTGATCTGTGACACAACACTTTACACAAGTGCTGCAATAGAGTATTTGTGCAATAATCTTTATCGCCATCCCTGAGCAGACCCTGCTCTGTTGTTGCTTTCACACAGAATTACAGGTTTTAAAGCCTTTTTACTCTACCACAGCTGTAGTATGAGTAGTCCCACAGTAGCACAATATAAACCATACAATACTAACCATGTATTGAGGCAAACTGGGCAGAATCCCCTGGTAAAGCAGCTCAGTGGCACACGTCTCCACTTCCTCTTCACCCTGACGACAAGAAAGAAGAAAAACACAAAACAAGAGACGTCGAGTTGAAGAATTTACTTTGTGTGTTTTTCTTTAACTGAATAATTAAAATGGACCTATTATGCTTACTGTGAGAATAATTTCTGCATGGCCAGAGTTTAAAATTATGAGGTCAGTGTATGTGCAAAGGCTTCAGACAGGCGTCAGGCAATTTGTTTCTGCTGCTGGATGTGTACGATATGAATGAACAAAGTTGTGTTTCAGATAGAAGATGAACTAAGAGGCTGCACCAAGGCCCATTATATGATAAAAAAGGATTATTCTGAACTGAGTAACCATGCCAACCAACCTTAATGAAGTCTAATGAGAGGTACCACGACAGATCTCCTTTTAATAAAACTGTATCTGTTTATACTTACGCCAGAAAGAGGGGTTTTCTGAAATTCCTCCTCCTTTATGATCTGTAGTTCAGCTATAGAGACATACTTGTGCTGAAAAATAAGATAGCATTTAATAAATTAAGGTTCAGGAACACTTCAGGTGTGTGAAATTAAGCCATGCTTCAATATCCCAACAATGAAGTACAGCACAAAATACTGCAATACCTGCTTTAAGGTCTTGATGCTCTCGTGAATTGGCCTGGGTAATCCAACCACTGTATCTGTATCACTGTAATGTGTGCACAAAATAAACAGTTCTTAACATGTCAATATTTCTGCACAAAAGCTAACTGTCATCTCTTAAAAAAATGAAGAAAACACTACCTTCCAAGAGTGTAACCAATGAATTTACTTCTACTTGATTCTAGGAAGTTTTCAATATCTTTTTCCCTGTTGGAGCAAAACAGTAACATCAATAACAAAAAAAGTCTTAATTGTATATTTGTGGGTATAAAGGAGGAACTAACATCATTACAGTTCAGCATTGCTGTTTGGTGAGACTGAGCAGTACCTGACTTTAGGAGCCCACGGCAGACCTTTTGGGAAGGACACCCTCTCCGACGGAGGATGAGGAATAGGTGGAGGCATCACCTCGTCCCGCTCTAGAGGGAAAGTTTCTGCTTCTATAGAGTTATCATTGTCATCATTGTCATCTTCATCTTCTCGTGAGTCATCCGCTTTGTAAGGATCCTTTTCATTGAATGCATCAAGGTTATCCTGTTTTATCAGCGCCTGTGTTTGAGTTACAAGATAATTACAACTAGACTGAAGCAAATACTAAAATTACTCAAGTATTACATCTATGAAGCCACTGAATGCAGAGAAATTATTGCATGAATACATTGTAAGCAGAAGGCTCGTCATCTAAATGAAACAATAATGCAAGCTGGTGCTCTAAAAAAAAACATCATCATTATTATTATTAATTATAATAATGTCTTTATTTAGCTGTTTTTGGACTGCAGTCATCTTTTCCTCGCTCGTGCTCGTGTTCCTGGATTTGTCAGTTTTGTTTGCACAAAGAGGGAATGGGTGCTGTAAAGTGTGTGCTGCTGCACACAGTCCATCGTACACACCAATACAAGTTTGTGAGAGCACTGCTGTTCACTTTGAGGTGTTTTGCTTATAGCTGGCTTTAACCTGATGGTAGCAGCTATAACTACCTTGTGTTCACGACGTGCCCGCTTTTGTTGCTGCTCAATGAGGTCAGATGCAGATGCAGGAGGAGAAGCCGCTCTCATGCTGCGAATGACTCGGATGCTGTCCTCCGGGAGAGGAGGGAGACCCAGTTCCTCTCTCTTACGGACCTTTATGCTCTGCAGCCGCTCAAACCCTCCGAGTGTGAACTGAAACAGAAGACAGGAAGGTTTTTGGAAGATAAGATGGGATTTAGGAGGAAAATGGAGATAAACTCTTTGGGATATCAGTATCTCTGTGAAAGGCTGATGTTTGAGTCTCTCACCAGTATGCTCTTCCACAACAGCAACAAAACTTTCTTCATGGGGAAGTGAGGCGCATGACCGCTGCAGAATTTGGTAACCATACCAAAGAGCATAACGGAAATGGGCTCGTTGTTGAAGAGAGGAGATCCTGGATCAGAGAAGCATGCTCATTTACAAGGCTGATTCTGCACATAACCTCAATGAGTCTTCAACTACTCTGATGAAATTTACCCAGTTCTGTCCTGAAGGTCTCCTTGATGGTTATCCATTCGGGCTTGTCGTTTGGGTCGTCCTGTTGGATGGTTTCCACCATCATGTACATGATGTTAAGCAGCACCCTGAGATCTGTGCTGTCAGCCAGGGAGATGGCTGGTTTCCTGACAGCGCTGCTGCAGGCAGCACTGTTACTGAAACACAGACAGCACACCAGGAAGCTGGTTAACCTGAAGTCTACCACAGACAACCAGTGATTCTTCTTTTTTATTCTGAGTGAATTCATTAGTTTAAAAAACAAAAACAATAAAAACAAACAAACAAAAAAACCAACAGACAAATAATGTGTTTCCCCCGTCCTAAATTTAAAGTAAAATTGCATGCTGACTGATTTATGGCACCTTTGGACATCAATAAATGCTTCCAGAAAGCTATGTGGTAGGAAAAAATGGCTTCTTTGTTTTGTTTTAATTGGCATTTACTTCTGCAAGGCTAAAAAAGTTGATGGAGAGCATACTCAATCTCCATGTTGAGCAGTTCCACCAGAGCAGAGAAGGTCCCCACATCGAGCAGCAGAAATATGTTGTATCTCATCCAGTGCTGTACCTCCACCTCAGAGCTGCACTCAGCAAAGGTCCCTAAAAACAGGAAAAAAGAAGACAGTACATGAAGTACATGAAGACAAACTATTTTCTAGTTAACTTGAAATCATGGAAATGTGTGATGGACTGACCCTGAGCCATGTAGAGAATGGCTCTAGCAACCTTCAGCCTCTTCTCCCGGGCAGTGACTTCAAGACTGTCCAACAGGCGCATAGCGTGAGCTCTGTGCTGAGCTTCATCGAGCTCTGTCCACTTCTTATCAGACACTAAGGCACAGCAGAGGTGAAGAAAATAAACTACGATGCATACTTGCTTCATCTTTTATTTGTATGGCTGTGTATGTATATTCTGAGTGCTTACCATGAACTCTGAATTCCTCTTCAAAGCACTTCCTATTAAGAGCGAACTCTGGTCCTTCAGTATAACTGTAAAGCTCTGCAAGACACATGAAGAGTTCATAAGTAATATGAACACATTATTAGGTGGTTACAGGTTCTTAAAGTGTGACACACACACACACACACACACTTACACACACGTACCTGACAGCTCTGCAGCCCACTTATCTGTGTCCGAATATTCAAACTCCAGATCTGGAAACTCAGACTGCCCCTGTGCACAACACACCACAGAGGTTAGAAAGAGAGCTACTAGATAGAAAGAAAAAAAAATGTAATTAATCCAATTTAATCACATCCGACTGATGTTAAGAAGTCACATTACCCAAACTCTACACACAAGCACATAAAAAACTGTTTTCTCATTTAATAAGTGGTGGTATTTAGTTAGAAGTGTTTAATTTCCTTTCCAAAACTCTCCATAACAACAGCAACAACATCATCAAGAGTCAAAGCACCAAAATGTCCAAGTGACTCTCGCTAAGAGAAAGTGGTGGAAGTAGCATTTTCACAATTTACAATATCAAAAAATAAATTTGACTAGTAAACCTTCTGGATTAAAAGCCCACTTACGTTAACACATGTAAGCCAGCAAGTTGTACTTCAAGTGTGTAGTAAAAATGTTCCCCGTTAGTATTTTACTGTTGGATTAATATTTCTCCCGCATTAATGTCTTTTGAGGCTTTTTACTGCTGATAACACTGTTTGAGGTTGAGCTTATACATTTTTGTTGGGTTGTTTTATCTACAGCAGTGCATCATAATCACTATGATCTTCCTTTGTAGAGTACTTGAATCAATGCATTTAGCTGCATTTCACCACATTTTAGTATTTAGCTACAAGTGAAACACTCCTCTGTGCTGGCAGCTACTCTCTAACAAAGCTTACATCTTTTAACATATATATATATATATTTTTTTTTAATCAGGCATGTTATCCACTTTATACATGCCTATAAAGCACGGTATAAGGTATAAAGGTATAAAAACATCCAGTTGGCAACAACAAGCAATACTGTTCGAAGTAGTTCAGGAGCACAAAGTAAAAAATAAGATGCAATCAAACACTGCTGTAATAGCACTATGTCCAGTTTAAGACTGGGTGCACCTGAGTGGTGGGAGTGGTAAAGGTTATAAAACCTCCACTTTCAGTCTGCTTAGTCTCTTTGGAAAGTTTCATCATGACACTGTTGGTTTGTTGGGTTACTTAGTTCTGTCACACTCAGTCATATTTTCAGTTGTCCATAAACACCGTGCACAGCTGATGTCCGTTACTTTAACACCTCACTATATTTTGGTTACATAAACCGCTTTGGGCACTGTTTGTTATAAGAGTGTACCAATAGTAGTAGTAATAAACTTGTATTTGAGCATTTGTTACTGACAACTCTATAATCTCTTATTCTATAATTTACATTTCAGACTAGTTAATGTAGTCTCTGATTTGTAATATAAAGTTTATGAATCAATAAACAATATCATGTGTACCAGCTGCAACACTGAAAGTAACAGTAACACACTGAAGCTGCCATCATGAAGCATTACAACTAAACACAGGAGGATTTACTATTGCCGCTGTGAGCCTACTTTTAAGAAAAGACTGGATATAATACACCTCTTCAAGACAGACAGGGAATCAGTGCTACCATGACTGTCTCCAGTGGCTATTTAAACCACTACACGGAAACACTCAGCTTGTTTTCTTTAAACGTCACACAAATGGGTGACCAATTTTGCATATATACAGTAAAATTACACTGTAATAGCCGACTGTCGCATTAGAAAGATTAAATGCGTTAACCAGGACCTAAACAATCAGTTTTCAACAGGTCCTTAGGTTTCTGACACATACACAAGCCTGGCCTGTAGCCGGCTAACGTCAGCTAGCTGTCTCCTGCTCGCTTTTCAATGTGTTAACACCGGAAAACAAACGGAACACCGTACAGCTAGGTACACGTACAAACACCGTAATGAAGGTCGTTTGCTGCTCTTAACTCCCGAATCATGTTAGAAATACTAATTGTGCTACAATGACAGAGCTAGCTAACTTTACACTAGCAGCAGGAAAGGCCTTGTCTCTTTAGCTAAAAAAAAATACACGCTGGAAATCAACCATAAACATCTGGATACGTACCTCTGAATCTTTTCTTTGATTGCGGGTAAATTCGCCCCTGGTTTTGTTAGGTAGCATAGCTCTCTGCTTATTGTTTACAGGTAGCCCACTACCGTTTCCACCGACGTCCATAATTTTTGGGGGCGCAGTGAACTCTCGCGAGGTGAGAAATGGAACGTGACTGTCGGACTCGCTTCAGCGCATCCGCAGAATCTTGTCCGAAGGTCCGCAGCAGCGGCCCGAGGTGTGGTTGTGTAGAATTATTTTTGAAATGAATTTTTCTCTGCCTCTTCAGGCCTCAATCCCAAACTGACGCTATGATGATGAGATCAGAAGTCGGAGCAGAGCCTGACATCTGCTGCAGGACTCATTCAGGATGAAGAAAGTTCACAGCTCCGCTTCTGTATTTAGGATCTGCCGTAGCTACTGTAGAATTAATGCGGGACTACTCAGAAACTTCTCTTCTACGTGATGGATAAACATCTAAAGATGTTTAAAATCCTCCAAAACAGTTATAATTAAAGAAAATATAGAATTCGCATTTATTGTAAATTATGGATGAAGTTGTGGTCAGATGTTTGCATTCACTTATCACGGTGCATGCATGGGGGGGGGGGGAAGATAGCTTCTAGAAGGGACTTCCCAAAGCCCCGAGCTCAATCCTGTTTCCTGGCTCTTGCTAACTTAAGAGCTAGGAAACCAACCAATTTAAATGAAGTCTACATTTCTGCCAAGAGTGGTAAAATATTCAGCCAGAATTATGTCAGAAGCTTGTTTATATCTGCCGAAAGCGTCTGGTCGAAGTGCAACTTACTAAGGGACGATAATATTTTGACCCTGTGTGGATTAGAGAAAATCCCAAGCTTGTGCTACCAGTTTTTGTAAAGCCATTAAAGATGTATTCTCTACAATCATAGGCTTGTTCACAGGATATCATTAAAAGCCCCAAATTGCTGCGTCATTCATGCCCATGAGTAGATGTAAATTTCTAATCACAACTCTAACCATCATAATTACATTATTTTTCAATGGTAAATGGACTAGTTCTTATTCTGCGTTTATTCAGCACTTTACATAACTAGTTCACCCATTCATACAAGCACTTTTTTCCCTATGCTCTTTCTAGGTAAGTGCTTCCTGTCCAACATGCACACACGTTTATACTTTAATGGATGCATCAGAAGTAACTTGGGCTTAGTATCTTGCTCAGGGATGTTTGGTATGCAGGCTGGACCAACCTTGCAATTAGAAATGACCTGCTCTCCCACCTGGCATAGTCACCCCAGTTATACATATGCCCAAAAAAGATTATGCTGAGTGAAATGAACACAAAAAAAATTATTGTTCCATTTGACTCGCTGTCACAGTTACCCACATATTTTTGCCTGTGGCCTTAGTAAGTGAATAAACACTCACTATGTGTTTATATGCTTCTCTGCATTTAATTATTAGTTAGTATTAATTTCTGGCTCTCCACAGCATGTTTTTGTCCCGTCTTCCTCCCCTTGTTGTTGGCCCCAAACAGTTGCAGCAGATGGTCACCCCTCCCTAAGCCTGGTTCTACTGGAGGTTTCTTCCTATTAAAAGGGAGTTTTCCTTCCCACTGTCACCAAAGTGCTTGCTCCTAGGCGGCCATAGGATTTTTGGTGTTTTCTATTTTCTTTGTAGGGTCATTACCTTACAATATAAAGCACCTTGAGACAACTGTTGTTTTGATTTGGTGCTATATAAATTAAATGGAATCAAATTGTGTAAAGCTTATTGTCTGTCTGCAGGAAAATGATGTTTCTGAGCCATTTTCAAATTTAAACTGGAGTTTATTAAAGGAGAAAGTGAAGAGAAATTTAACAAGCTGTATTCAGTTGACATTATGAAAACAAACTAGAAACAAAGTTGAAAAATAAGCAAACATTATAGGTACTATATAATGTAGACAACCTTGTATTCAAATGTAACAATGTACAGCTTCCAAATCACAGTGGTATACTGATTAACTTCAATTTAACAAAAGTCAAGCTGTTTGTGCCAGTAGTATAACATTCATTTGTCTCTATAACAGAGGAACAACTAGGTTAAAGTGACTGTCACTATTAGTTATAAAGCGAAGCATTTTCCGAGTGCCATTATGAAAGTAAATGTGCCATTATTACAAGAACTAACATAGAGAAGGTAAAAAATAAAAAAAAACCATCACAATAAATGTAAAAGGTAAATATCAGAATGTAAAATGCTGCTTATTCAAACTGTTTACAGTAATTATTAGCATACCTTTTATGGAATTTGTGAAACACTGATTTTTACAGAAGAAAGGCTGAGGATTCTTTGCTGCATAGCTATAACTGTATATTGCAGGGTAATAACTGCGACGGGCAATAACATGGATAAAAAGAAAAATGCACAGATGGTCCATGTGAATATAAATTACTGAGTTACAAGGCACTGTCAACTGATCAGTAACCATGGTTGTAATGCCCTTAAAGCTGTTAGTGCAAAGATGAAAAGCACTTAGCAGTAGCACACTGTAGGCTACTATTCAATAAACAACAGGCGTAACTGGGGGGGGGGGGGGGGCAACCTGTTCATTTCAAATTGAAAATTACTGCACAAATGAATTACACAGTTTCTATAAATTCAGGTTTAAGCTTAGTGCGGTGATGAAACAGGATCCTCAGTCATGTGGCGTGTTATTTTAAAATGGTAACAAGGTGTCAAACACTTGAGAGGAACAGCGGTGCTGTCAACTGTAAAGCGATACAGCACAATGAAATGTGTTGAAGAGCTGCAAGTTCAACAAGATACAACTATCTGTGTAATACCTAGTTTAGACATAAAATGAGTTGCTCAACTCAGTCATCCAAAGTGCCCACTGTTTAAAAAAAATATCACATGTGAATATAACAGAGTAAAATGTGACTTTGCATTTAACAAGCCTCACAAGCGTTTACGCCTCACAGTGCGTAAGCCTTTAAAATGATCATAATCTTCTGGAAACACACATACTGTGTTGGATTAGAATAACTACAATACCACAAGATAACGGGAGGTAAAGCTAATACAACAAAGCTCATCCGTGTCTAGTCCCAGAGCATTTAGGAAATGACAGTTACTTCTCCGTTGTTAGCATTCTTTAACAGAGTCCTGAGACAAATCTAACAAGACACAGCATTATGAGAGCAGCTCATCAGACGCTGCTGTATGTACAGTATAAATGTGTTGTATGTAACAATGCTCAGCTAGCTTTACATAGCCGCCAATTTCAATTTACTCTCAACAGCTAAACCTGACAAATGACACGGATCACAGACACGATTATATCCCTCTAATTTACAGAGGTGCTGTAAATATTCAATTCAAACCAACAGATTACACATGAATACTAAGATTAGATAGTGCAGATGCATTGACATATATTTACAAATAATTAGAGATATTTGAATGCCCTGAGGTACAGATATAACTCTCACCAGACACCAAAACCTCATAAATGGACAAATTCTTTTTCAAGAAAAAAAAAATAAAAAATGGCAAGCTCTTACATTTGCTATGCTCAACAAGCGCTTATGTTTCTGTTATACCCAGTCAAGGTTAGCACTAATTGTGAGGATACTACAACAGGAGTGCATCTTGTGTATGGAACGTATAAGGTGATTAAGTGCTTTAATATCAAAGCAGGAAGAAACGTTTAAAGCAGCACAGAGCAATTTCTGACCACTGGACAGTAAAAATACTCAGAGGAACAAAACTTTGATTTACAGTCAGCTCATCAGGTTATTATGGCTCATCTGTAAGCAAACGATTGCCTACTCAGCAGATACACAGGAAAAACTGATTTGACATCCGATTAATGCCAAATCATTGGCTAGTTTAAAAGTAACATTAAGTCTCATATCGACTGGCCTTTCAACTCAGATTTGGTCCACCTACTCCTGAGAGAAGAAATTAAAAAAAAAAACAACAACAACAACAACAACAACAACAACAACAACAACCAGGAGTTTAAATCACGTCACTTTTTTTTTTTTTTGCAATTTTTGGCTTGTCTGTTTTTAAGGAAAAGACTGCAAACAGTTTTAAGCACAATATTGATGAGAATTCCAAAACAAGGAGCTAAAAGTGCATAAAAAGCACAGTAAGCTCCTGAGATTCCTGGGTTTGGCATTTTAAGTGACTGCTTTGCAGTACATGGAGGGAATGATTATACAAAAATAGTGCTCCGTGTGGGTTTAACATGTTTAACAACTAATATTTTTGAACAACCACAACCCTCCTCTCACAGTCATTTGGCACAATATGCTGATATACTCAACAGCTTCCAGAATGGAAACACATGCAATAAAAAAAAAATAAAAAAAAATCATATTTTCTTTTTTTTGCATGTGTTATCTCACATGAGCTGAGTGCATACGCTTCACTTTTCATAGCCAGCTTGGGTGCCATTGGTAAAGCAGCAAAACTTTCTACAGTCACTAAAATACGAGTAAAAGAGCTATGTGTCCCATGAAGGGTAAAAAATACAATACACAAATCTTTTTTTTTTTTGCCTGGAGGTCGGGTACTAATCAGGAACCATCCACATGCTGTTGTTCTCAGGTGAGACAGACTAATACCTGTGAATAACAACAACAAAAAAAGATAATGTGAATGCAACACAATTCTTAAAAATTGTTTATGTGTTGGCAAACAATCTAGTGCAATAACAATAAGTTAATATAAGTTTCAAAATATTTCCCCATTTTAAAATTTTAAAATGTGTAAAAGTGTACCTGTAGTAATTGGGTTTAAAAGGGCCGTTCTTATTCAGACCCAGGTATTTTGCCTGCTCGTCACTAAGCTCTGTCAGGTGGGCATCAAACGTGGCCAGATGCAGACTCGCAACATATTCATCTGAAAAACAAAGACATCCTTTAATAAGAAAGAAATGGGCGCACACACAGAAGATGTGAATCTGTCAGTTCATGCACTCCATTCTTGCAGGCGTCCATAAATAATGCCTGTAGGCTTTCAACATGTAAATAATACAGGCAGTGGTTAAGTATTTAAATCCTTACCCATCTTTTTGGGAAGCAAGTAAACGTCTTGCTTGTAACGTCCCTCTGGAGCGTTGTACAGCTCGATGAGTGCCAGAGCCTGAAAACAAACATCAATAACACTGCTGAAATTTTATTGCACATTATGAATTTAATGAATAGCGCAGGATTAAATTATGAACTGCTGATTATAATGACAGAGCGCATCTATGAACAGAAACAACGTGAAGATGTTGAGTGTCCTGTGTATTATAACATATCAGGGTCAGCAAATGAGCTTATTTCCGAGGACGGCCATCTAATTACAGAAAATGGAAAAAACAACAACAAAAAAACCACACCGATTCCTATGTACTCTGCTATCTGCACCAGACATCAACAGCAAATATGGCCTAGCTTCAGCTGCTGTCAACATCCATTTACATGTTACCTGAGTGGTGGCTGTGATGGACAACACAAAGGTAGGGACAGTGGAACAGCTGAGGTTCAGGAGACGTCCCTATTGGACAAAAAACAACACGTTATCGCAGGCTTTAAAAAGTAATTTAATCAAAGGTCTACAGCACAATTGTTACAGTCTAGCATAAGCTGAAAGTGATTTGATATGACAGCACATTAAAGAGGAGAATGGATCGGACTGGATCAACACTGTTTATTAACAAGGATGCTATCAACCTGAGATCACACGTGCATAGCTGTAACGCAGTTTAATGTTGTGTAGCTATAACTGACACAAATGCATAAGCGAAGGCACACAGACACAGGCAGTCACCTCAGCCAGGAGGATAATTCTCTTGCCATCGGGCCAGATGACATGATCCACCTGAGAGCGGACTCTCTCCCAGGTCAGCTCGGGGGTCCGTAGACTTGCCTAGTTGAGACGAGAACACAAGTAAACCTCGTTTTGTGATAATTTAAAATGACAGAATATTTATTTGATCTTTACTTATATGTTTGTTCCTGCTGGTTATAATCGTGGTATTAAATTTTAAATTCTACCATCATACTTTAAAGCACTATTTTACCACATCAATCTCAGTGTTGGAATGTCCCATGTTGCAGACAATGGATCCATTTTTCATTCTGTCCAGCTGGTCCCTGGTCACCACATTCTTATTTCCTACAGAAAGGCACAAACATATACCATCCTCATCTATTACAGGAGAAATAAACGCTCTGGAGCCCTAAGAAGCAGTGGAAAACTCCATGAACTTAAAACTTCTTATGTTATATTAAAGAAAGAAAGTGTACTTTATTGATCCCCGTAGGGAAATTCCTCTCTGCATTTAACCCATTCACTCAGTGAAGCAGTGGGCAGCCATTGGGCGCCCGGGGAACAGTGTGTAGGGATGGTACCTTGCTCAGGGGTACCTCAGGGTAGCTGTTCAGGGGAATCGAATCCCCGACCTTCCGATCATGGGGCCACCACTCTACCTACTGAGCTATCCCTGCCCCCTAAAAAGCTATAAAAATGTCAGTGTATTAAATGTAGTTACCAGTGCATGTGATGATGACATCTACTTGGCGAATGACTTCATTAAGCTTGACCACTCGGAATCCGTCCATGCTATTTATACACAAAAGAAGGAAGAGATTCTGAATTCAGCTCAGGCCTGGACAGTGACAGGCTGGAAAATCTTTTTACTGACAAGCAAATCAATTGTTGATTGGGTGTGTAGTGCATTTGAGTTAAAGCTGATCATTAGTTTTTCATATCTTTGTCAGATAATTAACACGAACAGTTTTCTGGACAGCTCGGTTTTATCTCTGCAGCTTTTTCCTGTTCATATCGCTCGATACATTCATCATGTTTTCCTCACCAGGCCTGCAGGGCACAGATGGGATCAATCTCTGTCACATAGACAATGGCTCCCAATGCTTTCAGAGCAGCACAACAACCTTTTCCAACCTGAAAAGACAAAATAATAATTCATGAATGGCAAACTACAGAAAAGAGTTTAAAGGGCATGTTTAAAATGTCTCACACATTTTCACAACAATGCGATTATGATTATTGCAGAATGATAAACTGAAAGGAAACAACTCACCTCGCCGTAACCACATACGACCACCTGTTTGCCTCCGAACATGACATCTGTGGTTCTCTTCAAACTACAGACGTTTAAGACACAAAATTAGCACATTTTGTAGAATTGGAAAACAAAACTGCCAATCTGTAATGGTGTTTGCAAAATTATGGCACACAGTAAAATGTTATTTGGCACTGCTTGTATCAGAAGTCCCTGTAATATATCCCAAATTTCCACATTGTCACACTGGAGTCTGTGCGCTCTAGTGATCCTAAGAGCCATGTTGTCCGGGGAATTTTTGTTGCCCCAAATGGAGCAGTTTAAGTCTCTCATGAATCTGGGAGTTTGACTGACTGATTGACTCTATGTGTTCGATGATGCTGACAATGTCCCGGTCTGCTGTGCTAAAGAC
Source organism: Rhamphochromis longiceps (assembly GCF_057381845.1). NCBI lineage: Eukaryota > Metazoa > Chordata > Actinopteri > Cichliformes > Cichlidae > Rhamphochromis > Rhamphochromis longiceps. The sequence continues at coordinate 21,791,044 of NC_140561.1, forward strand.
AGAAATGAGTGTGAAAGCAGGTCGATCCTCATTCCTACCCTGAACACATGGTCACAAGCTCTGGGTAGTGCTCAATGAGATTGATACTAGCGTCAGAACTGAGCCTCTTTCGTAGGATAATTGGGTTCAGCCTTAGAGACAGGATGGGACAGGATGTGACGTGGAATAGAGCCACTATTAACCAACATTGAAAGCAGCAATTTAAGGTAGTCCAGGAATCTGATCAGGATCCTTCCTGGGTGCCTCGTAGGTGAGGAGTTCTGGGATTATCTGTGCTTATATTGCTGCCCCCACGACTCCAATAAGCAGTAGGAAATGGACTGTTCGACGAGTTAGACCAAAAGTAGTATTAAGACTTAAAAAGATTTACAGATGTGTCCTACGGAGCTATTTTAATTATGTATTTATGGTTTCTGTGCAGAATATCATCAGTTATCAGTTTCCTTAAAAAGGTTTGATAATGCCAACATTCATGTAATAACATGTATCATGTTAAATGCATGCAATAAAAACATCCTACACACAGTCATTTATAGCAAGTTACCATGTTGGTCCCATTATATTTATATGATTCAGTTAGTCATTCATATTAGACTAAATAAGCTGTGACAGCAGGAGTGCAGTGGGTTTCTGGGTTAAGAACAATCCCTCGGCAGAGATGCAGGCATGAAAAGTGAGCCCCTCATGTTGTCTGCAGAGAAACTCCAGCCACTTCACCAATCCTTATCAGAAGTGGCTCGCTGTTCTCCACAATATTCATTATAGTGCAATAACTTTAATAAAGGAAACAAGCTGATTAGGCAAGGCACCAAAAATATGACAAATTACACCTGTCAAATAGAGGGTATTAGAAAATAAGACCTGCTTCCAATACAAGCCCACTTCAAATTAAATTAACACAGTAATGTGGAAGCCAATTTTCTCAGTTAGCCCTGGTCACTAACCGAGGAAATATCATTAGTATTTCATAATGGAACACCTGCTACTAGACAACATTGTACCTGCTGATAATTAATCCAGAGGAACAGCAATAAATTTTCGGCAGTAAGCAAAGAAAAGCACAGCAAGCACTGTTCCCATGCAGAAATGTGCACACACTGTTAAAGAACACTAGACCTTTTATGCTGCCAAATAACAGTAGGGTTATAAATGTAACTGTGCTGTCAGGCTGTTTCAGAGACTGCAGAGTCTGCAATGTTCACACTAGACAAGTTTTTACAAGGGTAACATCTCTTTAAAAATCAAGTTTAGATCTTTAACGGCAACATTCTTTGTGATAGCAGCATATGAGGCTGTCCGTCCTCCAGTAACATCAATTATGATTGTTATTAATTCATTAATAACAATCAGAAAAATAAGCATATATCACAGCATTATTCATAATGCTGTGATATATGCTTATTTTTCTTTACAACGTGGTCACGAGACCCTTTTGCAACACAAGTGATGCAGCTGAACAAAAAGATTTTCTCCATTTTATTCCTCACTCTCTTCACTCCTGTGAAAAGCTGACCCAAAAGCCAAAAGAATTACCCACAGTCCAAATCGACCATCATCCAGAGATTTAAGCACATTGTGTTTGCCCCCACTAACATGATGCTGAGATGAAAAGCAGACCATAAAGGGCCTGTTCTGCCAGATTTTCCCACTTGTAGACAAATGATAACACAACACAAAATTACCTTGCTTAGCTCCCTCTGATCTTTATATTACATTGATTCAAATATAAAGTACAAGTGTACATAGAGATGGATTTGTATAAAGAAAAGCACATATATCTAAAGGTTTTAAATAAGTTGATAAGCTGTTCTCCTTTATCACTTCTAGAAAAGTTACTAAAATTACTGGATTCCCCCTTCCCCTCCCCCCTTAAACCATGTTATTTAAGTTATCCAACAAACAAACTGTAATATTGTTTATACATGAGCAAAACATTTAAAACCCGAGCTTACTCACCCATCCAAGATGGACTCTCTGCAGCAGTACAGGTTATCAAACTTCTGCTTTGTCACAGAGTCATTTACATTCATCGCAGGCACGCACAGTTTTCCAGCTTTAGACAGCTGATACAACCTAGACAGAAACATGATGGAAACATGTTGGCTTGCAACTAAATGTGTCAAGAAAGCAAATATCCACATATACAAAAATAAATTACCTGTGAACCCCAGTGACACTCTCCTCCACAATGCCCCTGATCTTCTTGAATACGTTGGGGTATTTCTTATACATCCAGTGTGTCAAGTCTCCCCCATCATCCAGGATCTAATAAGCAGGAGGAAAAGATTCGTCATCTTCTTATCAAATCAAATCACTTTTATTGTCACATCACATGTGCAGGTACATTGGTACAGTACATGTGAGTGAAATTCTTGTGTGCGAGCTTCACAAGCAACAGAGTTGTGCAAAATACAATAATGTAAACAAGCAAAATACAAGAATGGCTACATCTGCTACATCTTATAAACAGAGCGTGGCGTTTCTCATCTTCTCTTCAGTAATTAAATATTTACAGACTGTTATTAATGAACGGGTTCTTCTTCTGGTGTTATTTGGGGCTTTTCAACATTGCTGTTTGTGCACATCATTCACATATTACACCTGGCAAAAATGTTTTCCACCAACCATATTAGGTTGCCAGCCCTCAGTGTTGATACAGCGGTCAATACACCACCAGAAGTCATCTTCAGACTCCCCCTTCCAGGCAAACACAGCCACACCTGAAACATAGCAGATGGGCGATAATATCTCAGTAGCAGTACGTCATATCAAGAAACCACTTCAATGTTGATGAGCAATTACGTTGTCTCGTTCATTTCACAGAGCAGAAACTGGATAAACTGCATGAAAGCATACATAAAGTCTTAAATAAAGACAGTGAATACAGTCAAATTCACCTCTTTGCTTGATAACTGGTATTATAGATGTAATATCTCACTCATCCCAGTGGAAACCAAAGATTTTTCATGACATAGTATTTGTTCAAATGAAATGTGTCATACTCCAAACAGATGATACCAATATGATTACTGGGTGTAAAAGCAAGTTTGAGACCAGTTTAATAGTGGCAGACATTTGTACTCTCTATGTGCCCTTCAGTTTAATGAACAGCTCAGTACAGTACGTACAGCAATAATTAACTGAGCACTAGACACCCTGTAAAAAAATAAAATAAAAATGCAGGATCACTGAGACTCCCCCAGCCTTCCCGATCATGACGAGTCTACTCTGAAGATTTAATGCACACTTTGACCATCACATAGCAACCGCAGATAAAGGGCATAAAGAGTGCTGCTAATTCACTACATGGACAGAGTTATGTGTTCCCATTAAGTCTGCAGGGATGAACTGTCATGAGTTTAACATTTACAAACCGTAACCTTGGTTTTAAAAGCCACGAGACGCTCGCATAACAGAACAAACCTTTGCTCATTAAAGATTAAAAAGAAGCCTTATCTGATGCTGTGTTCTGCTGTTATCACAATGTTGTTTGCAATCAAGCTCGCCTAGAAGACTCAACGTGGTCTATGAGCTTCTTCACCATCTCTGCTGCTTACCTGTCTCTGACAGGGCAGCAGCCACTTCATTCTGTGTGGAGTATATGTTGCATGCGGTCCAGCGGCACTGAGCTCCGAGAGCAACCAGAGTCTCAATCAGCACCTGAAAACATACAGTACAGTCACAATAAGTGTATTTTATTGTTATATAACACATGAATTTACCATGACCCACGTCTACATACATCATCTTTAACTCTTTGGGATCATCTGGCTGTTGACAGCCCATGAACACAGCCAGCTACATACATTTTAATTGAAATACAATAGATTTTCTTTTTACTCATTTAATTAAAAATAATAATAATAAGAGGAAGCACGAGCTTGTGTGAAGTAAGAAGCAGTTAAATAGTGATTTAAAGTCCTATATGACGAACAGACAATCACAGTGCGGTCTTTGCTCAGGCGTTGAAGCTCGATGTCAGAGATGAATCTTACTGCAGTCTGGGCAGTGATGTGAGTGCAGCCCACAATCTTGGCACCTGCCAACGGTTTCTCACTCTGTGCTCTCTTCCTGAGTGAGATCAGTGCCGACATATCTGAAAACAAGATTACATAATGAAAATAGTCAGTGGGAAACACTGCAACGCAGACGATGCAGTAGAAAAAAAAATACATCCTTTTCTTTTAGCAAGCGTTACAGAATAAAACTAAACCGTTAACCATTAAAGGCAGTTATTTTTATACAGAGCTACTGGCTATTTTTTGAAAGATGGATAAAGGGACTATTTGAAATATACAGGTTTTACTTTTCTGTCTTGGATGGAAATATGTAGTGTTATTGTTGTTTGTGTTTTGTATTTCTTAAATAAAGCAAGCCTCTAGGCCTGTGTGACCAGGGCTTAAATAACAGCAGCAGCAATAGCAGCAGCACCGAACAAGCTTAAGTTTCCCATCTGCTTCAGTGACGTTTTGCCAGCAAACAGACCTTTAAAATGCTGCTTTAGGTTCCAAATGTTAGTGTTGCTGAATAATGCAGAGTCTGTTTATGAATCATGTCCAGATTTTCCTTCTCTTTTTTTTCATGTTATAGGAAATACTACAGGCAGGAATCATGTTAATGTTTTATTGTCTGAAAATTATAAACAGATGAATACTGATTGATAAATTTAGTAAAGATCTTAAGTGTGAACTATAAATGTATCATGAATTTTTTTGTTTTAAATTACGATTATAAAATATTGTTGCTACATTCGTAACTGGCACATTAATAAGGCCTGCTTCTCAGCATCAAACACTTATCTGCACAGATACTTAAATCTTGTATGATAAGACTAACAAGATTTTATTCTGTATCATATCCAGACATGATTAAAACCATGTGGCTCATCTTATTAAAGCACAAGTTCTTTGTGTCTGTGAAGGTTCTCAGTCATCCAGGTCATCGTAGTCAAAGGAGCTTGCAAAGAAAAGCGTCTGGACTTCTATAGAAGTCCAGACGCTTTTCTTTGCAAGCTCCTTTGACCACAAGTTCTTTGATCCAAAGCAAGAAAGAATGGACAATGTGCTAGTAGGGCTGTGCGATATGACCAAAATCTCATATCCCGATATAAGAATTCTATCGTCCGATAACGATATAAATCACAAAAATTTCAAATTATCTGTAAATTCTGTGAATCTCGGGCAGCTCGACTTGCGTGAAGTGTTTCCAGCTGCGCGTCCTTTACCCAGAGTCGAGTGTTTTAACCGATGCATGAAACTATACATTTTTAGACATAAGTTGTAACGGCCGCCATTTTCTTTGTATTTATTACACAGCGCGCTGCGGGTTGTCTGTTCTAACGTTTGAGTCTAAGGTTTATTTTTTTAGCACCTGGCGGCTCATTTTTTAATTGTCATCCGTAAATAATCTGCTCTTTCACGTGATTCAGTTTATTTTGGAAAGTCTCAACAGGATCTTGAGCTTTATTGTGAAAGCTTTATGTGGAACATAAACAAGCGGACACGCGATGCTGTTACTGTTGCTGTTGATAACGACAACGCATAAAAACAGGCGCTTGTCCGTCAGTAGTGTGGTTATATAAAATATAAGAGAAAGAGAGAACTTTAAGAATTGAATATAGCCACTACAGTGACCATCAAAACGATGAAAATATATTGCCGTAAACAGTTTATTTTGCGACACCACGAAACAAATGATGGGGTAAAATGAAACTATAGATGTTTTTATATTGTCATCCGATATATATTGTTATATCGAACAGCCCTATGTGCTAGAGATCTTAACATCTTTTGAGATGTGATATCATGACAACTACTTTCCTTTTTACAAACAAATTAATATCACTTACAGCAGCGACAGACTGAGAAAGTTACTCACATTACTAAATAACTTCAAATAACCTTATGTTCAGGGTGAAATATTATACCCTTGAAATGTCACACTTCAGTTGTGTAAGGGGATTTATTTTTAGGCGACAGTGTTATTCATTGCTACTTAAACATTAACCTTTGATTCCTGTTTTGTTTTCCTCCACAACACTTGTAAATTTAGTAGCTGTTGCTTAAATGAAATGCTGAGATCACTTCACGCTCCTCGTGCTGACCTTGCTCTGCGATCTCAATCTCCCGCCTGCCAAATTCAGCCTGCTTGATGTTCTTGACACAGAAGTCACTGCTGCCCTTGCTGTTGACCTGAGTTTTGTCCCGTGGCGAGGTCTCATCATCAGAGCTATCCGTATATGATGCAGCTGTAAAACAGGGTTTTATTATTAACACCAACCAAACTCAAGATTCAGGAAGTTAAGCAAACATTTTTGCTGAAGGTCAAAATGAGATGAGGATGACAAAAAGAAGCATTACCACAAAACCTATAACAAAGAAATGTACGAATATTGATGTCATCAAATGGCCTAACAGACTCCTCTCATTATCTCCCTTTCCACACTGTACAGCTTAGTAAATACAACACAGTGTAAAATCTTTTGCATCTACATCACAAATGACACACACGTGATTCTGGCTCCTTCTTACCAGAGCTGTAGCTGTCTGTGGAGGACTGGGAGATGGAGCGGGACAGGGAGCGACGGCCTGCCTTGGTGGGGAACCTGCTGAACTCCTGCTTGTCCTCCACAAACTGGATTTGCTAAAAAAAGGAAAGAAAAAAAAAAGAAAAAAAAAAAAAAAAGAGGGCAGACAATGTAAGCCACACACACACACACACACACACAGACAAGCAGTTTAATGTCTTGTGATCATTTTCTTGTGGCTCAGCTAAATGTTAATTTCTTACAGTCCTTCAGGAGCCAGAGTAGAGCTGTTTTTGTCTTTCTTGTATAGTATAATGACTTTAATAGATTTGAATGGAGCAGAATCCAAGAAAATTACTGGCAATATAAAAATCCCCCTCAAATTTGTGAGCTCATTTCAGTTTATTACCAAAAATGGATGTCTGGCTATAGCCCAGCAGACACTGCATCATCAAGACTGATGTTCCAAAATTAAGCTGCTCAAGCCATATTTTGATTTCGATGACCCCATCTGACTCGTGCTTGTGTAACGATTGTTACTATCGACTCTCGGCTTTTCTGACGTCGAAAAATTCCCTGTCGTGTTATTTGATCCCCTGCAGGGGCGTACACATGGCAGGAAAAAATAAAAAAATAAATCACCTTATATGACCTTTTAAAACATAAACAAAGCTCTCCAGCTCTGGTTCCAGCGCAGTGTGTTAAGCCAAACGTGACATTTTGCTCACATTGTTGTGGTATTTAAGCAACTGACGTGAAATGAGTGCAAGCCTGAATTGTACCTACTGATTACTTTTCAGAACTATGAAACAGTCCTACTCCCTGTGTGTGCTGCAGGCTCTCATCTTGGGGGGGGGGGGGGGGGGGGGGGGGGGGGGGGTTTGGCCTCCAATAAAATATTTCTCTGCACGATAAGGGTTTAACCTTGTCCCTTTAAAGCAAACGGTACACAATTCTGCGAGATGAAGAAACCGGACTGGTATCTTTGTTGTGTGTACCGGTAACTAACTTCATGCCTGGACAGTTTGGGGTATTTTTGGCTTTATTTATTTTTTATTTTTTTTGCAGCAACAAGAAAACGTATGTTGACAGGGATTTTCCACTCTCAAGGTGCTCCAATGCAAACAGAGGACAGGGAGATTGCCCCACCTCAGCAGTTTCTGGAATGTGTTGGAGTATCAGACCCAAGTATCCAAGTATCAGATTTAAAGATCACCCTAGACAATAAATTATATACATGCATAACAATTAATCTGTGCTTTACTTCCACAGTTTGCCATTTGTTTTTCTTCCCACAGTTGCCAAGTGCTAGCTCTCAAGGGGTCGTCTGATTGTTGAGTCTTAACCTTACGATATAAACGCACCTTGAGGCAAATGTTTTGTGATTTGGCGCTATATAAATAAAACATGAATAGAACAACTGTAAATGAAATATTCTCATCATTCCAATTAATTATCTTGACTTGAGGTGCCCCATCCACATACCTGCTAAACACCATGGTAACAGAAGACAATGAGGAGCAGTCTTCTTGTGATTTAGGTGAAAAACACCACATAGTTCAGTAGGGTGGTGTAGGTTTCAGGGTCCCAAGGCCCAACTGAATGAAACATACTGTTTTATGTGAGCTGTTGGGGGGGGTTACCAGAATGATTGAGTACGTATTGAGTCTGTATTACTATATTTAATCAGGACTCTGTGCATGTTCCTATTATTTCCGGCCATTTGATAAACAAAATGTATTTCAGAGGAAATGAAACCTTTTTTTTTGTAGTCATGTTTTATGTAGTGGGAGGAAGACACATCCGTCTGTATATTCCCCACATGGAACCTAAAGTTAAAGGTGAAGTAAGGGCTAGATATTTAAAAAATGAATCTGAGCACATACCATTTGGCAATATTTTAAGGAAAACTTAAAACTTCTTTTTGTGTGTGCTTTTTTTCCCCCCCAAGTGTGTTACAATACTCTTCTTTGCCATCTGTGATTTAATCACACTTGTTGCTTTATTTTAAATGCCTGTCAAAGAGATTACAGTCTTTCTGATATCAGAACTCCAGGAAGCCCAGACTTAACCATTATCCCTCCAATTCCAACTGTAAATAATTAGTAAGCTTGAAACTTAAATGTCTTACACTAAATATGTAAGAATACATAAGCATTACATTTAAAATAAAAGGTCAGTAATCTCAACTGTGCTGTCATAGAGGACATGCTGATAAGTGTCCTTTATGTTCACATTTCCCAATTCTTCTTGATATCAGCTGAGCACAACTATTTTGAATTCAACAATACAAAAACTTAGGGTCAAATGTTTGGCTCCTGACTTTGCAAGCTAGTGATGCTTCAGTGTAAAGATCCTCCCTAAAACAGTATGAGGATGTGAAACAGTCAAGTATAACAGGAACGTCTGCCTAATATGTTCTTGGCTGAGCATGCTGACTCTTGCATTTGACAGACTCCGAGCCCCATGTCGAGCTATATGCTTTCCAAATGCAAAAACTGTTGCATTGTGCATTGTGATTTGTCCACTTCAGTGTAACTTATATGGAGTGTGCAAACACTGTCCATTCAGCCTCAAAAGTGAAAGGCGCAGCTCTTCCTTGTTCCTGGAGTGTGTCAAATAACTTTTTGCAAGTTTTACAAGGAAAAAGTGGTTCTTTTGTTTCGCAATTTCAGGTCAGAAGCCGCTGCTGAAAGTGTGCTGAAACTGTAGTAAATTTGGGATTTGTAATATGTGAATAAAAATGCACAATTATAAAGTTTTATAGTTATTAATAGAGGTGTGAGCCATTATACACATGCAGAAAATGCTTAAGTTTCTTTGGACTTGACGTGTGACTCTTTAATTACTTAATGTGGGTTTAAACAACTTTTTAATTCTCTTGTCACACGCAATAGCAATGTGTGTGGACTGTTATTGGTGCACAGATACCTAACCCCCTGTGACATATAACTCATTAGTACCAAATATATTTTCTTAAAATCAGAAGTCTTTGAGCTCTAGTAAAATGTATTCACGTTGCAAAAAGAAGGTTAAGTCTGACAAATACCCTTAAACAAAGAAGATACAGCACCTATAAAGTGCTGTTATCGCGCTAAAAAGAGCCTTGGAGGTTTGTTTTATTATCCAAGGGTCCTCCTCGGTGCCGTTATGCTTACACCTGGTGCAGACTTACCTTTTTAACCGGTTTGTGAGTGGGCACAGCGCTGAAGACAGTCGACAGCTCTCCCATGGTTATTTCGCTGTTTTTGCTCACGGTCATGGCTGAATATTTTTCCGCTACGTTCTCGCTCTCCTTCACCTCTTTGCTCGCTTGCTTCACCTCCAGCTTCGCCTCTCCGACCGGTTCGGACATCTCGCTGCTGGCTTATCTATCTTTACCCGGACAGAAATACAACAACCAACCGTTGAGTCTTCTCTAACGTCAGAGGCTAGCGTTATGTTATGGGTGTCCTCGAACTGCTAGCTGGTTACGTCGCAACTGCTGACGGATAAGAGGCTGTCAGATTGCGAGCACGTGAAAGCAGGCAATAAACGCAGGATTTAAGCAGGTGGTTTTGGCTAGTCGACTTTGATTTGGTTGTGAATCGTTACGTAGTCGACTTCCTAACGCAGGCGGGACGTGGTCCGTGCTGTTTCCCGGCTGGCTCTCCTGTCACCTGGCTGACCAACTTTGTGGGCGGTTACTAACAGACTGAGTGGGCGGCTCGCGTGTTAAGCTACGTTCAGGGTAACTGGGATAGCACGTAACGAACGATGAACACGTCCTTTAATTTATATTTTAATGTATATATATATTGCCCTTTTGGCCAAATTTGACATATTAGATCCCGTTATAGTATAGTACTTTCGGTTTTGTGAGATATGGCGGACGTATGTAACTTTGACTTTACAGTTACAGTTTCCCCCACATTTTAGTCGTAGTCTAAGCAGGAAGTATGTCCCAATTCCACACTGTAAATAAACACAGTGTGTACTCATTTGTTTTGGCAGGGAGTAAAGCAGCCTTTGTACTCAGGAAATTGGACGTGTATCAGTTATACGTGGATCAAGCTATTATTTTGGAAAACCACTGGCAGAAAAAACTTAGAAAAATCTTGCCAAGAAAATACAACCATAACACGTTTTATTTATTATTTTTCCACTTCTTTTCTGTGATACTGCGAATGAAGTTATCTTATTAGCCACAACTTACTCTTTTCAAAAACAGAAAAAAATGTTTTCAAGTATGCATTACATTTGTACATTAGTATCTCAGTAATAATATGGTAGGAGTGAAGGATGGGTTTAAGGTGGGTGGGTGATTACATCAGAGGATCGGCAATGTAGTCCTTTCTTGTTTGGAGGGGTGATGGACAAGCTAACAGATGAGGTCAGACAGGAGTCTATGTGGACTATAATGTTTGTAGACAACATTGTAATCACTAGTGAGGGTAGGGAGCTGGTGGAAGAGGTTTGGACACAAAGTTAGAGAAGCAAGGCTGAGATGGATTGGACGTGGGATAGGTGGGTTAGTGAATATATTTTACAAGGGATGTTGAAGATGAAGGTGCAACGCAGTAGAAAAAGAGAAAGACCACAGATAAGATTCATGGATGTAGTGAAGTAGGGCATGATGAGGGCTGGAGGCCAGGGATAGGGTGAAATGGAGACAGATGACCAGATGACCACTGTGGCGGAGACCCCTAAGGGAGCAACCGAGAGAAGAGTCCTAAAATGCTTTATTGTACAGAGTACAATTTATTTATACCTTTATTAGTTCAAATATCTCTATTTCTCTTAATATCATTTGAAGAAATACTTTACATCAATTTAACTATGCTATGTAACTCGTTAGTATCATAATTTTTCCTTGAGCTCTGGTAAATGTATTCACACTGTAAACAAAACATTCCTCTGAAGGTCATGTACAAGGACTGGATAGAGTGAAAAGGCAGCCAAAACTTGGACAACTGTTGTTCGGGAGGGGGGGCAAAGGAAGGAGGCGACATTAAACCCGCCCTCTCGAAAGTGGCATCCTGTTAATCCACTGACGTCACGCCATTTTCCACCGAAGACGAAAAGGCACAATTTAGCCGGATCACAATCGATAATCTGAGCTGATATTTACACCTAAAACGGTAGCGTTTCAATGTATTGCGTTGTTATATGTTTGCAAAACGACCTGTTGTGAGTTTACTTCACATATGTGAATGTATAGTATAAATTTCTGCGGCTGCTAGCAGAGTGCTGCTACCGCTGAGTAGGCCTCGGTAGGCGGCAGCCATTTTAGCTCCCTGTAAATAAGCTATTAGCCTCGAAACACAATGCAGCGTCGAATATGCAACAATATAGTTGGAGATATAAAGCAAACGAGTTAACTAAGGCATTTGGGATTCGCTTCGTCTGGCTGTCTGTTTTTGTTTGTTTTTTAAGTTTCCGTTAGCATAACCTGCAAATCCAGCGCAGGAAGTAGGCCAAGCTCTCAATTCGTTTGTGAGTAAATGGCTAAGTGAGAGAGAGTGTGACCAGTCTTTGTAGTGTATGTAGTGTAAAGCGCTTTGGGGTCCATAGGGACTAAGTAAAGCGCTATACAAATACAGGCCATTTACCAGTCTTTGTCTTAGAGCTAAAACATTAATATTATTCTGCTCACTTTTCAGATACAGTCATGCATCGTGACTGTCCCCTTGACTGCAAGGTCTACGTTGGAAATCTCGGCAACAATGGAAACAAGACAGAGTTAGAAAGAGCATTTGGCTACTATGGTCCTCTCCGGAGTGTTTGGGTGGCCAGGAACCCCCCAGGCTTCGCCTTTGTAGAGTTCGAAGATCCCAGAGATGCAACTGATGCCGTGCGGGAGCTTGATGGAAGGTAGGTGGCAACCTATGCAAATCAGTTTATGCATGCTCAATCATCCAGGTCAGGAAAGTGGATTCTGTTTATCTGCACATGGCGTTTTCAGTGGAAGATGATGAAACGTTTCTCCTACTGAAAACGCTGCATCCCAATGAGTAGTCTACTTAAATGAAGGTATTGCTATTGGATCGGTACTACTCTTTCCTCCAAGTTCCTGACATTGCTCCCATTCTGCAGAAAGGAGAGTTCCTCTCATGCAGTCACACTTTTAACAATGATAACATGTTATTGGTCATCACATCTGTTACATTAGCAGACATTTAGACTACATTTAGACATTCAAATGATATATTCAGCCCACTGAAGTGTGCTAAGTAAGTCATTTTATTGGAAAAACGAGGAAAAATACTTTCTATTCATGTGTTTGTTTGTTTTTGTTTTTTGTTTTTTTTTCTTTTGCAGGACTTTGTGTGGCTGTCGGGTGCGTGTGGAGTTATCTACTGGCGAGAAGCGTAGCCGCACTCGAGGCGCTCCCCCTTCATGGAGCAGGCGTCCTAGAGACCGAGACGACTACAGGCGGCGTAGCCCACCACCCAGACGCAGGTGACCTACATGTTGTTGTTGGCCAGTAGACACGATAACCAATCTATTCTGCACTTTATTCTTGCTTGGTCACTTACCGGTTCAACTTTCTTGCCCACAGTACAGTTCCCTTTAATTGCATTTGGGTTTCCAGTGTAGGTATTTCTAGTGTTTGTGACCTTTTCTGGTGATTATATATTTGTGGGTGTTGCAATGCCTAAGACTTGCAGATTCATCTTCATTGACATTAATGGTCATTTTATGGAAGGAGCCACACAGATAGTCATTCACCATCATGTAGTGGAAAAGGGGCATTATTTCAGAATATAGAGAGGGCTGCCTTTCTGTTTCTGAGGCATCTAAAGTGTGGTCTGCAAGACCTAGGTTATACTTAAGGCACAAATGCTTCCTTTGAAACGCACATTTTTGTGCAGTCTCATTTTAACTGTTTTAAAAAGGCAAAAATGGGTGTGGGGAAACAGATTTAGGCAGTCAGTAAAAGTATAGGCTAAGTATAAGTATACATTTTGGGGGGAATAAAAGTGCCAAATGTGATGCAATTTTTTTTCTTTTTGTTTGAGGATGCTTTTTATTTTTCATCTATATTAATAAGAATGAACCCGTTGCAGAGCCACCACCATGCCTCTTCTCACCACCCTCTGAGTCAATCAACTAGTCCTCTTTCAGCATCATGTGACTGCTGATCATCGGGCCGCAATCAGCTTGGCTGGTGCTGTCACATGACCCAGGCATGGCCAGTCGTCAGGTTGCACCAGCCCATTGGTTCCTCAGCATGCCGTTCTCAACCTCCTCCTCCTTCAACCTTAACCCAAACGGCAGCGGCCACCTCACATTCCCGACCAATCAGCGTATTACGTTCCCAAATGTCTACAACCTACCAGCAGCAGCCTTCGGCTAACCAATTAAAGCAGGAAAAAAGCCACAGCCAGCCCCCATCTGCCTGCCACCTAATCACCTTGCAGCATCTGGCCAGTCCTATTCAGCCAATTCTACCCACCCGGCCGACAGTCTGCCTCCCTTTCGTCATTTCTAGCTTGTTGAAAACCAAAAATACTAGTAAGTTTTCCTGCTTCATTCAGTACACTGCTGATTACAGTTTTAAAAGTGAAGAGACAGCTGGTTTAAAAGGGTTGTTCTTTTTTTTTTTTAATTATTATTATTTTAATCATAAGTTTGTCATTTTGTCGTCCACCATTTCTGTAGTCCTTGTTTCAAAGGGGGATGGACCAACATCAAATATCTGGAACGTCATGTTTCCAGAGATTTCGATGATAGATAATCATCTGGTATGTCTTGGGGCTCTGAGCAGAATTATGAAGTCACATCAAAACTTTCCTTAAACACCCCCTATGAATATCAGATCTTTGTGTGTGTGTGTGTGTTCCCGGTTTGAGATCTTAGCCTGGCTGTTTCACGAGGCTTATTCCCTGTGAAAAATAAATTTTGGTACCAATTTCCATTTCTGTACATTTTTCCCTTAAAGTGCAGTGGACTGAATTCATACAGATGGTGGCCCAAATGGTGTGCTGGGTTTTTGATTCCCCACATCAGAGCCGATCCACAGTACGATATCAAACTACCTTAAGATGAAAATCCTGCTGGGGTTTCATGCCTCGGAGCTCTGAATCTACTGCTTATGAATCACGGGACGAATCCTAATCTGCATTTCAAAGTTAGACTGAAATATAATTGGACTTTATTGAAAGGTGCATGTGTTACTGTGGGAAAGGTGAGAGGTGGTTTCCTCTGCACCTGCCATCTTTATGTGCTGGGTCCACTGCCAGTGACTTCTGTTTTCTGGTTGAAGTCTTTGTTTTCCTTGGAAAAACATGCAAGTCGTTTACTTCCATTTTGAGTTCTTGAAATAGCCAAAGGGCTGTGCTGAGGGAGCCCCGTGTAAGAAAAGGAGTAAATAATGTGGAGCTCTACACAGTGATCAATCTATCTGTCTTCGTCCTTAACACGTTTGTATTTTCCCTGCGCAGATCCCCACGCAGGAGGAGCTTCAGCCGCAGCCGTAGCAGGCAAGTCATCTTTCACGCTGCATGAGATTAACTCTATAATTTCAGCATTGTGTATGCATGTGTTTTATTTGTAGCATACAAATGTGATGCAGAAGTGTTGCGCTAAACCTGACCTGCGTGGAAGCTGAAATGTTTTTTGCAGAGGTGCTTGTTTAACTTTACAGCCTGTTTGAACCTTTGTTGCTGTTTCTGTGATGATGCAGTGTAAGCTCTGCGCTAATTGATATGATGTGGAAGGCAAAGTGGAGTCGGCTTACACTAAGTGAAAACTGAGTGTGTACATATGCACACTTAATATATTCATGTTTACAGATTTCAGACCTTGTTTACGTGCATCTTTACACTAAATTAAATGTAATTTGAAAGCAAACCACCATCTTTTTAAATATATCTAACTTTTGGTTAAACTGTTTTTGTTTTAAAAAAAAAAAAGTTATAAAAAAGTTATAAAATTTTTATAATGGGATGTTTTTCTTCTTCAGGTCTTTCTCCAGAGACAGGAGGAGAGAGAGGTCCCTCTCCCGGGACAGGAACCACAAACCTTCGAGATCCTTCTCTCGATCAAGAAGGTACTTGTACACCTTGAACTGTGTGAAGATTATTTCAGTCCATTAAAGTAGGGTTGTTAGCGACTCATCAAATAGACAAACATTATTTATTTAAATAAAATATTGGGATATTAATTTACAGTGACAGTGTTGGTTCATAGCTGACAAACTGAGATAAAGTCAGCTCGACTGAAAAGCCATCCAACACCGGATACTCCTGTCAAGGCTGCCTCTTAATCCAGAGCAAGCAAATGTCTCCATCCCACCAGTAAAAAAACAGGACAGCCACCTTCTTAAAAAAAAAAACCACGACTTATTGCTATTCTTGGTGACTAAATGGTTGCCCAAAACTTGGGGGTGTTGCAGGTTTGTTGATAGCTGTTTTATCCAGTTAGTTGAAGTAGGCTTTGAAATTTAAAAAAAGAGGGTTATCATAGGGTGTTTGGTGGCAGCACCTGTTTCTCTGCTGAAAGTAAAGAGATGTATGACCCAGAGTAGAGCTGGGCGATATGAGATTTTTTCATATCGCGATATGTTTTTTTCATTTCAGGCGATAACGATATCTATCACGATATAAGCCAAATGACTATATTTGTAAGATTTAAATGTGCCGTTGCTCACAAGTAAAAGGTGAAATAATCAGCAGCTTGTTTTGATTTAAATATTTATTTCCCATAATAAGTTCAAGAGGGTAGATGTACTAAAGAAACATGAGACTTTTTCAGATAAATAAAGGCAAATATTGCAAACTACACAAAAGGCAGCCGCTAAAGCGTTTAAGTTTCAAAATAGAACAAACGAAACAGACTAAATTGTCAATTCCACTTAGAAACAAAATATTAATTCTAAAAATAAATCTTAGTTTGTTTTACAGAAGAACAGACAAAACTGACTAACTTTTGTCAATATCAAATAAACTGAGAACTAAAAGGAAATTCTCAATCTCTCCTTGTTGTATAGCTGAGCTTTTCAAACAGTTTTAACAGTTACTTTAGTCTGACAAAAGCCGAATGATGAATTAGAGCTTCCAGTCAGAGATTGAGCATGCACCGGTTTATTGCATTTCCAGACTTGCTTTCGGCACAATTTATAGTGCGCGCTACTCTTTTTGTGAGACTTGAAATAGCCGAAATACCTTCACACTATGGAACTTCTATGGCTCTTCCGTTCGACAATCTCTCCGGCATTGGAACCATCATCTGTTTTCTCTTCGGTAACCTTCTAGTCGGCACACTCATTTCCTCCGTTCCCCGGGCGGCAAAGCGGCTGGCTGCTTCCCAAAACAAATACACATGTGCGGCTTGGCACTTGTGCTGTACGTAACAGGTCACGTGAAGTGACGCTCCGGCTGTGATTGGTTCGGCTCTGCACTACTTAATTTGGATTGGCTGTTTTTTGTTTTTTGTTTTTAAGAGGACAAGAGCGGTGAGGTCTATCGCGATAGTTTAATTTTTCTATCGAGAAAAGGTTATTTCGCAATACATATCGTTATCGTTCAATCGCCCAGCTCTAACCCAGAGTATCCGCCTCAGAGTAAACCGATCAATAACCACTCAGCTGAGTGTGTGAGTATGTGTGACATCAGTCTGCTGCTGTTGGTCACACGATTAATGAATCTGGCATCCTGTGGGTGTGATGTTATACGCAGCACAAACACATTTCAGGTGCATTTAAAACCCAATTTGATTGTTTGTGATTGGTGAAGGGCGCTTTAATGCAAAAATGAGCTGAAATGTGTTTATTTTTTGTCTTGTTCTCCCTCACAGCCGCTCCAGGTCTAATGGCAGAAGATAAGAGGTCTGCCAGGTGTAAAGGGAGCTGAAGATGAACGGTTTTACGGGCTTTCCCGTTTCATATGATGGACTCATCATGACCGTGAGGTCACTTTTTTTTTCCTTTTTTTTTTTTTTTAAAGAAAACAACAACAATCAAGCATTTTAGTGTCCCTCCCTTTTTCCTGTTGTGGTGACTTTCAAATACAGTGACTGGGCGTGTACAGGTATAATAGCTCACCTGTGCCATGTCTGTCTTGCTGGTCCTGAAACAGTAGTGCCACCCAGCATTCCAGTTCACCAGTTAATCTCTGAGCTTTTGTTTTCTTGAAGAATGTTCTGTGTAGTTAGACATCGTGTGAGTAGTCCGTCATTTTTCACTGTGTAAATGTCAGCATTTTTTAAAAAAAAGAAAAAGATGGGATAAATCCCTTTTTGTTTGTTTGTAAGCCAACTATTTTTTTTCTAGCTACACTCTTCATAATGAAGTTTTCCATCTGTTAGTGGTTGGCTGTTTTTGTTTATTTAAAAAAAAAAAAAGGCAGCCTTTTCAAATGCAAATCTGTCCAGTGAATCAAAATAACTACAAGGAGCAGAGGTCAGATTTTTGTCTGTGAAGTTTTTCATTTTTTTTCTTTTGTTTGATACTATGTGAAATTGTCTCAATTAAAAATACTGGTTGGTTTTAAAAAAAAGTTGGGGTTTTTTTGTATTTTTTTCCTCACACCTTTCCTAAGATTAATAAAGTACCAATGTACTCTGAGCATTTAACCCCCACCAGAGGGCGCTCTTGATGTGTGAAGAAGCCCAGAGCATTGTTTCAGCTGAATTAAAGATGTGCCTTTATTTAACCCTAGCTGCTTTGTAAATGAGGCTTCACTCTTTTTAAATAGCTTTCATAGCTTTATTTTCATTTGCAAGTATTACTTTTTTGCATTTAATATAAATCTCAAGCAACTCTCTTCATTATAAGCAGTGCAATGAAGGTAAAATGAGTTTAAACACCTTGGGTCAAATATTCAGAGCAACAGAGTCCAGGAAGGGTGGAGCAGGTGGAGATGAGTGTCAGGGGTCATTTTTGATAGGATTCAGCGAGAGTGCTCAATGCCTCAGGGAAGAGACTCGATTGGAGATGGTTACAACGGGGAACGTGGAAAATAAAATTTGCTTGTATGCAGACATAGCGCTAGGAAACCCGGAAGAGGGAATCCCTCTGCTTATGGAAATACTGGAAGAATATGGCAGACTGTCCTGTTACAGACTAAACATTCAAAAAACTCAAAGCTTGACGTTCTTTTTTAACCCCTCAAGACAATTGGTAGCAAGATATAGATTCGGATGACATCAATCTCAATGGAGTACTTGGGGATCCTGCTGACAAAGACCTTGCATTGTTATATGAAGTTAATTATAATCGGGTGAAAGAGAAGATATATAAGATAACTCTTTACAGTCATTACACAGTCATACATAGTATAGTAGTACAATGAAATTGGAAAACTGTCCTACGTCGGCACTACATATAACACGACACGATATGACACATCACAGCGCAACACAAACAACACAACACAGTATATTAACTTATTAAAAAAAAGAATAAGTGTATTTGTATTGCACATTAATTATTACTGCACCTTGTTATAAATATAAATATTATTATTGTTACTGTTTTTACCGTTGTTACCCCCCCCCCCCTAAAAAAGTCCAGGTAGGTAGCCAGTCAGGTCAGCTGTTTGCATTGATCAGGGTATTGCTCTGTTGTAAAAGCTGTCCTTGAGTCTATTTGTCCTCAGCAGCCTGAACCTCCTGCCAGACGGCAGCAGCTTAAACACCCGGTGTCCTGGGTGTGTGCAGTCCCGTAGGATGCTGCGTGCCCTCCTGAGACAGCGAGTGCTGTACAGGTCATCTGCAAACTTAATGACTGTGTTGTCTGGGTGGGAACTAACACAGTCATGTGTGTACAGAGTGTACAGTAGGGGACTCAGTACACAGCCTTGGGGAGAGCCGGTGTTAAGGCTGAGGGCTGAGGAAAGATGAGGCCCCACTCTAACTCTCTGTACACGGTCTGAAAGGAAGTCTCTGCTCCAGCGGCAGGTGGTAGAAGGAAGTCCAATTTCCAGCAGTTTATGAAGATCTGGAGAGGTGGGGTCTGCTCCACCTCGATCTGGCCAGCAGAGTTAGAGCGATAAAGATAAATATCCTCCCAAAGCTGCTATATTTGTTTGCAGCACTTCCAGTGGAGGTTCCAGCAAAACAATTTAGGGAGTGGGATATGCATTGCTCAAGATTCATATGGGGAAATAAAAGGCAGAGAGTGAGATATGCAATATTGCAGCTGCCTGGTGAGCGGGGGGGATGGCCCTACCATGCTTTGAGGATTACTATCTGGCAGCCCAGATCAGACCTCTAGTGTGCTGGTGTAACTAAGTATGAGGCAAAATGGAAGGACATTGAGCTTTCTTTGATTGATTTCCCAATACAGTTTGTTCTGGGGTCTCTTGAGAGTTTGCCACAGGCATATCAGATGCAAAATTTCTGTGTAAGTTTTTCTCTGAAAAAATGGGCAGATGTGATTAAAATTTTTGGTCTTAATAGGGAAATAGGGTTGCTGGGATGGCCAGCGTATCTCCCACGCTTCCTTCCAGCATTATTAGACCATAAATTTAGGGAGTGGTCCAGGCATGGAATCACTGCAGTCTGTAAGATAGTGAAGCATGGGGAGCTGATAAATTTTGAGGATGTGTCAGATTTACGAGATCGGCAGGGAAGATTTTTATCGCTACCTACAGGTTCGGAGCTTCTTCCGGAAGGAAGTTAGAATGCCTGACGCAGATGCTAGTGGGGTGATCCAAATATTTATGGATGCTTATGGTGAGAACATTATAAGAGGTACTACAGGCAAAGTGTATAGAAGTTTTATAGCTATGAAAAAGACCTCAACAAGATATGTCAGTCATCGATGGGAAATAGAAGCAGGTATAACTATCTCAGAGGAAGATTGGTCGCGGATGTGGAAGAATGTGTTATCTACCACAAATTCTTTAACATGGCGAGATTTTGGATGGAAGAATTTAATTAGATTCTTCATCACACCAAAGCAGAAATCCAAAATAAGTGGTTCAGGCGCTTCATGCTGGAGGGAGTGCGGGGAGGTCGCTGCAGGTTGCTTCTATGTCTTCTGGTCATGCCCTAAACTGAAGACCTTTTGGGAGGAGATTAAACAACTGGTGATGGATGTGCTGGAAGTAACACTGGACTTCTCCTTTAGTACCATGTACCTTGGGAATATCCCTGAGGATATAAATAAAAGAGACTCACACTTACTGAAAATAATTATGGTTGCATGCAAAAAGGCAATTACTAAATGTTGGTTACAGACAAGCCCCCCCACACGGAAGCTGGTCATAGACATTATTAACACAATTCATCATATGGAACTGATTACCCTCTCACTGCGGCTGCAGAAGGAGAAAGGAGAGAGTTTGCGAGAGATTGGATCATTATACGTTAAAAGACTAGAAACTGATACCTGTGTGATGCAGAGGGACAGCTGTGGATTTGTTTGAATGGAACATGCACCTGTGTAATATGTAATATATGCAAGTAAAACGAGGCGATGTGAACATATGTGAATGTGTTGGTTTCCCTTGCCCTCTTTAGTTCTGTATGTAACATAAGATGAAAATCAATAAAGAGAAAGTATTACAAAAAAAAAAGGATTCAGCGAGAGTGAAAGGGATGGTAGTGAGATCTGCTATATGGTTTGGAGAAGTGAGAAAGCTGAGCAGAAAAGAGGAAAACCTGAGAGAAGATTCTTGAAGGAGGGCATGCGAGTTAGTGAGATGGAGACAGATCCACAATGGTGACCCTTAAAAGAAGAAGACCACATTTAACAAAAAGCTCACTCAGAGCAACCTGTTGAATCCACTTCCAGCTAGTGGCGCTTTGGGATTTTTTCCTTCTGATTTGTTGAACATCATTTTCTGTTTCACGGTTTCACTTCAGGTAGTTCAAACTCCACATCAGTACAGGTTTCCCCATATTTAGTCCTCGTTTATGTAATAAATAATGCACAAAGGGTCTTTTTTTTAAAAAAAAAAAAAAAACTTTTTAGTGTTTAAATTCGATGTAAAATTCCCCTTCAGCCAACTAAAATTTTAAATAACGTAAATGTGATATCTTTTATAAATAAAGCACAGGCTTTAATATTGACTTTCGAAGACGATTAGCTGAGTAGAGGAGCAATGAGAGGACTGAGGAGGTTATTACTGTTCCCGTTTGCCAGTTCCCAGTGTGTCAACAAGTCAGGATTAAGAAGGGAAAAAAGCAACCTATGGCAGGTTCATGTTCTCGTAATTTCCCTCCTTTTCTGTTGAACGTGGTGTTTAGTAAGAGGCTGTTATGTAATAGGTTGACTGATTGTTTAACCCTTTCAGCAGGACAGATAACCAAATCAAATCAAATCAAATCACTTTTATTGTCACATCACATGTGCAGGCACACTGGCACAACACATGCGAGTGAAATTCTTGTGTGCGAGCCCCACAAGCAACAGAGATGTGCAAACACAACAACACAAACGAGCAAAATACAAGAATGGCCAACCTGAAACTAATAAATATATGTACAATATATAATAGTGTATGCATTTCTGGATGTGTATACTAAATATTTTCCTACGTGTGTGTGTGTGTGTGTGTGTGTGTGTGTGTGTGTGTGTGTGTGTGTGTGTGTGTGTGTGTGTGTGTGTGTGTGTGTGTGTGTGTGTGTGTATACACATTTTTACAAATTAAATAGTAAAAAAACAAAAAAACAAAAAACAAAAAAACAATCCAAACAATGATGTCCTTGTGCTATTTATAAAGTCGTGTGAAAGCGTCTGAAAACCGTGCTAATACTGAAAATAGTAGCTAAGAGTGAAAGCGTAACATGATGCATAAGGGTGCTTCACACAGTTTCATTCACTAAATTTAAAGCTGTGGGTGGCGGACTTTATTTAAGACATCCCGCCACAGCTCTCACGCTGTCCAGTAACTTTTCCTGGGTTACACCCAGCTCCAGCTGTTCACGCTCACAGTCCACGTGAAGCCGGCATAACGGAGACTTGAGTTCTCAAATCTGCGCGCGCTTTCCCGCAATTACTCAAGCCCGTGTGACGTCACTGGAACGATGACTCTGCATCCACGGCGACGGGAAGCCACTCTTTGAGCCGTGGTATTTCCACCCAAGCGTTATGTAACGCATTACCTGTGGGTTTGACGCCCACGGAGCAGAGGACAGGATGATGTAAAGCACACAATGGTGCTGCAGCGTGTTAATTCTAGACGAGGTCACAGTTCAGTACCCTGTGATCACCCAGCGCTGAGCTGGGTGATCAGACAGTAGATGAAGACAAAATAAAACACTTTAAATAATCAGTCCATACACTCTCTTCAATCTGCTCCAAGGTTGGGATTTCATATCAGTGAGAAGAAGAACTTGGCATCCTCTCTTTCTTCTTATAGAGTGTTAATGGAGGCGAATATTTTACCTCTGTCCTTGAACACAACACTTTATTAGGAACACCTGTGCACCTCCTTTCTCAGAGGAACCCTTTGACAGCAGTGTGTTTGGTTGGTTATTTGCATTCAATTTTATTTCATCCAATTCAATTTTATTTATATATCACAACAACAGTTGCCTCAAGGCGCTTTGTATTGTACAACCCCAATCCCCCCACCCCCCACCCCCAAAAAGGTAGTTTTGATGCTAAATAAAAACGAAATGACCAATGAAATGAAATGATTTATTTACAATAAAAACATATCAACTGTTTAAACTGAGAAAATGTACCATTCCATGGTCCTGTTGAGCAGTACATCTCAAACAGGCTGGAAAGGCCCGTCCCCACTTCAGTTAACAGTCTGCAAACATCTGGGGAATTAGGAGACCAGCTGGCTGGACTTCTAGGATCGGACTATTGTCCAATTCATGTCTCAAACAGGATTCTAGCTGCTCAGCAGTCCTGGGCCTTCTTTGTCGTATGCGTTTCATGATGAGCAGATGTTATCAGCTGGTGAAGTTCTGGCAGATCAGTTCAGCACTCGGACTCTTCTACTATGAAGTTATGCTGCAGTAATCGCTGCAGTATGGAGTTTAGCATTTTCTTGCTAAAGACATCATCTGGATGGGAGTATATGTTGCTCTAAAATCTATATATACCTACCTATGAGCACTGATGGTGGCTTTGCAGAAGCACAAGCTGACAGGTTGTAGCCATTGGATGGATAGATGAATGGTTGCTAGATGGTTGCAGACCAGTCTCTTGGCCTGTGTGACTGGGGCTTTATTCACTTGATCCTACTCTGTAACTACGATTGTCACACATTGAAAATGGTGGACAAGTTAATGTTTTTATATTTTTGGGGTCTTTCATCAACAGTGAGGGGTAAACAGGAAAAGAGAAGTAGAATGAGCAGGGGAAGACACGCGGGAAAGGGTCACACTCAAACCCAGGCCACTGCATCTCATCCATATATGGCATGCGGGCGCCTGCTCAACCAGTGAGCTAAACAGGTGCCAAGGATTAGTTAACGTCTCCAAAACCTCAATCGGACTGGAAATATTTTGCAACCACAGCTACTGCCATTTGTTTTAAACAAATGCATTCTTTTTTAATTAAAAAGAATGCATAAGGTAATTTCTAAGACCCAGAAGCTGTATTTATACACGTGAATGGAGCACGATCCTTCATACTGTGTGTAAAAATCAGAGCAGCTGTTTGGTGGTGAACCTTCTGGAAATCTCTTTCTGCGGTGAAAACATTCAGCAACTCAGTCTGAGCCTTTTGGAAACATTGGTGCAAATGACCCGGTAACTTCCTGATTCGGATCAGTTAAGTTCTGTCCTGATACCGTCACTCATTTTATGCTTTTTTTTTCTCTTGCCTTGTAAATGCACCTCCGCAGCTTCAACACGTGTCTATACCTGCAACATTTGAGAAGACTTTTTTTTTTAGCCTTATGGACATTTAAGCATTGATTCTGAAGTAAAAACAATGATCCACAACAGTTCGTTATACTCTTAGACATACAAACAATATCAGAAAGCCAAGTTTTAGTTGAAGCAATTGCGAGGTAACAAAAGAAACCCAGCATTCAGGTTAAAAAGTAATCCACAAGGAATTTGCCTTTACATGTCTGTCCTTTTCATTGGCTTGTTGCACGAAGAAGCTGCTTTTATTTGCGTGAAACTGAACTCGGTCTGAACTCAGCCTTAATCTTGGGACTGCTGCAGATTTAGATAGAAAAACAGTTATTTGCACAACCCGTATGCATGTTGTAATACGGTGCTGTCATATGGCACACTGGACCGATAGTTCTGTAAATGTTTTTCCTCTGTGTTTATGCCAGAATTTGGACACTTTGGCATATCTAAATAACTTTAATGTTTTTTTTTGCAGCGGGATGGTAAAATCAGTAACCCTCTATTCATTTTTGAAGGCTACATAATTGTGCGCTTTGCAGGGTGCTTTGTCAGGACATGCTGTGCTCCCAGGTCAAAGTGTCAACATCCAGTATGTACAGTAGAAAGCTGAAGCAAATCTGTTTCCCTGAAATGCTCCTTGCTGAAATATGGGTTATTTAACTGTAAGCATAATTAATAACAAACAGGTTTTAACATTTTAATGAGATCATACACAAGTACTTGATTTTGATTTTGTTGTATGTTTTCAGTATTACATAAGCATGGTGTCAGGTAAAATTGCAAAGAGCGGGACTTCCTTGATAAATATTTAACTAAGTGGTAGCTTACTTAGTCTATGCACTTCATTTGGCGCTATCTGTGAAACAAAGCTTTTACGGTGGGTGCAGAACAAAGACCTGAATAACACAATTTGATTAGGCCTGTGCACTGTGCCGCCGCCTCAGAGCTGAGCGATAATAGAGTGTCCACTCAGCTGCACGAGTGTAAAAGCAAATTAACTCCAGTGCATATCTCCACTGAGTATAACTTCCTAGCTGGTGTGTTGGTGTGCATGTGTGTTTCTCTTGTGTCTCATCACTCAGTTACTTAACAAAGGACTCACTGTAGAGTCAGATCAGCTGGGCCTTTATACACCGAAGCCTACAGTCTGGGCCCTTATTGTTGATGTTCTGGGAACTAGGCTAAAGGGCAGCATGATGGGGCTGGAGAGCATTGGGGACGGGGGTGTATAATGTTATGTAATAATAACACCCTGAAAGTGTCAGCAGGGAATACAGTCTGCATGTATAGTTTATTACTGTCTTGTCACTGCTGCTAGTATAAGATTGGGTTTATTCTGTAAAACTTGAAGATATTTTCTGAAATAATTCTGTTTTTCTTTTTAGTTTTTTTTATGTCAAAGTAAGTTGCACTCATGGGCCACTTCTTTAGTTACATTAGTTGCCTTAAATTTCCAATAAGCTGACTGAAACTAGTTTGAGATGATTTGAGCTTTGCGACATGGTGCATTGGTCAGCAGCAATACTCAGGATGTGGTGTTTAAGTGATGCTCAGCTGGAACTAAAGGACCTAAAGTGTGTGAAGAATATATCCCTCCAGGCTATTACACAATCGACTGAGGTGTTGATACAAAGCTGGAGCGCAGATGGATCCATTCTTTTGTGTTGCTTACAAAAAATCCTGAACATACAACCTGAATGTGGCAGCAGGAATCGAGACTCATCAGACCACGCAACATGTATCCAGTCTTTTAGTGTCCAGTTTTTATGACTCCGTACCAATTTTAGCCTATGTTTCCTCCTCTTAGCTGACAGGAGTGGTGCCCTGTGTGGCCTTATGGTGGTCTTCCTCCCCTCACCTTCAACTGGTTACAGCAGATGGTTGTCCCTCCCTCAGCTTGCTTCTGTCAGAGGTTTCTTCCTGTTAAAGGGGAGTTTTTCCTTCCCAGAAGTGCTTGCTCATGAGGGGGTGGGGGTGTCCTCTAACTGATGGGGTTTTCTCATATTACTGTAGGGGTTTTACCTTACAATGTAAAGTGCCTTGAGGTGATTGTTGTTGTTATTTGACACCGTGTAAAGAAACAATTTTAACTGAACTGAGTTGAATAACTTGAGTATAACGTGTGGTTATGTGAGTTTATGTTGCCTTCCTATCAGCTCGAAGCAGTCTGTCCATCCTCCTCTGACATCAACAAGGCATTTTCACCCACAGAACTGCTGCTTGCTGGATATTTTCTCTTTTCTGGACAATACTGCAAACCCTGGAGATGTTTATGTGGGAAAATCCCAGCACAGCAGCACTTTCTGAAATACAAAGACCAGCCTATCTGGCACCAAATTCCCTTAAATCACTTTTCTTCCCCGTTCTTATGCTTACTTTAAACGTTACCAGGTCATCTTCATCGTGTCTACACATCTAAATATATTGAGTTTCCACCATATGATCGGCATATTAGATATTGACCTTAACAAACTGTTGAACATGTATACCTAATGAAGTGGCCGGTGAATGTTGTCATAGTGAAGTGGTCGATACATATAGTGAGTTTTTTGGGGAGGGGGGGTTACCACAGGAGGGATATATTTAAATTGGACACAGGTACAAAGAGCGCATGAGTGCAGTTGCCCAGTGTAGTTCCATTTACTGTTTACGAGTTTCTCCACTTTTACTTCTACTTTCTCCTTCGCTGCTGTCTGCTCTGTGATGTCAACAGAAACCGAAACGTCGCGTGACTATGGAATCAGAACGATGCCACCTTGAAACGAAACCGAAAAATGGATTGAAACCGAAAAAAAAATATTGTAACTGAAATAAATGTACTGAAAAATCTTGTATTGAAACCGAAAAAAAAATTGATAGTGAAAAACAATTAATTGAAACTGTAATTTTTTTGTTTTCGCTTACAATTTTTTTTTTTTCGGTTTCAATCCATTTTTCGGTTTCAAACCATTTTTCAGTTTCACTCTGCTGGCACTGTTTTGGTGTACGGGGGCGCTGGGGGGCGGGGATTCCGACCCGCATGTATTTGCATATATTATAATGCTGACCAATGACTGGAGAAAACACTGACGACGCGGCTGCGGTCACGGACAAACTCGCACGTGTCTGTTCGGGAATGGCAGATGCCGAGAGGTCCAGCGTTTACATTACCGACTATTTCAAAGTGACAGCCTGAGGTGTTCTTCAGTAAATTGGACTACCGGACAGGAGGATCTGAGGCCCCACCGCATTATTTTTGGTAAGTTAAATGTGTTTGTAAGCTAATCCGTAATTTAGGTCCTTAGCTAGCTACCTAAGGACCTAGCTAGCTAAGATGAGCACTCGGCTGTCGGGGAAACATGTTTTGTAAAGTTCGTTTAGCTACCCCGTGCAGGTGAATGGATTTACCCTGACTAAAGAAATCAAGAGAAACGCACCGGGCTGCTCAGTGACTAACCACGGTTACTGTACTTTTATTATGAGTATTATACTGTAAGAGCAACGGGCTGGACTCTGCTTCTGCTCCTGTGCAGAGCTGATTATTAAATATGTGCAAACAGCAGCATGTTTTCTGTCGCTTTCCACATGTGGAAGGACATTAAAGCCAACTTTTAAATTCCCCTCATTAGTCAATAGCTACGGATTAAATAGCAAAGCCCGATACTTATGTACTGAAACCAACTACTTCCGCTTGTCAGCTTAACTTAAAATGTTACATTTTTCCCCTGATTATTTTTTTTAGCTTTTTTTTTTTTTTTTTTTTTTTACTGAGTTTGTTACAAATATTCAGGTTAAAAAACTGTCCAAATTATTTTTAATGAATTATGTTCACAAAGTCACATGTTCAGTACTCTGTACAGCTTGCATCCTTTAGGACAAATAATTTGAAACGTTAATATTTCTTGTTCAATACTGAGCTGATAACACCTCTGTATGTTGTGACCAGGATGCAGCAGCAGACTGAACCTCGACTGAAACCTGCTCCATCATCTCATCTTTGCAGATGTCCATTTATAAAGCATCAACAACTCAAAGGTAAACATGATATTAGAAAAAGTGTTAGTAAGGCCTTTAAAACAAATAAAAAAATAAACAGCTGTCGGCAGAACTGTAGGACTGAACAACTTCAGATCCCGAGTGTGTGAGGACGGAGAAGGATCTGCTCTATTTCAGATTTGAGAGATAAACTTTATATTTCAGTTTGTGATGATTCTGTTCTGTTTGTGATTACAGGAGCCGTCCTCAGATTCAGACCTCAGCACCACCCAGTGACAGCAGACAGATCATCCTATATCTTCAATCTTTGTAGTAACTCCAAAATTAACTGAAGAAAACAGTACAAAGGTTAAAGTACCACATGTGCTGTCAGTGAAAGCTGCAGCTGTTTTATTGATAAATTTAAAGACAAAAAGTCAAAAGGATTAATCACCCCTGTAACTGTGTCACTATATATCAGCATTAACAGTACCTCAGTTTGGTGTTTCAGAAAACTGCTGATCTCAGACCTGCACAACTTCTGTTTTAAACACTGAATGTACTCAGCTACATGAAAAGCACGTGATGTTTTCTCTGACACAATTAAATAAAACCTGATTAAAAGTCAAAGGTTGTTACTTGTATTTGAACTAAAAACTTGTGATCTGGAATTCTTTCACTGTTTTTTGACAATAGTGTGTTATTTATCATAAAGTAATTCAGAGTCATTCATACCAGAGTAACCAGTGAGCACAACATATATTTAACTTTCTACAGGACTTAAAGCTATTACTATAGCTTATAGCTATAGCTATTACTTAACTGCACTACTGTATAGTTCTGTGTAAATAATCATTCTGTACATATGATGATTTTTAATCCTACAACTGTTTATAATTTGCATAGTTCACATTTCTGTATAACTGTATATCTCAGATTTCTGTAGTTTTTCATATTTATATCCTGTTCATAGCCTGTACATAGTTTGTACTCACTACAGCCTGTACATACTTATAGTTATAGAATATTCACAACATACTTCATACCGTGTACATTATAACATACCATAATAGACCCATTTCTGTAATATACTTACATATCTATATTATTGCTAATATATATTGTAATATATCTATATCATGGCTAAAGCACTTCTGGATGGATGCAAACTGCATTTCGTTGCCCTGTACCTATGCATGTGCAATGACAACAAAGTTGAATTCTATTCTATTAAAAGTCCAGACCCTCTGAGGATTATCTGAGTACTTCTAACATTACACAAAGCAAAGGTCTCCATCAGTGTTCATGAAATGCTGGGTTTATCCTTCTTGTGAGGGAGCTGCTGGTGAAGATCACGAGCCCTGCTTGATCCCGGCGATGAGTTTCAGTCTTCCTGGTGTTTCCGAAATGATGCCTCTCACTGTGGGTCAACAGAACGTCTGGCACAGGACAGCTGTAATGAAAGAAATTGAAGTTTTGGAAATGCCCTATATGTGAGAAGCAGATTTTGTATTTACTTTTCTTTTGCCAATAAAGATAAAGTATAATTTTCACCATACAATTACTAACCTTGTCATCTCCTGCACTATCTGTTTTGGGCTCTGGGCTCCTCCTTCCCAGCGCTCATGAGACTGCTTTGATGCACTGTGGTATGAGGTGCTAACCTGTTGACAGTGTTGGGAAGGTTAATTTTAAAATGTATTCCACCAAAGATTATAGAAGTAATGTATTCTGAATACTTTACAACTACATGAATGTGCTATTGCTGTGTGATTTATTACTATTACTGAAGGCTACTCGCCATACCAACACCAACTAGATGTTAAAATCTTAATATAAATGAGTAACAGTAGGTGGACATTAGGTAAGGCTGCAGCGATCTCGTGTAGAAAACTATTCAGCGCGTATATAAAACAGGTCAGCGGCTCCGAACCGTAGTAAAGGGACCTCTGGCTAATATGTCCGGTTCGTGTCGGGCTCATAGCTGAAAACTAGCTTTACTTTGTTGTCTGGGTCAAGTTTGCTAGCGAGAGACAGAGAGAGGCGTTGAAAGGCTGCTTATTGTTTCGGAGGAAAACAAGAACACGGTGTACAGTCGAGTCTTAACAGCTTACTTGCAGCTGGGCTCGTCAGGCACTCTTTTTGGCTTTAGTGGTTATTATTATATTTACATGCTTCCAGCTCCCGTTTCTGCTCCGTGACAGCTGTACTTCTCCTTTCTCTCCCTCCCTCGCTCACAGACACATAACGGGTATGGCAGTCCATTCTCCCTGCAGCACGGACTACACTGCCCATGAGGCTACATTGTTTAGGGCGATGCCTGTAACACTCTGCTATTGCCTTCATATTAAATAATTTTTGTATAATAATTTTTAGAGGCTCTTATTGCGTGTTTTGTTTGGGTTTCCACCGGCGTGGAATTACCAAAAAATAGAGAGACCATAGCCTAACATATGAAACAGGTAAATACCGCCATGTAATCCATTTATTTCAACAAACTAACTGTATTCTCAATATCACCTATTGAACAGTAATTGTAACGGATACATTTACTCATATTTTGTATTTTAAATACGTAACGCCAGTGCATGTATTATGTTACTGCCCAACACTGCCTGTTGAGATCCTGAGATCCGCTCCTAGAACACCGGCCTCCAACTCCTGAAGAGACACGGGTGTCCCTAAATTTAGCAAATATTAGCTTCAGGCTAGCTTGCTACGACGAATAGGCTAATACCAGCATTTTACCACAACTTCACCAGATGTAGCTAAAAAAACTAAACTAATGTCCAGCCCAGTGGGACAGCAAGAAAAGATGACAAAAAATGATTACTTACTTGCGGTTTGGAGGTTCAAGCTGAAATTGAAGCAGCCATTGAAAGACGGGAAGAGAGAAAGATGGCAGCTTGGTCAGCACTAGTGGCCTCTATAATATATGCAAATACATGCGGCCCCCCCCCCAGCGCGCCCCCGGACGCCAAAACAGTGCCAGCAGATTGAAACTGAAAAATGGTTTGAAACCGAAAAATGGATTGAAACTGAAAAATGGTTTGAAACCGAAAAATGGATTGAAACTGAAAAATGGTTTGAAACCGAAAAAAAATGGATTGAAACCGAAAAAAAAATTGTAAGCGAAAACAAAAAAATTACAGTTTCAATTAATTGTTTTTCACTATCAATTTTTTTTTCGGTTTCAATACAAGATTTTTCAGTACATTTATTTCAGTTACAATATTTTTTTTCGGTTTCAATCCATTTTTCGGTTTCGTTTCAAGGTGGCATCGTTCTGATTCCATACATGAGCTGTTTTAGAAATGGGAGGAAGCAAACGAGATGTGTCATGTATCCTGGAAACGGGACAAGTATACACACCGCTGCGCTCTGTCATGCGCACTGAGAGGCAGGGAGAGGCGGGGAGGGGGAGGCTGAGCTGGGCTGTGTCCTGAACTGGAATTTCCTCACGTCTTCTACCCGAGCCAAGTTTCACGTGCGCTCGTGTGTTTACCGGGCCAAATTCACGTGTGCGAGTCCCCCGAGTCTCCACCTCTGGACTGGAGAGGAGGGTACCCGAGCTCATAAAAGTTTAGCAGGAGTCCGTGTCTGTAAGAAATCTTAGGAGAAAGTGTCACGGAGAAGTATTTTCCTGTGAATCTGCTGGGTTACATAGCATCAGCTTCGGGCGTTTATTTACTTCAGAGCTGCTGTGAAGACTGGAAATCAGAAAAACAGCAAGATAAGGTGGATAACAGTCAGGTTTCCCCCAGCAAGTTTGAAAGAAGGAAGATTTTTTGTCTTTGAATTAAAATGTAAGTAAAACTAAAAATTTGAATTTTTGCGCTTTGGTGTGTTCACTTGTGACTGGCCTGTTAGTGTATACAACTCTAAAACAAATCGCTGTTTACATTATATAGCTATACAACCTGCAATGTTATAGGAGCTACTTTTAGGTTCAGTCCTAACTATATTTTATCTTTTTTTAAATCTAATTTATTTATTTATTTGTTCGTTTAATCCCAGAAATTACACCTTTCCATGATTACCGCCGTCCCCGTGTTGTTGTTGGGTTTGTATGTCTTTTAGCTGGTTTCAGTGTATCAACTCAAAACTTTACCAAAGCTTCCCGCACGGTTGTTTTTACGTGTGTGTGTGTGGTTATGATTCATTGGTGTGCAGGGGTGGTAAGGGCTCCAGACAGTGACAGCGCAGTTTGGCCAGCACGAGTTCCAGCCTCACGTGGACCCGTGTAGTAAACTGGGCAGGGTTCGAGCCGGTTCCAGCGCCGCCCGGGCATGACTCGTTCTCCCGCCACTCGCTTGAATCACTCCGCCCCCTCCTCTCACGCCGCGTCATACGCGTGACTGAGTGGATGGAAATGGGAGGGTGTGAGGAGGATGGTGTCTACAAGCTGTGTATTTACCCTCTCCCAAACTGTTTCCTTGTTTCTGATGTTTTACTTCATTCTAGGTGAATTGGATTTATTTTTGGCTCCCCAGTTTTTCCCAGTATAAGGAGTCATTTTAAAGCCCGTGTTTATTGAAAGCTTTGTTGAAAAAAACAATGGACTTAAGGTGCCAGTGAACAGTTATCAGGTTGTGTTGATGATTTGCTTCTCTGCCTCATCTGCACTTCTCTTCATCGTCATTATTTTCATCACTTATTAAACTCTAATCAGAGTGACCTCTCCCCCTCCTGCTGTTCTCAGCTGGATAATCATGATGGGAACTGCTTCTCATGATTGTTCCCTGAAAAGAAAATCCTGGGAATTCTGCCCAGTACTTCCCGGATGGCCTTAATGACATCCACCTGAGACACACCTGATTCCTTCCTGTAGCCTTCGCAGTAAAGTGTTTGCTGTTTGTAAGTCCCGTCCAGATCTGCAGATCTGGAAATAGGATTCACAAATCACCGCCTCTGATTTTTAATCTGCAGGGGGCCTGATACTGCCACCTGGTGGTGATTCTCGGTGTTTGCGCTGTTGGTCGCTGCTTAGGACTTGTCCTTACATGTCTGGTTGAGATTATGCCCTGGCATGTACCAGTGATTCAGAGAGAGGGAGGAGCGCTCAGTGAGTCACTGCCTTAGTATAAAAAGCTGCCCAGTGAGACCAGTGTGTTAGTTCACTGAGGAGCTTTACGCTGGTTTGAAAGATGGTGAGACTGATTTTTACTTTCATACTCGAGACAGTATCAAGTAACTGAGATGGATGCACTTGTAATGGATTACAGAACTCATTTTGCTTGGTTTAGAATAAGACTGGCGCAGAAGTTCCTCTCCTCTCAGAGAAGTCACTGCATGTTTTACTTGTGCAACATTTCATCAGCACCGAGTGTCTGGGAGGATTAGTCTCATCGCTGGAGATGCTTAATTAATGGAGACAAAATTAACTTTCAAATATGTCATGCCTGGTTTATTATTGTTGCTACTTTTTTAAAGCAAAACGCCAATCAGTGTTACTCTAACCAGAGATCTTCTGTCTGTTTCCATCAGTGTAGAGTGATGGCTTCTCACAAGCGAATCTTGGGGGTTCTGAGAAAAAGACCAGCCCGGAGAAACCTGTTTGGGCCTGTGGACCGAGAGCAGCTACAGGTGGAGTACCAGGCTGCCATGCGTAGCGACCTTCAGGAGGCTTCAAAGCGGTGGGGCTTTGACTTTAGCTTGGACAAGCCTCTGGAGAGCAGTGATTTCCAATGGGAAGGTGTCCCGAGCACTAGGGTGCCTCTGCTCTACAGGTCCTGTTTGCAGGATCTCGGACAAGCTGAAGGCCAAAGGTCAGCAGCGACAGTTACTCCCAAGAGAGGGAGGGTGGAGACGGCACAGAGCGAGAAGGAGAACATCCCCAGTACGCCGGGGAAATGCACGCACAGCCAGGAGATGCTGGAGAAAACACCGGAGAAGGGCGAGAACACGGGGCTGAAGAGGAAGCAGACGAACATCACAGGTACGTGTAGCTGAAAGCGAGAAGTCTCGTCATTTTACGTGAGAGTGCATGAGCTTAAAATTCCTGCGCTTTATCCCAACAGATTTCTACCAGGCTAAAAGAAGAGTAGTGTGGATGCCCCGCAAATCCGGCGAGTGATGTTCGGTGGAGAAACGCCAATATGCCAAGAGAACCTCACAGACAGGGCCACGCTCAGGAATCACACGTCCCGCACAGACTCTGGCCGTGCACCCAGGAGGGACCTCAACCACACGTCAATACAAAACACTTAATTAGGGTACTGTAGTCACTTTGAGGAGATTGGTGTTTTTTTCCCTCAGTGGCAAGAATGCGACATTTGAGCAGAGAAGATTAACAGTAATCTCTGGAATCAGTGGATTTACACTCATTTGGGGAAGGGGGGGGGGGGGGTGCCAAAGTGTTGCCCGACTGCACATTCAGCCGCACTGAAAGCACATTCACATCCGCTGGAGATGTGTCGATTAAAATCATCCAGCCTCATCATGTCTGTGAGCTGAGAGGACAAAGCTCTTTGGCTCCGTAGTTCAAATCCATTATTGTTTTTCTACAGCATTTTTTCTACATGTGTATCACAAGGGTTTACCAGTCGTCTTCTTTTTTTTACTTTCCGAAGTATGTTATACTTTTTATGTCCAGCTGTATACAGTG
Organism: Rhamphochromis longiceps; assembly: GCF_057381845.1. Lineage (NCBI taxonomy): Eukaryota > Metazoa > Chordata > Actinopteri > Cichliformes > Cichlidae > Rhamphochromis > Rhamphochromis longiceps. The sequence goes on from NC_140561.1 coordinate 21,825,885, forward strand.
CTTTTATCGACCATCTTTTAATCAAAGGAAGATGCTTGAAGAGTTCTGACATCTCAAACACGCAGTTGCTTTGCTTAGATTGTAAAAGACAGAAGTGCCATCATGTCCTCTTCCATCCTTTTCCATCTACTTTACGTCAGCTGATTTTTGATGTCCTAAGGCTGCCCAGACTCTGATACTGATAACGTAGACTAGGAACACTTAAACACGTTTATTTAGTTATATATGTATAAGAGATTTATCTATAAAGTTAAATATGGCATTGTCAGGTAGCATAATCATTTAAACTGCATTATTGCACATAAACACCCAGTATCAAGTGCCTTTACTGGCATTTGTTTTTGGTATTTAAAGTTCCTTCATCATAAGTAAATGTATACTAAGCTAAAATGTCACATTTATTATTTTCACTGTGCAATCTAACTAATGATATGTTTTGTTTTGGGTTTTTTTGCCTTAAATTTGTTCTTTTTTTTTCCTCTTGGCACTTATTTATGTCTACATTAGCAAATCCTGCTGCTATGGGTAATATGAATGGGTGTCACTGTGACGCTAACCCTCACCAACAGAAAGCTTACAAATGCTCCGAAGCCGAGAAAATAAGCGAATGACCCCAAACAACGAATGCACTTCTGTTTGTAGATGCTTGCGCACATTTCCTCTGTATTGTGTTTTGTTCAAGGCTACAAGTGAAAATCTGTCCTTATTTATTGTGAGATACGATGTCATGTGTTAATTTAGGTTTTGTTTAATTATTATGAAATCCAATAAAATGGTCAAATGAACCGCCTTGTGTCTTTAATGTGTCGTCACTTTACTTTTTAGTATCAGCGGTAAAACTGTTCCTTAGTTTGGTTGAACCCTTGCAGTGTTGTGCAACAGTACAACAACTTGTCATTTCTCCATTAAGGCCATTATACACTCACTGGCCGCTTTATTAGGAACACCTCGCTAGCACTGGGTTGGATCTCTTTGTCTTCAGAAGTGCATTAACTCTTTGTAGCACAGATTCAACAAGGTGCTGGAAACAAACCTCAGAGATTTTGGTCCATGTTGACATGAAAGCATCACATATTTGGTGCAGATTTGTCAGCTGCATATCCATGATGCTCTATCACATCCCAAAGATGCTCTACAGGATTGGGATCTGGTGACTGTGGAGGCCACTGTGGTGTTTTTTTTTTATGTTAATCAATTGGCATTAAGGGGCCCAAAGTATGCAAGAAATCAGAAAATCGATTTCTTGCAGAAATCGAGACTCCTGAAACCAGGCAACATTTATCCAAACATCTAATGTCCAAGTTTGGTGAGCCCGTGCAAATTGTGGCTTCAGTTTCCTGTTCTTTGCTGACGTCACTGGCAACATGGTGTGCATAGTTTGGTTGTAACGTTGGCTGTTATTTGAGTTTCTGTTGTCTATCTGTTCAAACCATTCTCCTCTGACCTCTGACACCAATGAGGTATTTTCTCCAAGAGAACTGCCGCTCACTAATTTGATATTTTCTCTTTTTCCGACCATCAGACCATTCCCGTAAAGAGGTGGCTGTGCAGCAAAATCCAAGCAGATCAGCAGTTTCTGAAATACAGCAGACCATGCCACATTCAAAGTCACTTAAATCGTCTTTCTTCTCTAATCTGATGCTTAGTTTGAATTTCAGCAGCTCCTTAGTCTGCATGCATAAATACATGGACCTGAAGCCATGTGACTGGCTAATTAAATATTTATGTTAAGGAGAGGTTGAATACACCCTAATAAAGTGTCCAGTAAGCGTGTTAACGTATTACCTCTTGCTATTATTGGGCCACGATCAATAAGTAATACAATAATTTAAAAATAACAACACACTAAAATCAAGTGTTGTTGAAGTCTATTTTATTTATTATACCTTCCAGTTCTTTTACTTGTTTTGTTCTCAGTTCCTCTTTGAAATCTATTCCAAGTTTGTTTTTGAAGACGACGATGACAGCGTGTTTTACGCTTCCTTTTTAGAGGGCGTCCCTCCGCGGAGACACATCCTGACGCACCGTCAGGCACAGAGAGATCTGAAGTTGGGTGAATATATCCTCGCGTAGTGCCGAGTCATGCAAACTGGCTTCTGCTGTTGTGATACCACTTTTTTTTCTTCACTCTTTTGTGAAGTAGGCAAATTACGAGAGCGAGTCGGCGCTCTGAGGCATTGTGTACTTTGGCACAACATCACTGCAGTCCCACACCAGCACAGGCGAAGTGCGCGTGTTTGTACTGGAGTTAGTTTAGGTGAGTGGAGCGCTCCCTCCCTCCACTCACCCCACCCCCTCCCTCCCTCCTCTGGCCTTATCAGCACGGGGGCACCTGCACGCCTGCGCCAAGCTCTCCCAGCCCCTCCATCATCTGTCCCTTAGCTCCCACATCCATTACAGGGCAGTACTGATAGCATTTGCATGTAGACCGAAAGAGGGACAGAAAGAGAGAGAGAGAGATGTAGGAGAGTGAAGCAGGGGGAGGCGGAGGGAGCATATGACACAAAGGAGAGGGAGAGAGAGAGAGAGATCGGAGCATTAGAGATAGGAAAAGGGAGAGGGAGGCTGCAGATATCGATGGTGTTAACGATGGAGCGTTAGGATCCAGGGAGGTGACAGTTAGCCAGACCCACGGCTGGGGGTAAAGACATTTGAGGAGGGGGGACTCCTCCTCGGTGAGCTCAGGGGGAGGCGGAGGGAGGAGGAGGAGGATGGGCCTCGAACACAGACTTGCAATGGCACTGCAAAAATTGGATTAAAGCAGTATGGTAACGTTTTCTGATATCCTTTTTTTTCTTTCCTTTTTTAAATTTTTCATTTTCATTTTCCTGCGCTGCTTGTGTCTCGTCCTCGCGTGCTCGCTGGCATCACGTCCCCGCGCGTCTCCCGCTGAGTGAAGAATGCACAGGCATCACCCTGTCCTCTTGTTTTCACGCCATAGACATCTGCCATCTCCATCCTCATCCTCACCGCTTCTCTCCCGACCTTCAGGAGTCTCGGCTTCATCCACAGCGTCGCTCCGTGGATCTTTTATTATTATTATTATTATTATTATTATTATTATTACACGTTTAAACAGAGACACCGCGTCAGGTTTGAGCACCACCGCAGCCGTCGCTATATGCCGATTTGCGCTTTTTTTTGGTTGCCCACTTCACCCCCTCTGATCCTGCGAGTGATAGCCACTCAAAAAAGCATCCCACTTTTTATTCATCTATTTTTTTCAGAGATCAGGAAAAAAATGATTTGTTGTTTTTCCATCACGGGGCTGCAGTCATGCGTTTTCCTCTCCATCACACCGTGATTGTAACCTACTTTTACAATCACAGCGCGTGCTCATTTCACGCAGTCGCGCAGATATAATGTAAAATAAATCCTCGCGCCATCCCGCAGACAGAAACGAGAGCAGTGCTGTGAGAAATATCTCACAGCACTGCTCTCGTCATGTGTGAGCCCAAACTCGTGTCTGAGGGTCTGATTGCTGCGTTTTGACGTCAGGCGGAGAGTCATTATCAAACGCGCCATCTGCCAAAGCCGCACATAAACATATAATACTGACCAGGGAATCCCCGCGTGGATCTGTCAACGCGGGGTCTCGTCGTGTAAAAGGGATTACATCCTCAGGCTGTTATGTTTTTTGTTTTTCTGAAGGAAAAGTCAGACGAAGGTTCAGGCAGAAATAGATTTACATACACGCTCAGCGTGTCTTTAGCATTAAAGTACACGCCACGTGCTGCACACCTTCGTGGGTTTACATGTGTAGTTTGCTTCGATCTTAACTAATCGTCATCGTCTTCTTCTCCTTCTTCGTTTTTTGAGGCTCAGCAGGGCAGGAAGCATCATCTAATTAATGCATGGTGGCCTTTCTATGTGGTCTCTAATCTCTCCGCTAGATCGGTTAAAGCTAATATGCCCCGAGTGGGCAAAATGACACATTTTGACAGTCCCATCGAAGGAGGTTTATTTATTTTGTTGAGTGATTTTACTGAGGTTACTCAGGTGTTTTGTTTCTGGCAGTTGAGATCTGGAAAATATAATCTGCAGTTTAGAAAAACAGAAGAAATTTTGTTTCCTGCAGAAAGTAAAGATTCAAATACTTTACATTTTGTCTGTTTCTGTGAAGATAATTTTTTTGAATTACACACAACTAAAAATTAACTGAGTGTTTTATGTATGCGACCTATATGATGTACTTTAATTATAAACGAAGCATTACTGTTTTATTGTCATACAGCACCAGTCTTGAGCCAACCCTTGTCTCTTTATATTTTGCTTCGGCTTTCCAAAGGTCTTTCAAAGTTTGTTCTCACTTTCAGTCCAGTCCTTGTACCTTGTACCTATGAGTCATTCAAGAACAAAAACAACATCTCACTCAAGGGATGAACCAGTGTTGTCTCTATATGTGACAGAACATTAGCAAAGAACCGATTTTAAATTGCATCATATCTAATAAATATTTAATAATAGATTTTTTAATAAGTCTAATCTAGGCACTTTGTTACTAGCAGCCTGTCACAACAGCATATAACTTGTTTCCATTTCTTTAGCTGAATCTTTGAATAATGCTTAATATAAAGTTTAAAGGAAGGAAGGAAGGAAGGAAGGAAGGAAGGAAGGAAGGAAGGAAGGAAGGAAGGAAGGAAGGAAGGAAGGAAGGAAAGGAAAGGAAAGGAAAGGAAAGGAAAGGAAAGCCCTGACACAGGACCTAAAAGATGCATCTGACCTTGAATGTCCTTCAAGTATCCTGGATATCCCTGAAGGCTACTTAAAGAAATTACAAGAATTACAAGAAAGCTTGAGGAAGAGAGTTCAGGCGGTCATAACAAAATATTGAATTTCAAGCTTGTTGGAGTTGTACAAACTCTGTTTGCCTTAATGTGCTGTATTTATGTTAAGTTTGCACATGTAAATCACTGCACCTATTTCCCATTAAAACACATAGATATAAGGAGTGGCTCAAGACTTTTGCACAGTAATGTTTATGTGAATATAACACCAATAATAACAGCCTGTGTTGGCACCACATGTCTGCAGATGAACTTCTTTTCTTGTAAAACCCAGTCTGTGAAGAGTCAGCTACAGTGAAGATGTTTCTCCAGCGCCGTTTATCTGAATAACCTTTGTTATCTCTACTTTTACACTTTTATACTGATGAGGCTCTGATTCCTTAGTTTGACTAACACCTCTAATGTATCTGGAGCAGTTGTAGCTCTCTTTTCACCCCTGAATAGCAAGTCACTGCCCTCTTGTCCCCTCAGCTGGACAAGAGTGAGGTGGCAACTCTAGGCCTGCCCTCCACTACCAGCCATGGAGGCTCTGACACCAACATCAGCATGGACGGAGCGGGGGCAGCAGCGGCGGTGGGGTCGGTGTCTGGGGGCATGGCGGGGGGAGCGGAAGGTGCTGTGGCCGGTGAGCCGCAGCGGACACGTGCTGCTCTGGAGCATCTGCAGCAGAAGATCCTAAAGGTCACCGAGCAGATTCGCGTGGAGCAGGAGGCGCGTGACGACAACGTGGCGGAGTACCTGAAGTTGGCTCACAACGCGGACAAACAGCAGGCGTCCAGAATCAAGCAAGTGTTCGAGAAGAAGAACCAGAAATCGGCACAGACTATTGCGCACTTACACAAAAAACTAGAGCACTACCACAAGAAGCTGAAGGAGATAGAGCAAGTAAGTGTGTGCGTGTGCGTGTGTGTGTGTGTGTGTATGCACGTGTCTTTCTTCGTGGTCTATTGGAACATTTATCTTATGAGTGACTTGAACAAGTGTTCAGTCTATCTTTGGGAGCGCAGTGGAGTCCAGAAATAGACTGATGATTTCCCAAACACTTATTTAAACCAGTGCATCCCCCCTGTGCCTCACCTGATTCTTCACAGGGACTGCTTTCCTCATCTGTGTTATGAGGGTTAAAACTTACCCTCATAACATGATCAGCTCTCTCCTTTAGGATCCTCCACTTCTCTGCTTCCTCATTCCTTTTCCCCTCTTCACAGAATGGGCCAGCCCGGCAGCCGAAGGATGTCCTGCGGGACATGCAGCAGGGACTGAAGGACGTGGGAGCCAACGTTCGTGCTGGGATAAGTGGATTCGGAGGTGGAGTAGTTGAAGGGGTTAAAGGAGGAGTTTCTGCTCTCACGCACACGGCCGTTGTCTCCAAGCCACGAGAGTTTGCCAGTCTTATAAGAAACAAGTTTGGCAGTGCTGATAACATTGCTCACCTAAAAGACACGCTAGAGGACGGAGTTGGGGGCCACGCTGAAGACACCCCCACGCCCCGCGCCCTGAGTGGAAGCGCCACCCTGGTCTCCAGCCCAAAGTACGGCAGCGACGACGAGTGTTCCAGCGCCACGTCTGGATCCGGAGCGGGCAGTAATTCTGGTGGGGCTGGTGGAGGAGGAGGGGGTGGTATGTTAGGCCCAACGATGGGGAGCCCCAGATTGGACGGGCACCACCACCACCACCATCACATGCATAGTTCATGGGACTCTTTACTTGAGGGTCTGCAGGAGATCAAGGCCAGCCAGACGCACATGGAGGACGCCATCGAGGACATGAAGGGCCAGCTGCAGAGCGACTACTCTTACATGACTCAGTGCCTGCAGGAAGAGAGATACAGGTAGATGTCCCTGCAAAGAAAAGCAATCACTAACGTGCTACACTGAACATCAAGATGCAATTCACACAAGGAAAAAACAACTCAGTCCCCACTGCTCCTTTTAAAATCATCATTAAATATGTACTTTAGAGCAGGGGTGTCAAAATTAAGGCCCAGTCGCCAAAAGTGGCCGGAAAAGTGCCGTCCACTAGACGTTATTGGAAAATGTGAAGGAGGGCATTGGGTTTGAAATTTCTGACTACATTTTCAGAGCTTTACAGCTTTTCCTTCTGATAAACACCTCCCCTCTAACAGTGCATGCAACACAAATTAATTATTCACTTAATAATTCATTATTAATTAAGTAATAGATAAACAACAATAGCACTCAGAGAGCACAACTCCCCCTGAAGGTCAAGGAGTATACTAAAGCTTTTGTTTTGCAACATGCTGTCTGACCTTTGACCTATGACCTTAAAGCCTTAAATGCTAGTGTATTTTATTATCTTTACCCAGACGATTGGTGCAGAATCGGCCAAAATCTTTGGCTTCAATAAGCTGCAATAACTTCAGATTTTGACATTTCTTCATGCAGTGTGTGATTTTGTCATCGTGATCAATTAGGGCATCATATTGAAAAGAATTACAAGCGTGTTCTCTCCATGCCCTTTCAAATGTTTTTTTTTAACCTTGGGCGCTAGAAAATGAAGGTCAAGGTCAAATGCTTAGCCAACCTAGGTAATCATGTCATTCAAGCCTGTTATACTGTTGTGAAGATTGAAGATCCATAAAACACTGTGGGTAATATAAAGTTTATACTGATTTTTACATTTGGTGTGACCATGACCAGATTTCCTCCCAAATGAAATCAGCTGAGCTCTTATTGATCTCTACCATCACACAAAATTTCAAGATGGTAGAGTGGTAGATGGTAGAAAGCAACAAACAACCAGAGGATGAATTAAATACAAGGAAACTTCTATTTTTTTGCCCTCTACTAAATGTATGTTTTGTACAATGAGTCCACAATAATAAAAAAAAAGAAAAATAAATGACATCACAGGGATTAAATATGTAGATAAACCATGTAAAACAAGTTTGACATGCATGCTTTGGAGTACAGTGTGTGCTGCGCTGTGTGTTCAGGTATGAGCGACTTGAAGAGCAGCTGAATGACCTGACGGAGCTGCACCAGAATGAGATGACCAACCTGAAACAGGAGCTCGCCAGCATGGAGGAGAAAGTCGCCTACCAGTCGTATGAGAGGGCGAGAGACATTCAGGTAAAAACAAAGACTCCGATAGATCGTTGGAGACTTTGGAGTTTGCTAGAAGTTGGGATCAGAGCTGTGTGTGGGCAATATGTTTCTCCAAAACCTGTATATGCTTCAAAGACGTGAACGTACAAACTGTGTTTACTGACTGTGATTTTCAGAGGTAGTTTCAACTCTGACTAAAGCAGTTGAATTAAGACATTATCATTCCCTGTAAAAGGTGTCTTAGATTTTCAGGCCTTTTAATGAGGTTTTGAAAAACAAAATCGCACTAAGTGGGTTCATTTCTTTGGGATCTGCACACACAGGAGGCAGTCGAGTCATGCCTGACCCGCATCACCAAGCTGGAGCTGCAGCAGCAGCAGCAGCAGGTTGTCCAGTTAGAAGGAGTGGAGAATGCCAACGCTCGAGCTCTGCTGGGGAAGCTCATCAACGTCATCCTGGCGCTCATGGCCGTGCTGTTGGTCTTCGTCTCCACTCTGGCCAACTTCATCACCCCTCTGATGAAGACCCGGGCCCGCGTAGCCGCCACCGTCCTGCTGACATTGCTGCTGTTCGTGCTGTGGAAGCAGTGGGACTTTGTGGAGCTGTGGCTGCTGCCCAGCTAAACTTCCTGAAAGACACTCTACAGGAGGAAGAGGAGGAGGGGATCAGAGAAGCTGATTCCAGCTCAGTTCGCCATCACTGAAGGGACCCAGAGACTGAAGTGAAATGAAAGCCACTGCGGCGAGTTCCCTTTGAGTTTGAAGGCGGAGTGAGAGAGAACAAAGCACGGCACTTTTTAGTCGAGACCCGGCCTACAGGGAGCGCCGAGAGGTGTTTACAGAGCAAAAACAAGTGAAATTCTCTGCTTGCCAAGTGACAAAAGACATCCTTCCCTCTCACCCACATGTACCGGCACTGATGACCAACCGTCGATCGCATCGCTGTCACCAAAAACTGAGTTTCTTGCAAGAAATCTTTGGCCTTTTTCTAATGATTTATGATACATTCATTACAAAGACAGGAGCAAAAATAAAATGCCCGATCATGTTTGCTGTAATCTTCATGTTGAAGCTAATGTGTATTTGAGAGGAACAAGGTGTTTTTTCTTCTTTTCTCCATGAATGTTATGTGCTCATGCATGTCCTCATATGTGCACTGAGATGCATCGAGCTGGCATGAGTTAACATGTCATTACTGACAGACTGAATCTTCTATAACTGCCATTTTGGTGTCAGAATTGCAGCGCGGATCTGTCGTATCTCCACTCGGTGTCATTCCCGGTTTGTTTCACATTCTTCTCTGGTGTTGAAGCAGTGCTTTTTCTTTCGTTTTCCTTTTTTTTTTCTCTTGCAAATGAATGAATAGTTAAAAAAAATCTGCTACAATTCACCATACTGACTCAACAGTGTAAAAATCTGCTCTGTCCACAAATGCATTTTCATATTATATCTATTGTAGAACTGCTACTATCCACAGTGTCAACTTAACTGGCATGTTCAAAGTTTATATCCAGTTTGCAAAAAAAGAAAAAAAAGAAAAGAAAGAAGAATTATTGCTGTTTTATTAAACAATGTAAGAAATAAATGATTTCATATATTAGGCTGACCTTGATCCATCTCCTCATCGTCCTTCACGCCGACACCCGTTTGTTTTTTTTACTTTTAAAAACGTATTTGCATATGCAGGCACCAAAGTGTATTCTCTTTTGATTGCTTATAATAATTGTAAGATTATTGCATATAAATGGGTGGTTTTGCTGTTACAATGTGAATGCATGGGAAGCATAAAAAAGCAGCAGAGAGTGGATAAAGCTCCAGCTCTGACTGTGTGCATAATCATCGGATTACCTTTGGTTGGAAGAGGTAGGCCCGAAGGACGGGTAAATGTTAGTTTGCGGTGAGCTTGGCCATCCTTTTGCTCCACCCTTGACCATTGCATACAAACAAAGTAACATAGATCTTCCATAAAAGTCAGATATGAAGCATGGAAAAAGGGAAATTTAGGAGCTTCCAGTGTGAAAGAGTCCCATAAGCTGATTGATCTTAAGCATTTAAACACATACACATACCTTAAGGGAGCATTTGTAGAATGCTGTTTCAGACACTGTTGGCATGTTTATGGATCACAATTACTGATTCATATTTTTTTCATTTGGGAGTGGCGGCCACGCCCCTGATCACTTTACTGTTAAGGCAAGAAAGAGATTTACATTTGATTATGAGCACCATCCTTGGCTGGATCAGATTATATTTCTAAGAACACATTAGTGGTTAGGCCTCGGATCAGCTGTGCATCCATCTGGTAACCTGATTATTTCAGTTCTACTTTACTCTCTTGGCTCAGCCATGAAGCTAAATTCATGAAGCTGCTCATAACCTTCTTTTAATCAGAATCACCACTCCCTCTGGAAAAAATACTATATAAAAAAAAAAAAAATAAGCAAGAGAACCAAAGCATCTCAATTTTGTTTTGTCTTTTTAATAATTACTGTCAGGCAAAACCCATATGACCATTACATTTATGACAGGTATTCTTACAGTACACGACAGAACTCAAGGGGATCAGAGCCGGTGGCATGGCCACACCTGACCGCTAAAAAGTAAGACATTCATCGTCATTAGATTGTTCCAACTGTCACAGAGTTCACAAATGTATTTTGCATTTGACTCGTATCAAACACAGTTTTTCTTGACAACCTAGCAAAATCTAAAGACCTCGATAGAAACAGCAGAGTAGAAAACAAAATAAAAAAAGACAACAGAAAAAAAACCCCAAAACACATTGTATATAACAAGCAGAAGAATTCCTGATTTTCTTAAATTTCCTGTCAAGATGCGAGATGTACAATATATTGCTTTCAGGTGCTCAACTCAAAAATGGGTACCCCAAAAAACAGATAAAAGAAAGAAAGAAAAAGAAACCACACATTCTTCGGTATCTACCCTTTAACTCGCGCCCCGTCTCCGGCAGGTTAAGAGAGGCGGCATGTCCAACCCAGGCTCAGACCGGTCTAACCGCAGGAGGAGGAGCAGACACTTCAAGGTGTTACGGGAGCCGACAGCAACAGCTCCTCCCGCAGCTTTCCACTGAGTGTCTGATACTCGTGCTTTTTGCTTCTTTTCATGGAACAGAGCGGCTACAAAATAAACTAAAAACAAAACCTATTCGTGTTCACTGAGAGCCTTGAGCCTAAGACACAGTATCCAGTCACAGCAGTACATCTGAGGGAGAGGACATGATGAGATACAAATGACACAGGGGTGAGTATTAAAAGTTTCCATAACTGACGTTTCACGATAATTAAAAAAGCTGAGCAGAAGGCAACATGGAGCATGGACCATCAGTGCGGTCGCTGGCAACGTTAAAAATGTGTCGCTTCATGTAAAGCTCAGCGGTCAAACGCGCGATTACGTGTAAAAATGCACATCGTCAACATTACTGTGGCCAAACGCTCCAAAGTCCAGAATCCGTGTTGCCTTTTTAATGTAAAATGCTGTCTCGGGGAGAGCACCTGGTTGTTCCCAGACTCAACAGACACGAGCCTGATGGTTGTTGTTGTTGTTCAGCAGGACAGAGTCTGACCACAGTCTTCAGGCCAGGAATCAATACGCTGGTCCTACAGGCTGAGAAACCTGGGCTTCATTTACGAAAATGTTTTCTTACAGAGTCAAAAGTAAGACATAAACCCAGAGCTTTCTGATCTACTAGCTATGGCAACATTACTCACCACTATCATACTTCTTATCTGGATTGTGCTGCTAAAATGTTATGACATCTGGGAAAGCATCAGAAAACCTTTTCGTGAATGCAGCCCTAAGTTTCCACGCACAGGTTATCATCACAGCGAGAGGTACCTAAGCAGACCTCTGGGTATAGAAGAGAATATAGGCCTGAGTGTTGCACACTTCCTCCACACTGCAAACCTTCATCTCAGAGTCATTACAGTGGACCCAGAAACCTGAGGATAGCAAATGCACATTAAAAAAGATGTTAAAAAAAAAACAACAACACAGCAGAACATTTGCATCTTAAATAAACCACAGGATGCTGTGCGCTCTTCCTCACCTCCTTCTGTATTGTAGCAGTATGCGGTGTAGTGCCCTGAGCCGAAGCCTTTACCATGATGCATAACTACAGCAGACAGATCGTAGGTGTAGCCTCCTCTGTGGACAGAGTGACCTGAGCCTGTGCAGCAGTATGGTTTGATGTTCAGAACCTGGTCAAAGGCCACATGGACGCCGATTTTCTCCCTGTGGTTCCGCCCCGACCATCTGCCGTACAACAGGCGATAGTTAGTGTTGCTACACTTCACAAGCCTAGTCTTACAAAAAAAATAAATAAAGGTCGAGCACCCCAAGTTCACAACGCAAACAGAAAAAACAAGATCAAAACTACAGGAAATCCTGAAATTTCTTTGAGAAATTTCAAAGAACTTGGTTTGGAAGTAAAAAAAAAAAAAAAAAAAAAATTATATATATCAGCCTTTACAGAAACTTGCCTGAAGCGTTTGAGGTGCAGCCGGAGAACCTGAGGTAAACGGTAGATCAGAAGCTGCTTACATGCTTCTGACAGAACTAAGGGTTTGTGGGATGATTTCCGTCTTCTTTCTGAAACCATGAAACAAGGAGATCACAGGTTACTGATGCGAGGCTTTGTTTCCGCTGCACAAGTGACGCTTTCTTGCAAAATCTCAGGCTTTGCGAAAGTGTTGTGTGGCTCTCTCAAAGCTGCTAGCCTAGTTTTTAAGTCACTGCCTCCGCCGGAGCTGTCAGCAGGAGATTAAAGAGCTTCTTAGACAATGAATAAATAAATAACACCGTTGGCTTCATTAATCTGTTGAAAGCATTCAGTCATTCAGGTAAAGGTCACTTTACACACAAATGTTCCTCACGGGTACATTCAGATGCACCCACAGTTCTACAGTGTACTCTGTATGCACACCATGGGTGAAATCTGACAATACATTACCTGACAAATCATACTTGAGGTAAGTGTTTACACTTTACTGATGTTTATTTGATGATTTGGGACCACAAGACTTCGCACTTCAGTAAATACAGCAGCTTTTACCTCACCTCCCTGAAATGAATCACTTAAACATTTTTTCCTGATAGATCCTGTCTCCATTCCAGTGAAAACTTCTAACTACATAACTGGAAAATCTGTTTTCTAGTAGCGGGGTGACTAGTTGTTCTGTTTACTTAGAAGAAATGGCTACTTTAGTAGGAAAAATGCAGGAAAACAGAACACTAGTAGTTGAATGCAGCTTACATTTCTGGATGTATGCGAAGCCGGCAGCCTGAAATTTGTCTCAAAATCCTACGTGACCATGTGATGTGATCTGTGCGTGCCAGGCCATTCGTGAGTAGGAGGATGTCTGTAAAGTTTCAGACATTTGTATGCACAGGAATTGTGAGCAGCTGATCAGTATTCATTCAATATTTATTCAAATGTGGATGTGCGCATTTGTAAAACAGTTTCGCGTGTGGTAAAATTGCTTTGAAATTGCGTGGACTGAAGCACCTGCTTGTGTGTTCTCAAACGCTACACACACATCAATACATACATTTGTAAATCTTGCTTTATGCATTTGGATCACACTGAATGCATGTGTAACACTTCGGAGACGAACTTCTCTCCATCCTGAAAAATCAAGTCTTTTAACTGATAACGTCGGGAAACGCATGCATGCGGTCGTAATCCTGTGCAATCCTCTTCATTTATGCGACAGTTTGCATGTTACTATTGTGCGTCTGATGAGAATGAAATGACAGCTTTTAATTAGTCATGACCCGGGTGTGCGTTTAGTTCCGATGCCATCAGATTAACAGGAAAATGTTCTGAACGCTTCATTTTTACAAGTTGCTGTCCTGACATTCTCAGTTATTCATAGAAATACCTCGCAAGAAAAACTGCATTGACCTTTAAAGAAAAAGCAGGGTCCGGAGTCAAAATGAATAAATCATGAAGGGAAATCTATAACTTTAAGTTCCACTTTGGATAATAACTTATTTAAAACCAATTCCCATTAGAATCCAAATTCTTGACATTCATCATGTGAACCCAAGTGTATGTTCCACTATCCAGTTCTCTGTCTGATGAATCAAGACAATAATTTAACTGCTAATTGATATTTTAGGGTTGATAAGCAGCTTTATCAGAATGCATCCAAGTTGTCATATAATAGGCAGATATCCTGAAACAATACAGATTTATTCAACTCGAGCTTAAGAAGCAAAGTCTTATCAGCTAATAATGAACTTAAGACGAGCTTGGCTTGTGGTGCATTAAACATTGTACTGACTGTTGCAGTGGTTGCAGGCGTAGATGCTGCCTTCAAGAGCCTCCATCTCTGTAAACTTGGACAGCATCTCAGTGAGGGTGCAGCTACGCTGGTAAGCCGTCGAGCTCGAGCCTTTGTCTATGCTGTGGTATCGCTCTGGAAACTCCAAAGACAAATCCCAGAATGGCTCTACTGTGTTAGACTTGTGCTTACAGGATAGGCATGTCACCTAAAACATACAGAGAAGAGGAGGAACACAAGCAAAGGTGAGTGTGACGACGATTCCAAGTTTCAGCTGTAGCAGAACTCTGGAAAGTGGTTCAAACAAATAAATAAACTGATTTAATAAATGAAACAAAAATATCTGCCTGAATTACAAAACCAGACACTTCCCCATTCTAACTACATTCCAGCACAGGTTTATGCTCTTCATACATGATCACAATCAATCAACTGTCTTCTTTGGCCTGCTCTTCCAGGCAACTGCTTAACCCACCGTGTCTCTGCATTTTATTCTTTAATGCAGATGCATGCCTCTTTTTTATTACTAAACTCACAATCTTAACTGTGATTGGTCAAACCCTGCAAACAGAGCTGAACAGATGCAGTTAAGACTTTTTTTGTTTGTTTATTTGTTCACAACACCAAAAACACATCACCTTGAAGTGGATTGAATTTTGAATTTTAAAAATTAAATCGCAATTAGAACTGCAGAGTGTCGCCTTTGAAACTGCTGGACTTTGGGGGGAGGGTGTTCTGTGTAATGCGTGCATGTTGCATGGGAAGCGTTTTGGGTACTCCACCGTGCTCCAACAGTCCAAACACATGGATGTAAGGTTAGCTGGTGATTCTAAAGCAGCTATAGGTGGACATCACAGAGACAATACACTACAACGCACCATTGTAGTGTATTGTAGTGTAAGTCTGGTCCTCCTCATGCACCACCCTAAATGATTATAGGAATGTGGTGATGTGACATCTAGAGCAGGGCGATATGACCAAAAATATTTATCACGATATAGATTTGAAAATTTGCGATAACGATATAACTGACGATAATTGACACTAGACAAAATACTTTACAACTCCACAATTTTATTAGTGCAAAAAAACAAAAAACAAAACATGTATTTTCACTTAAACAAGCAGCTGTTTTTTTGCATTAAAGTTATATAAAAACGTAACAGTGCAAATGCAAATTCCTTGCTGACAGTTCAACCAAAAAGCATTTCCAGTAGAAACTGGCCGACATATCCTCAGCATAACCAAGTATAATATCCACAAAACTTAAAAAGAGGTTATACACACACAATACAGTAATATTATGTTGAAGCACCGTATGTATCACTCCGCGAGGCTCCTGCCTAAGATAGCCGTAATGCGCCGACAATCCATCAAGCGGTGCAGGTTCGTAGCTTAGCAAAGTCGTACTAAAACATTTTCGAGCGCCGTGTACATAAAATCGTTTTGAGGTCAGTAAACACAACCAGAATTCAAACATAAGGCACACGGGATTATAATGGGCACTGTCGATTTTCAGAAAAATCAAATGATTGATTTTAAGTGTGCCGTATTTACCAAAAAACACGGTAATAATGACGGCCCGCTAGCACGCTCTACCAAAAATAGTGCTTTGTTGTGTATCTGACGGACGAAAGCTAAACCAGTTCCACACCACTGAAGTTGCAGCATTTTTACAAACCAATTCTGGTTCATCCGTTTCATTCAACAATCCGCTTTCGCCCTTGTCATTCTCTGTCGCCGCCGTGCCTTTTTCGCCATGTGCGTATGAAAACAAAGGCACTGCGCACGCGCATTTTACCCATATTCTATCGTGATATTTCATTTTCTTGTCGTTGCCCAACATTATACCGGTATTACCATGAACGGTATGATATGGCCCAGCCCTAGTGACATCACAGTTTTTTCATGCAACCACAGACTTTGATTAACTGGAAATCTGTATCCATGGCATCTGTATCTGCAGCACAGTGTATAAATTTCAGCTTATATATAATTGATATTAACTGATATGGGCCTTTGTGATTGGTAAGAGCACCTAAGTTGATACCTTTTACTGATGTCAGTGGCCGACGTTTATCTGATGTCTCATGTGAATTTTCTCAGTGTTCAAAGTTAACTGGGGACTAACTGAAGGACAGCTACAGGAGCTGATTACACCTCTTCAAAACAATGACTACAGCTTAACTGTACCCGGTGAAGCATGTTTTTGCAGAAGCATCCCAGAAACAGCACCTACTAAAAATACCACTGGGTCATTTTTTTCTCCTTTTTTTTTTATCTTGTCTTCATCTTGTAGGAAGGAAGTTAGACCCAGGAGAGTAAAGAACATGGTCAATTTTCAAAATAAAAGGCATGAAGACTAAAACGCTATCCTTTTACTTATCACTTATTAATTAACATTTATTACTTATTTTATTATCAGATTTGTGTCTCTGGCACAAAGGGGGAATATAAATATACAGAAATAATAATGAAAGCAAAACAAAACACAAAAGTCAAAATCTTGGCATTAGCCCAGAACTTCACAACAGACATGCAGAAATGGAAAGCAAGAGGGAAAAGAGATAAATACACAAACAAAACAACCTACATCACACTGGACAACACTGACTGCATGCAGTTATAAGTTAGGAGTCTCACCTGGCTGAGTAGCTGCCCGTGAAAGATGGTGTTGAGAACCTTTAGCACTTGCTTGGATAGTTTCCTCTTTGTGATGGGGATGACTATCCGCCTTTTGGACCCTTCTGTGTCCAGCTCCTGCTGCACCTTGTCCAGCAGCTCACACAAGAACTCCTGGGCATCCTGCTGGTCGTATCCACGGAAAGCTGGGATGAGGTTCCACACAGAGTGCAGCATGGCAAAGGGAGATACTAAAGACCACCGGCCTGACCACATGACCCTGAAAAGCGTATGTAACTCATGGCACAGAGACATCTGCTGGCGGGTGGAGCAGCGAGGAGGAGGCGAGACGCTTTCCTTTTTCCCCACGGGCAAATTCCAACAGCCCGCCTTCCCCATACGTCCAAGAGGGTATTCTGCCAGCGCTGTGTTACCACTGCTGACCACACCTCCTGTCACCCCCTTCATCCCCTGGGAGTGGTTGGTCTTGGCAAGTAGCTCCTCAGTCTCACACAGGTCCAAAGTGAGAAAACACTCCCTGAATTTCTGCAGGTGGCTCAGCACTTGCAATATTGAGTTCATGTAGCACGTGTTCCCCAAGTTGCGCAGACCGGTGACCCCCGGAGCGAGTCTCCGTCGTGTGACTGCATGCGTGGAGTAGTATCGCCTCAGTCTGGCAGCTTTGCCATTCTGAGAAGTCTTGCGGGACAGGGTTAAAAGTGAAGGCTTCTTTTGGGCAGGAGGAGGAGGTAGGCGTTCTGGAGGGTCGCGAAATTTGCGTGGAATGAGTGTGATGGTTGAACGTGGCGCCTGAGTAAGAAGCCTAGCACTCTTCCTGGGAGGAACATTGCCAAGTTCTTCCATGAGTCTCTTTTTCACCTCCTTCTTTTGTCTTCTAGCTTCCTCGAGTTTCTCTTTACGCTGATTCTGGAGCTCCTGATGTTTGCTGATCCACATCCGGAGCATTTTCCCCAGGAGTGCTTTCCTCCTGTGCCGCAAGGCCAGCTGCATGGCGGGCTGCGGCCCACTTTCCCCAACCCAGGGAGTACACTCCCCCCCTGTTGAAGAGCGCAGTGAGCGCCTACCCGGGCTCCGAACAGTGGAGAGCGCCCCTCTGAGGAGTTTGAGGTCACCCTCTGCGTTATCGTTGAGTACATAGTCTCCACAGGCAAAGCAAAAAACATCCAGCTCTCGCACCTCCATAGCCAGCGGATGGTGCGACTCCTGAAAGTGTTTGAGTGAGTGCTCCTCCATAAACCGTCCACAGGCCACATGGGAGCACTTGAGGCAGGCCCACACCGAATCGGTGGTGCTGCAGTCGACACAGTGCCATTTTTGCGGATTAAGGATCGAATGGTCTTGGCCTAGGCGAAGGCGTACCACGTGCTTACAACGATCCATTGCTCCAGATACACATGTGGCCTCAGCGATAGGACACACGTCCCGCAGCCAAACAGCAACTCATTCTGTAGAGGAAGAAAAAAAATAAAGCAAGATTACTGCTGATAGCAGAATCCAGTGTTTTTGTTTTCTGTTTTTCTAATGAAAAGACTGCAGTGTATAAGCAACTGTCACAAAACAAAAAAGAAAGAAGATGTACTAACTGGAAAAGGAGTTTTTGTGATCAAATTCTGGACAACACATCACAACATCTGCAAAGAACACAACAGGACAGTTCAGCCCGATCACCCATGCCCACCGTCAGCACCAGCGGCTCCAGAGAGAGTCTGAGAAATAGGGGTGAAAGCTGCAATGAAAAAACAAAAAACAGACAAAGCAACCACTCCACCCCACCCCACAACGACAGAGATAAATCACACACTTCTCCAATTAATGAAAACCACGCATTTAGGAAATTCTCAAAAATCTATCTTTACACAAAAAAGTGGACTGAAAACAAGTGACCATAAAACTTCTTAACAAAAAGTAACATAACTAAATAACTCAGGAAGTGACTTTTTTGTGGAAATCTCCTCCAGTTGTGACACCGACTGCCCTGGTTGACATTACTGTGAATAAACGTGGCAAATGATTGACATCTACAGGAATCACACACGGAAAAGGAACTGTTATGTCGCTCTCGTTATTTAAGAAAATCAACATGTGGCCATTTGATCAGGGGCAATAATTAAAACGGAGCTTTAGGGCAAGGAAATGATGACATGAACGTCTGTCTGTCCATTGAAATGATATTCTTAACGTTAATGGATGTAGTTATGTACCTCACCAGTACCAGCGCTGTGCTACATCACTTTCTTTTTTATCCATCTCTTTGTGTAAATGAGCCACTACATTATAATAATAATAATAATAACAATGGATAAAAATAATAATGGCAGCATCAACTTTCAGGTCGGCGCAACTGTTTTTCAGTCGCATGCCACGCTTTTTGCACGCTACAAGTTAACCGCCTCAACTCCTGCATGTGATATTCACAAATGTTAGAATTTCTCCACTGTGTCTGTCCGTGTTTTAAAAAGGATGCCTTCTGACTCAGACAGGCTGGCTCTTAACGCCATGCTAGGCTATCCCACCATCACCATGCTGAAGAACAAAGAGCAGCCAGAGAGCGACTCTCCAGGAACATCCAACAACTTTGTTGGTCCGAGACAGCCCAGCAGGCAGCAACTTAGCTGCCGCCGCTAACCGTTTTTATCCACGGCGGCTGTGCTTAGGGTTTACACCGCTTGCCCCCCCCACCACCACCTCCTCCCTCCCTTCCCTCTGCTGTGTCTCGCCTAATAACGCGCGGAGTTAAACACGGATTTATTCGCTTGGCTCCAAGCAGCTAACAATTCGCGTTATCTGCTCGCCACAGTTGCTAACGTTAGCTAAGCTGCTAACCTGTTTGTTGAGGACAATCGAAGTTAACCTAACGGCTGCCGTCGGTCGCTAACGTTAAGGCTAGCAAACTGCGCCGTTAACCGTTAAAAAAAAACTACCCGGTGACATTCACCGCAGGAAGCCGGCTGCTGAAACGCGGCTCTCGGCCCTATCGGTGCCCCTCACTATATTTGCAACACCTGATAATGGTAAAGCTGGGTAACGTTACCATCGCCAGCATCCATCCATCCGGTGTACACTCAGAAAGCTGCTTGTTGTCCTCCTCACAGATTGAACAACCCAACTCTCGATCCGAGCACAGACCCCGCCGCTCTCATTGGACTGGGGCTGAGCGGGAGCCGGGCTCTCATTGGCGGAAGGGTTGAACAACAGGCAGCAGGATGGACCGTCCGTCCGTCCACCCACAGCGGCCACATGGAACAATAACCGAGGCCAGAGTGGAAGCCGGGTTTAAGAGGACAGCCGCTACCCCTGGCCCCCGGTGTCCCCGTTAAACCCCGTGCGCGCCATGTGTCAGCACGGTAGTGTTAATCTGGTAAAAAACACCTGAGGCGCGTGCGTGTACTGTGCGTGTGTTTAGCTTTAAGATCCCTATTAAGCGCATCTCCTTTGGATGCTGTCGTGGGGAGGGACTACTTTCAAAATGCGTCAGCGCAAATCAGTGTAATTCAAGTTTAAACATAAAAAGAAAGCCGCTGTCTAGAAGAAATGTGCAGCATTCAGGGAGAGTTTGAAAGCTTAATAACATATCACAAGTTCTAAAAGAGAAGTCATGTCAGTTACATATACATACATACATACATACATACATATATATATGCATACATACATACATACATATATATACGCATACATACGCATACATACATACATACGCATACATACATACATACATACATATATATATATACGCATACACACATATATACACACACACACACACACACATATATACACACACACACACACATATATACACACACACACACACATATATACACACACACACACACATATTTATACACACACACATATTTATACACACACACATATTTATATATATATATATATATATATATATATATATATATATATATATATATTTTAAATTCAATTACTGGTAATTTAATAGGACATTGTTCTGCATTTTTACTTTCCCCCCCCCCTGCTCTAACATAAGAGTCCACTCGATGCCAAGCATAAGTGAGATCTTCAGATTATTGTAGATTAAAGTGTCTATTCTCAGATTTTAGAAGCTAGATCCAGTCTTTTGGACATTTTAACAATCCAATATAAACAATCGAACTTACTGTCACCCTAAGATATCTGCACAGATACTTCTTTGTAATTTAATAAAGCATTTCCACTGTAAACTCATTACATGCGTAAGCACAAGCCTCAACCTAATACTGGAACACTAATCCAACTGCATAAACCTAGGGATTGGACTGACTATGAAATTCCTGGACCTGTAGTCAACATTTAGTTCATTCATTCCTGTCTTTCTGACAGAGAAAAACAAAGAAATCTGATTGTTTAAAAAGGAAAATCTCTCACCTGCTTGTGACATCATCTTTAAACATTCAGCCAGCGCAAAACTTGGATGATGCAACAGATAAAAATCGACCTCTCTCACTGATAAACGTCATCAGATCAGTTGACAGTCAACAGGGCCAGTGTTCAGCTGATAAATTGGTTCATCCCTGTGTAAACTAGCAAGAAATCAATGAATACTTTGTGCCTCTACTCTCAGATAAAAGCGCACCATCAAAAGGGCATCGCAGTATGAACGCTCAGAGACTTTGACTACTTGTTTTCACCGTGTCTCTTTATTGCAAATGCTTTCATCCAACACTAATGTGAAGTTCTGCAGTGATAATAAAACCCCAGACGTTCAAAAAAAAAAAAATGCCTGGGTACCAACGCTGATCCATAGGACCAGAAATATACCAACATCTGTACAAACATGGAGAGAAAAAAAACAGATATCTTTGTTGCAGACTCAGCGCACATTGGTTCCAGGGATTTGCAGCTTGCGCAGTTTGTTGAATAACTCCAGGTACTGAGTCATGGTGTCAATACAATCTGTTGGTGCAAAGAGTCCCTCGGGCTTGGCAGCAAACACAGATGGCAGTTCAGGGACGCTGGGGCCGAGAAAGGACTGCATAAACTCCTTCATGAGGTTCCAGCAGTCCCCAGGAACGACACAAGGGCAGTACTCCACCTGAGGAAGCAAGCCAGGAGTTAACGCCTCAAGGAGAGAAAGCAGAAGGACGTGACTCGTCTTTATCACAGCATATATACATATACACGCACCTCTACTGATATCCCTCTGGCACTGGAGCTCATCGTCACGGTACCAACTTTTATCAAGAAGTCGCAGTAGCGATATCTCGAACCACGAGACTCCACCTTGTGTCCCTTGGCATTCTGAAAGTGACTTTTCAGCTTCACCATGAGGACATCAAAATTTGCATCCGCTATTAGGCAGGGTCCACCTTCAAACAGAGCCAGGCAGCTCAGGGGGGTTTCGGAGTTGTGCATCACATACAGGAGCTTGGAGGGCTGACCTACAATGGACAGACAACACTTAAAACTGTCAGGTGAGATGAGGAAGGAAATGAAGGTTCCATAAAGTTAGAGAGGCAAGGCTGAGATTTGCAGCTGAGGTTTGGACGTGTACAGTGAGGGATAGTAGATATATTGGGCAATGGATGTTAAAGATGGAGGAGCTGCCAGGCAGGAGGAAAAGAGGAAGACGTCAGAGGAGATTTATGCATGTAGTGATGGAGGACATGTAGATGGTTGGTGTGACAGAAGAAGCTGCAAGGGTGAGATGGAGGCAGATGATCTGTGGTGACATCTAAAGGAACCAGACTTCTGGCCATATAGATATACAACTATTACTTATACTGATGATGATTGTTATTCTCCCACAGATACATTCAAAAACTGTGGCGAAACAGTAGCCAAAGATGCACAGGAGGAATCAGCGGTACTGAAGAGGACAGTAGCAGTATGTCGATGGAACTTGTAACATTTCTAAGGAGGTGCACACCAGGCTGCTGAAGCATAAATCCCCCAATAAAAGTGACTGCCTTACTGTGTTGACCTAACTACAGCCAATCAAACTGGTAAATGAACCAGTACACCAGTACTTATGTAGCTTGTTTTAATGTAGCTGAGTACTCAAAAGCACTTCCTACTACAAGTCTCACACTCACATTCATACAGTACTTTTGTCTATGCCTAAGTGTTTTCTAACACACACACACACACACACACACACACACACACACACACACACACACACACACACACACACACACACACACACACGCATCAGGGGCAACTGAGGGTTCGGCATCTTTTCCATGGATACTTCAGGATGCAGACTGGAGGAGATGGGGATCTATGACGCTCTCTACCAGCTGAGCCACAGCTTGTGTGACAAAAATGTGAATTTTGACGTTTCGTTGTTTTTTTTTAATATACATGTTATGTTTGCTAATATTGGTAAATAGACTGCACTCAACAGATTTTGTGAAGTGGACATATATATATGTATATACTGGTTTTGCAAGTATCTATATGACACTGACTTCATTGTACCTATATTATAGTCAGTCTAGTCCTTACAAATACTTTATAGAACTGTGATGTTATATTTGTCACAATTTCTCTTGCCCTCTTTGCCAGATCTCTCTAGAATTTTTTTTAATGTCAGTGACACTTAGCTGCATAAATAAGGGAGATATGAAAATCACTTTGCCAAAAAACAAGTTCTGCTTTGTGATAGAAATGTTCTTTCTTACTCAAAATGACTCAGAATCGTTCGTGAGAGATCTGTTTGACAGATTATAGGCCAATAAGTCATTTACAACAGTTCAAATACCGGCAATCTTTTTTTTCTTTGCAAACAATCACACGAAAAGGGGATAAAATACTCTGCAGCCCCACCTAGACATAGACATCAGGTCACCCTCATGGGTGAGTGCATTAATGTGATCTATAAATCTGAATTCTAAAGCTCAGAAACAAACAGATAAAAAATTATTACTGCTGGAATTTCCCGTGGCATGGTAAGTCTCGCAGTCCACGCAGAAGCTGCCTTGCTTCACGGCGCCCAGCTGCTCCAGCTTTTTGTGCAGCATGTCCACAGTCTGCTGCACGCTCTTCCCCTCCGCCACGGGCACCTGGCACACACTGCGGGGCACAGCAAGCAGAGCACTTGAGGGACCAGCATACACTTTGCCCTGTGTCACGTTACCAGCATTGTTGAATGAGACAGAGCCACGCTCCGCGGATCAATGGGACAAAAAAACCACGCAGGATGGTTGAGGCTAGGCTAAAACTGTTTGAATATTTAGGGGTTAAAAAACGTTTAAAATCAAACGTAGGTTTAAAAACCACCTTACCAAGTAACACCCATTGATGTTTTGCCTCTCTTCACTTGTAGTACGGTGTTTGAGCACTTCCGGGTTAAATAAAACCCCTTCCGGTAAAGTGAAAGGAAACAACAGAAAAAAAAAATATTATTGATAATAAAGAATGGTGAATATTAACACCGTTTCACAATGAAACAGTCAACTGACGTTGTTGCACTTTTTTTCTGAAGTGGTCGCCGAAAGCCGGATGTTACGTGAGTGTGTTGCGTCACTTCCTTCTCCCCGGACCTACACACGTGTTGAAGCAGTGACTGTTTACAGTGTTTGGTGAGGTCTGTCCCGTAGCTCGCACATGTCCACGGGAACATCCACACTGTGGTCACAGCTGAAGTAAAACCGCAGCGATGCCGAAAGTCAAACGATCCAAAGGTGGAGGAGAGAAGAGCGGAGCCGCGCCAGTGGCGCTGGCCGACCAGATCCTGCAGGCGGACATTGTCCGAGCCAAAGGCCGGGTCAAGATCAGAGACACCCGGGAAGAAAGCGACGACAAGTACGTGGACGAGCGGTTGTCACGGAAAATCTTACAACAAGCCCGCATTCAACAAGAGGAACTTCAGACCGAATATGGGCTGGCACCAGAAAAGAAGAAAGCACCAGTCACTGTTCTCGGTAATGTTGGATTGGTGTCGTAGTTATCCTTAAATTGGCGGATATTTGAATAGAGTTTGATGAGCCAAGTGCTAGCACCATGGGCACATCAAGTCAGTCGTCTTTAACACACATCGCATTTGTTCAATGTCTTCTGACTAGATTAGGTAGCTTTTGTTTATATACCTACATTTGTCCTTTAACTTTCATAATCCACAACATTCCACAGCGCACATCTTTTCATGAGAAAAAACTAATACTAGCTCTGGTTTGCAGTCTTGTTACTATACATATAAAATACACTCTCACAAGCACATTTTAAAATATAATTAAAAAGCATTTCTCTGGTCTAGATATTTATTTGTAGCAGGTATGTCATAATCTATAAATACAAGTAATATATCCATTAAACCTTTATCATGTGCAACCCCGTTACACTACTAATGTTTTTTGTTTGTTTTAATAAAATTATCATAAATGTTTTTATTAGCTGAAGGGATTGATCTGTTAATCTGCTGCCTTTGTAACTGCTTTTACAAAAAAAAGTAAATATTGAAAATTTGGTAGGTTTTGAAAGTTGCTTAAATGAATAAAAATTGAGTGTTATCTGTTATCAAGTGTGAAAGATGCTCAAGAATTTATTAAACAATATTTTTTAATCTACTTTTTTGGGTTCTGAAGTATTGGCTGCAGAGATGCGCATATAAACAAAAATATCATAAAAAGTTTATCTTTAATGCCTGATCTGGACATATTTAATATTTAGTTTTTTCTTAAATACATACCAGAAAATTATAAAATAATAAGACATTTTTAAAGCCTGAATTGTCCTCCTATTGCTAAATGACCTAGGAGTTTTCCACACAAATACATAGAAGTGCAGCACATGTTGAATCCATGTTAAAGTGTAAAATCTTTCCTTGTGATTGTCTTTATCAAGAGACATTACTTAACTAAAATATTTACACCCAAAACAGTTCAGTGTGATCTTCTAATGAGCCATCTCCATCTTGTAATCTTATTTTAGGGCCTGAGTCTCAGGATGCAGACTCGGATGAAGAATGGCCGGCGCTGGGAGCAGCAGGTCCTGCAGATGTTGAGTACGATGAAGAAATCGTCGTTGACGCTGAAGATGAGAAGGCCATCGAGATGTTCATGAACAAAAACCCTCCAGTGAGGTGAGCTACACCATCGCTTTAACTTGAGGCGCTGCGAGCTCAGCAAATCCTTAGCTTTGTGTTTGTACTAATGCTGTGCAATAGTGGAAAGTTTGGTGTCGAGTAGGGGTGGACGGTATAAACGGTATACGGTAGAAACGAAATGAATTTGGCCAATGGTAGAGATTTTGACTATAGTGCATGTTGATGGTGTCATCAAGCTGCGCCTGTTTTGGTCGAAAGCATTGCAGTGGCTGCAAGCAATGTCATCTGCAATTTGGGCGACAGTAATAGCAAAGAGACGAAGCTCGTTTTAGAAAAAGAGGAAAGCCAAAAACTGCGCTTCCTCCACTTCCCTACCATTGATTCATTAATGTTGAATTCTCTCGCAGCAGCTCTATTCCCATGTTGTTGCAGTATATTAATAACTAACCTCGTATTGTGGATGGATTATCTCAGTTGTTCTCCTGACTGAAGTTTGGTCCATGCGATTGCATTTGTCCCTGACCATCGGACCCTCACGTAGAGCAGGGTGATATGACCAAAAATATTTATCACGATATACATTTGAAAATCTGCGATAACGATATAACTGACGATATAATTGACACTAGACAAAATGCTTTACAACTCCACAACTTTATTAGTGCAAAAAACATCAATGTATTTCACTTAAACAAGCAGCTGTTTTTTATCTGCATTAAAGTTATATAAAAATGTAACAGTGCAAATGCAAATTCCTTGCTGACAGTTTAACCAAAAAGCATTTCCAGTGGAAACTGGCCGACATATCCTCAGCATAACCATGTTTAACATCCACTAAACTTAAGACGTTATACACACACAACACAGTAATACTATGTTGAAGCACAGTACGTATCACTCTGCGAGGCTCCTGCCTACAATAGCCGTAATGCTCCGACAATCCATCAAGGGGTGCGGCTTTGTTGTTTACCAAAGTCGTACTAAAACATTTTTGACAGATTTTTGAGCGCCGTGTTCCACATAAAATCGGTTTGAGGTCAGTAAGCTCAACTAGAATTCATACATAAGGCACACTGTCGATTTTTGAGAAAATTAAAGGATTTTAAGTGTGCCTTATAGTGCGAAAATACAGAAGAAAAGAGTATATCGTGATATATATCATTACCGCACATGCTTCAAAGTGTACCGCGATATGGATTTTAGGCCATATCGCCCAGCCCTAGTATGAGCCAATACCAGCACTTCTAACCTATAAAGGAGTCGCCTTCAATTTGCAAATTCTAAATATATTTTAATGACAGCTAAATCTCTGGTTTTTGCTTTCGACAATAATTAGTTAAAACAGCAAAGCACATCTTTTTAACCTTTCATTTAATTTGAAACTTGTTTATTGTTTTTTGTTTTTTAGAGCTGTAATGTTATTATGGGTTTTTGGATCCGGTTCTCTTGTTGCGATCAACACAACAAGGTTCATAGTGCATGTTTGAAGTGTAGTTTTTCATTTCCAAAACATAACTTATCCAACATAATTCAGTCGGCTACATAATGAACATGGAGGATAGAAACAAATTACCGATCAAATTGTGCTGGTATTGATCCGATACCAATACCAGCACTGGTATCGATATTTGGATTGGTCGGCAAACCACTAACTCCTTTGTGGCTCTTGCAGACGGACGTTAGCCGACATCATTATGGAGAAGATCACAGAGAAGCAGACAGAGGTGGGCACGGTGATGTCAGAGGTTTCCGGGTGTCCGATGCCACAGCTGGACCCAAGAGTAACAGAAGTGTACAGAGGTGTCGGTAAGGTAAGTTTACTTCAAGCCCACCACACGTCAACTAACTGGGAGACAAACTAAAGGAAAATAGACACAGTCAGTGGAGAAGCCCACTGGCCCGGTTAGTCATGCATATCATATCGAGCAGAGGGGGAGTTTGTACACATCGCTTGTATAACAGGTGTGTTTTTGTTAATGGAGACATGTTTAAAGTTGCCCTTTCTCTTCTTGTGCTTCAGGTTCTGTCGAAATACCGCAGCGGCAAACTGCCAAAGGCCTTTAAAATAATACCCGCGCTTTCAAACTGGGAGCAGGTTTTGTATTTGACTGACCCCGACTCCTGGTCGGCAGCTGCTATGTACCAGGCGACGAGGTAAACTTTGAGCTGATGCGCTTTGTGATGATTCGTTTTCCGCAAGTTCTCTTAAGTGATATAATGAAGTATTTTTCCTTGTTCCTTTTAAAGGATATTCTCGTCCAATCTGAAAGAGCGAATGGCCCAGAGGTTTTACAACTTAGTGCTGCTGCCTCGAGTACGGGATGATATCGCAGAATACAAGCGACTGAACTTTCACCTTTACAGCGCCCTGAAGAAGGCCCTGTTCAAACCGGGAGCATGGTTTAAAGGTGAGACTGAGGATTCGAATAAATACTTAAGATTGAGAACAGACTGTGACAGAACTGAGTAGAAGTGTGTGTGGAAGTGATTACAGAAATCTAGTAATCATAGTAATATAGAGTCATGTGTTTTCAAACTAAAGCATTTAAATAAATGTTATGTTACTGTACATTCTAGGTGTTATATTTAAATGTAGCAAACAAGCAGAACTAATTGGACTATTTCTGAAAAACCACTGGTGAGCCACATGTGTCTCAGCTGAAACACTGAAATGCATATTTTCAAAATGCTGTGCGTTCATTTGACACACATTTGTTCATGAAGAGTATTCATATGAAAAGAGAAGGAGAGACCATAAAAGTACATCTTTCCTTGTGTTACAGTGCTGTGATTGCAGCCTTTCCTCAATTCCCTGTGAATGGGAGCCATGGCCTTTAATTAATGGTGATGACAATCTGCGCATCAGTTATAATGAAACTGATATTGTGGCTCATTGTTATGCAGTGGTGCTGGAGATGCCTACAGTCTGCTGAGACTGACTAAGTCACTTGGATGAGTCATGAAATGTTTTGTAGATGAACTCTGTCAGCTTTCTAGGATTTCCTTACTCGGGTCGCTGAGCATTTTAACAAAAGTGTTGCATTAACTGTGTAGGAATGACAACTGTTGTGCACATTGAAGAATATGTAAAATGTCAAAGAACAGTTTCCACTTTCTGAAATATCTTTAAGAATTCAAAGTAAAGGGTATCTGTGAAGTCAGGACAAGTTCTGGAAGAGAACATCTCCATAAATTTGCACATATGCTGAGCAGAAAGCAAAATACCCACATGACTGCAGAGCAGCTGCTTGAAGCTTTAACTGATTGGGGTGGTTGTACTGTTTCGCTGTGTTGATGCACAGAAGAGATCTTGTCATTGGCAGCATCTTTGTAAGCTGGGAGGAATAGATTTCACTGACTTTTGGCAAATTTTGCATGCAAAAATGATGCATTCAGTCACGACAGGGAAACTGAAATAAGATTGGGGTATACAACTGGACAGTGATCCAACATAGACTTTGAAATCCACCATGAACTACTCCAAGAACCCCTACAGGCTACAGCTGTGTGTCTCTCGGGCCTGTAAACAGTAACCTTTGTTATTGTTTGATTAAATCTTCATCGAAGGCTTAGATCCAGTTGCATGTAACCCTTGGAAAAGAAGTGGGTACATTAAATGACTGAGAGGATTTGGCAGCTTGTTGCATTGCAGAAAACAAGCTTTCTGGGACATCTCAGATTTCCAATTTCAGCACTAAATTTAGAAATATTATTCTGAAGACCCTGATGGAGGATTACAGTGTCCATAGGGTAAATAGCACCATTGGTTCTGGTAGGAAAGTAATTAACACACTCAAATCTAATTGGGTCAAAGCGTCTTTCATACATCCACAACTGATTGTTGAGGATGATTTTTCTTTAATCTTGTCAGTCTTGTGTTCACAAATTGTCCCAGTTCGGTGGGACTATTTTCCCTAAACATCCTGTGACCTATATTCTGGCAAAACGGTAATGCGAGATGTCACCACTGTGTGGCAGTGTTGCTTACAAAGATGTATTTTATAACCCACGAAGCATGAGAGAGTGGGAGAGTGAGAAGTGATCAGAAGCATGCTAAATATTTAATTTAGTGGAGAATTTGAAGACGCTAGAATAATGTGTTTAAAAAGCTTCAAATATTATTTTTAACATAATTAAGCAGCGGGCAAACTTGTGCAGAATCACCTTAATTTGGATTTCATGAGCACATGCAGCCCAAAGAAAAATAACAGTAATAATAATCATAATCATAACCATGTTATAATGATTCTAGCATATGTATGTATGTTTGTAGGATCCTGTCTACTCCTAGACGAGTGGAGCTATTTTAATGAAACTTTGCATAGACATTGACACTGACCGTCAGTATGTATGGCATATTGAACATCATAGAATGAATGATATATATGATGGGGTGAGATAGAGTGGAATGCTTTGGTATAGAATGGAATAGTATAGAATGGAATATTATACAGTAGGGCTGTGCGATATGACCAAAATCTCATATCCCGATAACGATATAAATCACAAAAAATTTAATATTTTCTGTAAATTCTGTGAATCTCGTCTTGCGTGAAGTGTTTCCAGCTGGGCGTCATGTACCTGGAGTCGAGTGTTTTAACCGATGCATGAAACGACACATTGTTAGACAGGTTTTAACGGCCGCCGTTTTCTTTGTGAGTATTTATTACACGGCGTACTGCGGGGAAAAGCCTCTTCTAACGTTTAAGTCTAAGGTTTATTTTTTAGCACCTGGAGGCTCTTTTTTGCTTCTCATCCGTAAACACTCTGCATACTTTTTCACATGATTCCGTTTATTTTGAAAATTCTCAACAGGATCTTGAGTTTTATTGTGAAAGGTTTATGTGGAAATTAACAAGCGGACATGCGATGGTTTTACCGTCGTTGTTGCTAACGACAACCCATAAAAACAGGCGCTTGTCCACCTGTAGTGTGGTTATATTAAATATAAGAGAAAGAGAGAACTTTAAGAAATTAATATAGCCACTACAGTGACCATCAAAACGATGAAAAAATATTGCCGTAAGCAGTTTATTTTGCGACACCACGAAACAAACGATAGCATAAAATGAAACAATAGACGTTTTTCTATCGTCATTAGGGCTGCCACGATTTGTCGACTAGTCACGATTACGTCGACTATCAAAATCGTCGACGACTGATTTAATAGTCGACGCGTCATTTGAAGCTTTGTAAGATCACAAAAGACGCAGGAATAAGTGGCAGGATTTAAGAGTGTAATAACGGACTGAAACAGAAGATGGCAGCATTGCATGTACAAGGATGTCAGCTACCGTTAAACCCCGAAGAAGAAGAAGCTGTGTCCCAGAATTCATAGCGCGGCCCAGCGCAGTTTCCAACAATGGCAGCAGCTAGTTAGTTTTAATGTTACTCTTATTATTCTTTCTGGGTCACAAAATAAACGTTTAACATATTTTCAGGCGAGAATGTAGCTGTGTAAACCTCAAATATCTGCTCAGTTTATCAGGACACCACATATTTTCAAAAGCGCTCCGACGTTTTCGGAGACATCTGTTACCCACTGGCTCGTTAGCGAGCCGGGGGCTAGGCTCACTATCGCCGTGAGAACACCGGACTCCGGGCAAATCGTTTTCAAACCCACCGCCGTCTTTCGCTACTCAGGTTAAATATATATGAGTCACTTAGATAACTTAAAATGTTATTGTTTGGCTTTTTTTTTTAGTATTTTATTTGTTCCTGAGTAAATCAGTTTGTCTGAGATTAAAGTTATAGTTTTTACACAGCTGAATAAACGTCAAGCAGACAGCTGATTATCAGAAGTGTCAGATGCTGGAGAATTTACTCCAGTGTCCTGTTATATTTTAGATAGCAAGGAGTTCATTAAACTTCACCGAAACAATCTGCAAATTTCATTAAAATTTAATAAACTATCATCTTGTCTTTATTTTTAGTTAGCACAGACCTTAAACACTTAAAGCTGTAAGCTAATGATAGTTATATGAGCAGATGCTGCTGGTGCAATAAGCTGTAGTTTTACGTCCAATGGATGATGATCTGATTAGTCGACTAATCGCAAAAATAATCGGTGACTAGTCGACTATCAAAATGATCGTTTGTGGCAGCCCTAATCGTCATCTGATATATATCGTTATATCGAACAGCCCTATTATACAGTGGAACACCATAGTATAGAATGGTGTGTGTATAGAATGGAAAGTCATATTATACAGTGGGGTGTCATAGAATGGGAAGCTATAGAATGGAATGCTATAACCATACAATGGGATGCCATAGTGTAGAATGGAGCGCTATATAATAGAACATCATAGTATAGAATGTAACATAGTACAGAACGGTGTCACCAAATGAAATCCCATAGTATAGAATTAAACGCCATAGACTGCAATTTCGCAGTATAGAATGTTGTGGCACAGAATGGAATGTCATACAATAGACTAGTGCTGCAGCTATCGATTGTTTTAGTAATCAAATAATGAAAATGTGTATCCTATTGATTAATACTATTGACCACTATTGATTGATACTTTTGTCTTATTAATGAGCAATAATAAATATTCAAGAATGATCAAACACAAGTCAGTCAAAATGAACTGCTCATTGGGTTAAATTTTAGAAATTCTAGTGTTTTAAAGTTTAACTGCATACAACAAGATGTTATATTTAAAACATTTTTAAGATAACTTTTCTTAAATGCAAAAACATAAATAAACTCAAGTACAGTGAAAGACAAATAAAATAAGGTGTATATTCAATCTAAACTAAGGCATCAAACATTTACCTTGACTCTGTGTTCTTGGAAGGCTTTCCCCAGTGTTTTATCAGTAAAGGTTTTAATGGTGATTACAGGAACAGCGCTGCTGTTTTGGACGTAGGAGAAGTGTTTTCATTTACTTAACCTGAGCACACCATCTCAGTAACAGCTCCGCCTCTTTGCTCTTCACGGTGTATAAACACACTCCAGCTCCACTTTGCCACTGTTGCCTTTATCAGTGTTTTTGTTTACAACTGGGCGCTGCACGTGTTTAATGTTGTTTTTGTTCATACATTGCTCCTAAATGCATTTCTATTGCAAGTCTGTTTTAAGTCACAAATGACTTGCCATAGTATAGAAGAGAACCCCATAGTATAGAATGGTGTGCCATAGAGTGGAACGCTGTAATCATAGAATAGAATCACAGAATGCCCCGTCATGGTATAGAATGGAACATCATAGAATTGAGTGTTCCATTAGAGTGTATAATGGCATAATACTATAATTAATTGAAAATGTTAAAAAAAAAACAACTTGCAGTTTGATCCTTAATTTTTTTACCTTTTTTTTTTATTTCTGTCTATTATAATTTTTCTGGAACACTTATTTAACATTTTTTTCCTGGACCTTCACACAGGTATCCTGATTCCTCTCTGTGAATCTGGGACATGCACTCTCAGGGAAGCCATCATCATCGGGAGTATCCTCACGAAGTGCTCAATTCCCGTGCTGCACTCCAGGTGAGGCTTCCTCACTGACATACGCTGGCAGACAGATGTCAGCATTTGCTCATGTGAAGTATTAACCAGCTGTCCTTGAAGGCCTCATTCTGTGCAGTGCAGGCAAGTTAACACAGAGTTCAAGGTTATCTAACAAGCAGTCTTTCTTGTCTTTCAGCGCTGCAATGCTTAAGTTGGCAGAGATGGAGTATAATGGTGCCAACAGCATTTTCCTGCGCCTCCTGCTCGACAAGAAGTACGCCCTGCCTTTCCGTGTTCTGGATGCCTTGGTGGCCCACTTCCTGTCCTTCCGCAGTGAAAAACGCGAGCTTCCTGTGCTGTGGCATCAGAGTTTACTCACCTTGGCTCAGCGCTACAAGGCTGACCTGGGGTCTGAACAGAAGGAAGCACTGCTGGAGCTGCTCAAGATACAAACACACCCACAGATCTCTGCAGAGATCCGCAGGGAGCTGCAGAACTCGGAGTCGAGGGACATTGAAATCGGGCTCCCTGTTACAGTGGAAATGGACTGATTTGGTTCGGTTTTCTTCCTTAGTAATGTTTCCTCAGCGTGAAAAAAAAAAATCTTGGATTTTCAATATTCTTCTTGTCATGGGATAAAAGAGTTTGGAAAGATCAGTGTCTTGGAGTTCGCACATTTGGAAATGCACATCACTAGTGATACTGCTAATGTAATTTCGTATCGTCACGCTCAAGCTTTTTCTCTACAGATGCAGAGGAGTGGTCATGTGGCTTTTCTGTTCATCTAAATAAGAACAGCTCTGTTGTTATGAAGCAGAACATTGATTAAAAACGAACTGAATCTTTAAACATTTGCCATCAATGTCCATTTATTGCTTTTGCCTGTTAGAGTTCTGTAGGAGTTGTAACATGTTGAGTATGTCAGATTACCAAGTAGAGAGCTGCCTCTGGTTTTAGACATTTTTACAAATAACTTCACAGATTTATATCACCAAACTAAGTTAATGAGTCCTGCATTACTAGTGTATAATCGTGTCCGTCTTGTGAAGGAGTTTAACAGCCATTAGGTAATTCAGTTTATTGACCTCAAATGGAACATAGTTACACCAAAAAAGTTTGCCCTGGGCCTTTTTGTACACTGCTCAAAACCTTAAAGGAACACTTTGAAAGCATCAGATGTCACTGGGGAAAAAATCATGCTGATCTCTACTGATATGAACTAACTAAAGTGTTAGGAATGAAAGGTTGTCACATCATGTGATGGAAATGAAAATGATCGACCTACAGGGGGTTGAGTTCACCGGCGCAGTCTCAAAACGGGTCCAAGATTTTCATCCTGCCACCTAATGGCAGTGAGCAGATACCGGTTCTGCATATGGTTTAAGGACCACCTTCGGCCCTGTCAAGCTCTCTTAGAATAACTTCCTGTCTCCTGGAAGGAAGTTTCAAAAGACAAGAAAGGACCCCACTTGTCTCATTGATTTGCTCTCCTGATATTTAGACTGTAGTATTGATATTTTAACCTTTGCCTTTGTTAATTCCCTGAAACACAAAGCAGCTGAAACTGATTAACAACGCCCTCTGCAACTTAACTAACCAGATCAATATCTCAGAGGTTTACCTGACTCGATGCTTTAGTCTGACTAAAAAAAAAAAAATGCTTCTTTGACTTTTTTGAGCAGTCTAGATTTGCTGTTGTGCTTGGGTTTGTTGTCCTGTTGCAGAACTAATTTCAGTCAAGCTTTAGCAATCAGAGGAGTTTATTGTGGACACAATGCAAGGTGCCCTCCACCACTGTGTTTATACCGGTACGCTGTGCTTGGTTTTCACCAAACATAGTGCTGTGCAACATGACCAAAACATCTCAACTTTGCTCCTGTTTATCTAAAGGACACTGTTCCAGAAGTCTTGTTTTCTCAGGTGCAACTTTTTAGAGAGAAAAGACTTTCTTGTGAGAACCCTTTCAAATAAGCCATACGTGTTCAGTCTTTTTCTAACTGCTGTCATAAACTTTAATATTTAGCATGCTTGCTAAACCGGTAGAGTCTGAGATGTAGTTGTTGAGTGAGTTTGAGTGAGCATTGGCTTGAATATAGTTGAACTAAATGCCAACTACAGAAGTTGACCCAAACTGCTTTAGAGACAGCTAGGCACATTTATATTCAAGGTCTCCAAAAAACCTAGTTTCAAAATACATAAAAAATTGAAAGGTTGATTTTGTAAAGTAAATATTACAGTGGTTTAGTGATCATTAAAATGTGTTCAGTATTTGTAAGTTAATGATGACTCATCTCATAAATCCTGACACAGCGCTGTCCTCTATAAGCTGCCTTTATAGGCAGAAAGTGTTGGTATCGACAATACTAGACCTGTATTTACTTGGTATCAAATTTGCTGAATGGCACAGAACAAAAATAAACAAAAAAGAAAGTTCCTAAATAAGGCTATGAGATATGGGTGGATTTTTGTTTAGAGGTCTTCGAGATTTCCAGGGGAAAAAAATTCCAAAAATATTTTTAATTTTTAGTAAATGTATATGCATTTAAAATGGCAAGGAAGACAAGAAGAAGACAAAATGCAAATAAGCTGGAAAATATTCAGCTTTAATTTTTGTTTATTTTTTGAGGGCTAAAATAAAATTCAGTTCAGTTTGAAATTAATACTCTTAAAGAAAATTAAAGAAAAAATATTGGCTGAAAATGGCGTTATGTCAGCAGCTACTGGACAGCTAGCTAAAAGAGGAATGGCCGCCATAACGGACCGAAGCTAACGCTAGCTAAACGGTTTATTGATGCTCCTTCACTGAACTGGATGTGCCTGGAAATGGAGGGCTTCAGAGTTGATCCGGAGATGGGAAATGTTAGTGAAACAGAGCAGGCTGTGGTCCCCCGGGCGAGCAGGGACCACGCTATGACCGGTGATCTCAGAGTGCTACACAACCTGCGGGCCTTTGAGGAGACCAGCCGGGTGACCTCCCCCTTTGACGGGGTGCAGACAGAAGTCCAGCCGTACATGAGAAGGATACTAGCTGTGTGGATGTTTCAGGTATACACTCATCAGTCACAGTGTAATTTTCCACCTAGTTCAGGTGAAATAAACCAGATTTCTGTCTGACAGGTGTGTGAGGAGCAGAAATGCGAGGAGGAGGTGTTTCCACAGGCGATGCGTTACCTGGACTGTTACCTGAGCCGTTTTGCAGTTGAGAAGACCAACCTGCAGCTGTTAGGGGCAGTTTGTATGTTCCTGGCCTCCAAAATGAGAGAAACGATCCCCCTGACTGCCAGCAAGCTTTGTGTCTACACAGAAAACTCCATTTCAGTCTCAGACATTCTGGTAAAGGCATTAACTATTATAAAGGAGCTAATATCCTTGATGTTTATCTCCCCCCAAACAGCACAGAAAAACTACCACCACTGACCAAGTCTGGGTTATAAATAAATAAATAAAAGTAATAATCAAATGCACAATTAAGTTTGGTCGCATAAGTCTGAGGGATCCCACATAATAAGTGAATAAATGAATCTGCTTTTCCCACTAAAATAAAATGTATTTATTTGACATCCTTGATGCTTTTTATGCTTCTCTTAAAGCACTTTTTTAAAACCTCTTTAGGCTTCTAATAAAAGAAATTGTGAAGGGATTATACTTATTTTATTTAACAGATCATTACTGGTACATCCCAAGTATACACAGGGAGGCTGGATTTAAACCCAGGACCTTCTTGCAGTGAGGCGGTGTTGCAAACCACCCCACTGTGACCCCTCTTTCTGTTGCATTTATTGCAAATATTCAAAGCGACCTCATGATTTAACTGAGCCTCCAGTTTGTCTCTTTTAAAAGTGGAATCTGTAATACTTGTTTTCCATGGATCTCACGATAATCCCCAAAATCAACACTGTTGCTTCTCCAGAAAGGCCAGCTACATTCCCATGAACCTCAAATATCCTGGTGGTCAAATGAAAATCAGACGGCGTAATGACAGTCTTGTAGCTTTGCTTTTGTCATGAATTTCATGAGAGGACATTTATAAACTTGACAGAAATGCATACTTTGACCAAAGCAGTGCTTCTCAAACTGTGGTTTAGGCCTCAATGATATGACATTGGGCAACTGCAGATGGATCGTGGACACACCTTTCAATACTTTTATTCCATCTGAAAAGGAACAACAGTTGTAATATTCATTGAAGACTAAATAGAGACACTTATTGGTACGATTTCTAAGGGCACAATTTTATCAAGGCCATTTTAGAAGATCTTTGTAGGTAGGAAGCCGGAAATGTTCCCTTTTCACAATCATTTTTTTGACCAAAGGCTTGCAGGCATGCACACTGTTCAGGACACGGGGGTTTGACTGAGGGGTTAGGGTGACCAGCACTCGTTGGCTGATCTGAATGAGTGTTCCTGCTGTGGGATTTTGATGGTGGACTGGCTTCAAGGAATGTGTGTGTGTGTGTGTGTGTGTTGCAGCACTGGGAGCTGGCAGTGGTGTCAAGGTTAGAGTGGTGTCTGGCCTCCGTGGTCCCCTCTGACTTCCTGGAGCCAATTCTTCACGCTCTCCCCTTTGTCCGACCTCCCCACCTTCAGAACATGCGCAGGCATGTTCACACCTACATCGCTCTGGCTGCCATGGGTACGTTGCATAACTGAGTTACCTAAACATGAAATGGTATCCCCAAATGAAAGACAATATCAGTCAATTTAGTGTTCAATTTAAGGCAGACAACTAATGGAAAATACATTTTAACAAAAAAAATCTTGTAATGTAATGAAATCATCTCATTTACACCCCCCTGTAAAACAATCCGTGATAAGACTTTTTACTTCATGATCATCAAGGGACTATTTAAGCCGTGAACAGTGGGCATCAAACAGCCCCAACCATGATTACGATGTGTCAGCAGTTCATTTTGGATAGTGAGAGCAGAGTTTGTGTAATCCTGCATTGTCTGCTATGAAAGACCTGCATCCAGCTATTCAGCTGGCCGAGTTCCCACCTATCTCTATCTGCAATACTGCCCGAGGCTGCAGGTCACAGGGATACAGTTAGTTGCTGCTCTTTCAGGCAGCTGTTACACATTTTCAGCCCCATAAAAATAAGACATTTTAACCCACTCTAAGGGTGTAAAGCAAGAACTGAATGGCTGAGTTTTTGTCTCACCATTTCTCCTGCTTCAAGCAATTAGGATATCATATTATCCTGTTCTGGGAAGTGTCTGTTTTAAGCTTTTAGGTTCATCTGTCAGGGTGTGTCGAGCATGGTGGCGACCATCTGTCTACCATCTATTTTCTTTCTCAATATTGTGTGGACAAAGTGCTCATTATTAATAGAAGACACGAAAGTAATAAAACGTTTTTAATTATCAGAATGCAGGTTTTCAGTCTTCCCGCCCTCCACTGTAACGTGTGCCTGCGTGAGCATTGCCACGCAGAAGCTAAAGCTGCTGGACGCTGGCGTGTCTGCAGATTCAGTGATAACGTTTTTGGCCGACCTTTTGGCCGCTGATCAGGTAAGGCTAATGTTTAACTGACTGAGTTTCAGGCAGTATCTCTTTTGACTTTGCCCTTTCGTCAACAGCGATGGGTGTATTTGTCGTCTTTGATCAAACAGCCTGAGAACTGCTGCAAACAAACCACTGTTTAAAAAGCATCTTAAAACATATCCATGATTATATGTGCGGCCTTGTCACCGCTGACAAATTCATTGTTTCTATGTGAAACGTGGCCCCGAACAGAACGCCCTGCTCCTCTGCTATGACCAGCTCAGGATTGTGTTAGAGCTCAGCCTGCCCTCCAGTTTTCAGGATATGGTTTGCAAGCCAAAGGAACACGGATCAGGGAGCAGTTACACCCCTGCTGACATTCAGGATGTTGTACTGACATCCCCACCAGAAGAAATCAAACTAAAACACTCCTCCCTGCCTTGAAAAGTTTACTGCCAGGAAATGAAACGAGAAGGCCAGATAAGATGGAAGAAATTCATCTACGTGGCTCTTTGATTAAGATTATTTTTTTGTGCATGCTTTGTTTAAGAGTGTTGTTTTCTGGAATCGCGTAAGCAGTTTTATCCCTTGATCTACATAAAAACCTGCTGTGACAGTGAGAATTAAATTGCACCCAATCCTGCCAGCAGTGTTTGCACATTTTAATTGTTACTTTTTGCAAATCTAATACTAGTGATGGTGGTTCTGTTAAGTTTAAACTGAAGTCTGTCTGCGGTTCGGGCTGTGCTGAATGCAAATGAATCCTGTTATACGCCAATGCAATATATCTGTATGAAGGCCATTAACAACACTGGCCAGCAAATGAGTTGTTTGTTGTCGTTTTTTTATTGACTTCCTCATCCCAGCAAGGACAACACAGCAGAACAGTCACACAAATGATAAGCCAGTAACTTTGGCAGACATGGTTTAAATTAAACCTGAAATATATGGGATAAGGGAAAGGGAGAAACAAAAACAATGAAATGCCCACATTACAACAAACACATTAAATTATTTTATAAAAGCAAAAAACAAAACAAACATCCTACAAACAATATTTTCCTTGTCACACATGAAAATCAAAGATCATATGTGAGAATGAGTTTTACCTTCATCTTAATACAATCCATCAGATTCCAGAAATTAAGAAAAAAAACTTTCAATAAAAAAAATAAAAAAAAGTATCTTTTGCAAATGAACAGGCTTTCAATTCCTGATGAGCCTCCTTCATCAGAACCATGTTTCTGAACAACATGGTTCTGCAGCTTGCATCAATGGCTTTGTGCAACTCTTGTTACATGACACTGATACATAAATGGTGTATTTATCAGGTTTCAGTGGCCTGAAAGTGCTATTCCAGGCACTGGCTTAGCATCCAAATTAAAATCAAACATACATGCTGATGTAGCTGAATACCAGGAGTATTTCATAAAGCAAGACAGAGCCAGGTAGCTACGAAAATATCTGGTCAAGCTTAATTAAGGATCAATACCTGCATTTATGATTTTAATTTGAACTCTAGTTTTGATTCAGTGACTACTTTTTGGCAGCGCTATTTTTAACTGGTGTTATCTGGCCTTATAAAATACTACGCTGTTCCATAACCGATGATTCAACTTCATAAAAAAAACCCAAAACAAATAGTAATTAGTTGGGGAACTTCATACTGTTGATTTTCAAAACAAAACAAAACAAAAAACAAAACAAAACTGGGCCCCACCTGTTTTTGTAAAACTCCCACACGTGTATGTAGACTCAAAGGCTATTTGTGCACTTGTATCAGCGCAAGCTAGCAAGCAAAGGCAGGTTCGACTGGTTAGGCCAGTGATTCATAGGGTCACTATTATTATTCAAGTCATTATCCAAACACAGAACAAGTCATTTCAGGAAAAACATTTATAAAAAAAAAAAAAAAAAAAAAAAAAAAAAGTCAGTAGTCCCCGTTTCAAACATCAAAACTTGGCACATTTTGCTGGGGATTTTTAGCGCCAAGGTTTTCCAAATCTGCTCTTTGGCATCTGTGAAATGTTACCTTACCCATAAACAAAACTCATTCCAACATCGAAACTGTTTGCTATTGCCGTCATCATCCTAGACAAACATCATGTTGACAGAAGATTACGAAGCTAGAATCCAAATAACACTCATTGAACTTTCTCAAACTTTCTTGTTGACAATAAACCACAATGCAGAGTATTCTGCTGCTGTAACTCGGACACAAACCAGCTACATTCAATCAGATCTACTGTAACTGTATTAAAAATGTCTCCCGAATTTCCGTCTCTGAAGTGCTTTTGGTTTCATTGTGAATTAATTGACCTCTAACAATGAAAACCAGAGTTCAAGCTCTCTTCTCCTGAGACTGTTTGATGAAAGTCAAATTGCACTATGTAACATTTCCTTTGCGTAATTGCATTTCCTTATTTTAGTTTCGGTTAAATCAAATCGACCATCTCAAATACAATCAGTCTTCTCCCTTTTTTTGGTACTGTATTAATTCCTGAATTCTGCCAAAATGATCACCTTACAGTGTTCTGGTATTTTCACACAACGCACTTTGGCTTTCATGACCACAATATTGTTAAAGTCACTTCAAAATTCAGGATGACCACTAATTCTTTAGCCAGCATCTTGTCCCTTATTACTGGTCTTCAGCTTGCATTGGAGCTTCGTATGACCATGGCCTGTTTGTAAGCCTCTGTGACGTTATCACAGTCTGAAATCGAAAAGGCACTGTCAGCCACTCCAGACTTGTAACAGTCCCAGGACCTCAACAGCCCATCGGACAGAATTCTGTCTTCTTGGATGTCCAGAAGGTTATCAGCAGAAACGCAGCCTCTCATGCTCGCCTTGGCTGGTTTATCCATTTGCATTGCTGGCCTCACGTGGTCTGGTAGATCCAGCTGATCAAAGGACTCTGAAGATAAAATGCTATCTTCGCTGATGGCTCCGCTTGGTCTTGATCGGCCACCTCCATGAGGCAGAGATGTCGCCAGCTGGTCCAAAGACCCAAACTCATGTAACCCACCAGAGGAGAACTTTCCATTACGCTTGAGGATGCCCTTCCTGTAGGGTGCTGAAGGGCACTCTTTCGTTTGCGTTACCAAGCCAGAGTCACTGTTCTCTGGAGATGATGAGTAATACCCCGACTCTTGCTCAGCAGGCTTCTTTAGGATACCTTTGCGAGGCAGCTGTGCAGCTGAAGGTGCTTTACCTGGTGCAGACAAGTCCAAGATTTTTTGTGGCTCCACTAAACTGACAGTTGATGTTTCGCTTATCGACTTCTGTTTCACACTGTTACGCCTCTTCAGAATACCCTTGGAGGGCCGAGTGTCTGTGCTACCCTCGTGAACTGCCTGGGTGATGTTATTCTCCTTATGTGACCTTCGCAGGGACCGTTGTCGGACTACATCCCCTGCACTGCCCTGCGTGCGGAGCAGGCAGCGCATCTTGGAGCCATTCTCCAGTAAAGGCCTGGATGTACGACGCAGCCAACTAGCAACACCGGCCAGCCCAGCAGGCTGTGATGTTGACGGAGATACTGGGGCAGAGGTCTGCTCCACATGACTGCTCCTTCTCTCACACAGTAACGGCTGCGGATAGCCCCAGTTGAGCCACCAGTGACCGGCAATCTCCTCTATTGTAGCTCGGCGGTCAGGATTCACCATCAGCATCCAGCGGATGAGTCCACATGCATCTGATGGAAAGAAATGGGAAAAATCAAGACTCCTATAAAAGCTAAAATATAATTTAGCTTCACTGAGGAAAAATCCGTTTTAAAAACTTACCAGAGGGTTTGTTTGGTTTCCGGTAGTCTCCGGTGCTGATCTGCTGCACTAGCATCTTGTGGTTGTTCCCGTCAAATGGCATGGTTCCGTGAACCAGCGTGTACAAAAGCACCCCAAGAGACCAAGTGTCCACCTCTGGGCCATGGTACGGACGCCCGTTGACAATCTCCGGGGAGGCATATAAAGGACTGCCGCAAAAAGTCTGAAGTAACTCGTCACCGTGGTAGAGGTTCGACAGCCCAAAGTCTGCAATCTGTGAGAACAAAAGATGTGATGTGAAGCGTATTTTCCC
The DNA here is from genome assembly GCF_057381845.1 of Rhamphochromis longiceps. Lineage (NCBI taxonomy): Eukaryota > Metazoa > Chordata > Actinopteri > Cichliformes > Cichlidae > Rhamphochromis > Rhamphochromis longiceps. Next base: position 21,868,705 of record NC_140561.1, read on the forward strand.
ATTGAAGTTCTTCAGTTACAGCGCATCACTGTTAGTTATAAAATGCGTAACGCAGGCTATTGATTTCAATCCACGTGCATACCTTAACATTGCCGTTGTCATCCAGTAAAATGTTCTCCAGTTTCAGGTCCCGGTGTACGATTCCGTTCTAAGAGGAAAAAGGATTTATTTTTGTTTGTTTGTTTTTTTCCTTCTTTTTTCCTTCAGCTTTGTTTCATGCATGCTGTTAGGGATCGGTTTACTGGGAGTTGTCTGCATTACGTAGAAAGGATTTGCTTTACTGGGTTACACCACATTATTCTCTAACAGAAGACCTCTCTGGTACGTCAGCAGTGCCTCATTGTGCTGTGCTCTGTAGGGGGGCATGCCTTTGACTCAAGTTTGCATTTGCTTCACTTACAAAAAAAAAAAAAGCAGGTCAGCTACTGCTCCTTACATATGAGCACTTGCTGTAGCAACGAACACATTCTTTGTGTAGCGTGGCGTTCATTTAATGTTAAAATGCCATCATGAAGAAACTTTGGAATTTGTCGCTGTGCCAAATGTAGGTGATATAACAGATGGCCTTTCTCTGTTGAATAACGTGGATAAATAAATGTTTGTTTAACGAGACATCAGACCTCTGTAAAGAGGTAAAGGACAGGTGGTTAACACAGTAATATGAAAGGGCAGGTCACTCAGCAAATACTGTCTAGCAAACGTTTATTTATAAATGCTTTGCCAAGCAGAGCCATGATAAAATATAATGTTCACTGAATGGTGGTAATTGCACGGCTCTGGGCTTGCTAGAACAACCGATTGCTGTGTGTGTGTGTTCTGTTCCTTCACACCCTCATTAAACTGTGAGACCATGCGTGTGCATGTTGGGATTGCTGGCCTTTAGCCTTCACTTGGTCTCAGTACAGACCAACTGTTCATTTTCCCCCAGGCTGACAGTGAATAATACCCATTATGTAACTTTGGAGGTGCCAGCGCCTTGGAAAAACAGTGAATCTGAGCGCAGCCCTGTGTCATTAGGCTTAAGACAACAGCAGGTTGAAGATCCGATATGAGAAAAACTGCCTTACCTGATGACAGTAGTGGACAGCTGACACAATCTGCCTGAAGAAATGCCTGGCCTCCCGCTCGGGGATGCTTTTCTTGTCACAGATGTAGTCATACAGATCCCCCCGGCTGGCATACTCCATGACAATCACAATTTTGTCCTTGTTCTCAAATACTGAAATACAGAAGAGCAGAGCTCCTTTGAATTCAACGCTTCAAACCATTTGCAATACTCGAGCTGTGTGAGAGACGTCCATTATCTGTGCAACCGCTAATTTACACCAATTACAGCTATACAGCAAACAAACGTGCACTGAAGTGGAGAAACGCTGAGTGATGACCACCTCATCAGGCGTGAGGGGTGCTGGAAGACACGGGGCTCTGCACATTATCAGCGGCGCCGGATTACGGCAGGAAGTTGCCACTTACGTAACTCTGCATCAGACTTGAGCACAAAGACGTGCGTGACAAAACTCGGAATCTCAAACAGAGAGACTCCTTCCCCCCACCCAAGATATCACGTTTGTATGTAGTGTGTGGGACAGAATGATTAAAGTCAAACCCAAACATAGTCATTAGCATTTTGTTTTTGAAATAATGTACCTTCATATATGGTGATGACGTGCGGATGACAGAGCGAGGACATGATCTCGATTTCTCTGCGAATGTGAATCAGATCTTGTTCATCCTTGATCTTCTCCTTTCTGATAGATTTTACGGCAACCTTTAAGAAAGAAAAATCAATAAAGTGAGAGGTAAGTAAGAATGAGCTCATGGAATAATTAATCATCCAACAGGGAATCAAACTTTTTCTTCCCCCATGTAAGGTCTAAACCACTTTAATGGGCGTCCTTGTGTAAAAAGGGTTAGAAGTCTGCTGGAGGGGGTTACATGAATAGAGACAAAACAGGGAACGAGTGAGCCTGTACTCCAGCTCCCTCCAGCTTCTAATGCTAATGACAACTCTAATGGTCTAGACCTCGAGGTGTTTCAGCAAATCTAATTTTAACACTCAAAAGGACACAAGAGACTGTAGGAGACTCAATAAATGCTAAACCACAAGGTGCACAAGTTGGGGAAAAAAAAAATCAGTGACAGTAATATTCACGTCAACTTTATCCAACTTTACTGGTTATGTTGCTCAAATAAGGCATTTTTTAAAATCAAATTCAGGTCAAAAGTTGCATAATTATTGATTAAAAAGCAAACAAAACCTTAATGCAATGATCAGCAGAGGTATACTAGATAAGTCATGTCTATTAAGTGCAGTATGGTTTAAAAAAAAATAAAAAAATCCACAAATCAGCCGCTAGTTAACATAAATTGCCGTCCTCCCACTGCTTGTTTGATTGCGAGTGGAACAATGAGCATTGAACTGAAACCTGTGTCGTTTTGAACTCCGGGTCAAGTATTGTCTGTTTTAAAGAAAACTAGAGTTGGCCGTTAGGTCTGCGAGGCCCACAGAAGTAAAAATTTAAATGTGAATAGCATCTCAGTCTGAACTCGCAGGCAAGCTGTATTCATGTCATTCTGTTGCCCATTGGAAGCGCAGATGCTTGGGATTCCTCTGTGCGCCGAGTGCGTCATCAGTCCACCCCAAGGTTGAAGAGGTGCTGTGAGGCACCAGATGGTGCAGGCGGTGGGGTGTCCTCATTTCTAACCCTCGAGGTTCCAGAGACAGGAAAATGAGTAAAGCAGCGACTTGTCATATCCGTGTCAATGCGTGACCTGTCTCCCCGTCGTGAGTCACTGTCTGGCGTGGATGCTCTTGCAAATAAACCCCCGTATTCCCTCCACCCGGGCCCGTTTCCTGACTCTGAGAATGGAGGTTTCCTGCATTTGTTTGCGTAGCTGTCAGACAGGCCTGAACTCACACTCATGACCAGTTCACATCCTTGTGAGGTTATCTGTGTGTGTGCAATCTCTGTTACAGACAGTCTGCTCCACGTAATAAGCACAGAGGGGCTGAAATCTTTCACATTTCACAGCAAAGACTCAAACCACATTTCTGCACAACACACACAACTCATGAGCCACCATTATCCCCCTGGCCATTTGCACCAGACAGCCCTGTTAAAATGTAGGCTTAGTGAAGCTTTGTAGAGTTTTAATCAGGTTTTAATCAGGTATGCACAAAATCATGGGTCGATCCAGAAGTTTAAAAACTACATTTTGGGACAGATTTGATATCATTAATATCCTTTTTATTTATTTTTATTCCAGGGAAACAATAAATCATGATATAAAAAAAGCATGTTTAAGGATTTCTTAAGATCCTTAGATCAGCTCTTCAGACCATCTTGGAATATTTATCCCGTGCTCAGCTGATGTGACAACACAGATGAGTCACGCAGGTGAGTATCGGCCTCTGAAATCAGTAAATGGCACTTTGTTTACAGGTATACGGAGTCATTTTATCTAAATAAAGCAAGTATAGACGCAGTCTTAGGAGCTCAAAAAGAAGGCAAATGGACTTTAACTTAAAGAAGTCTGGGTTTTTTTTTTAAGGCTGTCATGACCTGAATGACTGAGAACCTACACAGACATACAGACACAAGTATTTAACCAGTTTAACTGTGGAGCATGAGTAAAAACGCCCCTGGGAACTCTCTTGCACAATGAATTAATTAACAGCTGATGCAAACCAAGTCTAGGGACTTAACTGGGGCGTCTGAATACACAAACAGCATTCATGTCAGGCACCGAGTGGCAGATCAACCCCTATCCTGATGTATGTTGACACCCCACCCCCCAACCTACCTTACCCCACCTCAGTGGATTATGCAATCAGACTTTTGCACTTAGACAATGGAAACAGCTGTAATGCCACAGCACGCAAGATGAAGCCACTGTTTGTTTTTGTGTCACTCCCCTGAGTCAATGACACATCTCTGTCCATTATGTTGTCAATAATCAGGCGTGCAAAGGCTTCTCTGCTAAATGCCATTTGTTGGGTGTGAGATTCAAAACACGTATGTGGGCTAATCAATATTTTGATACTTAAAATAAAATAAAAAAAATTGTAGGTTTGAAGCATCAGGAAGCTGCCGGCAAGGATAAATCCCAGACACCAACTCATTTCTAATAAAAACAGCAGAGCCAGTCGGTGAAAGAGCAGAAATGGGCGTGTGTGGACACGGCTCAACTTGTATCACTGCATGTTTACTGTAAGCAGCAAAGGGAAGGGGAAAAGGATTCTAACACTTACTTCCTTGACTTCTCCACTTTCACAAAAGCAGGACTTTTAACAAAGGGCATTTCCGATAAAGTATGAAACAGCAGCCAAGTCAGGCTTCCCAAGAAAAGGCCGAAGTATCTACAGCAGGAACGTTTAGTTTTCATTTTAAAGTCTAGATGTGGGCTTTGATTTGTATCATTTTAACACACTTTCCGTTTCCCGGTATGTTCGATAAGCCACGGCAAGTAAACAAACCATTAGGCAGCACGAATGCAAATCACACGTTTATCGAGAGAACAAAGATTTTAATAGGTTCACCAAAATAAACTCAGGTGCCAGTTTATTATGTGGGTTTGTTTAAATTGGTTTTAAGTGTTGTTGTTGAGTCAGGGTTTGTTTTGTGGTACCACATGACCCTGACCCAGTCCCGTACAGTATTTTTTTTAACTGGTCTCACAATCAACCCACTTCCACATTCCTTTCTAAAATATTTAGAAGCTAAAAATAAAAGAGATCCAAGATCTTATAATCAAGGGGAAACCCCCCCCTCCTTTTTATGCCTCTTTTAAGGGCTTATCTTTCTAATGTTTTAAATTCCTCGCATTTCCCCTTAGGCCATGGAGAGCTGGAATTTACCTGGAAGCCCAATTGCAACCCCCGCATCCCCCCCTCCTGTTCCTTTTATCAGAAAAAAAAACCCAACAAAAAGAAAGTTACCTAAACTGCTTCCTGGGGAAAATAACTTACCCAGCCCTTTCCAAGAGACTTTCTTTTGTGCCTCACATGGGCTAATTTAAAAAAAAAAAAAAAAAGAGAGAGAGAGAGATAGAGGTTATATAAAATGCCTTGTGATAAATTTCTGTTGAAACGCCATGACAATGACCTCAAACTGGAGCAGATCTCACTGTTTAACCTGAATACACCATGAAGAAGCATGGGCAGATGCTTGCATAATTGCATTTGCGCTTAAGACAAATTTAAGCGCTTATCAAGCAGATCAGAAAGAGTCTGCGGGCTGGCGAGGAGGAAATTATTAGATCATGGTCAGTATATTCCAGTGTGAACGTAAGAAAAGTCCATAAATAAACACACTGAACCCTTCGGCAAACTTTAGCCAATAGACAAACACCTCAGGAGAGATGGCAGGCGCACTTTCAACTTTATTACTTTACAATCCGCCTTATAAAAAATTAACAATATTATTTTTCTTACAATCCAGCAATACTTTGCTTTTTTCAAAGTGAACGCTCTGCGGTAGAGTTTCCACGCCTTTATTTGAAAATTCAAATCCAAGCGAGCTCTACCTGTTTGCAGACAGTCAGTCACCTAAAAATAGCGCTCGCTGTCTAAACAACAGGTGGCCGATGGGACAAGCAGTCCAAAGACCGACGTGAGACTGACTGCAGGTAAAATGTGATCAGATTAATAATAATAATAATAATAATAGAAGAAAAATAACACCATGCTTACCAGTCTACCGGACCTTTCCTTGGCCTTCTTCACCTTGCCGTAGGTTCCTTTTCCGAGGGTCTCCAGAAACTCGTACCGGTGTTTCAGGTTGTGTTTGTGGTGGTGCCTCTTCACGGCTTGTTTTTTCACGGGCACCTGGAATTGAGCTTTCCCGAAGGGTGTGTTTTCGTCGTGAAAAGCTCCCCCGACGGACGGCCTGTTGCAGGCTGACGAAAGACGGGCAGCGCGTAAAGCATCCATGCCGACCCCCGGCAGAGGTGTTGTCTTGTGTCGCTTTACTTTCAGAGCCAGGTATTAAAAATGCATTCCCTCTGTGTGGAGCCGCAGGCACGCTTCAGGTTAAAGTCTCGATATAAAGTCTTCAGCTGAGAACTGCAGGTTAGTGTGATCAAGAAGCTGTAGGCAGGAACTGGAACATCTGCGTGTTAGCTCGGTAATGCTGCTGGAACTCAGCAGCAGGTAGGCAAGAGTGAGGGGGAAAGCGGCGGAGCACCGCCCGCAGACGGACACGTCAAATAGTGGAGGGGGAGTTTCAGGTAAGGGAGGAGCGCTGGATCTGCTGCACCGCGCATACCGTGGAGTGAACAAACAGAGCGAACTAGTTCATGTTGGATTTACTGGCTTCAGCTTTATTTAAAGTTAATGTTAAAAACAAGAAGAAATGATTCAGTGTTGCCTGGTAACCTCTTTTAATTCCCACACATGCTTTGTTTAGTTTTTTGTTTTTGGGTGATTGGTGTAAAAATCTGTGTTCCGCAGAAACAGACCAAGGACACCCCACGAAGACGAAAAATCAAAAAACAAGTGGGGCATAGAAGTTGAACAGGTAGTTGCAACATATCCAGTGGTTGCATTTAAGTAAATTTACTCAAACGACCGCCATCTGAGGTAACCGACATGTTGACCTACTTTGCTGGAATATTTCTATCTCATGTTACTTCTAATTCACTCACAGTTTTAGTTTGAATGCACATGGCTACCAAACTATGTTATAATATTGCAGATCAAACAGTAGGCCCATACACAGTTATTAAAATAAACTGTCTAAGCATTAATGCATCATAATATATATATTTACATAATGTTATTATTTAAAATATATATATAAATACAATGAGGTTTGACCACGAGAGAAGACAGCAGTGCTTTTTTTATGTGATCATGTTCACATAACGCTTCTTCTGTGCATGATGGATCTGTATCATGCGTTTGTGGACGGCACAGGGATTTGTGGAAGTGTTCCTCAGCCCATGCAGCAATTTCCATGACAGAATCACACCTGTTTTTGATGCAGTGCTGCCTGAGGGCTTGACGACCACAGGCTTCCTTTCTTTAGATTCTCAAAATCTTTTGATGATATTATGTACGGTAGCCGATATCCCATTTCCCCCTATTCATAAGAAAGAAAACCTGCTGGAGTATGAATATAAACATAAACATCCACACACACGAGATCTCATATATGAGAATAGTAGTGTGTAACCGGTGTGATTCTGCGTTGTGTCTGATAAAAAAGGTAAAAGAAAGAAAGACCTCCAAGTAAATAATTTGCCCACTCCAGCTCCTCTCCCACAGGGGAATTGTAGAAAAAGGGCGTGGCATTTATTTTTACATTAAACATAAAATATGCATTTACACGTAACATATTTGACATAAGATAAAACAAAAACAACATGAAATCTGACATACCTGATAAAAAAGGTAAAAGAAAGAAAGACCTCCAAGTAAATAATTTGCCCACTCCAGCTCCTACGACCAAATACAGACAGTGGGGAAGAGGATTAGCTCAACCCACCACAGCTCCCAAGCTAGCAAGGAATACATATTCATGCTATCATTTATGGCGCCTAAAACACATTTATGACACACACATACTACACACTTATAACATCTTACAAAAACAGGCTCAATAATGACAATAACTGAATTAAAATCGCAATCATAAACATCAGGGTGGTTAAATATGAATTATGTGTGCTTTAAGGTGCTGGAACGAAATGACACCCACCTCTCCCACAGGGGAATTGTAGAAAAAGGGGAGAGGCAAAAGGGGTACACTGTATTTATAGTATTGCACCAAAGAAGAAGAAAAGAATGAGGAGGGGCTCTAACTGATAATGAACACAACTACAGGCTTGGAGGTCCTAAAAGTCAGGTATAAAAGGAGAAGTTTGGGGGTTTAGAACACATTTTGTGTAATTATAACAATGTTATTTATGACTCTGTTACAAGTGCAAATGACCCAGTGTTGATTATAATATTAATGCTATCAGCAAATGAGGTAAATGATGACATATGATACTATAATCCTCTGTGATAAAATGCAGATGGATGGTATAAGAGTGTGTGGTATTATAAAGTGTTGTTGTGCATGTGTAGTTTAAAAATGTATTTAAAACCTGAACAGGAGTAAAGCATTACTTCTGACAGAGGTTTGTTGCTTATTTTGAAACCACTGTGTAATCACTGGAGCTTATGCCTCAAAGCTATCCTCTTAAAATGTGATGAATAAGCCAGCTTCTTTCCTATCATTGCTTCTTGCTTCTTCTTCGTTTCCAATGAAGTAGAGAAAAATACAGTTGCATAAATTGGCTTCCACAAGGGCAAAAAATGAGTTTTTTTCTTTTGCTTTCTTCTATTCCATCAGTGCACCGCATTTTCAGTCCTGACTGACTTCATGCAGCTATTTGTGTTTGGATATTCTGATCTAAATGGGAAGCCAGTGGTGAGCTGGGAGAAGTGAAATCTGGAACAGAAAACGTTTAGATGAATAATGTTGTTACAGCTATGGGCCACTGGAGGTCAGCAAGCAGTCACTGTTTGCAACACTGCAGGCTGGTTAACCTCATTTGAGGCCACACGTTCATCACTATATATTCAGTAAATACTTTAAGGCAAAACATCTGACAAGTGTTTGTCAGTCAAGACAAGATGAGCCGCCTTCCCTGATCTTCATGAATTAATACTTTAAGCCAAGCAAAGCTGCGTGTTCACACGTTCTGTTTTAACTGACAGGACCTCAAACTTTTATCCTGTTCTCCTTCAGAAGCTGAAAAGTCACATACAGCATTACATTTCACTGAAACAAACAAGCTGTTAGTCAAACTTGAACTGCAGTTTTTCCCACTCTGGTTGCCTGCGCACCCCGCAGCGATGCTATGCGTCAGCAGGGGGTCTGCTCCACATTTTGGGAACCAGTGTTCCAACTCGTTGGCCTTTTTCTGTTTACCGCTCAGTAATGTTTCACAGATTATTCACTCGTGCATGCAGAGGAACATTGTGAACAAATAAACAACAGTGATGTAGAAAAAAAAGAACACTAATATAAAAGTGCTTTCGCAGCACTTTTATATTGTTTTGGGAATCAAATCAAAATACCAGCTAGATAACCAAAAATGTTTTGTTGGCAATGAGGTCAGGTCAGATAAGGTCAGTGTGGACTGTGGTGTTCGCAGATGACATTGTGATCTGTAGTGAGAGCAGGGAGGAGGTATGGGAGGTCAGTAGAAGCAAGACAGAATACATGTATGTAAATGAGAAGGAGACAGGTGAAGGTAGATCACCTGGAGTCAACCATCTAAAGGAACAGACAGTGCACAAGAGGTGAAGAAGAAAAGTGGAGTCGGGGTGTAGTGTGTGGAGATGAGTGTCAGGGGTGATTTGTGGCAGAAGGATAGCAGCAAGCGTGAAAGAAAGCATTTACACGATGGTTGTGAGACCTGCCGTGATGTATGATTTGGAGATGGCAGAACTGAGAAAAACACAGGAGGCTGACCTGGAGATGTTAAAGTTTTCACTGGGAGTGATGAGAATGGACAAAAATAGAAATGAGTAGATTAGATCGACAGCTCAAGCTGAGCAATTTGGAGACGTGCATGTGCAGAGGAGGGACTGTGGATGCATTGGACAAAGGGTACACACATTTAAATCTTTATTAAAAACACATTTATTCTCTTTGGCATTTGACTCGAGTGCAACATACTTCTGGACAATTTTATTTTATTTTATTTTATGTGTTGTGGATTTTATGTGTTGTGGATTTTACTGTAGTTTTTCTTGGGGCTATATACTTTTAATGTATAGCACTTTGGTCAACGCTGTTGTTTTAAATCTTCTATATAAATACATTTGACCTTTGACCTTTGACAGGTCGCTAAATATTAAGCTGCCAGGTATGAAGACAGGAGGAAGACCATAGAGGTGATTCATGGATGTAGTGAAGGAGGACATACAGAGGGTTGCTATGACAGAGGAGGATGATAGGGGATAAAGTGAGATGGAGGCAGATGCTCTGCAGTGGCAACCTTTTAACTGAAACAAGAAGTTTCAAAAGAGAACATAAATGAATCTGTAAAGGGATTGTACATGTGATGTCCAAATATTATTAGTGTTATCTGACGCTATATCTGAAATATTATACATTCATTAAATCAGATCATATAAATTTTGGCAGAGAAAATATTCCTGATTTGATCTGACCTTAACTAACCCTTTCAAAGATATTGTTTATGTAATTCAACCTTTCTGCCAGAAGAGGGAGCTCACTAGCAGCTTGTAGTCCTGACACATCTCTGCACTCAGTTTCTCACTCTAATGGGCTTGGAATGGGGCTAATAACAGCCCCATATTACTTGTAATTTCTTAGTGTCTTTGTCTAGCAGAAGTTTGTCATGTGGAGTGATATAAAAATGATTTGAATGTAAAGAAATCCATGTGTCATGAGAGGTAACCGCATGCTGGATAGACTGCGAGAAAAGCAAGGAAACTTGTGGTTGACCTAGAATTAACAAATTATTAAACTAAATAATTAAACCAAATGTACATGCTGGTGATAGTATAACCAAACACAAAAGCAAGTTACATTCATTTCCTAGGATATCCATACATGTGTGCTCATGAATTAGTTGGAGAACTAATCAGTAAATCTATATATCTGCCGGGATTATTATTTATCATATATTAGACTGTGTGCAAAAAGCCATAAACCAGATATTTTCCACTCTTCTTTTTTCGTTCATAATTACTTTTTTCCCAGGCTTCTATATCTTCGCCTCCCGGTGGAAACGGCGTTCTCTCTAATGCCTACACTTCCCAGAATGCCGCCTGGGCCCCGCCTTTTCCCTCCGCACACCGCTCTCGTCGAGTTTCTGTTTTGCTGTGATTTCACTCCTGCTTCTCTCAGCTATGTGATTTGGACACTCCTCGCCCTGCACCAGCACCACTCTTCCTCTTCATCGCCACCACCAGCGACAGCACCCGGCTCGGTTTGGCCGCTGTCAGTCGTCGGTGTTCGGGGGTAGAGGATGTCCGCTGGCTCCACCGGGCCACTGTTGGTTAGGAACGGTCTATAGCGCAGCCTCCTCTGGAAAAAACGGAGGTTTTTTTTGGTGTTGTTGTTTTAAAGTCGTGCTTGGGCTGTTTTTGTCGTTGACAGGCAAACGCTAAAGCCGGGCCCTCTCTTTTAAACACGGGGCTGCACTGCTGTGAAAGTGTGCCTCGTTAGGTTAAATGGATATGTGTGCCGTGCCAGGCTAAGGTGGGGACGGATCGGAGATGCCCTCTGGCTAGCAACGCTAACTTTCAGTGGACCGTAGCTAGGTCGCAGAAGCACTGATTTCTTAGCGTTTTGGCCGACACAACATAGCCTTACAGGCGTGCTTTGGTTTTAAGACACTCAAAAGTTTGTAGTTAGTAACGAAAAAAACTGCGACTATCAAAAGGAAGTAAAAATGATTAAATAGCGGTAACTCGAAGCGGTTTTCTTCCACTCAAAGCTTGACGTGAAACTAGCCTAGCCGTGCTTGTCAACGGGACAACAACAAATGCCTTCTCATTCATGGGCACAACAGACTGTGGGGACCGTTCAGCACTGACACACTCCTACTTCATGTATGTTTAAGGACTACCTGTTAACTTGACTCATTTTCTTTCTTTTTAATTAACAAATGCTAGCAGGTGGTTTTGGGCGAGCATGGGAACTAACTAGTTAGCGCGCAAGGAAAGGTGTGTGCATTAACACATTTCGGGTTCACTCAAGGTGTTTGGCACCTGCTTAACCACTTAAATCGCATCGAGGACAAGGCAGCAGCAGCCCAGTCTGTTTACCATGGAGGGAAATGCGCAACAGCAGAAACCGACTCCTCTAACTCGGGAACTGACGAGAGTATTTGCCAGCTACAACAAGCACTCCGTACAGCTGAAGAAAAACCTAAAGGAGACTAATGCTTTCTTCCGGGAAATACGGCAAAACTACAGCAATGCTTGTGCATCGACCATGAGCTCGGCTTCAGCTTCTCTGGAGGCAGGTAGGTTTGAACACCACCTGGAAATGCATCAGTACTGCACCCATATGTTTGCATGTTTAAAGCACCCACAGCCGGGGTTACACTTAAGCATGCCGGACGGAAGTAAAAAGAAAAGGCTAACTGCTGCTGCTACTGCCAAGTGATTATTGCACCAGCGGGCAGGTTGGGAGCAAAATCCATTCATTTGGGTCAAAGAAAACTAAAGAGATTAACCCCCCCCTCTGGAAAACATGTGCAGAATAAGTGCACCAAATATGCTGAGAATTATGCACTGGCTGCTTGAGTCATTTCTGATTAGATTGAAGTTACGGGTCACAGATTTCTTGAGATATATATATATATATATATATATATATATATATATATATATATATATATATATATATATTACTCGCCATTACATTTGTGTGTCCGAAACTATGAGCACTGTCAGCAGCATCATTTCATCACATAATTATCATCAGATAATTCAGATATCTGTTTCTGTGAAAGAAACGGACTAGACTTGATAATCATCTTCAGGAATTGCATACAGAGAGGGTCAGAGTCTGTACTCCTCCTCCTCTCCGTGTTGAATGTTCAAAGATAACTGAAGGTTAGCCATAATCAGCAGGAAAAAAAACGAGATTCATCTTGGAAATGTCCTGGGTATATATACCTGCTCTCTCTCTCTGTGTATGTGATTGTGTGTGTTGGGGGGCGGGGGTCCTGTACTGGTATGTACATTTCTGTGTAGACTTGCTTGCGTTATTGCTTCATGTTAGGTCAATGAGGGCAGGTTAGAAGTGCAGTAAAGCCACTGTAGTGTTAGAAAGTAATGCAGTGGTATGTGACTATAAAGGGGTGGCTGTTGCTGCTATGCGCTGTCTTCGTTATGTAAGTGTTTTAGACTGTGACTCAGCATCATTGGGGATTATATCAGAGCCCTGCAATGATCAAAATGAATCGATTCTTCTGTTTGCGCTTCATACCTTAGGGGACAAAAAAATAATCCCAAAAAATAATATTTGATCAAGAGTGGTTCATTGTCTCTGCTGTGGAATATAATGTCCTGTATTCTTGGAGTTGTGTTAAAATACCAAGAATAATATAGATGTAATAATCTGAGTGTCCTATCTTTGATAACAGCGCTGACTAGGGGTGGGAGAAGACTTTAGTACAATAGTATATTGTATTGCTTCTTTATGTGATATGTTATTGATAAGGGTGCACATGAGCCAATATGAAGGTCATGAATGAAGTGTAAAGATAACCTGTTATTCTTATTAATGTTTCATAAAAATAATTTTAAAAAATCCCATATTTATCTTATATGTACTGTGGTGCATTACCTCACTTCATTCTTTGAACTGTATTAGTGCTTCCTCTTTTTTCAAGCCAGCTTTCTCTTGATTGGCTGAGTCTTGCAAACAGAAGGTTTGAAAAGCAATAATGGTGGGAAGACTGTTCACAACAACAGCTGGGTATCTCTGATGACTGTATTAGTGATATCCAAGTACTTGTAGGATATCGTATCCTACAAGTACTTGGATATCAAATACTTTAAAGGTATCCAGGACACCTTTAAAGTATTTGTGCCCAATTTTCTTTCTACTAATTTTACAGATACAAACCACCTTTTAATTCTGATTAGTTTGTCAGGACAGTGGAAAATCTTTAACCATAATGCCATATCTATACTGGAAATAGCCTAGGAAAGCATGCAGTAAAAATTAGCTGTACTGTGATTAAAACCGGTTAGGAACAGTTTCATTAATAGAATAGCCCTTCATTGTCATTTCGCTTGTACAGCGAAATTATGAGTGCTCCACACTACCCCGGCACACGCATGTGCAGTAATAAATAACAAACAGGATAAATGGATGCAAACTGGAGGAATATATACAAAACAGTAGAAAGGTACACATTAGAGGACAAAGTGCTTGGAAGTAGTGCAAAGAACTTGGTGTGAGGATCGAGTCCATGTGTGAGTGGCCTTAAATAGCATTCCCACCAATTTGAAGTTCAATTTCAGCATCGGTTAAATATTATTTTGGATGATAGTTAAAGCCCTCTTAGTCATTGTATTCAATCACAATGAACAGTTGAAGGGTTCCTCAGAACTTCTAGTAGACATGGGCATTGTGAGGAGAGTGGCAGATATCATAAATGGCAGCCTCCATGTTTCAAACTCCACATTATAATGCTAGCAGCACTAGCTCTTACAGACTCAGCTGAATCTTCACTTATTTTCATTGGATTATTTCAAAGTTATTTATGGGGTCAAAAAGAAACAAGACAGGAAAAATCCAACACTGCCAAAGTGACATTAATACTGTTTACAGGCTTTTAACCGCACAGCTATTGTAGAATGAGCTGAATGAGATTTCCTTTATCTAACCAGAGACTGTTTAACGTGTGGACGTAGCTTCTGTGTTGGGAAAAATTAAGCTAATGGGGCTGTTATGCTCGCAACATCGCCTGTGTCGCACACCCATTTTGATGTCACGTCATGTGTCGTGCAAATAGAATAGAATAGAATTCAACTTTATTGTCATTGCACATGCACAGGTACAGGGCAACGAAATGCAGTTTGCATCCATCCAGAAGTGAACAAAAAACAATCTTTGTGGTGCTTTGTTGGTCATGCGCCTCTTGATTTTTGTAACCTGGTGTGTGTTGTTTTTTAGCACCATTTTCATGATATTCTAGCACAGAAGCTCACAGATATACAGAGGGAGATATTGGAACCGTTTGAAAACTTGAGTTTGTGGAAAAAACTTTGCAAAAAACCTTCAACAAAGTCTTTCTGTTTTCCCGTTTTCTCCTCCTATAGCAGTGTTTATGTGATGATATTGTCTGAGTGGCGACACCTATCCTTCAGGAGAATCCTGCAGTGGCTCCCTGCACTGTAATGGCGGGTAAAAATACAAGCGACTATGAGACAAGGTTGTGACCACTGCGGCAGGTATACTGGGGGCTTGATGAGAAAGTGCCTTAAACCTGCGTTCTGTCTAAGGGCCACCAGATTGCGATAGCTGCTGTTGGGGGAAAAAAGGACGTCTGGTTCTATAGAAGTCTAAGGGAAAATGGCTTACTGTGTTTCCCCCTGTAAACACATATTAATGACAAGTGGTTAGTCAATTAAAAATCATTTAAATTTTTATTTTATCCAAGTTGGAAATTAAAACGCAAATCTTAAAGCTTCAAAACGGGGTTTCTGAAGCCAGTGGATGACATCATGCTAGTTACATCCATGTTTTTCTACTTTCTATGCATCTAAGATGACTGTAACATCTAACAAATGGTAGGTAAAGTTGAGATGTCTAACTGATTGGATTTTTTAAAGGGATGCCGATAGCAATATTTAGTGTAAGATAAGATTTTCTTACAGTTACACGAAACAAACACAAAAAGTCAGGTATTACTTGTTTATTGTTATTTGCTTTTTTTTAATGCTAGGGAATTGAGGAACAGCTTCTCTTTTAACAACATTCAGCTCTTCATTCTGCCTTTGAAAGCAAAACCAGTGCAAAATCCGTGCACAACACAATCTCATGGTGTTTTTTAGATGTAAAAAAAAACCCCCACCATAAATGTTTGCTCAAACACACACAGCCAGTTTAATTTACAAGAGTCACCACTTTGACTCCTTGGTTTGATGCGTATCAAACAAGGGTAAAGTGAATGCAGGTTAATAGGACTACAGCAAAGTGATTTACCCATTACAATGACTGATATCTATCCGTCATGTCACATTAATTTTTCGCTGGCTAAACATTCAAAAACGCTGTGAGGAGGAGGTGAAAAACAGATAGCATGCTGATGCTGACACCTGTAGTGCCGACCAAGAGTTTCTAAACAGCTTACTGAGTCTAACTGTTTGTTCTACTATACTGATGTGGTTTTAGATAACATATCCTCTTCATGTTGTCCAGGTCAGCTCAGCTGCATCTCGTTCCCTGCTCACGAAGAAGAGTTCCTACGCAACAATGTGGGTGCTTCCCCCTACATCCTTGTGCTGGGCCAGAACTGCACTGCTCGCTACCAGCTGGTCAACAGCCTTCTAGGGGAGAAGCTGCTGCCACTGGGCGGTGAGGCTGGAGAGCCTTGTGAAGGAGTCCAGGGCACTGTCTGCAAGAGGAGGAAACTTTGTTTCACCCATGGGAGACAGACACGGCTCAGCTTGGCACTGCCTGGCCAGTATGAGCTGGTGCACCAGTTGGCGGCTAATTGTGGTCGCTGGGATACTGTTCCCAGGGAGGACTTGGAGATCCATGAGGAATGTGAAGACCCAGCCCACAGGCTAGCAGAGCTGGAAATCACTCTCCACCACTCGCTGCTTCAGGTAGGCTTGAAACATGTGCAGATGTCGAGAATTAACTCTGTTTAACAGTAGAGAGGGTTTGCTTTGCTTTGCTAGCAATAAGTAAGACTCATTCCTAGGTGGTGTTGGACTCTGACAGGGTTCTCCTTTGTCAACATTTTTTTTAAAATAAATATTGTAAAGAGAATTTCAAGGCACAACCAATGTGCACATTTCCTCGAGCAGTGACCTCCAGCCCGTGGTGGGGAGTGTGCAACTAGGTGTGAAGTGTCTTTGAAGAGAATGAGCTGTTTAAATCCGAGGCCATGTCCCTCAGACAGAAAAGTGTGGCGTTCCCTCTCCGGGCCAGGAAAGAGTTTGAACGAAGGTGTGAGAGTTGAGCATAAAAAGCTGTTGATTTATAGGTTTATCCACGTTCTTGCCCTCAGTGATCACTACGATTGTAGATAAAGACTGAATTAATAAGATTGGAGATAGCAGCACGGATAATGAGTTTTGTTCTGAAGGGTGTTTGGGTGAGCCATTCATGAAAGGCTTAGAGTAGAGCTGATACTAGTGTTAATTGAATGGAGCCATTGTTGGTGGTTTACGGATCTGATTAGGATGCCTGCTAAGTGAGCTCAGGAGCATAAGTGATAGACGGCTAGATCAATTTTTTTTTACCCTCATAATTTAAATATGTAGTGTGACATGAACCCCTTTATGTGAGATTGGTGCCATATATGTTTCCCATTGATGTACGGTACACTATTGCACACAAAACTTTCTTTTCTTTTCTTTTTTTTTTTTTTTAAGTAATTTGAAGTGAAAACTATTGATCAATACAGTCGTGTTTACTAGTCCTTTTACAGAAAAGTAAACTAGGATAGTAAGAATATCCTGAAACGTTTTGTCAATGAAGTTTTTCTTGAGGAGCATTTTAATTTTGTGGTCAACCCGCAAAGGCTGATGTTTCAGACATTTAACTGGCCAATTCTGTTCCGTCTGTTATCAGCAGAGTGGATTTAAGCTGTTCTGCCGTAATCAGTTAGACTTTAACACAATAAACTGGCATTAGGTAATGCAATGCACTTTTTATACCCGTGTGGTTACTTGTTTAATGGAATCAATATAACAATAAACATAATCATCGTCATAATTTACAACCTTTCATAAACAAACATGCGTTTCTTTCAAGAACCATTTGACTCCAAAGCTTCGAGCGGTTGTGTAGTTATTGTTGTAAAGTTCATTAGGGTGAAGGCAGGTGATTTTGTCTGATTCTTGATTGAAAAGGTTTTGGTGAATCTGGTGTGAGCAGATTTATGGAAAATGATCATAGAGTCTATTGTTACACGTTATAGACTTCTAGTAGAACATGATATACAGGGTGGGCCACTTATATGGATACACCGTAATAAAATAGGAATGGTTGGTGATATTAAAGTCCTGTTTGTGGCACATTAGTATATGTGAGGGGGAAAACTCCTCAAGATGGGTGGTGACCATGGTGGCCATTTAGAAGTCGTCCATCTTGGATACAACTTTTGTTTTTTCAATAGGAAGAGGGCCATGTGACACATCAAACTTATTGGTAATGTCACAAGAAAAACAATTGTGTGCTTGGTTTCAATGTAACTTTATTCTTTCATTAGTTATTTACAAGTTTCTGACCACTTATAAAATGTGTTCAATGTGCTGCCCATTGTGTTGGATTGTCAGTGCAACACTCTTCTCCCACTCTTCACACACTGATAGCAACACCGCAGGAGAAATGCCAGCACAGGCATCCAGTATCCGTAGTTTCTGGTGCTGCACATCTCGTATTTTCACACCATAGACAATTGCCTTCAGATGACCCCAAAGATAAAAGTCTAAGGGGGTCAGATCGGGAGACCTTGGGGGCCATTCAACTGGCCCACGACGACCAATCCACTTTCCAGGAAACTGTTCATCTAGGAATGCTCGGACCTGGCACCCATAATGTGGTGGTGCACCATCTTCTGGAAAATCTCAGGGAACGTGCCAGCTTCAGTGCACAAAGAGGGAAACACATCATCATGTAGCAATTTCAAATATCCAGTGGCCTTGAGGTTTCCATTGATGGAGAATGGACCCACTATTGTACCCCATATACCAAACCATCACTTTTGTTGTTCCAACAGTCTTGGAGGGATCCATCCAACATGGGTTAGTGTCAGACCAATAGCGGTGGTTTTGTTTGTTAACTTCACCGTTCACATAAAAGTTTGCCTAATCACTGAACAAAATCTTCTGCGTGAACTGAGGGTCCTGTTCCAATTTTTGTTTTGCCCATTCTGCAAATTCTGTGCGCCGATCTGGGTCATCCTCATTGAGATGCTGCAGTAGCTGGAGTTTGTAAGGGTGCCATTTGTGAGTAGCTAATATCTGCCAAAGGGATGTTTGACTAATGCCGCTCTCCAGTGACATGCGGCGAGTGCTACGCTGTGGGCTCTTGCTGAATGAAGCTAGGGCAGCCACTGATGTTTCTTCATTAGTGACAGTTTTCTTGCGTCTACGTTTTGGCAAATCCAACACTGAACCAGTTTCACGAAACTTAGCAAGTAGTTTGCTAACTGTAGCATGGGAGATGGGTGGTCTCGTAAGGTGTCTTGCATTGAAATCTGCTGCAATGACCCGGTTACTGCGTTCACCAGATATCAACGCAATTTTGATCCGCTCCTCACGTGTTAACCTCTTTGACATGTCAATGGCTGTGAACAAAGAGAAACTTGTAAATAACTCATGAAAGAAGAAAGTTACGTTGAAACCAAGCACACCATTGTTTTTCTTGTGACATTACCAATAAGTTTGATGTGTCACATGGCCCTCTTCCTATTGAAAAAACAAAAGTTGTGTCCATCTTGGATACAACTTTTGTTTTTTCAATAGGAAGACTTCTAAATGGCCACCATAGTTACCACCCATCTTGAGGAGTTTGCCCCCTCACATATACTAATGTGCCACAAACAGGACTTTAATATCACCAACCGTTCCCATTTTATTACGGTGTATCCATATAAATGGCCCACCCTGTAGTGTGAAAATGAAATTACACTAGCTTGACTTCGATCGAGTTTGCAGGCAGAACTCTCTTGAGCTCCTGCCACAGCATTTCAGTCAGGTTGGGTTCATTGCAACACCTTGAGTCTTTTCTTTTTCAGCCATTCTGGGGTAGTTTAGCTGCTGTGTTTGGAGTCATTACCCTGTTGACCAACCCTGTTGAGCCATATTTTTGATCAAGCTTTAGCTATTGGATAGATGGCCTCCAGTTTGGCTTTAGAGTACGTATACAGAGGAGTTCATGGTTGACTCAACACTTGCAGGGTGTCAGGGTCCTGTGATTGCAAAACAAGCCCAAATCATCACCCCTCCACCACCGTGCTGACACTTGTTATAAGGTGTTCATGCAAATATGCTGTGTTTGGGTTTTTTCCTAACATGGTTCTGTGTATCATGTCCAAATATCTCAGTCTTGTGATTTGTTTGGATGCAACTTTTGCAAACATAAGTCATTAAAGAAAAAAGCCTTTCTCATGGTTACCCTTCCAAACAAGCCACACTTGTTCAGTCTTTTTCTAATTGCACTATCATGAACTTTAACATTTAACATGGTCACTGAGGCCTGTAGCGTCTGAGATTGTAGCTCTTGGATTTCTTGCAATATCTCTGAGCATTGCACAGTTTGACCTTGGGGTAAATTTACTGGAAAGACCGCTCCTGGGATTATTGGGAGCTGTCTTTAACATTTTACACTTGTGAATTATCTTTCTTAACATTTGGAAATGGCCTTAAACCCCTTAGATTGATGGGCAGGAAGAGTTGCTTCTCTAAGATCATCGCTAATGTCTTTCCTCCCTGGCATTAACACAAACCCAAATGCTCCAGACTTATTAACTGCCAGAACTTCAGCTTTTATAGAGGTGCTAACATTTGTTGTTGATCAGTTAGTCAAGTGTATTTCATTATCAGCACCTGGCTGATGCTGACCCGGGAAAATAGGAATTTAGCGTTTTGGTTTAGTTTTTGTGTGTACTTATATTTTGTGAGCTGATATTTATTGTTCTCCTTTTTTCTTTTTTTTTTTTTCCCTTCATGGATCGATTTATTCTTTTCATCATTGTCTCCTGTTTGAATTAGCTTTTGCTCACGTGGCTTAGCTCATAAACAGATTACTGAGCAGAGCTGATTATTTCTTGTGCTGTTCGTTTTTTCACTTGATTTGTGCTGTTGTTTAGGCATGCAGTGTTTCACCAGTGTTCCACGCTCTGCGGTCGTGTGACCAGAAAATCACAGAATCTTGAGAAAATTAAATGATTTGGTTTGGTCTGTGAATTGTAGTCATTTCTTATCATGCGTGACACATGGAAAGGCCTCCCAAAGGATCCCAGATCTCCAGAAACTAGGCCTGGCTTTTCCAGCCCACCCGCCCAACCCCCTTACGTAATGCTACTGGTCTGGTGTGATTCACATGACTAGGTCATGTAAAAAACAGATCTCAAACCCTTTGGTGTGGTACAATTGCCATGGTTACAGTTGAGATCTGGGACACTGGGTGTTCATATCACTAGGAAAAATATTTTGTTGTGTTTTGTTTTCAATGGCATAGATCAGCATTTGATGTGGGCTGTGCTAATAAAAGAAGATCCATTAAAAACTTTTCTTTAAAAAATCCAATAGTGTTTGGGTTTATACACACACATCAGAATATGCGTGTGGGAGAAAAACACAACAGACAGAGATAAATCCCAATCGTGTTAATTTGTAAGTACCAAATTAAAATTAATTTAGCGGCAGTTTAGTATTTTACAGATTAATGTTTGAAGGAAAAACCTCGATACTGAAAACAAAGGCGGTTGTTACAAATCTCCGTTTACTTTCATGTGTGACTGGAGGGCATGAGATGTGCCTTATTGTGACCTTAGAAGCTGAAATAGCTGACATATTTTTCAGTAACGATTCAGATTCAGTAAAAAAATTAAAGACAAAAGGACCAGTGTGATCTCGTATTGTATGCATTTGATTAACTACACTTGAAGAAAATGAAATCCACTTTCTTCAAACCAGACAACTAAAGCAGCCCAGTGCTTTATGTCTCTGCTGAACGAAGAGCAGAGAATAAGAAATAAATGGAGGCACAGAATCTCTCTGCTGGCTGTGGTATTCACACACTCCTGCCATAGAGGAGGCCAGCAGATGAGAGCTCAGTTGCTAATTGGCCCTCACTTCATCCCGGGGTATTTACGCATGCCTCCTGCTTCAACTTAACTGCAGTCTAACCATGTTGACATATGAAGGTGCTAATCTACCACCATGTTTCTAAAAATTCTTTTGAGGTATATAATCCAATATGTTTACTGCCACACTTCTGCAGACTCTTATGAACAAGTGCGATTTTGCCAGTCACCCTTAAAATATGCATTTAGGAGAAGTTTATAATTACTTTATATGATTGTTTCTCTTTGCTGTGTTTCTTTGTAGAAGCCCAGTCTAACGTGGGCTTTGAAGTCTTATTAAACCTGAACAGTAACATCTAAATACCCTACAGGCTTCCTCTTGAAGGGTTGTTATTGAAAACAGGCTCCATTAAGGCAATTCAAACATTGTATTGATTTTGATTGGTTGCAACCAAATGTTTGCAGGCTATCTTTGTTCCAAAGAGACTGCTCAGACGGCCTCGCTGCTTGTTTCTTGGAGACAGGACTGACTGTCTCCTTTGTGTAGCTGTTGGTCATTTCTGCCTTTTTTCCCCCCTCTGGCTTTTTTTTTTCTTCTTCCTCCACCCCGTCACAGTCTCTCCTTCTATTTTTGTAAATGTCGTAAATTATTAAGGGTTAAGAAAATCTTTTTGCATTAATTTTTTTTCTGCCCTGTCACAGCCATTCCCAAGACCACTACAAATGTTTATGTGCCATGATGTGTTCAGAATTAGAAACTGTCTGTGACGTGTCGTTTCTTTCCCAGAGGGAAAGCTCTTTGAACATCTTGTGGCATGAATTGTAGATTGTATTTAACAGGAGTTTGTCGTGCTGGTATTTGAGGTCATAAGGTTAATGGCCGAGTTAGAGCCTGACTAATAGCAGTCCATTGGTTAATGATCGGGAATTAACCAATTACAGATTGGTATTGGTGTATTTGCCTTTTGATTTGCACCAATATGGAAGCTTGTACTTGCTGCCAAACCTAATGCAGAAAAACAGGCTTGGACAGTTTGCAGTGTGGCTTCAGCTTTTGTTCAGTTCTCTATTAGCAGGGCACATATCACAGCCGAGCAGTAGGCAAGGGTTCAAATATTTGGTGAGAGTAGCTCTTTAGTTTGTTTTGTACACTGGGTTTTAGCAACCAATCGTGTTTAAGCAGGCATTTTGTTACATGTTGAGAAAAAGATGAATTCCAGTTGCCAAAATGCAATCTCGAAGTCATCATCATCTGATAGTGTTTTATTAGCTCTTTAATGTTCATCTGCATTTGTAAACTAGCCAGTGCACAGCACCGCATCTTGGTTTATACTTGCGGAAAGGAGCATGCGCAAAAAGTGATGCCACGTCAGCTGAAGTGCTGGTGTGCCGCTACACTTTGGTGTTATCTTGACGTGCACATGACACCGCAGGTTGAAGACATAAATGTAAGGCACGCCTGCCACGGCTGTAATAGCTTGGGAAAAAAACTTTTGAAAAAAGAAGACATTTAAAAGACTGTTTCAGCTTTTTTTTTTTTTTTAAATCTATGCCCTACACCAGCACCCATGAGACACCTATAGTGGGGTAAATAATCATTTGATTCCCTGCTTACAAAGGGTTGCATTGATGTCAGAGAACCCTGATTTTAGTTTCATCTGACCACATCACTTTCTCTCAAGCCTTCTCTGAATCATTTAGATGTTCACTGGAAAGCGGAAACTGCGCCTGTACATCTGCCTTCTTGAGCAGTAAGACCCTGTGGGTCCATTACAGCATGATGTGTTACCATTACTGTTCTTGGTGACTGTGGTCCCATCTGCCTTCAGATCATTTACAAGCTGCTCGTGTGTGGTTTTGGGCTGATCCACCACTTTTCCCATGACCATGCTCACCCTATGAGGCAAGGGTTTGACGTTGTTTGATCTATGATTTGGCCCATGATGGTGGAGATGTTTAAATAGAAGAAACTGATCCTATGGACAGGTGCGTCTTATATACATAATGAGTTGAGATCATGAGTATATATAATTGATTGACTGTAATCTGTGGGCCACATAGCGAGACAGCCAATCAGTGGGATCCAGAAGTCTGGCTGTAAGGGGATTTACTTTACTTATTTACTCATAGTCACTTTGTTTATCGGCCTTTTGTTTGGTGCCAAGCAGAGGTTGAACGAAGGTCTTATCTGAAGTTTTTTTTTTTTTTTTTTTTTTTTTCCCCTGATACTGTTGAGTTTTTGTTTCACACATGGGAAATTGTACATATTTTATTACATGTACAATAAATAAGGTAACGCTGTTTTCTGTCCTTATTAGTTTTAATTAAATGACGCCAGTTTCGTCAGATATTTGTGAAATAAACCCGGCGTCATCCTTTTAGTAGTTTTTGTATTGCTAGATTTCACTAAAATGTAAATTTTTATTTAATTTGATTGAATTGTCTGTTTTCTAAAAAGATGAACATGTTGCCTGTAATGATGTCTACATAAACATTTGGTTTTAATAAGCGTCATATTGTTTTGTTTTTGTTTTGTTTTTGTTTTGTTTTCCCTCGTCAGGAAGCAAAGGTCATGGTGGTGCCTTGCCCAAGTGTCCAGCCCATAGAAGAAGCTCTGGAAGACTGCACTCGCAATGTGATCCCAGTCATACTCTATGCCATCAACCAGGACTCCCTCAGCTCAGAACAGGTGGCACAGCTCTGGAAGGTCAAAGAGATGCTCTCCTTTCCCATCTGTTTTGTCCGTTTGCCTGACAGCGTTCCAGCAGCATCCCCAGAATGTGGCCGCCACACAGAGAAGGAGAAGAGCCCCCTTCACAAGCAGCTACTGTCACTTGGCTTTCTCAATAGCCCGACAGGAAACAGTTCCTGTGGCACCCCAACGCAGATGCCCACACCGGGCTCCAAGCCCCAGAGCATGTTGGGTGAATCTTTCGAAAGACCGCATCGGTTACTGGTGCCGTTTGCTCGCCAGGTGCTTCAAAATCAGCAGGTGGAAGCTGCCAGCCTGCTCAATGGACTTCACTGTCGGTGTCTAGATCTTTTTATCAACCAGGTCAGACAATGATGTTTCCTACTACTGTTCGTTTTTATTCATATGTTTGTATGTATTGCTCTACTGCTTCACAGTAGACACAGTCACTTGATGATTTTCTTGGTCACAGTGGGGGTCCAAACAGACCTTTGTCCTTTGTGCCTCACTTTCCTGCAGGCCTTTGACATGCAGAGGGACCTGCAGATAACACCACGCAGGCTGGAGTACACCCGCGAGAAAGAGGGTGAACTCTTCAACTCCCTTATGGCCATTGCTAACCGCAAACAGGAAGAGATGAAGGAGATGATAGTGGAGACACTCACCAGCATGAAAGAGCAGTTACTGGAGGATGCTGCCAACCTGGAGTTTACAGGTGAGCAGATAAGCACCGGTGCTAATAGACAGGCGTAGGATCTTTCATACTATAAGGGAAATGCCATCTCGACCTGTTTGTAAATGGTGAAATGCACAAAAGATTGCGACACAGATTACATCAAAGTATCTTAGTAATCTGATCGGCTTGTTTGTGTCTAAACTGTTTTTCAGATGTGATCACATAAACTTCTGGCAGATGTTGCTTAGCCTTGAAAAAGTATAAGGAAAACCACAACTAATGTTTTTATTGTTCATAGTGATGATGATGATGATGATGATGATGATGATGATAATAATGTTTTGCACCTCACCTCATCTGTAGTCTTTCTGTGTACGTCTGCACACACAATGTACAAGGTTGCTGTTTGAATGAGCATCGCAGAGGATGTGTTTTAACCTTAGCAGTACTGCGGTTTCCATGTCTGGTGTTTGTGGCTAGCATAGATGACTTGTTGATTTCTGTGGTTTTTGGTAATTTGACTCTGTGGCTGTTAGATGTCACCAAGCAAGATAAGGTTTTCTGTTTCTGAGGAAAAACTTAATTGTGACTAATTAACATTAATATATCATTAATAGAGCCCCAGTATTTCTATTTGTGATTTGTATAAATGGAACATGTTTACGTTTCCATCTACAGGAGCCTGTTGTTGGGTTTTTGTTTGTGTGTTTTTTGTTTTTATTTATTTTCATATTTTTTTGAGGGGGGCGTATGGGTGTTGTTCGAGATGAATTTAATCACCCTGATAATATTTTTGGCTGAACACTGGCACACATGCATGCACGGTTTCATTAGTTAAATTAATTAAGTAGTTAAATTAAACTAATTATTCCTCTGATTACATGGTGCCATCCATCCATTTGTTTTTCCCCCAATTATCCAGTTTAGAGTTGCTGGGGGACTGTCCACTTTGTAAGGTATACCATGTTAGGAGCAGATTGGACCCCTTCGCCCCAACTTGGGCATTCAGAACATCCTTAATTCTTCAATGCAAAAATTCAACAAGGTGCTAAAATGTTCCTCAGAGATTTTGGTCTGTACTGAAGTGATGGCGTCACACGGTTGCTGCAGATTTGTTAGCTGTGCATCCATGATGTGAATCCCCATTCCAAAACACCCGAAAGGTGCTCTATTGAATGAGATCTGGTACCTGTGGAGGCCACTGGAGTACAGTGAAACCAGTTTGAGATGCTTTGGACTTTGCAACATGTTGTGCATTCTCTGTAAACAATAGAGATGGTTAAGTGGGAAAATCCCAGCAGGTCAGCAGTTTCTGAAATACTTAAACCAGCTTGACTGACACCCAAAATCAGTCAGGCGAGTTTCAGTTTCACCTTTCTTCACGTTCTGATGCACCTTTTAAACTTTAGCAGGTCGTCTTGACTGTGTCTGCGTACCTAAATGCATTGGGTTACTGCCATCTGATTGGCTGATTAGAAATTTGTGTTGAACAGGTATACATACATGGCCAGTGAGTGTATCAGTGTTTACAGCCTACAAAGCCAGACTGTGCATAGTCTTTAGATACTTGCATAGATCTAAACAGATGTAACCAAGCCATCTGTGCTTCACAATCTGCCCCCAAAGTTTGGCACTGTCTGACTCAACATATTCAGAAAGAAAAGGCAGTCATTGCCTGTTGCTTTTGCTCCGGGTATGTTTGAGAAACAACTTCTCTTGGTTATCTGTAAAACATTGAGTAATACTCCGTGCAGGTGTTTTAACACTGAACCATTTCTTTTTCTTTTTTCCCCCTTTTAATCAGGAAATTGGCAACGTGCACTTTTTCCACCCATAACCTTATCATCAGTGTTGCAACATAAATAGATTTTTCTCCTCTGGAGAAAGATAGTAGAGATCATTGTTGAAACTACAGTAAGTCTGACACAATGCTTTGTACACAAAGGAGAAGAAGAACTGTTGGAAGCAGAATCCAGTGTAAAATTATATTGACAAGTTTGCAAACGCTATTGTGCTAACGTCAACCCTTTACTTTAATTACTTCAATTTAAAAAGTCCAGCTTGGCTCTGGATTGTCAGTTCATCAAATTAAAAAAATTAATTCAAAAATGTATTGAGTTTATCAAGAAATTACAGAGAAGAAAGTTTGGACAGTATATTAACTGAAACTTTCTCTTTCTAAAAAGGAAAAAAAAAATAATTTGAATTTGGTACGTGGTGTTGTACGTCGGGACTATTGCACTGACGTTGAATTGTTTTATTTTTTTCATTTTAAAGCTTTATTATCTGTGATTTGGGCTGTTTTTAAACAAGTATGAAGAATTAAGTTCCTTGTTTATGCAGTTTCTACAGGCCTTCAAATCTGCTGCCAGACAATGAACATCAAAATATTTTAAGGACTTCATTCATCGTTCTATTTTAACTTAAACTATACTCTTGAGAGTCCATACTCATAAAATCATAGTATCAGGTAGTTTCTATAAAAATGAAGTTTAACTAGTTTTTTAGCTAATAGAATTCAGAACCTTTTCCCCGCTCCTACAGCACAATTAATGAGTGATAAAATGAAATGTGTGTTGGAGCTTGCAACCTTTTTTTCTTTCACCTTTCATCCAAAAACATGGGTGTTTTAAAATGTGTTTACACTTATTAATATTAGTGATGATCAGTAAAAGGCAAAATTTATAATATTTATAAGAATTTTTTAAGAATTATTTTTAATGCTGGATGATGATTAAAGTGTATGATCGCTGCTCGTCATCTTTGTTGGCTCAAACCCTGGAGAGTCAATCTACCTCCAAACAGCATGAAGAGTACCTGTGAGGTAGTTTGCCACCCTCTGGGGATGATTATTTTTCTTGTAGGAAGCGTTGTTAAGTTTGTTCTTGTGGAGAAACGTGATTTTCAACAAGTAGTCTTCGCAAAATCCGATGCAGTCATATAAATACTTTGAGTTGATCCTCCAGTACACATGTTGAGCATCAAACGAAAATCCAGTGACATCAGTTATTCAATATTTATTTGTCCTTATTGTTTACATGTGCCACACGTTAACATGACAAACTGTGTTCTTTTACGTCAAATAGACGTCATCGTGACAACAAATGGAGAGCCTGTTACGTCAAAAGAGATAAAATCCTGCATCAACCAGATCCAGGAGCTGATAGTGGCCAGTTTGAATCAGGCTGTGGCGAATAAACTCATCAGCTCTGTGGATTATCTGAGGGAGAGCTTTGTAGGAACTCTGGAGCGATGCCTCAACAGTCTGGAGAAGTCCAACTTTGATTCTTCTGTTCACAATATCACTTCTAATCATCTCAAACAGGTGGGTGAGAAAGGAGGCTAATGTAACATGTTTGTGTCAAGAAATGTAAGGTGTGAACACTAATCGCATATAAAAATGTCAAGTATTTCATTAAAGCTTAAAGGGGAAACTTTACTGAAGGGCCAACAGGAACAATGGTCTTTTCCACTACAGAAAGAAAGTATCTCCTGTTGGGTTGTGGACTTCTGAGGGCCTCTAAAGAAACAGGAATTAAACCTAAAACCATCACAGTTTTGAAAGCTCATTTTCAGAAGCACAACAAAGATGTGTGACATCCGGTGTCTCTGGTTTGCTTCTCTCTTCTTTTATATCACTGTTTTTACCCCTCAGCCTTTATTGTTGTTATGTGGGCGAGCGGGGTGAATGCGATGGTGACGTAGGATTTTGAATTTATACCACAGATGTGTGTACTAGGATGTGTCTTTTATGTTTTCTCAGTTCAAACGTTTGAAATGTTTTCTATGTTCTATTGCGAATAAAATATGAGTTTGAGATCTGCAAATCATTCTTTTTTTAATATTTCACACAGCACCTCAATTCTTTTGGAATTGGGTTTGTGGTTTTGGTTAAGATGCACTCTTTTGGTGACTTTATCTTTTGTAGAGCGCCCGTCTACAGTTTAATTCTAATATTCTTGTCTTTGAGTCTGACAGATACAGTTATTCATACTTTGTGCTGTGTTGTTGAACGGTGTCACTGTCAAAGCTGTTGCTGCTGTTACATCACCACATTAGGTGAGTGGATGTTACACAGTGGAACAGAGCAGCCTGTTCTGTGAACTTGTGCCTGATTGAGTTCCTGAAGTGGAAAAGTGGTTTTTCACATGTTATTTGAGATGTTTGTTTTTTTGTTTTATTTTGTTTTTTACACAAAAGTAGAATAATGAGCTCTTATTAGTCATGCTAGAAGCTTTTTAGACTCACAGATTGTCTTAAAATTTGGGTTTTGTGCTAACCCTTTTCTCACCTGTCACAGCTGTTAAATGCTGCCTATCACGTAGAGGTCACCTTTCATTCTGGATCTTCTGTCACGAGACTCGTTTGGGAGCAAATCAAACAGGTCGGTGTCTCAAACATTCACACAAATCATTTTTAAAGTACTCGGACTTCTGATGAGATGGCTATGTTTTTCCCTTTTGATATGAGTCTCTTCTTCTTCCTTGCAGATAATCCACCGGATAACGTTTGTTAACCCTCCTGCCATCACTCCAGAGTGGAAGCGCAAAGTGGCCCAGGATGCCATCGAAAGTCTCAGCGCTGCCAAACTGGCCCGAAGTATCTGCTCGCAGTTCAGGACCCGGCTCAACAGCTCCCACGAGGCTTTCGCGACATCTCTGCGTCAGGTTAAAACCTTCTCTTTTGCTTTAGCTGCACTTTTCTTTCCTATTCCTACAAATACTTTCCCCTGTATGATCTTAAATATACGTAAAAAACTGTCAATGAAATGGTGATGATTCAATAAAGGTTGACTACTCACCAGTAACTCTCACTGCAGTCAAAAAAATGTTGGTTTTAAAGTAAGGCACCACCTCCAGGGCAGTGAGGCTGTGAAACTAGAGCTACCGCTGGTGTATAGGGAAAAATCGTGACCACAGCATCTACACATTGTTGTTTGTTTGTTGAGCAGCAGAGATGAAAGTGCCGTGTGATGCTGCGGTATGCCTTATGAGACGTTTCCTGGAACTCTCACATATGCAGAGAGGTATTTGGGACGGCTCTACTATTGTTTGTGTAACATTAGCAGCTGGTTTCACAGGGAGCCAAAAAATGCGAGAGCTGGGAGCAATTCACAGCAGCTTCTTTGAAAGCCCATTCTCTTTTATTTGATCAGCGAGGTGTTTTACGAAATTGTGTTCTATTGTATTTTTATCTGTATTTACTGTACAGCACTTTGGTCAGCCTTGGTTGTTTTTAAATGTGCTCTATAAATAAACTTGACTTGACTTGACTAAAGGCTGCTAACCGCACAGCTCGAAAATGGACAATTTATTAAATCAGTGAAACTTATTTAAATACCACTTTTCACAGATACAAATCACAATAAAACAAGAAGTAAAAATGTAAAATAACAATGTCAAACAATCGAATATAGCATAAAACAACAAATTAGTTATTTAATCAGATTCACTGTTATTATTTTTGTATTTATGCAATTGGCATGCATGGCGTGGACATCCCTCCATAAAGCCCCCAACAGATGAGTGATGGTATTTATCACATGACAGACAGTGTGGGCCACATCAGTGTCTCCATTATCATGCAGTTACACAAATACAATGATTTATTGTGACGGAAGAGGAGGTGATGTTGGGTGAACATAACTAATTGAAAATAAGGTTATTTATGCTTCTGATCCACTTGTCGAGTGCCGTGGAAACCAGCTGACTAAAATAACATCATACGTGTGTCACGTTCCTGTTGGAGCGACCAGAAAAACAAGCAGGACATCGGCGAATAACGGACATTAAAACGCAGGCTTGGTGTGATATTCAGGATTAGTAACACTTGAAAGTCTGATAAGGTATTGTTGTCACCTCACCAGACAGGTGGGCGAGCTGCGTGGACTCCCAGCTTTGTGAATTCAATAACTCAAGAACACAGCAACGTAGGATTTTCAAATTCATACCAAGGGTGTATCTACTAAAAATCTCCAATAAGTTTGAATCTTGGTGACCTCGACTTCATTGTCAAGATCACAGATGAAGTTTTCTGAAAATCTTGTGAATGCGATAACTCGTGAAGTTACCTAAGATGTTCAAATTGATGTCATGGTTTTTTACAACGGTGTGTAATGGCCTTTGTGCTGAAAAGAGCACACGACGATGATACTCGGCACTTTACACGAGCCCCTAAGGTGATTTCACTTACAGACTACAGACCTGTAATTTTTCCCATTACTGAGCTGCATCTGGGAATCGGTAGAATCAGATATCAAACTATCGGCAATTTTTCAGCTTCTTGGTGCAAAATATGGATGACCTCCAGTCCCACCGATTCTCAGAGATTCTCACGTTAAGCAACACGTTACAGCTTGCAGCTCCAAACTTTTCTTTTTTCTTATTTGCTTAAATACAAAGCTCATACTTCACATACATGAGTAAATAAGAACCGAGAAAAATGTGTTCTTTATACAATCAAGCATTTTTTTTAATCACTCTAATTGTTGTGAATTTTTTCCTGCAGATGTCTTTTAATAATCTCAGCTTGTCTCGTGATTTATTTACGAGACAAGCTGAGATTAGCATAGTTCTGTCTTTAGCTGCAAAGCTGCCTTGTGTTGAATATATGAACAAATCTAGCTTACTCTGTTGTTGTTGTTGGTTTTTTTTTTTTAAATTGTTGTTTATTTTGTTTTCTGGCTCAGAATCGGCCTGTGGGGAACATTGGATAAACAGAAATGTCTTTTCTGGTTGAGCTGATGAAACCCCAATTAACAAAACTAGTTAAAAAATAATTTCATTACAAGCCGGGAGGGGAATTTCCTCTGGAGCTGCATGAATTGTCTTTGAGTTGGAACCAAAAAAATTCCACAATGCAGGAAAAACCCTGATGTAAACAAATAAGTAATTTAATTTACTTAACAACATTTGAACTTGCAGTATTTTATTAGTTTGGTAATAGTTAATAGTGAGCTGTTAGTGGTGACCAAACCGTGTAGATTAGAGCTGTTTACTGTTGCTCTCTGGTTTAAAAAAAAAAAAAAAAAAAAAAAAAAGAGGAGTGAGTCGGTGAGCTCCTCTGCGCTGACCTCTGACAAATGACGTCACATAGCCATAGGGGTCAAAACAGCTGGCCAGGGGTCACTGAGAACTTCAGGGCCAGCTAGTTTTCCATGGTAGTATCTCACGCTTTAATATAAAAACAACATACAGATGGATTGAGATTATTGAATCCAAAAACATGTGGTCAGAGCTGTACTGATGTACAGGGTGTGCAAAAAGGACAAATTTTACATTTTCTTTAGTCACAAAACCACAAAAACCTTTAGTTGAATCTACAAAAATGGTAACGATAACCCAGTTTGACAGACATAAAATAACATTTTGTACTAATAAGATGATTCACCAAGGCTGTTAGTTGAACCTTGGTATATCTCAGCATGGTGTGATGTGGTGTTCTTAAAAGAAACGGAGGAAACTTAAAATGTGTAATGAGCTGCTTGTGCTCATGCTTCTGTAGAGAGCAAAGCAGTCTTTGACTCATGTTAGTGCGACTCTTTTGAGACCAAACTTGTTTTACTATGAAGGAGAAAGTTCTTGGGCCAAACAAACATGATGGGTGGCTCAATGAAGCATTCATCAGCTCTGTACATGGACTCTGTTAGTTAAAGGGCTGTGCTTACATTAAGTTTAAACCTTTAGAGAGGAGCCTCTCTGCTGGCTTTTTTTCCCCTACAAAAATAACTGGTTAGTAACTAATTTTGGAAAATGTTATTGCTAACGAATGAGATCAGCCATTTGATATGTCCTAATGCAGGGCATGAGTTGTTACGCCATGTGTTGTGTTTGCAGCTGGAGGAAGGGCACACGGGTCGTCTGGAGCGCACCGAGGACCTGTGGCTGCGTGTGAGGAAGGACCACGCCCCTCGACTGGCCCGCCTGTCTTTGGAGAGCCGCTCTCTGAGGGATGTGCTGCTGCACGGTGAGTCACCACCGAATTCCTCTGTCGTTCCCACAAATGGGCACAGCGCACTCACACGTTTCTGCTAACTGTGGCTCCGTCAAGTTCTAAATCTGAACTTAACTAATTTAACTCCAAGATGTGTCCCTGCTTGAATGAAAAGTATAAATTTTAGGTCATGGGGGAAAAACACAGGGAGACTTTCCACTCCCAGTAGATGAAACTGTACAGTGAAGGTCACTGTATATTTGAGTGTGAGTACACTACTTAAAAATAGGCAAATCTAATTTAGAAACACAATAAGTGACTGGTTAAAATACTCAGACACTGGCAAAGTTTCAGACTTGGCTTCAAAGCTGCATTTATAAACACAATCTTATTATCTGCAATTCTTTTTCTCTCTCTCTCTTCTCACAGGCAAGCCCAAGCTCGGGCGGGAGTTGGGCCGGGGTCAGTACGGCGTTGTGTATTTGTGTGACAGCTGGGGAGGACACTACCCATGTGCACTAAAGTCCGTGGTCCCGCCTGACGATAAACACTGGAATGACCTGGCTTTAGAGTTTCACTACACACGGTGAGTTATTAGGAACAAGTGTTTGAACACAGTCGCGTCTTCACACCAAACAGCTGGCTCCAAATGCATCGCAGCTTTACTCGCGCTCAGCAGCTGTGACTAAGAAAGTTTCTCAGGCAGCAGGTGCATTCATCAAGAGCAGAGCTCTGCTTATAGAACATGACAGGCTGCTTGTTTTCAAGGCCAAACTCCACCCAGCTTATAGAAAAGTAGTTTTGGCTGTTGAAGCCTTGAGGCTCTTTTGTGTCATGTCAGTGTTTATTTTTAAAGGTGACAGCATGAGTTCGTTAGCACAGTTAATGCTTGTGCGCTATAACCTCCTCAGCTCTGAGGAATTCTGGAATCTCCAAAACTTTGCAGAGGCGAATTTATCAAAGGCAAACAAGATTGACTTCAAGATAACAGAAGTATAAGCAGAAGAAGGTGGACGGGGGTGAGAAGTAAACATTTTATGATTTTATAGCTAAAATATGTTTTCCCTCCCCTTTCTTTGGGTGTGTGCGTCTCCTCAGGTCACTGCCCAAACATGAGCGGCTGGTCGACCTGCACGGCTCTGTGATCGATTACACCTATGGAGACGGCTCCAGCATATCTGTGCTGCTTATCATGGAGCGGCTGCACCGAGACCTCTACACAGGCTTGAAGGTGAATCGATAAAGCAGCGAATAACAGAGATCTTAGGTCATTGTTTTATAGGAGCAGCTCCGTACTCTTCTACTCTGCTCTTTACATCCTGTTAAGTCTCCGGTTTCTCTCTCTCTCTGTTGTTTTTGTTCGTCCCTGCCAGGCTGGTTTATCACTGAAGGAGAGACTGCAGATTGCTCTGGATGTGGTGGAGGGGATCCGTTTCCTCCATGGTCAGGGTCTCCTGCACAGAGACATAAAGCTAAAAAATGTTCTGGTAAGTTCAGATCAGCTGTCAGTTAGACCGGCTATAGTCTGTGACTGTGTAGCTCTATCAGAACTCTATATTATCAAAGTAGCCCACGTTCATAAAATACATGGCACAGTTGATCTGAATGACACCTTTCCAAGCACAGAAGAAAATGCACTCCATAGGTTCAGCATCATACAATTACAATAATCTCTACATCGATTACTCACCTGTGATCTGAGTCACAAATATAAACAGTCTGATTACACTAATAAAATGCAAACAGCTGTATGTCTGTTTCCACTGTGAATAATAGTAAATGGGCAGAGTGCTGACAGAAAACCACCATAAAGGAAAATACAGCATGTCTCAGGTTTGCAAAAGACCACCTGGAGGTTCCCCACACAAAGTAAATGTAAATCTCAGGTTGCGTTGTTTGTGGGAATGCACAAACCGTCTGGACGGTAGTATGTTCAAGTGTTAGTGCAACAACAGGTCAGCAGCTTTTGGAAAATGCACTCTTACATCTGCTTGGGAAGATTCCCTCCTGTCTGCAAAAGAGGATGTGATCCAGTCTCTTAATGCTATAATGTTGAAGTGGGTCAGAGATGATCCTTCCTCTATTTCTTTGTGGAAATCTGTAATCTCAGAGGTTGTGAATATGGAAGAACGTGATCAGTGGAACGTCTGTTGATTTATAATCTGGAATTGAATAGATGACACGGATGATCGCCACCTTTTTGGTCTAAAGTACGTAGACTGGATTTATGGACTAGTTGTTGTATTTCACTATATAAAACGGGCCCTGTGCAAGTGCGGAGTATTGTCTCATTGCATTACTGATGTCACAGCTTCAGTTTAACAGCATCACTGTAGCGTTGTTAGTTTTTTGTAGTTTGTTCTTTTATCTTTCCCAAATTTAATAAACAGAATTGTGAGGAAAAATGAACAAAGCTTCATCCCAGCTCTGAAGTCTGTATTCAATGAGGAAACTGTTAATTCAGTGCACAAAATTAAATTATCAGAGTGGTTGTAGAGATGTTGTGGCATGGTCTGCCCAGGGTTAAATCAGGAAATCTCATAAATATTGGACAGCTTTGCAGGGAGAAATTTTCCTAAATTTGTCCTTTGTGTTGTGTTCGTTCTACAAGGAGCATCTGGTGGAGGTTGTTGCTGCTGAATGAGGTTCCACAAGTTAGTAAAATCAAGAGTTTTCTTAGTTTTTCCAGCCTTCACATTAAATGCATGTGATAATAAAAGTGTTCAACAGATGCAAGTTCAGTTTAATTGTTATTAGTGTAGTTTGATTTAACTCTGTTAATAGCTGTAGCCAACATTAGAACTACAGTTTCCAATCTTTATTTTAAACATTCAAGTAACAAGTGTTAATGCACATAAAAAAATGAATAAACATGAAATCAAAGAAAGCTTCGTATTTACATGGAAAAATAAGTTGACCCCTTCTTGTTTGGAAAAGCGTAGGAGGAATCACATGCTTGTTAATGCCTGCTCCTGTCTAGCAGATCTTGTATACCTGTTTTGATTATACAATTGAAAATATACACGCATACTATAAATAAATATAAAATTACAGACTGCAGCACAATAGCTATGCATGCGTCCTACAGCGGGACTCTTACAACGAGCCATCTGTGTGCACGAATGCTCTCAGGTGACTGTAAACTTGGCCTTTGCATAAAGATCAGACCACATTTTTATGAGTGAAAATTTAAATACTGCAGTATTTTCTACTTGATTAGATAACCATCTTTTTGCTTTTTCTAGTTGGACAAACAAAATCGGGCAAAGATCACCGACCTGGGCTTCTGTAAACCAGAAGCCATGATGTCTGGCAGCATAGTAGGAACTCCCATCCACATGGCTCCAGAGCTGTTTACAGGTATGATTATGGGGCAGTGCATTAAAAAAAGAAAGAGTTATAAGAGCAGGAAGTCATAACTGCAGCTTGTTTTGTGTGTCAGGTTTTAACTTGTCTCCACTGTGGCATTGTCTCCCGACAGGAAAATATGACAACTCTGTCGACGTCTACGCCTTTGGGATCCTGTTCTGGTACCTGTGCACCGGTTCAGTGAAACTTCCAGAGGCTTTTGAAAAATGTTCCAGCAAGGATCAGCTCTGGAACAACGTTAAAAAAGGTAAACGGCCCTTTACCAGACTCTTTGAATCTTGGAGAATGCAAATCATAGTTCAGTTTGCGAATTTGGGAGAGAGTTACGATGCATGCAATGAGATCATAATCCCAAAACAAAATGTACACTACAGTGCCAAAAGTATTCACTCATTGAATTCAGGTATTCTAGTCACTTCGACAACCACAGGTGTATAAAATCAGGCACGTAGGCATGCAGACTTCTTCTACAAAGTTAGTGAAGGAATGGGTCGCTCTCAGGAGCTCGGTGAATTCCAGCGTGGTGCCATGATAGGACGCCACCTATGCAACAAGTCCAGCTGTTTCCTCACTACTAAATATTCCACAGTCAGCTGTTAGTGGTATTATAACAAAGTAGAAGCAATTGGGAATGACAGCAACTCGGCCATGAAGTGGTAGGTCATGTAAGGAAGTGCAACTGTCACTGCTGAACACACAGATAATCTGTTGATTGTCAAACAGGGTGAATATTTGAGGAAATATTTGGATCGCTCGTGTTTCGGCCAGAGACTCACTTGTATCCATGTTGTCCTCCATCAGGTTCCAGACCAGAGCGCGTGCCTACTTTTGACGAAGAGTGCTGGCAGCTGATGGAGGCCTGCTGGAACGGGGACCCCTCCCAGAGACCCCTGCTTGGTATCGTTGAGCCGAGCCTGCAAAGTATTATGAAGCGGCTCTGCAACTGCAACTCGGAGCAGAAAAGCAGCAGCCTGGAGGACTCAAACTGAATACACTCCAGACAAACTAACACGTGTGTGATAGAGATACTGTTTGGAAAAGTATTTTTGTTGTATTTATGAAGAACGGAGCTGAACGGAGAATTTTGGAAAACCAGGCACCATTTACAAAAACAAAAAAAGGTGTCCAAGTTGACC
The DNA here is from genome assembly GCF_057381845.1 of Rhamphochromis longiceps. Taxonomy (NCBI): domain Eukaryota; kingdom Metazoa; phylum Chordata; class Actinopteri; order Cichliformes; family Cichlidae; genus Rhamphochromis; species Rhamphochromis longiceps. The sequence continues at coordinate 21,905,990 of NC_140561.1, forward strand.
TCTTTGTTCACACTTGTTGCATTTACATTATTTATGAGATGTTGACCAGAAGTTTGCAAATACGTGTTTTATTGATTGTGTAATTGATTTGTATACAAACTCTATTTGCTTGTTGCTGCACTGCTAATTGCTACTTTGTCATAGAAATGTTACTAGGTTCAAAGTGTTTTAAAAGTAGTCCATTCCCAGTATTATGAAAAAAATATAAAATTAATTTTAGATTGTATTTAAACTGAACATGTCTGTCTATACAAGCACATCTTTTTTTAAATAAAATTATCTGTTACAACCAATCAATCCTGTCGCAGACTCATTTTTAACTCAATTTTAGGAAACAAGTTTTTAAGAAGTTTTTAGTAGAAATGGACTTTTGGGGACATTTTCTTGCGTCTCATGCTGATGCAAAGGCAAAGCTGGAGACCCTAAAGGCTCATCACCAACCTTTTATTAAAAAAAGAAAGAAAAAAAAAAAAAGGGGGGAAGGGATAGCTCAGTAGGTAGAGTGGTGGCCCCATGATCGGAAGGTCGGGGGTTCAACTCCACTGAACGGCTACCCTGAGGGTACCCCTGAGCAAGGTACCGTCCCTACACACTGCTCCCCGGGCGCTGCATTGGTGGCTGCCCACTGCTTCACTAGGGAACTATTTCCCTATGGGGACTAACACATACACATACACATTATTATTATTATTATTATTATTATTATTATTATTACATTATCCAGTATTGAAAGTCTGTTTTTACAACTGATTGTTAAATATTCTTATTGGTTTTTAATGTAACACTTTTTTTCTTTCTTGCATTTGAGGACTTTTCTCAGGGAAAATTATAATTCAAATGTTTAATAAGCAGTGTTTTTCGGATATATTGAGTTTGTGCATTCATTTCAGAAGCAGCTGGAGCTCCAGACAGAAAGCAGGTAAAGAGCATTAGCACCATCTAGTGGGCTACAGCCTTGAGTTGTAATATTGAGAGACAAGTTTGGACAGTTACGGGTGACTCGTGACACAAAGCTCATACAGTACATGATAAGAAAACAAACAAAATTCATCCAGCTCCATTTAAAAGTCTTAACCTAGTCTCTCAGAAAAGTTTCCTAATATATTATAAATAATAAACAGATTAAAATATCTGAGTGATGAATCACCAATAACTGCAATCATACTTTCCATCAATTTTGTTTTTAGAATGATTATTTTAGCCTTTATTGGACAGAGGTCAGTCAAACCCAGGCCAATTGTGGTCACCTGTGCAAACAAATGATCTATAAAAACACCTTTTATGTCTGTTTTGTGGTAGTTAAATCTTAAGTTAACCTGCTTGTCATCAGACCATGGTTCACGACCAGATCAGGATATTTGGTGTTACCGTATATTTTTATTTCGGTATAAACTTGACTATGCGTCTGTTTTTAAATACATAAACACAAATCTGGCTTTTTTTTTTTGGTGTCTGTTGTTTTAAAACACAATCAAACATTTTTCTTGTGTGTGGTGATTTTATAGAAACAGACCTGAACTTTAAAGCATGAACTTAAAAACAAAAATGAAAGGAATGAATGACTGTGTTCCCAGCACTCAGTTTTTTCTGTCTGGCAGCTCATCTCTGAGAGCGGCCTAGCAATGACACCACTGTTAACCCTACAATCCAAAGGTTAGAAAAAACAAACACAGTTTTTAAAAAATGAAAAATGTACAGTTAAAAGGTTTACCAGTGAAATAGCAGCTCACATGTCTAGCTTAGCTTAGCATAAAAAGCAAAAATAAAACAACATGACTCCCAACAGGCCACATGAGGACCTGGGACTGTTGTGGAAGCCCTTTCTAATAAGGGTGCGGCCCTCCATGACAGTCCGAGCTCCTCATGTGGCCCTTTAGGAAAAACTAATCGCCCACCACTGCCATGGCTTTTCTCAGCTGCCTCTGGACTGCTGTGGGTGGAGGTTAAAGTCCCCACTAAACACTTAATATATAAAGTAAAACTATTGTTTTTACAATTTGTCATTTTAATGTTAGAAAAAACACGGAGATAACATCTGTTTCAATAATCACAGCTGTCAGGCTGAGCTTCATTACCATTTTTATCTAAAATAACCGTTTCCTGGCTGTGGCTCTGGATGACTCATTTTTCTAGCTCTTAAGACATAAAATCACGCGTTTCCAAATTCCAAAAAGATTCCAGTGATGTTCATTTATAAGAACACAACAACACTCTAATTTTTAAAGTTACAGTGTGTAAGTGTGATCAACTCTTTTTTTCTTTTTAGAGAATATAACCCATGCGTGACAGCTGCAAACAGCTGTACTGAAGGACTATCAAACTAACACATCTGAAACGCAGCGTTACCTGAACTGGCTCCAATAAATAGGCCAAAACGACGGGAATGGTAGAAAACAGTTTAATCAGTACAAACAGGAGCGGCAGAGTGAAAGACAATCCTCTGTTTGGACACCAGTGTTATAACACCATGACTGACGTGGTAGTGTTGGCATGAAATTTATACATTAAACTCATATGGTTGGTAAAAAATGGCTTCACATCAATCTCAGTAGTTACTCATATGAGACTTTTTTTTCTCTCAGATATCAAGAGTATTTCCTAAAACCAAGGTCTGAACGTGTGTACATATTTACTAACATTTAACAATATGTTCTCAATTCATTTACAGGCCACTCTGTACAGTAAAAATGAATTACAGCTCAAATTTGCATGTATTTAATTACTTTACAAAAGACACAAGCTTCGCTGCTAGTCTATAAAATACAGCTGTTTAGTCACTGAACTCAGATGTGTGCGTCCCTCGGATAAAACAATGAAAAATTCCCACGTCCGTAAAAAAAAAAAGATGTGCTCTCAGTGGCTTACAAAAAAAAGTGTATCAAAAGTCCTTTGAGTCTTTACTTTTTAAGCTCTGCACATACAGGTTTGTTCCCACCTGTGGCCTCTGGAAACACCCTTCAGTAATCAGTAGCTTACATGGAGAATCCAGGCAGATGCAGTCAGTCTTAGTGAGCAGCTCACGGTCCACGAACACGCAAAGAGCCTTTGAGGACGACCCGCACTCGAGCGTGTTGCGTCTCTTGGATATTTTCAGGCCTGTAAAACCTCAACAGCCTGAGTCTGAAGTCATCGAACGTCAGACGGGCAGAGACGGCAACAGCTCCAGTGACCAGAGAGACGGCACAAAACACAGCAGTAGATGAAAATGGAAAATTTCCCTGAATGTTTGCAAGTGTACAACTAAATGAGCCTGAAAGCATGACTTCTTTTTATTATCTGTCATCAAAACGATATAAAAATCCTGGAAAAATAAACAAAGTTGGAAAAAGAAATGGACCACCAGCCAATCAGGACAGTAAATCAAAAAAAAGTGCATTTCTTCAAGTATGTAAACAAAACCATTTCTGTAAAGGGAGAGTGAGGCTTGTTGTGTGAGGGTGCGGGCGGGGTGGTGGCGCAGGGACTCCTGAAATTTTGGCACACGTGTATGAACTCGCACGCACACATAAACTCCTTTAGATGACGAGAGGGGAAGGGGGAATTCCTTCTTTCCACAGTTTATCAAGGGGGAAATCCAGTGCTTCCTGTTTGCAGTCACTCTATGACCTGCAAAGACACACCCCTCCGTCAGCAAGGTCACATGGAGGTGTTGAGGTGGCTGCTGGGAAAACAGGGTGGGTACGATGAAGATGAATCAGAGGATGATGGGATGGAGAGACAAGTGTTGGAAACGAATGCAATAAATTAAAAAAAGGAAATAAAAATGACAATGAAACACACACACAGACAGATACACACACAGATGCACACACGGGCTGTGAGGGGTGACCGAAAAAATGATGATCCTGATTGTTTCTGAATGAGGATCAGAGCTTCATGGGATAAAACTAAAGAATAAAAATCTGAGATTTTTGGAAAGAGAAAAAGGGGGTAAAGAAGGCTAGTTAGTAAAGTGGAATTCACACTGCTGTGAATAATGACTGCATCTTTAAAGTACCTTTTAATGAATACAAAAGTGTTTACGTCTGAACCAGCCGCGGGCCACTGGTTTTATACAGTTTCATAGTAAAAGATTTCCTCTCTTCTTGCTGCATCTCCAGGTTTTTGTCTACATGATCACAAATAATTTCTGTGCCTTTTTTCAAATACTTTTAATGTGCAAATTTGACGATCTGTCTCAATCCTCTTTGCAATGAACCTTCTCCTAACTGAGAAGCTTTTCTAGCATCCGTCGGTATCAAATCTTTGGCCTGATTTGTTCTCCTACTAGAACAAGAGTAGGGTCACTTTTAATTTTTCTTAACAGCTGCTAAAAAAGACTTAATAAAATCCTATGGATACTGTCACTATGTTTACATTTATGGCACTAAAGCTTTCATTACCCTGTGAAAATCGTCACCTATCACTGCGTTTACAGTTAAACTGACTTCATGATCAGTGACACTGAGACGCCATTTAACAACCTTAAACTAGCAGTTTTATAAATGTGGTATTTTTGGCTTGTTGTTCCAGAAATCTCAAACTGTGTGTAAAAACCACACTTAAGAGTACTGTGTATGAGTCTTGAGCCCCACTGTTATTTCTGTATATGTTTTTAGACAATAGCTGCAGCGATTTATTGAAACACGCAAACATAAATGTAAATATAGCAAAAACAGAGTTTGTACAGCTTTTAACGTGTTTCGAAGTCAATATTTGCTACGATCTGCTTTATTCTTCAGTCTGAACTCTCTCTCTTCTGGCCATAATTAAGACCTCGAGAAAGTCTGCAGAACTCAAAGTAAAATATAAATGGGACTCAAGACATTTGCGCAGTATTATTCACATGTTGCACATGCACATGTTGTCTTTGCTTTATTCTGTACTAGTAAGATGTGTTTGCGTGAAACACTAAGCTGCCTTAAAACAATGACAGAAAGCTGCCGATGTCCAGAACAGAGAAAAGGAGTGATGGCAGTAAAACTCACATCTAAAATAGAAAAGTTCTAAACTGCTCCTTTAAACATGATGGCCACAGAAATTTATTACATATATGATATAGTGATTAATCCAAAAATATATTGATCTTTAAGGTTAGTGGCTATAGTGATAATATGTTAGACTTAAGTGAACTCTTTGAGCCCACACTGACTTTCACTGTGTACAGGATATCAGGAATGGTGCTGTCTTCCTTTGGTTTCACGTTAACATTTAAGCGGTTCGAGTGGAAACGACACAGACTACCAGGAATGAAAACGACCACTGATGGCAGCAAGACTCATAATTTGACAGACAGCTGAACGAAACACTGAACGACTCCAGCAACAAACAGCGGACACACACGTAGGCGACGACACTGATGCGTTTGCATGAGTGAGTTTCCCTTTTCTCAGAATCTGATGCTGGTTTTCATCTGTATCAACTTCCTGATACTCACTCTGATCCCGATGAGTCGCCGTCCACTGTCCCCGCCTTGATGCTCAGGGCGACCCCGTTCAGCTGGTCAGGCAAGCTGCGTTTAGCCGAGGCCGCTCGACTTTCACTAGAGGAAGATCCATGAGGGGACGCCGTACCCGGAGCGTTTTCGCACAGTTCATTGTTGATGCGGTTGAAGCTGTTCCTCTCCACGATGGGAGAGAGCTGCTTCTTCTTTAGGATCCCTGGACCGGGGTAAGATTTGGTTTAGCTTATTTATTTAATAATGGTCAAGCTAAAGCTCTGAGGTTTGGATGAGCTTACTTTTGTGAGGGTGGGCGCTGAAGTTCGGCAGACTAGGCAGCAGTACCGTCACGCTTTCCTTTGTTCTGTCGTCTGATAATAACCGGGGGTCGCGGACGATTGGCTCGTGATTGGCCAGCCCTTCCATCTTCGCTCTGTCTCCACCCGTGAGCTCGCTGTCACTCGCTGTGGCAGCGTACTCTCCGGGCCAGTACAGCTTATTCAGACCGTTGTCTGGAAAACAAAAACACACAGAGTGAGCTCAGCTCCTCTGATGGGTTGATGTTCCTGCTTTACAAACATGTATTCTTGGTCCTCGTAGGTGAACATACACAAATGTAAAGATCATGAAGTAAGAATCCAATTTTCTTATACTGGATTCTTATTATACATGTACACAAATACACACAAATTATACACTTTTCTTTCTGGAACAATGTCCTTTGGACAGATGAGAACGGAGTGGAGATGTTTGGTCATAATGCATATCACCATGTTTGAAATCCAAACACAGCAGATCAGCCCAAACACCTCAGACCAACTGTCAACCACGGTGGGGGGAGGGTGGTGATTTGGGCTTGTTTTTCACGCATGGGACCTGAGCAGTCACAGAGTTGCTCATGCATTCCTCTCCTCTGTCCGACGGCTAAAGCTCGACTGAACACGTGAACATGCAAAAGAACAACGCCAAGCAAAAAAGAAAATAAAGTAAGGTGTCGCACCGATTCAGACCTCAACGCCACTGAAATCCTGTGTGTGACCATAAGAGAGCTGTGTGTAAATGAATGCCAGCAAAGCTCAATGAATAGAAGCACCACGGTAAAGACGACTGAGGCAAAACTCCTCCACAATAATGTGAGACTGAACGTCACGCAGAAAACTATTACCTCAAGCTGCTGAATCGCGGCGTGCATTTCGCCTTAGGTAAATAAATACTGACCCATTGTGTCGTGTCATGGTTTTTTGATAATCGCAGCTTGTATCGACCTCATTTTAAGACCTGCTAAGGACTACGTAACTTTTTTATATTCCTTCTAAGACTTTAGAACAGGGGAGGTGGTACAGCCTGTCCTCCATCCTTACATAAGTGCACTTTCTTTTCACTCTGACTGTTTGACTGCTTTTCAGAAAGTAAACCATTTTGTGGTGTGACTTTAGTGTAAAGGCAATGCATGTGAACAGGTTCATGTGAGTACCTTGACTGAGTGGTTGGGGTCTCTTGGCGACATTGGATGCCAGATTTTCCCAGCATTCCTCTGCCGGGAGGGGGCCCTCCTCATCCTCGCTGTCAGAGGAGTGAGTGGAAGCGTAGGAGCCGCTCTGGTCGTCCTCCAGAGACAGGTCGCTGTCCGAGTCGCTGTCGTGATCTAAACATTGACGGGTTAGCGTCAGTGAAAAACAAATCCAGTGACTCCATCAGTGCAAAAGTGGGAAAGTGAAGAACAGATCTGAGGAAAATGAGCACGCTACCGTCCAAGTGCTCCTTAGTTTCATGGAAGAGCGACGTGTGGTCATTGAGAGCGATGTGTGCCTGACTGTTACTCAACCCGTCGTCACTGAGAAGATGGAAACAGTTCAGTTCACTTACTCAGTCCGTCACTCAGCACACTGATAGTAGTTTTTTATTAAGTGGTTTCCTCACCGGAGGACAAATGGCACGTAGCTCTGCTGGCTCTTCCCACTCTGCATGGTGCCGTTCAGCGACACGCTGGATTCGCCAAAGGGGAGGTGGTACAACCTCCCGTCCATGTAGTTCGTGTTGCATTTATAGCTCTGGAATTGGAGGCAAGAGGCAGGCAGAGAAACATGTTATAAAAATACGATGCAGAGTTATTTCAGATGTAAAGAACATAACAGGGAGTTTATTGTTCCTGCAATTTTTTTGTACAGATGCTAAGAAACAAACTTGGATCAGAGAGAAAAAACTTATTTTCTTGAAATTTATTCTCTAAATAATATTTTAACTGGTCTGTCATGTGAACTTGTCTCTGTTTAGTCATTTGAAGGATATATCACACTTTAAAAGACTCTAAGTGAAGACAACATTTTCACCCTTTCTCCAGTAAGCCACCGGATCTATCTCTAAATCTACAATTGAAGAAGGTCTGTCACGAATCGACTGTACAGCCACACTGGAGTATCTAAGAGAGGCCTGGCAAGAGGATCTCATGCAGAAATCACAGCTCCAGAGCATGTGCACACGTAATCAGTTCGTGCCAGATGTAACAGTTCAGGATACAGCACAGATCCCCCTTTCCAAACTCAGATCGTCTATTTCCTTCCTGATCAGTGCTCGCAAACACCGGCCTCTCTGTCTCTGTTTTTGGAATGATGAGCACAACATTATACTTACAAAAAACGTCATATTGAAACTGAGTTTCATCCTTCTGCCTGAAAATCAGTTTCAATATGACTGATTTTCAGGCACAAGCATAGGTCTTTTTGCTAAGAATATCCATTCAATGTCTGAGTGAGTATTTGTCTGTGGATTACATGCCACGCTCCAGTTTACCTGTTTGTTTACAGCAACAGTTTTACGGTGAGGTAGCGCTCTTTGGCACAGATGAATGAGATTTATTTTTCTTGTTTAGTAGAGTCAGTCATTTAGGGCGGAGAATAAATCCTCCTTTTTTATAAAATGTCAAAAAAAGCTCAAAGCTCAGTCTGTTGGGAACAGATGGTGCAGTATCAACGGCATAACTGATATCTGAGATAATTACAGATTTATTTCTTTAACAACAGCTGACGCCATATTTTAGTTGTTTTTTTTAAAGAAACTCCAAATATGACATCAGCCTAACTACGTATCCCAGAGGTGTCAAACCGAATGAAATATTTTCTCGCCGCTTATTGCGAGGGACTCACGGAGGCCTTGGATTTGATCATGTGATCGGGTCGCTTGCGGCTGCAGCAGTATTTCATAGCGTTCCTTGCTTCTTTATTGAAGACAATACGGAAGAAGAAAACAAAGGGACCCTGGAGTTGGACGACAGGAAAAGGTTAAAGGTTAGCAAAAAGGCACAACTGAGCCTTTCAAGCAGTTTCAGGGTGAACCGATGGGCTCACCTGCACACAGTTGAAACCAGCGAACAGGTAGTGGAAGATGATCATGTCGCTGTTGACGGAGAGCAGTGCGAGAAAACACGTGACTGAAACCAGGAAGAGGACACAGCCTGCGGTCTTCAGGCCAGAGCTGCAGCGAGAGGAAGCACAAAGAGGAGTTGGCGAGGAAGGACTTCTGGAGTGACCAGTGACCTGACTCGGAAACCAACAACAAGAATTCAATGCAACACACGGAAAAACAGAGCAGCACATGGATCTGAGGATAAAACAGCAACAAAAACAGCAACGATAAGCATGCCGAAGCTGTGTGCCTGAGATGACCATATTCTCTCTATGACATCATACAGATCCAAGAGTAGAAAAAAACTGTCTGAAACTGAGTGCTTAGAGTGGCCTGGGTCAGGGGATTATTGCAGAAAATAAAAAAAAAAAGAACATGCACAGACAGCAGCTCCCGAAGAGCAAGGGCTAGACTAAAGATTTGATGTTTTATGATGTTTATATTACAACATGCTGATGTCAGCCTCGTTTCTTTTCTTTTTGGAAATACCCAATAATGACATCTGCACTGGTTTCATAGTCCCTGGGTCCCCGACCCTGGTTCAGCTGGATGTTTCTTCCTGTCAAAAGGGAGTTTTTCCTCTCACTGTCGCCAAGTGCTTGCTGATTGTTGGGATTTTCCCTCTACTACTTGTTGGGTAATTTTCCTTAAATTTACAGAGGCTTGAGGTGACTGGCATTGTGAACTGGTGCTGTATAAATAAAACTGAATTGAATTGTGTTGCTAAACAGTGACTGCCTATGTACAAAAATTTTCCTGTCTAAACATCCTCTAATCAGGTAGGAAGTAAACGGCGCTGGTGTTGAATGACAGGCCGGGACACTCACACACGAGACTCTTTCTTCTCGATGCTGTGGTGTCTCAGCGAGCAGGAGGCTCTGGACGACAGGATGTACAGAAAGATGTTCATCTGTGGATACACAACACACCAGTATGTCACTACTGGCAACACAGCAGGAGTTTGTGACAAAACTAAAGTAAAGTGAAGGTCTGCAGTGCAGCATGTTAGAAGCATAAACAATAATTAATGTAGCGTGAAAATGCTATGCACGCTGCTGAGGTGACAGCTTTACCTCCGTGTCTTTATATCTTTTAGTAAAACTACAAGATATTCATGTGCGATTGGATGGATGGATGCAGGTACTCACCGACACCACTATGGCGATGGGTCCTGCAAAGCTCCAGATCAGGGTATCGTACATAGATAACCAACAGAAATCAGGGTTTCCATAGCCTTCGGGGTCCAAACCCACCGCCAAACCTGGAGTTGACCCCAGAAAAAATAGACAGTGTGAAAAGTTTGTTTAATTTTTGTCTTGATTCACTCTTTACTGAAACTATTTTTATCTCCAGAGGATGATGTCACAGTGAAAGTTACTAAAGCTGAATAAATAATGACTTCTCATAGTGTGGCTGGGTATATAGACACGTTCTGTGGGTTTATAATCTGTACAGGAACTAACTGAATTGGCTATTCAACGAAACTAATTTAACTGTAAGACTGTTGATAATGACCAACTTGTACATCTGATATTCAGACCCCCGGTTTGATCCTGGGAAGAAACACAAATCTCTTTAGTTGTTGTGGTCCTGGGTCAGGTTTGTCGCATTAAGTTAGTTAAACTTCTGCGATATTGATCTGGTCAGTTAAGTAGCAGAGGGTTGTTTCAGTTTCAGCTGCTTTGGTTTTAATGAAGTGAATAACAGGTGGACAGATTGATATCCCTGAAGTTTAACTGACTTTGTGTTATACTGTGATGATCGAGTGTTCCCTTCTTTCTTTAGCAGTGTACATTTATAGAAAATCCTTCTGCAAAATAAAAATGTTGGGAAAAGCTAAAAGATTTAAAAAATGACTTGATTCAAAGAAATGTTGGATGGATCAGTGTGGAAAGACTTTAAAAATAGCCAACAGCTGACGGCCAGTAATAATAATATAATTGTGATTATCTAAAAAAATCTGATCAAGAAAGGTGACCCTGTAAAAAAACACCTTCCTCAAACCTTTTGCGATGTCTTCAGCTCACAAAGCAGATATAATGAAAAAGATCATTCAAAGATAATTCAAATTGGTTTGTTATTTTTATTATCCACTCAGCTTTATTTTAAAAAATTAATTTGCTTTTAACGTCTTTGTGATTGTGTTTGAGACGTGTCTGATTCTTTTCCTCATTTCTGCTCCCGCTGTCACGAAAGACGTTATAAAGGTTTAAGATCCTCGTTATTCCACTCAACACACAAGCTGGGTGGAGTGGTTTTCCTTTGTCGAGTGGGTTTTTAATTCGAGGTTCACACCTGTGATGAAGGCAGGAACTCCCCAGCCAATCAGGTAGTAGAATCTCATGGGTCCATAATTGATGTCTCTGACTTCGCTGATCATGCGGTAAACATGCAGCCCCTCCAGGAAGAGCCAGGAGAAAGTGCAGAGGTAGAAGAAATGCAGCAGGATGGCGATGACTGTGCACACAAACTGCAGAGCGAATACAGAATGATTAAAACTTTGGGAGCTCTCAGAGCCGGAGGGAAGAGGCGAGAGACGAGAACCAAAGCGCTCACCGGGTTGTCGGCCTGGTTGATGCCAAGGATGAAGATGAGCTCTGAGAGGAAGAGAGCGGTGGCTCCATTGTTGATTATGCTCGTCTTGTTGCACTGCATGGCTCTCAGGCAGAGCAGGAAGATCGCGGTGAGGAAGAGGAAGCCCAGCGTCACGCCGGCTGTGCTCCACGTCAGGATTTTGATGGGCAGGATCTCTCCGTTCTGGTGCGTTTAGAATGAGAAAATGCGACGTTACAGTGAGGAGCAACTCTGATTCTGATCACATGAGAAGTGTGAGTGTCACTCGCCTCCCTCCTGGAGATATCCATGAGAACCGCGAAACTCGTCATGTGGTAACACTGGCAGCTGATGTGGGTGCTGTTTCTGAAAACCACCTCGCAGCCTTTCGCCGACCAGCCGCCGCGACCAGCTCTGACAGACAAACACAAACGTGAGCACAGCACAACCTCGCCCGGGCGCCCCCATTCACTTACAGCTGCACTCACAGTATGGTGTGGTTCCAAAAGACACAGATGGGTTTGGAGCGCTCCTCGGTGGCGACCAACCGGAACTGCACGGTGATGGGTTTGTCCAGCGCGTGCTGCAGCAGCGCGTCGTTGTCGTGCACAGTGATGCTGACCACCGGGGTGTTGATGACGGGACGCTTTGGGACACTGAGGCAAAAATACACGAAAGAAGAAATAATTTCTTTTTTCTCTCCTCAGGAAAGGAAATGAAAACGACTAAAAGCAGCAGCAGATTAGCCTCTTTATACTTTCTACACTCTGAAAAAAGTCAGAATAAGTTTTATTACCGCAGACTTCTCTTATCTGGATCGTAGCTCTCGGGCAGCAGTGAGGCCAGGCTGTGAAAGATGATCACGCTGGCGACGGCGTCCTGCTGGCTGTCATCGGGGTGGCGTTTCTTCCTGCTGGCCGAGCGGTTCCTCAGCGAGGACTCTGGGAAGACGTCCAGGTGTCTGTGGCCCTTCGTTTCCACAGGTGGTTGGAAGACGGAGTCTGGGAGGGTGACAGCCGTCTCCAGATCCGCAGGACGAGGGCCCCTCAGGGACTGATAGCGCGGCAGTTTGGCGCCGGCGAAATTCATCTTTTTCAAACGGTCCACGGAGATGACTGCAAAAACCAGCACACGGGGAAGGTCAGAGAACGCTGCTTCAAAACGGGCTTCGCCGTTTTTAAGTTCCAACAGTTAATCTGAGAGAAACGAATCTGATAACTTTCTCATTTTAGATTAAAAAAAAAAAGAGGACGTCTGAATTTAGGGCTTTTGTTCAGTTCATTTTAATTTCCTCACATTTTATAAACCATGCGATTTATCTGTGAAATAAGAAGTTTAATGGAAATAAAAGGACATAATCTGCTAAAACCTGCGACACAGAAGAAGGCGAAGGATGCTTTCCCTGTGACTGAACTGATATTGTTCAAAATCTTTATAGAAAAATCATCAACACAGCCTGTTTTTAATCTGTAAGTATGAGAACCATACTAAGTGTTTGTTTTTAAAAATAAAGTTTGACCTTATTTTATTAAAACAGAAAACGGAGCCTAACAGGAAATAAATATTCCCAGTTTTTACTGTCATTTTTACCTCCACGTACCTATTTTGTTGTCATGTGGCGGTTCTTTTTTCTGCACACAATAACTGCTAGCTTTTCCACGCTTGAGTCACATGCACAACTTTTTTCTTGCTCTTATTTGCTTTTTAGACTCTTGAATAAATCCCGTGTATCGTTTTCGTCCACGCAGCAAACTGATCAGGTATTGAACTCAACCTTTATTTGATCTCGACTACACATGAATGCTGTGATTGGGGTTTGCACCACTGCCGGTTTCTTCATGGCAAATTCTGCTTTAACAGCTGTGACGTGCACGTTAAACGGTCTTTACTGTGCCTGATACGAACTCTTACACAGATAGCTCAGAAAACCTCACAGCATGCGAGTGGGGAGTCATGTGTGAAGCATTTCCAGCAGTTAAAGGTGTTTGAAGTGCTCCTGTTGCGTGCAGCATGTGTCCTGATCACGGCAATGGCATTATTATTTATATAGCAAATTTCATTACGTGTAAACTCAATGTGCTTAACATAACAGACAAAAACATGCACACAGTGATTAAATGTAAGCTGGGGAGAGTAAAAAGGGTTCGAGTTTGTTCTTGAATGTAGACGCAGCTGTGACTGACCTCAGGTCAGCGAGCAGCTTGTTGCAAAGAACAGAAGCACAGTAACTGAAACCCTGACCACGTTTAGATCAAATTCTGGGAACATTTAAAAGAGTTGCTCTCATTGACCTGAGAGATATAGCAGGGAGGGGTGCTAAACATAAGGCCCCGGGGCCAAAATCAGCCTACAAAAGACTCCAATCTGGCCCACTTGACAGCTTTGGAACAAGTGAACGAGGGCATAGATTTTGGACTTTTAACTATATTTTCATTACTTTTTCCTGCTTTGACCTCCCTACAGCCATTCAACCATTCCTATTACATCAAACTAACGGACATCTACTATAAGAACTACTATAAAAATGTGTCCACAACAATTAAAAACATTTCATTGTGAAATAACAAAAACTTCCTGTTTTATACTTACAGGACATTCTGGGCAGTGAGCAACCAGGACCTTTTCTGTAATGTTTCCACATTTTTTCTTACAATTTATGATTTCTTTTATTTACTACTGCTGTTTTTATTTGTTATACAGGAAAACTGAGATGCACTGTTGATCTCAGTAAGTGTGCACTTCTTTATATCGATAGAAAGAGGCCCACGATGTACAGTGAGTCTGATATCCCTGTAGCAGGGTTATGGCGACTGAGCGAGTCACAGACGTACTGGGGGGGTCAAACCATTGGTGGCTTTATAAACTAATAGAAGGATTTTAAAGGTAATTCTGTGTTTAACTGGGCATGAATGAAGTGACTTCAGTACTGGGGTAGTATTAGTCTGATGATCTGAACAGTCCTGCAAATACAGCACTACAGTAATCTAACCTGATTGATATGAAAGCATGGACTAATATCTCACAGATTAAGATTGAGATAAGAATTTTCTTTTAATATATTCTTTGATATATTTTTTAAGTGGAGTTCATTTGTGATGACAGCTGTGACAGATAAGCTGAAAACTTAGGGCACTAAATATTGCAAACCTATGTTTGGTGTGACAATGGTGAAGGGGCTGAGGTAAGTCTTCCTCATGTTCTGCGCCAGTGTGTTTGCGTATTCCTCGTAGTGGCGCAGGAGCGCCGCCGTGCCACCCTCCGTGTGCTGGATCAGCTCCCAGTGCTGCCGTGTGTCTGGAGACAGGATGGCGCTGCCCACTCGGACCAGATTCTGTCAGAGAACAGCGAGAGTTCAGTGTGACAGGATGTCAGAGCAGAGAGTGAAATGAAGTGTGATGTACTCCCTGCAGATACAACATGACAGGCTGTGATGTCCAGCCAGGCAGGACTGGCCTCCTGTTTCCAGTTTTGTGTACTGAAACAGCCACAACAGAGCTCTGTTCTTGCTCTCCGTCTGTACGAGTGTTAGAAGTGACGTGGTTGTTCACCTCTGTGAAGTGGACGTCCTGTGTGGCGGTGAGGTTGAAGCCCTGCTGGCTGCTTTCATGTCGCAGCAGACTCTGCGTGAGCCGGTAGGCCACTTTCACGTCGCTGCCGTAGAACTTCTCCGTGTGCAGCGTGGCGTTGGCCAACATCGCCGCCATCTGCTGAATGCGCCCAGACTCGAGGAGCGAGGCGTTACGGAAAAACTTTTCAGACTGAAGAAGAAAATAAATAAATCAATTTTCACAAGAAAAGAAATCCCAAAGACAAGTGTTAGTAACACAGAGATGAGATTTAAAGTGTAAATGTCTGCAGGTCAGACGAGATTAAAACTGAAGCAACGCCTTTGTTGCCATGCATGCTTCATTACTAGTGCCCGAGATGAGGTGGAGTGCCTGTCTCACTGGTGCAGATATAACAAGTCGACAAAAGAACTGATCACATGACTTCAAGAAGAGAAAAATATGAACATTAAGCCTTTAATTATCAGTGGGACGTGTGGAGAGGGTCACAGACTTCTCCTGGGGCGTAAACACCACAGAGGTGGTTAAAATAATAAAGAGATTCACTTGAATTCGACTGAATTCAATTTTATTCCAAGTCCAGAGAAGTGGAAGTGTTGCATCAGGAATCGAACATAAAATCTGCACCAAATCAAATAGTGGATCTGCCCACTGGGGTGAGCGATTAGGAAATAAGTGGCTGAATGTACATTCATTGATTTTTCCCAGAGGATGAATCCGAGGTTTTAATGATCCTTTGATCTTTTCCTGTATTTTGTGACGTGTCATTGCAGCACTTATCAGTTATCCCAGGAAGTAACTGACTTTTCCTGTAGCACCCCTGGGAAGTAGATTGTGAACACTCCTGCTCTCAGAAGCATCAACCATACTGACTTCAGCAATCGCCTGATTTATCCTTTAGTGAGATTTTGTGTGAAACATTTTGAGAAACATTAAACAGACCATCATGAAATCCGGTCCAGCCTCCGATGGGATTAATCACATTAGCTTTGATTTATAACCAAACACCTGCAGCCTCAGCTGGACTTTATTAAGTGCCGTTAATCTGCACAACACATACGCACATATTTAACAGTGTACCTAACGAAGAACAGTTTTTTGGGACTATCACTTTAAGCCAGTGATGCTCAGAGCAGCACCGCAGAGCAGCAGAATGAAAACATTGTATTTCTCCTCACAAATGAGGATGATGTTGTAGAAACTGGAAACTGACTTTAAAATTTAAAATAGTGACAGAGAGAAGCTACACACCAAAGCTTTTAGCTTGCTGAAGGTAACGGAGGTGCAGTTGAAGAGATTAGGAGGCAGCCAGCCCTTATGCTCGTCACAGTGTCGAATCGCTGTGCCTGGGAAGGAGGAGAGGGAGCGTTATCGCATGAGGAAAAGGCTGCAGCTGAGAGAGAGCTTGAGGCAAGTTTCATATAGTGCCATTATTATATGGTAATTTGATGAGCTGCCAAAAAAACATCATACCGAGAGTTCCTTTGGGACAGGGAACTGCTGCAGGGAGACCAAACTTAGTCCTGGGCCACCATATCCCAGCCTCGATGGCCTGAGGGCAGCTGTCATATATTACTAAGAGAGATGGAACAGGAAGGAGATGATGAGGATAAAATTAGAACAATATCTAATGTATTTGTACCTATAATGAAAAAAAAGGGACTTGATGCAAAGCTGTAATTAATGTGTTCTGACCTTCACAGCCGTTAGGGGTAACCTCAGCAAACGGGTTGTCACAGCGGTCGCACTGACGTCCGATGACGCCGGGTTTGCACTGACACTGGCCGCTCTCTCGGTCACACGCTCTGGAGAAAGAGCCGACCGGGTAGCAGTCACACAGCAGGCAGGTGTCGCTGTCTTCAGGCCGGTAATGATTGTCCTGCAAATGAGAATTCTTCCTTAGCGCCACGGCAAGCTCAAACCACACGCTCAAAAGCATCTGACTGCCAGCAGACAAGTTGTTCTCCCACCTGGATTTTTTCTAGCCAGAGAAAAAGGTGGAAAACGACGCTACAAACCTTCAGCACACAAAATAAATCTTTAATTGTCCCTCAGCGCAGTGCAATGCAAAGCAAACATAGCTGTAAAAATGGATCAGCGCTGAATGTTGGAAGATGTATAACGACTGTTTATGAAAACAGCTTCTTCCTTAATATTAAGCCAGTCTGCAACACGTGTCGTAGAAGTGTGCAAGAAACCAAGTTTGGACACAGATTCAGAGGTTTCACATGTTCCTGTGAGGGCCACATTTGTGCAGCTCTTTCTTCATTTCTCAGGAAAGAGTTCCCATAAAGCAGCAGACGTCTGATGGATGTCTACAGATTTCTAATGTGTGTTTAGAAAGCATAATTATAGGTGTACAATAATGTGCTTTAACTATGTAAAGCTCAAAGCTTGCAAAATAAAGTTTAAACTGTGGGTTATTTTTCAATTTGCACACAGTATAAAAACTGCAGCAAGATTTTAGGAGTCACTTGAGAAAGGATCATGCTGAAAACAAAATTCATCAGTTTAGACTTGAGAAAAAGAATTGCTGATGCTCAAAAAGCAGCAGATGGCTATACAAAGTTATCACAGTGATTCCAAGTGTCAAGAACTGGAGTGAGAAGTATCATCAAGATCAAGAAAGAGAGCTAAAGAGCACAGAACGAGTCTGGCAGAGGAAGGAAGGGAAATACTTCAAAGACTCTGGAAAGAAAACTAGTGAGAGATGAGTCTAAAAAACTGGAACAACTGCCAAGACAGTGAGTCCAAGTTGGGAATTATAGTGTTAAAGCAGACTCACTAGAACCCTGCAGGAGTGAACTGAACGTATCAGACCAAGAAAAACTCCACTTCTGCAGAAAAGACATCTTCAAGTCAGACTGAAGTAATGAGAATATAACATGAAACTAGAGCTCCTTGACCACAGAGACGCTGCTTATGTTTGGCAAAAGAAGGGAGAGGCGTACAACCCAAAGATCAACGTCCCCACAGTGAAACACGGTGGAGGGCGTATCATGCTGTGGGGATACTTCAGTGCATTTGGAACCTGGAGGGTGAATCATGAAGGAAAGATGATTTGTGAAGGTTTGGGGTCTGGGTCGTCATGATGTCTTGCAACGTGACAAAGACTGCTGGTGAAGAACTACCATCAGAAGACCAAAGTGAGCATTACTCATTGGCCTGCACAAAGACCTGATTTTAATCTAACTGAAAATCTGTGGGTTAACTGAAGAAGACCATCAAATCTGGAAGAGATTGAGAAGAGGCTGAGAGATTTGCTAACGAAGAATGGGCTGGGATTGTGTGAAAGTTGTTAAAAAATGCACATCTTGTATTTATTTGAGTGGACATGATGTGCGCTTTATTACAGATGAATGCATCGGGGATGCTAGCTCACCTTGCAGCGACACTCTCCGCTCGTCTTGTTGCAATCAGAATCAAAACCCTTGTCTGTCTGACAGTTGCAGGGGCCGCAGGTCTTGTGACCCCACCAGCCTCTGGGACACGGCAGGTCGGTCCTGTGGACACAGACATTACAGGTCAGTTGTCCTGTCTGTAGTGCAGGAGGAAGAACACTGCAGTGTTTTACATAAATGTGGAAGGCTATACTTTTTCTCGCAGTAATTGCCAAAGTAGTTGTTGGGACAGTCACAGGTGTAACCCCGAGAGGAGCTCGGCTTCCTGGTGCACGCTGACTCGTGTTCACAGGGGTTCAGCGAGCACACGTCAGTGCAGTTGGAGCCATAATAACCTGCAAAAAAATAAAGCAGGTGGGGACTTTTAGTAAATTGCAGTCGCTCATGGTAAAAACAATAAACAACAATTTTAAAAAATGATTATTCATTTGAACTAAAGATGAAAGACAGAAACAGAATGATAAAAAGGCAAAAACATGTTACGTTCGTGGGTTTGTGATCATGTGACGAGACTGACCATTGATGCACTTGCAAGAGTGGCTGTCCCAGTCGTCGCTGCAGTAGCTGTTTGACGGACAGGGATTGGAGCTGCAGGGATCGGGCACGCTGCAGCCCTGCTCCACGTTCACTTTCCTCGCCTGAGAGAGACTCACAGCTCCGCCAACACGCAGACCCTGCAGGGAAACAACCATACATTCAAGCAAAGGGGTGAAGCACAATGTCTTTAAACTACACAAACAGCTGTTCAGACAAATTCAAATAAAGCTTAATTTGAACCAAAACTTTAAAACATCAAACTGAACTGCTCGCCTTCACGATCACAAACGCAGACATGAATGTGGTCTGCAGAGAGGACAAACCTGTATGCAGCCGCGGAAGCCATGCTGAATTTTCCCATCAGGCTTTGCCAAACCACCTACGCTCACAGTCTTCAATTTGGAGTCCTGCAGCTTTCCATCCACATCCATGCTGGCCTGAAAAGGAACACGGCAGTGACTTCATGGCTAAAAGCTACAAGAGTTTCATTTATAATCGCAGCTAGAATTTAATAACTCACCAGGTAGAGTCCGTGATCTAAAGATAAAACAGCCTTATGGTAGCTTGCCGCTCCCCCTGTTATGCTGATATCCAGCTGCAGATGATGCCAGTCTCCGTCGTTCACCAGCACCTCCTCCACACGGGAGAGAGTGGAGTCTTCCCCCCTGTGCAGCCCCATCAACACACTCCCACCACGCAGCTACAAAGACGACAGCAGGAGGGAGACGGACACAGGATGAAAAACTGACCGCAAAGAAACTGCACTGCAGAAGAGAACAACCTTTGAACAGCCTCCAGTTCAAAAGATCATCCCTTGTGTTGCAGCACATCATAGGTGTGCAGGGCTGGAAATAGACTGAGTTATGTAACATCAAAGAGGCGCCAGTCGAGACAAGCTCAAAAAAAAAAGAACTAAAGTTAGAATAAAGTTGAAAATGTCCCGTGTTTTGGGACATGTTTTCTCTTAACATCAGAGACTGCAAGCTTCTTTGCAACCCATCATCACCCCAGCTCCTCCTCTCCTATTAAATCGCATATCTGCTTCGGTCCTGACAGGAAGTGCGTTTCGGATATGTGGCTCTCACCTGCAGTGTGAGGTTGTGCTGCAGGCCAGAGGAGATGTGAAGCAGCGTGCTGCTGGCTTGGCGTGTGCGGAACATGAGCTCCACATGCCAGGGGACGGAGGCCGCCACCGTGGCGAGGTTATTCCACTGCAACAGGCTGTTACCCAGGAAACGCAGTGGGTTGGCCATAACTACAGAAAAAGAGGGCAGAGACGAAAACGGATGACAAAAATCACATGACATACTTCATGGTAAAGAGAGCGAGTGGCTGAAAGGCAGAAGGGGTGATGCTGAAAATGAGGAGGGAGAATTTCACAGTAGCTGACAGAGGGAGCCATTACTGTCAGAAAGGAAGCTCTCTGCTGCTTTTCTTCAGATTTTAGCCAAAACTGACTGAACAACCGTCACTCTTTGAGGTAAGAAAAGAGACGTAAGAGACCTTACTCTACAGATCTGCTTTCTGAAGTGCAGCTTTTTAGAAATTCTAGAAATGCTTCCATGGAACAGATAAGATGACTCTGAAGTTATCTCTTTTCAACTCTGATTACATTTTTTGCTTTTTTGATCATTTTCTTTTTTTCATTTCAAATTCCAACACGCACTGAATGAGAAGTTTCCTCGGTCCCTTTAGACGCTGAGAAAAGTGACACAGAAGGACACTCTGCTTTATGTGGAGCAGTTTCCTCGTCATTAAGCTGTCTCTGCGTGAAGTGAAGTAAAGCACCTGAGTCACCCAGGCCCTGAGGATTGATTATCGACGACAAATAAACCTGACACACTGTGGCTGCATGAGTGAGATGCAGAGAGAGAATCTCCAGTTAGATTTCAATCATTTAGATTCAAAGTAATATAAAAAAAACCTTCATTGAACACCTGGTTACCTTTGGCAGTCGTCATTTATGAATCCATATTTTGTGCATCGAGCTGAAAGCTAAGAAATATATTTTTCTATTGATTTTTTCTGGTAAATGTCAGAGAATAATGTCAGAGAATAATGAAAAACGGATGAAAGTGACGGATAGCTTCACAAATCTCAAGGCACTAAAAACTCCTTTATTTAAAGTATGCTAAAATTTCACATTATTACACTAAAGTCGGCCCCACTTCCACACTCTCATCCTCACTTTTCCTTCACACGTGTCTGTTCTTCACAGCACACCTGTCAGCGCAACTCAGGAACTCCTCACTTGTTCTGCATGAAAGAACCAATAAATAACCCCACCCAACTTCTTGTTAAAACAAAGGTGTTTTTTGAACATTTTTTTTTCCTGCCGTCTCTTCTAAAGCTCGTTTCTCTTCGGCTGTCTCTTCTCAAATTCCTTTAAACCATAAATCAGCGCAGACGACAGCTGTAGGAGATCGAGTGAAACATAAAGAGACGCTGGACAGAAATATAAGCTACATACTGTATATATCTTCAAAGGTTAAAAAACATTAGTATTAAACTGGTTCAACATCATGTAAACCAGAGAAAATTCAACATCAAGCAGATTACATTTAAAGTTCGGTCCTAAATCGGGCGTTTAAGCTGCTGTAATGAGATCACTTCACCCAGAAAGCAGCTATCAGTGTGCAGTAAAACACTCCAGACTGCTCAGGCTTTTTTCTTTGTTTGTTGGCTTTTTCGGGCATTAGCTGCCGCCTCCACACTCACCTACAAGTTCACAGACCTCCATCACAGCTGCAGACAAATTCATATCTACTATTATCTTATGTCTGAGTGTCTCCCCCTCCCTGATGCCTCGCTCTTTTCCACTTGACTCACTCACCTCTTTCGCAGTTTCGTCCTCCAAACCCAAGTGGGCAATCACAGCTGAAGGAGCCCCACAGGTTCACACAGGTTCCTCCATTCAGGCACGGGTTATTGTTGCAGAAGTGTCTCTTGGCAGAGCATCCTTGAAGGGCAGGAAAATAAGAGGGTAATCCACCCGTTTGATCTATCCTAGCTCATTATTTCATCAGTAGAAAAGAGTCAGATGGTAATAAACTATTCATAGCAGGTACAACAATCATTTCCCACTGACTCTACCTTCCCCGCTGCTCTCATTATAGTCACTGCTGTTTCCTCTGCCAGCTTTTCCTCACTTGGCTGATCTAACAGTGTGCACTGTTTGACTGCAAAGCTTAGCCAGGTTTAAGAGCTGAACTAAAGGACAGCGAGCTTAAAAACAATGCATACCTGGCAGAGTTCCATTGTTAGCGATGAAGCTGGCCATGTCTATGTGCTGGTTGTCAATACGCAGGTTCTTCATGCAGCCCACAAACTGCTGATTACGAACAGGAAAATCTTCTGGAAGTTTAGGGACTCCTCCGAGGAGCAAGGGGCCCGTCAGATCCAGAGACCTGACGACACAGAACCGTGAACATACATGCACCCAGAGCATCACTCTGCCTAAACCAAAACACATCATCAACAGTAATGTGGGGGGTATGGGGAGAGAGGTGGTGAAATATTTATTACAGGCACGGTCTTGCTGTGTTATTTTCCCTTGGGAGATAAAAAAGGAAAAAAAAGGATAAATATTGCAGTAAATGGAGAAACCAAAGCTTAGCTAACACCCCGCAGATGTGGAACCTCATTTCAAAACAAGTTTACTCGAACTACTGAGGTGAAGGCAAAGATAGTAATAAAGTAAATGGCTGAGATCAATACAGAAGTAAAGAGAGACTACACAAAGCAAAGGAAAAGAGGGTTAGTTACGGTTTATCTCTCGATCTCAACAGAACAGCTCTTTTCTCTGGTGTATCTGTTGCAAACTTACTTTTTGGACCCTGATTGGCTGCCCTGAGCAGAGCACGTGTAGTTTCCAATCATGTGCCCAAACCTCAGGGCCACAGAGGTGTCGCAGTTGTCCACCGTCACTACGACGACCTTCTGGTCTGAGGGGCCCTGCGGGAGGCCGGCCTGGTTTAAGATTGGCTGTAGAACGAAACAAACTTGTGATAAATTATGGGGCACTTTCTCCATAAGGTGGGGAGCACCGAAAATTGCTGCTTCTGGTTTTTCTCCTATCTTGCCAACTGAGGATTTAACTAAGAATTTCACATTTTCATCCATGTTCACAGGGATTTGGAATTTTGCCATTTTTGTATTGCATGTCAGATATAAATGAGAATTACTGACAAAATCATGAACCACAGAAAAGGAAAAAAACAGTATTACCATGTTGCTATTTTTGATAGGTTGAGGTATTTTTGATCACTCAGCATTCATAAATAGCCTCAGAAATGTGTTATTATGAAAATACTTCATTATTGAACTTTTTGTTCTGTTTTATTCATCTTTTAGCAAATGGAGCACAATAATGAAGTATTTTCATAATAATCAGAATCTGATTCTGATTCTGATTATTATGAAAATACTTCATTATTGTGCTCCATTTGCTAAAAGATGAATAAAACAGAACAAAAAGTTCTGCGTGTCTCATCCGGAGCTAAGCTGTTTGTAGCTTTATGAGCCAGATTAAAGATTCAAGCTTTGAAAGTGGAAAACAACAGGCAAATAAATGATCTTTGGCATTGCACTCAGTTCAGTTCCCGTTCAGCATCAGCTCGCTGCCGTCGAGCATTTTAATAATTCAGATCATAGCAGCTCGAGGTAAAGGCAACGGCTGGCAAGCAAACACACATGCATGCATGCATGCACACACACATGCGGGAGATGGGCTTGCTCTCCGCAGGACATCGCCCGGTCGACAAAGGATCTTTTCATTGTCTGAGAAATCAATAGGGGGGGGGGGGGGAGTAAGAAAAGGAGGAGGAGGGCTGGAGAGAGAGAATTATGATGCTGTCAATAAAGGTTGCGACCTCTTTTCAAACCGCCCAGTTTCTCCGGGGTCACGTCAAGCTCCTAATAACCCTAAGTGTAGGTTCAAGCTGGTGTCACGAGCTGAGAGCAGAGCAGTGACCACCCTCACGCACAGCTGACCAGTTCAGTTTGGCCGTCTGCAGGCGAGGACGGGCCGCTGAGCCGTCAGCTGGTCAGACAGGATTTAGCAGGAATTATCTAGTCTCATGTGCAGCGATAGTAAGAAAAAACTGGCTCATTGTTGATGGCTTCGAAACACACATTAGGTTTCTGTTTTCGCTGTCTGAAAAACGGATTCCTCCATGAGGTTAAATTAAAACACATCCCCTCTGGATGAGCCTCAGGAATGATAATTTCCTGACTGTTATGACTTCCTTTGTCGCTGACGTCTGATCTCTTAATTTAAAAGCTCTGATGAAAGACACCCAGCGAGAGATATGCTGCAGATTTTCAGCAGCTCAATCCTAGCAAGACTATTAAGAAAAAAAAAATACAGTATAGAAAGTATGAAGTAATGACAGATAATTTTAGCTGAAGGCACTGCAGCAATTTAACTCATCTCACATGATTTTCATCGAGCGGATTGCATTAAATCTGTAACAGAGAGGCGACAGTTAGTTAAATTTTCCCTTTTGTGTCTTGTGATTGCAGTGTGCACAGTGCTGGTGATATGAACAGCACCAATAATAACCCAATAACATATCTGGCTGTATAATTGGTCTTTTCACAAGACCTCACCTGAAATGCTTCACAATGCAAAGAGGATCACGTAGGTGGATTTTCAGGTTTTGATCCAAGTTAATCGCTAACGACTCTTCAGAAGCTCAAAACATACAGAAAAGATGGTTTATAGAAAAGGTGGTAAAACAATAGTGGGCAGGAGAGGGCTTACTGCTATAATGCTATATCATGCAGAAAAGATTAAACATGAGGTTTTTCTATGAGTTAGCAGTAGACTCTGCACTGAACTCATGCAATCTACGTTGACTCATAAACATCAGGACTTTTGCAAAGAAGTCAAAGTATTCAAAAACACAAAGATCATAGAAATGCTTTTACAGTAGTGGTTTGTTTTTCAGAACCGTATTCCACTTTGAATAAAAAGGGTGAAAAAATACGTATGGGTACATGAAAACAGCAGTGCACCATCAGTGTCTGATTTGTTAAACAAACCAGTAACTGAAAAACACTTCAATGCTGTTTTTGCTACAAAAGAACTCATAGCAGTACACCAGAGCGCCCCCAGGGGTACCCGCACCTCAATCTGAGACACAAAAATTCCCAGATTATCCCTTTAAGCCTTTCTGCTTCCAGCTGCGGAAGATCCACCGGAGGGACTGAGCACACTCAAGTTTATTAAAGAAATCTAAAGTGCTGCTGTCTTTTTGAACATGAAGGCTTCTTCAGGAGGTTTTGAGAGTGAGTCAGAAACAACTTCTTTATAGTAGATTATCTTTCTTAAATTATTATTAGACCTATTTGTATTATTAGGGAACATTTGTAATATATTGTATTATTTAATCTTGGTGCTGTAGCTGTGGAGATGAAATAGTCCAAAGCTTTGTGCAATAGAAAAATATCTTTTCTGATTCTGAAAGAAAAGCATAAACCTGCACATACATCAAAAAAGAACACTTGAATATACGGTAATTTAAAATGCAGGGTACCTAACTGCATGAACAGATCTGCAGACCTCACAGGGGCTCAAACTGAGGCGATAAATGGTGAGAACTGTCAGAAAGGATGCTTAGGCCATTATGTCTGGCCCTGACAGCACACAGCTCATTCAGATTCATCATGGGTGCACTAATTATTTTGCTGGAACGACCGTCGCCACAAATGCCCATCTATCCTCCAGACTGACTCGCTTGAAACCTACAGAGTCAAATATGAAGATGAATCCATTTTGTGCATGTCCTGAAAGTGTTATTTCCAGCAAAGCCCAGAAAAGCACAACGGGCCCTGTTATTGAGCACCTTTCCCACAGGAAGTCACAATACGCTCAGCGGTGAATGGAAAAAGGAGAGTCTGATGGTGGCTTTTGCTTTGCAGTTTTTCCTCCTTGAGACCAATTTGTTACAAATTTGTTGATGATGAAACAAGCAAACATGTTGTCTGAATTGCCAAAGGTGAAATCACCCGACATGCTCTTTTCCACGGTTTTCCCTTCGCTGTGAAAGCTCTGAAACAGGCAGCGCTCCAGCTTGGACGCTCCTTTCACTGACCTCTGCTGTCATCAGTCACGGCTATTGACTCTCCAATAATGACTGTCTGTCAGCGCGTCTTTCTGCCGCACAAAACACGTCCCGTCAGAGCTGATCGGAGTGCACATATTTGCTCTGCGCCGCTTAAAACGCTGCTCTCACCAGCCGCTACAGGGGATTATGGGAATATGAGTTCCCTGTCATAGAGGGTGACAGGGGTGGCGCAGGAGGAGCCTGGCAGCGAGCAACACAAATATGGGATCTAAGATTGACTAGTAAAACCATAGCAACAAGAGGGGTTGGCCCTGAAGCGCGGCGTCCTCGTTCAAAGCCCGAGTCAATACTTCACTTTGCCTTTCTTTACACTCCTTTCGCTCCTCTCCTGCTCTGCCTTTCTGTCCTCGCCGGGCAAGAGAGAGAGGGGCACCTTCCCCGGGGCAGCATCATTCACTGCCCATGGTCCCAAAGGAAGCAGAGGCAAACACAAAGGCAGCGGTCATTGCCATTCTCCACAGTCCCCCGCCGTCCTGAAAGCCACATTTCAATCTAAAAATGCCCCCCCCCCCCCTCCTCCCTCACTCACCCTGCCCCACCCCCCCCGTGGACAGGGACGGGTCAGAGAGGGCCACCGTGGGATACCTCCTGAGGGAGGAGCCATGTTTCTACCTCAGCGACTCACAGGATGTGGAATATGAGAGGATTAGTTCAGCTAGAGCCTGAGCTGAATCCTGCACACTTCTGGGATATTCAGCCTCTGAAAATATGAGGCTTTCAGTGCAATGAATATTCCCAGCTGCCAAACAGAGAAGTCTGACTGCTCTGCGTTAGTTTGATATTATGTGGCTTACATTCATTGTTATAAACAAGGTGGGAAAATGAGAACAACACCTCAAAGAGGTGCACCACAAACTACAGCCTTGAAATCATCATAGAGTTGTTGAATGAACACACTGAATGAAGTTCTCCTTAACGAAGTGGCCACTGTGCCGAACACATACAGCTCGTTTCAAATATTTTTATTGAGAGCAAGTATCATGATTGTAGTTTTTACAAATTGACATAACATAGCTTATGCTCCTTTTTTTCTCTAAACTAATAAGGCAAATAATTAAACAACACCAACAACAACAAAAAAAAAAAAAAAAAAAAAAAAAAAAAAAAACCCGCAGTCACCCATAAGGGGTCCCAATACCCCGGCTGTCGGCAAAAGGGAAGAGAAACAAGTAAACAAAATTTTATATTTTCCCAAGGTATATAAGTAAAGGGTGCCAGATTAATTCAAAATCTTTTACATTGTCATTCATACTATATCTTATTTTTTCAAGGTGAAGAGTGTTTATAAGTTCAGTAAGCCACATTTTTAATACAGGAGTTTCATTGCCTTTCCAAAGCTGCAGGATCAATTTCTTTGCAATAATCAAAGCATATGCCATAAACCTTTTTTGAGAGTGTTGTAAATTTTGTGTTTCGTTGGAAATCCCAAAGATGATTACTGTCGGATTTGGTTCAATCTTACTTTTAAAAATATTAGACATATAAGTAAAAATATCATACCAAAAACCCTGAAGCCTTGGACATAGTGCAAAACAATGTAACAGATTTCCATAGTGTATCTTGCATTTTTCACAGAGGGGGGAACACTCTGGATACATTTTGTGAAGTTTTTCCCTTGAATAGTGTAATCTGTGTATAATTTTGTACTGAATTAAACAGTGACGGGAATTAATAAAAGGCGTATTTATGTTGTGTAAGGCCTCCTGCCAGAAATCTTCTGATAGGAGAGTCCCAAAATCTTTTTCCCACTCCTCTTTGATTGAAGTAGTTGAAGGTATACTCATCTCCTGTATTGAATTATAAAATAATGAAATTCTCTGTTCAAACCCCCTTCCATCACTAAGACATCTGTCCAAAGGATCGGACGATATGTTTTCAAATTGTGGCAGGTATGTACGGATATAGTCTCTTAGTTGAAGATATCTAAAAAAAATGACTGTGAGGCAATCCAAATCTATCTTTTAAATGTTGGAATGACATAAAAGTATCATTTAGGTATAAATCCTTTAATTTACAAATTCCCAATTCCTGCCATATATTGAAAGCTCCGTCTACACATGATGGAAGGAAAGAGGGGTTAGCTGTAATGGGTGTACACATTGATAGTTTTTTCAATTTGAAGTGCTTAATTATTTGTCTCCAAATTTGTACGGTATTATAAATCACTGGATTCGAATTGTAATATGAGTTTGTCAAAAGAGTAGGAGAGAGTAGTATTCCACCAACACAGTAAGGAAGGCAATCCTCCCGCTCCATCTGTAAGCCGTTAGGGAGTATTGCTGTGTCATCCAATAGAAGGGAAATTATTCTTAAATTTGATGCCCAGTAGTAGTACATAAAGTTAGGTAATGTAAGTCCACCAAGGGATCTATGTTTGCATAGGTGGTCTTTTTTTATTCTATGTGTTTTATAATTCCATATAAATGGCATAATGATGGCGTCCATCTTTTTAAAAAAAGATTTGGGCAAGAAAATTGGGATGTTTTGAACCAGATACAAATACTGCGGGAGAAATACCATTCTTATTGAATTCACTCTCCCTATTAAAGAAATAGGAAGTGTCCTCCAGTACTGAATGTTATTTTTAAGTTTCTCCAGTAAGGGAAGAAAATTCTCTTTCATTAGGGAGCTGTGTTTTTTTGGTATTGTAATGCCCAAGTAAGTGATTTTTTCATAGGTTATTTTAAATGGGAGAGATGTAAGCCATTGTTTATTCTCTAATTTAATGGGCAGTATTTCGCTTTTTCCCCAGTTAATCTTGTAGCCTGCGAAAGTACTGAATTTATCAATCACGGAGAGAATTGCTGGGAGGGATATTAATGGTTTTGTTATGTATAATAATATGTCGTCAGCATAGAGCGATATAGAATTAGAAGTGTATGTTGTATCATAACCGTGTATATCCATATGGGTTCGAATTGTCTGTGCTAAGGGTTCCAAAGCCAGGGCAAATAATAATGGACTAAGAGCGCATCCTTGTCTTGTACCTCTGCTGAGTTTAAACTGAGTTGATAATGTCTGATTTGTAAGAATTCTGGCTGTGGGATTATTATAAAGTAGTTTTATCCAAGAGATGAAATCTTGTCCCAGTTGAAATTTTTCTAGGACTGCAAAGAGGTAGGACCACTCCACATGATCGAATGCCTTTTCGGCATCCAAGCTAAGTATAAGTAGGTCCTGTTGTACCTTGGGGGAATAGATTATATTAAATAGACGTCGAAGATTATTAAAAGAACTCCTGTTTGGAATGAAACCTGTTTGGTCTGGATGCACCAATTTATCTATTACTGTATTAAGTCTACTCGCTAGTATTTTAGCCAGAATTTTTTGATCAGAATTTAATAGAGAAATAGGTCTATATGATCCCACTTCCTCCAGTGCTTTGCCTTTTTTTGGAAGTACTATAATAGTTGCTTCATTCAATGTTGGAGGTAGGGTGCTCATTTTGTATGCATGGTTATATAATTTAAATAGATATGGACTTAATTTGATCTTAAAGTATTTATAAAACTCATTCCCTAACCCATCAGGGCCTGGACTCTT
This sequence comes from Rhamphochromis longiceps, assembly GCF_057381845.1. Lineage (NCBI taxonomy): Eukaryota > Metazoa > Chordata > Actinopteri > Cichliformes > Cichlidae > Rhamphochromis > Rhamphochromis longiceps. The sequence continues at coordinate 21,935,541 of NC_140561.1, forward strand.
GTTGTTTTTTAGTAATCCGATAGATTTTGTAATTTCTTCAATTGTGATCTTAGCGTTCAAAATATTGGCATTTGTCTGGTCTAACACAGGAAGATCACATTTATCTAAAAATTCCTGCATTTCATTAGGCCCTGCAGTGGGATGAGAAGTATAGAGGGATTCATAAAACTGTCTAAAGTTATCGTTAATATCTTTGTGTGATGTGACCAGATTTCCGTTACTTGTTCTGATTTTATGAATCGCTCTATCATTTTCTAGTTTCTTTAGTTGTCTGGCTAGCAACTTATGGGGTTTATCCCCAAATTCGAACACATACAGCTCAATGAGTTCAATGTTCATTATTTGTTTAAGTTGTTTTAACTACTTCCCTTTAAGACCACCCTCCCTGTAAGCCAGCTTTCTTCTGATTGGCTGCCCCTCATAAACATAAAGTTCAAACAGCAGCAGGTGGGTGGGGCTTCCACATCCACAGCCAGAGCCATGTGCTTAAAGCATGATTTAGACTTCTGTGGGAAAGCTACACTGTAGTAGTGACAATCTAACCAGAAACCCTTTTAACCCTATCCCATAACCTTCCACGCCACTCAGGTGTTGCGGACCGCGCCGACTCTACGCATAGCAAAATTTCTCTACATCCACGTCAGGTTACGCGAAAGGATCGGGTGTAGGGTTAAAAGAGATTCCAGTTAAGTCATAGCTTATGATATCTATTTCACTCAGAAGTATAAATAAGGCGTCAGTTGGCTGTATTGGGAATTTCTACCCTTACTGACATCATACAGAGCCAAGAGTAGAAAAAACAGTCTGAGGCAGCGCATTTAGAGCCCCCTGAGCTTTTGAATCTCATGGACTGCTTTGATACATTGACCTCATCACTGAAAAGCATTATTGTAGCAGTGTATGTAATTTAAACTCAAACTTAATTTCATACTCCAGTCTACATCCCAACAATTCATCTCTAGCTACCTGGAGGTGCATTTAAAATCAGGAGAGCATTTTTTTCTCATACATATCAAATATCTACAGTCTCCATTTGTAGCTGTTAGAAACATGCTGCTGTTCACGCAAAAATCCACACGATGCTACCCGAACCAGATAACAGATTTCAAAGGTAAGAGAATTTTAAAAAAGAATCAGAGCTGTTGGCAGTTTTTGTTATCGATTTGATTAATGAGAAAAAAATGTTGGTAGGCGAAGAATCAACAAGTTTCCATCCAAAAGTTAACAAGATGTGCGCCCCCCCCCCCCTTTTTATCAGTACAACTGGCTAAAATCTAACATGGCCGTGTTATTATACGCATTGAATAGAAGATATGCACTGCGGGGGTGTTGCCTGGCAACATCTTTATGATGCAAAGTGACTTCCTCAATAGACTAAAATGTGACATCCTGCGTTGTTGGTCCTGGGTGGGAAAGTACTGACACAACAGCTCCATAAGTTCCTCCACTGATTGAGTTGTTGTGAGATTCTTACAGAGAAATGTACCAGTCAGACATATTAGGCCCAATCTGAGCATGTGTGGAAAAAACACGGGCCTCCCCACTCATTCATTCACTGCTCCTCCTCTCTCGTCTGTCTCTCTCCCTCCATCAGTGTCTGCTTGGCATGCTGGCTCTCTTCCAGATCATCAGCCTGTCAGCAACGACTCTTTAGTCTGACGGCGTGGCAGAACAGCCAACTTACACAGCTCACAGCTTCCTGTCTGCAAACCGGTTTACATCCACTACAGTCAGCCCTCTATGAACGCCCTGAAGGGCGCTGAGGAAGAGCGTCAGCTGCCAGTTATCGCTGCTGCCAGCAATGCTGGAGCACTGCAGTCTGTCAACTGCAGAGTATCAGGATTTCTCTCCAGATGTCATCACTAACTCAGCCTGGCTGGATTTAACCACCTGGTATATACTTTCCTATCCCCGAGCTCCTTCCAGTTTTCCTTAATGGTTTTATGAATGTTTACTTCATCTTGTTCTTATCTTTACGAGATCATGAGCTTGTTTCTGCCTAAACATAAGTGTAAGAGAAAAGAAGATCAAACACAAGAAAGCACCGATTTCCACCTTTTCCTGTTTCAGTGACTGATTTAGGTTTTTGCACTCGAGTGCCAACTGAACAAAGCCAAGACACCTTTTACAAAGGGGGCATCAAATAGAAAGTCTAGTTACAATGCTTAATGATGTTTTTGTATTCTGAAAAGCAGTTTTTGAATATACACTGCAGCACTGTACTTTTCTAAACATGGGGGGTATATTTGGCTGACTCAGTCAGAACATATGCTAAATGTTCCTTAACCTTGAAGATGAATTATACACACATCACATGACCACATAAGATAACCAGGCAACAATCTCATGCTGTGGTCTACATATGATAAAGGACGTCAGATGATGTCCTGACCTGAACCTCTCAGCATTGTCTGGAGCTGAAGTGTGAAAACGGCTGAGCTGGGTTTCGATGCACAGCATAAATTTAGAGTGACCGACCCCAACGGGTCACTGCTTTTCATGTTTAACCGAAGCCATTTCAAATATTTAAGGTCTAAAGTAAATAATTTTACACAAGAAAAATCCGAGTCAAAAAGAAAGGGCTTAACTATTTTGGCACATTTTAAACAAAACAAATGTGTTAATTCGTTTGTCCTGATCCTGGCAAGTAAGCACTTTTGGACATAGACAAGCACAGTTGGGCAGTGAGCCTCTGCAGGGTTGGTGTGGATGATTAGGGGGAAAAAATCATGAGTGAAACTAAGTTGAATGAGCGATTTGAGTGGAAAAAAAATGGAATAGTGCATTTTCTCTATGGTTTTGTGACGTTCCTCCTGCTATCTGCATGAAAGTACCGGCCTACTCTTAATGATTAACTGACATGTGAGCTAGTGCAGCTCACTCGGGCCTTCCAGGCTATAAAAGCTGGCTATCTCTTCCTTTCCACCTGCCATCAATCCTCTTTTATATTTGAATTTTGTTAGTTTACTTGCAATAAATTATATTTATTTAAGTGACAGCTTGCTAATGTGTTTACCTTTCTTTCAAGAAAATTCCCCTCAGATCCATTAGTCTGGTTACTGATTAAACAAAACTGTGAGAAGTGAGTGTAAACTTCTGAAACAAGGTTATGCCCGGGAAAGTGTGAGGACCACTGCTTTGAACCATAGACGCAAAATTAAGAGTTCACACAAACCTTGTTGTAGTAGTGAACTTCCACCGTGTGCCACTGGCCGTCGCTGATACCTCCGAGGATGTAGGGGGAAACTGTAGTCTTGGTTTCACCTGGAGAACAACGAGGTGAATGACTACACAGATTCAAGGATAATGAGAATTAAAAAGGTATTTTCTGAACACCACCCTGATGAAGAACTTCTCTACCTGCGGAAAAGGTGAGCTGTATCTGCTCGTTGATAATTTCCATTGCGATGAAGTCATGCTTTTCATTGAAGCGGCCGTTATAAAGTAACAAACCATTGGGCTCTTTGGTGGCAAACCTGAAAAAAGAGAAAACACGGTATAATCCGGTTTCAATCTCCTGTCTCTTTTACTCAACCCCAAAATTCAAGTTAGAAATCTGTTGCTTTGCATTTAGCAAAATTTGCCTACACAGCTTAAACTTAACTGTTTGTTACTTTACAACAATGATTGTGGTTATTGTATTAAATTATATTTTCATCTCATACACCTGCAGACATTTGGGTTCAAAAAGGAGTTCATGTTAAACTCAATGATAGCAAGGTGCTAAGGTCCTGCAAAGAAAGGGCTGCAAAACAAGCTCAAATCAATCATCACCCTTCCACCACCGTGCTTCAGAGTTGGTATGAGGTGTTTATGCTCATCCTTTTCAGGGCTCCTGTAGTTTATTCAGACACAGCTTTGGAAACTTAAACTGTGCTGTCAAGTTCTTTCAGAGAAAAGAGGTTTTTTCCTGGTAGCCCTTCTAAACAAATCATACCTGTTCATTTGTTTTTTTTGTACCTGTACTATCAGGAACTTTGATATTTAACATCAAACTGGGGTTTGCAGAGTCTGAAATGTATCTCTTGGTTTCTTATTTGCAGTTTCTTCACAGTCTGACTTTGAGGTGAATTTGTTGGGGCATACACTATCATTAAGAATGATGGACTTCTTATTATTTAAAAATGGTCTTGTAACATGTGGCGGAGGTGTGGTCTCTGGCTTAGCTGCAGGGGAGGGGTGGCACACTGAGCTCAAGGGGCGGTGCCAGGCAGGTGAGTGACACTGACAAGGTCTCTACTCCTTTTAGTAACGCTGGAGTGAAGAGGACGGGAGGTCTCTCCTTCAGAAGATTAATGGGAACCAACAATTGCTTCTCTAAGATTATTACCAATGTCCCTTCCTCCTCGGCATTGTGCTAACACATCCCAGACCTCTATAAAGATGCCTGTTTACAGAAGTCTTTACACTTGCTGATGATCAATTAATCATGTGCATTTGATTCACAGCACCTGGCTCCAACTTATGCTTGTAATTCATATGGAAATAGTAAAAGCGTGCTTAGTTTTGTACAGTCCTTTTCCCCATGACTGTAAGTGTATATGCACATTAATGTGTTATGGAAATAAAGTCCAAAAAATGTGTCTCCAACCAAAAATTACTGTATTTTTTAAAGTATTGTGGTCATCAGGAATTTTGTTTGCATGGAATTTGCTTTTATGTTACAGCCTTCAAACATAAGGATACCAAACAACACGACGTCTAACAGAAAAAGCCAACGCAGGGTGCCGTGATTGTATTTGCTGATAAAAGAGAAAAGAAGGAGGGCAGGGGTCTGGTTTGACCCATTTAAAAAGATTCATACTACCCCGTCTGAATCACCTTGCTTTCTTTCACTAAGGAGGGAAACAGCCAGTAACGCAGCGTGATGTGCAGCTTGCTGGCACGAAGATGAGCTCAAGAATTGTTTACATTTTTTTTACAACTATCATTAAACAGATAATATGGTTAATCGTGTGCATAAGGCCAAGACAAAACAAAAGGAGAGGAAAAAGTACTATTTGAAGCACAGACAGTCAAGGAATCAGCGTGCCACGAATAGAAGCAGAGCCACATTAAATGACACACTGCAACACTGAGACAGAAAACTAGGGCAATGTCAAAGCAGCAGAGTGGGGGGAAAACACTACTGCAACTAAGGAAGATGCACACCGTACGACAACTCAGAGTAATGACAACAGCAGCTTTCTCATAAAAGGAGTCAATGCTGTAGTATAGACAGCTGCCACTATATCCACAGCCTGGTTGTTCAGATTTAAATTTGCGTCTTGATGGTGCATCGAGAGAGGAGAGAGAGAGAGGGATAGTCCTCGCATATTAATGCACCTGTCAAAACATATGGACACACAGTTTACAGCCCAGGTGCAAAGAGCTGACGACGCTTTGTCTATGTGTGATCAAAGTGTGTGGTTTAAAAATAACATGCCTTTACCTGTCAGCTGCAGTCTGTGGTCGTAAATCTGATCCTGTGGAAATGGGTCACTGAGATATTTAAAAGTGTGCCATGACAAACTAGATCCGGTGCTAACTACCACATTCATTCATTATCCACCCCACAGGGGAACCAACAATGGGCAAATCTGCCAGCTGAGAAGAATGTGTGACTTTCTGGCATCTGAATTTTCAGGTTGTTTTACTCGATTGATATCCGGCTTAAATTTTCCTCGAAAGAGCTAATTAAATATTTCTTTGAGAAAGGTCACGCTCAGACTTTGAAAATTGCTGTCCTCCACTACCAAAATGAAACTGTAGCCTCCCACTAAGCTATGTCTCTACAGCAAGGATGTCATTCATACATCCAAATATCCATACATGAACAGCTGCCCCCCCGCCAGTCTTCAGGGATTCAGGGGCTACTGTATATGATGCTGTTTGTGCCGTGTTCTCCAGCTGAAGAGCAGCCAGAGGGCATGGCACCACTGACCTGCTTACTGAGAGATAAGATAATCACGACCGCAGAGAAAAGAGGATGCCGATGCTCCGGCTGATAATGACGGTGGAGCGAGTACAGACATTGCCGTCACACTCCTTCTAAACATGCAGTGAAAAATAGAGAATGTCAAGGAGAGTTATTATCTCCGCTCTGGAGGCTCTTCAGCGGTCCTTCGTCTTTGACGTATCGATTTAAAAGGCTGCTCTACAATGCCCCCCTGAGCCCTCTGAACTATGAGGGTAATCAGCCAGAACTAAATACTGACTCCACGGGCATCACTGCGTGTCACATTAGGCACCCATCAGTAAAAATAACAACCAGACTCCCCTTATGTGGGGAACCATGTCACGCTATGATAACATGCTGTGATACAGAGGACGTGTGAAGTCAGGAGGAAAAGAAATGATCCCCTTATTGATGTTACAGCCTCGGGTTGGGTAAAATACTTTAGTCTTTTTGAGCTTTAGTTTAATCTTCCCACACGTACATACTGATTTAACGATTTAATAGTTTTATAACCTCAATGTTTTTCTTTCTTTTTTGTTTTACACTTGTTCACTAAACACCTTATCAACCAATCACATGGCAGCAACTGACTGCATTTAGCAATGTAGACGACCTGCTGAAGGTCAAACTGAGCATCAGAAGGATGAAGAAAGGGGATTTAAGAGACTTTGATGACTATGCTACATGGTTGTTGGTGCCAGATGGGCTGGTCTGAGTATTTCAGAAACTGTTGATCTGCTGGGATTTTCAGAAACACAACCATCTCTAGAGTTTGCAGAGAATGGTCTGAAAAGTAGAAAATATCCAGTGAGAGTCAGTTCTCTGGGTGAAAATGTCTTGTTGATGCCAGAGGTCAGAGAGGATTAGCCAAGCTGCGTCGAGCTGATAGGAGTAGTAACAGTAACTCAAATAACTACTCATTACAGGTCTGCAGAAGAGCATCTCAGAATGCACAACACGCTGAAGCTTGAAGTAGATGGGCTACAGCAGCAGAAGACCACACTGGGTGACAGCGCACACCATACAGACACGACAAAAACCGTTGTGGTGGTCAGACATACTGTGTCCTGGGAGGACAGACTATTTCTTATGAAACAGAAGAAAGCTGAGAACCAATATCTGCTTAATGAGGTCCTTGCTGAAGTATTGCATGTCTCATTTACCATCCAACTCAACAGCCGTGGTTTTCTGCTTTACTATGTCCTCAAGAAAGTTTGCATTTAAGCTTCAAAAACTAAAGAAAGCAGGTGGGCAGCTGAGACCAGTTGCTTGATGAGAACCCTTCTGCAGGGTCGGTGTTTCACCCCATAGCATCTACCACAACCTGTATGCCTCTCACAGGTGGGGTGTGGGGTGAGACACTTCTGAGACACCTGCTGAATCTGATCAAGGGTTCCCAGCAAAGTGAGCCCTGTAACCATCTAGCCACCAGACTACTACAAGGCCTTTACATCCCGTTGCTTCAGCAGTTTCTGCTTGGGCCAAAGGATGTCTGATGTTTCCTTAATCCTGTAAAAAACTTTTACATTATTTTTGCTCGCTTCTCCCTTCAGGGGTCACAACAGCAAATCATCTGCCTCCATCTCACTCTGTCAAATATCATTTACAATCCTTTTCAGCACTACTTTGACTTTAATGTGAATTAGTAAATGGGATAAACTGTGACCTCTATATTATTTTTCACTTACAGACAATATTAAAAAGATTAATATAAGATAGAAGTCCCCAAAAACCTTTAGCTTGAGTTTTTAAGCAATTTATTTAAATCTTATTCGCTCTGAGCCAATTACACTTTTCGTAATATTGTTGAAATCTCAGCCACCTAAAATTAGTCGTCACACTGAGTGAGTGAACAACAACACACCCTGAGCCATTTTTCATGACAGAAGCTCTGCAAGAAACCCAATCGGTGCAGGCTCAGGTAACACAGCCACTTGTTGACCTCACCTGCTTTAAGCTCTCAGTATTGGCACAGCAGCTGCTTCACAGCTTCTCTCACATGCACACGAAATACAGATGGCTTTGAAAACTGGTCTGAGCAGTTCTCCATCAAAAAAGATTGTCATCTGAACCTCACTTAAAGACATGGACCGGTCCAGAAAGCGCAAAGGGAGGATATTATTTCCACTAGCAGCCATTGTGAGCTGAGCACAATGTCAGGACATACTCCCCGTGAAACCATCCCACAGGTGATACTTGTTGTCACTTGTTGTGACATATATCAAACACAACGGACAGCTTTTATCATTGATTTAGTTTCATAACACGGAGGATTCATGCAAAGACATCAGGTCCTGCTGTCTTTGCATGTGTTCACTATCTGCTCTCCTCTAAAGCACCTCCCCCTTTCATGATCCTCCTTAAAATAATCAGAACACATTTAAAGATTCTGGTTTAATTTTGAATTCTGCTAAAGTTGCAAAAAAAATGCACCTATATGATAAAATACCTTTAAGGAGGATATGCCACAAGGAAGGAAAAATAATGCATTCACAGATACTACAGAGCATTTCTGAGGTAAAACTATAAGTGTTATTATCTACAGAAGGACTGTCATGATAGGAAATAAAAGCTGAAAAGATGCAGCAACTTAGAAGAAGAAAAACTTAACAGAGCTTCATGAAATATACATGAGAGGTTTGTAGCTTAGCTTTTTCTTTTTGTATAAAAAAAATAAAGTGAACCTTGGGCTCAAATCATTCCTATTTTTGCTAAATGCTAATTTTGGTTTGAGGTATCGCCTCTAGCTCTACGAGAAAGTGCCAGTGATAGCACTGACATTACTTACGCTGTTAAATTCAGGGAAAAGTTTAAAGGAACAAAAAGACGCTGCTTTTGAGTTCTAACTTTATGTTAGATGACAGAAAATGTGCATATTTGTTCCTGCGATTTGAATAGATATAGATGAAACAGATGAATAGATAATGCTACATTCATTAACAGATGGATATGGGTTGCTTTGTTCTTCTCACCAACAGCTCACCAGGCTCACTGATTTAGATTTATATCTTATTTGTGCAATAAAAATATTGTAGATACACACATCCCCTGTCTAATGCGTCATGGCTCAGTCACACTAGAGTAGATATTTTTCCTTGCAACAATAGAAAAATTGTGGGTTTCTTCGTGTTTGCAAGTAATTATTGCAACTAATAGTGTTGACCAATTGATTGCCCTGAGGTTGACGGTAGTTGCAAGTCAATTATACAGTTCGAGCAAGGGGAGGCAACCAGTCTACATACAATTACAATCAGTCTCTGACAAATATGAGAAGGTTTGCAAATAATTGCTGCCTTTTAAACCCAGACAGAGTTTGCATCTTTGTCTGGAAATAGTAACTGCTAGCTGAGGGGCAGTGCAGCATGATAAACTATGATGCGGACCATAAATTCAGAAGGTTTATCCTCAAAGTAAAAGCTGCGCTTCAGCACTGCAGCTAACATGTTTCAAAGAGTGCAAACCATTTCTGGTTTGTGCTGCACATTTTCACAGTTTCAGTACCGATTGAGGAGCCATCACTTTCATTCCAATTACAATAGCAACCAAAGCAATTAGAAGAAAGTTTTTGCCAAAAACAGACGGCAAAAACCATGACTACATGTAAATGACATTTTACATTTTCATTTAGAAATGTTGACTCTTCTAAGAATTCAAGGACTTCTTTCCAACAACAGGGAGAGATAACCAGGAACTGTGAATAAAAAAACACATTTAAAAGGGTGGTTAAATCTAAGTAATGCCGCCACACATTTTCTAGTCTCTCCCAGTCTTTGTCCTGGTGAGGGAGACTGTGCTAAAATAGGACAGCTGCTGACTCACAGCTCACAGTGACCGGTGACACTGACTGTAATAAGATCAGACTAACTCTTGGCAGTTGGATTAGCATCCCCATGTTATGCAGGGCTCCTCTCCAAAACCATAGCTTCTTCAGGTCACCTTCCTTCTAACATTTACTTGTCATGCTGCGCGCCTGTGCAGAGCACACGGGCCAAACAGAAAGTATGTTTGAGCAGTGATTGTGTATTCACAGCACAGATACTATACTCTAAAGTTAAAGTGGCTCTACAGGAGATGGCTGTTGTTCAGTGAGCCCATTACTGCTATTAAACACCATTATGGTTACATAAATGTGAGGTGGCAGAGCACATTTCTGCGGGGGTGAGGGTTGGTGAGTGAGCATGCAGACACAGGGTGTGGGAGTCGATGAAGAGTGAATCACAGAGCTATGGTGCAGAACAGGTGGCGCAGGTGAGTTGCAGCTGGTTGCAGGGAGAAGGAGGGGGAGGAGCTTACGTGAGCGAGAGGGTGAAGTGAAAACGCTGGCGGAGGCCCTTAAAGGTCAGGAAGGAGTGCGGGGGAAAGTTTCGTGTGGTCATCTCACAGTAGGGCTTCTCGTAGCCTCCTGGTAGACACTCGCACTTAAAGCCGCCGACCAGCAGGTTCACACAGGTGCCTCCGTTCTTGCAGACCCCCGGCGCACAGCGGCCTGAGCGGGACGACAGCTCGCAGCGTTCTCCTGGAGGTGGATAGAAGAAAGGAAGGGGAGCGAAATGAGAATTCATATCACTTGTGACAAGACAGGTATACCATCTGGGACGTCGCAGTGCTAGATGCTATTTTCTGTCACTGCAACTCTCCTATATGTGCCGTTACACAAGAGTAACACCTCATATCAGCTCATAAATACCTCTTAGACAGAAACAGAGACGATGAAAAATAAATTAGAAACACTGTTTACAGAGTGTATCAGAGGAAATCATGCACACTGGCTTCTCTTTGATAGTGCCTGCAGTTTCAGGCTGTCTCTTTCCTCTGTATCACACCCAGCATGACTCCCTCTGCTCCCTCTGGGAATAAGGCTGCAGTTTGTGCTGAATTATATTCAGCAGAATGACACGATGGCTGAAAAGCAGCGAGCTGGAAGTGCATTCAGACTCTGAAGCTTTCAAACGATATGATTGCACTTTCTGCTGCAGACTGAGGTGGCTCCCGATGATTACTCCCTGCTTTTTCCACACCTTTCAGACACTTGACGAGTTCATCACTTGAAATCAAAAAAGGGCTTGTCTCCTACCTTTCCTCTAAAAAAAATATCATTTTTAGAACTCCATCGAGAATTAGCTATTTTGATCCATTGGGGTTCGGTAAAGTTTCATAGTGGGTTGGGCAAACTACCGGGCTGGAAACAAGACGTTTACTAATCAATAAACAGATAAACAGAAAATAAGCGAACAGCAATGTTGGTAATCAAATAAATCAGTATTATTCCAAAGCAAAAATATAAGAAGGTAAATATTTTTGTTGATGTTTTGTCTGCATAGAGGACTTTTTTAGCACCTCCAAGTTAATCCGTTTTGTTAAATAGGGTTTCATTAGACATAAGAGGCATTTTGTGATCAACAAACTATCAGGAAAAACAGTTAAATGTGTAGAATAATGCTAAAAACTGCACATGGACTGAGATCCTGTTTACGCATGTAGTCACCCATTCAGAGCCAGGAAAAACCCTGCAGTTCTTGGATTAACTGAGAGTTCAATCAGTGATGATAGAATTGTTAGTTGCAGTCCCAGATCCACAGAGATGAACTGTGAGATGTTAGAGGTCACATGAGGCCAGTAAAGGAAGACTCTGATCAATGTGAAGCGAAGGACCAGGGTAGCCGTGGGACAGCGACACACGGTGTACTGTGACTCCATGAATGAGTCTTCATCCTTCTCTGCAGCGCTGTCCGTCTCACATGTGCCATTTGTCTCGGTCTTGGGGACGGGAGGCTGCAGCGGTTGCTGAGGCGAGACTGCTCGCTCTCCCATGGGCGAACAGGAATTTGTGTCAAAGCCACTAAGCCAGCAGTGTGGAAGACTTCCGCTGCGTGCAACACTACTGTAACACTGGCACACACACACAGCTCACATCTTCATCCAACAGCACTGATACACAGGCCTTTCATTTACTCCTTCACTATTAATCACTCCATTCACAGTCCACAGAAAGCACGCCTTTTTGTTTTATTGCCGTTGTTGGAAAACATCCATGCAGTCTCAATAAATTCAGGAACTGCCGGTCGAGACTTCCTGATATTGACTCTGAAGGTTTATTGATTAACAGAAAAGATTTTATAAACACAAAAGCAGAGACACGTTCAGAATGCAGAGATTAATGCTGAGAAACAACATTTTTGGGCCCATTTGTAGCCGATATATACGCTTTCACAGCACAGTTTCTCTCAGTCAGAAAACCATCGACATAGTATTCATTCCTTTATTCATAACTTCTTATTAATAATCGCTAATAAGACGTTTTCCTCAGATGAGAGGAATTTGGCCAGGAACAACCTGGGAACCACCCAGTCTGCCATGAACTGTAGACTGCTTTTTTAGCATCCCAGCTGGGGATCAGGGCCCACCGAAGGGTTGCAGAATAAAAATGCGATGGTTAATGGGGAGGTTAAAAGATAAACTGCTGCTTCAACTCTGAGTTGTGGGATAAAATGAATATTAAATGGAAAAATGAGTAAAATATCTCAAAACTGGACAACAGTGTATTTTGTCTCCATCGTGAACACTTTCTAAGTGCGCTCTTTCCTGAAGTGGCATAAAGTCAAAATCTGTCAGTGCTCTGTTCCAGATGGAGTGAAGCCTAACAGTGGCTCCAACCTGTCATCCTGCAGATATTAGCTGTCCTCTTCTTACTGATGCTTCCTGAGAGCAAACAGCCACTGATGGCCAGCCAGCTGTAAAATAAAACCTTCTTGTTACACTGCTGGCAACCTTGTTATTAATTCAGCAACTTGCTGTTTAGGCAATAGAGCACTTTTGTTTCTTTAAGCAGTTGCTGTGGACAAACACACTGAAGCTGAAGCTGAAGAAAAGTCCCAGTAACATCAAGGTTTTCTTTACTGTGGAAAAGCACATTAGTCAGAACATTTTGGTAGCAATTTGTAGAGATCATGCTCACTGATCTGAGGTAAAATGCTTCTCAGTGTTTGCCGGCTCCCTGCGGAGATGCCTGCACCACAGGTGCTGCAAATGGCAGCTTTGTGTTGCCAGGTGAGCGGCGCAGCAGGGCGGGGACGGGCTCACAATCCCAATTCCACACAATGTCCTGATCAATAATTCAGACACATCTCCTGTGCTCTGTTTACGCACCTCTATAAGTCCATCCAGTGCCCTCACTCTCTGTTTGCTGCCGGCATGAATCATTAAGCAGCAAATTGAACAGACACCTCAGAGATCGCGCTTTAATTTAGACAGGAGGAACCACTGGGCTCCTTCATTTTCTACTTCTTGTGAGTACATCTAAATATATACATTACACAGTCTTTATATATTATTAGCAAGCCCTGTAGATACGCTTTTCTGCTAATAACCATAATTAAACCTTATAGCTAAAAATAAGGCCGACGTCACTTTTGGCACCATCAAACTGTAAAAATGAACTAAAAGCTTCAAAGCAAATAACATCATGGAATATAAAATAGGATATAATAATTTATCTGCAAAATGGGTTCATAGTATTTTTAGATAATCATAAATCCCACAGGATCGTCACACTGAGAGAGAAACAAAAAAAACTAAATGTACCCCTGAAAATCAAAACATGACAAAATAACCTAATAATTATTTGGCTATCTCAGTAAACAACACCTACTCCTTATGGCTCACACTCTCAGCACATAAAAACAACATTCAGCTGCACTTTATCTGAGGCCAATTAGCAATAAAAAATGCATGTTTTGCCTATCGCTTTGTTGTGTTTGATGTAGCAGGGTGAGTATGACGGCATGGATGCTGTAAATACATTAAAAAAAACATATCTGGTCGTAGTGCAGCTCTGCACCACCCGTCTGTGCAAACCGTTCCTAGAGGGGACGTTTCCTCAGAGATCTTAGAGCTGGGTGTTTCTGAGCTGCTAGGTAACAGAAGAGCATCAGCGCTCCTCTTCAGTGAAACAGAGCGGGTGGGTGGATCCCTCCGGACGCACCGAAAAACGCAGAGTAACCGGGAGTAAAATCCACTATCACAGAACAAACAAGAATCCTGTCTGTAACAGAAAGGAGGTCAGGGCGAGCATATGCAAAGTGTTCAGCTAAAGCGAGCAACCACTTGGGAATAATGAGATAAAGTGATCGATAGCCCAACTGATACATGACCTCTGGCTGTATCTGTCATCTGGGTACACGAGCACGCACGCACACACGTGCACAAACGCAAACATACGTATAACACAGAGATCAGATCACTCAGCATCTCTCTCTCCGTTCATTTTCTATCATCTCAAAAATAATTTTAATTAATAAAAAATTAAGGCAAATACGAGGGAAAAATCAGGGACAAAGAATGAGGCAAATGTGACTTGTTCACTTAAATTAGATTTCCTCATCACTAGTCAAATCATCTGTTGCATGCATTAAGACCACACATGCTCTGTGAGTTTTTGATGTCCTGGATCTTTTTACATAAAACAAGTAATCCCTGAAATTGAAGTTGAGGTGTTTACAGGTGTTTCGTGCACCTCTCTACACCACTGACTGCTAAATAAAGACAAAGGGCACACAGTGAGGTAGACGCGAGGTAGTCAGTTCAGGGAATCCATATCGACTGATGCCCCAAGCTAAAGTCTTTAGAAAAAGTGAGGCTGTTGCATCTTGCACATGCTGTGATTAAAAAAAACCAAAACACACACACACACACACACACACACACACACACACACACACACACACACACACACACACACACACACACACACACACACACACACACACACACACACACACACACCCCGATGTGTCTGGTAACATTTTTATTCATGCTATCTCTCAGAGGAAAATTGTAGTGGCTTGCAGTGTGTCTGGCAGGAGTTCATGGTGATTTGTAAATGTGAGTGTGAATATTTTTGTTGCAAACCATGTCTGCACTAAAAGCCCACAAATGTATTCTCAATGACTGTATGAATTAGCAAAGAGGGAAAAAAAATCTCATCATCACAGGGAGGTGGAGGTCAGTAGTTATCTGCTGAATGATCAACACAAACACATCCAGGATTCCTACGAGAAGTCACGTTCACGCAGCGAGCTCGAAAAGAGGAGCATCCTTCCTGCCGTGTGTTTTAAGACGACCATGTGTGAGAGCAAAAGCAGGACAACAGTCTTGTTGTTCGTCATCTACAGAATGAATCGGAGGAGCCAAATCATTTACTCCGTGTTTCTGAAAAACAGCTACGATGATGGCTGTTATACATTTTTGTTTCTTTTTCTTTTTTCATTTTCTGTCCTGCTACCATCTGGTGACGCCTACAGTCCAACAGTTGCCCAGCACGCACGCACACGCACCATTAACACATAAACCTTGCACAGATTGTCCGTCCACCTTTCTTTACACAAAATCACAGCTATACAGCACTTAGCCACCCACCTGAACGAGACAGAGCGAGCACACGCACGCACACACACACACACACACACACACACACACACACACACACACACACACACACACACGCACACACACACACACACACACACACACACTGAGCCCCATCGAAGTGTAGAGAGCGATGAACTGAGGAACGGCAGCAGGAGTTGTACATCAGAGGAGAATACGTCATGTATAACCGTGTATAAATGACCTTGGGTGATCAAACCGATTAAGTGAGACATCTTAAACTGTAAACCGCTGCATCATATTCAGGTAATGCTCTGCATCGGGGTCTAAACCTCATCAAGTGATGCAAATGAATCTAGCTAACTGTGGACAAAAATACGCCCACTTCACCCACTCGCACATTCACTCCCTCTCTGCTGATTCACGTTAAAAGCACCTGCGGTACAGCTCCAACACCCACAACTGTGCAAGAATATGTAAGTGCCACTCAACCTGGACTCGGAGCCACCCAGCCCACACACTCAAATGCCGACACTATTTGAGTCTTTGTGAGCAGCTCTAGGTGAAAAAAAATCTTTCATTGCCTGATGAGGAACAAAGGAAGCAACGCTATTAATGAGAGCACAAAAACAACAGCGGGGTTTTCAGCAATTCTTCAGTTCAGCTCTTTCTTTTTTTAAACTAGAGGCCTTTTCAAGCAGATCTTAGTCAATGTAATCATCTTCGGATTATTCAGGAAGTGAAGTGCTCCTTCACCAGGTTTGCATTCTTGATTTCACAGCTGCTACACATCTGCGCATAAACTAATCAGCTCCAAAACAACTGTCTCTTATTTAAGTATCATCCCTTCAGTAAGTAAAGAATAAATATGTAATGTGCACTCTTTATTTTACACCCTTTTATGGAATATGTATGAGATATGTCAACACTTAATAAAAGATTTATAGTCGTTTTAAGCTGTTGTAAGGGCATTTTCTGCTTCAGCATGCAAAATAGAGAATAAAAAAAAAAAAATGCCTTCATAATATTTTGTATTGCTGGGTTTTTAATAATGCTATTTATTAACTGCATGCCTTACATCACACAGATTTATTGAATGTATTTATGAATAAATCAAAACTTAAGGTGTTGTAGATGCATAAACACCATGAAAGGAACATATTTAGCCTTTTGGTAGGTGGTTGCTAGGCAACATAATAAAGCTATAATATCTGATATAGAGAAAAACTTTCAGAGGCCTAAGATGCAGTTGTGTGCTAAGTTTAATTAGCAGGCAAACTAACAAAAACATATAATCTAAAAAAGAAGCTAGTTAGCATAAGCAGGTGACATTCTCCATCTTTTATATACAGTCTATATCTTACACTTACACATAGCTTCTGACTGTGAATATTAATTATTGACATATAAAGTGCACATATATAGATATGTATATATTATTCTGTGTTATAAACAAGCTAAGATGAAAAGAGGGTGTTAAAATGCTCCTCTGTAATCATAAATATACGATCATGGGGGCTTCAAAGACAAGATGAAACTTTAAATCACATTAAAAAGTCAGTATTTGACCCACTTAACCTCTCAACAAAAAGACAGGGTAACTAGCCTAATATTCAAACTGTATTAATTAGCATATTTTAACTCTCACTCTCTTTAAACTCCTTTTCAACTTCCCCCTTTTCCCCTTAACTATAAACCAAATGAGCGGACCCTCTTTAACCCTTTGAAGACGTGAATAATTTTTAGAGCAATGAATGAATTACAATTCCTGCAACTGCTTCACCATTCTGCTGCCAACAGTGATAAATTAATCCTTCATTATCACTGGAAATGGAAGCTTCTGTCCTCTCCGTCTCGACATTGTGTGCGCTCTGTGATGCTTTTTTGTTCAGCCGTGGTGTATTTCACAGCTAGGGGACACGCTCCATCTGTAGCCATGTATATTTAATAATTTCCTCCCCTTGTTCCACTCAGGGCTCTGGTGGTCTTGTTGGGGTTTTTTTTTTTGAAAAACACAGTAAACAACTTTTTTTTAATGTCCCCAGTCTCAGAAAAAAACATGAGAGAGCAAACAGAGCTGTTTTATCATCACTTTTCCTGTTCCTCGGATCTTAGTTTTGAGACCCCGTCCACTGCTGAGCCCATAAGTGTAGGTGTGAATGTCTATAACTATACAGTTTATTCAGTGGCTGTGACACAAATACACAAACAGAGAAGGAGAAAAAGTATTCTGATATTTATGGATCTTGTTCCGGTAAATGAGTCAGAGGTCACACAGATGTGTAGCAGTTAATCAGCTCATGTTTTTACGCTTACTTCTGCTGTGACTTACTGCATGAGGATAAATCAAATAAGTCATCACTCAGCTTGTGTCTGCCGAGCGGGTTATTAGTGAAGTGGACGGTCTGTGGGTATAAAGAGCTGAAAAGGGGAGTGAAAGGGACAGATGTAGACATTAAAGCCCCCGTGGGAGTTTGTGAAGAGACAAGCAGACATGTGAACAGCTTGGCAGAAACTGGTCTGCTTCACTTTCTAGTGGGACCAAACACTTGAAGACAGGTGCTTTTCAGCAGGAATTCATGGAGCTTGAAAGTGACAGTTTGCTAAAACCTCATTTCTGCACACAGCAGAATGGTGCAAAACCTGGCAACTGAAGTTTAGAGGAGGGTTTTTAATACAATATTTTAGGTTTTAACTTTTTATTTCACTTCGAGGTTGCTGGGCGCTGACATAGAGCGAGAGGTGGGGTACACCCTGGACAGGCCGCCAGTCTATCCCAGGGCAAACACCGTCCACAATTATACTCGTATAAATCTTTATGTGATATAAAAATGCCATAACACAACTTTGTACAGCAGCACGATGCTTTTACCTTCCCTAGTGAGCCAACAAGAATGCCTGTTGACGATTTAGTACCTCAAAACAGACCTACTTCAACAACCTCCAACAAAGCACAGTACTTTGCAAACTATGCCAGAAAATCGTTGCAACTAAAGGTGAAACCAACAAACTGTTTTCCCCACTTTTGTTAAATTCAAACACTGTCAAATTGTATAGTGCCTTTCAAGAAACCCAAGGACGCGTTACACAAGAGTAGCAAAGAAAAAAAAAAGAGTGGTGGTCTTTGTCTCTCTGTGTTAGCCTTGTGGTGGATCAGGCCCATGAGTTAGATACTAGTTAAGAAAACACCACATGTGGAAGAAGGCAAAGAGGCCGAAAGCTGACAGCTTTTCTTTTCATATGTCTATTAACATGAACGCAACATAACTGGGTCAATTATTGAATTAAGTTGTGTCTAAGAGTGTGCTTATTGTGTTCAGTGAAGTGTCTCACCTGTGTAGTCCTCAAAGCACTCGCAGGTATAGCCTCCCTCTCTGCTGCGGCACACGCCATGAGGTCCACACGGTTTAGAGTAGCACAGGTCGATCTCAGTCTCGCAGTAGTCCCCCGTGAAGCCGGTGGGACAGCGGCAGCGCAGCCCAGCGATGGGGTGGATGGGTCTGAACAGGATGGTATCGGATGCAACAAAGGGCGCCAGGCTGTCAAACTTCAGCACCGACACACACTTCATGTAGTTCTCACACGGCTCGCGCAGGCAGATGTTGTCATCAAAGGGAAGAACCTCCTGGGAGGAAATCTGAGCGAGAAGGCTGCGGTTCAAATACAATCTCTCTTGGAGCTCCTCCGAGCCAAAAAACTCCCCAGGCTCAGCCCCTCTCCCCGGCCCGTCGCCTCCGTGACCGAGCCCACCGGGACGCTGGTGTCCCTCCCCAAACACGGGCACAGCCACCGACAAGCTGACGTTGAGGATGCGAGCGCTGACGTCCGTGTCATCTTGGATGTTGAAGATCACAACGTCTTCAGGGGCAGCGGACAGGACCCGGGCCACGCCGTCCAAGAACTGAGACAGCAGCAGGGACAGGAAATGTTCCTGGGAGGTGTTGGCCAATCGCAACGTGATGCTGTTGGACAGCATTTCATCTGTGATGATGGTGACTTGGAGAATGCACTGAGCTGAGACTGAGTGGACACCATCTGAGAAACAGAGGAGAAAAAGAAAAACGTTTAAAAAATGGCAGTTTTGGAACTTCTCTTAGCAGAAACCAAGTACCGACCTCCAGGACTGAAAAAACGAATGAGTCTCCATAGACTTCAGTTTTAAAATGACAAACTTAAAGGTATCAAAAATCCCATTTACAGCCTGGTATACAAACAGGTTTGGCCTCTTTAGAGTAGAGATGAACTTTCCATAACTAACATACTTCACCTGTATTTGGGCCTGAAGTTATGCATTATAAAGACTGCTGTGTGACGGGTGGCTGCCAACTTGATCACTACCTGCTATTCTGATCTTGATCTTCTGAATTTGACCCCTGGAGCATACTCGTGGTGATTTCCTGGAAAATATTATGTCTTACCATGCAGTTAACTGAGCTAACAACCCACCCAAGAAGTCTGGGCTCCATTTGTTTTCCCAGTGAGTGAAATACGTGCATTATTTTTGTTTAAATGTAAGCTGCACTAACAATCAGATATCTGTGTCTGCAGGATGCATACGTACAGCCTACGGATGCAGCTTACTAATGAACACAGCACTCCACCTTCTCGTCCAAATATGGTTGTTTGCTGCTCTAAAGAAAACATGTCGACGGCCAAAACGCCGTACTCAGTGCTTCAAAACGGTAGCCAATAGTAGAGCGATGGGGACGATTGCGAAGTGCTGGTGTGTGGGTTGGATGAAGAAGGCTGAATGTACTCCAGGTTTTATGTCACGTTGTCACGAAAAATCTTTAAAAGATGAAAAACAACGAGGCATTAGTCGATCTGCGGCTCTCAGCTTACCGGCCTTCCCAATCACACAAATGTCAAAGCACGCGTCACTAAAAAATCCACTTTGATTTAGGAAGTAATACACTTCGAAGAAGCTAGATGCAGTCGGTTACTCAGAGGAAAGTAAACGCTGGATTTGTTCGGGGACTATTTTCAGACATGAGTTAACAGTTGGTGCTGCAGCATTTGAAAAAAGCAGGCATGTATACATAGGAGTGACTCAGACGTGTCAGTGTTCACAGTCATATAGGAATGTAGAGCAATGTTGCAGCTCATTAATGTGTTTTAAATAATAAATAATATTAGTATTAAGCAATCCTTGACTTTGATCTGACACACACACACACACACACACACACACACACACACACACACACACACACACACACACACACACACACACACACACACACACACATTTGATTTGGGGAAGTTGAGGAAAAATATGCCACGCCATCATAATGTAATTGAAATAACAGGATGTTTTTATCCTCCAAAGTATATTATAATAATCTAAACTTGAGTCTCGCCAACACACGGAGCAGCTGTAACAGCAGGACAGATGACGGTGCATGGAGGTGAATGGTGGTGGCTTTACACAGCTGTTCCACACAGTGTAGCAGCATCTTTCCTAATGCTCAGGACGGTGATATAAAGCAAAGACAGTAGCCACAATAATGTACAAATTGGTGTTTTGATAAATATTCTAATAATAACACCTTTTTACTTGTTCTTGGCTCAGACGGGTGTTTTTCTTGTTTTGTGCCAGAGTAGATAAGAAATGAATGCCAGCCTAAGAGAGAACAAGTGTATGTTTTCTTTCAATACATTCCAACTTTCTAATCAGCAATTTCACGCCTGTATTCACAGCTCACTCTTTGCTTTCTTTGTCCGGAAGCAGAGATGCTACTTCATTATACATGCCACGCTGAAAGCCTCGAGTCTCAAATTCACCACTTTCAGCAATTCTCAGCTCAGCGGATCTCTTGTTTTTAAAACCAGATCCTGGTAGCATTTAATTATCAGTACACTTCAAATGTTCAGCTCTGAATCCAGTGTTGTTTTACTCCTGCTGTTGTACATGATGTCTTGACTGCATGAATTTGTGTGTTAGGTCTTTACTAAAGAGTCCACTTTCTAATGTAGACATTATGTTGCATCATATCAGGCCAACATTTGCACTGACTTATGACTTTGCTGAGCTGATATTTTTGGGTTATTTTCCCCCCACTGTGAGCCCATTTACAATAAAGTAAAAATGCTCATCAGCAAGTATGAGCTGGAAGTTGAACAGTACGAGTCGGAGCACTGCTCACTGAGGAGTAAAATTATAATGAAAACAGCCTTGATGTGAGTAAGGAGCACACAGGGAAGTCCAGTGCGTGGCTAACAAGCACAAAACCTTTTTTTTTTGGTCTGTTACAGCTTCAATGTTGCTCTAAATCCAGTTGATAGAAACAGTCTAACACAAATGTACTTCCTAACCTGGATCATTTGGCTTTCTGCCCAGTGACAAAGGGCCAAAGCCAGCATACAGTTACACAACAAACAGTTTGCACTGCATTGTTGAAAACCTAATTCCTTTCTGCTAAATGTTCTCCTAACATTTAGGACCAGTTTAAATGTACATGGCACATCTCTTGCTTTATCGTCATCATAAATATAAATTGCCAAAACACTTTGACAATGTTCAAACACTTTGAGCTGTACAAACATTCTCTTTTTCCCTTTTTATGCCAACAAATTATTTAAAAATGCTCAAAAATCAACAGCAGCAGTGAAAGAAGCATGTACAATCATTTCTATTCTAAGCATTTATAGCAAAATGTCAGAATAAGGCTGATGCAAAATTTCATGTGTCTTAATTAATCCTAAGTGGCTTTTGCTGAAATGCCACTACTGCAGCCACCGTAATCGCAGAATAACACCATAATCTGTATTTGATTATTTTGAACCAGTCTATTTAAAGACTGAAACATTCTTATTTTCCAAGAGGAAGCTTACATCAATCCGCCTTTAAAAAGCTACACAGGCTTACTTTGAGGTCACGGCGAGAGACCACTATCATTTTGTCTATCTAGCCGGCCCGCGGGTTTCTGTAGCCTCGAGAGCAAACACAAAGCGGGCTTAATCAAATCAAATGTGTCACTAAAACAAGCCTCGGCCTCTCCCTCCAAAACAATCAATGGGACGCTTTGTTTGGGGTGTCTGGACGCCGGCCAGAGAGCAGAACCTGTGAGCAGGACTCACACAAACAGCACTGCTCAAAGTTACCAGATCCCTGTTTTGGCACCAGACAAGTTTAAACACAAAGTGCCAAGGGGAGGGGGGAAGGGGGAGGGGGAGGAGAAGAAGAGGAGGGTGGGATGGGGACGAGTGGAGAGGGGGGCTCATAGAGGAAGTGAGACAGAGAAGCATGTTTGACACGGCTTTAATCCTTCAGTTTTCACTCAAGCGCTTCCAGCACTGTAATAATACAGGGCCTTAGCAGAGGAAGTGCAGGGAATAAATCAAAGACCAAAAACAAGGAGGGTCGCTCCTAATTCACACTCTACTGTAAACACACACACACACACACACACACACACACACACACACACACACACACACACACACACACACACACACACCTGTGTACACAAGGAAATGTTTGCAGATAAGAGTCTAGAAGGTGACAAAGAGAAGACAAAGGCAGATGATGCTCTATCTTCTTTTAGAAAAAAACTAATTTGAAGCAGAAGCTACAAAGTTACAGTTTTCATTATGTAATTATGTAAATATGAGGTTTCACAGGATAATCGACCTGTTATTTCAGTGTATTCAGGGCTTAAACCAGTGATTTTAGTGACAGTCTCCTACGATTTGTCTCTGAAATTACTTTCTGATAGCTTATCTGATAACATCTTGATTATTTTCCAAGTGAAACATACAGTACATTAGAAACATATTTCCACAGACTAAATTGAAATATTTAATTTTCCATTTTTTGCCCACCGTGGAAAATATAAAGACTTTATGATTATATGGACGAATTTAGGTATGTGATTCTTCATCTGCTTACTACTAAAGAAATACCCTTTTTGGGCTTTGTTTCTTGCATGCTGCCGCAGCAGAGCGTTTTACTACTACTAAATAAAGTAGTAGTAAAACTTTAACGTAACGCAGTGCTTTTTGCAAACTGTAGACACACTTTCTATTAGAAAACTAAATTAGAAAACAACAACCCATTTCATCTATTCAAGTCGTATATTAACTGATACTCTGCAGCAACAGTAGCCAGAACAACACAGCTCTCAGTGAACCGGGGCTCTTAAAGGTTAGACCATGTATGAGGAGAGACATCGCCTTAATTATGTCCTCTGCCAATTCACATTCTTGGATGGGGGACTCGGGCAGCGCTCCAGAGGTAGACGCAGCGCTGGGAAACTGAGCGCGAGGAGAATCTCCACTGAAAGGAACCAGACCATCCTTCAAAGAGGTCATTCTCCATGGAAGGATACTTCGCTGAAGGAACGGAGGGCAAGCGAAGCATTTTGGGCCAGAAAAGGAGGAAAAGAGAGATGCTTAGTTGGTAACAAGACAAGTTGCCAGCTCTGAAGTGTGACACTGCTTTCAGCCCACAACTCCAACCCCTCTGGGCCTCTGGGTGCCAGGAATGCTCTCAGCTAGGAAGTGGCGCCAGGGAAAAGATTAAACACACACTGTGGCTGCAGCACTGCCAAGGCTATGTACAGCATTGTGTGTGTGTGTGTGTGTGTGTGTGTGTGTGTGTGTGTGTGTGTGTGTGTGTGTGTGTGTGTGTGTGTGTGTGGGTGGGTGGTGGCGAGCTATACGTCAATACAAGCAGAGGCGAGATGGTTAGTTTAGTCATTAGTCAACAGCAAGACTTTTTGCATTTATAATTTAATACGTGCACAGATTTTGACGCATTTATTGCTTTTAAGTTAAGAGTGAGACGAGCACAGGCACTGTCTGATAAAAGCTGAATCGTCTGTATTGTAAACACAGCACTCTGAAGGTCATGACTCACCTTTTCTAACGTAAAATCCAGCATGTCATCAGAGCCAAATACATTTCCAGTAATAAAGAGACTAATGTAAACAGGTTGTCTCATTATGATTTACAGAGAGGTCTCTCAGAGATGCAGACGGGCCTCCTTTGACTGTAGGTTGAGGCCTCCAAGCCAAGAACATAAATTATCAGCCAGGATGTTGCACAGGAGAAATGCTCAGCTTTGCATTTCTGAAATATCAACAAAGCCTGGCTTTAATGGTAAGGAAAATCAAATAATTCATTGGCATGAATTATATGGACACAAAGAATCTTTACAATGAAGTGCTTGATATAAGGAAATATATACTCAAACCAGACTATATGGATTTCTTTTTAAAGCTTTCTCTGGGTCTTAGTGGCTAAGACTAAGAGAAAGGTCAGGACAAAGAGCAAGAGAGAGAACAAATCACTGAGACTGGTCTAATTAGACCACAAAGTTGCCATCAAATCTCCCAGCTGAATCCCAGAAAATGTCAACAAAGTCATGGTGGATAAAGATCAGAAAGACTGTGTGACCAAGTTACTGAGAGGACAGAGACATCACCCAGCACTGTGACACTAACCCAGGCCCTCTGAGTCCCCCTGAACTGTGAAGTGACAGTTTATCAGCTATTTACCCTCCTCTCTGTATGCTGGAAGATGTTATTTTGAATTTTAAGGTGAGATGGGATAACAAAAAGAAAACAAAAAAACAAGACTAGCTGCATCTCACTCAAGGAACACAAACCTCTCTAAAGAAAAAGACACAGCAGGTTTCACCTTCAGATGGCTAAAAGCTAGCAGAGAGACAGAGAGAGACAAAAGCTAATTAACGAAAACCAGGAAGTGGCTTTTTTATGTCAGCACTGTCCGTGTTACTCTTGCTCTTTAGCAGACGTCACAAACATATTCGTGTGTTAAACACTAATGTGCTGGTTAAACGCTGAGCCAATGAAAACGAAGGGCTTAGCAAGCAGTTTAGCTGAAGTGCTTTACCATAATGAGAACACTACGTTCAAATCATATGTTTTACTGTTCTCATGATAGTGTGAGATTAACCAATATACTGTGGTGTTACATTAAATATATAGCCAAGAGGAACAGACACTGAAGTTTAAGCCAGGCCTTAATCCTACATGCATATCATTTAATCCAACACCTATCCATGTCATCTGCCTTTACAAACATTTGTGAAAGAATCAGTCATTTGCAAGAGCTCACCAAATTTGAGTACGGTACAGTAAAGTAAACAAATCAGTTCATAAAATTTCTTCCCACCTAGATATTCCTCCACCAGCTATAAGCGGCATTACTGCAAAGTGGAAGTGTTTAGAAAACACAGCAACTTAGGCTACGTCCACCCTAATGCGTTTTCGTTTTGAAAACGGGTCGTCTTCTGAAAACGACTGAAAACTCTAGTGTGGATGGGGAGCGTTTTCAGACGAAAACGTCGTTTTTCAAATCTATCCGGGCTAGTGTGGACGTAGCCTTAGACAATGTAAAGTTACAGAGTGGGGTCGCCAAGTGTTGAGGCTCAAAGTGCGTGAAAGTCTCCAACACTCTGCTGACTGAATGACTGCAGAGCTCCAAACGTCCTCTGGCATTAACATCAGCACAGAAACTGTGCACCAGGAGCTTCGTGGCATGGGTTTCCATGGCTAAGCAGCTCCTGCAGGTTGTCACTAGCCCCAGGTGTAATACCAAGGGGCTACTGACAACATGAACACACACCTACTGAAATCTGTGGACTTCTTCCTAACCTTACATTTAACCAGTGTTGGGACTAACGCGTTATTAAGTAACGCGTTACAGTAACTACGTTATTATTGTGGTAACGAGCACGGTAACTAGTTATTATGCCAAAATCAGGAACGCGTTAGTCGTTACTGGGATTTAGATAGGGTCGTTACTCGTTACTTCGTGTGGTGGCTATCGCGGAGCTTCCACAGATTCAGTAACATTAGCAAGTGGTGGAGGCCAGCAGGTGGATGAAGGAAAGGGGACGCAGAAGGAAAAGAGACCCGAGGCGGCCGCCGGTCCAAGTGTGAACTGAACTTCAGGTAAGAAGTTATGACCTGCAGTCTCTCTGGGTCAGATATAAACCAAGTTTAGGTTTAGTTTATTTTCGTTATTCTGACTTTTTCCATACTGCGTGCTAGCTAGCATGACGGAGTTTCTATACAGCTGGGTGGTGCTATGAAGTTAATGATGTTGAACTTTATTTTGTTCATAAGTTATTAGAGTTGCCAACCGTCCCGCCTGGTATTCAGAGAAAATATTACGCGTTTCTTATTGAGGTGAAAAGGAACAGCGGATGTCGCGCTAAACAACAGCAGCACGTTTAAGCTTGATCAGCTGTTGTTAGAATTTATTTAATATTAATTTCTAGTATCAGCTGATGTTTGCTGGAGCCACAGCTGTAAAGCTGCTGGTCATTATGTCAGTTTGGTTATCTGGTGAGAGGGAAACATGAAGATGAAACCAGGAGATGTCCTTACTGAATCATCAGAGCTGAACAGGTGATGGAGAAACAGGTTTACCTTTTAGGTGACATGAATGAGTTGAAGGGAAGTTATGAACCGTTTCTGAGAGACAAATAACACCAGGATCCTTTTCTAAGTAGCTGACAGCTGGTAACTGTGCAGGGGCGGGTCTAGCAAAGTGTTGCCAGGGGGCCAGGAATGGCATTAACAGGGAGAGGGGCACAAAGAAATACTTTTCTTTCTTATTCTCATTTAAAATGTCTCGCTTTTAAAAAATAATTATCTGAATCTTACAACAAACGATTGATAGATTGATGCATATATACCATCAAAACTGTGTACATCACTGTCACAACAGTGTTTATTATCATTCAAAGGCTTTAAGATTTTTCCTATAATGGTGGGCCGGTCTCTAGTCAAAATGCCCGGGCCAATTTTCTGTCCCAGTCCAGCCCTGTATGCAGCTCATCTGCAGTCTGGTGTTACCTACATCTTCCTATTCAGAAGGCAGAATTTCAGAGTTCTGAGTACAATCGAAAGCACCACGACTGCAGTTTTTGTGTTGGATGTAAAAGGCGCACATGATGCTGTGACGTAGGCTAGAATCATGGCGGCGGTCAACAACGGTCCAGGCGTGGGATTTCTCTCGTGGAAATATGCACATTATCTTTTCCTTTCTATTGGTAGGTGGCACAGTGCACTGTGGCAAGTAAGCAAGCTAGAAGACTGGCAAAGTTATGGAAGAAACACATTAACAAGAGAATTCTGAGTAAAACCAAAGTTACTTTCCCTAGTAACTAGTTACTTTGAAAGTAACGAGTAACTTGAAGTAACTGAGTTACTTTTGAGAGAAGTAACTAGTAATGTAACTAAGTTACTATTTTAAAGTAACTTACCCAACACTGCATTTAACTGTACACAAGATTGTAAGATTCTAAGGATACTTGAATGTCCTTAGAAGATTTTTGGTTATATTTTTTAGTGTAGCAATGTTAATCGGCTGGTTGCTCCAAAAATATGGCTGAAACACCTGAAACATGGATTTCTGTTTACTCGAGTATGCACATTCAAATTTCCCAGTAACTTTCCTCGAGCGCCATTTAGAGTCTTAACTGAAATGTCTCAATCACTGTATCTTTCTCATTTTTTGTGGATTTTATTTCCCTGCCCTCTTGTGCCTCTTTCCTGTGTGATTACCTGTTCCACCTGGATTTCTTTCACAGTTCTGTTTCCGGATTTTTTCCTTTCTCTGCTCTTCCTGTGTACCAAACCCCTTATTACCTCAGTTAAGTCTGTGAACATTTACCTGATCAGCAAAGTTATGCCATCCAAGTTTAATAATTTTAGCGTTTTCACCAAGTTAAAAAAGGGCTGTAAGTTATTAATAAATGCATGCTAAACTCATGATATTTTCAGCAGCCTCAGCTGTACTTTGTATTTGGTGCTAATTAGCAAATGTTAGCATACTAAAATGCTAAAATTAGCATGCCAAGTTTAGCATGCTAGATCTTTTTATAGTTAGTACTGTCTGAAATATGGACATCATTTATATTATGTCAGCACTGACGGTGTTGCTCGCTCTTGCTCAGAGCAACTTTAGCAGATGTCACACACACACATTAAACACTAATGTGCTGGTTAAACACTGAGCCAATGACAACACCTCCTGTTACAGTGGGGATGGGAAACACATTAGACCTACTATAAAAATAGCATTTATCATAATGACAGTGGAGAGCTGATAAACAATGGCACTCAAACAGCCATTCATCACATGTCTAATGATAGCACCCAAAGAACATCTCACTCAAGCACAACAGCATTTAATCTGTGACCTGGAGAGGTTGATGCTGCTTCAGAGGGGGCTGTGTGTTTCGCTGCAGAACTGTGTCATGTTGGGGGGGGGAACCTCTGGGTAAGAAGGTAATGAGGTTGAGCAGAGCCTGTCTTAGTTGTTCAGAAGAAACGCGCTACAGTATGTGCAGCATGCACTGAGTACTCAGTACATCAAAGAGCACAAAGCCGGGGTCCCATTTCTAAGATCAGCAGGAAGAGCATAATTTAAAAATCACTTCGGAGGGATAAGGCCTGCAAATGTGTTTGCAGTTCGCAGCCTTTACAGCTCCGACCTGCGAGTCGCTCTGCAAACTTACAGGTTTGTTTTTCTTATTTGCATACTTGAGGAAAGATATAAATTAAAAAAAATGAAAAGAAATACCAAGAGAAAATCAAAAGCATATTAATCAGAAATAAATATTACAAAATACCGATCAGTTATATTCTGTACAAAACGTCTCAGAAGGTCCATGTTCATGTCTGTCTTATTGCTACTGACATATCTGCACTAACCTTGATGTCTTAATGCCTGATGGGCACATCAGGGGCGACGTGTTCAGTATCACGCTTAAGGATTCTTTGACATGCAGACTAAAGGAGCAGGGGATCAATCCACCAACCGTGGTAGATGACCCCCTCTTTCACTGCGCCACAACCGCTCAGAGAAAACCCCAGCAATCACGTGACCACCTATGAACAAGCACTATGTGACAGTGGGATGGAAAAACTCCCTTTTTGCAGGAAGAAACCGGGACGGAAGAAAGCAGAGAAAAATTAAAAAGCAGCTTAAATCTGTAGCAGCATAACTAAGGGAGAGTTCAAGGTCACGTGATCCTGATCCAGCCCTAACTACAAGCTTTATCACAACAGGAATAATCAAAATCCTGATAATACTGAATAGTCCAGCCTAGAAGTACTTAATGCATGAGTAATACATCATCAGCATCTATTACTCACTCTGAGATAGGATGCTTCTATTCTTAGAGATATTGTGCAGATTAAAGACAGCGGTCCTACATATGAGTGTAATATGCACATTGAAGGCCATAAAATGGCTCCAAGATTCCTCACAGTGTTACCAGACACCCAGGTAATGCCAGAGTAAGCATCTGGTTAGACACCATGTTTCTGAGGTTTTTAGGGTCAGTTACAATGACAAGTTTTATCTGAATATCAACTTTCAGTCTAGTGAAACTCAGTGAAAGCAGCTCCACTCCAAGAGTTCTTCACTAAGTATTAGTATAATATTAACAAGCTTACTGTAGTGTGAAACTACTGTCAGAAGTATTACATTTATGTATGATTAACCAACACTTTACAGTTGTGTCCACACAAGGTCACAGAAAGGCAAGACGTTCATACCGCACAGTCAATCAAACAAACCACAGAGACCGCAGGCTCTGTCGGGCCAACAATAACAGGGACACACACTCATTTAATTTAAATTAAATACTCTTCCCCTGGAGCTGCCTTTAATCACACAGACTAATTACTTGAACTCTGCATGTGTGTTTGGGACCCTGATTCATTCACAGTTAACTTGTTCTTCTTGTAGCGGCTCACTCGCGTCGCTACTTTGAGACACATTTATGGCCTGTTTGTCAGTCTGTGGCTAAACTTTACAGGTGCTGCGACCTGTCGGTATGAAAACAAGTTTGAGGTTACAGAAGACGACTTGTGTTGTGCTGAATTTTGACTTAACAACTTACATTCAAATTGAAGCAATTTTCATGGAAGGTAATTAATAAAAATTAAACCACACAAACTCCTTTTAACAATTTTATGGAGGTTTTTGTTTTTCTTCTTTTTGATCATTGTTTCCTTGGGAAACAACTTAATTTGAACACACAGGAAGAGACTAAAGCCCAGCACGACAACAGGCTTAATACCCACCTTCATACCAGTGAGCAAGCTGAGCTTCTATCAACTTCTTCCAATTAAAAAGAAACGCTCAAATCAGTCTTGGACAGACACTGGTAAGTACTCGTTTGGGCTGAGTTGAAATTGAGTGAACAAAAAGTCTGTCGTGGTGGTGACGGAGCACTGCGGCCCAGTTCCCTGGCAGACTTTAAAATTGCCTAATATCTATTAGATCAAGCTTATCCAGTTCCTCCTTAATTAAAGCTAAGAGGACTCAGTTTGGTGTTCATTTAATTCAGAAGCAGGAGTCTCGGGTTCTTTTGATCAAAATGGGGCGCAATAAAATGTGGCCTGTTTGAATTAAGCAGGGCTGAAAGGTGAAGCACACTCAGCTGCGGTCTGAATGGAGACTGTTGGCTGGTTAGTAGGTGGAAGTGAGGCATTGCACGGAGGGGTAGCTTTTTCATCCCATTACCCCTAACCCCTCCTCACTCCCCTCCTTTACTGATCCCCTTTAGACAAGCAAAGGCTGAGGCTGACATCCCACCACCCCCACCACTACCAGTACCACAACCCCTCTGCATAAAATGCTCTAACAAATCCTGCCAGGCTTTCACCCACCAGCAGCAGCTCACATCATCATCCACTCATCAGAAATTGAGAAAAGCTTCTCAGGAAAGACCAAAGGCTCAGTCACACCACAGGGAGGTTGCACAGAGCCACAGCTAAGATTTTTTAACACTGAGTCCAACACTCCACAGGTTCCCCCACAAAGACCCACCAGCTTAAAAACTTAAAACTGACAATCGACAAGACTTGGAGAATTTTCAGAAGACTTTTTTTCTAAATTGTACCCTATCAATCGCTTCAAAGGTGTCTTAACACTCAGCAATAATCCCTAAATCTCTGAATTGTATTTTTTATTCAAACATATATAAAATCTGATGTTAGAGCTTCAGAATAAAGAACTTTGCATTTTATGGAAATTATACAGATGATGCATAATGTGTCAATTCCTGCTCTTTAGACACGTTGTTTGGCCTTTTATATTTACTTTAGACTAAACAATACTTTTTGCTTCTTCCTGTTTTCTGTCTATATTTCATCTGCTTTTGTCAAATGAAATCTAAACACATATTTTTGATTTTACTGCCAAACACACTTCTATGAGAAGGTTTAACATATTTGAGTGGATCCATTTATATGCACAATGTGGAAAAACATACTGGGCCACCTATATATTACGCTGCCAGGAGCTGCTTGGCCTCGGACACCCATGCCGTGAAGCTCCCAGCGCACAGTCTTTGTGCTGATGTTAGTGCCAGAGGAGGTCTGGAGCTCTGCAGTTACTGTGTCAACAGAGCATTGGTGACTCAGAGACCCTGCTCTTTAACTGCAATTTGGTTTTGTTTCTAAATGCTTCCACTTTGCAATGACACAACTTACAGCTGATCGTAGTGTAGTGAGCTCTTTAAAACAACTGATCAATATAATTCTGTCTGAAACATAAGGTGGATTGTTCCTTACAAGCCTAAACTGTGGAACAGCTTACCGTGCTCTTTTCACACCTTTGACTCTTTGACATCCTTTAAAAGCAGCTTAAACTCATCTGTTGAGAAATGCATTCTGGGTAGTGTTTGTGTGTCCACTTTACTTTGGCGTGGGCTGGTTTTTAGCTATTTACCTTTGTTAAGGACTCTTTGACTGCTCTTTGTTTCAAAATAAACTTTATTTACTTACTAATAATTTGTCTGCTTGTCTGAACAGGTGACATGATAAGCTGTGATCATTTCATTGCAGTGCAGCGTAATGTTCTGTTGGGAAACCTTAGGCCCTGACATTCATGTGGAGGTTACTTTGACACGTACCAACCAGCTAATTATTACTGCAGACAAAACACACCCCCTCAGGGCAGCAGCAGCAGCAACCTCCACACTGCCAGATCTCAATCTGATCAATCAATCAATCCTTAATTATTCCAGACTCATACTCCATAGAAGCAAAACAAGTCACATAACACAAAAAGAAGAGAAAAACAAATTTAAAAAATACACCTAAATCACTTTCCCATGAACAGACAACCACGCCAGTGTCTCCACAATGAACACTGACTGCATGTGGTGCCAAACCTTATATCCGTTAAGCCCACAGTGATCTTGTTCTCAAAATTGTTAAGCCTGCAAATATATACAGTAGATTTCTTAATAGAGCTTCAAATGTACTGACTCCTAACATTTCACTTGCACTGAGAAATCTTGGTGTCTTTAATATTAACCTCCCACCCCCATTCTCTGCGGCCTGCTGGAGCGGGAGGGCTAGTAGGAGGAGTTGGCCGTCCGACTGCGGTCTGGGGTGTGGGGCCTCCCTGCTGCTGCGGAGTCGGGGTGGTCTGCCTCTCCCCACCGCAGGGAAAAGGGTAACACCACCTGGGTCTGGGTGCAATTCCCCCCTCCAGGGGCAAGGGTACCTAGACCCGGATTGTAGAGTACGCTTGGGGAGTGTGATTGTGTGTACAGCGTCTCTTTATGTCTGTCTCCACGTTGGTTGAGTGTGGAGTAAGTGCATATGAGAGCATGAGGGTGGGAATGGATGTTTGTGTCTGTGTGTGCCTGTATGTCTGTGTCTATATGTCAGGTTGGGTGTCAGACGCCACCTCTCTGGGGACACCTCAGGCCCTCCAAGGTTTGGAGGCCTATCTCCACCCACCACCACTTCCCCTGCCGGTGGCGGACTCCCTCAGGTGTCGGTGTGTTGGTGGTTCTTTGTGTCTGGGGGTGGGCGTCCGGGTACACACCGGCTCACTCCCTGGCGGCCGCTTGTCGGGGCCTGGGGCCTGGGGCCCGCTCGGGCCCCCTTTGGAGGTGGGGTGCCCCCGGCCTCTCGGCCTAGGGCTCGGTCACTCAGGCGCAGCTGGGGGCCGGCGGAGCTCACGGGCGCGTCACTGCAACCCCCCCTGGCTTCTGCTCCGCGGCTGCTGAGTGAGCCCTCATCTGGGACTCTCCTCAGCTCTTACTGGAACAGTGGCGCGGCTGCCCCTCTGTTGGTCTTCCATGGTCTTTTGTGTTCTGGGGGCCTCTGGATGTCTGGAGTTTTGATCTCCTCCATACCCGCTTCACACCCTGGAGGACGGGGCTGAGGCCCCCCCACACTCCCTAGCAGATCATTACATGGAGAAACCTTTGGAATGCAAGCATGCTGATCCACACAGGTATGCACACATGGGTATTCACAGACGCGGACTAAAGCTTTCTTGGCTGCTGCCTCAAAGCACACTGTGCGCTGTCTATCTTGCGTGCTGCACAATATTGTTTATTACTTAGTAAATACTGATATCTATGACTAGCTAGTTTATTGTGATGGTGCTTTGTTTTCTCTATTATTATGTTGCTCTTTGTTGTTTGCTGTCTCCTCTGTTTGTTTGTTTGTTTGGTTTTTTTTTTTTTCTCCATACAGGTGACCCAGGAGTTTTTTTTTTTTTGTCTCTCTTCCCCCCCCTTCTCACCGTCTCTTCTCCCCTTTGGTTTTCTTTCTTTCTCTCCCCCTCTCTCTCTCATTCATTCCCCCTGTCCTATTTATTAAAAAAAAAAAAAAAAAAAAAAAAAATGACAAAGGATGAACTGAAGCTCTGCCATCACGTAATGTCGCATACTGCTGTTTCTGATGTCATTTAGAAAAAAAAAAAAAAAAAAAAAAAAAAAAAAATATTAACCTCATGGCGTTGAGCATCATCGAGCGGCGGCACAAGCCCAATTCTCTAAACTCCCACCAAGCAACTGTAGCCATGCCCCAGCGACAAAAAGCAGGTGGTTTTAATGTTGTGGGATGATTTGTGTGCATTGAGCGACACTATCCGCTATCATCATACATTTATATTGCTGTCTTCGAAGTCAACACAGCTGAGGAAGTAACAGCCTGGAGAGAAAAGCAGGGAGAGCTTCTCTAATCAAGAGAAACATATTTGAACAACTGCAGCTCAAAGCCTTACAGACGGTGACAGGCGACAGAAGCAAATGTGCGCTTGGTTTTTGTATAGCCCTTCCAACCTCAAGTGCATTGTTGGGAAAAACAACACAACTGAACACAAACAGCTCGTGCTTTAACAGAAAGCCCACTTGCAGCTCTCGCACGCGGGAGGGAACGGCCGGCACGCTGAAAACTCCTACGCAGCAGATTTACTGCGATCTGTATCTGAGCAGTGTTAGAGCCATTACGTCAAGCAGCAAAAAATACACCGAGCATCATAACTACCCGTGAGCAAGTTTATTTATGTGATTTGACACCGTTTCATTAAGAAAATACAAGTTAAATAAATTTTGTTTTTATTGTTTTCTGCAGAGCAGTTAGGTTTAAATAGAAAGAGACCAGAGATCAGCTGTAATGATAACCACACCACAACAACACATTTCCTCCACCGCCCGTGAAGTCAATAATGAAAACTGCTTGTGTAGCTCAATGTCAACCCAAGGATTTCAATCCTGGGGAGTCGGAGTAAATCCCTCTCTTGATTTCTCCATTCCACAGGAAAGCTGACTTGGCTGGAGAGAGGCCATCAGTACTCATTTGTGGACCCTGCCAGAGCATCCCCTGATGACACTTTTCTGCTGTTTCTGAAAACCTGCAACAAGAGGGCAGCCCACAGATTTCCTTTCCTCTACAGCGAAGCGGCTTCAGAGTCACAGAAAAGAATTCGAGCTCCTCGAATCTGAACATTTACATATCAAAGAAAAACCAATGTCAGCGCAACAGTAAAGAGACATTAGCATGCAGAGACGTGACCAAGCAGGAGGCCGCTACTCAAACATACCAACAGCGAATGATGTTGGATCCTGAGCATCCAACAGCAAAGTAACAACTGTCATCCAACTGAGATGCTTTGAAGCAGGAGTCAGCAAAACAGAGCCGGTTTCTGTCTTTGATAGCTCTGCTTTAAAAGAAAAAAAGAAAAAAAAAACTTTGCACACTGTGACAGGGGAGATATTTTTAGAAGACGATGTGGAAAACATTCAGTCCAGATCAGGAAAGGTGCTAAAAGTAAAAAAAAGAACCTAAGTGAACTCTAAAAATAGTTATTCATTCATTCAAATGCCACCAGACTGTGAAAGTGTAAACACACCATTTCAGCTAACTCAGGATGACACCATCTGTGTAGTTAGCTCCCCACCCTTCAGTCTGTCTTAACATAATTCAGTCAGCAATGAAACCTCTTAAAATTCTGCACTCCAGGGTTCACCACCTCTACCAGTCGCACTTCGTACCCTCGTGTCTAACGGTCCTGTGTTGACAGGTTGAACTGCAGAGCTGAAGCATATGAAACCAGGTCACTGTGAAATCTCGGCCTGGTTCAGTACTAAATGAGTGCAATGTAGCGTAAAGGCAACAGGCTGTTGAATAAACATAATCTGTCACGTTCACAGTGTGAGAAACGTCTTTTCTCGTAGTGATTTCTGGACTCGGGTGGAGCTTTGGTGTTATCGTCACTGCACAGGAGACAAGAAAGTGCTCTGTGTGTTGTTGTTGTCAATGCTGTTGTTGTTGGAGAGCTGTGCCTCCCAGCCCTGATGCACCCCCACAGCATAGAGAGATAAACTTTCAAAGTTTTTCACACAGTTTAACTGTCGCTTATGTTGTTTTTGGACAAATTTGCATTTCATCCACCAGCTGTAGATTTAGACAGTTTACCATTTCAAATTCACCTTTTTCAACCCTTTAACTATTACTTGTATCCATTTGAACAGCTACATTTATCCATCCATTTTCTTCTACTTATCCAATTCATGCTCGCAGTGGGCTTTTACTCCAGCTGTCATATGACTGGAGGCATGGTATGCCCTGAACTGGTCACTACCATATGCATTCGCTATAGTCCGACCGATATAAGGTGTTTGAGACGGATAAGGATATTTGGTGAGCCAACATATCGGATCCTTTTTCACATTTTTTATGTGGAGTTAGTTGTGCGCTCCACTATCGTTCCTGTAGCAAGTACGTCTGATAAGGACTCACTGTACTTGAGATTTATGTGTTGTTGTTTTTGTTTGTTTGTTTGTTTGTTTGTTTTCTTGGTGATTCACCAAAAGCTTTCTGCAACAGACTGAACTGCAAACCGTGTAATACATGAAGGAACAGCAGGTATGGTGAGACTCTCCCGTAGCGGACAGGACTGGTGCAAACAAGTGGACACAAAGGCACAAGGAGGTTAGAGGGGTGGGGGCGGGCGGTGGGGGCAGCAGCAGACAGAGCCCACTCCGATTGTCTGCTGGGATCTCGAGGACAATGCAGGACAATGCTACGATATATGCAAGCACCGCAAGGCCTCGCCCCAGCGATGCGCCGGCCTTAATCCCAAACATGATTTCCCCTCCAAACACATAGATGATGTCATTCACCCGCCCCTCCACCCCATCTCACCCGCACCTTCAGTCTGCACTACCTCACCACCTCTGGACCTTCAGCGCAACCAAGCGTGCAGCAGCGAGGCCCACGGGAGGATGTTTTGCTGCCAAGAAACATGCGGGCGGCAAGAAATTGGAGACCCTCTGAGTGCATCTGTGTCACAAATCAAAGAGCTTAAAGAGGACACTATCAAATGTCCATGTGCTTAAAACTCTCTGGTGCTTTCAAAGCAGAGTGCCTCTGAAGTCTCACATGCACTTTAGCGTTCAAAAACACAGCGGATGGAAACTTTATATCTGCAGTCAGGTGTCGGCCGACTCTCTTCGTGTCCTGTTAAAATGAAAGCAGCCGGCAGGACAGGTCAGTGTGTCCCGCAGCATTACAGGTCCACAGAGAGCCTTACATGCTTCACTGGAAAAACGGAGATGCGGACAGTTGCTCTTTAGAACTTTATGGGTCTCCCCTCCCCCCCTATCTTTGCTCCACAAAAGAGGCCTTACCCCCTCATCCCCACCCACAAGGAATTTCTCAGGCATTGCTGGGTTCTCCATGACAACTGTGTGCTTAACAAAGCATTTCTCTTAGGCATTCTTCCTTTCACAGGGGAGAGAGAGAAGGGGAGGAGGGGGGACAACAGTCAAAGGAGGGAGGGAGAGGAAGGGGAGGACGGGGATAAAGAGGGAGGGTGGAGGAGCTCGAAATGATGGGAGGGAACAGTGGAGGTTGCAGGGGTGAGAGCCATAGACCCGGGCAGATAGGAGAAAAATGGGAAATGGTGACAGGCAAACAAAAAGAGGGAAAGAGAAACAGGATCAAGGTGATAGGTGATGTTAAAGGGATAAAAAAAGAAAAGAAACAGTGCTACAAACATTCCACGCAAGCCTGCGAGTGTGACTAACGCCATCCAGGGAGGGAGGCAGGAAGAATGGAAGGAGTTAGCCGTTACAGATGACTCGAGCTTCGTAAGCAGTGACTTTGATTCCTGCGAATCGAGGGCAAGAGGAAAACCGAAATTTATCAAACATAAAGAGCACAGGCTCTACTAATTATATGAGAGTGTGGAGAAAAGTAATCAGGGCGGTCCAGCTGTTGAGGCCCACACACACACACACACACACACACACACACACACACACACACACAGAAATATACCAGATATGTGCAGCTTGATGGGCTAGTGTAACAGAAGACAATCCCCTCGAGAAAGTCCAACCGCAGACAGCTTAAAGGTTTAATAGATCCTAATGAAATTACACACACTGTGAATGAGTTGGCTGTTATATACATGGCACTTGGTGCAGCAGAGTCCCCACCATTAAAATTCCTGCCATGTAGTTTTATCTGACAAAAATAAAAAAGCCAACATGGAATTCAAGCGTCTGGATATTTTATGTGCCAAATTATCTTTTGAGAAAAAAAAGGCAAAATCTTGACTCATTTGAGCATATTTGTCGCCTTCCCCAGTTGGTCGAGCTTAATGCCAGCGGCTTTGGCTCGAACACACATTTGACAGAGTAGCAGCTTAACCTTGCAGCATCCGCAGCCACTTCAGACTCACACTTGAAAGTTAAAAGGGTGTTCCCTCCATACAGTGACCAGACAGAGACAATACCCGCTGTCCACCATGTAACTTGAGCGCCTGCACAACCCGCAGTGCGATGTGAGCTGAATCGCTCTGCCGTCTTTAGTGGTGGAGGCGTGTTTGTCTGTTAAATTTTAGCACTCATGCTTTCAAAGTGGGGGCACGGTGTTGGCTCGGAGTCAGAATATGATTAAAAGGGACAAAGTGTCCTGGTGTCACACTGGGGATGAGGTGGGTACTATGTTCTAGCAGTTCGCGGAGTATAAAGCTAAACCGTGCCAGTCACTTTAGAGTGCAACAAATATGCAGGCAAATGAGCGGACCTCACATTTAGCAGTGTGAGATAATGATTAGCTACACTTTCTATATGAAAATTAACAGGGCTTTATGGATGAAAGAAAAGCAGAGAAACAATCTCTGCAATCAAATGCAAACACCTATTTATGCAGGCTCACGCTTGCCTGGGAACAGTAGATGAGGCCCCGGGTATGTCAACACTAGTCTGACAGATCTAAGGATACAGATGCAGAATGCCTAATCCCATGGATGAAAACCTGTGTCTCATGCTGCAGTGTGATGGGAATCTCTTCATAACACTTAAGCGACATGATATAAAACATGCAAGAAAAAAAAAGTCTCCATTTTGTCAAATGCTGAGTTGCAAAACAACAGTTTCCTCAAAGCTGAAATCAAAAGACATAATCCCGATTCTGTGTTTATGAGTCTATTTTCACCCACTCAGGCTCAAATACCTGCACACCACTGCTGTAAATCTGGTTCCTTCACTGGCTAACATAATTAAACTGTTATGATTACTAATTTATGCAAGTGCACACAGCCAGTAAGATCCCCAGGCTACGTGATTGTCAGATGTATTGTGAAGAACCTGCTTATTGGCTCTGAGTGATTGTAGTGCCAATTTGAATAGCAATGAGGGACTACTGTTGCTGCTGGATAACATGTATTTCCTCACTAATTATCATAAAGAAATCCACGGGTAGGGCTGCTCGATTATGGCAAAAATGATAATCACGATTATTTTCACTGAAATTGAGATCACGATTATTTGACGATATTTATTTAACCCTTTAAGACCTACTATAGAACCAAGTCCACCAGAGCTTATATTATTTTTTTACATGCTGTAGTGCCATTTGTGGGAGCATTTCAAGTTGCTATACATCAATACAACTGTTATAGCCCATATTTTAATAATATGTATGCATTAAGTCCATAGTAATTACATAAATTGCAAAAAAGTGCAATAAACTACAAAAAAAATTGAAAATCGCTTTTGTTTTGTTTACATATATTTCTACTTGGAGAAATTTAAGAGGTTTATCCCTCAAAACTTTAAATACAATAAAGTTGCAAAAAATAGTTTACAACAACAGGAAATTTATTTTGAGTGTCTTCATAGTTTTATTTTGGAGATACAGCAATTTTTATATACTGCAGGAAAAACAAAAAACAATCCTATGATGCAGATTTGCAAAGAAAACAGCATGTGCATCATTTCACTGTGGGAAGTGTTACGAACAGCTGATAGGATCGGCAAAACGTGTTTCTGGAATATTATGTTTTTGTTCCTGCAAGCGCTTTTTATGCAATTTTTGCAAAGCTATATGTGGAACGAAACCGTGACCGAGGACAAGCTGATGGCATAAGATGTAAGTACAACTCCTCCGGTTTCATATGCAAAACAAATTATTGCGCTAGCTTACACGGTTCAGATTCTACAGGGATTTAACAATAGTTACACAAAACGGAGCTTACTGCTCTGACCGGCTTTAAAGGGTTAACAATGACTTTAAAAAATAATATAAAATGGTGTGCAACACCACTGAAGTTTTTTTTTTTAAACTCTCTTTTCAACCAACGGCAGTCACTCTCCAAATAACTTCTGCTTAGCTTTCCGAGCTTCCCTCGGGTCCTCTTAATCAGTGGTCTCCAACCTTTTTTGCGCCACGGACCGGTTTATGCCCGACAATATTTTCACGGACCGGCCTTTAAGGTGTCGCGGATAAATGAGGGAGGGGCTAATAATCGGCTCAGTCATTTTTAATGATCGTTGAAAGCCCAGATCGTAATCGTGATTAAAATTCGATTAATTGAGCAGCCCTATCCACGGGCATATCAAACCCACCTGAAGAAATCTTAGCAAATCTTAGCAAGATAAAGTTTGATCACCTCTATGAAAGCAGATATTAGCCCGTCCCGGGTAATCATTTCTGAGGCAAGCTTTCCAAGTCAACACTTTCTCCTTCTGTTTACTGTGCATGACCTCTTTGTACAGATACTGTTTCATTTTGGCCACATCACTTTAAATGTGGTTTAGTTTCAACATTTAGCTTTATAAACACTACATCCTTCCATCCTCTTCCGCTTATCCAGCTCAGAGTCGCGGGCGGGCTGGAGCCTATCCCAGCCGCCATAAGGACAGGTCGCCAGTCTGATGCAGGGGTAACACAGAGAGACAGAAAACTATTCACAATCACACCTATGGACAATTTAGAGTCATCAATTAACCTAACCCCACTAACTGCATGTCTTTGGACTGTGGGAGGAAGTGGGGTACCCGGTGAAAACCCACGCAAACCCCATGGAGAACATGCAAACTCCACACAGAAAGGCAGGTGGTGGATTTGCTGCCTGGGCCTGCTTGCTGTGGGGAAACAGTGCTAACCACTGCTTCAGAAGGCCAATGTCGTCTGATAGTGATTTATTACATATACATATATATACTGTACTGGCATGTATGTTGTCTGATATGAAAACATCTTTTTACAAAAACAGTAAGAAAATAAAGTTTAGGTCATTTCTAAACTGTGTATATCACATCACAGAATGGTGGTGAGGAGTCATTGCTAAATGGTAAATGTACTAGTACTTACACGGCACTTTTCTACTTCTACTACAATTCTCACATTCACACAGACTCTATCCCATAAAGCAGGCGCTAAACACACACTCACACTCTGATCGGGAGTAATTTGGAGTTCAGTGTCTTAATCAAGGACACTTGGCCGTGCTGACTGGACGAGCCTGGGATCAAAGCCCTGACCATCCCGCTGGCAGATGACCCGGTCTGAGCAACAGCCACTGCCCTTCTCATTGCGATACATTTCTAACCAGATTGTTAAACACTGCACATTTTTTCATTTAATAGTTGGGCTCTTCGAAACTCATTCAGTGAATAATTAACCTGCAAAGCACAACCGGGGATCGTTTAATGTTCTTTGAATCACACTGCTCAGTTTATATTTTTAAGAACTAGACCAAAAACTGTATGTGCAGTTTGCAGCACTTTGTATATTTCATGTGGTTTTCCTAAATGCTTAACTGTGCAACAAGGAGGTCTTTTCAAACTTTTTGTCGTGCTGAACTACAGTACAAGTTAGGAATTTTAGTCAGTATGGCAATATCAAAATCGACAAAATCCAACGATCACTTCAGCAGTTATTTATGACATTTAAGTCACAGACTGTTTTATATCTGAGATCACTCAACAACAATCCGAGTGGAAGTGATGTGAATAATATTTTGAAAAGATAAGCGACACTCAGTGCAAAGGGATATTTTACCAAACCTAACTTCGGGGGGATGGTGTGGATTATTTAAAGGTTACCTTCTCAAAGATGGTGCATATGAAACACTTTAAACTTAAAGCAAAGTGTTGCCACATTTAAACTATTACATCTATTTCGGTGTGAAGAGCGGTGCCCAGAGGTGATGTTACTCACAGTCCAACAACGTACAAAGGAGCCCATCAAAAATCGTCCATCATAAGGGGCCTCTTAAACAGTAGCATAAAGAGAAAGATAATGGGAAGACCTGGGAGGTCCCTGGAGGGGAAAGCCTTTGAAAATTGGGGTCAGCAGGATCTATAGAAGGAGCTCATATTTCTGCCCCATCTCCTCCTCCAGCAGCTCCTGTCTAATGACTTTTCTGCTGGTTTACAGTACCACTGTATTTTCCAACTTGTATTCACTGTACATACACACAAAAAACTCCTTCACCTCCCCTCTGTCCTCCAGCCTTCCTCTATCTCCTTCTGTCTCCTGCAGGGGTGCTGACACATAAACCCCAGCAGGTGCTGGACGCACTGGGGGGACCACGGCCTCTAATTGGTCTTTGGTGGAGTCACAGCTGTTACCCCCAACCACAGCCTGGTATGAGCTCAAGCGCCTGCCCCTTAATCGACGGCTTACCATTGTTCTCCAGAGAGTCGAAGCTCAGCTCAAATCTATCAAAACGACTACCCGCGCTAACCAGTCCGTGCAACACCCGTCAGCCAGCGAACGCACACTTCTGCTGCCATCAAAGAAGACCAACACAAAGGTTTCTGCCAGCCTTAATCTGCTCTTTTCCTGTTAAATTGCTATTTTCATCTTTAACCTTCATGTCCAATCTCTTAATACTGTTCCCAGCTCCTTTCCCCCTCTCTTAGCTTGTGCCAAGGTCAAAGAGAAGGCAGATTTACAGCAGATCACACTGCGTCAAATAAGCTCCAACAGAGGGTAAAAACAACACCGTCACCACCCCTCCTTCCCATCGCCCCTCTCCACCCACACACAACCACACACTTTTTTTGGGTGCAATTTAGGTTCATTTTCATTGAAGGAGCAAATAAAACTCTGTAATTTGTGCTGACACGCAAAATGAACAGTGCAGGGGAGACAGACAGTTCAAGACATGCAGAGTAAGAAAAAGAGAACAACTGAAGAATGTCTGGAGCTCATTTGAGACCTGCGTGACATTTCCTTTCCCAATTCATGAACAGAAAAATCAGCAAATTTCGTCGATGTGAACTTTATGTGATTCAAAAGCATCATCAAACCAGGATTATCAGTTTTCACCATCCTGGCTGCTATTGAATGTAAGCATTTTCTGTCAAATTAGAACAAAAGAACAGGGCTTGACACACACATCAACTCTTCATTCAAACAAAAAAAAAAACCCCACACTAACAAACAAAATAAAGCTGCAGATATGAA
Source organism: Rhamphochromis longiceps (assembly GCF_057381845.1). Classification (NCBI taxonomy): domain Eukaryota; kingdom Metazoa; phylum Chordata; class Actinopteri; order Cichliformes; family Cichlidae; genus Rhamphochromis; species Rhamphochromis longiceps. Next base: position 21,978,876 of record NC_140561.1, read on the forward strand.
CCATTATTGAATTATGCCTTTCATTGTATGACGGAGTGGGCATGACGGACAATTATGGGACATGATCAGTCTGCCACTGGAGACTCTACTCACTCAGACAAACAGCTATTTATATCTTGACAATAGACTGAGCTAAACCAGGATTGTGTATATAACCAGGGGACTAAAATACATGTGTCAGAAGTCCCCCATTAAATCAGCCAAATTAAACAATTAATAAGAAAGGAAATGCTTTAGTGCACTTTTATGACCCTGAGTGATTTTTCCTGTAAAGTGGAGTGAATTACAAATATGCTTCAATGAATATTAATCCTCCTTCATGAATATTTCTATTATAGGAGAATCACGCTGGAATACTCAAGCCAAGAGAGACACACTTAAGCCGTCATCACTTCCATTACCCAGTGAAATGGAGAGAAAATGTAAATGAAGAGACACTACGCGTTAATAGAATCAGTAAGAATACACCCCTGTAAGCCTGCACTCCCATTACTGCGCTTTTTTTCATTCACTGGGTGGAGTGGAGGTGGATTACAGAGAGTTATCTAACAATCTCACCTGACACTGAGATCCTCATGGAGGCCTCCAGGGGCCGGTTGTTATCCAGGGCCTGGCTCAGCTGGATCTCTCCCGTGCTTTGGTTCAGGAGGACCAGCTTCAGCTCGTTTCCCACGTCAAAGCTGTAGTGCAGCTGATCGGAGACGTCTGGGTCGTACGCGGGGATGCGCCCGATCACTCCAGTGGGAAAACTGCTCGATTTGTCGGTCACATAGTTGTTAAAGATGATCTGGAAGTTTTTGAGGACTGGCGTGTTGTCGTTCTTGTCCACAAGTTTGATGTGGACTGTGGCTCGGCTCACGAGAGGCGCAGAGGTGGCCTGGACCACAATGACGTACTCAGACCTCAACTCATAGTCCAGGTCTATTAAAGCAGTCAGCTCTCCGGAGAAGATATCCAGCTGAAACACCTCTGGGATGTTTCCCTCCACTATCTGATACATAATCTGTGCATTGCTGCCTTCATCTGGATCTGTGGCTGAGATATGTGCAACCACGAGGCCTATGGGGCTGTTTTCCTCCACCATAATGTCAAACTCGTCTTTCTCGAACACAGGAGGGTTGTCATTCACATCTAGGATTGTTACTTGAATGTTTACTGGTGTTTTCAGGGCAGGGATACCTTTATCTACTGCAAATGCCTGCAGGGTGTAAATGGGCACATTTTCTCTGTCAAGCCTGCGCAGAGTGCGAACAATGCCAGAGGTGGATTCAATTATAAAGTCTCCATCGCCATCCTCCCCACCCTGGAAGGTGTAGAAAACTCTGCCATTGAGGCCAGAGTCTCTGTCTGTGGCAGAAACCTGGACCACGCTGGTGAACACGGGCACGTCTTCCATAATCGCACCAACGTAGTGATCTCTGAGGAAACGGGGAGAGTTGTCGTTCACATCGTTCACAAGTATCTCCAGGTAGGTGGTGTCAGATTTCTGTGGGATGCCGTTATCCCGCGCAGTGATGGCCAGCGTATAGGAAACCTGGTCCTCGTAGTCCAGTTCCATCTGCGTGGTGACAGCTCCCGTGTCGGGGTCGATGTCAAACTGAGGGATGCTGTCATCCATGAAGTAGGTGATGCGCGCGTTCTCGCCCGTGTCCTCATCTGTGGCACTGATGACGACCACGGTGGTGCCCACGGGCTTGTCCTCATTAATGCTGACGGTGTAATGTGAGCTCTGAAACACGGGCCGGTGTGTGTTGGCGTCAGTGACGTTAACAAACACCTTGGCGGTGTCAAAGCGGGTGCCGTCGCTCGCCGTGACAGTGAGGACGTACTGGCGTTCCAGTTTGTAGTCCAGAGGCAAAGCCAGCGTAATGAGCCCACCCCCGCTCTGGCTCGTGATGGAGAATCTGTTGCGGGTGTTTCCACTCGCGATCTGATACGTCACCACGCTGTTGATGTCCTGGTCCACAGCTGACACGGTCACCACGCTGGTCCCCACGGCCGCGTCTTCATTTAGTCTCATGTAATACGCCTTCTGCGTGAACTCTGGGTTGTTGTCGTTGACGTCCAGGATCGTCATGCTGATGCTGGCTGAAGATGACATGACGGGGTAGCCGTGATCACGTGCCTCCACTCCGAAGTTGTAAAAGTCCACGCTCTCCCTGTCCAGCTCGGCTGCGACTACAATCCACCCCGTGCTGTTATTGATGGAGAAAGGGAAGTTTGGTGTGGTTTCAGTGAGCCGATACTCCAGCCTGGAGTTTTCTCCAGAGTCTGCATCGACAGCCTGGATGTGGATGATGGAGTAACCCAGCGGCACATTTTCCAGCACGGTGGCCTGGAATGGCGTGCTGACAAAAATGGGGGCGTTGTCGTTAACATCCAGCACCTGCACCGTAACCAGGCCGCTGATGTTGGACAGCGGTGGGCGTCCCCCATCCTGAGCTCTGATTCTCAGCGTGTATTCTTTGTTTGCCTCATAATCCAGGTGGCTCACCAGGTCCATTTTACCTGTCTGAGCATCGATATAAAACTGCCCGCGGGTGTTTCCGCTCATGATGCTGAAGTGAACGACAGCGTTGCTCCCTCTGTCCTGATCTGTTGCGGTGACCTGCAGGATCTCTGTGTTAGGGGTCATGTCCTCGGGCACCTGGACCACGTAGCGCTTTTCACTGAACTGAGGAGCGTTATCGTTATCATCTTCTACCACAATGTGAACAGTAGCTGTGGCGCTGCGGGGCCCGGGGTCACGACCTTGGTCATTCGCCTCAACTAACAGCATATAGGCTTCCACCTCTTCTCTGTCCACCAGCCCCTTGGTGCGAATTACGCCAGACCTGGAATCAATCTCAAAGACATCATTGGACCCATTATTGTTGAGGATGTTATATAGGATGTTCCCATTAATGGGGGCATCTCCGTCTGTCGCCCTCACTGTTAACACCTCATAGCCTATTTCTAGGTTCTCCCTGATACTTTCCTTATAGTCCTGTTGCTCAAACACAGGGCTGTGATCGTTAGTGTCCCTGACTGTGATAGTGAGTGTGGCCATGGCTGTGCGCCGGGGTGTGCCGTGGTCCACTGCGGTCACACGAAACACATGGGTGTCTTTTGTTTCCCGGTCCAGCACTTCTACTGTAGACACAGCACCGCTGGACGGGTCCACAGCAAAAAGATGGTTCGAGCGGCTGTCAAAGAGAGCTTCAATAAAATACTCCAGCCTGCCTGCCTCGCCTTCATCCACATCCACTGCTTTCAAAACAACAACAGGAGTCCCGGCGGGCTTATTCTCTGCCACAGACACTTGATACATTGGTGGTTGAAACTGGGGGCTGCTGTTGATGCTTCTTCTACTCCTGCTTAAAATCCCTGAATCAGACTGAGCTGCCCTTTGTAACAGCTTCTCTATGTGACCCTGCCTAAAGGGGCCCTCTCCCACACGCCAGTGGATGGAGATGGGACTGACTTGAACATTCAGCCCACTACCTGTGAGTACATCACAGAGGACGTCCAGCTCCAGGAGAGTGTCCTGCCTCCAGCACAGCTTCTCAGACACAAACAAGTTCCCGTCGTTGAAATAAAACTCACGGCTGTTGGTGACTTTGCAGCGGATCGGAGGGCCAGGCAGTAGACCTCCCACTGGGAATAGAGCAGAATCTGCTCGGTGGCACTCTAAGCTGTGATGGCTGTGGGTACTGAACAAAGTGAGGACCTCCATGTCCCACTGAGGTTTTCTTTTACGCGTGTTTGAACAGTTCCTACCGTGTACATGCACCTGGTACTGGCTGGTGAGGAGGTGCCTGTAGCCGGAGTCCGCGCAGTCCTCCACGGTGTACAAGGTGAAGGGGTTTGAGCGCAGCGAGGGGCACTTTATGGAGCCCGAAACAAACACGATGCCCGCTACCGCGTCAGTCTCCAGGAACCCCTCGGTGAATTTTGGAGCCAGCACCTGATCCAGAGTGCACCGCGCGCCCCGCTCCGCGCCGGCCACCACCGCGCTCGCTCCGGCATCCTCACCGATGTGAACAACGTAACAGCGGATCAGTGGGACCAGTTTACAACAGCAGAGTAACAGCAACAAATCCCATTTAACGAAGTGCATCGCTCCTCAGTTTGTGCGCCCGTGTGGCGAATTCTGCGGCTCCTAATTTCTTTAAACTTTCCACCGGTAAGTTTCCCTTTGTTGAAGAAGAGCCATGCTCTCAGCGGGCGCACTCCTCTCCGCTCACTCCGGCTGACGTTTTTAAGAGGTTAACCCGCAGTAACCTTGGCCGGAGCTGCACTCACATCCACACAAACGCACACACACACACTCACACACGCCGGCTACAGCAGCAGCAGCAGCAAAACCTCCGCTCCGTCCGCGCAACTCAGCTTCAATGAGAAAAATGGCTCCTCATTATAATAAACCTGTGTGTGAGAGAGAGAAAGAGAGAGCGAGAGGGAGAGAGAAGCTCTATAGGGGTCTGAGGACTTGACAGAAAGCCTGCCACTGGAGATAAATGGAAACTTCCCATAAGCGTCATTAATTAACGCAGAACAACAGCAGCAATTCAGAGTCGGATTAAGGAGTTCATTAGACAACATTCAGTTCATTAGTATAGTATTAATGCTGCACTCACTAATAACAATTAAGAAGAACCGTTTTGATCACGCCCAATACCCACCACTCACCTCCGGAATGGTTTGGCTCATTAACCGGTCGGAATTCCTTAAATTGTGGGTTTTGGCTGACCTTGTTTCAACCCAAGATAAGTTGCATTCTCGGGCTCCTGTTAAAAAGAGGAGGATTACATTTCAGCTACATTCAAGTCATCTTTGTTTAGCGGCTGTTTTCTTCAGATCCACTAATTCCCGTGCTTTGTTTTCCCGAAGGCTTCATTCACCTGCTCTTACTTAAAGAGCAGTAAAAGCAACATCCGAGAAACACACGAATCACAAGAGGCATTCGTGCAGATAGGCTCCAGAAGTTAGGAACTTTTCAATTTACTCAAATATTCAGAGCAACACATATTAATCTAAAGCGATGATAACAATATTCAGTTTGGGTGCGGAGCAGCAAGGCGCAACTTTGGACTGAAACTCGGCGCTTCGCTGATGTTCTGAGTGCGCCTGACACCTGCTGGGCAAACTGCAGCCACACAGCCAAGAGAGGATCCTCCTGCAAGCTCGCTCAAAACTGCTCATGTTCATGTCTGCTTGTTGCTTCAGTGAATGAACACGTAAAAAATAAATAAATCCGTTTTGACACAGCAGCATAAATAATGAAATGACAGCATGATGGGAAGCGTCTCAGCACAAAGTCCATGCAATTGTCAGTGCTGAGTTTTCTAAGACCCTTTTGGACTTATTGTAGACAAACAGCAACGAAAATAGTGTTTTATAAAAGATGGCACACTAAATCTAGCCAATTCCATAATCTAAAGATTATGCCCGTTTCAGCTCCGAAGGGAACGGCACCATCACACCTTAATGTCTGTTGACCAGTTGCCCTAACATCTCATGTGGTGAAGTCTTGGTTTCGTATCTCTCTGCAATTTGCATACCAACCAAATCTGACAGCGGATGATGCAGAGCTCACTCCCAGAAGTGAATGTCCTGCGAGGACCAAGCTCTCCTACAGTCCTACAGTGCATTCACCATCTTCAGACTGCTGCTATTGAGGGAGACACTGCAACCGATGACTGAGCAGTCCTCTGTCTTATGTTGATGGGTAGTAGTGGGAAGCATAACCGATGGGCTAAAGGAGGCGTACAGAGCACTAGGGGATGATTTTGTTGGCTAGTCTGAGAGAAATCTAAATGTAAACAACACTAAAGAGATGGTTGTTGTTTTTCAGAAGGAAGAGGGTGGCGGAACACCCATGTCTATCCTGGGACAGGATGTTGATGTTGTGGAGGTGGACAAGTACCTGAGCGACCAGCACAGACGGTGACTAACAGGCTCTGTGTCGTAAGGACAATGACATCCTTCAGTGTGTGCAGCAAAATGTTGGAGAGCTTCATTCACAACTCAGCTGTGGTGGGCTTTCAAAGAGCTGACACAATTAGACTGGTCTGATTGGCTACAAACCTGTCACTTTTGAAGGTGTGGCGGAGACAAGGTCCCTGATCAAGGGGGTATCCATCGTTCCTTTGCATCAAAGGCAGATCCAGGCAGAGGGCTAAAACAATGATTGGGATCAGGAATATGAATCCAACTCATGCTATATTGCACTCAAACTTGACTGCTAATTTTACAAGCTAAACCATTTTAGGCCATCACAAGATCAGATTTTACAGGATGATACTGTATGTTTTTACAGGACAAGGCTGTAAAAACACAATGACACTGCTACAATAAATACTCAAACAGTTTGGTATTATTTTTAGCAGATGAAGTTATACAACTTCAACTATAAGCTACATACCAAAAATCATAAAATGCTTTTAGCCTATCAGTGCAAATAGCTCCTCGATATTCATTAATGATTGCATTAGCAACAATCAAGCTAACTTTACCCCTGTTAGCAGACCTACACTTTCACACACGCGCGCTTTATCTCACATTGGTGAACACACACTCCGGTGGATACACTGGGGTCCCCAACGACACTTGATACATTTTACACGTAGACTGGAATAGCTGTGAAATCGATCCTCCAACCGCTGTACCACCTGAGCCACAGCCACCCAACCATCACATTCATACAAAGGAATGAAATTAAAACAAGCAAGTAGCTTTTTACAATTTTTATTGTTGCTGGAGGCTCTAATACAATATGAGTCATAAGCTTTACAAAATAAAAACAAACAAAAAAAAAATTACAAAGATTCCCCTCCAAAATGGAAACAAAGGTTTCCACTGTGACACCAAGACAAACTGTGACCCCCAACAAAGACATAATAGGTGAGGATAGAGAAGACGTTAACAGGCTGAACAAAGGGGAAGCAAACTGTCATATTATACAGTGTGTGTGTGTGTGTGTGTGTGTGTGTGTGTGTGTGTGTGTGTGTGTGTGTGTGTGAGGGGAGTTGATTATGACGAGGGTGTACCCGGCGATAATAACAGTCCATCCCTATGTTTGAGAAGTTTTCATTTCCACCCTCTGCAGCTCCACAAAGGCTCTCATGCATGTGGACAGAGTGGAAATAAAGTGTAAAAACGTTCTTGCTCACACAGAAAGGCCGCCCTCGTCTTTGCACCGTTTATATCGCCCAGAAGAATAACCACTTGATATACATGGACAGTTTTAATTCTATACAAATATATTTGGGTTGGGTGGGGGGGGGTGTCATAGGAAAAAAAAAAGATAGACGCAAGAATATAATTTGATGAACATAATGACACCACTGCCAAGCCTCCACCACCTACTGCACAGTCTGTGTCCTCGTCACAGAGGAAGAGCAGGGCCAGAGTCGCTCGTTACAAATCGACTGAGGACATATCAGCTGTGAGAACATCAGGGATTATTATTAGAGTGACCCTTGAGATTATCATTAACCGTGGTAATACTATCATATTCATAACATGGGAGGGAGGGGGGGGGGAGAGAGAGAGAGGGGCGAAGACAAACAGAGCGTGAGTGAATGGCTTCATGGCAGATGAGATGCATGAAAACAACCAGACAAAAAAAAAGAAAAAAAAAAAAAAGCTAAGCATTTCTCCTTTTTTATTTTTCCACAAATAAACAAGAGTGCAGCACTGAAACAGGCATGGAGGAAGAGACATAAAGAAACAGAGAAAAGATGGCAGGGATGAGGCAGAGAGAGAAACAGAGAGACAGAAGAAAACAACAGTAGCATCTCTAGCTGTTATGTTTGCGTTTGAGCGCCTCCATCAGGTCGACCTTCAGAGCATCCTGCTTTGACTTGTCAGCCAGAGTCTGCACACTCCTGTGTGGAGGAGACACCAAAAAACAAGGTGAGAAAAGTCAGTGGGAGCAAAAAAGAAAAAAAAAAAATCAAACAAGAAAACATCAAAGGGCTCGAAAAAGTTTCTCCAGTGAGACAGAAACACTCGGGCTGTAGGAAATTTATTAGTAACAATTCAAGTCTTCCTCTCTGTGGGGAGACCTTTTTATGTCTCACCACAGAGAGATTTCATATGGTTATGACAACATGTTAGCTGTTTACACACTGCACACATAACCACCCGTTAAAGTCAGTTGTCGTCATGCAGTTGCAGCTTTATTATGACCCTGACAAATTTATATTTTACACTCACCGAACACCAAACCTCTTCAACTGCTCTTTAAAGTAAATACCTAAATGAGCCAATCACATCACAGCAAAGTTGGAATATTTTATAAACCCCTGATCTACCTGCACAACCATCTCTAGGGTTTACAGAGAATAATGAAAAACTAAGAGATAAATAAGACAATTCACAGACTGTTTTGAGGTGACAGGAAGACAACAGTAATTCAAATAACTACTCATTATGACCAAAGTATGCAGAGGAGCATCTCGGAACACACCACAGTCTACCCGAGTACTATTACTGGCAAAGTCCATCCCTTTATAACCACAGTGTACCCATCTTCTGGTGGCTGCTTCCAGCAGAATAACACACCATGTTGCAAAGCTCAAATCATCGCACAATACGTACACAGTCACCAGATCTCAATACAATAGAGCTCCTATAGGTCGTGGTGGTCACATCATGTATGTGCAGCCAGCAAATCTGCAGCAACTGTGTGATGCAATCATGTCAACATGGACCATGCCACAAGACTTCAAGCAAAAAAGTGGTGTCCTACCCAGCAGTAGCAAGGTGCGCCTAATAAAGCCTCTGGGTGAGTGTATGTGAACATATCCACTTATTCTGCCTTCTTCTGAAGATGCCACCCCGTTAATCATCCATTTCCTGTTTTCTTTACAGTGCTGTGCTTTCACACACAGTGTTTTCAGTGCTACACGCTGAGTAAACACGGCATCTTAGAAAAACCTTATTAGGGCAGCAAAGTGCAAAACAACACCCGGGTGAGTCATTTGAATACTCTGACTTGGTTAGTATGCTACTCTGTCAGAAATCAGCTGTTGAACACAAAGATAAACAAAACTTGCAATACAGCCTTTTGATCTTCAACACTACACGATCATTCAAACTTCTAACAGTGCACATACGTAAACAATTTGAGGGGGGAAAAGGTGCTTTAATTTTTTTTCTGTACATATCTTCATTTCCCTTTGAATGTCAGCCTTCACTCTTAACAGCCTGTTCCTGTTTTTACATTTGCTGCTCTACTTCCCCATGAAACCTCTTTCACTGCTGTTCCATCCGATCAAAGACTAACTCTCCCAGCAAATAATGATTAACAGAAACTGTAAGGATCAATTGTCAGTGTTATTGAGGTTATGTCATAAACCTTAAGACAAAGATAGACACACCCACATAGACAAACTTCTCCATGCTAGGTTGTACCTTTGACCCCTTCTCAATGGAGGTCTGTCGCTGGGTGAGCACCTGTGACAGCTCCTTTTGGAGCTGCCAGTACTTTTGATTGTCACGCAAAGACTCAATAGATCTGGAGCACAGAGGGGAGAGGCAGCAAGGGAGGAGAGGTGACAGAGGGATTAAAGAGGAGGAGAGACACTGATAGTGGAAATGTGGTACAAAGGGCAGCAACAAAAAAAAGGACAGGAGCAGTTGAGGAAAGGACTGAAATGTTCGAAGCAGTTGTGACAGAACTGTATTGAGTGACTGTGTTTTTTAACAATGAAACACCCATCTCCACGGTGACGCCGTTTAAGTTTAGTACTAATTCAGGACAATGCACAACAAAAACAGTTTATGAAAAAACGCTATGTTGATTCCACATATTTTGTGGACTTGAATGTCGCCTACTTTGTAGACAGGCTACTGTAAGCACCATGTTGTTGTGGAAAATGATTAATCTACTGTGAAATGAACTGAAAGCATGTACCACGTAGCCAATGTTTGTGGATTATGAAGAATCGATTTGAAGAATGAAGAACAAGATTTGTTTTGCAGCCGTTTTTTGCGGCCAATAAACAAATGGATCTTGTGTCCTTGGAATAACTGCATCAGCGAGGAATATTTTGTGGCACCAGCAGTTCCTCTGTGGGCACCGAGAGTTTCACTAACCTGGCTGTCAAAAGGTCTCTACAATCTGTTGAGTCCTGAGCTGCATCAGCTGCTAATGATGATGGCTTAAAAACGTTCAAGGAGTTTGTGACGTAATCGGGTTTGTTCTACACACGGTCAAACCCGCAAGCAGCAGGCAAACGGCTGATTTACACTTGTGCAGTGAATCTTTGCCTACAACATCACGATTGGCCTTCATTCTAGTGTGTTTTGCGAATTACCTTGTGGTCATGTCCAAGTGTTTTATGCGATAGTAATAAACGAAAAAATTGAACTTTTCTGTCTTCTGGGTCTCTGCTCTTTGTTGTGATCAGTGATTGTCCTCTATATTGAGACTATGATTATTATTCCTTATAAAGAGACAATTATTATTCTCTTACTGATAAATTCAAACACTGGGGCAAAAAAAAAATGCATAGGAGGAATGCAGTAGGCCAATCTCAATAGTTTCAGGATGCTTCAATGCAGCATGTAGTTACATTACCAGAAAGATGCACATCAAATTATGGCGGATGTTACATTGTGGGTTTTCAGAGGGATCTTCGGTTATATCACACGTACGAAAGTATAAAGCCCCTGTAAGCCACTCATTGAAATTGGGGTGAAACACAGCTAAACCTCAGTTACCCACAGTGTTGGTGATTTGAACCACACTTTGGAGCAGTGCTTCCAAAGATCTGCAATTTATAAGCTTGACACAGCGTCAGTATCGAGCATCCATCTCTAGGCACAGGGAAGGAGCAGGTGTAGTGAAAAGAAGACGAAATGCAGCTGAGACGAGGGGCAGCAAAAGCAGACTCAAATAATCAGATACAGGGTTGAGACTGAAACACAGGAGGTGAGACAACATCTGTCGTCTGAGCTGCTGACTGGAAGTGCTGTGGAAGAAAACATGATCCCATGATGTAGAGAGCTAATGCAGCAGTACCTCAGGCCGTTGACGATGTCCTTGGTCTTCCCAAAGTAGATTTCATTCAGTGTGGAGCGGATCTTATTCTCCATATCCTAGAAAAACAATATGAATGCATTATAACTGCTAGTTCTATTCTTCTATTTGATTCTTAAAAGCTTGACTTCGTGAACATGGAGTTGTGTGACAGCGATGTAAAGTATGACAGGTTTTGTAATGTCCTGTGTAGCGAAGGGATTTTCCTCTGCTGAATGTGAAAAAACAGTAAATCAAGAGTGAAGAATGAAGCACTCACCACCACTGTGACTGTGGCTTACTGTCTATGATGCATGTTAAGGATTTTACTTGTGAACTGCTTATGCAAAAAAAAAAAAAAAAAAAAAGTCCCCAAAAATATTCCCGCAGAACCTGTTACATGCAAATATACAAAGATATCACAATCGAGATGTCACGAAACTGAAACTGAATCTTATCCATCAACACTACAAAATTTCACACAGCTGCAACAAAGCCATGGCCATTTCAAACCACTTTTTACACTTGTACTCCCTGTATATGCACCCAACACAGGACTCCTATGATTCACTTTCTATCAGCAATGTGAAGTAGCACTGTGGTATGCTAATGCAAAGGCTTCCTCTTAGTCGGTTTCATAACCACTTTTGCGCCGTTTTAAGTCTTTACTTGAACAGCAGTAAGACTGGCAATTGCAAAAAGAGGCATTGCAAGAGAGCAAAACACAAGTAAGCTGCTGGATTAGCTTGTTTATCACATGACTTTTGAAGTCATGCAGAGTCCTGCATAGGAGACTGATTCAGGAGAAACACACTGCAGTCATTTTACGGCTTTTAGCAGTATCGCTGCTTCAGACAAGGAGAGGGAAGGAAATTAAGTCGACGGTTTTACTGACTTCAACGAGGCGGCCGATGTTAGCGATGTGGGGTGAGGACTCTCCAACCGTCTCGTCTTTCTCCATCTGTTTAAAAAACGGAGAAAAAAAGAGATACCACGTTCAGTTAATTAATTCATCCCTATACCATGAGAGGACCAATCAGCCGTTTAGTTCAACACGCTACCTGTCTTGTAAGGCTGCCGCCGAGGTTCATGGTACCGGAGCCAGTTTTCGTTGTCTGGAGCCACAGCATGACAGTGGAGGTGAGTTTGTAGTGAGCGGTACGGCCACTGGACTTCTCCTGTTTGCAAAAACAGAGGCAACAAGCAATTATGCAAAACATGACAACATGTTACCATCCAGAAAAGATAATGGTGCATGTTTGTGAAGCTCTGCTGTGCGTGTGGCACATGGAGCTGAGCGAGGAAAGACAACTACTCGAGCTGCTGTCAACCCGGTCCATTACCGTAAGTGCACTAAAAGCTTAGTTTTAACCCTAAACTCCAGACAGTCATGCAAAAGCATCTTCAATCTGGCAACAGTGTCCTGGATGCTAGAAGCTCTCCTGGCTGACAATGGTACAGCTGCTAAATATCAAACAAGCCTGTAAAATATCAAACAGCTTCATTCATCTGCTTCTCACCTGCACCTCCACCACATGAATGGAGTCCCAGCACCCTTTGATCTTCTTGGATCCATCTCCAGCCTTCTTAATGAGAATAACTCCTGCAAAGCCGTGATCCAAATCCCAGAGGTACACGGAGGAAACCCCACCTTCAAAGTACCTGAATAACACAGACATCAGATGTCACAAGAGGCTGAAAATGACAGGTTATCAAACACTCCACATTAGATTTCTTCTCTGGCACTTACAGGTCTCTGTACTGATCGAAGGCATTGTTTGCCTCAACCTCGAGTTTCCTCAGGCGGGCTGAAGGCATTGCACCGTCTTCAATGGGAGGTTCATACTTATTACTCCACGGGGATCTGAGGAATGAAACATTCAGATTTTAGACAGAGGTATATATTAAATTTAGCTGTTAGAAACATACTTGTGATACTAGTGTTTAAAAGTGAAAACAGTGACCTGCTTGAAGTGAAACCTTAAGCTTGCATTACACAAGCAAAGGTCCAAACATCAAAGGAGGTTAAGTTCACGGTCCTCATATAGGTGAAGCATAAGTTAAAGTATGAAGACATTTTTTTAAAAATTCATTTTATACTTAATTTGATCTTTCTCTCAATGCCCATGATACCGTCATGAACCTCTATCAAATGGGTTGCTGTTACATTGACTTTACATGGTGCAAATTTGTCAAATATTTTGAAAAAATTATAATAAATCAGGTTTAATTCTTGAATTTTTATGTATTAAGCTTTAAATCTAAAACAGAGCTAAATAATCTGCTGGTTTTATTACGATTTTTTTATTAACACAAACTGAAAAATGTGCGTTCTTGGAAACGTGGACATTTTGTTGCCTTTTAGCGTGACAGACAAAAACTGAAATTTCATTTGTTCTACCTCAGCACTATACTGATTATAACAGACACTGCCTGGCAAAAACAAAACATCAGAACCCGGAGATACCTGAGCAAATGGATAAGAGCCTTGGGAAGAGAGAGGCTCAGGGTGGATGGGAAATAATTTTCATGTGTGGATTGGCCACCACAGAGTCCAGACTTTAACCCCACTGAGAATATTTTGGTTGTGGTAGAGACGATTTTACGCAGTAGTCTGACTCTTCCACCATGATCAAAAGATCTTGGTGAAGAAATGAATGAAACTCTGGATAGAAATATCTTCTGACATTGCTTAAGCTCAACAATCACAGCGAACTTGTGCCACCATTAAAGCTAAAGGCAGCCCAACAAAATATCCCCATTTTTACCCCACAGTCTGCAGCGTATGTTCCTTTGAGTGGGCTAAAATCCAGCTATGACCGCTACCTGTAGGAGTCGCCGTCTCGGTTGTAATCACAGAGCAGATAGTCTTTCCCCACCACTTTGTCTCGTGCGATCTTTAGGGGCTGGTCCACAGAGGAGAGGAGGTCCTCACACAGACTGGGCACCTGGATGCAAACATGGGGAGAAAAAGCTCAGTACATGACCACAGATGATTAATTACAGCAGCTGCAGAGCATCTAAACCCCTCAAACATTTCATAAAGTCTGTTCCATATGACGTGAGAGTACTCAAGAGACATGAAAGGGTGTTTTGGTAAAATTAGCCTTCCTAGAACAGATACCAGCTTGGAGAGAAGAAAAAAAAAAAAAAATCACTGATACGTGGAGGAACAGTCTAACAAAACACAGAGGATCACGTCATGTGATCTTCTCATTGTAGATGAAAACATACTTTTAAGTAGAGCTGGGCGATATGAGATTTTTTCATATCACGATATGTTTTTTTCCATTTCAGGCGATAACGATATCTATCACGATATAAGCCAAATAACTATATTTGTAAGATTTAAATGTGCCGTTGCTCACAAGTAAAATGTGAAATAATCAGCAGCTTGTTTTTATTTAAATATTTATTTCCCATAATAAGTTCAACAGGGTAGATGTACTTAAGGAACATGAGACTTTTTCAGATAAATAAAGGCAAATATTACAAACTACACAAAAGGCAGCCGCTAAAGCGTTTAAGTTTCAAAATAGAACAAACGAAACAGACTAAATTGTCAATTCCACTTAGAAACAAAATATTAATTCTAAAAATAAATCTTAGTTTGTTTTACAGAAGAACAGACAAAATTGACTAACTTTTGTCAATATCAAATAAACTGAGAACTAAAAGGAAATTCTCAATCTCTCCTTGTTGTATAGCTTAGCTTTTCAAACAGTTTTAACAGTTACTTTAGTCTGACAAAAGCCGAATGACGAATTAGCGCTTCCAGTCAGAGACTGAGGCTACGTCCACACGTACACGGGTATTTTTGAAAACTGAGATTTTCCATTTTCGTTTTAAAAAATAATCCCGTCCACACATAAAGGCAGAAATGAAGGAAAACGCTGCTATGAACATGCCAAACCAGCAGGTGGCGCTAGATTCCTAACCGTGCAGAAATGTTGGCCAATCAGAAGTCTAGAAGCCTCGGTGGGAAAAAGTAAACAAAGCTGGGGCATAGAAGCAGAACCGAGTCGTATGTGTGGAGGGACAGTAACTGTGTATATGTAAGTATTTAAACACTGCAGAGAGTACAATTAACAGTAACAGTACTGTAGAAATTCATTTCACCGAAACAATAACGTGGCGCAGTGTGACGCATGCACCAGTTTATTGTATTTCCAGACTTGCTTTCGGCACAATTTACAGTGCACGCTACTCTGTTTTTTGTCAGACTTGAAATAGCCGAAATACCTTCACACTACGGAACTTCTATGGCTCTTCCGTTCGACAATCTCTCCGGCATTGGAACCATCATCTGTTTTCTCTTCGGTCACGCTCGGTTGATTTTTCTAGTCGGCACACTCATTTCCTCCATTACGCGCTGGCTCCATTACCCGCTGGCTGCTCCCAAACAAACACACGTGCGGCTTGGCACTTGTGCTGTACGTAACAAGTCACGCGACGTGACGCTGCGGCTGTGATTGGTTCGGCTCTGTGCTACTTAATTTGGATTGGCTGACCTTTTTTTTTTTTTTTAAGAGGACAAGAGCGGCGAAGTCTATCGCGATAGTTTAATTTCTCTATCGAGTAAAAGTTATATCGCGATACATATCGTTATCGTTCTATCGCCCAGCTCTACTTTTAAGTTCTCATCTTTCGCTCACATTCCAGTTTCACCCCATAAGCAGAGGTTACTGAGAGGAGACGGAATAAAATATCATTGGGAAACATAATATCTGCAGGATAAGGGGGTACAAATTAGTTCTCACAGACTGACATGGAGTCCCTTTGCTATGCGTTCCTGCATCAGCGCATAGACACAAAGGAGCGCCTGTTACCCAGGCCAAAAAAAAAAGCCCCATACCCCTGAACAAACACACACACACAAACACACGCACGCACACACACCTGGCAGCCTAGACTGGCTGAGACAAGCCAAACAAGGGTGGACAAAATCCAGTGGGAAGAGCATGTAGTGGTGAGGGTGGGGGGTGGTCAGAGAGGAGAAGAGGAGGCGGAAAGAGAGAGGTGATTTCAGATGATTACGTGGAAGAGTTGGCGAAGGGACTGAGCCTAAAGGTGCCTGGCAGCAGAAGTGATGGACAGCTGTGATAATAATCACTAACAACCAGCCACAGTGGTCATAGGGTAAGGAAAGAACAGATGTCCGGGTGGGTGGGGGAGAAGGGTTAAAGGTGAGAGAAGAGGAAGTTGAGCAGGTGGGGAGTCTGGCTGAAAGGGTACGGATATACCCACAAAAATAAGGTGCAATGCAAACAGAGGCACAAGTGTGATTTGATTTGTGTCCAGTTATAACCTGTCAGCTTTAGCTGAGACTGTTGTTAAAATGCGCCGAGTAACTCGACCAACTTCAAATACAGAAAACTGCAGGGGGGGGAAGTAATAACTATCACACAAGCAGAAGTTTTTCCTCTTTGGTGTGGCTACTTCCACTCTGAACAAATATGATTAAACCCTTTTTAAAATGCTGAAAATAGTATCAGTTACCCAGATAATACAGTGGTGTGCAGCAAAACTCACTTGTATAATATGAAAATAAATACCACATATAGAGATATGCAAATACTTTAAGACATGCGATTATTTGAAAGACCTTTTCCCAAATCAGACCGACTGACATTTTATGGTAGCTTGATAAAACAAATCCATAATAAATTGTTATTAGCACATTACTAATACTACTATTTATATTCACCAGCCATTTTATTAGGCATAGCCTGGGTTGGACCCTCTTTTGCCTTCCGAAGTCCTTTAATACTTCGTGGCAGAGATTCAACAAGGTGCTGGAAACATATCCTCAGAGATTTTCATCCATACTGACACGACAGCAGTTGACGTGATAGGTGCTGCTTATTTCTCGTGTGTATGTCCATGATGCAAATCTCCTTTTCCACCACATCCCATAGCTGCTCTATTCTTGGACTGAGATCTGATGACTGCAGAGGCCATTTGAATACAGAGCACTCATTGTTATGTTGAAGAAACCAGTCTGAGATGATCTGAGCTCAGTTCCATGGTGTTCTATGTAGCTGGAAGCAGCCATGAGACGATGGGTAAAATGTGGTTATGAAAGGATGGACAAGGTTGGACAGGAAAAATTCTCAGTTAGGCTGTAATTTAAACAACGATCAGTTGGTACAAAGGGGCCTTAAATATGCCAAGATAAACCCCCACACTATTACACCACCACCGACAGCCTGAACTGTTGATACAATGCAGCAAGGGTCCAAGCTTTTATGTTGTTGCAGGAAGTCTGACCCTAACATCTGAATGTTGAAGCAGAAATCAACATTCTTCAGAGCAAGAAATGTTTATCTAGTCTTGTATTGTTAAACTTTGGTGAGCCTGTGTGAACTGTAGCCTCAGTTTCCTGTTCTTAGCTGACAATTAGCACCCAGTGTGGTCTTCTGCTGCTGTAGGTTTAAAAAATAAAATAAAAAAAAAAAAAAAAACATTACACACACCACACACACAAAAAAAAAAAAAATCAGAGCTCCTCTGCAAACCCTTGTTGTAATGAGTAGCTATTTAAGTTCCTAAAGCAGTCTCTTCTCTGACGACTGGAATCAACAAAGTGTCCGTGTAAATAGCTGCTTAGACAGCTGCGTTAACAGGCAGTTGTGGTGTACCTAACAAATTATTCAACCTTAGAAGTAAAAGTTATCTAAAGTTTAATAAGTGACTTGTCCATTCATGGGAAATTTTTAGACTAAATACAGAGACACTCTGGAGAAGAACAGATTTCACTCTCAGTTGTGAATCAGACAGTAACTCACCAGGTCAATGAGGTCACTGAGGTTCTTCTCGATCTGCTGAGGAGGCAGACGCCTCATCAGGTCCAGAGCACAATCCAGCTGCTGGTCATTCTGAAAAACAACCAGCAGAGACAACGGCTTACTGCACTGTAACATTAGATCACAGTTAAAAAATGAATTCAAAACAAAATGTTTGTGCTATAGAGAATAAACAAGACACAGATTGTGTGGGGGTTTTTTAACATTAAACTAACATTGGTGGTCTGCGGGCTTCTCTTGGTCACCACTGAAGAGAGCTAAGTTGTTCCACGAAACTGAAGTGAAACTGAGTGTTAAAACTATGAAAAGTGTCCACTGCAGCGACCGTCTGTACTGCTCATGACGTAGTTTTTCATCGCCTAGATTTCTGCACTCTCTTTTCGAGCGGAGCTCTGCTGTCACTCTTCCCCCTTCTGGCCGACTTTTCAACTAATCTGACCAACGCAAAGCATCATCAGTGCCAAACTAACTGCTGGTTTCTTCAAGGACTGCATCCAAGCATGTTACGTTTCTGCATGTTGCAGATTTGGTACTGTAAGTTCACCACAGCTAACCTTTTACATTTGTTTATTTATAAGGAACCCCATTAGCTTCCACAACAGTGGTTGCTAGTCTTCCTGGGGCCCAAACCAAGTGAAAGGACATTTACAGTATTTGTCTTTTTCTGTGCCAAAAGCACAGCTACTAACAGTTAAAGAGGAAAACTTAGATTTTACAGGCAGTGCTGACTGGAAGGATCACCTGAACTCTTCCTGTAACTTCATCTCTTCCCACAGACACCGAGGCAAGTTTGAATTCCTGACATGGTCTTTGTTTTCTGGATGATACACTTTAGCAGCCTGTGTTAACCAAAGTCCGCGGGTTTGTAACACAGAATTTCTTTGAAGGAAATAAACTTAAAAAAAAAAAACCCCAAAAAAACCCAACATACTCAATCTGTCATCTTAAGATCAGCTAACACCTCTTCATGCACTGCAGATTCATCTCAATAATATATTCACGAGAATGGGTTTCTGAATGTCCAACAATGGCGTGCAGGGATGACACATTGCTCCAAAAGCAGATGCTCATGTTAAATAGGGCCAACAAATTATTCAGGGGCCAAAAGGTCAAAAGTTTCAGACAGTTTTTTTTTTTCTATTTGTAGCTGTGCATCATTAAGAAGAGAATAGCATTGTCTTAAAGCACACAGCCTCCATTCATCTGCTGTTAAATCCTTCTGTTTGTGGGGGACAGCCAATCAGAAGAAAGTGAGATGAGCCAAAACAGGTAAATGGCGAATACAAGTCTAATATTGGGGGTTGGGGGAAAAAAGCAGGTTCCATTTAATAAAGAAATGCTCTGCTGTGGTAATTAAAATGTTACTTAAAAGCACAACTTAAAAAAAATGAATCAGCTCTGCAAACTTACAGAGACTCACATTAACTGAGTAGCTGTATTACGCAGAGAAGTATAAATACGCACCCTCATGCTTGAGTAAACAAAGCAACCACACTGTACCCTCATCAGTGTCTCCACCACAGCACGGTAATAAAAGTCCTGCTACATTCTGTACACGGGTACGACTGCAGTTGCCGTGCAGGAAACCCTCACACCCTTGCAGGAAAACCTTTTCCCACACTGCTAGAATACAGACACACAACTTTCCAGCTCAGTAGACTGAACATCTCTCATGATTTGTCATGTGAGCACCTTGCAGAGAGTTGTGAAAAGAAAAGCTTCATTTAGGGTTAGGGGTTATAGTTACAGCACCTCAGTGCACAAGCTTGAAAGTTATCTAGGCTGTGTGGTGGTTCAAGGGTTCGTGTTTGGTTGATTAGTTTCATGTAGGAACAAAGGAGGGGAAGCCTGGTTAAAGAATCATCATCATGGGGCAACAGGAAGTGTGGTAGGGTAGCATTTAAAGGTCAGGTCCACCCTTATCATTCGAGTCAAACTTTTACTTTAGGGTTTAGGTAAAGAGACAGTGCAGTACAGTTTTTATTTGGAATTAACTGCTTACGGGTAATTCAGTTTTTAAGACTCAGCTGTTTACTATACATCTTATGTAGGAACTTCTCCGCTTCTGCAGACTGGGATGTGTTGGGAGACCAAAGGTAAAGCTAGCTGCTTGGACTTTGAATTTGGCCACAGATGAAACTTTCACACATTCAAGTTGTGGCAGGACAGAAACTTTCTAATCCAGTTCCTGCCACACACATACAGATATTCAATGACAAAATCCCTCCCCACCCACCTCCAAACGACCATTATCAACTTTGTCTGAATCACACAAGCTGACAGATTTATGCGACAATAAAATAAGGTGAACAATCGAAGCCTTGAAAATCCTGCACTGATGAAGCCGTCGTGATCAAAGGATCTTCATCTTTTCGCCTGATAAGCGTACAACTACGCTTTGCATCTACACTTCTTCCAAACTCCTAAGGTTTTCTCTTTTCCCCAACCTTGTAATTGGAACCTTTGATTAAGTACTGCAGAGTGAGCCTGCGATGCAATCAATCCCCCACCAAGCTGAGTCAGACAGATGCCTCTCATCTCTCTGTCAATCTGGCTTGTAAGACGATGGCTACAACTTCACAGTAAGGTTAAATCAATACACAGCCTAAAGGTACATTTAGTAGAATGATCAAAAACAGTGCACAGTAGCCATTATCTGCAGAACCAAAGGCACCAAAATCAATTTAGTGTCTTTACTACAGTCCGAACTGAAGTGGACTCATTTCGACTACAGTGTGAAGCAGCAGATCCAGTTGTATTAGCAATAACACATGTTGTTACCTTTATATGTTCCTTTAAAAAAGAAAAGAAAACAATGAAACCTGAAACAGCATCTTGGTCGTGCATCAGGTTTAGGATTAGGGAAATGGAAACCACTACAGTTATCTTTCACCAAGCAAACCATTCAGAACTAAATTAAGAACATGGTGATAACCACAGAGCACTGACATAACATAGCTTTTACCCCCAGGGGGTTTTCTGCCTTAACTATGCAGCGAACAGCAGGATGTTGGAGAAGAGCAGTGGATGGACCGGCCACAACATGAAACTCTGGGGAATGTGCCGGAAATTTTTTTTAAGTGTGTGATAATAAAAAGGACCAAACATGTTTTTCAAGCTTCTCCATAGAAGGTACTGGCTTTGTCGCAAACACTTCCAGCCTGGCTTTATCAGACAATGATCAATGTTTTGACTGCCACTCAGCAATCTAGCTAAACATGTTTCATAATGCCTACTTAAAATCCATTAACATATATGGATTTACTTTACAATTCCTCGATCCTGACATCCATTACAAACAAAAACGTGCTTATGATATGTGTTTGGCGGCCAGAAAACACTGAACATGAAGCGAAAGAGGCTTCTAGAGGTGAGACAATCTAATATCACCACTCAAGTAAAGCCTTAAGAGAGTAAACCTAATAATCCATTACTCATTGCTCCTCAATCCATCCATAAATATTTTTCCTTAAGGGCGACCCCGAACGTAACAGAATTTTTTAACGCAGATTTTCCCAGGCCACTTTGTCTCCTCCGAGATGATTTCTGCCTCGTTTCACGTTTCTCTCAACTGAAGGTTCCATCAGACACCTGTGCTTCTTGACACTGTGTTTAACAGCGCTCCTGTCTCCATGTAAACACTAGCTCAGACCAACAAGCCTCAGGGTCAGGGGGGAACGGCGAGGCTGGGCCCGGCAGGATGGATGAGGTGAGGAAGAGGAGAGTAGGCGACTGTGGAAGAAAACCAGCTGCTGTTCCCATTTTTCGAATGCTTTTATAAACAGTGTAAGACAGAGCAAGCCCATTTTACAAGTGGTCAAGTCAAGCATATATATATATATATATATATATATATATATATATATGATAAGCACAAATACGGGTCCAGTTAAAGCAAGCCTACTGCTATATGGGCTGAAAACGTAGGAGAATGAGCCAAAATAAGGAATAAGTAAACAGTGAGTGCTGTGTTGGTATGGATTGTTTGGACTGGGTGTAATAGCCTCCTCCAGAGAAACCATTAGCTCAGTCAAGATCAAACTTATAAGGCTGGGAAAATCAGGCTGACAGCTTGTCATGGTTAGGAATAGGAGGAGCGAGCGGTCTTATTTTAGCTACAGGCATCCCGGCGCTTGGCTATTTTAGCCTGTGTGTAAGTGTATGTGCACAGGCGTGTGTGCGTGTGTCAGTGTGTTATATTAGGACCCTTCGCCATTACTATTAACCAACTTGTGTTAAATCCAAAACATCCTGTGCTAACTTTATGCCTACGGGGCATGTAGCCCGGCTAGCTATGAGCTAACTAGCAGGAAGAAACAGCAGTTAGCTTAACCACGAAGCTAATTCATTCTCATCCGGTAGTTCAGCGCAAGTTTTGCCAGCAGTGCAAGTTAAATATGCGTCGATGATTTATATCATCTGCTGCTCCTCTCCGGTTACTACCGTGCGCCTCTAGCCAGCGCTAGCTTAGCTTAGCACCCCCTCCCTCCAGTTAGCAGCCCCGTCCCCGTCTCTCCCAGCAGCCTGAACGCGGCCCTTACCATGTCTGCGGCGGTCTCAGCTGGGCAGGAGAGAGCACGACTTCACCGATGAGTGTACACCCTAACTTTACTATGGTTTAACAGGTCGCTCCTTTTGTCTCTTGTTGCTTTGATGTTTTTTGAGAGCCGTGATGAAGATGTTTTGTTCGCGTCTCCCTCTCTGAACCCAGCCCTGTCAGCGAAATTCACTTCCTCAACCGGGCTACAGGAAGGAGGCTGCAGTCACAAAAACAGGCCCCGGTTGCATGTCCGGGTCACTCTGGCCTTTCTCTGCAGCAGCCAATAGCGAAGGAGCAAGAAAGGCATTGCCAAGTATGGAAAGAGAGGAGTGGTGTAGTAAATGTGCTGTCAGAGATGGCAGCAGAGGGGGAGTTAAAAAATAAACCCCCAAAACACGGAGACTGCAGGCGGCGGCAAGTTTAACGTATACAGTGTCTCATGAACAAGAAAGCAGATCTTAATTTCTATTTTTCTGTGAGTTATTATGAACTACTTTCTCACTTTTATTTTTGTGCAATTAATCTTAAGTGGTAAGAGCAATTTTATATGTTTTTAAATTAAGTTATATTTTTAAATATTTAATAGTAGTTATTATAAAATAAAATCACTCCTAACTTGTTTTTGTTTTCATGTCATTTGTCTTATTTTATTGCCCTTTGTTCAGTTTAATATAATCTGAATGTTTCTTCAAGTGCATGATAGTGATGGAAGTTAATATATATCTATATGTATGGTAATCGGTTAGTTATTAATGCTAAGGGCACTGCTGTAAAGGCAAGCTGATCACTTTTGATAATTATTACTTGTAAAACTGAGAGTTACCGTACTATGCAGAAGTCTCGAGCCACCCATAATTTCTCTATATTTTGCTGGGAAAATTAAAAATATATGCAGCTATTCATTGAAACTGAGTTTCAGCTTATATACTGATACAGTATATAAGGCAAAAACTGAGTTTGTGCTCTTCTGACGAGCTTGAAAGTCAATATTTGGTATGACCAACTTTATATTTCAGCACAGTCTGAACTCTCTTAGGCAAGCTTTCTTGTTATTTCTTTAAGCAGTCTTCAGGGATAGTTCTCGGGGCTTCTTGAAGGACATTCAACTCAGTGTGTTTGGAGTAATTGTCATACAGAAAAGTCTATACTGTATATACTCACAACAGCCTGAACCCAAAATTTCAAATTTGGATTTATCACCCCTTCAGACCTACTGCCACTGATTTTCAGTCCAGTTCTTGTATAATTAGTCATACTGCAACCCTTTGTCCCTGTTTCCCTTCCTTAAGACAGCCACGCTTCCACTAAGACCATTTCTGATGAGGCTTCAGTGAACAGTAGATGGATCCAGTGAAGGGCCAGACGCATCGCTCTTATTTCTTTTTTGTTTTTGTTTCTTTATGTGTGACAAGCTGCTAGCAACAAAGTGCCTAAAGATGTAATTTAAAATCAGTACTTTGCTAAGTTGTCTGTTGTCTGTAGACACAATACTGGTTCGTCCCAGTGTTGTGTCTTCGGAATCATTCAAGCATAAGAGTCCTTCCCTTATGCTTGAATGATTCATAGGTCAGTGATAAGTGGCTTAACAAAGAAAATAAACATCACCCTGAAAAAACTAGACTGAAAATGAGTGAAAAAGCAGCCAGTGTCCAAAGAAAAACTTTGAAAGACCTTCAGAAAGCCTGGAGAGCTATTGGTCAAGAACACTTTAAAAAATGTATAAGAAAGTCTGTGTCTCCAAGGAAACAAAATATAAAGAAACCGGGGGCGGGTCAAGACTTTTGCGTATAATGACATTATGCCAACTAGGTTCTCCCCCTAGAAAGAAGCTGCGTACATCCTATTTTGTTTGCAAATTAGAAACCTGCCTGCAAACTTCACTAACATCTGTATATTACTGAGTGTTTGGAACAGCTCCACTTCCAGCATAAACAATCAGTGTTACACACAGGGTGTTTCTGAGAAAATAAAATAAGAAAAAAGGCTAAATTCTTACTTAACACATAGCATATTTAATCACACGGGCAACCAATTTCAGTGGCAACTTTGTTTATTTCTTTTAATTGTGGTTGCATTAAACTGAAAACCCTGGCCTGCACACATCTGATGTGCAACACTTTGTGAATGCATGCAGAATTTCCTGCACACATATGCGTTTGGGAGAGATGACTAATCAACTAATCAAAGTGGAAGTTTTAAGGTAAGGTCAAATATAACCCAGAAAAAATGTCTTCATCATTTACAGATGTCTCAGTGATTACTCAGAGGTTAATAATTTGGACTGTTTACATCATAGCAAATATGCTGCAACATGAAGCCGGATACAAACTCTTAGTAACATTTTCTCAAATACAGTGTTTGTGTCTAACTGAATGATTAAGAAATCAAAAAGTCAAAGGTCAAATGTAGTTATATAGCACTTTTGAAACAACAGAGCTGATCAAAGTGCTGCACTTTAAAAGTATATAGTATTTATATAGATAAACTACAATAATATCCATAAAATTTGAGCACAATACCCAACATTAAAAGACAATAGAATAAAAAATAATAATAAATTGCATTTGTCTAAAAGAATGTCACACTGGAGCCCAATGCCAAGGAGAACAAATGCATTTCTAATAACACCTTAAATGTGTTTACTGTCTGAGCTGTGTGGATTTTGAGAGGTATTGTATAGACCTGGTGCTGTTGCTGCAAAAGCTCGATCACCTCTCTGTTTTAAGTTTGCATAGGAGGAACTGGTTAGACGACGTCTGAGCTCTTATAATTGTGTGAATGTGAAGCAGCTCTGACAGATACAAAGATGCCAGTCCATTTAAAGCTTTAAATGTGAGTAATAAAATATAAAAATCAATTCCAATGAAGGGAGCCAATGAAGAAATGGCAGGCCCAGTGTGCTGGGTTCAAGTTTTTTAATACCAGTATAAGGTGAGCTGGTGAATTCTGGACTAACTGAAGGATATATGATTGTTGTATACCAAAATCCAGGGAATTACAGTAGTCCAGGCGGGAAGTGATTAAAAAGCACGAATAACCTTTTCCAGGTCCTTCTGTGGGAGATAAGGCTTTACCTCAGGCATGAAGCTAACTTTAGTGACAGCCCTTATTGTAGATCAATTAATAAAACAAAACAAAAACCACGCCAAGTAATTACAATTTAAAGTTGTAATTTTAATTTCATAAAAGCTAAAAAGAAGAAAACGCATGAAAAGATAAAGGAAAGTGAATGGCAAAAGCCGGAATACTGACGTGTTATTACCGGACAACACATACACTGAAGGAGCCGTGAAGGAATGAGTCATGTGACTTCATGCTTTTCTCGCGAGATCTTCCTGACTGCAGAAAACATGGCAGACGAACACGCGCGGAAGTGGGACCGCTGCCTTGCTGACACAGCGGTGAAAACAGGTTAATTTCTTTTTATACACGCAGTGTAATTGTTTGCTGCTCTTATTAAACACTTGGCTGTGTGTGAAACCTGGAGAATAAGGCGCACTACAGGTCAGAGCCGAGCGAGAAGTCATTTTAGCTGGACCTTAGTGTGACACTAAGGTCAAAGTTGTCTGCTGTACAGATGAAACTTAATATTTGTTAACTCTGTAGTATTATATCATAAAAAAGCAGACATAGCCACGAGGTGGAAGTTATTACCTGTGTTTGAGTGGGAAAGTGTGCGAAGTCACGCCCTAAAGCAGATTAATTTATCTGTTTTTGGACTCTCTTGATCTACCTGCCCTTTCTCCACTACTTGCAGCCTTAATCAGTATCTTACAGCGATTATAAGGACCGAATAATTTATTTTAGTTATAAAACCAAGCAATGTCTGCAGTTGCAGAAGGGATATACAAACTAATAAAAACTAATAAAAATGTTTTAAATGAAATTAAAACAACCTAAAACAATTCTGCGAACCTGGGAAATAACTAACTAAAAGAAAACAAAACAAAAACGAAGCGGCAATATCCTTATTTATATTACTTGTTAGTTTACTTAAACAAAACTTCTCACAGCTTTCCTGACGAGGCTTTGATGGATCAGTTTGAGACTCTGGGTGTCTACAACACTGTCAGTCAACAACTTACAGAAAGTGTATTTTTTTTATGTAATTCCTGCACTGATTTTCTGCTATACACTAATAATAATTTTTTTAAATTAAATTAAAAAAAATAACAGGAAAAATAATAAAAACAAAACTGACACAAGAATGCCTGCTCTGGAAACTGAGAGTAAACTTAAAGAAAAAACAAAAGGACATTTTTAAAAAAGAACCTGTTAAAATACCAAGTTTTTTTTATGGTCATTCTGTCAGATAACAACCAAATAACAATTTTGTTTGGTTTATTTGGTTTTGTAAATGCTAGTTAACAATCTATCAGTGTCTTTTTTTCACACCTTAAATATCTATTTATATGACAATAACATAGTTGTTTATCACAGTTAATCTAAGTACAGGTTTGTGACATCAGTGTCTGTATACAAACATTTAAAGTTGTAATCTGTAGGGAGCAGATAACATTTATTTTTTGTATATACGTTTGATATAAATCTTAATATGAACACCTCATTTCTTTGCCTCTGTGTTTTTTGCATGTACACCTGGTTTATTGCACTGCTGTTTTTTGTTGTTTTTTATTTTTCCGTTGTGGAGGTCAGGCTATATGGGCTCTGTTCTATTTATTTATTTTTTTATTTATTTTCTCCGCTGCTTTGCTAAGACTACTGTAATCTGCGCTTTACGTCAGGCTCGCTGAAAAGAAGAGGTGTAGTCAGGTGACCTTTGAACTAGTTTTACTGGTTTTTATTCATTTTTTGAACTTGAATCTTTATTCACACCAGGCATTCATTTGGCAGTTAAAGTTTACGCAAAAATCAAAAACAGATGTTTTAAGAATTTCATATTTGTAGTGTAAAGATGTTTGTAAAGATTTTTTTTTTCATTTTTCTTTTTTTGAACGAAGAAAAATGTTGGCATGCAGTTCAGAGTAAAAAGGGGGAAAAGTCTCATTTTTAGTTCACTGTTTTGCGAGCTAATTGTTAAAACAATTTTATGTAATTTTGTTTAATATTATTTATTTTAATTAGATAAATTTAGCCCATTATTAGCAGGAAGTGAAGCACTGAGAGAAGAGCGTGAATGAGCAAGTCTTTCTTCTACTTGTTGACTTAACAAAAGCTTCATTTTTCACCATTATCTCTTTGATATTTAATATCCATAAATGTCATGGCAAAATAACAATACACAGTATTGAACAGTTTGCAGCAGACAGGCTTAAATTGCCAGAACCATCAGTTATGCAACAACACAAGCAGGGATTTCTTTCACAGTGAGAGCATTATTGAAATTTATAGATGTTTTACTTTCTTCGCTGGGCTCTGGCCCTCAGTGAAAGTCACTGCTGGTGAACCACCAGTGAGTTACAGTGAGCACACCGCCATGGGGTCTTCTGTGGTATCCTGTTCAGTGTTGGTCCAGCACTAAAACACTTAGACTGGCAAAACATCTGTTCAAAGATACACCTAATGACGTCAGTCTTAGCACAATAAAATGTGTAATCTTGCTGGGAGGAAAACATCTGCATCGTGGCACTGCTTCGTGCTCAGTGGAGCAAATTGCCAGCTGTGCCAAGGTGTGTCTGGTAGCCAGAGAAACACTGCAGTACATGCTCTGCTCAGGGGGTTGTTAAAAAAATAGCTTAGCTGATCCTACATTTATATTCATTCAAGCTTATGTGTTTATCCTATCCTTGATGTGTTAAGAACTCCCAGGATTTTAATAAAGCGAGACATAATGCTATTTTTTTTCTCACAGCTTCAGAATATTTAGATAATCTGTTGCATGATTTAAAATAATGTTTGCTTCAAAATAAAAGTAGAGAGTGGGAACTGTGACTCAAAATGTAGCTAAAGATCACATTTTTCTTACAGCTGTGATGAAAACAAGTTGAATAAATCAAGCTCTTTTTATAAAGGGACTGAGTTTCATGTAGAGTGGTGTTAAGAAAAGAGCCGTCATCCTCTTCATAGTCAGGAAAAACGGTGTTTACCGGACATGAAGTATTTAATTTGAGGAACTTGTAAACAATGCTAATGAGAACAGCCATTAATAGTGAATATTCATGTCATTTCTAGAAACACTATCACATTGTTGGAACAAGAAGACTTATGTGTGCATGCAGCTATTTAAAAGTGATTCAGCATAAATACATTTTATAAATGCTTCATTTCAAACTAAACCCCTAAATATCCAACCGATGCTTATTTTGCCAGGGGTGCTTTTGTGTTCCCTACCACTACATTTTGCATACTTTAAAAAAAAAAAGTTTGTCTGTCTTCTGATCCATAAAGGTTGGTTAAAACTTTATATAATAGACTGCTCATGGTTGGTGCCTCAACACATGTCCGTGCACCCTCAGCTTTAGCTGTTAAAGACGCGAGTCCGCACCGTTGCAGTTTAAGAGGCGCTACTTTAGCCCCGTTCTCACTGATTGAGACGGGCTGTAACTGTGGTTGTTAAGATTTCAACTGTGCATTTCCAAGCTGCTGTTTTTCTGAACTCGTCTCCCAAAGAAGGTTTTATGTAATTATGGTACATCTAGATATGGCCACAATGACACAGATTCAACCATAAATGAGCCACAGCTTCACCTTTTTTAACCAGAAAGAGCAGATACAGCTGTGCTGACAACCAGCAGCTGTGCACTCTCCAAGATTGGTCTTTTTAGAAAGAGTGTTGAGTAAGAAAAGCGTCAAACTGTTCCTGCTTTCTGTTGTATTTACAGAGCACTTTACTATTATAACCGGACTGCTTGGGTCAGCGGGAATGCAAAAACTATTATATGCGTATAAAGTATTGTGCAGGACGGCAAAACTATTACAGAAAAAAATTCACTCAGCAATCCTTCAGGAGCTCTTGGGTATTTTTTCCCTCTAGGTGTCGACTTGTTTGTAGAGCCTTATTTTCATTGTTGCATCATCTGTAGTTTAAGGTCTTCGGTCGTCTGTCACACACTTCTAAGATTATTTGCATTTTTTCCATGAATCCATGAATCTGAATATGAACAAGACTTGCGAGTCCACAGTCTTGCTTGCTAACGCTGAGACAGTCTTTTGTCTGTCCTGGCTGTCTATCCAATAGTTGTTTTAAATATTCCAGTTGTAATCCGAGTGGTAGACTTTGCTAACACTGTCATGTGAACCAGATGAATGTGGGAATCTGTGTCTCACTTCTTGCTGCAGAATGCATCTCCTGTGCAAACAGATTTCCTCCCGACTTTGTTTACGCCGGGCTATTTGGAACTGCGCGTCTCATTTTGGGCGAGTTTGATTCAAAGACGTCTGCTTTCTGCGTTATGTTTAAATCGACTAATTCATGTTTGCACGTTTGTCTAGTGATGCCAGGCTGTGCTATCCCTAAACGCACCCCACCAGCCAGGCTGAAAGCTGGAAACACAAGTGGTCTGTCCAGAGTAGAGCTGCAGAATAAAAAGAAAATATTGTTACAATTTCACATTGTTATGACCTTGTCATGTTTGGCAGAGTAATTTCTTTAGTTAAAGCAGAGCAGATCCTCAACAGTGGCCTCTGTCCAAACACACTGAATCATCATTAGTTCTAAAAGGAAACTATGCACTCAAAATCATCTTAAAATTGCAGTGTTGCAATGCAACAATATTTGCCAGGGGTATACGACTCGAGTTGTAATTGAACTAAATTCAGTAAATCGGGGTAATTAAAAGTGACTTATTGATACCATTTGCAGAAAATACTTCAGCTAATGATTAAATGAATAGCAACCCAATTAACAGGCTCTGGACTTGATTTGCTGGCAAAGCACGTGGAGTATTTTCAGCCCTGTGGGTTGTGTATTTCATTCTTCTCCAGCACAAATGTTTTTGTTATAATCCACCCCTCCTTTGGAGATGTCAAGACAAAAGGAAAGATGCCAAAATGAGATGCTGATCTGCCCTCAGTTTCTGCCAGTGCTTTTACTGTATTACAGTCAGTGGAAAATCAAGAGGCTTCAAAATATGCTCTGGCTGGAGAGCAAAGGAAGACTGTGGCTGTAATAGACGGCAAATCTTAACTTCATCTAAATCTTTGCTTGAAATGGAAGCAGAAGGAATGATTTATTGTTGATGTGTGCTGATAAAGAGGATGAGCAAAGTCTTTTGTGGTCTTGTTTGACATTTGTAAGCTGTGTAATGGGGAACAGTCTTAGGGTTCTGGTTCAGCCGCACCGGTCATGCTGCATAGCTCTCTGAATCCAATTAGGAGTCGGAGGGGCCCAAATGGCTGTTTTTATGTGCTTTCTGTGCTGGCTGGCCTGCTGTTGGGTGTGGTGTGGCCTGCAGCGAGGTGAAGTTAAACGCACAAACACATTCCTCCTCAAGATCCCACTCTGGACTCAGGAGTTCGAGCAACTTTTGGCAATCTCTCTGCGCACCCACTGACCTCTCACCTCTCCTGCTCTCTGCGTTTCTCCTCTTTGGATTGGTTCCCCCTCTCCTAAACCCCTTTTACGCTTTGCTTTCTTTCTAAGTTGTTTTCTGTGTTTTCTTTTTTCTTTCCTCCCCTTTATTCCTGTCTTTTGCTCATTAGTTTAGTCTTGCTAAGTGGCGCTACCTTCCAACTTCTGCACCAAATATTCGCTCATTACAGCCGACCAGATTTTTAGCTGGCCAGTTTTCACGCTGGATGGGAGATGATCACATTACCTCAGTAATAAAGTCAAATCAATAGGAGGTAGTTTAATAAAACCACTAATAATTCTCTCTCTTTGCAGTAACGGGCCTCGGTGTTGGCATTGTGTTCTCGCTCATTGTCTTTAAACGTAAGTATTATTTCAGAAAACCCTCCTTTTCCTTTCTTTTCTTTTCTTAGTAAGCCATCCAACAGGGATTATTTTTCTCCGCTAGGTCGCGCGTGGCCTTTGTCATTTGGTTCAGGCTTGGGACTGGGCATGGGCTACAGCAACTGCCAGCATGACTTTAGGTCACCATATCTGATTCATGGTCGCATGGTTAAGGTAAGCGCACAGTGTAATTTTCATTGTTTATCAGAGGTCTGTGACACACGATCACATCATGCTGCATGACTCCTCTGTGTTCATTTTTCAGGACCAGTAATGAAGGACTGAAGATGACGAGGGCTTTCTCATCTGTTTATTGTAATGCTTGTTTTTTGGGGGGATTGAGTTTTTTGGGTTTTTTTTTGCTGCACTGGTATTAATCTGCAATGATGCCCACACTGTGTTTATAAAACATTAAATATATATTTAATAAAGTCATTGTGGGAAAAAGCTTTGTCTCCTCGGTTTTTCTGTGCGAATGTTCGAGAAGAATGAAGTGTGGTTTGGGGGTGGGAGGTAATTTTGTGTGTTAATGAGCTGGGAGACTCGAGCTCCTGCTGTTTTGGAATGAGGGCCAGGTTCAGCATCTGCAGCCCTCTCGGAGAGTGGGAGGATGAAAAGTTGTGCAGAATGGTGAAATAAAGGGGATCAACTGTTAGATGAACAAACCCGAGCACTGACAGGAGAAAAATCGGAAAGAAGCTATGTTTGCATTCACATATCAGCCGCTAGTTTATGTCATGGATGCCTATATCTCTTTCTGATATCGAGAAGAAAGAAACCCAGTCTGGTTTTTATTCATAGTAGACCAAACAGGCTGCGGCCTGCTGTGGAGCCCTGTTTTGGGTTGCTTGCTATGACTGTGACAGTTTTCATCAGAGATTAGGAGAAAACATACTGGGAGGAATCTCTTCTATCCTGTGTATTCATTGGCTGCATGTCTGCTTGGCGAGATTGTTGTGAGTGTGATTGATCACTAATGTGTGGTTTTGCGGGCTGCTGGGAGAGAAGAGAAATTGTTTGTGTGAGCGTGTGCACATGCACACGTTTATCCAGCCCCCTGGTGAAGCAGAATCTGAGGAATGCAGAGAAATGCCATTTCTAGACTGGAGCTTATTACTAACAGGTGAGTTCTGCACTTTGCACGTCTGAACACAACACATGCCGTACACTTTCACATCAAAGAAAATACTGCTGCATGCACTCTCTATTACACACGCTCATATTTTCCCTCTTCATCACAGTAACGGTTTTCCCGGCACATACATTCCTGCACACAATGGAATCATATTCATTCCCCAAGCGTTCAAAGGCCTGTTTCTTCAGAGCTGGTGTGCTGCAATGCATCAGGCACAGAGTAAGCCTGTCAGAAATTAAGCCGTGTTACTCATCCCCTGTCCATTAAAATATTTGTTTGTAAGTGAAGCATGAAACCGATAGGGGGGCTGATGAACGCATGCCAAGCTGAACACCTGTGAGCAAAGGTGCAGTGGTCGGTAGAAGTGCAGGAACAGGATGCCAGTGCGTGTGTGGGAACTGGAGGGGGAGGTGAGTGGTGACCCAGCTGAGGTGTAATAAAGCAGCCAAAACCCAAAGGCTATACGTGTCTCAACGTTCTCCATGATGAACCATAATTACAAGACCAGTAACACTACCTAATACCAACTACTCATCTAATGGCTAAAATTGTCAATGCTTGCAAATTTCTGCCACAAAGTACAAGACCAGATCCAGATGTGCCATGCATGTGCTCGGGCCAGACTCCAGCTTGGAGTTGCCGTCGAAAATGTTAGCATGATGTTACCAGAGGTGATAAGGTAAAGAGGAGTGAAGTACACATTTAGTTTACGTTTTCCTTTTAGCAGATTTTATACATAAAACAAGACTAATGGACCTATTTCCATGTAGTTACCACAGCTTGGCTCAGTTACTTAAGTAAAAGTAGTAACACTAAACCCCAGGACACTCTATTATTAGTAAATTAGAGAGGAAAAAGATCGTCCCATAAGTGCTATGCTGTGTTAATTTATTCATTTCACTAAAACATTTGTACATTAATTTATGTCTTGTTATGACAGATTGTAAATTGAATTTAATTGAAGTATGCGTTCAAAATATTACTTTTAAAGGTATAACTCATAAATTTTTAACCTTATAATGTTATGACGGCAGCAATCAATAATAAAGTAAAAGCGTACACGCATCTTAAATTGCACTTCTTACTCATTAGTTAAACCTGTATAATTCTTAATAACGATCATCTGGCACAGTTTTATTCACATGCATGGCTGCTTAATTAGTTACACGTGTTAAACTGCCTATTAACCCAAATATTAAGCGTGAAGTTCAAACATCGTCGAGCATCAGAACAGAGAAGAAGGATGGAATTGTTGCCAGACATTCTGGTCTGAATATTTCAGAAACTGCTGATCTGCTGGGATTTTCTCACACAGCCATCTGATGATGGTTTGAACAGAGGAAATATCCGTTCAGCATCAGCTGTCTGAGTAAAAATGCCTCGATTATATCAAAGGAGAATGACCAGACTGCTTCAAACTGATATGAAAGCATACTGTTGCTTACTCAAACAATCAACTCAGCTAAGGTATACAGAAGAGCTGCTACAGCAGCAGAAGACCACACCAGAGGACACATCTGTTAGCTAAGAACAGAAAATTTAGGCTACAGTTCTCACAGGTGTCACCACAACTGGGAAACAGAAAATTTGCAGATCAACATCTCTGGATTTCTCCTGCGACAACCAGATGGTAGGATCAGATGTGGTAATAATAAACAACATGAATGCATGGATTCAAACTTGCTTGTATCAGTGGTTCGGGTTGGTGGTATAGTGGTGTAAGCATGTGGAGGAGATTTTCCCGGCACACTTTGGGCTGCCTCAGCACCAAACTGAACATCCTTTAAACACCACAGCCTACCTGAGTATAGTTTCTGACCACATCCAACCCTTTATGACCACAAAGTATCCATCTTCTAGTGGCTGCTTAATTTCAGCAGGATAACATACTGTCACCATCACACCTCAAACACCTTGCACCTTTGGGAGTGTTTGTATTGAGAGATTCATATGATGGATGTGCAGCAACTGTGTGATGCTGTTAATATGGACCAAAATCTCTGAGGATTTTTTCTGGCACTTTTTTCCGTTTATGCCAGAAAGAATTAAGGCATTTCTGTGGCAAAAGGGTAAATCTAATAAAGTGTCCAGTGATTGTATTTCAACACTGTGTGTGTGCATGTTGTATATTTTCACAACGGATTCCCCACTGAATGTATATATTTTGGTTCCTGTCAGTGGTTTAGACCAAGAGAAGACACTGACATCTATCAGTATCTCACTTTGGGTATGGACTACACCAAAGGCCGAACTCCAAGCTTGTCCC
Source organism: Rhamphochromis longiceps (assembly GCF_057381845.1). Classification (NCBI taxonomy): domain Eukaryota; kingdom Metazoa; phylum Chordata; class Actinopteri; order Cichliformes; family Cichlidae; genus Rhamphochromis; species Rhamphochromis longiceps. The sequence goes on from NC_140561.1 coordinate 22,013,488, forward strand.
CTTATGTTTCCGTTTTAAATTAGTTTTGAACGGAGTCCAATCACAAGTCAGGAGAACCGGAGAGCATAATGCATTTCAGCAACTGCTCATGAGTCTGTCAGTGGTTTCACTCCAAAGTGGAGCCTGAAATAAATCAAACCCTCTGAGCTTCTGGTTAGTAACCAGCTATTGTCATTTCATCATCCCGAAGTTTTTTTTTAGTGGTTTAGGGGGAATAAAGGCGAACACAGCAGGGGCTTCACATCTGTTTACCAGTTATATTTCATCAGACATTGTGTTGTTAATGTTTCAATTTTCCAAACATATGTTATCAAAGCAATGCCAGATGTGTGTGCGTGACTTGAAATATGCCCTGTATGTGTAATATTCACATAATTGCATGTGTGTCTAGTTAACACGATCACTCCTGCTTAGGGAAACATTTGAAAGCGTTCCAGCACTTCCCCTCCCTCCCTGCTTTCTCTCGTCCAGAAACGGCACAGCAGGACCCCTGTCTGAGGGCTCAGCCGCGCCTAAACCCAGCCTGAGAGTTTTACAACAAAAGACAACAAGTTGGAGAGTGTTTTTCTGCGCAGTTACACGGGAATTCAACCCGGGACGGGAGGAGAACAAAGGGGAGGGACGGTCTGAGCTGATGGACTCGGAGATGAGATAGCGCTCATACCCTGCCCCAGCTCCCCATCCATCTTCTTCTTCTTCCTCTCGGTTGATCGGACGGTTGCTTGTCTTACCGGATGATGTGACAGTTTTATGACAATCTGGGCAGGGATTTTCACCACGTGATCATACTGTTTAGTTACCAGCCCACGGTGATATCCGACAACCCGGGTTTAGGTGAGGGGGGCTCGGCTCAGCGGGACCGTGGCGAAGCGCTCAATTCCCCGGCTTTCGTGAGCAGTGGTAAGTGCCTCAACTGACCTCCCGGCGCTGTTGAAGAGAAGGTACTTGATTACTTTAGAAAGTAACCCCATGATATAACCGCTATACATCCAAGTGACGCTTTGAGGTCGTCTCACCTTCTTAAATGAGCTGAATTAACTCTGTGAGTAAAAAAATAACCACGAAAAAACCCATTTACATAACTGTACAGATACAGAGGCTGATGTGTGATCATTTTGTATGTTTTGGTTTATTTTAAAGGATGTTTAAAATTTTGGGAGGCTAAATTTAAATGTAACGCATGAATGCTAAGTTAATTCAAATTCAGATTTAATGGTCTCAACTATTTGGGAAAACAGATTTTAGCTGTATCACATGTCTTATAATTGTATATGAAACACTGATGTATTATTGTAACGCTTTCCAGACTTTCGGCTGAAACCTCGCTCTCTTCTTTTTTAAGCTAAAACCCAGAGTCTGGAGTCCGTCAAAGCAGGACATTATAAACATGTATATTTATTTTATTAAAAACATTTCGTCGGTCTCACAGCCCACCACAGCAGCCTCTTGTAGGCTCTCTGTCTCCAGAATTGATCCTTTAGAGTCGCAGACATATTGAAGTGCTAAAAAGCCTGTAAAACAGTGGATGTGGGTGACCACATCCAGACACTTTTAATATGCACCAGGAGAAAACGATTTTGTAGCTTGTAAATGACGTTAATGGCTGAGGCATTTTTAAAGAAGAGAGCGAAACAGAGGAGAGCTTTGCCTCCCACTCCCATTGTATCCCCTCTATTCTCTGACACTATAAACCCATTTTAACGTCCTCACTGCACACGTTCAACAAGTTTTTATCCAATCAAATGCACCAAACCCGGTAAGAAGAAGCAATCTGACTGATGCACAAGGACGTGTGGGTTGTAAGATGCTATAGGCACCAGGAAGTTGTCAATCCACATGAGCAGGGACATGCAAAGTTCAGATTTCACACCGACTGAAAACTGGCGCTATGTGACCTGCAGGCAACAGATGGCGTGACGAGACTTTGCCTTTCACAGAGTTAACAGAGCGGCGGCGTGTTGTGGTTTTCTGCTCCTTTAGGTGCAGTCATGTGGGAGAGGATTCAGATTTGCTGCGCACTGTTTGCACTGTATTCAGCGGCACCGCCTGCACACATCAACCGCCTGGCGCTGTTCCCTGACAAGAGCGCCTGGTGCGAAGCCAAGAACATCACACAGATAGTCGGGCACACGGGATGTCAGCCTCGCTCTATTCAAAACAGGTCAGGATGAAGGCCCTCTCTGTCCGATTATCTCTCAGTGCAGCTGAAAACAAATAAAGGAGAAATGCCTTGATATCATTAGGTTACGCTATCAAGAGTCATGCCTCATTCAGTTTGTAGGGCACATTATTTAATCGGCAATCACTAAATATGTCTTTGTTCTTAGCCAAAAAGTTTCTTTAAAAAGACTGTGGTGCTCAAACGAGCTCCAGCAGAGTGCGCGTCTGCTAAAAGCCAAATAAAAAGTTTGTCTCAGTCCATATTTATTAAATCTGTGTGCATGACTAGACGGCTGCATTCAGAGAGGAAGCTAATGACAAGATGTTCTTTGGAAGAGGTAGTCATGCACAAGCCTGGAGTTGTTCATATTTTTTTAACGGAACTAAAACCAAAATTATGTGTGCAAAACCTTTAGGTAATTGACTTTTTTAAAAAAGCAAACTACAAAGAGCAAAACAGCTAGCGTGATAGTAGAAAACACGTTTATCTATGCAAAAGATCCCTGATCTGAGGTCGGGAGGACAGACCCAGAGTCATGGGGTTAAAAGCTTGCGCCCACATAAATGACGTCACATCTGTGTCAAATCCAGCGTGGATCAATCCGCTGCGGCGACCCCTGGGAAATAAGGGAGCAGCCAAAACATCCTCTTACTACAGTTATTTTGTGTAGTTGCAAAACTAAATAAAATGGAACCAGAGATAACTCAGGACGTGTGTACACTCTGAGTCATCTTCACAAAGAGTTGTGTTTGTGTGCTGAACGTGTAAATGTTGCCCCTGACAAACAGCGTCCATAGTTTCACATTTAAAAATACGAAACCCACCTCTGAAAGTAGCTCAAGTTTAGTAAAACTAAACTAAACTAAACTAAACACACAGTCTGGAAACTAACTGAAACTAAACAAGCAAAAACTTTAAACATATAGAAATAAATAGAGCCTGACCGATACCGATATCCAGAATATCAGCCGATATTTTTCTCCTTCCAGACACACGGATATGCCTAACATTTGTCACATGTAGTTATTTGCTCTTCCCGATTCTGCTCTGATCAGCTGATTGTTGTTTGTGGCATTTCAAACATGTTGCCAACAGGGAAGTTGCAGAGTGCCCTCTGGTAGACAAGCAATGCCGACATTCTGTATTTTTATAAACGCAAATATCGATAGATGCGCAAATGGCTAATCTCAGTCTATAATGCTGTCTCATTGATAAATAGTACCAGCCCTGGAAATAAAAACTAACTAAATAAAGAAACAACAAAATTGCAATAACTGTGACGCAGGACCTTTGGTTCTTGCCTAAAACATAAATCTAACAAATGTAACTGACCACCACACAGTGTTTATGCCACAGCCCAAAATTAACAGTATTGTTAATCACTCAAAAGCGATTTTTTTATGTTTCTGTAATGTTTATTCACCAGCATGCAGAGGCATGTTAATAAAAATGACATTTTTAATGCTGAAATATAATTATAGTTGTTATACATAAACTTTTTAAAATTAAGATTAAGATGTCAAACTACAGTTATTTACTTGTAATCTGTAAACTCTGTTGCTAACCTCGCCCTCACCCCCTGTCAGCACCGGCAGGGGTTTATATAACCATAGAGAAAACAACAGCGTGAATAATAAAACAAGCATAAAAACAACAACAACAACAAAACAGCATCCCTCGTGGCAAAGTAAATGTGTTTGGCACAACAAAGGATCCAGACCATAAATGTGTTATCTAAAACAGCTGGATAGGGCAGGTTTTAAAAAAGAAAGATGTTTTTGACAGATTTCAGGTGAAGTCATTAAATAATATTATATATATATATATATATATATATATATATATATATATATATATATATATATATATATATATATATATATATATATATATATATATATATATATATATATATATATATATATAAATAAAATCCCAAAAGTTCCTGAAGCAATTGTCAGACAAACAGGAGTACACAGTGTTTTTATTGTGAACTATTTACTGTACTTTTCTGTACAAAAGATTTTCTGAGGCCAGGCGACAGCTAACTGTTCTTTATACCTTCAGGCTGCATGACTGAGAAAGCTGGTCAAAGATACATTGTTATTCCTATAAAGCTCTCTCAGTAAAACTTGATATGCATTCCTTCCTGTATTTGTTTGAACAGTATTGTAGAAAAACACGTTTTCCCATCACCTTTATCCTGGCTTTCACTTGAAATCACAACTTGGCTGGTAATTCCCATTTACGCATTACACGTCTCTGTGATTTGCCTCAAGGCTACCAGGCATCCTCAGACTTGGTAAATCAGTTCACATTTCAGGCTCTTTTTTTGGTGAAATTATTACTTCTTACTCTTGCTCGGCATGAACGCTGCATCTGTGTAGTTGAATGAGAAATAATAAACCCTCTCCTCTTTCTTGCAGAGCTTGTCTGGGTCAGTGTTTCAGTTACAGCGTCCCCAACACATTTCCACAGTCAACCGAGTCTCTGGTCCACTGTGACTCCTGCATGCCTGCCCAGACACAGTGGGAAGTGGTAAGAGTTATTGGACATTAGTCATTTAGCAACCCCACACCAACAGTGAAAGCACGCTGTCCTCACCAGCAAAGCAAAAAAGCAGAAGATCTCGAAAAGGAGATCAGAATAGATCATAGTTACTTTTGTCTGACGTGAACCTTTAGCCTGTGTTTTAGATTATTTTAAGGTTCTTTGTCCCTTGTAACCAGAAGGAATCCACTCTTAGAAAAACAAAGGCTTTGTGGTGAGATGTATGTAGTTTGGAAGGCTGCCAGGTAGGCTCGGTGGATGGGACCGCAGGTGAGGTCACCTCATGTTTCAGTGGAAAGATATTGTACCTTGGAGAAGACAGTCATTACCAGATAGTTTAATTAATTTCTGCACGTTTTTTTGTTTCACAAGACAAGACGGGGGAAAAAGTGCCTTCACGCTCACACCTTACAGTTAATTATCTGAAAATGGACGTCTGCGCCTGCGGTTGTGATTGTTGTTTCAGGACTTTAAACAGAATTCAGTTTGAGGCAAAACAAAGTCAGCTCTCATGAAAGTGGATACTGCTCCCCGCTGCTTTGGCTCTTGATAAAATTGCTGAATGATCATTTTCATTGGATAATAGAAACAGTGAGGGGGAAGTTGCGTGAGGTCTGGAGAACTGGCTGAGCTTGTGTAACTCTTGGGTTTACGGAGGGGGGTTGTGTATTTTTCTGTTTATTTGATTTTCCGGCTTTTCCCAGTATTTCTTTATTCCATCGAGTGTCATAAACTTTGTATGAAAACACAGATCCAGCAAAACAAAAACAAAACTATGAACCAAGAGTCTGGTTAGTGGGACCAAAGACACATTAACGCATTCACAGGAGTCCATCTTATAATAAGCATGTTAAATAGGAGGTGATGGAGGGAAAACTATAAGAAAATACTCTTGTTTAAACATAAAATATATTATCACACCTTGAGATTATTCAAAATAACAGCTTAACTTAAATACTATACAAATCAATGCAAGGAAACAATAAATATTTCATCTTTCTGCTGAGTTACTTTCAATTCTCAACTCACTCTTTACGCATGCATGTGTGCAACTTTGTGTTGGCACAGGTGACGCTGGATTGTCCGGGCAGCGAAGACTCTCCCCGGGTGGATAAGCTGGTGGAGAGGATCTTCCGCTGCAGCTGTCAGTCGTGCAGTAAGGAAGGTGTCCAGGAGGGGGCGGTGATGCAGCTGTATCCAGCAGACAACAGCCTGGATCCTGTCCCGTCTTTATCAGACAGCGGGGTTCAGTCTGACCCCCTGCCCCACACAGACACGCACTCCTACAAGCATGCTCAACTACACACAGACCATCACTCACTACCACACACATCAGACGGGGGGTAGGTCTGTAATCTTGTCGCTCACTCCAGGGGACTTTACCGCCCTCCCCACTCTCCCCCGACACTGCATCCTCTGTACCAAGCTGTAGTATTTTAAAGGCACTTTGAAGATATGACTTCACTTTGTGTTAAAGCGTTTCTCTAAAGGCACACACACACACACACACACACACACACACACACACACACACACACACACACACACACACACACACACACACACTCACAGAGTCATGTTATCAGACGGTGTGTATGAACTCGTCCAAACACAAAAGCCTGTGCACTCTTTTGTTTGTTGATTAGCACATTCATGTGTGTGTTTGTGCATCCAAACATGACTATAGTCTGTTAATAAGCTGCAGTCTTTTAATCTGCTTCAAATGCATTAAAGTCAGTTGAGATAACTCTCTTTAGTTGTCGTGTTTATCTGAAAGCTTTCCTGCTGCTCTGTCACTTTTGTTTTTTATTTTTTCAATGTCACAAGAAATAAAACTGAAAGCGCTTTGTTTGTGTTGGCTCAAAGACCCACTTTCAGCTTCCTGTCAGGGACTACAAAGATGAAGCTGTGACTCTATTATGTGGTTGTTGTGTGACTCTTGGCCATGGCCACATGGTCTTGTTTTATTGTGACCAACAAAAATGTAGCCATGTCAGACTTTTAATCGATGCTGGTGCCACTTACTGGAGCGAAGAAGAGCTGCAGGATGAGACCCTCCTGCTTGTTGGCCTAAATCTGATCTCAGTGCCACAGAGGAACTTTTCCCTGCACATTTACTCAATTATCTACTTTATTTATGGTGCTGCATTTAAGGGATGTGGTCATGTTTTTCCAGTCATCTTTAAAAAAAATTCTGATATGTCAGTTTTACGTTTATGGAGTTTTCATTGAAGTTATTTGGCAATGAAAGATAATTTTTGAGGGTTCTTTATTCAATACCACTTTATAATTCTGATCCACTACATTTATTTCAGAATTTTAGTTTCTAAAAAAAATACGATTTTGTATTCAGAACAGATCAAAAACTTCAGATTAGTTGTTAAATATAGTTGTGCTCCGACGTTTATATACACTCATCATGGGCGTTAATGTCATGGTAATTCTGGGCATTCTTTGAACTGCTGTTTCTCCAGGGTGGAACGATTGTGCAGCACACATCCTTCGTGACTTAAAAAAAAGAACTGGGGGCACAAGTTTTAATTTTCTATAATCTGCACAGGGTCAAAAGTATACATGCATCCCCACTAATATTTGGTTTTTAGTTGGGACACATTTGATAGCCATTAACAAGAATCGGCAGACTTCATTTAAACTCACTGGTTTCTGAAGATCTAAGAATTAGATTTGTAGCTTTACAAAAGTTGGGAAGGTCTCTTTATGGTCAGACTATAGTTGAGCTATTTATACAGATAGATATGATGGGAGGAATAAAGATGAGGCATTCAAACGTAATAACACTGTACCAGCTATCAAGCATGGTGGTGGTAGCATCATGCTCTGGGGCTGTTTTGGTGCCAGTGATATTGGTACATTGCACAAACTTGTGCTCAACTTGTATTTTTTAAGCCATTAAAGATACATGTTGTACAAATATATACACATTTATCTATATATTACTAGTCCTATGTGTATATATGTGTAGATTAGTAGGCAGCATTAATTAAATATCCCAATTTTATTATGACAGAAGAAAATACAAACTCCACACAGATTCAAGCCCAGGACCCATTTCCTGTCAGAGCACTGCACTAACCACTGAGCACCATTCTGCACTTGTATAGTTTTTCTTCAGTAACATTTTATACAGGATTTTACATGTAATAGAGTACACAGTGTGCTTGCACGGCTTCTTAAATAAAGGCTTTGACTATCTATTTCATCACTGCTATCAGCGAAATGATCCTTTTCTCTGTGACTGCAAAGTAAGGAATGGGGTAGAAAAACCACAATCCCCATTCTGGCCAGGTAATGCAGAGTACGTATCTGACACAAAGACTTTCAGTACAAATTCTGTCTGTGAGTAACTTGCTAAAATGCAGTGATGTGGTGCAGTTAGTTTGAAGAAAATGCTGATGTTGTTTAATATATACACAAGAAACATGCAGGTCTGTTCTGCGCTTTGTTCAGAAAGTTCACAGGTGCTCCAGCAGATGTCAGCAGATGTCACAGGTAGAATCCAGAGAGACGACATTTATCGTGCACTTTACTTACAAAATCTTCCTCCACACCATCTGCAGCGTCTCTCCACTGCTTCATCAATCAATCTTTCATCTCCATTTCTATGTCCAGGCAATGTCTTTTCTCAGCTCAGTTTCATATCCTCCTATCTTTTTCGCTTGTTCGGTGTAATTAAATTTGAGCAGCGAAAGGTTGACTGTCTGTCTGTGCTGGAAAACAAATCGATCATCTTCTTATCTGCAGCCACACAGCTGACAATGTTCTGAGGACTGCAGAGGGAGAAACTCGCAGGGATATTTGTGGACGTATCACAGCCTTCTTTCCCCCCATTCAGCTTTAAATGTGTTCTGTTTTCAAGCTCATATACAAAGCAAAGGCAAACACTTCTCTTATGTAATAAGCTCTTAACTGTTCTTTTATTGTATGCATTTTCTGACCTTGTTTAGCTGCACTGGATGACTGGAGCTTCTTTTTTTTGCCTGTAGAGGATGTGTAGGCGTGTCCTCTGGTTGTTTTCAGTTCTATGAATTTAAGCTCACCCTAATCTGATTTTCCTGAGATTTTATCTGATTATCTGACAAGACTGGCTTACATTCACTTCTATAAACTACAGCAAAGGTCACTTGATTGGACAGACACCAAGATAAACAGGTCTGGGCTGTGAGTAGCCAATGATGTAGTACAACTGTTTAAAAACTGATAAAAATACATGGTGCTACCACTGTCCACTCTCTTTATTAGATATTAGCTATCATTTACAAATGTAATAATGAAGAACATAAACAACACAAAGACTTTATTTAAAGATGTAGATGATTTGTTTGAAAGAAACAACTCTGACTTCTGACACTGACCACACCCTGGAGCACATTTCTGCATCACAGAGAGAAAAAAAGTGGTCTGTGAGCATGAAAACTGACGTATCTGTGGTCTAAATATATCTTTTAATTATGCTGTTTTAAGCTTACAAATATAGTAAACACATATATTTCTGTAAATACTCAGACAATTTATTAGGTATAGCTTGCTAGTGCCGTGCTGACCTCTCTTTTGTCTTCAGAGCTGATTTAGTTCCTCATGGCACAGATTCATGAGTACAGGGAACTCAGTAACATGTTGACCAAACCAGGTCAACATGTTACTGAGTTTTGCGATATGGTGCATTATCCTGCTGGAAGCAGTGACCGGAAGATGAGTACACTGTGGTTATAAAAGTGTGAACATGGTCAGGAACAAAACTTAGGTAGGCTGTGTTAGTACTAAGAGACCCAAAGTGTGCCAAAAAATACCCACGAACATCATTATACCCCCACCAGACTGAACAATGATAAAAGCCAGGAGGGATCCATGCTTTCATGCCATTAACTCTAAATCCTGACCCTACAATCCGAGTGTTGCAGCAGAAATTGAGGCTCATCATATGATCACAGAATTTGGTGAGCCTGTGTGAATTGTAACCTCAGTCTTCTGCTGTTGTAGCCCATCAGCTTGAAGGTTTGACATGTTGTGCATTCAGACTTGCTCTTTTGCTCACCTTGGTTGTAATAAGCTGTTATTTGAATTACAGTCTCATCATTCTCTTCCGACCTCTGGCATCAACATGAGATTTTATGTGGGTGAAAATCTCATCTTTGTTATTTGTCATTTTGACGGTCAGCTTGGACCTCAGCAGGTCGTCTTAACCATGTCTACATGCCCAAATGCCCTGAGTTGTTGCATTGTGATTGACTGATTGGATATTTGTGTAAATAGGCTGTTAAATACATTGTACCTCATGAAGTGTCCCGTCAGTGTATGTGTTCGCCATTTATGGAGGTTTTCTCATTTGTAACTAATGGCTTAAGTAACGGCTTTGTATGTGAGATATGCAATCTTTTCATAGTTTCTATCCTGAAAAATAAAAACTCAAGTAAAGTACATATATCTAAAAATTCTACTTGAGTACAGTAACAAAGTAGTACTCTGTTACTTCCCACCTCTGATCTTAAGGTAAACTCAAACTGTTCAGTATCTGCGCTTTGCCTGTTAGGAGTATTTCGAGATGTAAAGAAATGATCGCTCAGCCTTTGGTAAGTAAAGCTTATAAACATCAAACATCACTAAATGTTTTGGATCAAATTTTCTGCATCAACAGTGCATCGCTGAGACGAATGTAAATCACAAAGCAGATGAAAAGAGAACGATTTTCCACAAACTGGCAACTAAGTATGAGCAACTAATGTTTAAATAGTAGATCACGTTTTTAAGTGAAACTTTATAGAGAAAATGTAGCAACAGCGGTGACGTGTAACCATGACACCATCCTCCTCCTCCTCTGTGGCCCTCCCTGTTCACTTTACTTTGTCGTTGATAAAGGGGTCTTGTGACACACTGCCCCCCCCCCCCCCCCCCCCCCCCCTACTATACAAACACTTAGGAAAAATAGTCCAAGCTGTCAAGCAACCGCGTGAGCGCGCACTTTAACATTGGAGAGCGCGCTCCGGAGTCGCTCGCTTCCGCGGGCGCACAGAGGATCCCGAGAGCGCAGCAGCATCACTTGAGTCCGACTCACAGGTGCTCCTCTGCCGCTGCTCTGCTCTTGAACTGGCACCTGCCGTTATATTTGCTCGGAAACTAAAAGTTCAGAGTCGATTGCTGGGAGAGAATTTTCTCAAACACACAGGGATTACCGCGGTTTACAGCTACATCAAGGTAAGAAAAAATAATTCTGCTTGTTTAGTGCGTGTGATTAGAAGAAAAACCAGTGTGAAGCTAAAATAAAAAATAAAAATGATTTTAGTGGAGTCAATAAAACTGAGAGGGAGCAGAACATACCAGTGGCTGACAAATTAAAGGAAAACTGAAAGTCTTGGTAAGGTGTTGGGTCATGAGAACTGCTGCGGTGCACATTAGCATTGATTGGTGGAGGAAGCATGGACACCATATTAACCAAAACACCAAAAGATGTGTTTTGGATAATATGGTGTCCATGCTTCCTCTACCAACACTGGCTTACAAATCTGTCCAGAGTCACCCATATCGGTTCATTTGTATTGAGATGCGGTGACTGTAAGGTCACATGGGTCAAATCATTTTCTTACTCATCAAACCAGTCAGTGAGCCCTGGTGCCCTGTGGATGAGGGGCATTTTCCTCCTGGAGGAGTGTGTAATCATTTAAACGTTGGTACAGAGGGATACAAGTAGACAAAAACAATTTGCATCCACAGCAAAACAGACTCTGTTTAAGGGTCTTTTATTTTCCTCTAATTTGCCACCTACATGGATGTCCATATGTGGTTTGTGCCTCTAGCTCAGCAGCAGGTCGTTTAAGCTTTAAGGATTTAGTCATTCAAGTAAAAAAAGAAATGTATTTCTTTTTGGCTTTAGTGACAAAGACGTGATCGAAGAGATCGACCAGACGAGTGACGGGAAGATACTGAAAAAGTGTGGATACAGTATGTGTGTGTAGGTGAAGTCAATATAGGCTTTAAGTTCCCATTTCCATGGTCTGATGGGCTATTGGCTGGTTGAATGGAAAAGGAAAAGGAGGCAATTCAGGGACAGAGCTCTGTTTGCACCTCAATTATTTAATTTAAGTTTCAAAATTCAGCAGGCATGCATATATAATTACAGCATTCAGCCTGGAGAGGATACTTTAGCTACGTATGGTTGTTTGAGTCAACATAATAGTGGTGATAAATAAAAAGAAATGGACTGGTTAAAACATGCAGATATTGTCCATGAATGTAAAATAGGCTCAGTTTAAATAGCCACAGTAATGATGTGCAAGATTTTTTTTTTTTTTAAAAAAGGACTCCTGCAGCACAGCGTCATTCCGTAGCTCGTAAAGTAAAACATTAACTCGATCAGACGCTGTCTCACAGGATGTGCGGTATGGACGTGGACCTGGACGACGGCGGTTCTGCCGAGGAGGAGAAAGAGGAAGATTTCTGGATCGGAGAGGGCGTGAAGATGCTTCCCCCGCCTGTGGCTCACAGCGGGGGCAGCGCTTGGGGCAGCCGTAGGGGAAGGTGTGGCTGCGTGGCCTGCGGGGCGGCTCTCATCCTCTGGAACCTGTGCGTGGTCTTAGCCAGCGCTCTGCTCCTGGCTGTGGTCTTCTCTGTGGTGCTCCTGCCTGCAGGGCTGCTGCTGTATGCTGGTTTCCTCTGCCACTCCAGGGTAAGCTGTAAAAATCTGTAGCAGAGAGTGCCATTTATCACCACATGTTAGATTGCAAAGTCTTATCTGAGTTAGTCATGCCTGCGGATGAAATTTCAGAGAATACTTAGCAAAAGTTGATAGAGACACAGGGCCAAAGGGTTAAAACTATAACGTTGGACACAGGATGCTGTTTAGTGGTGTTGGGAATCACAATGGGCCCCATCGGGCAGCACTTTAACAATGCAAGATAATGGAAATTTAGATAGCCAAGTTATGCACTGAATTTTTTATTTTTACACCCCTTCAACACAGATTATGTCCCCCAACAGTCCTTTTATACTGTAAGAGTTTCCTCTCTCTCTCTATCTTGCCAAGTAGACTGAGGGAACCATCTGTCACACTGCAAACACACACGCACATGCACACACACACTAAACGAACTGGAACAACTGCTTCTGTATAACTTGTACACTGTCCTGATTTACTGGACACAGACGCAGGCACAGTAAACAGTCTGCTTTCTGTAACTGTATGTTTGGAAGAGTTCATTCATTTTCAAGGGGACTTGTTATGCTCATTTCCAGCTCCATGTTTCTATTCTCGGGCTCTATCAGACCTTGCATAATCCTTGTTTATCTGGTACAGGACATTAGGGCAGTCCCTCAGTCTATCCTCTGTCTAAAACAAGCTGTTTTAGCTCAATTTCTCCATCCTCTAAGCTGACTTTCTTCTGACCGGTCTACCTCATGAACAAAAGGTTTGCACAGAACTGGTAGCCTTAGATGACATCACACAGAGCCAAGAGTAGAAAAAAAACCCAAGCTTCTGTTTCACAGGGATCAGTTGTTCATACGCTGACGTCTCTATTGGCCATGTTTAATCTGAGTGTCCACAGCACTAACGGTACATATATGACAGACAATAAGGAGAGCCATTATTTTAAGATGTTTATAATTTTGAAGAAACATGCTTACGTGCAGAGATGCAATTACAATATTTTCTGTAGCAAGTAGAATTTAGCAACTAAAGAGGTATTTCCCTTGAGAGACCTTTGAGTCAAAACAGACACCTGATAATTAATCTACAGTGGATTTATTAAGTCATGGCTCCAGATAAATGGTGACGTTGCTCCATTTCTATTAGCTGAATTGATAAGCTGCTGTTTATTAAGTGACAACATTAGTGTTGCGTTTGTTACTTACATCATATCGCCAAACGTATTCCCTCATCTGCCTTCACACGCGTATGAACTTGAATGACATCCAATTCTTAATCCATAAGGTTTAATTTGATGTTGTGCCTTTGCAACTCTAATAGCATCAAACTTTTCCCGGTATGCCTTCCACAGGTTTAGGAGTGTTCATGGGAATTTTTGATTTTTCTTCCAGAAGTACATTTGTGATGTCGGACACAGTTGTTGGAAGAGAAGGCCTGGCTCACAGAGGTGTTCTGTCAGGCTGAGGTCAGGACTCTGTGCAGGCTAGTCAAGTTCTTCCACACTAAACTCGCTCATCCATGTCTTTCTGCACTGGTGCTCAGTCATGTTGGAACAGGAACTGGATATGAAATTGTACAAAATGTCTTGGATTGCTGAAGCTTTAACAGTTCCTGTTGCTGGAACTAAGGGGCCGACCCCAACTCCTAAAAAACAACCCCACACCATAATCCTTCCTCCACCAAACTTTACATTTGGCACAATACTCTCAGACAAGTACTGTTCCCCTTGGAACCAACAAACTCAGACTGACAGATGAAGAAATGTGATTTGTCACTCCAGAGGACACGTCTCCACTGCTCTAGAGTCCAGTGGAGGTGTGCTTTAAACCACTGCGTCTGATGCAGCTGCTCGGCCATGGAAACCCATTTAATGAAGTTCTCTACACACTTTTCTTGAGCTGATCTGAAGGCCACATGAAGTTTGTAGGTCTCGGCACACTATGCACCTCAGCATCCGCTGACCATGCTCTGTGATTTTACATGACCTACCACTTCATGGCTGAGTTGCTGTCATTCCCAATCGCTTCCACTTTGTTATAGCAACACTAACAGCTGACTATGGAGTATTTAGTAGTGTGGAAACTTTACAGCTGGACTTGTTGCACAGGCGGCGTCTTATCACAGCACCACGCTGGAATTCACTGAGCTCCTGAGACCGACCCATTCTTTCACAAATGTTTGTAGAAGCAGACTGCATGCCTAGGCGCTTGATTTTACACACATGTGACCATGAAAGTGATTGTAACACCTAAATTTAATGATTTGGATGGATGAGTGAATACTTTTGGCAATATAGTGTATGTCTGGTGCCTCCACGTTTATAACGCAGGCACAAGAGGCTAGTACTTATCTAAGTGTACAAATGTATTTGGTTAAAAATACATATTTTGTTTGTATTTATGAAGTGAAAAGAAGACAAAAACAGACCCTGCAAAACAAATGTTTCAGGCACACATTTACTTGTAAAGGCTTAGCGCTCCATTAGTGCTCAGGGCTTTAATTTACTTCCTGGCATTTGCAAGGCAGGTGAAGAATTACTAGGAGTTATCAGAGACTCCGACTCTTCAAACCCTGCAGTAACATCTGACAAGCACTTCTGAAGTAAAACTGACAGAGGAGCTGGAAATGACTACTACAAAGCAGCATAGAAACTTCTTTGAAGGCAGGCACAGAAGTCATGCCAACACTTTGAAAAGCAAGAAATGGACGTCTGATGGACGAAAAGATAAACATGAGGGACTGACACAGGCCTCGTGGTGCACCTTTCCATTGGGGAGGGTTGATGCGCACGCAGGGTTAGCATAGGAGAGTCAGCAGAAGAAAAATTGTAACCTGTAAAGCACCTAAAGAAACACAAACAAGTCTGAGTCATTTCAGAGTTAAAACTGAGGTTTTTAGGTTATGAAGAAAAAAACAGGAGATGCAGCTTTTGGAGCATCTTGTTCAAACAGGCGAATAAATATTCTGCTTCGAGGTTATGCTGCACCAACACAAACAAGCCTTTTTGAGAGAAATATCACAAAATTCATCCTGCAGCCAATCAAGGAAGAAAAACCTAAGTGTAAAGAGGGTTACTTCTCCGAAAGGATGATGATCCAAAATGGAACAATGCACGACTTCATGAAACATCAGCTAAAGTGTTGAGAGTGGCCCTGGACTTCCATGGACCTGACCATCATTGAAAATCTCCGGTGAGATAAAAAGTGATCTGCAAGAGGAGTGGGTGAAAATCCCTGCACAGAGAGCCTCTGTTACCTGGCTGTAATATTTGGCACAGTCTATTATTTTGTCCTATTTCTTTTTAATTAAATAAAACAATTAAGCTAAAATAAGTGTTTGAATCTGTTGCTGCAGGGTTGTATGTACTTCTTTTCATTAAACAACCAACAAGATATCTGCTCAGGGCTGCCCAAATATTTGCATACAAGTCTAAGAGTCAGTTCACAAATCATTTGAGAGAAGGAATCTGCTCTGCCACTGAGTCTTCTTTAACTTCTCTGGAAGTTTAGGCAAGTAAGCCCATGCCATTTGTAAACAATAGGAGGATTATCTGTCATTAAGGTTGGCTCTGGAACCTGGAGAAGGCAAACAGTCAGCCTTCAGGCCAAGTCTTCTTGGCAGCATTTTCTACATGTGTACCTCACACCTTCCCCTCAGAGGTGTTCAGACATATTCTCTGGGTTTGCACAGCAAAACAAACACGGTAACTTGAGTTTGAATGTTGGAGTTTGTCAGCATTTCTGACAGGTGCGGCTCTTCTTGTGTGAGATACACGAAATGCAGTTAAATCAGTAAAGAGCAGTGGACCTGGGCATCGTACCAAGTCAGGCAGGAGAGAGCTACAGTTCGGTCCTTAGCTTACCCGATAGGTCATAAAATCAAAGCCCGGCTGAAGACCCTGGTTGTCTCAGTTAGGAGTGATTTGTGCACAGCCATGTAGGGCACTGCACATGAATTAAAAACATGCAACAAGGGGACACAGAACGAGAATATAATCACGATTAGGCCAGAGTGAATGTCAGAACAGGCCAAGCAATTACAGACAACGTCAGTCAGACTTCTTCCTTTTGTGGCAGCAGAGCACGAAGCGAGGGAAGACAAGACAGTCTGATTTGGTGCCAGCACCAGCTGTGCACAGACACACTGTCAGCACGACAAGGAAGGAAATGTACTCAGTGAAAGCATCACTTTACACTTCGCGGAGGGGTGTGTGCGCTTGCAGGTGTGTATTAAACACCGCTGTTGCTACGGTGCATTTAGAAAAAACAACTTTTAGCTTAGAATCAGAATCACTTGTGCAAAAGAAATAGAAACAATAGTAAAATGAGAGTGACTCTTTACATTTAATATGCCTTAACATGCGATTTAGTCATGAAAGTGTCTCCGCTTGCATTTTTCTAACAGATTTGTGTGAGACAAGTATGTGATGTACACTCACTGGACACTTTATTTCAGCTTGCTAATACTGGGTTGGACCCCCTTTTGCCTGAATAATAATAATAATCGTTGATGATTGCTTCTTGGGGGTATCAATTCAACAAGGTGCTGGAAATGTTCCTCAGATATTTTGCTCCATGTCAACATGATAGCATCACACAGTTGCTGCAGAGTTGTTGGCTGTATAACCATGATGTTAATCTCCCCACCACATCACAGAGGTGCCCTGTGCTTCTTTGCAAAACCTCTCAAGCTCCAATCAGGCTGGATGGGTGTGAATTTCAGATCTCTTGACTAAAGTTCAGTTGAGTTCAAACCTAGGCTGTGGCTGAGCCACTCCTTTGTTATCTTGGCCGTGTGCTTAGGATCGTTGTCCTGTTGGAAGATACATTTTTGCCCCATCCAAGGTCCAGAGCTCTCTGAAGCAGGTTATCATTAAGGATGTTCATCTTTCCATCCACCCTGACTAGTTTCCCACTTCGTGTACTCACACTGTACTCTTCCCCACACGCATGCCTTGATACAATCTTGTTTATAGGCCTACAGACCATTCCTTGAACTTCATGCCTTGGTTGGTGCTCTGACGCGCACTGTCAGCTATGGGACCTTATATAGGCAGGTGTGTGTCTTTCCAAATCATGTCCAATCACCTGACTTTACCTGTGAAAAGGCTGTGAATATTTATAAAAATGTACGTGTTATATTTTTATTTCTTCTTTGTAGTACATTTCCAAGAATTTTTCATTTTGTGTTTGTGTGTCAAAATGTGAGGTGAAAAATGAATTAAATCCGTTTTGAAAAAGGCTGTAACACAACAAAAATGTGGAACACATGAAGTGCTGTATGTTTTAAGAAGAAAAACAGTGACATTTACTTTCTTTTCAAATTGAAAAACCATTTAGTAAAAAGTGGTCATCAGATGTGTCTGAATTGTAAGCTCTTGTAACAATGTCACTGCGTCCTCACACAGGTGTGAGTTTCAGCTGCTAACTTTGCTGCTAGCTTTGTCTCTCTGCTTTTTGCAAGCTTCTGACTTTTACTATCTGACCACCTGCTGTCCTCCTCCTCCTCTCGCTTGCAGGTGACTGACAGCTCTGAGGTTTACTGACAGCACTGAGCACAATCTTATCTTGCAGAGAGAAAGAGCGAGGCAGGGAGAAACTCTGTCACGCCCCACTGCCCACACAGTCCCACTACTGCACCCTCAGCACACATCCAAACACGCCTCATATTTAATGAATACAAATCCTGCCTATTTGCTTTTTCACAGATGAGATGGAGCTTCTGCTGAAGCCAAAGTGCTCATCACATGTTTTGGAGCACCTCTGTCTCATCTACTCTCCCTCCTGTGTTTGTCCTTGCAGGTCCTTGATGCACCCTCTGCCATCTGCCATTATCTCGATGACAACAGCTGCTCTGCCCTCATCATCCTGGGCTTTGTGATGATGTCTCCGCTCGTGATTGTGGCGGCGGCAGTCTTCTGCGGGCTGCTCCGAAAGTTTCGACTCCTGCTTTTCATTCAGCCAATCAAGCGCGCCTGGTACAGAGGGAGGCTGCTGGACTGGGCGGGCAGCATCCACGCCTGGGTTTGATCACAACAGAGAAGGTGGTGCTGAGGGTCACAGTGATCGGAAAGATTGATTTGTGCAAGACGAACCTGAGGGTTACAGATGTTTTGCAAAAATAGAAACATCATTATAGTCGATAAGACAGTCATACAGCTAATACTTACTTTGTCAATGGTTGTAAAAATGTTTGACATTTTAGAAATATTCGAGTCCTCTTTTCTCCTGTTAGTTTTGGTGAGAAAATCAATATCACCCTCATGTCTGTGTGGTGATATTGAAGCTGCAAAGACCAGATAATTAACTTAGAACAGGATAAAGACTGAAAACTTCGATTCAGGGTGAAACCCAAAACACATACATTAATATAAACCACCTAAAAAGATATTCCAGAGCTTTAGAGGTGACAGTAGGACGATTAAATTAGCCTTTCCAGCTAGATGTTGCTGGGATTTGTGCTTATCAAACAGCCATCTGCCTTCAGCCTCCTCTTTGAGAGTGCAGTCACCTCTCACTGATCTCTCAGACAGAATACAAAAGTGTAACTTCTAAAATGTCAAACTGTTCTTTCAAGACCAAGACCTGTGTTATTGTGTCACATATTTCTTTTTATTCATTTGGTTACTCGCGGCCCATTCTGGGTAATTTTGTGAATTGTTTTTTTTTGTTTTGTTTTTTTGAAAATGACCCTAGATGAGGGTTTGTTGGGTTTGTGTGGCTTTTACACAGAAACAGACCAGTTTTCTTAGATATGTAGTGCCATCTTACAAGAATCTTAAAGCAAAACACATTACGGGCTCATTATTGAAGTAAACCAGATGCATATTAGAACAGACGAGAAAAAAAAACATGCAAACTTCTTGGAGAGTGAAGGATACCTGCAGGGTATTCACGCAAGCTTTAACAGCTCCTTGTTGGTTTATTTTGAGGACACATCAAACACCAGTTTAACTATGATTTTGTACAAAAGCTCATATTGTTGTGATTTTGTATTGCCTGTTTGCGAACTACATGGATGTGTTTAAATGTGAGACCTTCTCAGAAGGTTGTATTTGTGGTTGCACTTGAGAACTCTCTAAATAAGAAAAACAGTTTTTCCAAGCATGCGATTAAAGCCCCGTCCACACAGGGAACAATTTGTTCGTTTCACTCCCGGCTTTGTCTCTGACAGTTGGTCACTAGCGGACATTCCAGGTTGCCTAGGTTACCCTCTAATGTACAGTGTTGTGCAAAAGTCTTGGCCCACCCTTCATTTCTTTATGTTTTGCTTCCAAAAAGCCAAACTTGATAGTAATTTTTAAAACATTTTCTTGAACATCAGTTTTGTTGTTGTTTTTTTGTTTTTTTCCCCACTCATTTTCAGTTGAAGCTATAAAAATGCCAAAGATATCAAAGTTTGAAGGCATTTTTGCACCAACAAGGTAATACCCAAAGTGCTATTAGCTAAAGATTTGGCATATCTAGAAAAAAGGAAAACTGCAGCAAAGACCTGACACAGGACCTGAGTGATGCATCTATCCCTTCAGTTGATCCATCTACTGTTCATTCAAGATAATTCATTCAAATCATCAGTATATAGAGAGGAGGTCAGGAGAGATGAACAACAGTGAGTGTCTGCAGCCATCTGCAAAACAGTGGAGGCGCTGTCATGGTTTGGGGATGCATTTCAGCAAGTGGTGTTGGAACCATCAGAAAAGCATCAGATTTTTCAGTGATCCCAAACACACCTCTAATTCAGTAAAAGCAAACCTGGCTAGAAAAGCACGCAATGAAACACACTGAAGCAGTGTGGGATCATCTTCACAGAGAACAGAAGGTAGCCAACATCCAAAGAAGAGCATTGAATGGCCTTTAAGAAGCCTGCAGAACTTTTCCTGAAGACTACTTAAAGAAATTACAAGAAAACAAGAAAGTTCAGTTCAAATAGAATTGTACAAGCTCCATACACTGCATTTCTATGTTTGCTTGCACATGTTTCGATAAATTATTGCACCCATTTGCAATTTTCTCAGCAAAATAAAAAGAAACAATGGGTGGCTTGAGACTTTTCCAAAGTTCTGTAGCTCATATCGTTGTCATGTGTCAATCAACGGCATTCCTGCCTTCTCATTTATAGGTGCTTCAATCGCTCACCTGCGATGGGGCTTTTAGGAGACCCTTAAAAACAAGGCGAATCTTGTGAAATGCATTATAACTAGAATTACTCTCTTGCGGTTTTTGCAGAATATGATGTTGTCATTATTTTGACGACATCTAATAGGATTTTTTCCTATTAGACATTTTTGTAAGTTATGGCCTAAAGTGTCACGAGGAACATCAAAGCTTTGATTATGAGGATCATCCTTGAGTCGAAGCGAGTTTTTGTGCCAAAAATATGAAGCAGTTCCTTCATGATGTTCACATGGAATCATAAACGCCCACCCAGTGGCATAAAAAACTTTCACAAAGACTTAAATTGACAGTAAAGTTTATTCCCAAGGAGTTTTACCCAATGTAGCATCATCAGCAGTCATACCTTGTGAATGTGGGGGCGATATGAAACATATTTCATTTTAATGCTTCTTTTAGATCACATTGTGCCATAAAAAAACACCCCTCTTCGTGAACACAACTAAAGTCGACAGCATGACAAAGTAATTGCCTTTCAGTGGGATCAGACTGTTAAAGAGGGATTTGAATCATCACATCAGGAGTTCATTGTGTTGCCTCTTTGCTTTCCGGTCCTTTAAATTCACCAGTGACACGCTGCAAACCCTTTTATCTGTGTCCTTGCTCCATAGCTAAGTGTTCAGACTTGTGGCTTTGCCTTTCAGAAGGAAGAAATAAATCATATTTAATGATGGGCATTGATTATTCATCCTCTGCCACTTGTATCATGCTAAATTATATGTATTTTTTAGCTTATTTATTTGTGTGTTTTGTTTGTGTTTATTAATCTGAATGTGCTCTGTTAATCCAGCCAGATAAAGAATGGATCGAAGTTAAGACCAGTGTTTTGGAGAACCGTGTAGGAAAAAGGCTGAAATAGTTTTTTTTAATGTCACAGGGTTGTATACCACATCTGAAGCAAATTACTGGGAAAATTGCAGCAGCTAATTGAGGTTTATTTATTTTTTTGTTCAAAGTGAACAGCATGTTCTGACCTTCCATCAATAAAAAAAGAGGACATCTCTTTGTTGGCATGTCTCTTTTGTGTTGTGACCCGTTTTTGAAGGTTGGAAAGCTTTGAAGATAGGGTAGTAACATTTACTTCTCACTTTCTCTCAAGCTCACAAGCAGAGCACACACTTGGATACTAAGAGGACACTATCACACTCATTTCTGAGGAAAACAATATGATAAAGTCTGCGATAAAACTGGGACGCTGGCTGGTCACATCTGTGCAGATCAACAGAGCAAATGAGCTAATTAAAGGAAAATGTTGCCTCTGATTATGTTTTCGTCCAGTCTGTTCTCATGATTTATGCTGCCCATTAATGCAGTTCAGCACTCTTCATATTGACAAATTAAAACTATCCTGCGGCCTGAAGTGCTGACATGCGTCTGCTTTCAGTAGGATGAATGTTTATCTTGCAATTTGCAAAAGCAATCTTCAGTATCTAAAGGATGTAATTTTGCTTGAATGAGTCAAAACAAAATAGTCTGGGCTAAGTCTGGAATCTTAAAACGTGTTTAGCCATGCCGCATGGTTTTATCGCAGTGTCGTCTCACTGCTGGTTTACTCAGTAATACATTTTCACCAAAAACAATAAAGGCAGACATTTGTAAAAGCACGGGTCCTTTTGAAAAGCTCACTGAATTCAAGTATGGCACTGTAACGGGATGCCACCATTGCAACAAGTCAGTTCACAAACTCTCTTCCCTCCTAGATATTCTTTACTCAATCAGTAAGTGTCATTATTGCAAAGTGGAGGCATTCAGGAAGCACAGCAACTTAGCCATATAATAGCAGACCACATAAAGTGACAGGCCATGTTCTCCGAGTACTTAGATGAATAGTGAATAGAAGTTGACAACCCTGTGGTGCGTTTTAAGCCTCCTCTGGCATTAACATCAACATGAAAATTGTGCACTGGGAGCTTTATGGGTTGCCTCAAATGGGTTTCCGTGGCTGAGCAGCTTCTAAATTTATTGAAGATCTGCTGTTTAATGACAATAAAAAGGATAATACTAAGAAGTAAACTTTGCAAGACAATGTGCACTAATATTACTGCAGAGCTCCTGAAGGTGTAATGTGTTGGTGACCCAGTAGTTTTCTCCAAATGCTGCAGGGGCTCATTTTCAGCCCACATTCACCTTTTTTTTTCCAGTGGCACATTGTATTACCTAATGCTAGCTCAAAGGATGATCAATCACACACAAAAAATGCAATTATATAGACTAAAGAAGTAAAGAAAAGAAGTATTACATCTGTAGAAACAGCCATGATTCAATAATAGTCATAAAAAAAGAGTGAAGTGTTCCTAAATTAACATACTATACTAAAATTGGACATGAAAATTATTATTCAAACAAGTAAAAGCTGGACCATATCACCACTGAGGGTAAATGTGTGCTATAGTAAAATTTCGGAGATTTGTGACGCTTTCATGACAAACAGAAACAAAAAAAGTTAGTCATTAGAATTGGGAAAGAACTCTGTTTCAGTAAAATCGGCTCAAGGTCTAAAACATGTGAAAGGTTCTGAGTAGTCGCCCAGTGTGGGCAGTAAATCAAGCCGCAATCATCCAGTCCATAAATATAACTCTGAAGTGCAGGCCTTCAGCTTTAATTCAGTGGGATGAACAAAAAGATTGCATACAAATGTGAGGAACTAAAGCATTTTAACAATCCCGTCATTTCAGTATTTGGACAAATTAAATAGCTCAAAATAAAATGTTCACTTGGTTGAAAACCCATGGCTGGTAATGACAGCCTGAAGTCTTGAACTCATGGACTTCACCAAATGCAGGGTTTTCTACTTTTTAATGCTCTGTCAGGCCTTTACTGCAATTGCTGTTTGTGGCCATTTCTTTGTGAAGTTTATCCTTTAACAAGAGATCAGGTGACTGACTCAGCCATTCAAGAATATTCCACTTCTTTGCTTAAACTCCTGGGTTGTTTTGGCTGTATGTTTTTGGGTCATTGTCCATCTGTATTATGAAACACCGCCATATCAATTTGACTGCTTGTAGCTGGATTTGAGCAGACAGTATGTCTCTGAACACCTCAGAATTCATTCGCTGCTCCTGACCTGTGTCACATCTTCAATAAACACTAATGTCTCAGTTCCACTGGCAGCCATGCACGTCCAAGCCATCACACTCCCTCCGCCATGTTTTACAGATGGTGTGATATGCTTTGGATCACGAGATGTTCTACGTCTTCTCCTGTACTTTTTTCTGAACGTTTTTCCAGTACTGTGCTGGCTGTTTTAGATTTTTTTTTTTCAGTCTTCTCTTTGTCGTACACTTGGATATTGATGCGCCTACCTCCTGGAGAGTGTTGTTCACATGGCTGGCTGTTGTGAAGGGATTTCATTTCACCATGGAAATGACTGTCTTTTAAAAATCTGAAACTTTAAGCAACATTCAGACTTGGTCTGTGCTGACTCCACACATGCCCAGTTCTATGGATCCATCTTGTTGTCTTTAAAGTTTATCACCTTCACATATTTGCCAGATGGTCATGGTTAACTTTTTTCCCATTTAGATTAACTAGGTGGATCATGTGAGCTTTAGTGTTCCCCTTTCGCATGCTCCACTTCCTCAGCGGAGCATGCTACAGGGAAAATTGACATCTACCATAAGTCAATCTGTTGCACAATTTTCTGCCATTTTCTGCTGTTAAGTGCTTGGCAATTAGAAAAGATGTCCAATATAGGGAGGAAATTGTGGGAGGGTGGAGCGGAGATTGAGCTCTGAAAGCCAGAAGCCATGACAGAAAGGGCTCTGGTTTACTGCTAATAATAAAACAAAACAAAACATAATAATCAAGCTATTATTATATATTTGAAATCCTGATATCTCCTCTAGACAATGCTTCATATCTGATTTTCATCATTGATTATTTTCCAAATGGAAATTTTGAAGGATTTGTTTTAATAATTTTGAAGGACATTTATTTTAATATGCAATGCTGAACTGAGGCTGTGAATATTTCCATGTGTTAAGAGGAGATAATGGCAATTTTGTTTGTGTGAAAATGTGTATTTTTCATTTCTTCTCTTATTTATTTATTTAGTTTCATTAGTACTGGTAGAGACAAAAATGCAGGGAAAGTGCCATTAAACAGAAAAACAGGGGATGCGCAGTGCATGCTTCTATTGGTGTGCAAGACTTCACAGCTCCAAGTGTTACTGTACTAAATTTTACTCACCAAAGTGCTAATGTGAATGTCGTGGCAGGTCCAATAATCTTTTGACATGGCAAAGTTCCCGAATGAAACAAGGAGTTAGAAATGGTAGATTTTTATTGTTTAATCCTCTGTTTTTATGAAAAGGGACTTATGATGTGTGGAAGCAAAGTTTGACACCAGAGTTATGATAAGTTATCCACAATATGAACAAGAAATGTATTTATTTATTTAATGAAAACGGTAAATTCATGAAAATCCTAACTCCAAGAATCTGTATTCTTTACAGTAGAGCATTTTTATTGTTTTATTTCAAAGTATAATACTTCATCGTGACTTAGAAATCAAAAAATATGATGCAACATTATTTAGCTTTTTAGTAATTGAGTTGGACCTTTAATGAATTCACAGATTCAGTTCACTTAGTTACATAAAAACACAACTGAACCTTGGTGAGGTGATAGAAGAAGTTAATTGTCTTGGTCCTGGGTTGTCGGTGCTCTGTTTTTGGACTTTCAAGTGTTTATATTTTTCCTCATAGTTCTGAGTATAGAGTTTAGTTCTTCTCTCAGTATTTCTTTTTCCACCTCTCGTGTCAGTTCCTCCCAGTGCCTACTTCATTCATGTGTCGACATTTCCCTGTTCAGTTCACTTCTCATTTACTGCTTTATTTTGATAGTTATTTGTTCTTTGTGCCTTGCTTCAACTTTTATGTCCCTTGTCTTGTTATCTTATTTTGTTCAGCTGTGTCTCGTTTTCCCCAGCTGTCTCACTCTCCTGATTGTTCTTCTGAGGGTATATATAGTGCTGTTATCCCCTTAGTCTTTGTCAGAGTCTGTTCTTGTGGTCAGTGTGGTACTTTGTGTATTCCAGCTGGCCCCCCTTCATGTCCCAGTAGTTTATAGTTTTTGGTTTTCCCGTTTGGATTATCTGCAATCAGCTTTTTCTTGTAATCAGTTTGCTTTCCACATCTGGTTTTTTTTGGCTTCATTCGCACTCCATTCAGTCTGCCTACAGATTGTGACATTAACAGCAAAGACTGTAAAGCTTTATCTTCTGGGTGTGATAAATGCATGTACAAAACCACAGGCCTGTGGTTACAGTAGTCCCTAGCATAGATAATATCTTTATTTCAGCAGTGCAAAGCATAGACCTTTTTAATGGTTGAGATCACTTGTTCAACACAATGTCACCTGCGATTTTAAAAGAAAGTAGACTTTTGTGATGAATATATCTGTTTAGATGACTTCTATTTTTAATCAGTCTGTTGGGAAGTTATTCAAAGAAGTCATAATGCCAAAATTGGTGTATGTAAAGGGGCGTCCACACAGGAAGCCTGTGGATGTTAGTTGTGCATCTCTTTGTCACTGATCACTAGGTAACCCTTTATGCATTTAATACCCCATTATATGTAAATTAACAATATGACACCGGTCATTCGCCTCAGATTTGAGAAAAGTTTAACTCAGCCTGACCGCTTAAGATCGTAGTGAATGTTTCACCCACTGTTGTAGTGTGATTGCGTGTGTGGACGCCACTTAAATGGTATGATGTTTAGTTATCTGGATTTGAAGAAACAAATTGTTTCTAAAGTGAGCATATTTGTTATAACAGCATGGCACATGAAGTTAATGTGTCTATTTTTGGTCTCAAACAGCTCAGACCTCGGAGTAATAAACATGCCACGTGGACTTTTTTCCACAGAGAAGTATTGTTTTACTTAATAGCCAATCGGAGGGCAGATGTCCCTTTTAAAGGTACTGATTGTCTGAGACAGTTGTTTACCTGGCTGGTTGTTTGCTGAATAGCAGACGCAATGCAAGAAGATAAAAAAAGGTAAGACCAGCATGTCCTCAGCTCCCTGTATCAGGCAGTCAGCTGCTCCCCGTCGTTCTTCTCAGACATAAATGGACAAACAACTAATCTGCTAAGCATTCTGGTTAATATTTGTACATTTACAAATCTTTGGGACTCAAGTGTTTGATCTGAAGTGGCCCCATTTAACCTCAGTTATTCTTCTGGATGTACATGGGTAGGTTCTAAACATTAATTTTTTACTTCCCTGCTTCTCAGCAATAATCCTGCTGTTTTTATGAACATGCTGTTTGTACTGTAATTTAAATCCCATTCAGAGCAATGTCCTTGTGTTCTAAAGTGAATTACTGGAAAAAATCTGCTTGCTTTTCCACTTAGAGAGGAAATGGAAGAAGTCAGAAATGTTTGCTGACCTGATAAATGGAAATGTTCTAACAACAAAACCCATTAAAAAACAGAAGAAATAAGGCGAGCCGTTTTGACTAAACGAAGGGTTGACTAAGGGTTTTAGAATTCAAATCTACTTATTTGCTAAAGTTAGGAATACTTACATTTTAACACTGTCAACCCTTAAATGAGTAATTTTGGTAGTCTGACTTTCCAGACTGATAAATGTCACTGAATTAAACATGAAAACATTAAAAAGGGGTGTGCATCAAAGCTTGGATCCAAATGCAGACCCAATGGACAACTGTTTCTTTAGAAAAATAAAATCTTAATGGATAGAGTTTTACGAGGAGCGAGCGCCATAGGGGGTGAGTTCACTAAAAGAGAGGAAAAGGTGGATTAATCCAGTGAATGTGAGCAGGGACGTTGAGGTGAGAATTTTCAGAATGATAAGAACTGAATTGCTTACTTGGAGAGACGGAGAACAGTGGCGGAGTCAGCCAGGTAGATGAGAGAGTGGATGGTGGAGTGGAGTAGCTAAGATGTCCAACCCTTTTCACAGGATTGTTGCGAGCAGGAGGAGAGGCGGGTAAGTGTCCAACAGGAAACATGGAGACTGAGCCGGCCAGCACTGGAAGATCAACTGAGAGGCAGGTGAGTACCCAGTATTGACACGACGAACAAGAACACTGAGCAGTATCATGGGAGATGATTTACCACCGAGGCAGCAGATGATCTGGCAAAGACTGGAAGCTAGAGCTGGTCTTTAAATGCTGCCTGGGAACACAGACATCTGCCCAGGAGGAAGGAACACGGACTCAGGGACAGGAACGGAAAAACATGGCATTTTGTTTCTCTGCTGTTTCTTCAGATCTTTTAGCCAACTTCACACTGTGAGACAAGTTCTTTCAAATGGTTGGGAAAGATCAGTTATTAGGTTTAGGGTATTAGGTTTTTTATATTTGTTTAATATTTGTAATATTTATATTTCTATAATATTAAAAATTGTTTGATCTCGAACATGCAAATATGATGAATATCCAAAAATTCAAAGAAATCAGGAAAGGATCAAACACTTTTTCATGCCAAAGTACAATTAGATACACATCCTGCGCTGATGTGGATGTAAATCCTTCCACTAAAAGCAAAGAACAGAGATACAGTGTGTTTCATTAGAGAAGTGTGGGCAGATCTTTAAACTCTGAACAGAGCCATGTTCGATGTTCCCACTGCTCTAAGCTCATTGACTCCTAGCTGAATCTCCACTGTTAAAAGGCATGAGTGGTTTGTTCCCCCATTGAAGTGAAAATCGTTCCTTTAAAGATGCAAATTACTGACCTCAGTCATCATGATGCAGACGTAACTGTCTTCCTGCACCCTGAATACACTCGCTATTATTGCCACATGAAAAGCCTCCGTAGCCCTTCTGTGCTGAAACCGAGGCTTCCTGAATTCAGTGTAGAGCAAACGAGCGCTGACAATTACACACTGTCAACACATTAATCTGCAAATATTTCAAAAGCCTAAACACTGATCCTGGCTTCATCAAACACAACAGGATTAGATGAGGCTGATGCTTTTGGCAGCAGCAGTTTGTTTGTGAAGGTAGAGGCAGCAGTGAGTTTGTTTGTGACCCTCCTCCCTCTGCATCCTCTGGTCCCGCAATTTTCTTCTTCTACCTGAACAGTGCTCCCAAATAAGCCATCATTATCTCTATTTAAAAACGTAAAAATAAAAAACAGGCTGGTTTCCTGGGTGAAGCCACTGAAGGTTAAAATGTACTGCAAGTGGCTGCAGAACGAACACTGCGCTCTTTGCCTAATCTGTCTCTATGGCAGCAGTTTGTGTGTTTTAATGTCAGTGATATATATGGGTGTGTGTGCTTTTCTACTTACAATGTGCATGCAGTCCAATATGTTTGTTTTGGACCTGCACCCAGCTCTGTGCCTCTGTTGTGGGCACGAATGGCCAAGCAAATAACTACTTTGCGAGTACACAGATGTTCACGGCCACAAATGAGCAAACACTTTCAGATTCCTCATTTTCTCTGCACATCCTGTGGTGGCCAACTGCTGCTGATAAAGCACAGGAACACAGAGGAATAATTGCCAACAGGCAGTGAGGCGTGGCGCTCACAGCATGCTGTCAGAGGAGACTACACATCCAGGACAGGACGAGGGTGTGAAGAGGTGATGGCTTTTATTTGGCACAATGAGCCTTTTCTCACATGAGGTTTATGTATACACACTAATCCAACTATCTGCTACGTTATAGGTGGGATGAACAGTCTGAAGACCTCTGGAGGAAAAGTGGGAGGTGGTGTCAAGAGCTGGGGGTGGCAACATTGAAGCCAAACTTGTGAGCCAGCTGCTACCACCAACCAGGACCTGAGTCAGTGCTCAGCCATCCAGAAAGAAGCAGGGCTTCAAGCAGCACATCTAGTTAACAGCAGAAAGATAGCGGCGCGTATGGACGTGTGCAGCGGCACAGCACTCCTAACTACTGTGCACCTTTTTGTGTTTTTCTGGTAATAAAATGGTTTTAGTTAAAAGATTGAATAGAATCTGATGCGCGAATGTCAAGGGGAAGATTATTCCATAATTTGGGTGCGGCAATGGCAAAGGCACGGTCTTCTCTGGTCTTCAGCCGGGGTAACAGTATTACTAGCAGCCTGTCGCAAAAGCACATTCATTCCTTTTCTTTAACAAAATCTAAGATAACCAAAGATTGGTTTGAGAGGGATAAAATAGTATTTTGCATTCCCAAAGAGCCATATCTCAGCATGGTGTGCAGTGTGTCCAAATATTTGTAAAACTACAGAGATACAGATAGATGGAGTAAAGTGGAAAGCAATTAGTCTGATTTTGGTTTTTCAAGGGCCTTAAAGGTGCAGTTGTGCCTAAATTATGGGTTTTGTATTAAAACAATATTCTGATACATCTAACCCTATCTTTCTGTTGTTATGAATCCATGGAGCATATCCTTAATTAAGATGACAATGAATCAGCTTATGCCATAATAATCTCAGGAACACAAGTCACTCAGGAGCAACCCAGAGATTCTGGTTTTGCCCCGAAGTTGTTTTAATCAACCCTGAGCAGCATTCTTTTATTGTCACAACACAAAATGTTTTGTGATATTAAATATACTACAGGCTTTGGCCAGACAATGAAACCCTTTGGCTTTGTTGATCCCCAGCCCCTTCATCTCCTTCCACCTTGAGGCTGACATTTGTGGTTCAGAGGCAAATGTCATGACAACTTGGGGTTTATGGGTTGGGCTACTTTCAAGTGTTATCAGGGGTTCTAGTGCCAAATTATCCTAATGGAGCACTTTGCTCCCAGACTGCTGGTTTATTTGTGGTTCCTACATTTTTCAAAAGTAGAATGGGAGGCAGAATCAGCTCCCAGTTGGAATTTTGAGATAGACACACTCTCTACTTTTAAGATTAGGCTTAAAACTTGCCTGTTTGATGAAGCTTGTAGTTTGGGCTGAACCCTCCTTTGGCTACAATCCAATAGGCATAAGCTTCTGGGGGCTTCCCATGATGCAGTTCATGCCTTTTTCACTCACATCTTTTCATTCTTGTGTCACATACTCTGCATTTAATCATTAGTAATATACTCTGGCTTTCTCTCGCCTGTAGTTTATCTCCAGTTATGTCTGAACCTGCTCTCTTCTCTTTCCCATCACCCATGGCCGGACACGGCTGCCTCTCACTGAACCTGCTGTTCAAAGGAATGTTTTTGTGTTCCCAGTGTCCTACGACCACCTATGAGCAAGCTAAAGTCCTTGAACGTAACCAGTTGTTTGCACTTTGTTGCAAACCAAGGCGTCTCTTGATTGCAGACTTTGACAGAGATACATCAACCTCTTTCCCAAAAGTTGATTCTATTCATCTGGACGTAGCATTTTCCAAATGAACAGAATTAACTTTTTGGGGGTATCCTTACCTGGATGACTGGGCATGCATCAAGACACCTACCTCCTTGCTTTTTCTAGATGTTATTGAGAATTTTTCTTAACTATGGGAATAATTCTGTCATCATCCACTTCAGATGTCATCTGTGGTCTTTAAGGCCTTTTGATGGTGCTGAGCTGGCCAGTTCATTCCTTTGGTATCCAATTGTTGACTTGGCCACTTGTAAAGTTTCTGCTGTCTCTCTAACAGGATCATATGTTCTTTTCTGCTTTCATTTTTACCATTTATCTGGACCTCATATCGAGAGTTCCAATGAAACACTTTAATTGTGATTTGTTCATTACTTGTCATCAACTCCAGATTTTTCATCTGTTGTCATGAAATAATGAAGTAACAGGCCTCACCTGCCATGAAGCTGCTTGTTCGTTACTTCTCAAACCACTTTTTATGGTTGGATTTTAAAACACACCATGTTGGAGTGCATAGGCAAAATGAAAAGAACAGTCTACATTTTATTCTAGCCCTCTGTGTATATAACCTGATCCTTACAGATGCAGGAGTCTAACACCTGAAAGATTATGCTGTCAAAGTCAGTTATATCTCCTCCAGGTTTCCCAATCATGGCTGGTGGTCTGATTTCTCTTCCTGTGTGATCTTTAGCAGAGCGCTTGTAAAATGCAAAAGATTTTCTTCCAGCGCTTTATGATGATGGAGTCGTGTCTTCCATTTTTAGGTTTACTCTGTTAATCAGGGCTAATCAAGCTCACTGCTTATTCACAAATCACAGGCAATCACCAGAACATTCACAGGGATGCCTGGTGTGACATTCCTCATCTTTTCCATAGAAGCTTTGTCTAGCTTTGTGAGGTTCAAAATGTCAGCAACAGAACCGTGATTTAAAAAAAGAAGAAATAATGTTTTAAATATGTTGTCGTCAGAAACATTACATCTGACGGTTAAAAAAAAAAAAAAAAAAAAAAAAGCTCACAGAAACAGATGTGGTTTTCTGCCATCCTCATGATTTTTGCCTCATTGGTTTTCACTCTCGTTCTTTTTCTCTGCTGCTGTTTGAAGCACTCTTGTGAAAATGATCCTGTCCTGTGAGCCATTTACATCAGGCTCTCAATCCATTTTTCACTTTTTTACTATCTCGCGCACTCAGCCTCACACTCATGCAACAGAAATTACACTTCTCTCAGTATTTACCATCCCATCTACCATCTGTAAAATCACTCTTTGTATTCCTCTCTGTCCTGAGCAGGCACTTTTGTTTATTTCTGATAACTACTTGGAAAAAAATATTATTTTTCTTCTCTTTACCATCGTCTCGTGCAAAAAATTGCCATTTTTACTCACCATCTCAGTTTTAGGTTAGCGAGTAAATCTTTAGGAAATTGCACACACATAATTATACAAAAACATTAAAAAGTATGTTTTAACCTCATCTTTTTAATACTTACCATCAGGTATAGCTATATCGTTTTTATTTGTGAAGTACTTTAGAGAATGGCCAAATAGCTATAAAACTCTGGCTTCTTTGCTGATGTTTTATTATAGTGAAATTCAGAAAATAATATCCTCTTTGTTCTCGATTTTGGAAATCTAGTGGAAAAAAAGTCAAAATCATTAACCTGCAACCAATAGCCATTTTAGCCATTCTTTCAAGTTAACACAAGTGAGTGAGTACACTTGTGTAACTGCTAAATGGAGAGAAAATGTGTGATTACATATTTAAACACACTTAAACACACTTTACTTTTTCCACTTATATAAAGCCGTCAGATTGATTGGTTAGAATGTATGTTTTTAAAAACACTGCTGTCAGTCTGCATTTTATGTTGCGGCTTATGAGCCAGACTGCAATGAATAATATGTTTTCTATTTAATTTAAAATGTCGTTCAGAAAGAGAAATATGAAGCGTGAAATGTGAAGCCTACCAAAGTGTATGTAATCTTTCACTTTTTTATCAAAAGTATAAAACAGAAGCTGATTTACCAAACAGTAAAAGAACTGCAACTTACTATAATACATGAAATCTCAGACTGTCTGCAAATTACTCCTGGATGATAAGTAAATTGAGCAACCAAGCTTGGCACACAGGTGCATCTTGGGTCCTCGTAGATTCTTATCTATATCAGATATTCTGGCATTATTATGTTGCCTAGCAACCACTGAGCAATAGGCTACAACAGCAGCAGCATTTATGCACTTGGAGCAATTTGGAAAGCACCCTGTTTGTTCCCTGATAATAACGTCTCATGGCCACAAAAGCTGAATTATACATCATATATGTTGCTCATTATGCCACTATGTTGCCAAGCAACCACCTAGCAATGGGCTACAATGAAACATTTTTTATCAATTATGCAGGTATAATGGCTCATAAAAGCTTTCATGACAGTACCATCTAATTTATATCAACAAAAGTTGAATTGTGCACAATACACTATGAGACCATCACATTGCCTGGCAACCTGTGTTGACCTATTTTTAGGCTTCATGGAGTACACCCTATGAAAGGATACCAAGGTTGTTGTTTTTTTTCCAGTAACAACAGTAACATTTCATTTATTTGCACAAAAGTTAAATTAGGCCTTTACATCTTAAACCTAGCACATAAAGTGAGGAAATTTGCTGAGTATTTCTTTGTTGTAACAATGCTTCTTTACAATAAGTCTTATAGTGGAAAGCCTGTTCTTTTTTTTCTTTTTTTCTTAAATGGTGCCATATTTATAAGCAAAAGGCATTTGTGGGTCAACCAGCAGAGCTGAGAATGTGGATTGCACATGAAAAACTTGTCAAATCTTCACTGCCAATACCAAAAAGCTTATTCTGCTTTTGATGCTTCTTTTCAACTTCTGGTAACACAGGTGCTAACAGCTGATTGGCGCTTGATTTGCAGCACCTGAGAGCTTGCACTCTTCTTTCCCAATTTTGTTACTTTTTGTCCTGTGTTTATATTATAACATCATTTTGACTAGCACCCATCTAGCAACAGGCTAAAATCAGGCATTATAAGCGATTATCAATCTGTAAGAGCTTACTAATGGACAGCATTGGGACACTTTGATTTCACAGCCAACAACACAAAAAGGCAGAACAGTACTGTAGTATGAGCATATCCATGTCCTATAAATTAATTACATATGTTAGTTGCAAGTTAAATATAGAGACATACCTGCTATTCTTTGCAACGTCTGTATGAAATCAAACAAATGAAAAGTCAGAAAATGTATTTTTTCACATGTAAGTAGAAGGAAGACATGGTGGCCTCTGAGGTATGTAAATATCTATGATTATATCCATGAGTGAGATCTAAGAGGGTTGGCATGTGTTTGGATATAGCTCAAAGGGATGCTTTGTTCTGTTCATGTACAGCATCAGAGTTTAAATAGGTTTATGCTCTTAAGGCACTGGTATGTCTACCCAAAGCTCCCCTTCTGAGGTGGGAATTGTACAGGTTGGGTCCAAAAATGTCTGCATCTTTCTGAAATTGACAGTTCAACAAAGAGGTAGATTTGGAATGACAATTACTGCAGTCAGCTTTTGTGTATGCTGCCAAGTACGGCTTTATGACTGCCTTCCAGCGGAGGATTTCTTAAAACATGTTATCCTCATGTTATCCCAGTTCAGAACAGCTGTAAACATTTTCCCCTCTTGGATGATCAAACAGGGTGTCCTACAACCCATATAAATGTCTGCAGGCTTTTAATTTACTGCCTTTTCCTGGATTATGAAGTATGCTCATCTTTCCAGACAGCTGCCATTCTGCTTTGTTTTTCCTCCCCAAATGAACACAACAGTGTCTGCCCTGGCGTCACCTATGCTTCTTCTCTCATTACCCCCCACAGGAGAGAGCAGCACATATTATCTTTCCCCTCTCCTCCACCTTCTCATAACTCTCCTCAGTTCATAGCTTGGTACTTTGGGTCTTTACTGAGTGCTACTGTTCTCCCTCGGCCTCTTCCTATTTTCAGAAAATTAAAATCCATTTTCCTTTGTTCCGCTCTTGCCTTATTATAGCTTATTCCTCATCCCCTGTGGCTGGAATCAACACAGGCTTTTCATGAACACTAATTTCATCCTCTGCAGGAGACATGGAGCAGGCAAGAGGGGATTACACTGCACCTCATGGGGCCACTCAGGCCATATCACAGAAATCACAGAGGTGGGTAATCATCTCTGTGCAGTGTAATAAAAAACAGGGAGATTTGTGTGTATTCACTGAATGATAGCGGTGGACTGCACCTGTAGATGATTATTTCACTCAGTTATGCATTAATTAGATATGTGAAGTAATTTTGAACCCTTTAATTATTCAGAATAAAACATTTTTTAATTCCTTCAACAAGCCAAAATGATAAATGGGATTTCCTGCATTAGGATCCATGATGCTCATTTAGATAAGTGATGTCTTCAAATCTGCCTAATGATTCTTAATATTGATGACCACAAAAAACAGGTGTTGTCCGATCAGCCAGTAATATAGCACAACCTGAGTGTCCATCTCAATTAGGCCACAACAGATCAGATTAATCTCCATTTTAATTAGGTAACATAGATTAAGTGCTGAAACTAAAGGTGAATGTGGGCACTGTGTGTGAAATTACTCACATTTATATAGTGCATTTATCTGTTGTCCACATGTGTGACAGTTATGTAATGCACCCAAAGTATTGCATAATGAGTTGGCAATAACTGAGCATTATGCAGAGGTGCATATAGAGTAATGACCTGCTTAAATGACCATCAAAAATGTAGATGCTACATAAGAGGATTTATATATAGAAATACTAATATACTGCAGTGTCTGCTGATACAGGAATATTGTCATTAACCACGCTGCTCAGAATGATAGTGCTGTTGTTCAATTCAATTTTATTTTTATAGGACCAAATCATAGCATTTGCCTCAAGCCGCTTTATATAATAAGGTAAAGACTCTACAATAATAGAGAGAAAAGCTCAATGATCTCACAGCCCCTATCAGCAAGCACTTGGCAACAGTGGGAAGGAAAAACTCCCTTTTGACGGGAAGACCTCCAGCAAACCAGGCTCAGGAAGCCACGGGGAAGAAGTAGGACAAAACATTAATAATAATTTAAGATTAAATGCAGAATGGTATATAAACACAGATGGAAAGAAGGTGAGTGAAGAAGAAACGTTCAGTGCATCATGGGATGCCCTCAACAGCATAGGTCTAATATAGCAGAACTAAGGGTGGCCCAGGTCACGTGATCCAGCCCTAACTATATGCTTTATCAAAAAGGAAAGTTCTAAGCCCTAATCTTAAAAGTAGAGAGGGGGTGTGACTCCCGAATCCAAACTGGGATCTGGTTCCACAGAAGAAAGCCTGAAAGCCTGAAAGCTGAAGGCTCTGCCTCCCATTCTACTTTTAAATTTTCTAGAAACAACAATTAAGCTCACAGTCTGAGAGTGACGTGCTCTGATGAGGTGATAAGGTACTATAAGGTCACTAAGGTTAGATGGCTCCTGATTATTCAAGACGTTATATGTGAAGAGAAGGATTTTAAATTCAATTCTGGATTTACCAGGTGGAGAGAAGCCAATATGGGAGAAATATGCTCTCTCTGAGTAAACTGAAGGTTTTTCAGAGAGCTTTTAGAACAACCTGATAATAATAAATTATAATAGAAGTAAAAACAAAATGCACAAATTAGTTTTTCAGCATCACTCTGATACAAGATGTTTCTAATTTTAGAGACATTAAACTGATGCCAAACTTCAGGAGTACAGTGGAATCCATGCTGACAAATGGGGAAACAGCTTTACAGGGGAAACATCTACATCAAGAGGTGAGGGCAGCACAGCCAATTGTTGGGATGGCGCTCCCACATCTGGACTCCATCTATATGCTGTCAGGATGAGGAAGGCAGACAGTATCAGTGAGGACAGGACACACCCCGGACATTCTCTGTTTGAAGTCATCTGGCAAATGGTTCTGAACACTAAGAACAAAAACTCAGGAAGAGTTTTTTATCCCAGAGCAGTGGCCGCCAACACACGACACAACTGACTGTGTGCACGCCATGGAAATACTTAAACTTCATACAAATGCATACAATATGGCACTGAGGATACTTTACATGGTTAATGACACAATCGTGTACAGTGACACAATGTTTATTCATTTCAAAGAAACAACATGGTCATATTTAATAAATGTGTTTATAATATTTATATAATACAGTTCAGGTGTTTAAAGTGTTTGCTAAATATTTCCATATGCTTCCAGTCTTTGAGCTGAGCTAAGCTAACCATCATAAGACAGTGAGAATCTGTGCTGCTGCAACATCACTGCTTTAACAGTGACATCCTTGATAAGCGAGGAAAGCTAGTCCATTATCCTCAGATGTGACTGATAGAGGATGATGATCTCAGGTCTCAGGGGCCCTGGCTTTCTTTGTGTACTTTCACATCGAGGTATGCCTGCACATTCCTGCACTGACAGATGAACTGAGCGGCTGCTGTATGGCTGGAGATCTCTGGGATCACTGTCGTGTCTGTCAGTAGCAAGAATACCTTTGACACAAGAAAAACATTTGAAATTTTTTTTTTCAGTATAAATTATATTGACATCTATTCATTACTTCATGCTTCCAGTGAAATTTAGAAATCTTTGTAACACTTGATAATGTGGCCGACTACTGACTGTGTAATAAAAAGTGTTTACAAATTAAATTCAAGACTCTTGTTACATATAAATCCCTACATAGCTGAACTCCTGTGTATGTAGCAGCCCTGCTGAGACCTTATTTCAGCAGCCGGTGTCTCAGATCATCTGATGACGCCTGCTCTGTACAACCACACTTCTAAGGTCGTTCCTCATTTCATCGGTTCAGCTGAATCAGTGTTTTGATTAAAAGCAACTGAGAACTAATTTTTATTGGTTAGCTTTTTCACACCAAATGTGGGAATGAGGAATGTAAGACCACATGCTTGACTCTGTGTTTTCCATTATTTGTATAAACAGCAGGAATTAAAACATAGATCTGTATGGTAAACTTGGTTTGTTCAAAAGAAAATAAATGTATATAAATAAGTTTTACCTGAGGTGATGTGATGGAAACCAAATTTACACCTTAATAAGAAAAACATTTTTTGTCTTTTCTCCCCAAAAGGTGTTAGGCCAAAAGAGTCCCCGGGTATCCTGAGGACAATTTAAAGGTTCCAGGTAGCAACAAAGAGGAGAGGATGGAAAGGGAGATGTTTTAAAATTGGAGGAAAAAATTGGAGGAAAACAAAAAGGCTGCAGATGTGTGGTCAGCTGTGGAGGGAAGTCTGGAACAAACACACTGTGACGGCAAGTGTTTACTGCATAAATATTAATATGGTTAACAGCAGAAGCACCGGGTAATGCTTCCAGCTCAAGAACCATGAATGAAGTTGAACAAAACAAGCAAAAAGAGCGCTTTGTGAATAAATTTCCTTTTGCATTTACTCCATTTCAAAAAAATCAAATGGTGGAGCTGTCAGTGTTTTCTCCATACTCATGTAAAAGGGCTCTGTTAATATAAAAACACTTTACATCAGAGACTGTTGGATAGTCATACATAAGAGCATAGTCTTTTAGCTTCATATCTGTGTTTCTGCAGTCTCTCTCAGTCAGTTCATGAAGTGCCTCAGCTGAAATTGAAAGGATTAAGATGACATTTTGTACAGGCCTTCAGACTCCTGAGAAGATTATTCTTTCAGACTTTGGTCAGGTCTTAACCTCAGGTTGATGTCCAGCTATGGGATTCAAGTCAATGTTTAAACAAAGTCCTTACAAACCACAAACTTTAATGAATGGGGTGATCTGCTTGGTTTAGATGATACAAAATAATAGATTACTGTAGAAAAAAGAAGTTTTACTGAATTTTCCAAACAGAGCAGTGAGAAGGCTTTCATCGCTGAACATGAAAGCGGTGTTTTCCTGGTAAGTTAAAAGGGTCAGCAGCTAGTTTAGAGTCAGAAAAGATAAAGCGGCGGCATATTTTAGGCCGGGCCCTTGTTAAAGACAAGTAACTCCCAAATGACATGCAGTTTCTCACTCAGATCCATCTCTGGCTTATCACATCCAATTTTAAAAAAACAAACACTCAACAGGCAAAAGGCTTTGAAAGCTGACTTCACAGACCAATGTGTGATGTCACTGTTAAATGTGCAGACTATGGCTTTTAGCTGGAGATCGTCACTGGTGGCTGAGTGTCATTATCATCTCAGCCTGATTCACCGAATGTCATTAAAAACTTATTAAAACAACATTAACAAAAAACACTAATATTATCCAATAACTCAGTCATGAATTATTCGTAAATGTGCATGTGTGGGTGGTCAATTTCTGTGTTCTGTTTAATGGGATGCAGTAATGTTGTAATCGATAAAACGAGCAATTGGTGACTTTGCAGGAGAAACTAATAGATGGACTGCAGTCTGAGGGGTTAGCAGGTGTGCTACTTCATTATTGCTGTTTCAAAGTAGTTTAAAGAGCCATCATAGTGGGTCTGATATCAGACAATGATGAGACTCTACAGACAGGTGGTGCAGACCCAGTGGTGCTTAGACAACCAGGAACACCAGGAAGACAATATGGCTATATATATATATATATATATATATATATATATATATATATATATATATATATATATATATATATATATATATATATATATATATATATATATATATATCTATCTATCTATCTATCTATCTATCTATATATCTATATATATATATATATATATATATATATATATATATCGGTACTTTTGAAACGGTGCCGGTGCTTAAACGGTGCTCGAACCGGTGCTCGAACCGGTGCTTAAAGAATGGAGAACACAAAATTGGTCCAAAAACCTCTCATGTTTAACTGTTTTTCACTTTTTCTTTGGTCATTTTAGCCTTTTTGGCCAGGGTGAAGGGAGTATCTGCCATCAAACAAGAAGACAGCCATGTAACTACGACGGTGTTTGCTAGTTCACCTTACCTGCATTAATGTAATAACGTGGTTAGCGTACTCAACGTAAATTACACACGGGAAACATGCAGAGAAGAACGGCTGCTGCTGCCATCATCATCCGTCATCATTTCTGCTACACTGGCAGGGCTAGGGGCCAGGACTCTCCTCTTCGGGTTTTTGGGGGATGTTGCTAACTCCGGGTCCGATAACAGGCAACCCACCCGCAGTAGATGTGCTCGGTGTGAGATCTCGCAGCAAGCTATCAAATACGGCGCATTTCTCGGCTTTTAACAAAATGCTATATGTCGCCAGGTGTTTCATCAGATTCGAGGAGTTACCTCCTTTGCACAGTATCACCTTAAAGCACTTGTTGCAGGCTGCTGAGTTTGCATCTTTTGCTGTGAAATACAGCCAGACTTTGACCGCTTCGCCTTGGGCATTTTTAATCTGTAGCTCTGCTCTAAAAGAACGTACGTACCTGGGCCCGCCTACTACGCTAAGGTAAAATGATTGGCTAGAATCCAAAGTGTATGACATTTCAGGAAAAAAAAGCACAGAAATAAAGCACTGAAATGTGTGCTGCTTTTCGGTCTGGTTACTACCGTTTATGTAGGTGCCATAATGGCACCGGATACTGGTACCCATCCCTACTAATAGGACTCGAAGATGAAAGCGTATTGAAGGCATTGGAGGGTTAGAAAAGTTAGACTAGCTGGCAAAAGAATCTGCCACCGCCTGCACATAGCTACATTCACGTTAGGCTAACATAAACACAGCAGCCTTGGTAATGTGTGAGAAGGGGCGTGGGTTAAACTGATGTTAAGTACACATTAAGGCTCAGTCTATGAGGTTCTGATCATACAGAAGGCAAAAACTGGAGCGGAAAAAGCAAATAGTTGCCTCAAGATGCTTTACTTTGTAAGTTAAACATCCTACAATAATAGAGAGAAAACAATAACAATCACATGACCCAAGTACTATGGCGACAGTGGGATGGAAAAACTCCCTTTTAACAGGAAGAAACCTCTGGCAGACCAAGCTTAGGGAAGTGTGGCCATCGAAAGTAATATCTAACAGCAATATATGAACAAATTTTTTAGCATCTAACTTGTCTAATATACACACTGAATAACATAGCCTGGCAAAAAATGTACTGACTTCTTAGACGGCCTGTCCAGAACTGTTTTTATCATCTAAGAAACATTTCTAAACTCAGACTACTGAGGTAAAGGCAGAACTTGAGATGATTATTCATGCTTTTATCTCTTCTCGTTTGGATTATTGTAATGGTCTTTTTACTTGTCTCAACAAATCAGCTCTGGATCGCCTTCAGACTGCACAGAATGCCGCGGCAAGAGTTTTAACTGGCACAAACAAAGGGTCACACATTACTCCAGTTTTGGCTTCACTTCATTGGTTGCCAGTAAATTTTAGAGTTCATTTTAAAAT
Organism: Rhamphochromis longiceps; assembly: GCF_057381845.1. Lineage (NCBI taxonomy): Eukaryota > Metazoa > Chordata > Actinopteri > Cichliformes > Cichlidae > Rhamphochromis > Rhamphochromis longiceps. The sequence continues at coordinate 22,054,729 of NC_140561.1, forward strand.
TTTAGTTGTAACTTTTAGAGCTCTGCACGGTGAAGCTCCCCAGTATATCTCTGACCTGTTGAAACCTCATGCTTCATCCCAATCATCTAAGACCCAGCCAAAGCAAAGCAGACCTGTGGAGATGCACATATTGTATATCTGGTAACAGGTAAAGAGACCTGAGAAAATAAACTGAATCTGAAACCATGACACTGTGTGATAAATCTGTGTGGCAGTGCAGGCTATATCACTGACTCTGCACATTAACTCGCAGGAACGTGCGCTGATCCAAAAATATATCTGATGTTTAGGCCCACGGGCGAGCAGTTCCTAAAAGGTTCTGCAAAAACCAAAACGTGAAGACTCATCCTTACTCTCTCCCCAAAGCTCCATCCTCTCAATCCAAATATCTTTAAAATAATATGTATAAAATATTATCGTGTTCTTTTTGTGTTTTGTTATCAGCAGACATACATGCATCCATAAATAGACAGTGTGTGAGAGAAAAAGGTGGAAAATTTAAAAAAATAGATGCACTCAGGATTGAGTTGTAAAAGTCAACCAGGATGTACAATCAAGACACTTTCATTAGGTACATGTCACTAGTACTTGTAAGTACTTTTATATTACTATTATAGTACTTTTATATAAATATCCAACAGTCTCTGATGTAAAGTGTTTTTATATTAAAAGTACTTTGTAACCACTTTCTCTAGCTGCCTCAATACTTTATAAACACCGACCAAATCACCGAATGCGCCCTCTGCATTTCTATTTCTAAATGAATCTCTTGATAATAAACTTTGATGATTATACAGTTGATTAGCTATGAAGTTGTTTTTGTCAGTCAAGGAAATAATTCTGCGATCGTCCTCTTTAGTTGTCCTCTGTGGTCTTTTGATGTGATTGAGCTGGTCAAAACACTTATTATTTTTAAAAATGCACCAGACTGTTATTATGGTCGCTTCTGATTTCTAAAAAGGTTTTTGTGTGTGTGTGTGTGTGTGTGTGTGTGTGTGTGTGTGTGTGTGTGTGTGTGTGTGTGTGTTTTGTTCATTTGTTTTGGTTTTTTCCAGCCTACTGTTGGCTGAGTTCACTTTCATCGACATCTCATTGGACCTCATAATTCATGTTTCTGTGAGCAACTGCCAGAGTTAATCAACTCCAGAGCTTTGATCACTTTAATTTGTGAAACAATAAGACAGGAACAGACCCCACCAGCCCATGAAACTGCTTTTCACTCACTTGGACAGTTACTTTTGTCCTTCTGAAAGTGAAGGACCATTTATAGAAATTTATGCAATTCTCAAACAGCTCATGTGTGACTTTTATTAAACCGTATTCCATTAAACTCACTTTGAAAGTACTACTTTGTCAGTCAGGGGCGGATCCACACAGGGACGAGAGGGGCCATTTACACCTTTTATTTAAAAAAAAGTTTTCTGATACAATGATACAATAAATAGTTTTAAAGTGTTTTTGTGGATATATTGTTGACTCAATTTATATAAAGGGGATTTTCACATACTTCGCTGAAGAGGTATGTGCCGCCCTCCCTAGTCCTTTTGCCCCTTCTTGCCCCCCCATGTAAAACTTTCTAGCTCCACCTGAAATCCCCTTGCACAGTGTTGTCCTTAAAAGGCATCTCTAGTGTCAAATGTAGAATGAATGTGTGCATACACAGCACAGCACACAGATGATTCAAGCCACGCTGCAGTTGAAGCTGTACGGGATTTTGTGTTTAGCTCTGATCTTCAGATCTGGGTGAAACCTTTTCATAGATGATTCATAGACGATGCATCTAACATCTGCTCACTCCCGAGTCACACCTTGAATCTATTCCTGTTCTGTCTCACTTGTCTATTTTCACCTGAGTGAAGTATACAGCTGAGGGTCCTTCTGCTGCTGTGCATACCCTCTCGGCAGTAATGGTGTTTTGACACATTTTCCTGCTACAGTAGAAAACAGCCATCATCACCACACACAATAAATGCCTGAGAGAACTCTCCTGTTCTCCAGACAGCACCCAAAAGTAAACTTGCTGCTTCCCTCCTGATGTGCAACCCTGAATGTGGAGCTACACTTTTGAGTTTGCCCCCAGGGGCAGATGAAAGAGAAATCCTGATGAGCTGGATGCAGGTGAAAGACATCAGAGACAGTGAGGTGAGAGTGGAAATTAAGAATGAGGTTGAGAGGAGTGGAAAGGTCAGATGAGAGGAAAGGCCACGTGAGGGGGAAGAAGTGAAATCCAGATGACCAAATGCAGCAGGAGGCTGTTATCTTCCTGTGATCTGTTCAGCATACAGAGCATGGAAACATCTGGCGAAACTGCATATCTACTTCATGGATCTAAGCGCACATTAGCTGATGGTGGTGATGCAGAACTTTTTGGATTAAGATGAAAGACAAAGCAAATGGTGTTAAATACAACAATCCTGGGCCTGCCATGTTTCAGATTCTTCCTTTTTGTTTTGGTTATGAGGCTCTGCAGTCCTCACACATGATGAGGTTTCTGGATGTTTCTGGAAGTTATTGTGTATTGGCCCTAAATGTATAAAATTTGCAGAAAAGAGGGAAAAGCGGCCCCAGATTTATACGTTTACAATCCTGACAGAGGTAAATGAATGCATGATAATCGAGCATGCACAGTAAGCTGTGACAGAAGCATTGTTTTTGTCATCATCATTGCAGAGTTTCTGTTGTGCGCTATAGGAACGACAGACAACTCGATCTGCAGGATTGTGGTCGACTTACCAGCTCTTTTCATTAGCAATGTGTTAATGTATCACTAGCTTATAAAAGCACAGAATGCAGATTCCCCAAACTCACTGTGATGTTTGTGCATTTGTTTTTGTTGTTGTTGCTGTTCAACTAACAACTCAAAACCAAGTATATTTAATGTAAACTATATAGGGAGGAAAGCATTTAATCAGAACATGAATGTCAAACAACTAATCGATTAGCCTTGTAATGCCAAGTTTGTCATATTTGATTGAAAAAAAAAAAATTTTTCAGGCCTCACTGTGTTTTTTTGTTTGTTTGTTTTTACTCCCTAACTCCTTTATTGGTATTTGTTTTAAGATAAACAAGTTGTGAGCAGTAAGTGGTACAATAATTGTTTAATTTTAATTCAATTTTATTTATATAACAGCAGTTGCCTCAAGGCACCTTACATTGTAAGGTAAAGACCCTACAACAAAACAGGAAAAAAACAAACCCTAACAGTCAGATGACCCCTGTGAGCAAGCACTTTGGTGACAGTGGGAAGAAAAAACTCCCTTTTAACAGGAAGAAACCTCCAGCAGAACCAGGCTCAGGGTGGCGAGGCCATCTGACACAAATCGACATTTAATTCTTTTATTTTAATTTTGTAGAAGGTTCAATAAACACTAATTTCACAGAGTTTGAATTTCCTGGTAATTATTTTATCGTTTATGCTTTACAAGGTTAACAAAACGGTCGCTGATCAATTGAATAACTTTTATGGTTGATCTAATGGGTGGATTGATTTTATTTATTTATTTTTTCAATTTTTCATGGAAACCACTGATCTGAATTATGTGTAAAGTAGCTGCTATGTTTTCATCCACAGCAGTTTTAGGGCTTCTTAAAGCTGATCTTTGGAACATTTTGTCAATAAATCAGTCACATTTAGCTCACTATTACACATTTGCAGAAGTGTGTTAGAATAAGCCGAGAGGCTTCTTTTTCCCCTGACTTGTCCTTGGGCATATGTGACCACCTGGAAAAACAGTAGAAGCTATAAGATATTACGGTATAAGAAGGACGATGATTAGAAACCTTAAAATCACTCACTGTGTGACTATGCACAGCAGCAACAATCATAAAGAGAGCTAAAAAATATTGTGCACATATTTTAATGGATTATTAGGGAGACTACAAGTGAGGAAAGATACGGAAAAAAACATATTAGGTTTTTCTGGTGCTTTCAGCCAAATAATGTGGCCTTCATCTGCCTAGGCAGCAATATCAATAATGCATTTTTTTTATTCTTGTACATTAATTTGCACTTTTAACCTGCTAAACTCCTCATTTAGAAATACCTTAACACCTATTTAGATTTTACAGTTAATTATTTCTAGAAATTAGATTCTCTCTACTGCTCAACTTCAAAATGTTAAATGTTGCTAATCAAAACTTGTAAAATGTAAGTAGCTACAAACACATAATGTCACTTACAGATGTGGAATATATATGAGGAGAGAAAAGTCATTAAATGACTTGTTTGCAACACTGACATCTTATTGCAGCACCATGATGGAACCCAGTGTGCTCCTTAGTACTACTGTGTCATAGGCAGAAGGGGGACCCAAACACAGGACTGCAATACAAAAAAGCCAGCTTTATTACTCTTACAAAGATATAAGAAGCACAGGCCTGTAGTAAATAAGCCACAGAGAGAGATTCTTAAGGCCAAACACAGCCATGAGGGATGACCTGACAAAGGACAGGGGAGACTCAGACAATAAATACACAGCAGATAATGAGGGGAGCGAAAACAGGTGGGAAACACAGTGGGAGCAAATCTGGAGTAACGACACAGAGGTTATACAATACAAAGCACACAGGACAAGAGGCTATCACAATAAAACTGGAAACATAACTAAGGCTTAGATATTAAGACAAAGGAACTTGACAAAGACAAGGCAGCACACAAACATGGAAACATGTCTGACTTCACAATGAAACACAGAGAAAAGACTAACGAACAGAAAGTCAACAAAAACACAAACACTAAAACCCTCAATAAGAACCACAACATGGATAAGAAAACTCACAAGTGTGAGGAAAAAACAATATTATTGTCAAAAACAATGAAAAAACCTTCTCAAAACCCATAAAGAATATATAGAAATCAAAACTGACCCTGACATCTATCCAAGCAGGACAAGCAAAAGTCTAGTGTGAGTTATAATTGTTATTCTCTAAAAATGACCCTGTACTAGATTTGATACCTGGACTGAGAGATTACAGCTTGGATTGCATTTATTCCTCTATTCCAATAAACTCTGAATTGTGAGGCCTCGGATGCTCTGTTTCCCTTTTGCTTCTGCCAGCATCAGAGCCCCGTTTTTCTCCTTTGTTTAAAGTGATAATTTAGTTCAGCTTTATTTATATAGTGCCATTTCACAACAACAATCACCTGAAACAAATGTTTAGTTATACCTTTCATTACAGCGCCATAGTTAGATAAACTTAATACTATCTGTGAGAAAACTGGAGCTACGTGGATTAGATGAATGGTATTGCCGCATTTGTGTTCAAGGATTATGTTATTAAAGCAATGGCTGCTTCAGGTGGATATTATGAATTTATTGAAAAAACAACAGATGCTGAAATACTCAAACTGCTGCATTTTAAAGTAATGAATAAAACACGACCAAACAAAACAATAAGAGTATGTATTATAGATGGTCCAGTAGAGACAACCTAGCTACAGGATCTTTTATGCTAAGATGCACAAACCAATCCTTGTCTTCCCATTAATATTGACGCCCTCTTCTCATCTGGCTTTTGATAAAAGAGCAAAACAATTTCCCTCATATCATTCCTCCATTCCTCCAACAATCACGCATGTAGCAGCAAACAGTTTTGACTCCCTTGTCATCCATCTTTGACTATAATTTGTTATATTATGTAGCTGGTGGGGAACAAAGGATATTTTTTTGCTGTTGATGATGTTCAATCAAAATAAAAAGTCAATCAAAACAAACTGGGGAAAAAATCAATGTAATTACACCACCGGAAGTATCAAAGTAATTTTCTTCTCACCTTACTGAAATCATCTTAAACAGGATGAAAGTAATTGCTTCCTGTGCTAAGCACTTCAGCATACTGGCTGCACTACAAGGACAGGGACGGTGAATAAGAGAAATGCAATAAGGACCCTGAAGGCTTCATTTAATCTGAGCAGATGCTTGAGACTAAAATACAGCAGCAGCTCTTCAAACATGAATGAGCTCTGTGATACAGAGAAACTGGATCTTAATGTCTTAGAGACAGACACAATCTTGATGACCTTCATCACTCGTCCTCACTGAACTGTGGTCATTAACTATTAGATAATTTGACAGTGTCACCAAGTGCTGGCTGAAAACACTGAAGGCAATTTTCAGCTCTTGAGTTCATAGATGTGAAAAAGGAAAACCTCAGTTAATAAATGTGTGGAAACATGAAGCAATAACTAGATCCCTTCCATCCATCCCTTTTCTGCCTCATATTCAGGTAGTCCCAACTTCCTTTTCCCCACCCAGGGCTTCACGGGGGATAACAAAACATTAGCAAGTCAGCCAAGAGATGTAATCTTTACAAGATTTCCTCAGTGAAGTCCTGAAATACACTCAGGCATGAAGAAGAGCTCGATTTCTTCTGTAGGCAAAACTCCAGGTCGATGTCCTGTAAAGCTCAAGTTATTCCAATACACAATAATTTGCTGAAGAACAAAAGAACAAAAAAACCCCCCCAAATACTCAGACCCACCACCTAGCTGCACACAGCACAGCGACAAAGAACAAAGAGGACCCCCTTCATCTGAATTTTAGCCTTTATTCCTCACAAAACACCTAAAAACATGCTTTAAATTTTCAGTGGTTCATTTCCATTAAGAGAAATGCACGAGAAAAAATAATTTACCTGCAAAATGCTCCAGGAGCACACACGCAGTGAAGAGGTCCAGTTTAGTAACTTGAAACAGCGAAGTTGAGGCTTAGCAGACATTCATTCATGTCACCTACAGATGCCAGTCAAAGTGGCCACACCCCTAACTCTAGCAAATAGCTGGATTAGTTGTTTAAAAAACAAAACAAAAAACACCGAAAGAGTTTTTCTACCAGGGTGTAAACGAGCTTTTAATGCTGTAAAGTTTTATCATTTGGGACTCTGTGGGGATTGGCTCCCTTTTGGAGTCTGCCTGGAGTTACTGCAATTTCTGACGCATGGCCCTTGATAAAGACACCAAACTGATCCTTCAATCTTGTTTCTGGAGGCTTGATCAGCTGGTCACAGCAGGTCTCACATGTTCCTGCTCATTTTTCTTTCCTGTCAATTCCATCTCAATGTTTTAAACAAAGGTGAATCAGTGCATTCATTGGTGCGCCTGCAGCTTCAGCACAGATGATGGAATATTGCGTGATATCGACCTGGCTACTGTTTTTTATGGATGTAATAGTGGTTATTACCTGCAAGCTGCCAGAAATCAGGGAGGAAATGTGATTTATCTGTGGAGGGCACAAATGTATGTAAATGAGCTGCAGCTTTTTAAAACACTTACTGCAATGAAAATCTGCTACATCACAGAGAAGCTTGTCATTTTCTGCCCTGTGGTAAGTCTGCTGGGGATAATGACGAAGTGGTGTTGATTGTAAAATGCTGTGAAGAATCAATCCATCAGTTAAGCGCTTCATGAAATGAAAACATTCCTGTTTTTTTTGTTTCTCTGAGCTTTATGTGCTTTCATTAGCTTTTAAGGGACTTAAATAAAACATTACAAAGTGTTTCCCTGACAACCAGTGGTCACCAGGTTACTGAACAGTCCCTAGGTCTCTGTGACTGAGGTATAGAATATTGCAGTGTTTACTTGACAGCATTAGGTATATCATATTTGCCTTCTTCTTCTTCTTTGCCTAATTCTTTTCCTTCTCCTTCTTCTTCTTTAGGGGTCACCATAGATCATCTGCCTCCATCAGACCCTCTCCCTAGCATCATTCTCTGTCACATCAACCGCCTGCATGTCCTTCATTAGATCCATGAGTGTAACCTCATTGAAAAATCTTAACACTTCCAGCTTAACTACAAGTCTTTACATCCCATCTCCAAACAATACATCACAGCAGGTCTCACTGTTTTACTGGCTTATGTTTTCACCTCTAATAAACCAAAAGTAAAATGTTGGAACTCGTATATATAACCCCTCCTATCTAAGAGACATATTATTTGTTTTAATATTATAAATTTGGCATCTTGTCCAGGTTTGAAGTCTAAAATAAAAAAAATGATGAAATAAAATGTAAATGTAAGTCCTGCCCATTGATCCACAAAAGGCAAAATAAACACTCTAACCTTAGTTTTGCTGGAAAATGGGCTCCGATTGCTGTGCTGTTCCATTACTGAAGAATGTGTGTTTCAGTGTTTCGTAATAGTTACATGACTCCTTTGGACTAAAAGACACTGCAGGCTTTATGTAGCTCCCATACTCAAAGCTGAGGTTCAGTACTCCTCCTAAAGTCTTGCCTTACATGACCTTAAACTCAACATGAAAATGTATGAATACATTAATGCATTTATGACTACATGCATATAATCATCACAGCTAACAAAGTGTTCATGCTGTTTTAGTGGTTCTCAGACACATTTCTCTCTCCGGTTTGTTTCCAGGCTTGTTTTCCAGGTTCGGTGTAAAATGAAAGCTGCTTAGTATTGGCTTCACGTCAGTTTCAGTCTCGGATTTCTCTCCCAGTATTCTTTTTACAGCAGGATTTCCCTCCCTCACTCTTTCTTGTAGCCTTTATTAAAGCTTCTGCAGCATTCTTCATAATGACTGTTGTAATATTTTTATTTGATTAGAAAGTTGAATTCCAAACATTAAAACTCAACTGCTCGACTTCAGCTGCTCTATTAGCTAAATGCTGTTAGAATCAGTAACTTGCCATCATATCTTTTATAGCGGTCAGCAGGGGCAGCCTCCAGATGAATGGCTGAATGGGAGTGTGCTTTCAGAATACACTGACCGAATACTCTAAATGGCTAAATGGCCTTGGCCTTCACTTGTAGCCTGAAACGGATTCATGAGCACTTCTCTGTGCTTTATGAGGCAGGTGAACGTTAGTGCTCTAAGCTCTGATTCTGAAGGGTTTTATTTATTGCAGCAGACTAATTTCCGACCAGTGATTAGATTTTAATTTATGCCAAATGGACGCACACAGGCACACAAGAGTGCACTGTTCTGTTGAGATTTGTCTTTTTCTTCGTGAAATATAACACCATGTGCAGAGATCACTCATAAATTGATAAACACTTAATAATGACTGAAGTGAGAAACTGAAACTGACCCTTTTCTTTTTCTGCTTTTCACCACAACGATTGATTCTTATAGTCATTTAATTTTTTAAGTCATTAAGCATTTCATTGTCATCGTCTCGATGCATGCTCAATCATCCAGGTAAGTAAATCTCCAAAAGTTGATTCTGTTCATCTGGACGTAGCGTTTTCAGTGGGAGAAACGTTTCGTTACTCATCCAAGTGAGTGAAGCGAGACTGAAGAAGTCACTTAGATGAGTGAGTGAGCCTTAATGAGGCTTAACATCAGTTTAACCCATGCCCCTTCTCACACATTACCAATGCTGCTGTGTTTATGTTAGCCTAACATGAATGTAGCTATGTGCAGGCGGTGGCAGATCCTTTTGCCAGCTAGTCTAACTTTTCTAACCCTCCAATGCCTTCAATACGCTTTCATCTTCGAGTCCTATTAGTGCTGAATTTCAGTTTCATAGATGCTGTGTTTGACTGCAGCATCTTCAGGAACATCTGTGCTGATATGTTTGAGGAAACAGAAACAGCTGTTTTTGACCTTCAGTTGTTCCTTGGCGCTCGTTTGCTTTTAGTAAGTGCAGGCGATGAAATGGCAAAAAACTGGGGATATATGTCCAGTCATGAATGAAAAACAGTCAAGTCTAAATACACATTAAGATTCAAAGATTCTTTATTTAAAGAAACGTTGTAAACTTGAAAATAGTAGCGTAGGACACATGATGTAAAGTACACTCAAAAAAATGAAATTGGGTGGTTGTTACAAGATTCAAACTTGTAATTTGAACTAAATAATTTCATGTTTCTATGGTGAACGTAATTAAATCATGTAGCATCTGCATGAAATTCAGCAACTTAATTTGTTCTTGTTGAGATGACATGATACAATCTAGTAAGAGTGGTTAGTTGCCTGAACTCATGAAATTCACAAGATCGCACAAGATGTCAAACTGCAGGAAAATCAAGTTAAGTCTGGATTGGTGGCATGATGGTTAGTGCTGTTGCTTCATAGTATGAAGGTCCTGGGTTCAAATCCACAATCTGGCTAGTTTGCACTGTGTTCTCTCTGGGTGTTCTGGTTTCTTCCCACAGTCAAAACTCATGCAGTTATTAGAGTTAGGTTAATTGGTGATTCTAAATTACCTGTCAATGTAAGTGCACATGGTTGTTTGTGATAGACTTGTGAGCTGTCCAGGGTGTACCCTACCTTGTAACCTATCACTTCAGGGTTATTTCCCAGCCCCCTTGCAACCAGGATAAAGATAGGAGGATGATAGTTGTTGTAGATCCATTCAATTTTTATGAATCTAGACTTTGTTGAACATTAGTTATTGAATAGTGTTGAAATATAGGGTGAGAAGTTCGGCCATCCGGGAGGGGCTCAGAGTAGAGCAGCTGCTGCTCCACATCGAAAGGAGCCAGCTGAGGTGGTTCGGGCATCTGACAAGGATGCCTCCTGGGTGAGGTGTTCCAGGCATGTCCCACCGGGAGGAGGCCCCGGGGCAGACCCAGGACACGCTGGAGAGATTATATCTCTCGGCTGGCCTGGGAACGCCTTGGTATTCCCCCGGATAAGCTGGAGGAGGTGGCTGGGGAGAGGGAGGTCTGGGCCTCTTTGCTTAGGCTGCTGCCCCCGCGACCCGGCCCCGGACAAAGCGGATGAAGATGGATGGATGGATAGTGTTGAAATAAAATGACAAAATTGTGAAGAATTAAAATATTCCCAGAGCTCAACTTACTTCATCTAAACATGTTTCAATCGCGTTTTATGAACACAAATGTTTATTGAATATGAAAAAGTTGTGTTGATTTAACTCAGTTGTTTAAGTTTCTGCCAAAGCAAAACATTTGTGTGCAACCAATGTCCACTATTGAATCAAATAAATCCAACATGGCCTTTTTTTCAGTAGTGATCATCGACAAATATATTTCATTCACAAACTTGTGCTTCTATTTTTTGACTAGTTTATATGAAATATGACAAAACATAATTTCATGTTATTACAGTACCTCCTGCTACCCAAAATGTTGTCTTTAAGTTGAATTTAGCATCCAATTCAATATGAACAATTTTTTGTGATATTTGATGTGTTGTATATGTCTGATTTTGAATTAAATATAGAGTTTAAATCACTAGACCGTTTTTTCTTTTGGGGAGTCTTTGGGGATTTGGGATGGCAGTGGTAAAAATATATATATAATCAATTAGATATTTTGCAAACTAAATATTAAAATGGCACACTATAATAATTAGTGCAAGTGGATTGTGATACACCACTTAGAAGCTTGAGTGTATTAGGTGTATTTCATGATGCAAAACAGTGAAGCTCTGAGGCATGAGGCGTCTTTGCACCCTGCAGCTCTTTGTCAGGTAAATGCACACAAAATCCCCCATCCACTTTCACACGTGCGTATTATACTCCTTCCATCCATCGTCACATATATATTTGTGTTCAGTTGTAGTGAAAGCTACCATTTGCAAACTCACTTTGTGGGAAATTCCAGGTTTGTCTTTTAAAGGACGTGCTGGTGATGCTGCAGGCCCGGACATGCACCAGTCAGTGGATGAACACCGAGACCAAAGGAAGGAAATCTCCATCCTTGTAACTTGTCCTTTGAGTCAGTGCCTTCTAATCAATGTCTGTAAGTGCTGCACATATTGCATTTTTCCTCTTTTTACAAGAGAGTCCTTCGGTTCAAAGCCGTCCTTGACAGCTTTCTCTGCCAGCCTTAAAACACTGAGGCAGCTCAGATGTAGATGTGCACTTCACTTTTGTTTTTCATATATAGATATACAGATAGATAGACAGATAGACAGATAGATAGACAGATAGACAGATAGACAGATAGACAGATAGACAGATAGATAGATAGATAGATAGATAGCTGCTGTGATAACAAGCCCTATTAATTGTGCTGAAGAGGCAGAGGTCTGACTCAAATTAATCAATATCAATCAGCAGAGCACATAAACACATTTAATAAAACGTCCTGCTTTGTTTAGTACAACACCGAGAACAAAGTGCTGGTAGTTTTTGATCAAATCCAGATAAAATATCTTCATGCCACAGGCGCCAACAGAATTTATAATACAGCATGCACAGCTTATAGCACTGGGTTAGGTAGAGTATAAATCTTGGAGACACACATGTAACATGAGGAGCTAATGTCCTCATTATCATGCACATAATTATTAAAATGAAAGTAAGGCTGCGGCAGTGATTTAGTATAAAACTGTAAGGATTATAACTGGAATCCCAAACCATGCTCCCTGAGCACTGGCAGCACTGTGAGGTACTATTGAAGAATCAAAAGTTATGCTAAATAATTCGGTGGAGTAAAAGTGCATCATTTACATCTTAAAAGCATTACAGTAAATCTAAGCTGTGGTTATTGTCCTGCATTGCTAAATGCAGAGCAGATGAAGGAATGTCTGTAACTGAAGTAAAGCACAAAGTGCAACAACATCAGGGCCAACAGCTGTTGAGATGTTTTCACCGGGACCATCACAGCGAGCCGTCTCACTGATATTAGCATGCCTAAAATGTGAAGCAGGGTAAGCCATCTGTCGTGATCTGTGTGATCTATAGGTTTTGATGATGGGGTTGTTTTAATTTATTTATTCTTTTTATTCACTTTTCCCCACTCTTGTATTCTAGTTTTTCTTCTAACGGTTTTTTTTCCTTTGTAAGTGTGACTTTCCCCTGCCTCTGTGTTTTGTGGTTCCTGTTCTGGTTGTTTCCTGTTTTATTTTGATAGTCCATGAGATAGTCTCACTGTTGCTTTCATTTTTATTCACACTTTGTAAAAGTCTTAATTAGTTGCAGCCGCATCTTGTTCCCCTCCTGTTTCCACTTCCGTGATTACCTCATATGTATGTGTATATATATATATATACATATATATATATGTTGTGGCGTACAACACTAGAGGCCAACTCCAAGCCCATAGCACAAGTCACCATCAAGTGCGGGATCTACCAAGGAGATGCTCTGTCCCCACTGCTGTTCTGCATAGGCCTGAACCCCCTCAGTGAGATCATTAACAAGACTGGCTACGGATACCGACTACGGAACGGAGCAGTTGTCAGCCACCTCCTGTACATGGATGACATCAAGCTGTATGCCAAGAGTGAACGAGACATCGATTCACTGATCCACACTACCAGGCTATACAGCAATGACATTGGAATGTCGTTCGGACTGGAGAAGTGTAGTCGGATGGTAACAAAGAGAGGGAAGGTAGTCAGAACTGAGGGGATTGAACTACCAGAAGGCAACATTGCAGACATAGAGGACAGTTACAAGTACCTGGGGATCCCGCAGGCAAATGGGAACCATGAAGAGGCCGCTAGAAAGGCTGCAACCACCAAGTACCTGCAGAGGGTCAGGCAAGTCCTGAGGAGTCAGCTGAATGGTAAGAACAAGATCCGGGCCATCAACACATACGCCCTGCCCGTGATCAGGTACCCTGCTGGGGTAATAGGCTGGCCAAAGGAGGAGATAGAAGCCACTGACATAAAGACAAGAAAGCTCCTGACCATGCATGGAGGGTTTCACCCCAAGTCCAGCACCCTGAGGCTGTACGCTAAGCGGAAGGAAGGGGGCCGGGGACTGGTGAGTGTCAGCACCACAGTCCAGGATGAGACAAGGAACATCCAAGAATACATTGGGAAGATGGCCCCAACTGACCGAGTGCTCAGTGAATACCTCAGGCAGCAGAAACCCAAGAAAGAGGAGGGAGACGAGGAACCATCATGGAAGGACAGGCCCCTGCACGGTATGTACCACCGGCAGATAGAGGAGGTGGCTGATATCCAGAAATCCTACCAGTGGCTGGACAAAGCTGGACTGAAAGACAGCACAGAGGCACTAATCATGGCAGCACAAGAACAAGCTCTGAGTACAAGATCCATAGAGGCTGGGGTCTATCACACCAGGCAAGACCCCAGGTGCAGGCTGTGTAAAGATGCCCCAGAGACAATCCAGCACATAACAGCAGGGTGCAAGATGCTAGCAGGCAAGGCATACATGGAACGCCATAACCAAGTGGCCGGCATAGTGTACAGGAACATCTGTGCCGAGTATAACCTAGAAGTCCCGAGGTCAAAATGGGAGATGCCCCCAAGGGTGGTGGAGAATGACCGAGCTAAGATCCTGTGGGACTTCCAGATACAGACGGACAAAATGGTGGTGGCTAACCAACCGGACATAGTGGTGGTAGACAAACAGAAGAAGACGGCCGTAGTGATCGATGTAGCGGTTCCCAATGACAGCAATATCAGGAAGAAGGAACACGAGAAGCTGGAGAAATACCAAGGGCTCAGAGAAGAGCTCGAGAGGATGTGGAGGGTGAAGGTAACGGTGGTCCCCGTGGTAATCGGAGCACTAGGTGCGGTGACTCCCAAGCTAGGCGAGTGGCTCCAGCAGATCCCGGGAACAACATCGGAGATCTCTGTCCAGAAGAGCGCAGTCCTGGGAACAGCTAAGATACTGCGCAGGACCCTCAAGCTCCCAGGCCTCTGGTAGAGGACCCGAGCTTGAAGGATAAACCGCCCGCAGGGGCGTGCTGGGTGTTTTTATATATATATATATATAGTCCAGCGCTTCCCTTTAGTGTTTGTCTTAGTGTCTGTTTATCTTCCTGATTGTTTCCTGGATTTGTTATTTCTTTGTGTATTTTTGGATGAGTGTTTGGGGGGGGGTTTGTTACTTTCTGCCTGCTTTCTGGAGTTGCACATTTTGTCCCTTAACCTGAAAATCCAACGTTTGAATTGTAATTACCAGAAACATTCAAAAGCCAGTGAAAACTGATTAGATTTCTGACACACAGGTTAGAAACGTTTCTAACAATATTTCCTGAATTAAACCCAAGTATACATGTGAAATATCCACAACAAACTGAAAAGAAAAGTTTAAATGTGAAAAAGTGTTCAAGGACAACAAAATGTCACATCTCTTCCCATTTACATAGTAGACTATATCTAAATAAAGAACACACACACACCGTGCGTGTGTGTGTGTGTGTGTGTGTGTGTGTGTGTGTGTGTGTGTGTGTGTGTGTGTGTGTGTGTGTGTGTGTGTGTGTGTGTAATGTTTGAATTCAATTAGGAAGGGTCTGGTGAGTTCAAGAGTGTGGAGTCACACTGGATTTCCAGCTTCATACATTGTGGCCTCAAATATTTAACATGAAATGAGTGGGGAGGAGAGCCAGAGAAAATTTAGACAAGAGTAACATTACAAAGCTGCAAAAGAAATTCACATTTTTGAGTCAGACTTCAAACATTTGGGGTTTAGAGTTACCGAGTGCTTCTTTAAAGGAAATTATTTGTTTTCACTTGTTTTCTACGTAAGTGAGCAGTAACCCTTCTTGAAAGTCATTTTTAAAAATTGCCATGTTATTTGCACTAGCGGTTTATACAATTGATTGTTTGGGGGAAACTGTATAAATTCTTGAAGGATATTTACATGTGTGCTTATGTTGTTCTGACCTGTGGAATTGTTTTTAATTTTCATTTTTTTTACAGGAGTAAAAAGGTAGATGTGATGTCTGATTAATGGCATATACACATGCAAGATGCTAATCGGCCATTAAGATTTCTTATTGTATAATTGATATCTGACAGCACGTGTATCTGTATAATCTTTTGGAAGTTTAGCTAGCTATGTTCTATTGTTGTGATATCAACTTTTTCCCCCTCAATTTGCCTGTGAGGAAGCATTTGCTCAAAATTATTATCTGAATGCACTGTTATACCAAACATATTTGCTTTTCAAAGATGAGCTCTATAGATTCTCTATAGACAATGTCAAAGCTGCCAAAGGGGGGAGTAGGAGAAAGGATATAACAAAAGGTTACAGCACAATGGGTCGCAACTGCTTCACCTTTAAGAAAAAAAAAACCAACATACAAAAACAAAAAACTTACACCTGGGACATAAGCATATGACAAAAAATAAAAGATGTTTTATTCAACATGTGTCTGTCCAACAATATTAAAGTCTGCCTGCCAGCGCCTCTTAGCCTTATTAACTATAATTGAATTATTGTTTAATCCAGTGATGTCAAACATGTACTACACCAAAGGTCCCACTGGGTGACTTTGCAAAGTGTAAAAATTGCAGAGTGGCAAAAATTTGTTATTTTGTTAAAAATGGATTGTCATGAGTGATTGCGCAAAGTGCTGTAGTCTGATCTAGACATCTCATGATTATAGCCTTTCAAATTAACAATACATAGCCAATACATAACCTAATGAAAGTAGTTTGATCAAGCAGAAGCAAAACAAAATAAGTATCATGCTATACTGCTAGAATGGGTCTACATTGCTGAGCTTTTTCTGAAACCAGATAACCTGGGAGTGACATCACTTATGAGTTCCGACACAACTACACATCAGGTTGATGCATGCCATAACAACATGAATGGTGTGAGAGGGATGTAGGGATAAAAAGAATTTCCGGTTACTACGTAAGTTGGGACGTAGATCTCCTGCAGAAGTCTAAATCAAGCTTAACTTGGGATGCTGTGACGCTTAAACCGGAAGTAGCCTACTCAGGCACACATTTCCATCCCAGAGACTGACAGACACCACGAAACTGCACTTTCGAGGACATGGTTCACGTCATGGTTATATATAAATAGCAATTTCCCTCTCTCTCTCTCTCACACACACATCCATACAGTATGTATCGAGACAGAATAAAAATGTTTCCTCTTTAAAACATTATCTTTCCGTCTTTGGATTCCACCCACCACATAGGAATTAATATTGTCATGTTTGAGCTATTTCTCTACAGCAGCTTCATCCTGGCAGCGTGCTCACACAGGGCAGTGTCTCAACAGGCAGTGTCTCACATTCAGCCGGTGCTTTCCATTTATTGATCCTTATCTGGTTACAAGGGTACACATTCACACACGGGGGGCAGGAAACTTATCTGAGAGAAACATGTGAACTGGCCTTCGCTTTAATTTTCTTATGATCCCGTCACGGTCTTTCTGTCTCTGAAAGTGGAGTTCAATTTTGTGGTCAGCTAAGGGGGCTAACAAAAAAAAGACAAATAAACTGTAGATCACATCATCCAGCGTTTGTTAATTTGCAGAGAAAACAGGTGAGCGCATTTTCTTGCAACCAGCGCGGACACAAGAAAATGCTTATGATTAGCATTTCAGGACATGGCTGCTGATTTGGACTATGCCAGAATACGTGATGACCTTTGGACCTGGTTATGAACAGAGGTGGGACCAAGTCATTGTTTTGCAAGTCTCAAGTAAGTCTCAAGTCTTTATCCTCAAGTCTCAAGTCAAGTCTCAAGTAATGTCAGGCAAGTCAGAGTCGAGTCTCAAGTCACTGGTGTAAAAGTCCGAGTCAAGTCACAAGTCTGAAACTTTGAATTTCAAGTCCTTTCGAGTCTTTAAAAAAAAAAAAAACGAAAAAATAATGTTGCAGTTATGCTAAATGTAAATATTAGACCATGTAATTTTTAAATCTGTGTTTTTCTCAACACATGACAAAATAGTGAACTTAGAAAATATACACAAATTGTGAAATTGCACCTCTTTAAAATGCAGCTCAATTAAACTTAGCTCCAAGAATAATTTTCACGGACAGTTCTGAGATAAGCTGCATGTTATTCTTGGATGCGGTTGTAGGACCAGCTTTAAAATCGCATGACAAAAATATCATACACATTAAAAAAAACTGTATCACCAACGTAGCCTGGACAACATTTGCTAGTTAGATGAAGTCAGCTATCTCATCTTAGCATATTTATATGCATATTTATAATTATACGGTTCTTGGAGTGAGTGCATACGATCATGAAGTTTAGTAACTTCAGGTCACTGCAACAAGCCCAGGTACAGTTTACCGACGGATGGGTGCAGGACCTTGAAATGCACCGTGTAGAACGAAAGACCATCGTACGTATCATAAGTTTACCAGTCTCACAAATTGTCGTCATAAATACACATTCGTTAACCGTTTATTAATAGGACCTTTGAGCTCAACGGTAATTAATTAGTAGTGGAAATAATTTCTGGTAGGCATCACAGAAATGTAGCAGTGACAATAATACTGTATGCTGTAATCGTACTGGGCAATTAGTGATACAAAAAACCTGTTTTATCCTGTGAATAAAAGTATATGTTTTTGTCAATGTACCATAATAACAGAAGCGAAACGCAATATTGTGTCAGGACAATTCACTATTTATGCACAATAAATAAAGGAGCATAGCGCGACAATTTCTGTTCAGCGCCAGACTTGCTTGTAACCTATATCACCAATTATGTTAAGAAAAATGACGCATTAACTACTAAAAAACACTGACCTTCGTGTAAATGCTTGGAGCAGACTAACCTGTGAGCTGGAGTGTTCTGAGACGTTATATTTGATCTTTGAATGGCTGCAATCCAGGCCATCCGTCGCGTCTTTGTTACTTCGGAAACATGGCTCGAACAATTTCTCTTCAACGACGTAATCCGATAACAACCGATCTCTTTACCCGTCGGCTTCCCGTGGCTGTCATGCGACCGGCTATTGCAGTTAATAATACAACGGCTTCTTGACATTTTTGTGTTTCTTTTTATCGCTGTATAACTGATTTTAATTGAAAGCCTGCGTGCGCTAGTACCGCTTGCCACGAGTTCCCAGAATCCTTTGCGGTTCTACCCGTGAATGACGTCACATTTTCAATCTCTATATAATATGCATGTTAAATTTTATATTTGGGGTAAAATATCAAGTCTTTTCAAGTAAACCGGTTCAAGTCCAATTCAAGTCCCAAGTCATTGGTGTAAAAGTCCAAGTCAAGTCACAAGTCTTAGAACATTTTTTCAAGTCAAGTCTAAAGTCATAAAATTAATGACTCGAGTCTGACTCGAGTCCAAGTCATGTGACTCGAGTCCACACCTCTGGTTATGAAAGCTATAAAAGACCAAAGTCCAGAAAAAAAAACCTAAGGCTTAATTTCACTGCTCTGCAGCTGGTGGAAGAATAGTCTAAAGTAAGCTTTTCTCTGCTAAGGAGATACGATGTCCGACACCTTGTCCTGAGACAGGAGTGCGCATGACGCAGGTGATCGCTGAAGCTTTCAGCCGTGAGAGCTGCACACACCTCCGCAGACCGAAGGAGCACGGAAGGCGCTGTAACCAGATCCCGAGTCTGTTATTTCACCTGCCCGTGCTGTTTCTAAACACATTCATGTATTTTGAGGTCGATCGGGAAGGATGAAGAGCGTTTTTCTTCACTACGTTTTTTTCTGGGTGACGTTACAACTGATTGCTGTACCTGCCACAGGTGAGTCGCTGACTTCGGGATACCACACCGATACGATAGAGACGATGGGAAGGTATGACGCCGAGTGAAAGATAAACAGCAGCACGCAGGTATAATCCACAAGCTGAAAGCTGGCAGTGGCATTTTAGATCCAGAATAGGAAAACATAACTTTTTAAAAAATCGAATTGTGGGCGGAAAGCGCGTTTTAAAAAATTCTTACAATGAGTTCAATGTTTTGTTTTAATGTGTGTTGAGTTGTTTCGCAGGCATTTCATGAGTAGCAGACCTGGGGCCCGTTCTTCGTACCTCGCTAAGTAAGTTAGCTGGATTAGATTGTTGACGATTTCGCGTGATCTTGGATCGTTCGGTTCCCCGAAGCTCATCCGGGACTTGCTGCCATAGCAACAGAGCCGTAAGCGTAAACCTGCTCGGGAGCAGGTTCACTTTATGTAAACAGGATTAGATCGCGGCCACGCAGGTATGTCCGCTTCATTTATACGAAAGCAACAGCGATATTCCACCACTGTTTCACCATAAATAAATATTATCAATGTAACTAAAGATAATGCAGCACTTGATCCTTTTATTGATTTCACACAGATACATACAGGTCATTTCCTAAAAAAGGGAAATGTACTATTAACATTCTATTACATGTATGTGATTATTACAGATGTAATTCATATTTCACAGTAGTAATTGCAAATTACTTTGTGTAATCAAGATGAGAGACCACGGCTATAAAAGCGAAGGTGGATTTGGGAAGCCTGTCGCAGCCATGTCCTGTCCGTATACGCGAGCCACCCACTGCGGAAGGTGCAAGATTGATAAGGAGAGTTTTCAGAATTCAGCGTATATTGCGGGATAGACAGGATCCTTTAGCTCAGCGCGACAGTGTGCTCATTGAGAGATATCGATTTTCCCGTGAGGGTATTATTTACTTAACCAACTTGTTGACGAGGGGGTGCAGGACCACCACCTGTCTTTTTTTTTTGCTCTGCCCTTTTCTTGGTTGCTGTTATGAACAAACAAACAGATTATTTCAGGGTCTCTTTCCTAGAGACGAAAAGCAATATAAGTGATAAATATTACCATTCTGTAGAATATTCTTATATTTCACTTTTACTTGTTCCCATGTTCTAGTGGGTCCTGTCGTGGCTCTAATGTGTAAGGGGATATAATATAACATAATATAATGTAATATAATATTGGATAATATAGTGTAATACAATAAATTTACCCTACCGCCTACTGGTGTTGGCCAGAGGGGCCGATGGCGCGATATGGCAGCCTGGCTTCTGTCAGTCTGCCCCAGGGCAGCTGTGGCTACAACTGTAGCTGCCTCCACCAGTGTGTGAATGTGAGAGTGATTGAATAGTGGCATTGTAAAGCGCTTTGGGTGCCTTGAAAAGCGCTATATCAATCCAGTCCATTATTATTGTTATTATTAAATTACTTACGAGTTTAATTTGTCAGCAACTTTCTGCCAGCCCTCTCTCCTTGCTTTTGCAGCCTTTGCAGTGTTCCCTTGCATTCTGATTAAACTCTGAAACTCCTGAAATCCCTCACTCAAGAGTTCTTGCTCTGCTGCCGAAAAATACCGAGCGCGCTCCTTCGACATTTTCGCCGACCAATCAGAGGGTTGCCGATCAATGTTTCTACTATCGATGCGTGGCCCCTTTTACGACACCCAGTGATGTCACATTACTGCGTCCAGCTGTACTAATCGTCAACAGCAGGTGTGTTCGGAGAACCGGATTAGCGAGCTCACGGTTAGCGCGATGATTTGGTCTTGGATGTGTCATTTGATCTTGGATGTAGTAAGCGACGTACGAAGAACGGGCCCCTGGGGCCCGTTCTTCGTACCTCGCTAAGTAGGTTAGCCGGATTAGATTGTTGACGATTTCGCGTGATCCTGGATCAGTCGGTTCCCCGAAGCTCATCCGGGACTTGCTGTCATAGCAACAGAGCCGTAAGCGTAAACCTGCTCGGGAGCAGGTTTACTTTATGTAAACAGGATTAGATCGCGGCCACGCAGGTATGTCCGCGTCATCATACGAAAGCAACAGCGATATTCCACCACTGTTTCACCATAAATAAATAACATCAATGTAACTAAAGACAATGCAGCACCTGATCCATTTATTGATTTCACACAGGTCATTTCCTAAAAAAGGGAAATGTACTATTAACATTCTATTACATGTATGTGATTATTACAGATTTAATTCATATTTCAGAGTAGCAATTGTAAATTACTTCGTGTAATCAAGATGAGAGACCACGGCTATAAAAGCGAAGGTGGATTTGGGAAGCCTGTCGCAGCCATGTCCTGTCCGTATACGCGAGCCACCCATTGCGGAAGGTGCAAGATTGATAAGGAGAGTCCTCAGAATTCAGCGTATATTGCGGGATAGACAGGATCCTTTAGCTCAGCGCGACAGTGTGCTCATAGAGAGATATCGATTTTCCCGTGAGGGTATTATTCACTTAACCAACTTGTTGACGAGGGGGTGCAGGACCACCACCTGTCTTTTTTTCCTCTGCCCTTTTCTTGGTTGCTGTTATAAACAAACAGATTATTCCAGGGTCTCTTTCCAAGAGACTAAAAGCAATATAAGTGATAAATATTACCATTCTGTAGGATATTCTTATATTTCACTTTTACCTGTTCCCATGTTCTAGTGGGTCCTGTCGTGGCTCTAATGTGAAAGAGGATAAAATATAACATATTATAATATAATGTAATATAATATTGGATAATATAGTGTAATATAATAAATCTACCCTACCGCCTACTGGTGTTGGCCAGAGGGGCCGATGGCGCGATATGGCAGCCTGGCTTCTGTCAGTCTGCCCCAGGGCAGCTGTGGCTACAACTGTAGCTGCCTCCACCAGTGTGTGAATGTGAGAGTGACTGAATAGTGGCATTGTAAAGCGCTTTGGGTGCCTTGAAAAGCGCTATATCAATCCACTCCATTATTATTGTTATTATTAAATTACTTACGAGTTTAATTTGTCAGCAACTTCCTGCCAGCCCTCTCTCCTTGCTTTTGCAGCCTTTGCAGTGTTCCCTTGCGTTCTGATTAAACTCTGAAACTCCTGAAATCCCTCACTCAAGAGTTCTTGCTCTGCTGCCGAAAAATACCGAGCCGAGCGCGCTCCGTCGACATTTTCGCCGACCAATCAGAGGGTTGCCGATCAATGTTTCTACTATCGATGCGTGGCCCCTTTTACGACACCCAGTGATGTCACATTACTGCGTCCAGCTGTACTAATCGTCAACAGCAGGTGTGTTCGGGGAACCGGATTAGCGAGCTCACGGTTAGCGCGATGATTTGATCTTGGATGTGTCATTTGATCTTGGATGTAGTAAGCGACGTACGAAGAACGGGCCCCAGGAATCATTTCCACATGCAGTCTGGTTTGAACAAGCTGTCACGCGGATGGCGTGTCCCAGGGAATTTAGTGGTTTATTGCATAACAATGTTTTATTACTTTTTAATTTAGGAGCCTGTAAAGAAAAACGATATAATCAGTATAATTATCTATAATAATCATAACGGTTTCTAAAGGCTGTCTGCAATGTCACTATAAAGAACAGAGTTTTATTTTTTTTTTAGGAAACCTTTAATCAACTAAAAAACTTTTAGTACTCAAAACATTCAGTGTAATAGTACTAAGTGCTTGCTCTCCATCATAGTTGAGACATACATATTGTATTTGTACACCTATAGATAAGTTAAAGGCTTTCAAATGAAATAAGATGCACTGATGTAACCAATAATGTGATTCTGATAAGGGGCTTTTCCCCTTGATGAAGTCCAGGTGGCTTTAACTGGACTAAAGTTGTTTTTGAGCCTTGCTGTGGAACAAATTATTATTTTTAGTGATATTTAAATTCACCAAGCAATGGAAATGTATGACACCAGCCAACGTGGATGTCAGCCATGTTGAAGAAACTAATGCAAGCTTTAAGTGTCTTGACTGGCCGCTCTATAGAGCCAGGAGAAGTGTGGGCGTTTTTAAAAATTGATGGGTTTTGGAGCTTTTCCTTTCTGCTGCACTTCTGATGCTGCTGGAAAGAGTCTGTCTGACTCCTGAGCTGCAGCCAATAAATCCAAACTTTAGACAAAGTTAAAGAAAAATAACAGTTGGAAAAATGGTAAATCAAACAAACACATTCATAAAACTTTAAAGAAAAAAACAAAGTCAAACAAACGGGTAAACTCCATGTTCTTATAGTTCAACATAATCAGTATAATATTAGTACATGTCTGTGCTTTAGGAATATTTAGCCTGATTGTGCTGTTGGCCATCACACTGAGAAAAGTAGATGTATAGGTTGTTGAGGTACTAAAATGGGCCATTTTAACCCGTTGCTAGGTGGTTGCTAGGCATTTATAATTAAACTTTTGTGGATAAAAAAGATTTTTTTTAATAGCTGTGAAATTAAGATGAGGCTTTCTTAAGGCATTGTAGGTGCATGGAGGCTAAAAACAGATCATTTTAGCCTGTTATTAAATAGTTGCCAGGCAACATATTAGTATCATAATATATTGTGCATAACTCTGCTTTATGTTATTGTTGGGAAATAAAAGCGATACAATGCTTTAGTGAGACGTTATAGGTTCGTAAATGCTAAGAATGCGTCATTGTTGCATGTTGCTAAGTGGTTGCTAAGCAGTGTGAGGACATCACAACATCTGATATTCACAAAAACCTTCCTAAATATACCTTTCTGCCAAATTTGGCTGCTCCAATCACTGTTGAAGATAAAGTTGCTGACAAACACACCACTGAAACAAGCCCCTCCCCTCAAGGCAGCTTTCTTCTGATTGTCTGCCTATTGCAAACAGTTGGGCAGGGCTTCTGTGCTCAAGGTGGTGAGCTTCTTAATTCATTCAGTAAAAGGACTAGATGCTACAATCCCTGATACGGCATTGCTTCGAATCGAGAAAGTCTTGAGGGATGGCTGTTATGAGGAAAGGCAGCCCAGAAACTTTACCAGGGGGACGCATTGTTGTGTGCCTCAGCTTCACAGGGTGTTTTGTTTTTTACCCAAGCTAATCTGCCATTTTTACCGTTTACCTTCCTTGGTTAGCTTTAGGGATTAGAGATCTGATCTAGATTATCATATTACAATTTAGGAGACATCATCAGTAGTGGACCTTGGATTCATCGGGTGTTTCGGCCATTATGACTAGACACCCTCATCCAAGGAGGCCGTGCCAGGGTTGATCAGGCCCCAGAGTGTGTCAATGGTTTATGTTAATTTTTTATTTCTTTACTACTTTCTTCTGTTTAGTTTTCTACAATTTATTTTCTTCTATCAATTCACTACAACTGAGAAGTAATACTTACCTCTTTAATATTTATGGAACCTCACTTATTCAAAGGTATAGAAAAGATGATAGAGAGAGGACAAAAGAGACAAGATAGGAGAGAGCAGAGCAGAGAGGAGAGCCGGAAGGGGGGGGGCACCTGATCTGGCGTCCCACACCTCCCGGCCGGATCGGGCTGTACGCTCGACCTCCCCACTGCCTCCCAGAAAAGGGAAGAAGCAGAAGGGAGAAGAGCGGAACATTTTTCCATTTCTTTTTTCTCTTTCATTCCTCCTTTAGGTTTCACTACCATGAGGTTAACTGCACGGCTCCCAAGAGGACCTGGGGTCAACCAGCAAAATTTTTAGTGTTAGGTTTTCTACCCTTTTGTCACCCTCTACTGAGGCAGGCCCACCACAGGTTGATCAATCCTGGGCGTGTGTCTCACGGTTAGCTGGCTGCCTTAGCTGCCCAAGTGATGTCAGCCCTCTTTAGCCATAGCCGGTGACTGGTCCTCTCAGCAGTGTTAGCTAGTTCTCTTATAGCCTGCTGTTGCGCCTGTCCTCTGATTCCAATCTCTCTAAGCAGTTTTGCTGTTGCATTGTTAACAAAGCCCCTGCACCCCACTTCCAATGGGCGCTCCTTGATCTTGCAGCCTCTGTCCTCTGCCTGTCCTTTCCAAAAAAAAAGTCTATTAGACTCCATTCCCCAGATTTCACTCCATGTGAGTTTCCTCTTTTCCACACACTCCCAATCCATCCAGCGACCCTGCTCGGCCAGCGCTACAGCTCTGGCATGTCTTACTGTTTCCTCCTGTCGACGCACCTCCTCCACCACCATTTTTTTGACGTTCCATTACAGATGTCTGTTGCCACAGAACCAAACTTGTCAGTGTTTTCTCTCCATTTCAAGTCATTACAGCAGGCCAGTCAAACAAACTGGAGGCTCTTACTGCATTTGAACCACAAATATGGGAGTGGTAAGAATCATCGTGTGTGTGCGTGCGTGCGTGCGTGATGTCATGTCCACGTTGCTCACAAGCTGTTCGCCATATTACAGTGTTTTCCCCAACTACAGGGAAAGTGGTTCCTGGAGGTTCTCATTGAAATTGATTGTAAAAAAAAAAAGAGAAGAAAAAAGTGCTACACCAAAAACCCACCAAGATATTGCTTTGGTTGCCAGCAGATTACCATGTTGCCAGTAGTTTTTCCATGTTTTCCTGCAATTATTTGCTAACTACTACCCCAGAGGTAATACATCATGGTAAAGGAAAATGGAGACACTTCACCTTCAAAGCAAAAGCTGTGCTTCAGTGCTACACCCAGCATTTTTCAAAATGTGGAACTTTTATTTTGAAGGCAAAGCGCCTCCAGTCTCCCTTCAGCTCAGAGCTGTCAACGGTTTCCATTCAGACTGTGACCGCAGCACTATGCTAGCAATCAAAGCAATTACAAGCAAGCTTTTTTCCAACTGATTAGAGAATACATATTGTTCCCTAGCAACAGGCGGTTGCCAGGGGGTCACTGACTGGTTAACAGGTCTGTGCAATTGGGACTTCAGCAATCACTTTTCTGTTGAACACCATCAACTTGAAGCAATCACTCAAGTGTTACAATTTTTTCCCTCCTGACCAGTGGTTGCCAGATGGTTGCGTAGGCATGTAGGCTGGAGCCTTAAGAAACTCCTGTGGGGAGCTTTATTTCCGGTGTCCTATTCGCGCCTTGTTTACGGTCCAAAACAAGTTTAGCAAATGAATGAATCAAGCGGCGATTTACATTTCTATATATGTCTTGGGCATTTACCCAATATATCTGTAAATGATGTTCATCGACTTGTCGATATTTTTCCCCCGCGCCTCAGAGCAAAAGAGAAAAGGTATTCAAATTTTATATTTCTCAGTATCTATAAACAGCTGTCCCTCGTTTATCGCGGGTGTTATGTTCTAAAAATAACCAGCGATAGGTGAAATCAAGTAGCCAATTTTATTTTTTGACGGTGCAAAACGTTTCGCGGACATACAGTACTGCACTTCAGAGTCACACTGCTAGCGATCGATGCAGCGATTCTGTACTGTACAGGAGAGACGTCACGGAGGAGATCGTCTGCAGCGATCAGGAAGCAGGACACAATGTGATGTAAAAAAAATAAGCATGCAAACGTGCACTAAAAAATCTGCGAAACAGCAGGTGAAAGGTGAACCACGTTATTAGCGAGGGACCGCTGTAATTTTGAAGGTAAGTCACAACATACCCTTCGTAAATACTAATGCATAGAAACCCTTACCAGCAATCATTCATTTTTTGTGTGGCTTTTTTTCACGGTTTGTTAACATGCTGTGTAGGTGTGTACTTGACTAGCTGATATCGACATAACGGGGGAAACATCTGGTTTGACTATTGTTCACCTGTAGTTTGAATGCTGAACATTTGCCTATTTAAATCATAAGACCAGTCACTATACAGAGATGTGCTTCTGAATGTGGACGATGTGTCTTCTGATTCTGTAATGCAGTTCTGCTTGTGTTGAGCGATGTAAACAACTGATCGATCTAAACTCCTTAAACGTCAAAATTGATCATTAGATTTTTTTTATGACACAACAGTGGTGAGTGTTCCCACCTTCTGCTCTTTGTAACTTAATGCGATCTTTCCGTTTTCGAGTTTTGGACATGATTTTGGAGTATATCTTCGCAGTAGCGGGGGCGATCATGGCTCAAGAGTTGGGAGTTCGCCTTGTAATCGGAAGGTTGCCGGTTCGAGCCCCGGCTTGGACAGTCTCGGTCGTGTGTCCTTGGGCAAGACACTTCACCCGTTGCCTACTGGTGGTGGTCAGAGGGCCCGGTGGCGCCAGTGTCCGGCAGCCTCGCCTCTGTCAGTGCGCCCCAGGGTGGCTGTGGCTACAACATAGCTTGCCATCACCCAGTGTGTGAATGTGTGTGTGAATGGGTGGATGACTGGATATGTAAAGTGCTTTGGGGTCCTTAGGGACTAGAAAAGCGCTATATAAATACAGGCCATTACCATTACCATAGCGATTGACCGCAAAGTAAAGCTACCGGAAATGTACAACCCTACATCCGGTCTCAAACCAGGAAGCTAGCATTTTCTCGTGCACAGGGTCTACTGGCATGCGTTGTGCGACACTATCTGTTTTGTTTTGTTTTTTTTGTTTGTTTGTTTGTTTGTTTGTTTTGGGGGGGGTTTCTTGCTTGGGCCATGCAACAAAAGTTTCCCACTGTATCAAGCGACTCACACGGTGTGACGTACCTTCGCATGACCGTGTGGAATGACAGGAAGCGGACGCTCATGGTACACATGAAGACCGTGAGGGCTGCAAAAAGTCATGGCATACAGGCAGATTGCAAGTGTGCTCAATGTTGACAAGGACATAGTCAAAGCTGTGGTCCTTACAGATGGCTACATCTAATTAAAAGTAAATATTTGACCTGATTAGCTGTGTTTGAGATCTGGAAAGCAAACATGGAATGAGAGCAAGTTTTAATCAAAATGAGGTTTTTCGTTTACTGCCTGAAAAGCTGAAGAGCATTGCACGAATAGTGTGTAAAATATTTTAGATCATGATGAGTTTAGAAAGTAGCCTTTGTTGATTCTTCTCTGACATGAACCGGGTACTGTGCCATCTGTCTGTTGGACTCACAGGGAGCATATCTGTCACTGATCCGTGCAGCACCGCGTCATGGCATATGGCACCGGCACAGCTCGAAGCCAATTATATGACAGATGATTCGCTCAAATCTCTCACACACATTTGCATGCATTTCTCCTCTGAGGAATGCACCGAGATGTACAACTTCTGTACATCTCAACAAGCAAGTCCAATCTCCCCTCATCTTTCTGTCTCACTTTTGGTCTTTTTTTCCATCCTTATGACTTCTCCCTTCTGACACAGTGTACATTTGTCACAGTGCTTTCACTTTATCAAAGTTTCTGCCCTTCCCTCTAAAAGTTATTACTGTTTCATTAACAAACCTCAGATATATGAGGGATAAATAGACTTAACTCTATTTGGGTAGAATCACCTTCTGTCCAAACTGTGCTAAGAACCAATGTCAGTCTATTTGCAACAGATGTGATATATTACAAATATAGAGCATTTTGTGAACCACAGGCATGAATTTAGGAGAAATCACATGCAGAGAGAGCACAATAGTTTGTCAGAGCAGATAAGTGGCTCAATCATTAACTGGATGCAGGCAGGATGGTGCTTGTAGTTAGGATTGATTTTTTTTCTTGTTTAAAATTATCCCAGTAAGACACCTGTTTGACAAAATTCGCCACAATTGCTTCTCAGAAGCAAAGCAACCAATATGTGTTTGTCCAAGTTGAGAGATCCTATAGAAACTGGATGTATATTCCCTTTTTCTCACCGCATTGGTTCTTCTTCTTCTCCTCTTTTTTCCCCTGATTTATCTGCAGTGTAAACCCATCTCCACTTTCATATAATAAATCTCCTTCTGTGACCAATCCTGTTGGTTCCTTGCTATTATAAATCCTCTGCGATCGCTGCACCTGAAGTGTTCTAGGTGAAATGTTTTTTCTGACGTGTGTTGGAAGCAGCAGAGAGGATTGTTCTCGTTCTCAGTTATGCATGAAATAAGACACCTCATATACACCAACTCCATGTCATACTTTATATCAATGCCTCCCCGCGGACAGTAACTGCACCTGTGACAATGATACGATCTGCTTTGTATGGGTTACATGAAAGCAGTGTCGCTTTTTTATTTGACACTAATAGAGTCATGATGGCGTCATTTGTCACTGCCAAGATTTTAAACTTTCTCTCAGGAGGAAGAGCCAACCTTTTAAGACACAATTTTTTGGAACATTTTATATTAAAACTAAAAATTTATCTGCCTGAGCTGTCATTCAACCTGCACAAATTATGCTAATATTGCTTTTATTGCTAATTTTTTTTTTTAAATATAGTGTCATTTCATGTCATTTCATCAAATGCTTCCCATTTGACCATCTCAGATTTGTCTGAAAAGATTCCAGGAGAAGCAGAGAAACTGTTTTACGTCCCTTCTGTCACTGTTTTCTGAATAAATATTTCAAGGAATGAAGGTTCATTTTCTTCCTTTTGTGATTCTGACTATTTTCAGAGGAATGTTTTTGTTTGCATGTTAACCTAATAAACAGTGTGACCTATGAATCATTAAAGCATTAAAAATACTCCTAACTTGAGGTCAACCAGTGTTGTCTACACATAACAGACAACTTAGTAAAGAACCCATTTTAAACAATATCTTTAGGCTCTTTGATACTAGCAGCCTGTCACGTAAACAGAATTTATTTGTGTTACTTTAGATGCATTTATGAAAAATTTAAAAAATGACCCAGTTTCACAGGTATAAAATTGTATTTTCAATTAGATGATCCCCAAAGAAAGCTGAAAAGTAGATGTACTTAAAAAAAAAAAATTAAAACTGGCAGTTCCTAAGAAAAACTAGATCACTTCGATTTAAAGTAGCTTAACAACTACTGGAATCATTGGCATAAAATTTGTCAAATTGTTTGAAACCCTGAGGTAATGCTTTCTTCTTCTTGCCTCAGACTCAAAGCTGAGTCTGTGCCATCAGCCTCAGCTGTGTTTAATATTTTGAGCTGACAGTCAATTGATTCCTTGATATCTCGATGAGTTGAAGTCGGCATGTTGCGTTTAATGAAATGTGAGGTGTTAGATGTAATAAAGAACCCGCACACATTTATCATCCGTGACGCTTTGATTATGTTGTCTTTAACTTTAGAGATTTGTTGTTTACAGGCCTTAACTAATTAGATTCGCCATCACTGCTCTCTGTGGCATTCATCGATGCAGCAGAGACACACAAAAACAACCAGCTAATGAACATATTGGAGCTAAAAACCGAAACACTTGACTAGTAAAGATGAAAACTAGAGCTATAAATATTTCTATAAAATATGGGAAGGATTTTGATTCAGTTTTGATTCAGGTAACACAAACATAGTGTTATGCACTTCTGTGCGATGTTTAATTAAACAGTCTTATTGATAATATAATGCCTATAATATATTTTCCTTAACAAGCTTGCTCTCATGGCTCTGTTGAGTGCATTCACAAGAAGATCCAAATGTACACATGGGAAATGTAGTCCAAAACTTAAAAAACACTTCAGTTAACTGTGATGATTCTACAAGCAAAAGTAAAAATCAACAAAAGACACAAAGCAGGGAAGCAGAGGATGACTCGAGGGATAAAGGCACTGATTATCTAAGAAAGAAGGAGTAGAGCACACAAGGAAAGCAGCATAACAAATTTAAACAGGTAAAAACATAAATAAATGGTGAAGGAAGTGCATCAGGTTTAGTTAATGAACCAAATAACTAAATATGATACAGCTACTACTTGTTTGAATTCTCTATGATGGAGGATCATTGCCACATGTTGAAAATAACCTTCCAGTTTTCCTCCTCTTCTGTGTAGTGCTGAACTGCTGTGAGGGGGACATTCTCCTTTTGCTGGACTCCTCGGGAAGTATAGCAAACTATGAATTCTCTCGTCTGTCGTTCTTCGCCGCCGACTTGCTGCGTCCATTTTCACTGGGCCGTGGGCACGTGAGAGTGGGGTTGCTGCAGGTGGGCACCGACCCTCACCTGGAGTTCGGCCTCGACGTCCACAGCAATCAGGAGAGTCTGCAGTCGGCCATGCAGGGCATCAGGCAGCTGAAAGGAGACACCAACACTGAGGCGGCGCTCGGCGTTGCCCGCGAGCTGCTGACTGAGACGGATGTGAAAGTGCCAAAGATTCTCCTGTGGCTGACTGACGGAGTGCAGCCTGGTGACGTGGACAGACCAATGTCAGAGCTGAAGATGCGGGGAGTCTCCGTGTTAATAGTGTCAACTGTACATGGGAACTACCAGGTGCTAAAACGTGTGGTGACACCTCCGCTGGACTCTCACTTATACTCTGTGGACATAGACAACATTGACATCATCACAGAGGACCTGAGGAAGGCCATGATAGGTGTGTATTTGTGTGTTTGAAATGCAGTATGCGGTCTATTGTAGACTCAGCAGATGGTTAATGACGTTCAATTCCAGAATTATTTTCTCCAGTTTCGTGTTTAATGCCTGCCTCCCCTCTCTTATCTCATCTGTAGAAATCATTCGTGCTGAACGGCTGCGTGTGGTTGATTTGACCTCCCACAGCGCTGTGTTGCAGTGGCGCCCTGTTCTGAGTGAAAACAGTAGTTATTATGAACTCTGGTATAAGTCTGTGAGCAAACCAGGTCGTGAGATTAGACGTACTTTAACGGGAGACTCCAGCAGGGCAGAGCTGAAAAATCTGCAGCCTGACACGACCTACACAGCGTCCCTCCGCCCAGAGTCCAACCAGGCAGTGTTTAATACACTCACCGTAACCTTCACTACTTTTCCTGGTAAAAAAACATTTAATGGGAAAATTCTCTTTTAATGCATGTGATTCTATAATACAGTGATGCTTCCCTAAAATGAAAAATAATTGAAGAGCTTGGTAGAAATCACTGGCATATCTTTCACCAAAGGCACCAGTTAAGGAGCTTTGGCTCTTTTCTCATAATCTTACTTAGACAATGTTCACAGAGTAATTGTTAAATGGTTTTTATTCAGATTTCAGATGTTATTATGTTGCTTTTATTTAGGTTTCCATGCAAGTCTGAAGCTATTTACTGCTGTATTTTTGAAGTTTGCAGCTCTGAAGATGAATTTTTATAATAATAAATAATAAATAAGATTTATATAGTGCCTTACAAGAAACCCATCGTCAAAAGCCAAAGGACTTGGTCAATATGTGGCATTTGAACTCTCAAAAAGTTGATTCTGTTCATCTGGACGTAGTGTTTTCAGTTGGAGAAATGTTTCGTCACTCATCAGTGACTTCTTCAGTCTCAGCAGACTGCAGGTTTCCCCAACCTTATAAACAGCGTTTAAGCCCAGTATATTACAATACCCCATTTTACTCATTCAGTTGCAGTTTGAAGCATGCTAGGGTTTCTACAGGAAGTTAAAACTGATACTACCAGTGTTTTAGCACCAAAAGTTAAAATTGAATCCTGAAAGCCATCTTCTCACCTGCTGCTGTGTGTCCCTTCTTCTTGTGCACTCCTCAGATGTTTTAAGCCCAGCAGTGGTCCACCTGTCAGATCATGGTCCTCATCAGATCCGTGTAAGCTGGGGTCCTCTGCAGCTGGCTCGGGTACAGCAATACACAGTGGAGTACGGAGCTATTCCCAGTTCACATGTCCGCACTGTGACCTTACCCAGGCAGAAAAATTCAACCCTACTGACCGGCCTGGAGCCGGGCACTCAGTACCTGGTTACAGTCACTGCTCTGCAGGTGGATGGAAAAGAAAGAGCTATGTCTGTGAGAGCCTGCACACTGGCAGGTACTGATATTCCTTCTTCTTCCAGTTCAGTCCCATCTCTGCACTGGAAGCTGACATTTAGAAGTTGATACTTAAAGGCTCTTTTTTTGTTTTTAAATAATTGCTATTTGTAGATTCTGTATCAGCCTTACTTATTACCAGGCTGCTTAAATCTTTGCCTCTGTTCCCTCTTGCAGAAGCTCTGCCTGCTCTGATTGACCTTCAGCTGGAACCAGTAAAACGACGGGACTTGGGGGTGGAGGAGATGCAAGTAAAGTGGCAAGCCAGTCAGGGAGGATTAAGAGGCTACTGGATCAAATGGGAGACAGAAAACCCCCACAGCACCACCTCTTCAATGTACCTACCTCCTAGCTCCCGTTCAACGCAGCTCACCCATCTTGCACCAAACAGTCGAGTGTGTGTGTCCCCCATCTACAGCTCGGGCCGAGGAGACGGGCTGTGCTGCACTGCCACGACTCACAGAGGTTAGCTGGGCTAATTATCACCACTTGCATGTTTCCCTCTGCAATTGTGGTCATGCAGAAGGTTAAAGGAAGTGCAAATTTATGTTTTTCTGTCTCTTTTCTCTGATAGATTCCAGACAGT
Organism: Rhamphochromis longiceps; assembly: GCF_057381845.1. Lineage (NCBI taxonomy): Eukaryota > Metazoa > Chordata > Actinopteri > Cichliformes > Cichlidae > Rhamphochromis > Rhamphochromis longiceps. The sequence continues at coordinate 22,088,352 of NC_140561.1, forward strand.
GGGGTTAACAACCAGTCTAAACCAATCAGGCAGCCAAAGCAAACCACTCAAGCACTAAATAAGTTGGATGCAAATATTTCATCTTGAAATTAATTCTAGTGTGAGGAAAAGGCTTTTTCAACAACTCCACCACCAACAAAGATGAACAAATACACATGCCACGTACTTAAATCTTTTTTCCTGGCAATGCGGGAAGACAATATGCCACATCAGCAGTGTTGGGCAAGTTACTCTGAAAAAGTAATTAATTATAGTTACTAGTTAGTTCTTCAAAAAAAGGTAACGGAGTTAGTAACTGAGTTACAATATTCTAAAAGTAATTCATTACTTGAAAAGTAACTATTGCGTTACTTTAAAAAAAATGTTTAACCCTCTGGGGTCCAGGGTATAATTGGCCCTTTTTAACTACTTTTGATTTTCCCTCCACATTTTACCTTTAAAAACTATTTACTTTGCCTTGTTTGGTCTCATTCTTTTCAGCATAACCTCATGTGTCTAAATTTACAGTCCTGTTTTCATTTTGACATACTCTATTAACACAATTGATCTAAAATCAGACAAAAAACATAAAATCAGAGTAGAAAAAGTTATATTTGTACTGTAACAACCACAAACATGTTTAATGAATCATATTTCATAACTTTAAATGCAAATATAAATTGTCAATTTTAAAATCCTATGCACAAGTTTTGCAAACACAGTTATTTGCATCCATTTACTTTTTACCTTGATTTTTTTAAAATAACCATTTCAAACTATTTACAGAACAATCAGCTGTTCTGCATTCAATAAGATGCCACACAAATTATTTGTGCCACTCCAAAACAATAATTTCTGTCCACTATAAAGGAGAACATCACAGCCTGATACCTGCAGGTCTGACAGCAGCAGGTGTATCACTCCTTTTTCTACCTGGAGACAGCAGTCGCCTCATTGTTCTGACACACAACACAAAACTATCCACAACACTACACAAGACAACACATTAACTACACAGCCCAAACACGCTAAACTTCACAAATCTCTCACATCTCAAAACTCTCTCTCTCCCCCTCTCTCTCTCTCTCGCCGTCACTCCTAAAACTTCCCGGTTTTTTTGTTTTGTTTTGTTTTTGTTACTCTCTGCTTATGTCTGCATAAGCAGAGAGCGCTTGCTAGCGCTGTCCTTAGACAGTAAACGTGATGAAACTATTGAGGAAAAAACGCCGCGTATATATTGTTTATTGTGACTCTGGTTTTGCGTGGCCTATCAACACAATTTAAAAACTAAACTAGTATATATCACCTTGTTGCTTTGTGTTTAAGTGGTCATGTGACTGGCTTACCACGACTACCTTATTCTTCCTCAGTCAAACAGCAGCACTCATGCGAGTGTTTTGCCCCCTTAGCTCCAGGTGTTGTAGACAGTGATCGTGATTATCGTCCGCGGGAGCGCGCGCAGCTGATTAAAGCTGTAGCGTCCAGATTACTTACAGCTACTTTCGGCAACTGATATAAGATGCGGTAAGCTGAACACAGCTTCAACTGCCTGTTTGTTGAAAAATAGTAACCGGACGCATTTTCTTGTTAGTAACTGTAACGGCGTTGTAACGATAGGAATAGTAATTAGTTAGATTACTCGTTACTGAAAAAGAAAAGAAAGCAAATGGACTCCTTTAAGTTGTAGTTGCTTTCCTTTCCAAGCTCCTTAGATTACTATGACCATGCTGACTGAGAACCTACACAGACATGCCACATGAGTTTATCCATATCAGTCAGAGGTATCAGTCACAGATACATTCACGTACACACACTCACATACAGTTGTGCTCAGATGTTTACATACATGTCATGTTCATTTAGGACTTTTAATCATTTCTATGAACTGTTCTTTTTCCAGGGTGGAATGATTAAACACAATACACCTTTTAATGGCTTTAAAAAGTCAAGAACTGAGTGCACAAGCTTGAAATTATTTTGGATTTTCTTTAATCCACACAGGGTCAAAAGTATACATACACCCTCACTCATATTCTGTTGTTTTTCTACCCAAGTTGAAACTTGAAAATAAACAACGACAACCACTTTCAATGTGTGTTTGGGATCATTGTTCTCTTGAAACAGCAAGTTTCATCTCTCCAACTACTGATTGGAGGTGAATTTAGGGTAGTTGTCTTTCTTGATTATTCCATCCACATTGTGTAATGTTGCAGTACCACTGCTATCAAAACATCCCAGAGCATGATGTTACCACCAACATACTTGAAAGCTTCACCTTTACTTCTTCAAACTTACCTCTTGTCATTGTGGCCAAATAGCTCAAACTTTGTCTCGTTTAACCATCAGAAGCTACAAATTTTCCATTTTTTTCCTTTGTTGGCACTGCTCAGTCCATGGTGATGTAAAACGAGTTTCCCTGTGGACAGTGATGCTGATGTTTCAGCAGATTCAGTGTCATTACATGTTTACTCTCTTCTGAGAGTGACAGGTTGCCAACGTCTGAAAGATGACCCAAAGTGGAGACACATCTGAATAACTTGTACTTATGCACAACTTTTTGAGCTTGTGATCTTGGAATCTGCATTTGTTTGGAAATGGCTCCAAGAGGCCCTCCTAACTTCTGTAAATCTACAGTTCTCCTTAGAGTTCCTTGGTCTTTGCCATTGTTCTGAGTATTGGTCAATCCAATGACTGCTGTCAAACAATCCTTTTTATACTGATGAAGAGAAACTCATCTGTATGTATATTTCTGACCCTGTGCAGATTAGAGAAAAACCTAAATAAATTCAAACTTGAGCATCCAGTTCTTGTTCTGTCAAGTCATTAAAGATGAATGCTGTACAATCACTCCACCCTGGAGAAAGAGCAGTTAAAAGAAATCGTTCAAAGCTCAAAACTACCACGGCATTCATGCCCACAGTGAGTGAATGTAAACTTCTGACCACAACTGTCGACAGCATTGAGAGCTAGTATGATAGTTAGTGAAGTGAGTGCACTTTTGTTCATTTGAAATAAGCTCTTGTTTTTCTTAAAAGTATATTCAACAATTTTAGTCTTCTGTTTGTAAATTAGTTACTTTTTGGGTTATTTTTAAGTAGAATCTGAATGGACATTTGGTTACAGTGCCTGGAGCAAGATCTGTTTTTATGATCAGCTGGAGAAGTCGCCAGTGAAAGCATGCTTGCAGTGAAATGAAGAACTTAAGTGCCCCATTCATCTGTGACCTGAGCAGCTGAACTACATAATCAGGCTGAGATGCATTTTGTTTTCTCTTCCTTACTCAAGATGCAGGCATCAATTCAGGTCGGTAACAAGACTGGAGCTTCTGTGAAAGTCTTTACACAGCTCAGCTAAAACTTGAAACCACTTTACTGCGTTATTTTACCATTTAATGATGGCTACATTTACAAATGCACTTGGATTTTTTTTTTTAAAAACACATATTAAATCATTCTAATAAAGTTTGAGAAATTTTAAATAAAAGGTAGAGGATTGTGATCTCAGCTGAAATTTTGTAATCCGTGAAAACTTTCTCTGGCAGATGATCAGAAACTGTTTAGTTTCGTTACTTTAACAGGGCTGTAGCTTTGTTTGGCAAAATCACCCGTTCATTTTAGGATTTCATTTAAAAAAAAAAAAAAAAAAAACACACACACACATTAGGAGATGTGTCAGAGCATTTTTCATCATCTTTCTTTAGTTACATGGTTTATTATATCAAACCAGTTCAACATGTTCTGATCATGAATGAGTCAGAAAGTGTTACCTACCCGAACAGATGATATACAGTCAATATTTTATATTTTCCTTTCTCTGATGGACACACTCATCTCACAGTTGAATGTGTCTCCACGTTATCATAAGTGATGTGTATATAAAAATGTTTTTAAAGCTGATGGGATTAAATTTGATACTTGTAAATTATGAAGATGATAGTTGTATTTTTAGCCTCCAAAGGTGCTGATCAGACATATGTAGGCTACTGTGAATTTTTTTTTTTTTTTTTGAATGTGCTGACATTGTATGTAACGCTACTAAATTTACTTACAGTTTTGTCTACTAACTAATGCTGTACAGAGTAAATAAACATTTGTTTAAAAAATGAATTAAATAAATAGAAACTATGCTGTTTTGTCTTGTGTGTTGTATTTGGTTTGTTTAAGGCGCCATCTAGTGGTCATTAGCTGTAATCAAGAGGCTACTTTCACCCGCTCAGTCTTTATGCCAGATGACCTTCCTGACGCAGTGATGTTCTGCTTCATAAATAAGTAACTCATGCGTTCACAAAGGGGATAAAGATGTTAACTGGAGCACTGATTTGATCCCTCGATGCAATGCAGAATGCATTTTGTCGTTGCACATCTCACATTTCAGAAACTTTTTCTTTTTTCTTGTCTTACAGTTACGCTAACTCAGTGCAACCTGTCATCTAATTTAAAAAGATGAGTATACCCCCTGCCGGGTGCTGCTAGCATTAATGACACAAATAAGAAGGAAGCCTCGCTCAGTTGGTGATAAAAATACTCCATCTATCTTTCCTTAATTGCTAATCCAATTCAGTGATATGGGGCTGGAGTCTATCTCAGCTGTCACAGGGTGAGAGGCGGGGTACATCCTTGACAGGTCGCCAATTCATTACATGATTAACACAGAGGCCGACTCATATTCACAAGTAGGCCCAATTTAGAACCACCAATTAACCTAATATGTCTGCCTTGTCTTGGACCTTAATAGAAAGCTGGTGCACGCGGAGAGAGACCATGCAGAAAGTCTTTGGCCTGGATTTGAATCAAATACATTATAACGTAACCTTATAACATAAATGGAGAAACCCTCTGTGCATTTTTGCCTAGAGTGCCAAGAAACTGTAAAATTTCTACTGGTGAACACTGCAACGTGTCCTGAATAAGGAGAGAGGAATTCCCACTAAGTTACTTATTCTAACAAAGGTGCAAAGTATTGATTTTCTTTAGGAATATCTGTTAGTAGGTTTCATGACCACACGCTAAACAGCCTTCACTTCCCTTAGGATGATGGTAGCAAACTTGCAAGGGAAGCATGTTTATGCAAGGAAGTAGATTAATCTCCTGTGTTTCATTAATATACACCTCATGCTCTCCGAGGACTCGAGTATCGTGGATGCTTTGTAATGTTCTGTGGCCTGAACAGTGGTTGTGTTACAAGAGCACAGCTCCAATGATACAGGCGAGATCATTTTATTCCAGTAAGTCCATGGAGGAGTAACGCAGGTGATTCCATCTTCAAACTGAAAAAATCAACCAAAAGGCCAGTTAACTAGAGTCCAGCGTCTTACTAGCTTGTTCGAGGATAATAACTAATATATCTTCACTAGATATTCATTCAAATCAACGATGAAAATTTCTTCAGAACTTTTCGTGAGCTGTTAAAACTCCTTTACAGCTTGGTCTATTTATTTGTGGAACAATGAGCAGCCTCTCGGACCAAAGAAAAGATCTTGCAGGGATGAGAATGCATATCTTTGTTTCCCCTGCACAAACTGCCTTTTACATTATCCTGGTGATAATGGGAATTCTGGGCAATACCACTGTGATTCTGGTCATTGGTAAGAGCATAATCTTGAAGCATAACTGGGGACGTAACTCGGACATCATCATCGTTAACATGGCAATGTCTAACTTGCTGGTATCACTACTGAGGAACACACTCCTTATCATCTCAGAGTTTGGACTGCAGGTATTGTCATTGTCCATAATTCACTCTTCACTCATTTCATAGTCTTTCTTTTTTTTTTTCAATACTCTATGTTGGTTGTGTTTCACCGAATGATGTGTTTTACACAGAAAACATGCATGAAAGATCAAATTAACCAAATTAAATCTAGATTTAACTTGTGAGCCCCTTGCGCTTACACCTTTAAGCCCCTCTTATGTTGTTCCAGATATATACAGCCAAAGGGTTTTGTCAGTTGCTAATGGGAATGTCGGTGTGGCTGCGGTCAGTCAATGCGTGGTCAACACTTTTCCTCAGTGCGTTCCACCTCCAGACGTTGAAGCGTGTGGCTCCTGGTGCTACAAATGGGCCCCGGGGTGCTCCTAAGACCCTCCTGATGTGCCTGGGCCTCATCTGGATTGGTAACCTTATTTACTCGATTCCAGCTCATATATTTTCCTCTAATGGGAACAAGAACACTACAGAGGTGAGAGGGGCACTGCCAAGGACCTTCCAAGTAGTCTATTTCTTTTTATTTGTCATCATGAATAGTAATTTTTCAAATTATTTTATCAATCAATGTTTTCCCTGTCGTTATTCTATCACATAAAGTGACACGTATAACAATGACTGTCTGAAACATTACATTACACAATTAGTAAAAAATACTTAGCTTGTATTCAAAACTAATGCAATAGTTTTGTATGTACTGATGATACTCATATGGTTATCAAATCTTTGACACTGTATTTATCATTTAATTACAAAAAAAGAATGAATAAATGCATTTCACATTTTAACAGTCATATAGATCTTTACATAGACACAGATCTGCCATTTTAGTAGGTACATCTGTTTAACTTGTCATTAACAAATATCTAATAGGCAACTTCAATCATTTTGGCATTGACATGAGGTCCAGATGACCTCTGAAGTTTAAACTAAGCATCAGCATGGGGATGATTGTTGTGTGGGCTCCTCTGAGTATTTCAGAAACTGCTTATCTGCTGGGCCTTTCCTTCAAAACCAAGTCTAGAATTAACAGAGGAAAATACCGAGTGAGCGGCAATTCTCTCTGTAAAAAGGACTTTTTTTGATAACCACTTGTTAAACCTGAGATATGCAGAAGAGAATTTTGGGCAACACGTCAAACCTTGAAGCCAATGAGCTACAGCAGCAGAACACTGACAACACTGTCAGCAGCAACTGGAAACTGAGGGTACAGTTAACGCTGGCTCATCAAAATTGGACAATACGTGATTGGAAAAATGTTGACTGATCTGATGAATTTTGACTTCTGCTGCAGAATTCAGATGACAGGGTCAGAAGTTAGTTTAAATAACATGTAAAAATGGATCCACCCTGTTTTGTATCCATGGGTCAGGCTGATGGTGGTGTAACTGAGTGAGGGATAATTTCTTGGCACATCCTTGGCATTGTAGTATCAGCTGAGCATCTTTAAATGCCACATGTGCAGCTGACAAATCTGCAGCAACTGTGTGATGTTACCATCTCAATGTGGACCACAGTCTCTGAGTGACTTCTAATAAGGTGTACCTAGTATAGTGTATGTGTTGTTCTTCCAACCCCTCTGATTTCATCAGGGCCATAATAATAATTACATATTTTAAAAGAGACAAGAACCAAAATGAGGTCATCTAAAACATTATCAGCAACCATAATCATCATTAAACTCAGACTAGACCATTTGGTATTATTTTAACTACTACAGTAATTCTAGTATTACTGTGTATTGCAGTACTGCATATGTTTTGTCCCATTGGTTTTGCCATAAGCATTTGCTTGATTTACTTTTTCTCTATTTTGTTTCTCTCAACTCTATTTTAAAAAATTAAGAATGTATTACGAGTTCACAGATTCTTGGCTTATCGGCTTTGAGTGCCAAAATCTATCAATGATCTAGAAAAATAATAATCTCTCTGACTTGCTGGCTGAGCACATGACCCACCCTCTGCTCTCCCTGCTCTTTCCTCAGACATTGATGCTGGTGAGCAGCACAACACGCCCTCTGCTGGGCTGTGTGTGGAACTTTCCCTCCACCATTGGCCTGGCCTACGCCACCACATCTTTGGTGATACATGAAATGATTCCTATAATCTTGATGGCCATTACAAACCTAACCTCGCTTTACACCCTCTACACCCATGGTCGGAATCCACAGAAAGACGCACCGGTATTAAAGCGGGTGCCAGCCGAGAAACGAGCAGCCAAGGTGAGGAAGAAGGGGGCACTGGAGGTAGATGAAGGAGTCAGCGAGCTGTGTAAATGAATGTAAAATGTAATAAGTTGCTTTTAAAAAATGTAAATGCATTGCCTCAAAGAAAAGGACATCAGCTTGAGAAGGGACAGCTGCACATTCACACTGTCATCAAACGCATCCTCCCAATGTGCTGGTTTGTTTCAGGTGCAAATTCTCTCATATCTCCCTGTGACATACGAGTGCCACTGCAGCCCTGCCTCCTGTTTCAATCGCTCCAGCAACCACTTGCAGTCTCTTCTGAGTCATCACTCTTTGTTTCAGTTTGCTGTATTTGCATAGAGTGATGAGCTCAGCTGTAAATCAGTCTTTTTAGATATGAGCTATGTGACTGGATGTGTTTAAGAGTAAATCACTACAGCAAATTCAGCAAAGTCTTGAACTCTGAAAGGGCTTTCTTTTTAATTGTGTGCTTTTTTTTTTCCCAGGTGATTCTCACCCTCATACTACTCTTCATCCTCTCATGGGGGACCAGTGTTATCTCTGTCAACTACTTCAACTACAACCGTGGCTCCTCAGCCAATTATCTGATGGTCATTGCTCGTTTTGCCAACATCATCTTCATTGCCTTGTCACCTGTCATTCTGGCGGTCGGCCACCGGCAGCTTCGTTCTTGTATCAAGTCCACACTCGTGCACTGATGGTACTCTGCAAAAGCTCTGGAGATGCACCTAATATGCCATCACTAATCATGATCTATTGTTTTTTTATTTTTTTTATTTTTTTGTATTCATTATAGACAAAAGGGTCCAAAGGAAAGAAAAAAAGTACCACGGCAGTGGCTGAAGCATTTTGTTTTTGGTTCAGTATAACATCATTAATTACCATTATGGCTTCTGGTGATGTTTTTTGTCTCACTAATTTTAAATGAGTGGGAAAACACAAGGCTAACCTTCAGAAACGTATGTTTGTAGCCAAGAAGAGGTTTCCAAAGAACAGTTTTGGTGTATTTTTGATTGAGGATGTTTCTATGTTGTAATATGTTGCGCTTCAGTTCATGAAAATTTGGTCAATGTCAAGGTGACACCAAATGTGAAATTGAAAATTAATATTGCCCCAAAACAATATCCTAGACCTTGAGGGACATGAGTATCTAGGTTGGCAGTCGACCTCAACCTTCATTGTTAGCACCTGAGATAAAAGATGACCTTAAAAAATGATTAAAAAACCATATTGAGTAATAGTTTAAATAGAAAGGTCTTGAAGAGAGCTGTACAACATTCTTTTTATTTATTTAATGTCACAAAGACGCTAGAAAGTTTTGCAAAATCTCACACCGCATGAATATATGTGAAAATCCCAAATTTAACCGTTTATAGGAGCCAAAGATTTCATTCGACTCTGCTCCAAACATATGAGTAAAGACAATAAAATAAAGACACCATTTTAGTATGTAATGCTTTAAGGTCATGAGTCAAAGGTCACACCTCAATGTGTTGTAATAAAAACATAATAAAACATGAGAGTTTTAGTATAGTCCTTGCTCTTCTCTGAGTGCTCTTGTTCAGAATTTATTTTTATTTAATCTTCTCTTGCACTTTTATGACCTTCATCTCTCTTTGAACAACAAAAACTGTTTTTTTTCTTTCCTGTAGCCGTTGGGGATTTAGTCTGCTTTTCGGCACCCTTACTGTGACATTTAAGAATTGTAGCTCACCCTAGCATCATACTCATGATTTTTCTCCTCAGTTTTCCATGTCCCAGGGCCACCACCAAGGGGCTGAATCCCACAAACAGTGAAGAAGAAAAATGGGAAACAGTCAGCAGCCCTTCAGCATGGTGCCCCCTGTTGTGGTTGTAGTACGTTACTGCAGCAACCTGTAGCACCCAGCAGACAACAAACAGCAACACCAGAGACATGATTACTTGAGCTGCCTTACGTTCGCTAGACAGATGTTTGTCGAGTTCGGTGTGGGTCCCTCCTGAGGCAACAGCTCGGATGTGCTTGGCCAAAGCGTGCAGTGTGGCAACATTGGTGCAAACCATCAGCACCAGCGGCAACACCTCGTTCACTGCCAGCGAAGTAGAGGCGAAGACCGTGCCTTGTTCTTCTGATGGAAACTCCCAGACGCAGCCTAGCAGAGGCCTGGTGGTGGAACTGATCACCATCAGCTCCACTGTGGCATTGCCTTTAACATGAGTGCTGTATACCAGTGCAGGGACAGAGAAAGCCAGGTTCGCCCCCCACACCACCCCCAGGACAACCCAGAGCCGCCGCCTCTCCCTCTGGACAGTAAGAGGTCCAAAGGCCACATTTTGGCGTCTCAGTGTGGTGCACTGAAAAGCACTCAGCGTCAGGGTCACCCAACATCCCACGGCTCGCCACCACACCCACAGCAGCATGAAGACTCTGCACCATCCGGAGGACAAATACAGATCCAAGCCCAGGTCTGACACAAAAATAGGCACTGTGCGGAAAAGTGAGCTCAGCAGGTTTGCTAGGGACAGGTGCACCAGAATAAGGTCCGAAGGAGGGAGTCTCCGAGGTGGAGTCTTAGTGACTGACTGAAACACCTGATAGCAAAACGAGACAGACTGAGAACAACTCAAACCAAAACATTCAGCCCACTTCACACTCCAAATACTGTGTGCTTTCTCACCACATAGATGACCAGGATGTTTCCCAAAATACCAGAAAACACCAAGACCCCAAACAAAATCGCTTCTACAGTGAGGACCTTTGACATGGTATCATCCTCTGCATGGCGACGTACTTCTCCTTCTCTTTATAACAAAAGGCTGGTATGTGAGCTTGAAGAGCTCTACTCCTCACAGTTCTCATTGTGTTTTATACATGCGCACACTGATAAACAAACACATTCATCACACATAAACAAATGTTGCTGATCAGTCTCAAGGTCAATTTAATCTGACCATTAGACGCTGCGAGAGCACGAAGGTACGCATTTTCCAGCTATCCATGCGTCACAGAGCAGTTCAACATGCTGCCCATCAACACACGAACACCTGCAAGTCACTACTCATACTAACCACAGCACATAACTCTGCAATGGATTAGCAATCTGACCTGGGTATTATTTGTTTGTTTTTATTGTCTCATGATAAGCTTAGCTAAAGGGCAATAAAGTAACAGGTGACCAAATGCACCAGAAAGAAAACGTTCAAGTGATTCAGCACTTAAAATCTTTTAGTCAGCCATTCACACTCACTCCCTTGGTGTTAATTATTTACCGGTTAATCTCTTGAGAAAACTCAATTACTCTTAGCTAAGCACATCTTAGTTAAATGTACACTGAGAACCGAACATCATCATTATGAATCAGCAGTGGAATTTTTTTCCGCTTTGTTTTCTGTTTTTTATCATCAGGAGAGTTTCCATAAGAGAACCCATGAATCTCCAAAATACTAATGTATTTGTTTTGTTTTGTATTTACACTGCATATTGCTGTAGACTGCACAAAGTTCTTTTTGGGGCGGGGGAGGGCTTGTATTATGTGGAGGTCAGATGTTCGTAACCAAAAGGTTGTTCATCAAACTCCCAGAACCAGTCTCAACAACAGCAAACATTACGACTCTCACAGAAGAAGGACTGCATCAGAGTATAGCCGTGCATCAACAGAGTCCAAACTCACAAGCGGATATAACAACATGTTATGAGCACATGCAAAGTGCATTAATGTGATTTTGAACCACATTTAATCAGCAGCAGTGACTTTGCTTTGAAGAACCTGTTAATACTCATGTTTCGAACATCAATACAAGATGTGTCATGAGTGTCATGTCATCAGTCTCGGTGTAAACTCGTCAGTTTACAGACATGCAAAGTGCTTAAATATTAAATATCCCAGCTTTATGTCATCTAATGCTGAGCAAAGTGTATGCCTTCCTGCTCTTTCATATGACAAAAACTGCGACCAGCAACAGTAAATTATATACTACAAAGTATATAATTACAGTACAAATACTGAATGATAAGATTGCTGGACTGTGGCTTTATAACCCGAGTACACCGCGGACCAAACAAATTTTAGCTGTAGGCTATTTAATACAAACGTGGATGCAATCAAAAGCACTCTTATGTTAGCTTAAGTTGGCACGCTGTGTAAAACGTAAATAGAAACAGAATGTAATGATTTGCACATCTCATTAACCTACACTTTATCTATAATAGAACACAGAAAACATATAAATATGTAAACTTTGACATTTTACTAGTGTGTGACAATTTTCAGCTTACTTGAATTTGATGCCCTAATTGGGATAGGGGGGGGGGGAAATGCGTTACTAAAAAGAAACAGCTGGAGGATCAGTCTGCATCTAACTACTCTTGAGCCGCTCCCTTATCACAAAGTGTTTTACACTGGATGTCCTTCCTGACTCAAGCCAAAAGGGAATTATATCTCTGACTGGAACCAGGTCAGCAACCTTTTGCTTGCCTAACAACTACGTAAAGGACTATGGAGCCACACTGCAACTAATTAGGTTACTTAGCAACAGGTCATTAATGTCATTTGGCATAAAAAGAGTCTTTGAGAGGCAGATTTTGTAGTAAAGATGGGCAGAGGTTTAAGCCAAATGTTTGTGGAAGAATTTAGAAATAATGTTCCTTAATGTGAGGAACATTATTTCCTCACATTAAGGAGGAAATAATGTGAAGACTTTGAATATCTCGTCATGTGCAGAGCGTAATATCATCGACGGATTCAGAAAATTGGGAGAAATCTCTGTGTGCAAGGAACAAGGCTGAAAATCAATATTGGATGCCCGTGATTTTCAGGCCCTCAGGCAGCACTGCATTACAAACTGTGATGATTCTGTCATGAATCACTGCATGGGCTCAGGAGCATGTTGAGAAATCCACAAATCTGGGTTAAAACTCTATCATTGTATCATCTGGCCTAAAAAACAAAAGGAGTGAGAGCTTTGGGCTTGTTATCAAGAGTCAGTTCAAAATCCTGCAGTGATAGTCTGGATGTGGATTAGTGCCAGAGGAAATGGCATTAATGCACATCAGGAAAAGCACCATCAGTGCTGAAAGGTACATACAGGTTTGGAGCAACATATGCATCCAGACAGCATCTTCTGTCTGGATGGGAGACAGCATGGCTTCATAGTAAAAGTGTCAGAGTGCTGATGGGCCTGCCTGCAGTCCAGACCTTTCACCAGCTGAAAACATCTGGCTCATTTTGAACCAAATATATGCAATTATGCACCCCTAATATATATTAGAGGTGCACATATCCATATTGAACCGTTCGATACAGTGCTTTCGGTTCGGTGTGCATATGTATCGAACAATACAAAATGTTTTATTTATTTTATCAACTTTTCTTCTGACAATGCTGTCTGTGTTGAGCGCTCAGTGGATCTGCGTTCGACTACTCCGCCTAGGCTGCACTGTCGAGTGCAGATCGACTGAGCATAGCGCAAGCTAGCAAGACAGAAGCTAAGCTCGTTGCAACATGGCAACTTCCTCAACGCTACCCGAAATTGAACCTCCCCCACCCTCATTCAGATCTGGCGTTTGGAACTATCTTGGTTTTCATGTGAAGCATGACCCTGATGGTAAGCACGTCATGGACAAAAGTAAAACAGTATGTCAGATGTGCCAGGCAATGCTCAACTGGTGGGAACCAGAGGCGGAGGCAGGCATTTGATACACCTGGGGCTTAGCCCTAAAGGGTAGTACGCATGTGGGGGGGGGGCTTTAGAAATGACTCAAAGATTAATAGCCTCTGTTTTGAGTTTTGTTCAAAAAAGAATGACTTCATATAACGTTAACGGTGATTTGCGGCGTTATGGCGTTAAAGTCATTTTAACAACAGTAACGCTGACAGAACTAGTGGGAACACAACGAATATGACTGCACATTTACGCCGACATCATCCTAGTTCAAAGACAAGTGGAAGCAGACAAAAACAACAAGCACACATGCTACAAACTTTACCCGAGTCATTTAGACAGCCGTTAGCACATGATTCTCCTTATGGGCACCTGATATGTTTAATATGCTGCTGAGAATATAGCCCAGAAGAAGCGTATAGTATAGCTTTTATTTTGGAAAGAGCCATTTCGCTGTAATAAACTCTCTTTTCCAAAGATGAGTGATTTCTCGATCAGATAGATTTATTTATTTTTTAATAATTTTGTTGTTTTAGCAACATTACATTTAAAAATGTTGCACCCCTAATATATATATATATATATATATGAGAAAGAAGAGCCAGGACTGCTGAGCAGCTTGACTTCTGCATCAGACAAGAATGGGACAACGTTCCTCTCCCAAAACTCGAACAGCTGGTCCCCTCAGTTCCCAGATGTTCCCAGGCTGTTGTTAACAGAGGCAGAGGAGCGGATGTAAACAGTGATAAACGTGGCTTTGTTCTGCTTTTTTGATATGTGTTACTACCATCAAATAAAAAGATGAGCTGATATTTTTTTCTTAAAGGTGTACATACTTTCATTTCAAATATATGCTTTCTTTATTCTGTTGTGGAAAAAATATGGGTTTGTGAGGTTTGCAAATCTTTCCGTTTTTATTTAATTTTACACAGGGTCACAACACTCTGGCTTTGAACTCAGTTTGACTTCATCTCAGACAATCTGACCATTTTCCAGGCTGAAGCCATGAAAAGAGCATCGATGCTGTAACGTTGTAACTGAGCACATTTTCTTCCAGCGACCCGACCATAAGTCATAAAGGATACACTCAGCGCAGGTGGGCAGACTTCAATCCCTCCATCAGTGCTGTTTTCGGGAGTCCGCACAGGTGACTTGACAGCTACCTGAAGCGCTGTGTGGGCTGATGACTCACAAACCGAGCACTGATGACAAGAAATATTTTGTGCACGCACCCACGCTGCCCAGCACTCCGTGGGGCGCGCTCCTGCACGTGCACTCTAACACAGCAGGCATCAAAGCCATTTACGTCAAGCCAGACGGGAAGAAGAAATCCAATCTGATGGCACGAGCCTGCTCCTCCGGTCCACTCCAACTGTCCGGGAGCAGCGAGCTGCACTGAGGCCACTTTTATCGCCGTTTCTGGTGCATTAACTTCATCCTGCAAGGTCACCCTCGGATCTCTCACCAACTGCACGGGGCGCATGACTCAATGTTATTTCTGTCGCCCATGGATCCCGTTTCACGCGGATTTTCTTCGCGTGCACTGAATTGGATCGCATCTTATGGCAGACATTTCAGCCATCGCCCATCTGATCCACTGTGAGAGGAAATAACTCGACGAGAGCTCGGTGAGATGACAAACCCGCAGCGACCATCCCTGCTCGCCTTATCGGCACTGCTGCTCTGCACGCTACCCCAGACAGCTGGCTCTCATCAGCTCAATAGCTCATCATTATCATCATCATCATTATCGACGCCCTCATCAGAGGTGAGAGACAAAAATAATGTGACCCAAAATTGGCTGAAACAGACTAACGTGACTCCCAGCGATCAGAGCAGGCCACCATCAAAGCATGAAGAGGTAACAGGCCACGTGAAGAGCTCCTTGTTCAACACAAGTCGAGGCAATAGTAATAATAATAATAATAATAATACTGTGATATCTGACAGCCCTGGCAGGGCACCGAGATGGAGCCCAGAGGACGTGCCATCGCCGGTGTGCGCCTACAGAGTGATCGAGGGAGGCATTGGGGGGCAGCTGTGCTTTCGGCAAACTCTGTTTGGGTACAAGTGCTCTAAGGGAGAATGCAGGAGTGCGGTGTCTTTCGGGAGGCTGGTGGCAAATATTCTCAACAACGGCAGCGTACTGTTACAGTGGACCCACGAGTCCGAATCCACAAAGACTAAAGAGGCCAGCAGTCCTGGGACGAATGCGACAGAGGAGGAAACTCCGCGATCAGACTCTGTTTTCAGGGGTCGACGCCACAGACGCGGGGGCTACGAGGTAAGCTGCTGGTGGAATGGCAGCTACACTCAGTTTGAGTGCGCCGGTGTCCATCTTGGGTCGGGCTGCAGGGACTTTCTGCTCACCGAGCTGCACGAGAACATCCCGTACCGCATCTGTCTGCGCAACCTGGGCCGCTCCGAGCCAGCCGAGAGGCCGGAGCAGCGGGACTGCGTGGAGTTCACGCTGCCGCCGTCCGGGATGCAAGACATTGTGATCGCCATGACAACGGTGGGCGGGGCTATCTGCGTGATGTTGGTCATCATCTGCCTGCTGGTGGCGTACATCACGGAAAACATCATGAGCCCCGCGGCACAGCATACGTACTCCTACCGCGCTCACTCACATCACTGATGCACTAAAATGACCCACATGAACGCGCTCCGCGGTTATCTGTGTTATCTCTGTGGAGACTTGTTTCTGCCCCTGGGGGGAAAATGAACAGAGGGTTTTTTTGTAATCCATGTATCAATATTTCAAGTTATTTTCTCAATTTTGAGTCAGTTTTTGCGATAATAACCCAAAATTTTGTTTTTTCAGTGGCAAAAAGAGTTTTCTCAGCTGCTGAAACAAGTTTCCATAAATCTCGCAATCATAGTTAATATCTATAGTAGTCCTGTTTTCCGTTTTTCCAGTATGACACACTCATCCTGTTATGACCTAACTGAAGCACAATCTACTGTGGCTCTGCTAATAACATGCCTTCTGAACCTCGCGAGGATGCACTGAACCAAAATTAGCCTACTGGTTATCTGCAGTTTGTAAATACGGCAGTTTACTGTGTCACGTTTGGTCAAGGCTGTCTGGGGATTGAATCGGGCAGCATGTCTACAGCAATACCAATAATGAAATGGCTCTGAGTACATGAGAAACAAGAGTTTTGCTAAATGGACAGTCGGTAAAAGTGTCCTTAATGGGACACCGAAAAATGAAACTTTACCAGTTAACACATTTCTCCACTCGAGTCAGTCACAACAGCACTGTTTTTGCTTTGTTTGTCATTTTCTGAAGGGCAATACAATCTGGTGTACAATCTCCAAATACTGTGCCAAACATCTTCAGTTAAACCACCTTTCTGTCCTGCTGTCAGTGAATAAAGTACTATGAGGTCATTTTTAATATTGAGAAGCTGTCCTTTTTCTTCTTCTTCTTTTTCTGTGTGTGTGTGTGTGTGTGTGTGTGTGTGTGTGTGTGTGTGTGTGTGTGTGTGTGTGTGTGTGTGTGTGTGTGTGTGTGTGTGTGTGTGTGTGTGTGTGTATGCGTGCACATACAAAACAAGAACCAAAAAAATTAAAAATAAAATTGACCCACAAAACATTACAATGCATGAAAACTACAGAAAAAGACAAGATGGTGACTTAAATATTACAAAAAGATTAGCTATTAAGTTTCATTCTTTCATGTGTAGACAGGCAGACAGATTTCTTTTTCAGCTATTCTATTTTAGATTTGCTGCTATGTTTGGGATTATTGTGGCTTGTTCAGATACAATTTTACAAACCTAAGTCATGACCATTTTTTCCCGGTGTTGTGCCAAAAAGTGATTGTCTGCCAAAAACTGATTTCCGGTATTTGCCAAAAACTGATTGCTCGTATTTAAACTGCTATAAGTAACTTGTTGGGCTATAATAGGTGAAACATATGTCAAATGCATCCCTCATGGATGACATAAAGTCATCTTGAGCCACAAACAACATTCGTGTAACAAGGTAGAAGCCGCAATCAGTTTTTGGCAGTGACTTTTATATAACCTTTATTTATCCAGTTAAAAAAAAATCTCATTAACATTAAAAATGTCTTTTGTAAGAGTAAGTTGGCCAAGAGGACAGCAGAAATGGCAGCAAATATTACAATATTTCTGTAAAAATATTTTAAGTGGGGATAAAGGACCGGATTGGTTATAATGTAAGTACAATAGCAGAGAGTTGTAAAGATACTTGAAAAACAGATATTGTTTTAATTCTCTATATAACCCCTTTGTAAACCCTGTTCACCGAAGTCTATTTACGAACATACGTAAAGATATTACACATAAAAAAATACACAGAAACATTGGAAATCAGTTTTTGGCAGACAATCACTTTTTGGCACAACACCGGCTCCCAAGCAGCCCATACTTGTTCAGTCTTTTTCTAACTGGACATATCTGAGTTTGAAATGTAGGACTTTGATTTTGCTGGGAAGTCCACCCTGAACACTTGCGGCATTCTCCAATGTTTTCCACTTGTGAATGATTTATCCTGCTGTAGAGTGATGGCCTTAAAACAGTTTGGAAATAGCCTTGCAATGTCGTACACAGCAGCCAAAACACAGCACTGTACGAACATATTAAATACAAAGTAAACGTTGTAAGACATGAAATGTGGAATTAATGGTCCCTGTGTTTGTATGCCCTGCTGCTAAAAGCCCGTTGACTGTGTCTGCTTACTGAAGATTTTAATGGTACGAGAGATTTTAGCCACTTCTACTGTGGCGAAAAGAGAAGGCCGAGCTCTTCCGGCATGTTTTCCTTACTGACGTTACGTGGCCTCACTGCGCTGAGAGCTGCGAAGCTCCGCCCTCAACATGACATCACTTAAAGCCGTATCCAGGGCAAGGTGCCGCTCCGCCATTTTAACTTCCTGCTTCTATAGAAGACGAGCTTGTCGCGCTGTATCTACACTCGAAAAGCGTTTTCGTTGATCCAAACAACTGGTTTTTTATTCTTTATTTCTCTCATAGAGATAAAAGTAACAGCCTCAGTTAGGTTTTGAGTTCATATCGGTTAGTTTCAGCCGGAGAGTCGCGATGCCGAGCCACCCGCTGCGTGTAGCGGTTGTGTGCTCGAGCAACCAGAACCGCAGTATGGAAGCGCACAATATCCTCAGGTAAAGATGAGACGGCTGGAAGAAGAGAGAAGGAAGGCGGCCAAAAAGTGATCGAAATCTGTGCGGCTTTCTGAGCCGTGTCGATGCGGTGACAGCCCGTCAGGCCTCGACGCTTTTTAACAATGGACTTCGAGCTCAGAGCGCCACACCGAGGCTGCAGCTCGACTAAAACTAGCTTTCTGACCGTGTTTCACAGGTTTAGGGTCGCCTAGAATGGTCTTAACTAAGATTCTGCTGTCAAACTGATTTTTAGAGAAGTCACACCAAGGCCCAAGTTGTTGGGTTGTATTCTCCCCCCACATTTTAACAAGAGCGCCCCCTGTAGGGAATCCTCCGAGAGGGAGCGTCTGGAGGTTTCACAGCGACGGCAGGCTCCGTCAGCTGCCTCATCCACCACATTTTATGGAGTTTTGTGTTGTGTCGATCAGATGTCACTACCAAAAAGAGCCTTTCAGCCCTCTTTAGATATATTACTAACTGCACTGGATTAGAAAAACAGGCTGGGTTAAAAAGATCTGCAGACCAGGGTGACAAACTGTCACCTATTTTATTTTTTTTATATTTAATTTCCTTTTTTAAATTAAAATGGTCAGCTGAGGTGGAAATTGGTATTTTGAGGTGTCTTGGGTTTCATAAAGTCTTATTCTAAATATGTGAGGAGGCAGTTTACAGGGCTGGGTTTACAGGTTACGTGACTGCTGTGGAAAGACTTATTTCCTTGTGCTTTCGTAATATTTTCTCAAAGTTGTTTCATAATTCACTCTCTTGTCCTTTCCTCTCTGCAGCAAACGTGGATTTGATGTGCGTTCATTTGGGACAGGGTCTCATGTGAAGCTACCCGGTCCTGCTCCGGATAAGCCAAATGTGTATGACTTCAAAACGACATATGAACAGATGTACAACGACTTGGTCCGCAAGGACAAGGAACTGTATCCCCTTCCCACACACAACATCACACACATCCTTACACTCACATATACTAGGAGCCAGATAAGTAAACGTGGGCCGTGTATCTGTCTTGATTAGATAGTTGTTTTGGACACTGGGCAGTGAAAGGAGATGAAACCACGTGCAGGGATTTAAAAAGAAAAAAAACCATGATGGTAAAAAGGTTTGTTTTTAAATCTTTAACATGTAGGGTGTGGAGAAACGCCTTGCAATACAGCAGCGGTGCAGCAGTAAGTTTGCTTTGGTAAGAGCTAGGATTTTATTTGTTTTTATTTGAAATTGGTGTAATTTGGCTCACTGAAGTTTCCTGTTTTTGCTTGTTTCTATTTATTTTTTAACATGTTTAGTTCAAGTAGTTTCAGTCTTTTAGTTATTGTAATATTTGTTTTAGGCAACATTTAAATAAGTTCAGAGTTGGTGTGAAAATGCAAACCCAACACTTTGAGGAGGGTTAACTCACATCCAGAGTCTCAATAAATGTGCAGCGAAGCCTCGTCAGGCAGGTTTTTACCAAACTGACAAAGACAAAACTCAGTCTGCCTGTGTATACGTTTTTTGTTTTGTTTTTTTTCTTTTTTAAGTTTACTTTAGCTTTTAAGTTAATAAAACTGGTTCAGTTTTATTTTAAATTCTGTTAACTAAAAGGTTTGAGGGTGTTTTGTTTTTTGGGGGGGGGGTTTACCCCACAAACACCAGTTTTTTGTGAATTTGATGAGGCTGCTTAGCGTTACTGTGTAATGATTAATGCAATTATTGCATTTTAACAATACTTTAGAGTATTTGTACTGTTGAAGTAACACAAACTCGCCTTTTGTAGTTAGTCGTAGAGAATAAGTATTGTCTCAGTTATCAAAATTGTAAAACTTGATAAGGACAGAATATGAACTATTAGCAAAGAGGCTGAGTTTGCCCAAGTGGATGACACCCACTAACTCCAGAGGGGGGGAGGGGGGTGCATAAGGGCCATGAATCTAAGAGGTTGTTTTAAGCTGTAGGCTTGAGTGCCCCAAGGTAAGTTAAAGATTATCAGTTTCTCCTCATTAGCATGTGGGATGTTTATGCTAATGCAAGGCACTCAGACACATTAGATAATTAGTGGTGTTCAACAAAGAGTACAAGTGTGTTAGTCTTCAGTGGCTGCACTTTAACTGTGCATGCATAGGACTTTTATTTATTTATTTTTACTTTAATGATAAAGTTCACATATTTTCTATCAGTAACCAGTAATCATGGTCCTTCTATTTAAACCTTCCTTTGTTTTAGTTCAACTTTTTTATTTTCTTTCTTTCTTTTTGTTTTTTTTAAATGTGCTAAAAACAGAAATCTGCCTTTAATTCATCTGGTTGTAGAGGCCTGCATGTTCAAAGGTCAGGCAAGTTTTCTCTGAGGTGTCATTTACTGTTGTGCTGCTGCTGGTCCTGTATTGTAGGTGTTTTTTCCCAGCCTGCATTAAGGTAAAGTAACAAATCTGTTCTCCTAAATAAGAAAATTACCCTGTGACACATGATTAACTTAAGTCACTGTGCTTGTATTTTTTTCCTGTATTTTCTGCTGTTTTGCATGGATATCTCACTGATGTAGTGCACAACAACTACTTTTATTTATTTATTTAGACAATCTCTTCCCATTTGTAGTGAGTGGGTTGTATAGTTTATAATCAAATTTTTTGAAAGAATAAAAAACAAACAATGGTGACATTGTCTGCATCAGCCTGGCAGTACCAGTGTGGCTTGTTAATATTAAAACTCTGGATTTAATGCTGTTTAAAAAAAAAAAAAAGTAAACAATGTTCCTGAAAATCCATCCTTTCAGCTTGTTTTCTGACCCCTCATTGGTGAATAGTCTGCACCACTAGAGGGCGATGTAGTTCATGTAACTAGACGTCACTGAAAAGTGCATCGTGCCCCCTTGTGTAGTTTGATCGAGATGCACTTTATATAGATGCTGCTTGGACCAGTGAGTTCAGTCTAATTGGGTGCACACTGAAATCCTCTCTCTGTTGCTCTGATCAGTTTTATTTTGTTTTGAGTGTTTTGTTTTGGGGGGTTTCCCCTTCTTGCCTCGTGCTGTGTATTCCTTGACCCTCCTCGCTCTTCAGATACACACAAAACGGCATCCTGCACATGCTGGACCGCAACAAGCGGATCAAATCAAAGCCAGAGCGCTTCCAGAACTGCAAGGACAAGTTTGACCTGGTCATCACCTGTGAAGAGAGAGTCTATGACCAAGTGGTGGAGGGTGAGGTTTTGTAACATTACTCGGAGTCATTCACAAACCCACCGCTTTGCTGCTTCTCCAACTGTTACCTGCCTTTACCTGGTCTTTAATGTGTTTCCTAGATTTGAATTCCAGAGAGCAGGAGACGCTGCAGCCCGTGCATGTAATCAATGTAGACATTCAGGATAACCACGAGGAAGCCACACTGGGCGCCTTCCTCATCTGTGAGCTGTGCCAATGTGTGAGTGACAGCATCTGAGAACTTCTTGATGAGGCGTTTTCTTACAATTTTATTTTTTTTAAACAAATTACTAATAAATATACACGTAAATAATGTGCAACACTGTTTCAGTTGGCACCTAAAGAAAGGTTAAACGATCTTTGTGAGTGGTGGAAATGAGGCGTGTGCGTGCACAGGTGGTGTTTTGATAGCTTTCCCTTGTGCACCCCTGCAGATCCAGCACACCGACGACATGGAGAATGAAATCGACGAGCTCCTACAAGAGTTTGAGGACAAAAGCAACAGGCCTTTCCTTCACACTGTCTGCTTCTACTAAGACTCTGCAACAATTTGCAATAAACACAGACCGAGATCAGAAGCAATCACACAGAAGTATATGGACACACATGCATCATACTCCTCAGTCATCCATGACTCAGTGCATACAGGTTGTGTGCCTACACAACCACAGACACACATAAATAGCTTTGGGTCAGGACCTAACAAATGGCTGCTGTTGGACATATTGTTGATAATGGGTTTTTCCTCTAAGCAGAGGATGGACTCGCTGCTCTTGCTCTGCCTTTCATTCCTCCAGATCAAGGTCAGGCCAAGGTTAATCCCTCCAAATATCACAGGTCCAGTCAAATCACTCAACTATGTCTCCTCAGGGAGAGCCACAACACCCACAGGCCAGATTCAACAGCTCCTCCAGTTACTTTCATTTTTGTTTGGCACAGAATGTTTTTGTTTTTTTTCTTAGATCTATGATTAATTCAAGCATATATGCCAGATTTATTTAATATTTGGGAGGGTGTACATGTGTTTACATGCTGGAGGAGAATTATTTGAAGTGTATGCTTGTTTCTGTGCGACCATGTGTTTGTAGATTTAGTTAGGATTAAGTTTTAAGTGGGTGGGCTAATTAATAATGAATAACCAAACCTAGACCTCTGAGGCTTTCATCGGGTGTGTTTCAGATATGTGTTGATATTTAAACTCGATGCTGTATTTCTGGCCACAGTATTTTGTTTTGAGTTTTTTTTTTTCTTGAACTGAAGCATTGTACTTATTTTCAAACTGCGAGCTCGGCTCAGAGTGCCTGATATTTCTTTTTTCCTGTATGTACATATGAATCTACTAAAGAACGAAGCCTCTCTAAGAAATCGTTCATGACCCTTTTTTTGACTTTATCAGTATTTAGTTCCTGCTGAGTTATTTAATTACAAAATGGGTATTAGAAGACTAACAGCGCTGTTAGGACTGTTTTATGAGTGATGAGGACAAATTACCAGAATTGGATATAAAATATGGGCTGATCTTTATTTAGATTTGAATTATTGATTCAGTTTGACTAAAGCAAATATATTAAAATATCAGAACAGAACATGGAGAGGCTCGGGTGGTAGAGTGGGTTGTATACTATTTGCAAGGGTGGGCATGTCTTCACCACATGCTGAAGGTGTAGGTCCTTCAGCATGGCAGTGAGGATACTCCCAGTGGTGGATCTGTAGAAATACTGGTATATTTATAATTAGAAATCTGCAAAAGCTAATAAAGTTCAAACATGAATGGTATGGAGTACAAACATTGCATCCAAAATATAGTGAAGTAGAGAGCAGCATAACATATAAAGTACAATGAAGGTGTACCTGAGTAAAGTACTGAAGTTAACATACTTGGGTACATCCAACTACTATTCTTTAATCCAGTGGTAATATGAGATAATACAGAAGTTGGGATATTTGGGGAAATTCATGTTAAAGAAGCCAAAACTCCACCTTTAAAAAAGTAGGTAAATAAAATAAAATAATACACACATTCCCAAAATTAAGAGTACTGCAACCCACTGAAACCAGAAAATCTCACAGGGCCCACCTAATCTTAAATTTTCGCTCTAGTCAAACAGAGAGCCTCATAAATTTACTTGAAAATTGCATTTAAAAAATCACTCAATGTAATGATTAATCACCTGTTTTAATTCACTTTTCATATAAATAAATACATATATATAAATGTGACTGTACATGTGAGTAATTTCAAACTGGATTTCTGTTATTAATGCGACCCACCTGCAGTACCTTTGCGGCCCTCCAGGGGGCCCCGGCCCACACTGGAGGCCTAACCCTAATCCCTCGCCCTAAGGGTAGGGTTACGAGTCCACTGAAATGCACTATCACAGAATTAAATGGCTCAGGTGGCTAAGAGCTCAGTTAGAAAAAAAGGAGGATAAAGGATTTCAGTAGATATAAAAAATAATGACATGGATACATGGATGAATAAATCGTGGATGAAGATTTTAAAAAAATAATTAAACTGTGAGAATAACAGTTAGATTGGGGGCCAAACACATTTTAGACACGCCCCTGCTCATCAGTGAAAATATAAAAGAGGGAAGGTGTAGGTCTGTTAGGTTACGTTGTGATGTGATCCTCGAGTTGGGGGACTTATGTTCATACTGGAGTGCAAAATTAAAACCAATGGAAGATGGACAAGAAAAGTTCAAAGTCATCAGGTGCTCAGTTTAGAAAAAAGAGAAAGGAAGAGGAGGAGAAACGAGCAAAAGATACAGGTAAGCAGATGTGTCATTGGATAATGGCAGGTCAGAATACTTTATTAATCCCTTTATTATGTGGGTTACAGTTGCTCCAAGAAGAAATGGTAAAAATAGTAACAGTAACAGACTAAACTCCAAACAATATGTTGCAGATTTTAATATTAATTAGTCATTGCCAATTGTTGATTTGTCCTGTTTTCATTGTATGACGAATTATGATGGCTGTTTGGTAGCCGTTTGCATACTATGCATACTCTCTCTCTTCATATATGTGTGTGTGTTTCTCTGGTGAAATTCAGTATGGTTCCGACAACAGTTTTATGTTAATGTACAATCCTTAATATGTTTTACGTGTGTGTTTGGGGGGGGGGGGGGGGGGGCAGAGAGAGTGTTCGCCCAGGGCGCCAAACAGGCTAGGACCGCCACTGCGGATAGTGATAGTCGTATTTCAACTATTCTGTGAGTTTTGGAAGAAAATATAAATATTACAAAAATGTTAGGACTGCCCACAGTCCACAGAGTTGAAAGAAAATAAGGTCCAGCTGATATTCAGCTGCATGCTGACCGTAACCATGATGACTGGTTACCGCCCGTGCTTCTGCGGGAGGTAACATCCACGCAGCCCACTGAACCTCAGCTCTTCTTCTATTACTGTTGGCTCTCTGTGGCTGTAATCCTGCTGCCACGGCGAACTCGTTTTTACCCCTCTGTAATTTTCTCCCTGTCGGGTAATGCGAGCTTCAAAAGCAGTGAGGGCGCCAATTTCTATTTGCGTCTATGTGCAAAACCGTGTAAGAATGTAGTTAATGTATTTTATAAACAGGCTTCTTATTTTAAGTTATCAGTTTGAAATTTTTTTACTGTGTGTGTGTTAACTCCTAACTCCTAATGTGTTAACTCCTAATTATTATTTTATTTATTTTTTATCTCCAGGTGATCGTTTCCATCCACACTGTAAACCCGAACAAGTTGACTGAACTTAAAACTTTTGTGGAAACTGATTACCTCAAAAGATTTAAGTACAAAAACTCATATCTTCTAAGTATGGGGTACTCAAAATTTGTATTTATTGTTAACCTAAAAATTTTAAATTATATTTTATATTTTATTAATTGATCTTTACTCAAAGACTGTATACTTTAATTTCAATATTTTTGTGTTTCTTGTAGTTTATTATTTTGATGCAACACAATGCAATTATATTACAACCTAAACTCAAATTATCTGATTATTAATTAAAAGATATTTATGTTGTGAGTGTAGACTACTAAAAAAAAAAAAAGTACGGAAATTCAGTTACTTTACATTTTGTTTATTTAACATTTTTTCATGAAAATTTAAAAACATCACAAATGTTTTTATAAAACAACTAACATGGACATCGGCACCATAAAGTGAGCATTATAAATTCTGTGTAGAACATTTATCTTTTTATAAACTCACAAAGGACGACATCAGTCCTAATTGCATCTTTCTCAAAATACACAAAAATGCAAAACAAAAAGTCAAATACTAATCACTTTTTTTTAAATAGAAATGAAAAACAATTTTTTAAAATGGGTACAAAGACGATCAGCTTCCAAATAACCAGATAAGGCAGTCAAGTATAGGAAAATTAGGTAAACTGATGGAGTTAAATCCACCCAAAGCCTGTAGTAAACTTAAAGTGCTTGAAGTGCTTCAAACAAAGTGCTCAGTAACAGAGTGCGTGTCCTGACAAACATTGCCTTATATTCCTTAACAGCATGTAGGCAGGGGTTTCAGGGGTTTGCCGTCATCAAGCCCCATGAAGATATTTTGGACTAAGGCAAATGTGTGAACCAGCTTCCTGGGGTAGTCTAAATGCAGAGCATAGATCAAGCCAAACAATAAAGCAAATGCATTTGCAAATCTGGGAATATCACGCATCACCTAGTCGCCTTTCACCAAAACAGCCATGCTTGAGGAAGTAAAATGGACTGGACTGGGAAGCGCCGTCGGTAACCACTGTGAGAAGGGCAACTGGAGTGTCAATGAGGGTCGACTCATCCAATGCGTCCGCCTGGAATAGACACAGTATCAATGGTAAATGGCCTGTATTTGTATAGCGCTTTACACATTCAGTCATCCAGACATTCACACCCATTCACACACTGGTGATGGCAGCTACATTGTAGCCACAGCCACCCTGGGGGGCACTGACAGAGGCGAGGCTGCCGGACACTGGCACCAGCGGGCCCTCTGACCACCACCAGTAGGCAACGGGTGAAGTGTCTTGCCCAAGGACACAACAACCGAGACTGTCGGAGCCAGGGCTCGAACCGGCAACCTTCTGATTACAAGGCGAACTCCCAACTCTTGAGCCACGATCGCCCCAATTAAATAAGTAAGGTTGGTTTGAGAGAATGTGACAAGCATGACCTGTAATCTAGCAAAACATTCAGCAGTGTAGTGGGTTACTTTGTAACGAGTTAGGGTACTCTACTTTTTTTGAAAAATGTACATTAATGTGTTAGCTTCTTGCATTACATAATTTGTATTTTTATTATTTTTCTAAAAAAAAAAAGTAATTTTTTATTTCATGACTTTATCTCAAAAAGAAACTAAATCTTGACTTCAGCCTGGTTTTTGGGCCACCTGCAGCATAGCCATAGTGCTGTGATACGCCTGTGCCCTGCTCCTGACCTGTGTGTGTGTGGGTTTTCTACAGAGAGGGTATTTTGTTTGTACAATTTGGTAGCTGCTAGGGTATTAAATTGTATTTAAAAAAATCCATAGCATTTTATCTTACTGGCAGAATTTAAGTAATGCAAAAATACACTTACATTACATGCCTAAAAGAATTCTGGGTCCTCCTCCCGCAGGTATACAGGAAGGGCACGAAGTACTGCAGTGCGTTTCACGTTGATATCAGGCGCCTCCTAAAAAGGGAAAAGAAAAGTTCATTTAACGCAAAGTTTTCAGGTGTCATTCTTTGGGGAGAATACATGTTTATGAAACTGCATGACATCAGACTCTACTAAATTTTGGAGACTTTTCTTTTAAGATACAACCTTTCTGTCTCTTGTGACAGAGAGTATGTTTCTTAATCATTTGACAAAAACCCTACACAGTATTTTAAAATAGTGTTCTCCAAATCAGAGCTGTGATCTATATAGAACATGGGGTTCAAAGCAAGGAAAAATTGTGTGTTTATCAGTGAAACTTTTAATTTGTGTTAATTTTATCATTATCAATATATGAAATCTTCACCTTAAGGGACTTAATGAATGGTTTCTTCAATAGATCTTTCAACTCACCTGTGTTTACTGTCTCCACCTGAAATTAATTGCAGTCTGAATTTTTTTTTCTTCTGTCTTTTTGTCTTTGGCCTTCAGCCTTGGAAGAAAAAATAAAAATATTGAAAACCTTATCAGCACACTAAATATACAACACCTTGCTATATTTCAATTGTTTTAGATAGAAGTTGCCACTGCTAGCTAAGTCACTTTTGAATGATGCTAATGAGAAGAAAAAAAAAACAAAAACCTGCCGAACAATGAGGCTGCTGTTGTAAAAACGCCAACTTTCTTGCGTTGTGTTTTAATCGGTTAAAACTGTAAAACTGACGACATAATCTATGTTTGAAAAAGAGCGCGAACAACCGCGAACAACTATTCACCACCTGGGTCTGTGCTTTTTAACACAACAGCGCATTCGAAAACAAGTTATTGGCTGCAACATATTAATATACTTGCTTTTTTACGGAAAAAATAAACATAACGAAGGTTCCGTTTTACTTACAAGTTTCTCCAAATGTGTTCTCCAGTCGCTCGAGAAGGGCAGCCATATTGAACAGAATTTTCTGTCAACGTCGTTCAGGTTAGAGAGAAGACGTCCACATGCGGAGCTCGGAAAAAAACATTTACTCAAAAATCATAATTAAGAAAGCAGTATTTACTCTTAACTTCTAAGCCATGTACAATTATAACTGTTTGAATCGTTAACCGAACAGAAAAGTTTTAAGTTGTTTCAACTTTGTGAGGAATTTTAATTGTTATATCCACAAACTTTCTAAGTCAGGTAGACTGTTGGGGTTTACAGTGCATGGATGCCAAAATTCAGAAATATAAGGAACGTGTTCAGGCGTCCACATCCTGAACCCTCGAAGGAATCCAGCGGGAGCATGGTGCAGATAGAGCCACAAGTTAATGGAAGCACTTGACATAAAACTGTAGTTCTGACTGAAATATAACAGAATGTAATAACAGTTGTAATAATGATATTTTAGCAGCCAGTAGAACCACCAGCATGTAAAAAAAAACAAAAAAAACAACACACACACACACACTTCCTCAGGGAAATCTTGTAGAAGCAGATCTGCCATTTCTCAGCCTGTTTTCTCTGTTTCTGTGATATGGAAACATTTAAGGGGTTAAGAAGCCTTACTTATACACACATGTACTGTACACTGGTTGCCATACACTGCCTCTGCAACTGTCAGTGTTTTTCTGTGCTTGCTACTTACTAATAAAAATATAAATACATATATATAAAGCAGAGGTAAGGAGTCAGCTTGTGTGAGCTAAGCCCATTCTTAGGAGCTCAGGGCCACTTTTCTGGTCAACCAGGTCTTATGCAAGTAGCTCAAACAGCTCTCCCAGCATGATACTACAAAAGATTTAACCAGATGTTTGTTTTTTTTAAATCAGTCAAACATATCCCCATCTGTCTAAAACAACCTTCACTTTCCCTGTCAGGAATGCCAGATTGATTTCTTACTCATGCAAACCTGCACATCACGCTACATAAGAGGGTCCCATAAAATGTGACAGGGCATTTAATCATGCAGCCTTTTCCAAACCATGGACAGCTTCATGCCCTCGACTTTCCTTTGAATATGAAGCTTCAACGGGAACTCTGTTATTATAGTGAAATACTGAAATCCCAGATGGATTCCTATCGAACACAACTACCCACTCGTCTTATCATTGTCCTTCTATTCGTTATGCATTGTGTGGTTCTAAAGTCTCTGCCTTAAAGGTTGGAGGTGTCACAGTACGACTCTTTCTTAGCCTTTCAGACTTCTGGCTTCTGAGAGAAACACCACAAATCATCAATTGTAGTAACAATCTTTACTTTTTATGAAAACATGGATCAGTTTCATTGTTTCAACAGAGACACTTTAATTAGTACATTTATATAGTGTAATTACAGACACAGCGACTGGTTTCCATGTAAAGTAAATGTTTACATTGTGTACATGATGCATAAGACCGAAAGAGTCTCAGCCATCATTTGTATTTTGTAGTTAATTGGTTAACGCTAGAAACTCATCTTCTGTCGTAAAGACAATCCCAACAGGCCTTTAGATTGAAACTTTCTAGTCAAAGAGGCAGAAAGCTAAAATTTTCCTATCCAGGTAGCACCACTGGGAAAAATGAACTCAAACTGGAGTTCCATCTTTAGGAGGAGAGTCTTCTCTCATCTTGCCGTCAGTGGAGGCAGGAGGTTGACCTGAACTCTCTGCTGTGCTGTTGTGTCCAGCTCGGTCGGCACTTTGGCCCTCTGCCGAGAGGTTCATAGGCGCTTGCTTTTCATTAATCTCAAGGACAGGAGCGATCACCTCCTGGGCCTGAGGCGTCTCGCTGAGGGGCAGATTAAAACCCATTTTTCCTCCGCTGCTCGTCACCCCAGCTGGTGGGGGTGTAAGGCTCTTCGCCGCCTCCTCTCCTCGCAGCCAGTCCATCTTCTGAAGGTGCTGCTTGACGGCATCGTCGACCCGAGCGTCGATCATGGCCTCTGTCAGGACGCCGTCTTCAGAGGAATATGCTGCCGCCTGAAGGAAAACAACATTTTCATTTTGAAATTAAGATACACTCTCCAGTGGTATGACAAGGTTTCAGCTATGGAGGCAAAGATAATATGATGATTCGTACCTGCCAGGCCACACCCAGCTTGGAGATCTCTCGTCCAGACATGCCCTCTGTCCGCTTCGCTATCTCAGAGCACTTTTTCCCGTAGTCAAACTGCGCCAGCTTCAGCCTCCTGTAAACACAAAGCAGAATAAGACCATGAAAAGGCCATGAAGGAAATTTCCACTGTTACACAGTATAGTGTTCCTACACTGGTGGACATGCTAGAAACACCTCCAGTATAAGGCATCTTACTCTGAATCAGATGGCTCAACTGGCTCTTTTTAATGTGGAGGAGTAGCCGCTCTACTCAGATCCTCTCCGGAATGATCAAGCTCCTAACCCCAACTATAAGACAGCCACGCCACCCTTTGGAGGAAGATAATTTCTGCTGTTTGTAATAGGTGAGGTAACCTGACAGCTTCGTTTTCACGCTCTGTTCTCTCTCATCACCGACATGCTACTAGGAGACTTGTCTATTGCCACTTTAACAGCTCTATTCTTGTGTACTCACTGTCTCCCTCCAGTGGCCGGCTCCAGCACATATTTGTCAAAGTATAACCGCACCAGCCTCTCCCGCTCCTCAAGACCCGGCAGCGCAAAATTCACTATTTCATCTATACGGTCATTTATGGCCCAGTCAAACTGCTCCGGCTGGTTACTGGCCAGCACCAACATAAACCTGCATAAAAACACACACACAAAAACACAAGAGTCAAGCAGCTTAATAAAAGGTAGGAAGTAAATCACAGTGATTAAGAAAGTTCAGTTGTAAACATGTGAAATAGATTCTTACTTGTTGCTCTGTTCTCCAGTGCGATATAAAAAGGCATTGAGAGTGGCTCTGAGGTCTTCGCTGATTTTCTCCTATTGTAAAAACAAAATAAGGCAATGAACAGTTGCTTCTTTCTTATGTAACCGGCAGGTTTTTTGAGTAATGAAATAAACGCAGACTTACGGTGGCCCTCTTGCGGAGGAATGCGTCGGCTTCATCAACAAACAGCAGCAGCCTGTGATTGGAAACATGGCAGAAAGGACATGTTTTGCTACATCTGGTGCACTTCGTGATATTGGTGCAAATATAATAACAAATATGTTAGGTGACATATTTTGAGCATCATACCCTCGTCGACTCGTGTTGGCCCAATCAAACACTTTGTGCATGGCGGTGACACCATCGCGGCCCATTGGTGCTACATCACCACCGGTCATAATGGCGTAATCCATCCCAGAATGCACTGCCAGCTTCTACTCCACATACACAGAAATCCTCCAGTCAGACAAAGCACTGGTTTATATTTTTGGACACCTGAGCATGCTTTAGCTCTCTGGCGTACCTTAGCGAACAGCGTTTTGCCCGTCCCCGGAGGACCGTACATGAGGATGTTCCTGTACAGGCCGTTGTTCTGCCTTGTGTTTCTTGTTGCTATGGCAATGTCACGCACACGCTCCTCCAGGGAAGGCTAAGAGATGGGAAAGTGCTGTTATTTCAAGTTGAGACAAAACGGCAATGATTTGCACTTTTATACCACATGTCCACTTACACTGAGCACAACTCCCTCCAGGGCATCCTGAGGTTTACTCTTCAGCCGCTTGGTCGTCTAAATAATTTCAAAGCAGTTATAAGTACAACAAACTCTGCAGCTTAAAAATAGCAAAATTATGAATTCATCATTAGCTACCTTGACTGGATGCTTGACTGCCTCTGCGACAGTGAATCGGGAAGTTTCCCGGACTAGTGACGGCTTTCCGAGCCTGGCCTCGATGTAACGTCCGGCCACTGCTGTTGCATTTCGAGCTGAATACACTCCCACAGCCAAGAGGGTCAACCCTGCCACCTGGGGAAGAGAGGAAACCATTATAGATCAGGAGACTAAATTCACACTCCATTATGAGCAATGATAAGCAGAGCATTTTTTTTTCCCAGAAGATAATATTTATAGTTGAGGTAACATCTGGGATATAAGATCTTCATAGTTATAGCCAAAAACAATTTGAAAAAATACCTTTAAGATAGAGTTTCTGAGAATGGAAGTGTTTGAAAACCCACAGGTGTCATAAAAGCAGTATTTGCTTTGATGTATATACAACGGAGTAAAAGGACACAGTCAATTGAAATGTTTAGCACATCTGTGAATGCATACATGTTGGGCCTTTTAATGCTGCGTTCCAGATTAAATTAGAAATCTGTATTTACGAGTTTCCAGTCAAAATCTTCATCTGGAATAACCTCTAAACTTGGATTTCCAACTCAGAAAGTTGGAGCAGCCCCATGAATGAGTTTACCACCAGAGATGTTGGCAGTGAACATAAACGGTAGTAAAACTGTAAAAGGTGTAACGTGTACTGCCACTGTTATGTATTCGGGGCATGGCATATAATTCACAGACCAGGCTCTATCCATGCACGTGCTGCAGCAGCATTTCAAAGCACACACACACAAAAAGGTATTGCTCTGTTTTGCCATCTTGCTAAGAAGCAAAACAAATCCTGTTTGTCTGACTTCGACAGAAACATTAATGTTTGATTTATGTTACTTGAACACAGCATAACTAACTGTGCTTTAGTGTACTCCTTAGGCATATTCATGTTTGTTTTCATTGGAATTTCAGTGACAAATTCTCCCTTGAATGGGAGCAGAGTGTCTCACCGTGGCAGTCACTTTGTCCCAGTCTGACACAAAGGCCCTGAATCCTTCTCCAAACACAGCACCTGCAGTCCTGAAAGCAAACACGTGTTAACTGTGAGCACGCCTTTAAGAGTCTGTCACAGTGCCCATGTTGACACTGTTAAACATTTACTGAACTTAAGCTGTTTTCATGCATGAACTCCAGAAAATGGAGGAAAATTTGCTTCTCTCACAATCAGCACACAGCAGGACAAAGTCAGCATCAGTGAAATTTGCGCTACTGTAAATACTCTGTTTGGTTTGGATGAGGGTGCTACTCGAGTAGAGCGTGCAGGAAGCAGGAACGTTGACTGTATAAAAGACAGACGCAGCTTCTAACTTTGAAAAAGACATTAAATCTGCATTCTTTTAACAGCCAGCAGGTTGCAAAGGGATTTCCAGCTGTACTGAAGTTTTGCGATCGATCGATAGATAGATATAAAAAATAAATAAATACATTTACTCAGGTTATCAAGGTTACGCACAATGTCCTTGTTTTAAAAACAAAAAACAAAGATGGCGACCGGGTCTTCTGAGTCAAACAGATAAGTCGATCTTTTATACAGTCTGCAGATGTGATACAGGCGGCCGCACGCTAGCAGTGAATTCATTTAAACTCCTTTCACATAAGTACAATTGGACTTTACACACACAAGCTGACATATTAAAGACAATTTAATGCCCAATCCAGCCGTGTCAGACATTTGTGTGCTCGCGTACAGCTCAGTCGAGTAAATTCTATAAAAGCTCAGGGCTGCAGCTCAGGTGCGAAAATGCATTTACAAGAAACTGCATTAAAAAACAATTATTATCATTCATGACCTTAAAAACCAGCGATACACCATTATAAACAGCTCAGAGCAAAACAATTTACTTTATGGACTCCAGAACGGTCTGTCGGTGTTCTGCAGCCTTCAGGCGGATCTGCTCTCGGATTATATCGGCGTTTTCCCTCTCAACTTTGGCTCGAGCTTTGGACTCTGCCTCAATACGAAGCAGCTCATTCTTGTGTCTCAGCTCCATCTCGTGCTCTATGGTCGCTAAACAACAAAGAGGAAAAAACAAAAACATAAACCTCAGCTCATCGTGTCAAACATTTAAAAGCATCCCATCAATAACCGCGCTCGTTTCTTTACCTTTCCTCATGGCCTCCTGCTTCTGTACAGACTCCTCCTGTTTGCGAAGGCTCTCTTCATTCATGGCTTGCTGTTAATTAAACAAGCACAAGACATTTAGTACTGTATCCCACTTCACAGCACGTTACAGCTGGAGTTGGAGGTTAACAACTCACCTGTTGCCTCAGTTGGTCCTCATATCGCTGCCTGGCCAGCTTGTCTTGGTATTGAGCTCGCTGATGGGACACAACCACAAAAACACAATTTGGTACAATTCACTGCTGTAATACTCACAGTGCTCTTCCCTCTAAAGAAAAAGAAAAGAAGCTCATGTTTTCCCCTCTTACAGCTTGATGCTGCTTGCTCTCCTCATTGAGAGTTTTCCTCCTCTCTTCAGCTTGGATGCGTATCTGGTCGCCTTTGAGCTGTTCGACTGCTGCTTCATATTCCTAAAGCGTGAGGTGAGAGCACAACTGGGTCATTGGAGAACAGCGACAATTCATCGCAGCACAGAACACAGATGCCACCAAAGTCCTCGAGTATCAAAGGAGCAAGAATACCTACTTAAATAGAGCACGGCTGTTATAACGCCCAATCAGATGACTTCAGATCCAGTTCGAGACTACTCTTCTAGTCATCACATTGAAACATCTCATCTTTATGGTCTCACCTGCTATCTCTGATGCCTGCTCTGTGCTGGTCTCCCTGCCTTATTCCACCTATACATACTCAGGAAGGTCATTACAGTGGTGCTTACTCATCTTTGTAAATATCTGAGTCAAGTTCTTATACAGTACTGTGTAAAAGTCTTAAGCCAACATCACACAGTTCTTTGTATTTTGCTAGGAAAAGTGCAGTACGGTAATTCACTGTAACATGCAAACATACAGAGTGTGTGCATGCTATGCCACAGCCTCCATCATGTTATATATTCACTGTTGTTAATCTCTCCTGACCTTCTCCATACCCATTGACTCATGCTGTAATATGCCAAGCTTTCAGCTAATAGCTCTTTAGGAATCACCTCAACGATGCAAACAATAAATACCATTTAATGCATGTAAGCTGTGAGTAACTTCAAATTAGTTATTTGGCAAGTTGTACAAGGACTGATTTTAAAATGAGTGAAAAAGCAGCCTCTGACAGAGCTTTGGAAAGCCCGGAGAACTTTTGATAAAGACCACTTCTGAAAAATACGGCTACTGCGGCTTCATCTAATGCAGGTCTATAATACCTAGGAATTATCAAGCTGATAGAAACGGACTGATGTACCCGGTGTCCTGCTGCAGATGCAGAGTGATCCACTGCTCTGCTTTTATTTTTATTAACAGATTTTCTTTTTCATTTTTTTACTTGTGTGACTTATCTTCTGGTTGTGTTGCTTCTTGGTTTAACATTTGTGTGATGAACACATTTTTTTGAAGTACATAGTGAGTAAAGGTATTCACTGTACCTTCATCTTACTCTGGTGTTCCAGCTGAGTGGTATTCTCCTGCATTCGAGCAAGCTCCAGAGCTTCTTTGGCATGTCCTACACACACGCACACACACACAGATGAAGATGCATGTAGTTGCTTCAAAGCGTTATGTTTGTGAGGCCTGCTGTCTTTGCTGATCCCTGTGACTGACTGTATCCACCTTTGAGTCTTAACTACCAAACAACAGCCCTGAATGAATGAATGAATGAATGAAATCATTATCAATAATCAAATAATAGTATGTGTTGCATCGTTGCACACGTGTGTGTGTGTTAGAGGGTGAGGTCTGGATGTTCTGAGCCGGACTGCAACGTCCGTGACCTTTGAACTCTGTTCTCTCTCTGGATGAAGGTGGATGCAGCTCAGTTCCGTAAGCCTAACTTCACGTGAGTTAAACCTTTAGTATTTATACCGGTGCTGGATGTCGGTGAGGGCCTCTTCAGCTACACTGAGGCGACCACCACCATCACCGTGAGCCAGAGAGCAGCAGATGCTGGTGCAGCTCTGCTCTCCAACAGCAGCCGTGTTTGTATAATCTGTACACACCTCCTCTAAGGAGACCCACCCGAAGCCCTTGAATACTTACGGGACATGTCGAGCTCCTTAGCCGCCTGAGCAGCCCGCTCCAGCCCGGTGGGATCGAAGTTGCTCCATTTGTCCTTGGGTTTATCTCCACCGCCGCTGGAGCCCCCGGCCGGCGGAGGTGGCGGCGGTGGAGGCTGTGCCGGTAAACCGGGAGGCACCTCCGGCTGTCCCTTGTTCAGGCCGAACAGCCACGACATTTCGCCGAGAACAAATAAAGCACCGTTAAACCGGTTCTGTTGGACAGAGGATAGCAGCCGCAGGTCTGTCACTACGCTTCCTCCACACGCGTGTCACGCCGAAAGCTTCTGCGCATGCGCACCAAACAGCTCAAGGTTTAGCTGAATAATCGCAGCCAGGATTGGCTCAGAACAAGTACTTCTCCTTCTGATTGGCGCTCAACGTAGTAGTCCTCAGCAGAGGTCATTGACGTAGCCCCGCCCACACTCTATACGGTAGCCCCGAAGGATCATAAAGCATACAATTCACTCGAAAGGACGTTTACCCCGGTTTCATCAGGCTGTTTCTGTTTTTGAAAGTCATTGAAGTGTCAGAGGATTGTTTCCAGGTTTTCTATATCAAATCTATTTTTGATTTACTTAAACTTCAAATCTAAAAATTTAAAGCAAACACTCTGCACTGAAAACAATCTCCTCACTTCAGTTTTAACCTTCTGTTTTCCAACAACTTCATGCTCCAGAGCAAGAGTGGGCAATTTATGTTCCCAAGGGGCTACATGAGAAGCTGCTGTGCAGGCCCACACCAATAAGTTGTAAGAAGATAAAATAAATATTGAGCAGAACCGAGTTCAGCTTATTGTTGATCAGGACAAAAGTAAATAAAATCCTTAAAATAAAAAAATCTGACGAAAGACAGCAAACCAGAATATATATCAAAAATGTTTAATGAGCTAAACATTTAGAGGACAACCGACCCACAAAAGGTGGTAAAACACATATTTACACAGAAACAAAAAAAGGCCAACCTTAAAAAACAAACAAAAAGAAAAACTTTCAGTCATAACTCAAGGTTGCATATGATAAACAGGTTTATGGAAATGATAACAAGACCATGTGTGAAGACACTGGAGGTAATCAGGAGGTGACACCACATGTTGGCAACACATTCCTGTTTTAGGAAGTTTAAGTTTACCTCCTGCAGCCATTGATAAATACCAGTGAAAGTTGGATTTACGGGTTTTATACATGAAGTTCGTATGAAGAACACAATCAGAGATACTGATCTCGAAGTTCAGGAGTCAAAATACTGCACACATAATGATCTGTGCTGCTGTAGGCAAGTTTACTTCAGGAATGATACACTGTTGGTACTATTTTAAAAATCTCTCCAAAAATCATTTCTACGAGAGACCAGTGGAAAGCTCGTTAACATGAGACTCCTTATTGACTTGTTCAAATATAAAGCCAACAAGAAGCACAGGACCAGCAGAAGTGTCACAAAACCGATTACTTTTTGATCGGCCTGTAAAATTCCTGTTTTTCCCCAAACAGACAACCTGTGTTACAGCTCGAATTCAAGCCGGATCTCTGATCGAGCGATCATGAATCACCACACACAAATGCAATTCTTTAAACGAATCATACAAGAAACACATTTTGATGAAATCCTAAAATGAGGTGTCTGTGTCAGTTCAATTTTTTTTTTTTTTTTTTTTAAATAAACGCTGTTCTTTAACCCCCCCGCCCCCCCCAAAAAACAATCATTTATCCATAACTGTGGCAAGTCCTTTACTGCAGCATAACTACACGGGAGAGCACACCAGAAGGCTCTTTGCCGTCACCCAGTGCTGCCCTGAAGCCTTCTTGTTGCCGAGCCCTTGCCAGTTTTGCAAGTGAGAGGAACGACCGAGGCTCTGTAACGGCCAGATCACTGATGACGCGACGGTTGAGCTGGACGCTGCTCTATATGGTGAGAAAAAGGAAGAGTGAGCCAACAGAATTTTTAAAAATACATGAGCTGCAAAACTATCTAGTAAAGCCAACCTTAGTCAGATTGTGCATGAGGGCGGGATATTTCATGCCGTGCTCTCGTGTTGCTGCAGCAATCCGTGAGATCCAGAGCTGATGAATCAAGGGGACAACACACAGGATCAATTATACTGAAGCAAACTGATTTCTAATCTTACACACACACCAATCAGCTGCAATATTAAATCCAAAGAGAGGAAGTGAACAACATCCTGTTATACTGCAAAGTTCTGCTGGGAAGTGCACAGCAGTGGCCTCACCCAGCCAGAGAACACCCCCCAACACACTACAAAAATTGCTCAGGAACAGCTCGATGATCAGGACAAAGAGCCCAAAGTGCTGACCTGACTTCAAATTCTCCCAATTTAATCAAAATAAGTCAGCAGCATGGAGCAGAACTGAGGTTTTAGAATAGAATAGAATGACTTTATTGTCATTATACAGATGTACAATGAGATACATGGGGGGGGGGGGGGGGGGGGGGTGCACAGTTTCTGCAGCACTATATGCATATGAGCAGTATTTACAGGAAAAAATATAAAGTGTACAAAAATACAATCTGGTAAAAAAAAAAAATAGTGTTATGTATATACAGTTTGGGTTATTGCACAGTGGTGGTTTATCCTTGAAATGGGGGGTGGAACTGTGTTTATCAGTGTATGTGTGGACATGGAAGGAGTGCTTCCAAGTTGTTCACACCAAATTCTGACCCTACCATCCAAATGTCATGGCAGAATTCAAGATGCATCAGACCAGGTGTTTTTGATCTTCTGCAGTGAAATTTTGCTGAACCTGTGCAAATTATAGTCTCAGTTTCTTGCTCTTAGTGGACAGGACCCCCTGTGGTCATCTTCATTTAGATATCCTCTAACCCTTGATTGTAATGCGAGGTGATTTTAGTTAATCTCGCCTTCCTATCGCCTCAGGCGAAAGACTTTCACACAGAGAACTGCCGCTCACTGCATTGTTTCCTCTTGGGTTTTTTTGGACCCTTTTCTGTAAACCCTAGAGATGGTTGTGTTGGAAAATCCCAGCAGCTCAACTGAAATATTCAGACCAGCCTGTCTGGCACAAAACGCCACAACATGTTTAAAGTCACTGAAATCACCCTCCTTCATCCATTCTGATGTTCAGTGTGAACCTGAGCTGGTCATCTTCACCATGTCAAGACACCTGAATGTACTGGTTTGCTGTCAAGTGATCGGCTTACTAATATTTTGCGTTAACAAGCTGTTGAACAGGTGTCCCTAATGAAGTGGCCTGTTAGTAATGTAGACACTGCTGCGGAACTAGCCCAAAGCTTTATTTTCTATTTAATTTCTATTTAAATATTATATAGTCAGGAATCATTTGATAAGCAAAAAGCAATCATTAGTGTTTGTTTTAAATATATTTGCACCCAGAATCTGCTGAAAAGTCTATTACTTAGACTACGATTGCTACTATCAGGAAAAAAATCCAAATGCCATGCAGTAATATTTGGGTCTTCTTACCGTCCTCATGTTGCGCTTCTTAAGTTTCCGAGCTTTGGTGGCGTACACGAACGCCCTCCTGACAGCCAGCACGGCCAGGCTGTAGCAGCGGTTCTTCCTGCCTCTGAAGTGCTGTTGGAAGAAATGACAGAGACGTGACAACAACACTTGTTACAAGTCTTTAACACGACGAGGATGCAATAAACAAAACACCACAGCTTCTACAAACATCATGAATGAGCTCTAGCAGCTATCACTCCAGGAAATAGCAATAGACGTACCCGTGCATGCTTGAGGACCTCCTGGACCTTCCAGTATCTGTCGGGTCCTCGGCTTCTGATCCAACAAGACAGCGTCAAAAACACCATTTCAGTCCCCCCGTCACCTCACCGCAGTGACCACTTTCAAACGAATAAACACGTAATAAGTGACCTCCAACCAAGCACTCTCGGTGTTATGAGAGCTCAATAACTCCGCACGCCGTACGTCGACAAACCGAGGCGCATTCTGGGTACGTTCAATTTAAAATTCTGTCAGAGGCGGCGCGCGGGCTAATTTAACACAAACAACTTCATCAATTGCACCAGACGGCTACGGTTCACAAAACAAAAACAAAACAAAAGTCTGAAAATAAGATGTCAAACATTAGATTACAGATCCGTAAAAATACACACTTTCTAAAGGACGTGTTTGCGTCAGTGCGAAACACGTCGGTGTACAAAGCAAACGCACCCACTGAGTTGAATGCTGGGCTAGCGAGCTGCGGAGGTCAAAGGAGAGACCATTCAAAATGTCGGTCGCCAGTTTTACGTCCTTGACTCGGTGCGGTGTTTTGGCATTCCGCTCTCCCGCAGGACTCTTGGTATGTTGACGGTTATTATGGAAAAGTAAATAGTTTCATCGTGAACCGCTGCTGTCATCAGCCGGCCCGGTGTCAGCGTTTAGACCGGTTACAGCTCTCTACGTGAGGGTTCCGTCTATGTTCTGAAGTCCGGGTTACATAGTGTAGTTGTTAGCTAAACTTAAGTTAATTATGGTTCGGCTGGTTAACGCTAAATGTGTTGGAATGTATGTCTAACACTAAAAGTAAATAATAATAGAGCTTTGTGCAGAAAAATATATTAAAAAAAGATAATCCGAAAAAAATGATGGCATTATTCTATTGCAATGAAGTTTGTGTTTTATGAAACCATGTCTGACAGCTATTAATACAGGATATTTATTGGTATTGATTAAAGGTTATTTAGACAACGCTAAATTTAGTGATTGGAGCAGGTACTTCATCCTGGTCATGATTGAAGAGGACTTCGGGCGATCGTGGCTCAAGAGTTGGGAGTTCGCCTTGTAATCGGAAGTTTGCCGGTTCGAGCCCCGGCTTGGACAGTCTGTGTGTGTGTTTGTTTGTTTGAAATTATTATTATATTTGATTTCTCGCCTGTCTTCCCTGTGATCAGGCGGTACGGTATGCACAGACAGCAGCAGCTCCAGCAGGGCAGCCCAGGGTAAAGAAGTTCCAGGTGTACAGATGGGATCCAGACACTCCAGGGGACAAACCCCGAATGCAGACCTATGAGATTGACCTCAACACGTGAGTGTCATAGATTTGGACATCTGGCATCCAGGCAGAGCAATTTCCTGTCATTGATTAGAGAAAGTTTTATTAAAACCCAACAGTCCAGCAGCTTTCCATTTTAGCCCAGATATCCCAGCAGAGTCTTCATTTTTCACAGGTTAGGATGTTTGTTGGTTAGGATGTTGCTGAGAATATATTCGGGTCTAAACAAAGGGCATTGTTAATGGCCTAACTAATGCTTTCTGGTGGCTTCAGTAACAGTAACAGGTGGCCCTGACAGCCGGGCATATTTTCAGTCCTCTTCCTTCACCTGTTCTCTAATCAGCTTTATTAAACTCTCTCAGCTCATGTTTGTCAGCGTGACACTGCTCAATGCTGAGTAATGCTGCTCAGCCGTATGATCTGTCTGGGTTTCAGCTGATCAAGTAAACACATCAGACAAGCTGCTTTGACAATTTCATGTTACAGATTTTTTTTTTTTTTAACTTACTGTGTTTTTGTTTGTTTTTTTCATCCAGCTGTGGCCCAATGGTTCTCGATGTGCTCATTAAGATCAAGAATGAAATTGACCCCACTCTGACATTTCGTCGCTCCTGCAGAGAAGGTCAGTAACACAGGGGCTGGAGTTGCACCTTTAAAAGGGGTTT
This sequence comes from Rhamphochromis longiceps, assembly GCF_057381845.1. NCBI lineage: Eukaryota > Metazoa > Chordata > Actinopteri > Cichliformes > Cichlidae > Rhamphochromis > Rhamphochromis longiceps. Next base: position 22,130,371 of record NC_140561.1, read on the forward strand.
ACAGAGTCTAGAGCACCTGAGTCAAAGCTTTTATACTCTTGAAGACTGACAAAGCCCATCTTTAAGAAGCCCATCTTTTCAGCTCAAAGTAAGAAGTGCAAAACCCCCCAAAAAACATTAACGGTAAAAACGAAATACAGTATGAAAAGCAGAGACAGCATTGTCATTGTTTTTATTACTCAGTTTCACTGTTTGGTTGACGAGCAACAACACCACAAGCAAGAGTTGCACACAGACCGGTTGTACCACATCTGTTGTTGTCCTCAAAAGTTAAATGTCAATAATAAATGTTGTTATTATAATTTTTATTCTGCTTTAACCAGGTATTTGTGGGTCCTGTGCGATGAACATCAATGGAGGAAACACACTCGCCTGCCTCAACAAGATCGACTCCAGCCTCAGCAAGCCGACTAAGATTTACCCTCTGCCACACATGTACGTCGTCAAGGACCTGGTACCTGTAAGTCAGCTTCACCGAACATCTGTGAACATCTGGAACGAAGCATTTACTTCACAGTCCTCTTTTATAAGCTAGCACAGCCATCACATTATCACACACAAGTGCTAAGAGTTTAAAGTCATTAACAGCTGGTTGCTTTTTTTATTTTGCATGTGCAAAATTTAGTGTTGCAATAACAAATGTTACACTGTTTTGTTTTTAACAGTGAAAAAACACATTAGCATTCATGAAAACCGTTACATTTTTCTTTATTCGTTTTATTTCCAACCTTTTTTAAGCCAGATCTAATGAATCAGATGCGTGGATGTCTTTTTAGGAGTGTTGGTGCTGTAGATTATGTGATGCGGATGTTCCTGATTCTTAATTTTCTAGATGATTAAACAGGAGAAGGAGAAATCAATCAGACTGTTCTAAAAATCAGAAACACTCAAGAGATTAATAAAGGGGCTGAATTTGCATTGTCTGACATTCCGTCTTTCTTGTTAACACCTTCCCAACACAGAGAGGAGGAGGGATGGAGAGGGGTGGTTCTTGTTTGTCGGGTGGCTGGATGAATGTAAAACCCTGCTGTTAACCAGCGACGTGCACAAATAAAATCTGAATAATTTGTTTAACCAACTAGTGTTTCTGCCGCCAGCTAGCAAGGACAGCAATGCTTAATTGTGTGGTCGACTAATCCTGGGCATCCCTTTTTAATGATCAGTAGACCCGACTGTTAAATGTTGCTTTGAACTGATTGGGTGTGAAGAAGCTACTGCTCACTGCTTCTCTGTGGAAGCTAAAAGCCAGCAAAATGTAAATTGAGGCAGATTTTGTTTAATAATAGCAGATCAGTTTGGGGGTTTTTTAGGGTTTTTTTAGCATTTGAACGTAAGGCTGCTTGATTACAGCAATAAATCATAATTGCACATTCATATTGTTTAAGATCTTCAATGATTATTAAAGATGATAGACTTAGAAAAAGTTTAAATAAATAGGAAAATAAAAATTAGGCTGATAATAAACGTTTTATTGGTCTTATCTTGCTATAATAGTCACTGGAAGCCAAAATTATAATTACAATAAAATGTGAGTGATTCGCACACATACTTCCACACGTGGATTGGAGGAGCCTGAGATCGATCAGCTGATCCATTTGATTGGTAGTCGACCACCTCTATCATCTGAGCCGCAGCCACCTGAGTAGACAGTTCAGTTTGGTGGATTCATTAGTGTAGCAATGTGTTTGCAGGACATGAGTAACTTCTACGCCCAGTACAAGTCCATCGAACCCTACCTGAAGAAGAAGGATGAGTCCAAGGAAGGGAAGGAACAGTACCTGCAGTCTGTGGAGGACCGGCAGAAGCTGGTACATTTGTCTTTGTTTGTTTTTTCACTGTCCCATAACATTCAGGCTTCCAGCACATTAAGGAAACATATCTTTACTTGCTTCTCTCCCATGTAGGACGGGCTGTATGAGTGTATTCTGTGCGCCTGTTGCAGCACCAGCTGCCCAAGTTACTGGTGGAACGGAGACAAATACCTCGGGCCTGCTGTGCTCATGCAGGTGTGTGTTTGAGCACTTTAATATGCAGGATGGTCTGTTATAGTCTGAATCAGCAAGGCTGTGTAGTAAACCTTTGTCGTGTTTCAGGCGTACCGCTGGATGATTGACTCACGAGACGAGTGCACAGAAGAACGGTTGTCCAAGCTGCAGGATCCTTTCTCGCTCTACCGTTGCCACACCATCATGAACTGCACCAAGACCTGTCCCAAGGTAAGCTCTCTGCACTGCTGACACTTCAGGTACATCTGAGCAGCTTCGTACAGAGTCTACTCAGATGTGTGAATAAGCTTTTGTGTTTTCTGTGCTCTTCCTGTCAGGGCCTGAACCCAGGAAAAGCTATCGCTGAGATCAAGAAGATGATGGCCACATACAAGGAGAAGACAGCAGCTGCTGTCTGAAACCTCATTTATCCTCTGGATCTTCTTATCCCTCCATGACTAAGTTATATAATGATCAAAAAATGCTTCTTCAGGTCTGTTGGGCCAGTGCACCATGTATCACCACCACCACCACGACATCCTGCAGTCAGCTGTAGCAGAAGTGTGTGTGTGTGTGGTTGGAGAACTTGGTGTGACATAAACACTCATGTACAGTATGAAGGAGAGAGAGCGTCTGAGTCTTACATGTACCATAAAATAGGTGTTTATCTCCAACTCTACTGTGTGTTTGTGTACTTGATGCTGCAGAGTAAAATCCAGGCATTTCTTTGTGTGTCTTTTAGCTCGTTGCTTTTCATGTTAGCAGCTGGTTCACAGGCACGTTCCCTCAGATCTTCCAGCAAACTGACATCAGTCTTTGTTTTGATGGAAATAAATAAGTTTAAATTCTGGTTGCGGTCTTTCACTTGTGATTATTTCTCCTGTCATCCTACTACGTTGACTCGGTGTCCTCTGGGTGTCACTGTTGAGCAGAGCCAAATGAGTTGAACCATCTGAAGCATTTCAAAGCTTTTTCAACCAGCAATAAAACTCTTATTGTATGTTGACTGTAATTAAAGGGGAACTAAAATCCTGCTTTATGTTGTAAAATGGAGTTTGTCATCTGTACAGCAGACTAATCTCTGGAGGACTCAATGCAGAGCTTTGCTTTCAGTGCTGTGGGTATGTACAGAGACAGAAAACGCTATCGCTGCCCACAAACCTCATTTTAAAATTAATTTTGGCATAAACTGGAGTTTATTTACACAAGAAAGGAGTTCAGCTTTATAAAGTGCAAATTCATACAATGTGATATTAGAGTGAAACCCCAACAAGCCTCTGGCAGCCATCTGGAAGAGACCAGCTGTGGGATGATGGGACAGAGAAGAAACAAACTGTGGGAGAGAGAAGAAGAAAAAAAGTGGAGTAGAGTGCATCATGGGAAGTCTGCCAGCAGCCTGAGCCTATCGCAGCAGCAGGGTCCCCTGATCGAGCCCTGACTTTACCAAAAAGCTTAAAATCTAAAAATTTAGAGGGGGTCTGTCTCCCAAAACCAAGCTGGGAGCTGATTTCACAGAAGAATGACCTTAAAGCTGAAGGCTCTGCCACAATTAAGCCTGCAGTCTGGGAGCGATCTACGAGGTCTTTAAGATGTGATGAGGCCTGATTATTTAAAAACTTTCTATGTGTACAGAATTTAACAAGGACCCACATGCAGTTGTATTGTATAAAGGAAAACATGGCTGGTATTTATATGTGCTGACATTATATACAAGACATCAATGCCAGGAAAAAAGGACCAAAAAACTGGTGTGACTCAACCCTGATATGTTAGGAGTGTTATACTGTACATTTGTGTGCGCTCACATGTGTGTTAAAGATTGCCAAAGGTTCAAGGTAATAAACAATTAGTTGCTCTGGGTGAAAAATTTTTTTGTACTTTTGTCACTTGTTTTATCAGTGAAAGGGGGACATCACAGACTGTGAGCATAGAAGCCCCACCCACCCGCTGTCCAGACCTTCTGTTTGCACAGGCCAGCCAATCAGAAGAAAGCCATCTAAAAATAATATGGGAAGATAGCTAAAAGTCTTGTTTCAAGCAGTAGATGAACTACATGAAAGGGCTGCACCAGTGCCCATATTAAGAAAAATGAGGATTATTTTTAGAAATGTAAATCATGCTAAACTATCCTGGAAGCACAAGAATAAAACACGGAGCTGGAAATTAGCACTACGGATCATGTGAACTTACCCTTCGATTTCATACTTTCATAGAGTTTATAGCTTCCACTTCTGCATAGCTCTTCACTGACAGGGTTGTTGCTGGTCGTTGCTGGAGGCCGGGGCTGGACTGGACGGGGAGGAGACTGCAGATGCGGGGTGGTACAATGTGGCGCTGGAAGTCCTCCTGCACTCACAGGACGCATGAGAGCGGCAGAAAGTCGGAGCGAATTGAGTCAAAGTTGGGTAAGATCTCTGAAAAAAGTCGCACGACTGGTTTAGTTTGACTTTCTTGTTTCTTTTTTATTATTACTATTACTAAATGCAAGTATGAAATGAGTTATAGACTTTACCTGATCTAAACTGCATTTATGCTGAAGGTTATGGAGGAGGGAAAAAAAATCAGGAGACATTTTTTGTGCACAGACTTCATGCAGTGCGGTGAGTCTTAAAAGGACTTCAAAGCATTCCTGGCGCTTATCAGTCTGCTTAATGCAAACCAAAAATAGCCGAGGATATTCTGGGTGTATATTAATGGCTGTTGAGAATTGACATGTGGTCCTGTGTTTTCACTGGAGAGAAGAAGAGGGAGGAGGAGGAGGGACTGCAGCGATGGCACTGGTGAGAGGGTGAAAACTAAACCCTCTCTCCAGCCTCTCTGTCATTGAGTGGGGGGAAATTGAGCTGCTTCCAGAGAATAGGGGTCGATGAGGGCATATGCAGAAATGATTCATTAGTGTTCCCTTTTTTAACTATAAAAAACCAAATAGTGCAAAAATGGATGACAGCAGAGCATCTCCTGATCGTGGGTTTTTTTTTGTGTATGTGTGTGTGTGTGTGTGTGTGTGTGTGGGGGGGGGGGGGGGGGTTAATGGCTCCCAGATGTGTGATGTGAAAACATATGGTTTCCCAAAGCCACTGTGATGCACACCAAGAACTGTGTGTGTGTGTGTGTGTGTGTGTGTGTGTGTGTGTGTGTGTGTTTTAGTGTCACACAAAGATGCACAAATTGGCATGAATGCACAACTTTTACTCACAGATTTTGTGTCCAAATGTGACCTAGAAAATCTGCATTTAGTTACACACACACACAAACACACACAAACAAAGGGGAGGGAGAAAAGAAAAGAGTGGGTTTTGTGTATGTACCACACAATCAGGTTTAGTGCATGAAGTGGCCCACAGTGCAGCAGCAGCTGTGGAGGAGGAGCGTTCATACTTTCCACAAAGTGGAAAAGTACTTTAGTCAGTGTAAGGTAATGAGTTTTACTGTATGTAACAGTGTGACTTCATGAATGTCACTGACGGATTCAGAGTGTTTTTTTATTTTTTAAAAAAGCTCTGTTGCTTGGTCGGGTAAAGAAGAAAGAAAAGGGGGGAAAGGAGGGGGGGCTGGTAGGAAATGACCAGTGAGAGCGACAGAAGGGAAATGAAGGATGAGGAGGCATAAAGAGGGAGGTATGAAGAAAACCCAGAGAGAAAGAGAGTGGGGTGGGGTCGAGGGGTCCTCTGTTTCTTTTCCTGGAATGCGGACTGTGTGCTGCTGCGAGGAAAAGCTGTAAAACAGAAAGTTTGTTCTGAGGAAGACGTGCCACATTCTTGCTGCCACAGTTCCCCGGTGGAGGAGGTGGTGGTGTTGGTCACAGTGGGGATGATGGCTTAAGGGGGGCAGAAGTATGGGGGGGTGGAAAGGTGACGGAGGACGGGGGAAAGAGAAGAGACGAGTTTTCAGGAGACCAAAGCAGTGTCCAGCACTGAGCACTTTATCCCCCTCATGTTGTTTTGTCTTGATTAATACTCTCATTTTCCCTCCAGTGTTAAAGTCAGTCTACCTCCCAGAGCGACCATGAGAGTCCTCCTGCTACTCTGCATGCCAGGTAACTGCACCACAGGCCTCTACCAGCTGAAACAGCTTCAAAAAACAAATCGGTTCTCTGTAACACCAAAGGCTCAATACTAAATGTTTGGACATTTTGGTATAATAGATTTATTTGCTTTCTTGCTTCAAGTTAGGTAAGGAAACTGATACCATTCTGATGTCTGTATCATGCATGAAAAGCTCCTCGATCAACAACTTAAATAAGATTAAATGACAGATAAATAGTTCAGTCTAAAGGTAACAACAAAGCCCTGCCAACATTTAAAAAAATGTCAAACTACTCGTTTATTTATTCCTTTATTCATTTCATGTTCAGACCTCAACAACAAAACAGCCCCAACAGCACCTGTTATCACCGTTGTCCAGTTTAGTCCCACACACTCCTTGCTCTCGACCAAAAATGCCGAAAACCTCCCGAAACTTTTCAAATTTTAACAGAAAATTGCTGCCCACTGTAAAAAACAAAGATCACTATTCCTATTCACTATTCACTATGTTCACTATTCCTCGAATAGCAACAAAATTTAGTCAAACTGAGAAAAAGCTGCAAAGATAACACATGTATGCTGCTCTGAATAATAGTGAGATACAGCAGCACAAAGTCTCACTTGGCATTTTTTAAGTACACCTGTTCCATTGCTTGAACCCAAATACTTAATCATCCAATCAAATGGATCTAGGCGTGTAGTCATGACCAAGACGACCTGCTGAAGTTGAAACCGAGCATCAGAATGAGAAAGATAGGTGAACGTGCCATGGCTGAAGCTGAGACTAGAGTTCTCACAGACTCACCAAAATTAGCCAAGAGAAGATCGGAAAACGCTGCCTGGTGTGATGAGTCTCGATTTCTACTGTGTTATTCAGGTTAGGGTCAGAATTTGGCATAACCAACATGAACGCAAAGAATCCATGGATCCTTGTTCAGGCTCCTGGTAGTGGTGTAATGGTGTTATTCTTCTCAGTGTTCACTCACTAATGGTTAGGCTTAAGCAGAAAGGCTTCCTGCCCAAACCCCTCACGCCATGTGCGGTCTTTCTCCCCACGTTCCCGAGCTTGATGGGATTGTGACTTGTCATTTGCAATAATGGTCCTGCAGTAGTGCTAGCTAGAGCTTGAAGATGTAAAAACCACATAATTATCAGGTGCGAACGTTTCATACTTCATAGCTGCCTTATTAAAGGAGATGAGTGTGATCTTAAAAGACTTAGGAAACACCAGTGATAGAGCTGTTTGTGTTTCACCGACTGCACTTCTCTCATCATTCTTTGTGATTCCTCTCTTTGTCTACGATGTCAACAGTTGTGCTGTTCAGCCAGCCCCAGTACCAGGATCCATATATCTTTAACGGTAAGTTAATTAAGGGAATATTGGCCTACATTGTTCCTGCTCAGCATCGGTTTACATCAGCGCTCTCCACATCTGTTCTCAATTCCTCGTTATCCTCTGCTGTATCACCCACCCTCGAGGAGTTCGCCCTCCCCCTCTCTCTGTCTTTCTCCTGATTCATATGTTTGTCATTCGCATAGCAACTGAACTGTAGTGTAAATAGCACTTTGACCAGTCTGCATCTTATTATTTTTAAACATCTTGCATATGAAGTCATGATTACTGACTCACAAGCTTGTGAACTCGTGCAGGTGGTTCACGTTATATGGTGCAGCACTTTCTGTGGTTTTTTTTTTTAAACTAACAGTTGATCTCATGAAACATTTTTCTCTCTTGCTTGTTTTAAGAATTCCAAGAGTATGAGTACACCACAGGTGAGACATTTACTTTTCTTTTTTTCAGTTTCCTCATTTTCTAAATGTTATGCCAAGTGTATAAGTGGGAAAATGTTTCTCTCCTCTTATTTAGACCCTCCTCGTGGAGGCTATCAGCAGCAGGTTCAGCTCAACCCCGTGATCCGTCCTGGAAAATCAGGTACGTCTGCTTAGCTCTCCTCCCATCGGTCACAGATTTACTCCCAGTGCTGTCACGATTGAATGAATGAATGCAAATTGCCGCATGTCTCATACTATTTGAAAAAAACAGATCCCGAATTCCTGACAGAGCCCACGGAGCCTGGACCTCTCGGTAAGTGATTCAGAGAGACGAGAACAGAAAGCCAGTTGTTTTACGTAGAGTGGAGAAAAGATTCTGTTGTTTGATTCCCAGATTGCAGAGAGGAGCAGTACCTCTGCACCCGACTCTACTCAGTTCACAAGCCATGCAAGCAGTGTCTCAACAGCCTCTGTTTCTACAGGTAAGTGCTTTTAAAGGAGCACAATAGCAACAGAAAGCAGTGATTACGAGTAATACTGCATGGCTTCATTTCGTCTTGATGAATGGATATTTACCTCACGTGCACTGTGCTAGTTTTGGTCTGTTATTCTAATGTAAATATCACTGAAGCACAGTTAATTCTGATGTTAACAATGTGCTGGAACTATAGTGCATTTATGCAGATCCAAAACAAAAGGAATGAGGTTTTATACGATGCAGATGTCTCAAGGTGTCTAACAAAAAGGCAACCAGGAGCCAAACTGCTCTCCAAGAACTCACCGGATAAAGATTGTACAGCCTGTTCTCAGCAATCATTTCAAAGACTCCATTATTCAAACAGGACTAAATAGTGTACTTGTTGGGAACAATATCCAGCCGTGGATCAACCCTTATTTAGTTCTTATGAGTTCGTATGTGGTGCTGACTCAAAATAAACTTCAGCAGTAATGAGGAAACACCATGAAGTGCAGTGTCTCACTAAATAGGCAACAGTGGATTTGATTCAGTATAGATCGGCTATAGACTGTTGCCTGTAGATGCAGTTGTGACTGATAAGACCGACATGATGACTGTGAGCTGCTCCTGGCTCCGCACGTGTGACCTCTGCATGTGTTTTTGTTCAGTTTGCGGCGGGTGTACGTCGTCAACAAGGAGGTCTGTGTGAGGACTGTGTGCGCACACGAGGAGCTGCTCAGAGGTGGGATTCGCGTAACCTGTGTTCATGCATTTACTCCTTGATATTTTATGTACTAATTTAAAAGGGGCAGTGCATATTAATTAACACAAGCACTTAAACCCATCCTGTAAATATGCCAGGTTTGCCAGGCTAATTTTCATCTTGCAGGTTAATAAATTAATGAATAAAACCAAATCTTCAAAGGCATATAAATAAATATAAATATAAATGAAAGAGAAACACGTGTAAAGTATACACAAATTCTAAAGTGATGGTATAAATTTGGCTTGTTATCCAAAATGTTCTACAAGCCTGCTTATAGAAAATAACTTTCTAATGATTTTAATTGTCTGTGTTGGACAATAGCTCATATGAGAAAGAATCATGAGATTGATTTTAACGGACTTTTCCGTGTGTGTGTGTGTGTGTGTGTGTGCTTGTGTGTGTTTAGCGGACCTGTGTCGCGATCAGTTTTCTCGCTGTGGAGTGGCGGCGCTGAGTGGCCAGTGTGCATCATTAGGAGGAAGCTGTGGGAAGAGCTGCGGAAGCTGCTGATGATCAGGGACACCACCCACCCAGATACTGCCGCTTTTTCACCTCCCTCATCACGTTGTCTTACTTTGCCCTCCTCCCTCTCTCCTCTCCCTCTGTACACCCCCGCTACCCCTGTGCGAAAAGCACTTCTGCATTTCAGCATGTTTCTCTTCGTCTAAAATGTTCCACATGTGTGTTTGCTCACTAGATCCTGTGTGTAAGGATACGTATAATCCAAAGGACGTTGATGACTGTATAAATCACTGGTGCTATAAAACTTCTAGAGGTGCACATAAAGCCACAGAACATCCTCGATTTTTATTTTTTAATTTTTTGCATATCGTATCACATTAATCTTCTCGTGTTTACTGGTACGTTACTGTATTTGTGTTGAAAAGCAGTCATTGTCATGATTAGCTCATCAATGGTGGCCGCAGTGCACTGACATCAGACAAAACTAATCGATATCCAGCCGCCAGCTGTCTCGCTATCCAAGATCATGAGATATGTGATGAAACAGGTAATGAGGAGTGACCTCACAAATGACCTCTGTACTACTGCTTTGTAAAACTGTCACTATAGAGACTGAGAAAAAAAATAAACTTTGTTTTGTTTTTTTACTACAGCTGATCAGCTCATTGACTCAGGTGTGATTCCCGGCTGCAGCTCAGCGTATTGAAGCGTATTAATGAGCAGACATGAGTTAGGACACACAGCCAAGTTTATTTTCCAGGAAACATGGCTTCCCTTTGTCCAAACGAGTGACTCTGTCCTTATTAATCACCAGTGTCAGTATTTATACATAAAGTAAAAAGCAGTAAAACTAACCTAATAAAAAAACTGCACCATCACTGCAGCACTCAGACTTCAGTGGTAAAATAGTGTCTAAATATATATATATATATATATATATATATATATAATATATATATATATATATATATATATATATATATATATACATATATATATACATATATATACATATATATATATATACATATATATATATATATATACATACATATATACATATATATATATATATATATATATATATATATATATATATATATATATATATATATATATATATATATATATATATATATCAGATAATCAGTAAAATCTGTTTCAGAGAGAACATACAGTACAATTCCTTCATTATGCTCAGTTTGTTTGTTTCCTAACAAACCCAAGTCCTCCCTTTCTGTCCTCATCTGTTCACATGAACGTGGAGGAATCTGCAGATTTTCATTCCAGCCTGTCTGGAGGAGAGTCCTGTGGTGATTCTTGAATAAGAACAAGAAATTTGGGAATATGCTGGACAAAGATCGAGTGCAGATGGCTGCCAGTAATCAGGCCGGCCGCTGGTGTTTTCAGCACAGCTGGCTGAATCATAATGCTCCACCTATTCTCTCTTGAGTCAAAATGAAAAAAAAACAAACAAACACAAGGCTTCAAAATTACAATAGTGTTCATTCAGTGTCACAAAATAAAACATCTTTGAAACAGTACAGTAACCGTGGAGTAGCGTTGTTGCTATGAGACATTCAAGATGGAGTTTCCTGCTGGTGTTTCTGGTTTCAAGCTGCGTCTCGGTTCCCTGCCGACACCACGGAGGACGGGAGAGACGGCTGCCGCCTCTTCATCTCCTGCTGAAGCTGCTCCTTTAGAGTAGACACCTGCAGTAATGATAAAGGTGACAACAAACAGAAGTTAAACATGTAATTTTTAAATCTGATGACATGATTCAATTTTAAATCCAGTCCGCAGGTTACAGATGTGGACAGAAGAGTGGGATTTTGAAGGCAGTAACAAAAGGCTGGAAAATTAAGTGATGCTAAAAACAAACAGCTGGAGGAACTTATTTGCAGCTGATTAGGTTAATTAGTAACAGATTATTAATGTGACTGGATATAAAAAGAGCGTTTCAGAAGTGAAGATGGGCAGAGGTTCACCAGTCTGCAAATGCATGTAATGCAAATGTGATGTTCCTCAACATAAACCTTCAAATATCATCTGTGGCACATAATATCATCAAAACATTTGAAGAATCTGGAGGAATCAAAACTGATCAAAACTTCAAAACTGATTCAGTCATTGAAATCACTCCATGGGCTCAGGAACACTTGCACACCAGAAAGGCTGCTCAGGAAGTGATGCACCTGTATCACCAATACAGGTTCTGTATTTAATTACTTACTTTTTAATTTAATTTAACTTAACTTACTGAGTATAGTGCAAAAAATGACACATAAACTATATGTTTTCTCCTTGTTTTGAAGTCGTGTGGTGCTGGGAAACAAAAACGTCCCTCCGATGCTTTAAACATAAAATAGCGTGCCTGTTTTTAAAAACTAAGAAGCAGAAATTACAGATATTTGTACTTTTGTTACTTCCCACCTCAACATACTAATGATCGCATTGTTCCATCTGTGTTTGCACAACATTTTAAGATGAAGTTTTGTTGAAAAAAAATCCAAGCACCATCATTTTATTAGTTTTTTTTTCCTGTAAAAAACAATGAGACTGATTAAGCAGTTGTGCTGAAGCAACATTATTGATGTTGAAAGAAACACAGATGTGTCTGTGCCACAGATATGATCCATCATATCTATTATACTCAATGAAACTTGGATCCAGCTAAGTAACATTTGGAGTTTGCATGTTCTCCCCATGTTTGCGTGGGTTCCCTCCGGGTACTTCGGCTTCTTCCCACCGTCCAAAGACATGCAGTTTGTGGGGATAAGTTAATTGACTAATCTAAACTGCCCATAGGTGTGAGTGCGAATGGTTGTCTGTCTCTGTGTATTAGCCCTGTGACAGATTGGCGACCTGTCCAGGGTGTACCCCGCCTCTCGCCCTATGACGGCTGGGATAGGCTCCAGCGCCCCCCACGACCCTGATAAGCGGAAGCGGATGGATGGATTATATATATATATTCTGAACAACTTTGTTAAAAGCAACAGAAACACCAGCATCAGGTGTGTCTACAGGTGAACTTGGTAAAAAAGAGAAAAAAAGCTTTTAACACAGCACAATGTGAGCACCTGCTCCTCCAGCCCTTTGACTCTGTGCCGGTGAGCGCGCTCTCTAGTGCCCAGCGTCCGTTCGATATCCCGAAAGCTCGTCCTCAGCCTCTCCGCCTCCCGCTGGGCCTCCTCGCGCTGCCTCACCAAACTCTCGCACAAACTGTGAGACTGCTCCATCTCAGCCAGCTGAGTCTACTCATGAAACACACACACACACACACACACACACACACACACACACACACACACACACACACACACACACGGGAAGACAACCAAATGTAAAAGGAGAGGAACAGAACATCTGGAGGTAAGCCAACACGACTGGAGTTTTATGGATGGAGTTACAACAGAGTAAAAAAAAAAAATTAATAATAATAATAATAAAGCATATCGTTTGGAGCGCTGCAGCGAGCCTGTCTAAGAACATGTAAAACAGCTGTCCAACAAGGTCAACTACAAGCTGTGTGTCATTTGCAAGACAAAATGCGGGAAAAGTGAATCATCCTAATGAAAGAAGACGTCACATAGTCTAATAAAGTCATGTCCAAATCTGATTCCAGATCTGTGAACTAGAAAAAGTAAATTCAAAGAAATGAAATTATCTGGTATCTAGTGACACCTGGGACTTTTAAAGTCCTCCACCAAATCAGTGATGGTTCACGCAAACAAACCTGCAGCAGGAATCAGGTCACACAACACAAAGTGTTTTCCTCTTTTTAAGACTTCAGCAATCGAAGAATACGCAACAAAAAAAAGACTCCAAACACGGCCGTTAGCCTCACAGTCTTTAAAACTCTGCAGCGAACGTTAAAGCTTTGGGATTTACTGCGACGGTTAAAGCACATTTCTGCAGCTTGGGAAAAGTTTGGCTTGAATGAGGAGAAAAGAGAAGTCTGAAATGTTAAACCGGCCTGAAATAAACAACTTTAATGAGCGTTTCAAAATTCCTCCAAAACCCACTGCAGCTTAATTTATTTGCTTGTTTTTGGCATGTCTGTGGTAAATAGAAAAACATAGTTAAGACTTTAGCATCATTAAAATGAAGCTTTCCCAAAACTATCTCATGTCTTTGGTCCAATCGTTTGGTTATCTGTGAAAATTACTCAGATGTCACTTTATGAACTTAAACTTTACAATATAACATTAAAACTAATCTTGTTTTTTACATCCACGGGAAAAATGTAGATTATTACACATTTATGTCACCTTGCATGTTAAAAAAATCATTTTAAAGTCTTTTTAAGCTCATTGCTCAAGTCGAGAACTCAGGTTTATTTTGTCACTGTGAAACATCTGCTTGGCTTTCTTCTCGCCCGCTCTTTCTGCACAAACCCTCACTTCCAGTAGACGTATCCAGCCACAGCTAAGTAAACAAAATCTTTCAGCAGGATTCGGCAGCAGTTTGGTCGTCTTTTGCCTCCATCAGCGGCCGTTCCCTACCTGCAGCATCAGTATCTGCTGCTGTGCTTCCTGCAGCTCCTGCTCGGCTGTGTTTAGAGAGCGATCCAGGCGACTCTTCTCTGCAGACAGCCGCATCGTGCCCTCCTCAGACTTCAGCTTCTGACGTTCAACCTGATGAAAAATGTAACCATGGACATGTAACAACAGCGAAGCAAGCCGTTCAAAACAGGGACGCGAGCTGGTGTGGTGGTGTGGTGACTAAAACACTCATCCAAGATGGTGAACACAGTATGTGAGCGGTGTTTTTGTGCAGTTCTATAGTTTAAGAGACAAAGGAAACACTTTATATGTGTATAAATGTCATATCTTATTCAGAATTTCTGGAAACATTTATTTAAATGAAGGGAAGTAAATATTAAATATTTATTAGAATACTAAAAGAATCAACTTCTCATGTTTTTATAATGATTTATATAAATGATATCATACAATTAGAATTTGCTTGGAGGCAATTTTGTAGAGGAGCTCGTACTTATCCGACGTTTTTAACATTTTATTTCTCTCAGGCTGTTTTGATATTTTATTTAAAAGTAATTTTAATGCATCAGCGTGTGTGGTGTAGCTATAAGGCTCTGCAGGTCATTTTGAATCTTAACTGGCATATAAATCTAATATCTTTAATGTCAGATGGTCACAAAGAAAACAAACAAAGAAACAAACACGTGTTGACACAGCGCTGACCTTGTCCAGTGTGTTTCTCAGTGCGTTCTTGTCTTTCTCCAGCCTCACAGCCTGCCTCTCTGCATCTTTTTTCTCCGTCTCCAGCATGGCGACTGCTCTTTGCAGCGCACGTAGCCGCTCCTCCACAGCGGCCCGCTCTGTCTGAGCCGACTGGGCGCTGCGCTGAGCCTCCGCAAGACTGGCTGAGCGCTGTCGCAGAGCCTGACGGAGGAAGACAGAAATCTATCAAGAACACCGGCCTGAGTTCAGCATTGTGCAGAATCTACTCTTTTACAGCTTCAGATCGGCAGCCCTGCAGGTGGACGAGCGTCTCTGGCGATCTGTTTGTCTCTAACCTCCTGAGCGCTCTTCAGCTCAGACTCTACTTCTTCTCGCCGCAGCTCACTCTCGGTCAGCTCGGTCTGCAGGTTCTGCACGCGCTCAGTGAGGGTGGCCGTGTTTCTCCTTGCCTCAGCTAATGACGCTCGGGATGCATCCATTTGTTCCTTAACGGCATAGAATAATTCTCACGTCAACATTCACATCTGAGCCACGCTGTTTGAAGCCCTTTGTTTTCTCTCTCACCTGCAGGAGCCTTCTGTCCTGTTCAGCCATGCTGAGCGTCTTCTGCAGGGCAGCCATACGACCCTGCGTGCTGCTCTGAAGGGCCGCCGCCTCCTGAATCGTCTGGTTGAGAGAAGTGATTTTTTCTCTGAGTAAAGTTTCACCTTCTTGAGATTTGAGCAGAGTCTGGCTCAGCATCTCCACCTCTCTCTGCAGCAGAGCTACGCGGGCTTCTCCTTCAGTAACCTGCAATTAGTACAAAACCAGTTTATTTCAGGCCAAAACAAAAAAAACTGTTTTTCTTTTAATCAAATTGAGATTTCAGTGCTGCTTTTTGTCAAATGTAGTGCAGCGACCAGGACCGCAACTATAAAGTGCAGCTGCTGCATAATGCTTTTATTTTAGTGAATAATCACTACAACTAATAATGTTTCCTTGGAAACAGAAACCAGGAGTGAGTGGTGGATTAACTGAAACTATTTTTCACATATCCACGGTGCGACAGAGCAGAGGCTGCCCCCCACAGCAAAGCTTTTTATCTCAAGGACATCAGCCCCGGCAGATCTCACCTGATGTCGACTATGGTTGAGGAGACAGAGCAGCACTGTTTCTAAGATTTCTTGGTGCGCTTTCTGCAAAATCTGTTAATCTAAATCCATCTTATATCTCTTATATTTAGTTAATGGGACTTTTATGAATTCAAGGTAACTTTTACTGACGCTGATTGCTTTGTTTCTTTAGATTTTAAGTTTTTAATTCTGATGTTTTTGTATTTAAGTCGTTGCTTTATTTGTATATGTAAACACTATAGTGTACATCAGTCTGGCTAAATGGCAGACTATAAGAATAAATAATAGCCTTAAATCATAATTAAATGTTCACCAGCTGATCAGTGACATTAAATCTCCTGTATTAGAAGGAAATTCTCAGGCCCAACTAATCGCATTAAGCTGATCATGAGTCATAAATAAACAGCTCTGTACCCGTTTGACGAGAGAGTCGCGGCGCTCCTGGGAGGCCTGACTCTCAGCCTCTCGGTCTCCCAGGCTCAGCTTGAGTCTCTGCAGCTCCCCCTCCAGACTGCGCCTCCCCAGCTCCACCCTGGTGGCGCGAGCTTCAGCTGCCTCTAGCGCCTCCCGCAGGCGCTTCCTCTCCACCTCCAGGCGGATCTCGGCAGCACGCTGCTTATTTAACTGATCCTGCAGAGATGGATGGAGGAGAAGGGTCATATTAAGTCTACGTTCACTTATGTTTGAACAGACAATTAGAAACAGAGAGGAGCCACAGCTCAACAATCTCCTTGTCTTCTCAATACGTTTGTTCTAAAAAATACAACAGATAAAAGATTCACTCAGTAGCACACACAGCCCAGAAGGTGAATCATTTTGAAAGGTGCTGGCATTAAAAACAAACATATGGAGAGCTGGCAGGGGACTCCACAGGTGGTGCAACACTGAGTGTGCGCCAGCATCTGTTGTTATTACATTTGTCGACAGTGCACGCTTCCCGTTATTGTCCTTCTGTTGCGCTACCATATGTTGACTGTAGCCGAGCTGGGATCACTGCTGTGTGAGTGACAACACAAAACATGGAGTACCTGTATGTGCTTCTTATCCGTCTCAGAGGCCTGCAGCGCTCGCTCTAAATCCTTCACCCGGTCGCTGAGAGCTCGCCGCTCTCTGTCTCCTCTCCTCACCGCCTCTTCTTGCTGCTGGAGCAAAATCTGGGTGGTGGTGAGGCGCTCATCCAGTCCACGCTTCCCTATAATGAGACATCCAAACAACACAGCCTGCAGTAGATTATCGGACTTCATTTTAATTCTACTCAGAAATGGGTTTTGGGCAGCTTGCCTTCATTGTGCAGATGAAGGTTATTTCAGAGTTTTGAAAGCGGACTGTTGAAAGCGAAAAGTTTCCCTGAGCTCATCTAAAATCTCCTTCTTTCTAAACAACTTGGGTAAACTCTCTAACCTTCTTGGTACTCCTGCATGGAGTACTGCAGCTGAGTGAGTCGACTCATAGCAGAGTCCCGCTCCACCTTCAGCTCCTCCAGCTCCCGCTGCACGGCCCCCAGCTGACAATGGACATCATCCTTCAAAATTAGCAATAAACAAAGACTTGAGCTACACAAACAAAGAGATTATCCTCGAGTTATTATGTACTGTCATTTTCGTGCCGCGCAGCCCCGTTACCCTCTCTTTCTGTGCATCACGCAGCTCCTGGAGGAAGTCTCTGAGACCGCTTCGCACAGTCTCGGAGTCCAGCTCTGACTGAAGAAGAGGCACCGGTGTATCCCCTCTCTCAGGAGATACAGCGCCTGAGCCCAAAGTATTGTCAGGGGTGCTTCCTCGAATTTCTGTACAGGAGAAACAGAAAGATGTTACGCTGAGATAGCTGAAGGAGTGAAGGAGGGTTCTTATAATGCTACAGAGACAAGACCAGCAAAAAGTAATTCCTCATGTTATTCGTTATGAGTGTCAGTAAGCAGTAATTTTTTTCTATAATTATGCTAAAATTTGAAGAGTCTTGGAGTCATTTTTTATCAGAGTGATGAAACATCCTGTCTCAGAGCTAAATACACTTTGCAACAATAATGAAACAAAGGCCTCGTGTTTGCTTCTCACCTTTAGGAGGCGACAGCGAGGAGCGCAGAGGTGAGACGCTGTGGTGGCGTGACATGCTGCCAGGTGATGTGGAGCTCCCTCCTGGGCTCCTCCCCCTGGGTCCTCTGCCACTCGCTCCAATGCCCAGCGTCCGCGTCAGCGCCGACTGCAGGCTGCTCAGACGAAACTCCAGGTCCCTCCTCGTGGCTTCGGCTCGGGTCAGCTCCGACTCAGTGGCGGCGAGCCGGCCCTGCGCCTCGCTCAGCTGCAGGCTGCAGTGAGCGGCGGAGTCCTGGGCCGTCTGAGCACGCAGGGACAAGTTCTTAGCTTCGTCCTGAAGCTTCTTCTCGCAGCTTCGAGCCTCCTGCAGCTGAGCGGTCAGCTCTCTCTCGCAGCTGCGCCAGCCCGACTCAGACTCAAGCAGACGCTTCTGAGTCATGGAAAGCTGCATTAACATAAAAAAAAGACAGAAGAGACAGCAGTGACACACTGAAGACAGCAAGATTAACAAAGAGCTGGAAATTTCTTCACTTTGCTCCACTCTCACTTCTTTCTTGAGGGACTCTCTGGCTGTTTCGGCTTCAGCCAGCTTCTGTTTGAGGGTGAAAACCTCTTTTCCTCTCTCCTCGTCTCTTTGCTCCTCCAGCGACAGGCGAGTCTGCAGCTCTGCCACCTCCCTCTCCTTCTGCTCCTTCTCTCCATCCAGGACCTTCAGCTGGAGCCAGACAAAAGGAAAATTTACATTTAGAGGCAAAACTGTGTGCAACATATTTCCCAGGTTCTGCTCAGATGTGAGAGAGATGACTGCATGCCTGACCTGTCTGCGGAGCTCCTGCAGCTCTCGCCGAGCCTCCAGTCGTGATCTCTCAACTTCTCTCAGGCAGCTCCGCAGCTCTGTCACCTCCTTCTGAGTGGAAGACAAATTCTCCTCCAGCACAGACAGCTTTTGCTCCTTCTCCTCACATTGTCGCTTCACACTAACAAAACACACACACACTGCTTACACATCTCATCTACTCTGTGTCTCTGTCCCTGGTTACTTTGCCAATCTCATGCATACCTGATCCTTTCAGTTTCTGCACTTCGCAGAGTTTCTCTCAGGTAAGTATTTGATTGGCTGAGAGCCTCTCTCTCCTTGGTGACATCACTGAAGCCACGGCGCAGCTCTGTGCCCTCTCTCCTGTAGCTCTCTGCTGAGTCCTGAGTTTGGTTCAGGCGGCGTTCAGTCTCCAACAAGTCCCGCCTCAGCTGGTCTCGGCTCTCCTCTGTGGCTGCGAGGGCGGCTCTGCACTGCTCCAGCTGGTGGGTGAAAATCAGATGAAATGAGGTCACTGGACAGAACATTTGTTTGTTTCCAGCATGAAAACAAATTAATTAAACTGTTTTATGTTTTCATATTTGACCTCTGCCCATATCTACAACCTTCCACAGATGCAAAAAAGTTGTAAACACTGATGGTCAGTGGCAGATTCTCCTCGCTTTGATGTTCTTCTTATAGCAATTTATTTTCTAACTTCTTGTTTCTCAAATCCGTTCAAATGTGGGCCATCAAGTCATGGTTCGACACATCAGTGGAAACCAGGTATATGTTGGGATGTTGGTATCTGATATTATGCATTTTGGCTCTTGTAGAGGATGATCTACCTCTTTGAGAGCGATGTCAGCACGCGAGCGGAGATCACTACATGTCTCTTGTAGACTGTGGAGCTCCCTCTCACGAGCGGAGGCTGCATCCTCCAGCTGAGAGCGAAGCTCCAGCACCTCGCTGGTCAGAGCGCCGACTCTGATCTGAGGAAAACAAACAGGGTGATGCTGTAGTTAATCTTTCATTCGTGCCTCGACAACAGCAACAAAATACAAATCAGGAGAAGAAGTGAAACCCTCCACGTTTCCTCCCGTCACCTGTTCCTGCTCTTTGTAATGAGCTGCTTCTCTGGCCACTCGCTCGGTCTCGAGGGCTGCAGCTGACAGTTCAGCCTGCAGGCTGGAAACCCGCTCAGACAAAACCGTCTTCTCTGCTTCCTTCAAGGAAAGAGCCTGGGAGGACAGAAAATGTCTGGTTAACACTAAAACAAAGTTTAAAAAGGGGGGAAGGAACAGCCTGAGCCATGCTGGCATTTCTAACAAAGACATTATTTTAAGAAATCTGTTTTAAACCAAAGATTTAAATGACACATGCTATCTGATGAATAAATACAGCTCTAGACGCTGAATAGTTTCACAGGCTGGGATCAGACCTGTTGTTTCTCCGTCTCAGCCTGGAGGAGACACTGATCTCTATCGTGCTGCAGAGTCCGCATTTCATCCTGCAGCTCCTCTTTTTCTCTCTTTGCTCTGCTGAGCTGATCCTCCATCTCCTGTCTGAGCTTTCTCAGCGTGACCTCATGCTCCATCAGCAAGCTGTGCCGCACAACTTCCTGCAAAACACCATGATGACATTCATCCAAGTGTAAAAACATTCATACAAATAGCATTTAAACTAACAGTGATCCACTGAACCCACTCACCTTTTCTGAGACCAGTCTCTCCACCTCCTCCTGATGCTCAGAGGAGGCCTTGCGCAAGGCCTGCTGCGCCTCCAGCTGTGCCGCATTTAAAGTCTGACTCAGAGTCTGCTTCTCCCGCTCAGCCTGGGCCAACGCAATCTCCCCGTCTGAGCGAACGCGCCTTAGTTCAGCTGGAAATCACAATCAGGAAAACAAATACAACGCTTTCCTGTTATTGACCAACTTTTATTATCTTTAATTATAAAAAACACGTCTCCTCTCACCTGCAGCCGTCTCACAGCGGACTCTGAGGGTTTGGTTCTCTGTCTCCAGCTGCTCTCTGCGAGTTTCCACCTGAACGAGCTGCTGCTGCACTTCGAACAGGCTGGTCTCCAGGGACTCACGCTCCGACCTGCAGGTTACAACCACAACTTACACACACGTGCACTGAGCACTTTTGAGTAATTAACCAAGTCTGAAACCAAACATACCTGAAAGCAGCCAGTTCCTCAGACAGCATGGCGTTCTCCCTCTCAGATGCTGTCAGCTGAACCACGAGGGCCGCTTTGTCCCGGGCCAGCTCTGCCTGACTGCGGCCGACCTCCTCCAAGGCCACCTCGTTCCTCTGGCCTTCTCCTCTAGCGAGACTTAACTCAGAACCCAAAGAGGTCACCTCGCCACAAAGCTGTCGAGTACAAAATGATGAGGTCAGTTAAGTGACCTCTGTGAGCCAAAAGCTCAGACTTCAGAGTCCTATAAACACCCAGTTTCTGTTATGTCAGTTATAAGAGATGTACTTGTCACTGTCATTTAAGGCCCACAGCTCTCTTTGCAAAGTTCAGCCAATCAGAGAACGGCTTTCAAAAGCCTTAAAAAGAGAGGAGCTGAAACACCTTCATACTGTTATATCAGACAGCTTCATGGTTTATATCAAGGCCCACTTTTATTTATAATTAGTGTGAAGTACATGATGATTCAAAAACAGAAAAGGTACTGCATGTCACAGTGTCGTATGTGAGCGGTCTCTCATCAACCTTGCAAAAACCAACCTGCACACACCGGACACACGTCTCTCCTCTGCTGCGTTCTTCTGGGTTTCAAAGTTTAACCAACAGTTTGTCTGATTTAAAAACTTTCCTTTCCTTTTTTAAATGTGTTTTTAAAATAACTGAGGCGAGAAATCAGCCATGTGGTCGTATTATCTGCCTTTATTTTTGGGTCATTCAAAATAACGCTTTAGGCCCATGTTGCAAACAACATGGGCCAAAATGGGTGTTTTAAATATTTTAAATTCGTCTTTTGGGGTTTATCAAAATGAACAGTCATAGTTAAAATGCCAGATTTTGAATTCTGTTTGCTTCGACTGCTTTTTCACCAAGCTTTGGTAATAGACCGGTGTTTTCCAAACAGGAAATATCTTCCAGTGTTCTCTTATTTACAAGACAATGTGCACAGGAATGCAACATCCATCATTCAAGGCACTGGTAAAAATAAATAATTGAAATGGGTATATATTTGTTTTTTGTTAAGTTGCCTAATAATTATGCACAGTAATAGTCACCTGCACACACAGATATCCCCCTAAAATAGCTAAAACTAAAAACAAACTAAAAACTACTTCCAAAAACATTCAGCTTTGATATTAATGAGTTTTTTGGGTTCATTGAGAACATGGTTGTTGTTCAATAATAAAATTATCCCTCAAAAATACAACTTGCCTAATAATTCTGCACTCCCTGTAATGTGTAGTTGTACCTGGGTGACTTTCTCCTGCAGCTTAAGTCTCTCAGCCCTGAGACTCTGGAGCTCAACCTCGATCCCCACACGGCTTAGCTCGGCGTCCTGCAGCGACTGCTGCAGTGTGATGCGGGCGGACTCCAGCTCGAGCCTGTCCTGCTCCAGCCGGACCAGCTCATCTCTGATGGTCAGCTTTTCCTGCTCAGCGTCGCGTTTCTGAGTCTGCAGGAAGGCTTTCTCCTCCTCGAGCTTAGACACAGAGGTGAGAGCAAGTCACATTAAAGGCCTGAAAACCTCTTAAAATCTAGAACAGGTTTGTTTATTTTACTCGGCTGGGATGGAAAAGGGTGATGACGCACACCAATCACAGTTTTGCAACACCTGAATTTGAATCTAACTACATTACTCTGTTTACACTGGCATTAACTCTCGTCCACAGAGACACAAGAGTATTTCATATCAAATGGGCTTGAAACTACATATGTGGAGGTTTTAAATAGCACTGCAGCTCCCTTACCTTGAGGATGTAGGTGTTCAGGGCTGCTTTGTCCTGTGCCAGACCCTCGTTCATGCTGCCCATCTTTGCCAGAGAGTCTCTGAGAGCTGCATCCTCAGACTGGAGCTTGTTAAGCAGCAGACAGAGCTCCGTGTTTTTGCTCTCAGCCTGGAGGGAAGAATCAGTCAAACAGGTGCTATTTGTTTAAGCAGTCGGGCTATTGCACCACAAGTTTATCTGAAAGTTTTCAAGAATAACTGAATAGAATGTCTGACTAAACTTAAAAACATAAAGTCTTCTGAGTTTTAGTTACATCAGACAGCTCACGTGGAGGCAGGAGCTCCAGAGGAGTGCTGCTTCATGACAAACTATTCAAAAAGCTGAAATCTGTGTCACAGACGACATGTACAGTCGTACAGTCAGCGCTTCGAAAGGGAAACTCCTAAAAATATATTTATGAGGTCAGCTGCAAAAATAATCGTATAACTCCCCCTTTTGGCGTTACAAAGCTGCTGTCTGAAGACGTGCAGCATCAGCTTTGGAGCTGAAAGCCGTAGACACTGCAGGTTGTTTAGTGGCCTTATTGCAAATGTATTTGTAGGATTTTCCTTTCCACAAAACACCAGAGGGAAAATATTTAAAATACTTGATTTACTGATATTTGCAACACACAGTCTAACATTACATTTAGCGCTGAAAGAAGCATGCTCTATTGTTTTTGGGACACTGCTACTAAATCTGCACCTTAATATCATGAACACTTCCACCACTCGTTTTGCCTTCATTAACTTTCTCGCATGAAAAACCTTGAAACTGACAACTGAATTTTAATGGACTAACTTTAATTTCATCTCAACAAATACATCCAAAACAAAAAAGTGGCAGAGTGTCGCTCCCTTGCACTCTGGCAGTACTCTAGTAGCGTTTCACCTCTGACAAATACACAGACTATTACTATTTTCTTACCCGAGCCAGCGCCTCAGACAGCTGTGTTTTTTCTTGCTCCAGCAGCTGCCTCTGAACCTCCCCCTGCTGGTGAGTCTCCCTCACTGCAGACAACTCGCCACGCTGAGCAGAGGCTCGACTCTCGCTCTGATCAAACTGCTTCTGTCTGTTTGAGGCAACACGTGTTGTTCACTGAAAATCAGGCAGGACTCTTGGTGTGTATCTGTTAGTGTGTGAAGCTTGTTGTTCTATTGCAGGAAGGGACGACTGGACAGCACAATAGTTGTGAACAGAGTCAAACTTTTACACAAAAGCTGTAAATGAGATGTTGGGGCTGTACAGGGAGGAGTTTGTTAATGACTGAGATGCTTATGTAGAGGAAGCTGATGCAGATCTTTTGAATGGCACACTGTGAGCATGTGCAGCGTGTGGATTAGTGCCCACATTACATTCACTTAATCTCTACGAATTAGCCAGCTTACACCCTCAGCGTCTCTGCCTTCGCCCGGTCTCTCTCCTGCACGGCAGCCTCCTTCTCCTCCCTCTCGTGGTCTCGCTCTCGCTGCACGGACGCCACGGTCAGCTGAAGCTTCTCGCAGTCCATCTGCAGGAGCTGGCTGCTGCTCTGCGCTGCCTGCACCGTCTTCTCCAGGTTCACCTTCTCGCTGCAACATTCACCACATGTGTGTGTGTGCATGTGAGAATATAATGCAGAGTTGAGGATAAATACACTGTTGGGTCTCGAGGCGAGTTTTGTAGGTGAAGTTTGGCAAACCTGGCCAGCGTGTCTCTCTCCTGCTTCACACGGTCCCGTTCTCGCAGCGCGGCCTCTCTCTCTCTCTGAGCGGCGTCCCTCTCCCGCTGCAGAGTTTGGCTTCTCTGTTCTGCGTCTCTTTTAGCCGACTCGGACTCAGAAAGCTGTTTTCGTAACTGCTGCACAGACGACTGAGCAGAGAGCAGACGGCTTCGAACATCCTGCAAACACAACCGGACAAGTGGAGGGAATGATGATGACGGTGTTACAAGGATACAGCACCTACAACATGAAAGATTTTAAAGTCTCACCACAGATTTTAGCACTTAATGTCTGAGCTTCATTGATTTTTAAGTCGTTTAGCTTGTCTTAAACATCCAGAAAAGGGGGGCAAATAAAATCGGTGACCTCTGTCAGAGAGTTCCATGTTTGTGTGTGGTCCTTTGTGTTTGTAGATTAACATGTCACCTGCAGCTGGAGTGTCTTGTTTGTGACTGCAGAGCGGAGAGCAGACAGCGCTGCCTCTGGGAGAGGAGACAGCGAGGAGGGTCGAGTGGGAGAGGACGGCCTTCGAGGGAAAGAGTCACGAATCCCAGCCCCAGAATTGTCCTGATCTGCTTCTGACGATGACGATTCTCCGTCTGCTGAAACCGTCTGTAAACGCAGGTTAAAATGAAGCCCTTCCATCTGGGTTCCCACTGAGAAATCAGCTGATGTAAAAATGTGTGTGTTGTTTACCTGAGCGATGTCCCGCAGTGTGTCTAACAGCGTCTCAGTGTGAGTCCTCATCATCTGCATGTCAGTCTCATCACTGCCGCTCTGCTCCTGAAGGGAAATGATTCACATGAAGCACATGAAGCAGACCAGTATGAAACCATTATGGCCTCCGTGACTGGTGTCTCACCTCGAGCTTCCTCGTTAGTGTCGCAATTTCTCTGTCACGCTCTTCAATTTGTCCCTTTAGTCTCTCCCCTTCTCGCACCAAATCGGACAACCTGAGAACGAAAACAGACAATATGAAATTAAACTCACACGGACGGTAAAAAGGACCTTTAGTTTTGCACTTTGAGTCAGTTCTTGTTGTTTTAAATGAAAAGTGCTGGAAGTCTTCCTGCTGTTACACAATGGGGACTTTTACTAGCTCCTCCTGTTGGACAGCTCGATTAAAAACAACTTATACGACTGTAAGCCTGCAGGACGGCTCAGCACCCTGACCTGACGTTGAGCTCGCTTCTCTCTGCGTCCATCCTGCTCTGAAAGCTCATCATCTCTGCCACTCGACCTCTCAGCTGCTGCTCCAGCTGAACCCTCAGAGCTTTCTCCTGCTCCAGAGCCACAACTGCTCCTCCCTCCCGACTTTGCAGCGTGGCACACAGACCGGCCCAGGACACCTGAGCAGAGTGGGACGTCCGAGCCAGCTCATTACGCATATCTGACAGGTCCCTGCGGGAGATTGGAGAGAGGCGGGAAGGAGTGAGAGACAAAACACGAGTCAAAAGATAAAATAAGACTGAGGAGAACAAAGTTTACCTTTCAGTGGCGCTCTTCATTTCGCAGACATGCCTCCTGAACCCGACCACTTGTCGCCACAGTGTCAGCAGTCGGCTGTGCTCGCTGCTGAAGTAGCTGTGGAAAGACTGAACAGGAGGCCAAAGGAAATTAAAACGAGTAATGATTATTCTGAATTTAGACTTTCCTGAATTTCCTTTTAATATTTAAGAAGCATCCCTCTCCCACCTCTTCTTCTCTCCTCCAGTCAGACTCCTTTTGCTCTAGCTCCTCTCTGGCTTTTGTCCAATCAGCAGTGAGCCTGCGGATATCCTGGCTGAGAGCCTCGTTGGCCAAACCAGCCTGCTCCAACTGCTCTCTCAGCATTGCATTCACTGCAGACAGACTGCTGCTCCTGAAGTCACAACATGGAAACACTCAAATATAACACACGCAGTTCAGGCTGAAGCTGTTTACAAAGAAAGTGGTTAAATAAAACGCAAAGGAGAAGATTGATCAGGCCTGCAGATGTTTGGTATAATACATGACTGAATTCATGAAATCCTCCTTAACTAGAGTCTGCGTGGTTTTAAAAAAAGGCTGCTCACTCTCATATTCCCTATGTTTTTGGTGTAAAAGTTAAAGTCAAATTACAACGGAGCACAATCACAGATGAGCTCATGACTCATTTCTGTAAAAATAGTTTTGGCTGCATGTGCAAAAATGTCTCACAAAAATCTTCAGTCCCTAAATAAAAAGAATTAAAAATAATAACTCAGTGGACTAACTGGCCAACAGCTTATGTTGGCAGTTAGATAACTATTCATATCTGCTATACATAGGCCATGAAAATACGCTGTTCCTGCATGAGTGCAATACCATCTATATCAATTCTGTCCATCAATCCTTACAATAACAAAACAAAACAAGAATAAGTTGATTAAATTAATTTTTAAAGACTGTTGCATATGTAAAATTAAAGTAATAAATCCATATACATTTATTTGCAGCTTCAAAGGGAGCTATCATAGTGTGATGTTCCCAAAAGCAGAATTTGATCTCAGAGGACGACCTTGCTGAATTTAAGTTTTTTAAATAAACTGCCGGTGCTCAAGTTGCACTGAGAGCATTGTAGAGTCAGTGCAACCCTAGCTGTGGTTCAGGAGGTTCAACTAATAATTGGAAGGCAAGATGTGGGCAAGATGATGAAATGAACCGAAAACTGTCCTGGATACAGCCACTGAAGTGTGAGTGTGATAGAGACAACACGCTTGAAGTGCACAAAATAAAGCACTGTATGAATGCTTGTGGTAAACAGACTTATACAGTCGTCTTCTGCTCATACTACTCAAAGTGCTGCTACATCATAGGCCACACTTACATTAATAAAGCTTTTTGTCCCGCTCTCTTAAACACTTTTTAACAATCACACAGACACACACAGTGCCTCTATAGTGCAGCAGTCTCTGGTTTGATCCCAGCAGGAGTCACAAGTCATTTTGGGTTAAGGACAGGCGTCTGGTGTAACAAATCTGCCTAATGAGACACGTGTAGAAACCTGCTAAGCTGCTTCCTTGTGAATAAAGGAGCAGACAAAAGTAGCTTTACCTAGCAGGCACACTAATTTAGACACATTTCAACACTGGGACTGAACCCTGACCCTCTGATTAGCAGACATCTCACTCTATCCCCACAACCACAGCTGTCATAAATGTGGGTCACAGTGTAAATGTGTTATTTAAATACCAGTTAAATAATTTCCTCTTAGACTTTGCTAAAAAAAAAAAAAAAAAATTAAAAAAAAAAGTTTGACATAAAAAAATGGTGTTAGTGCAGGTTTTAATGTTTCTGTTTCTATTTATGGGCTACGTGCCACAATTCTTTACAATGACACTTATTAAACCACTGCTAGCTGTTTTAACAAATTAAAGGCCAATTTCCAACCTAACTTTTATCTTTAAAACTCTTGAAATAGTAGTTGTAAAACAGCTAACTGATCATCTGCAGAGGAATGGCTTATTTGAAGAGTTCCTGACAGGTTTCAGAGCTCGTCAGCTTTAGTGGAGGTTACAAATGATTCTGATTTGACATCTTAATATTGTACATCATTTTACTACAGAGATTAAAGCACGCTGTAGGTATTACAGGTACCGTGCTGAGGTGGTTTGAATCATATCTATCTCATAGACTCCAATTTGTTCATGTAAATGGTCCTCTTCACACCCTAAGGTTAATTATGGAGTTCCACAGGGTTCAGTGCTAGGACCAATTCTGTTTACATTATACATGCTTCCCTTAGGCAAGGTATAGCATACATTTTCACTGATATGCAGATGACACACAATTTTATCTATCCATGAAGCCAGATAACACACACCAATTAGTTAAACTGTGTGAATGTCTTAAAGGAGCAAAGATCTGGATGACCTCTTCTGCTTGTAATTTCAGATAAAACTGAGGTTATTGTACTCAACCCTAATAATTTTAAAAGCATGGTGTCTAACCAGATGTTTACTCTGGTTGATTGTTGGGTTTTTCTCTCTAATATTGCAGGATCTTTACCTTTTTCTGATTTGGCACTATATAAATAATATTGAATTTTCTCTGAGTTATCTCTGGTTTGTCTGCACTGATACTTTTCAACAGTCTGAGGACGTTACAGGTTTACAGCTAAATCATTTTATGTCTCTTCTCTCATGATGCATCACCTTTGTTGTTCCTCCTCCAGACGGATTAAAGCATCCTCCAGGTTGCTGCTTGCTTCATCTTGATGGCGACCATTCGATGTTTCGCTGTGACCCTAAAATCAAAAGATGACCATGGACATATTATTTTTAACCTGTGCATAAAAATCGGCTTCCTTATGTTTACAGTAAACTCGAGGTCGCCTACACTGTTTTTCTCCAACTCAGATGACTTCTCCTGCAGCGCCTGATCCAGATCACCACACCTCTTTTTATACTGAAGCACCTGAAGGAGCAGGAAATAACACCAGTAGTCAAACCTCATCAATAACAACTTAACAGAAGAGGGAAATAAAACAGACGCACCTTGGCCTGCAACTTCTGCACAAGCTGCGCCTGCCTCTGCTGCCCCTCCTGGTATGCGGTGAGTTTGCGCTTGTAGGCCGCCTGTTCCTCGTCCAGCCGCCTGCGCAAATCCACATT
Organism: Rhamphochromis longiceps; assembly: GCF_057381845.1. Taxonomy (NCBI): domain Eukaryota; kingdom Metazoa; phylum Chordata; class Actinopteri; order Cichliformes; family Cichlidae; genus Rhamphochromis; species Rhamphochromis longiceps. The sequence goes on from NC_140561.1 coordinate 22,159,264, forward strand.
CTGCTGAGCCAGGCTGCGTGACTCTGGTGAATCGTGGTCTTCGTCCCCTGTTTCAAAACGCAGCGCCTGCTCCAGCTGTGGTTTTAATGAAAGGTAAGAGGCAAGGGGTCGGGTTTAATTTCACACTTCTTCACGACAGATCTGCATGGCACTGCCAAGTTTGGACTGCATCCAAAAATACCTATATACATGTTCTCAATGAGCTAAGTACTTGAGATGGGAACTATTTTCCAGACTTTAAAACAGAATTTCCCCAAACCATCTCACCATTTAACAGCTGTTCTGGACAGCTTGTGCGTACACTGATGGCACTGGTACAAAACACATCCTGATCATTTCCTGTGAAACCTCACATGAATGCATAAAATGAAGGAAAATACTACATTTAAACTACATAAATGGAGGTCATAGTACTTAAGAAATACTAACTTTGTTTTCAGCCACATCTTTCTTTCTATGCTGTATAGATGTTCACTCTTAAATGAAACTCTTCACAAGAAGGTTTGTGGATTATTTTGTGTAACCTGATCGTGACATCTGGACAGAGGCACATCTGCTGAGTTTATAAATCATTTTTTGGCACTTTGAACAGCACAGGGTGAGCGCCATTTAGTTCCGTTATATTTAAGAGAAAGCTGACTCACATACTAACATATATTCCAGCTGCTCAGTACTACAGAGTGTCTGTATCCCAAAGCGGAGACCAGTTATTACTTTAAATACACTTTTGAAATGAGTCCATTAAGTTATAAAAGGTGGACACTCTCCTTTAAATTGGTTGTTTTATGTGTGACATTAAAGCAGCAGGCATCTCAACAGCCTACAAGAGTAAAATATACATATATAAATTTATTTATTCTTTAAAGAGAAAAGATTCCTTTGGACGATCTCCGGCACAGTTTCTTCGTGCTTTAGGAAGCAGGCTGCAGTTATTCCTTTTGTAATGTTCAACCCACCCCAAATGAGCTGTAGCACCCAACTCACCCACCCACCCAACACTGCATCTCCCCTCGCCATTGAAGCCCCTGTTTACAGTCACCCAGGGTGACAGACGCCATGGCAACATTCCACTTCAGTTGATTCCAGCCCCCATCACCTGGGAGACGAGCAAATCTCAGACAAAGGAAGGACCCAAAAAAACACATAAATGAGGAAAAGGGAATGTGGCACGGTCCTCAGCTTTAAATGTGTGTAAAGCCAGAGCACCTGAAGAGTGTTTGAACTTGTCGCAAGAGATTAACAGGCTATAATGATTCCATCCACCTCTCAACCTGTTCTACCAAAATGACCACTAAGTGCTGTTTGCAGGCATCCTGGAGACTTGCCTTACCCTCTCACTGATTGCACCGTACTTGATGGCGAGCTCGTCTCGGTCGGCTCTGCTGTGTGCCAGCAGGTCCTCCAACCTCGCCAGTTCCCCCTGCAGTACTCGGTTCTCCTCCTGGAGGGACATGACCGAGGACATGGCCCCTGCTGCTCAAAGAAAGGCCAAAGTCAGGCAAAGACGGCACTGAGTTGATGTGAAGGAGAGAGGACTGTGGCAACTCACCGTTGTCGCTGAGGTTCTTTGTCACAATCTCTCGCACTCGTGCTGGCAGACATGTAGGGGGGGCATCAGGTGAAGGACCCCGGACTGTCAGCCTCTTCTCCTCAGACAGAACGCTCTCCTCCAGCCTCTGGTGGAGGAGGACAGGCGCAGCCGTTTTTATTTAGTTTGTGACGTTTAGAGAAAGATCAGCAACACAGAGCTGAGAAACTATGAAATAAGGCTGTAAACACAGAAAATCCCAACACATGACAGAAACCGAGTGATCACAATAATGTGTCTGAAAAGTGCCACAAACCCAACGGTGCCACGACAGGCACAGGACCACGACTGCTGCGCAATAGATACACAAAACTGCTCCCAAACAGAAACAAGCGCATGCACGCCCCAGATGAGCCGCTATTATTTGCCCCACACCTGTGTCATTTAATGAAATGATCAAGTGAGCTGGAGCGGGCCCGGCGAGCCTCACCTGGATCACAGACTCCAGTTTACTGCTGGAGTCGCTTTCTGCGGAGTTTTCCGCAGCGCTCATCGCACCGGCAGGTATTTAAAATCCTCCGGGTAACAGGATTAACTCCGAATAAATGCTACGTCTTCACGGTGTCAGCGATGGTCTGTTGCTTTGCAGCAGGAGCGGGGAAATGAAACAGTTGTGAGCCTTAGCTGCTTATTTGGTATGAGCCGACAAAGTTTAGTCGCAGAGGAGCAGTGCGCGTCCGTCCCGTCGCCTCCTCCTCCGGGAGGCAGAGATTGAGGACAGCAGGATTAGCAGGTTTTAAAATGCACACCCCCACCTCCTCCACCACACTCCCACTTCTCACATTCAGAGCCCTCCACACGTCACTGATATCCAGCTACTCTCGAGCCTCGCAGTTGAGAGAAGATACCGAACAATTAACCTGATTTTTGTGACGTCAGTATGTTAATATTGATTCAGATAGTTATTATTATTATTATTATTATTATTATTATTATTATTATTATTATTATTATTATTATTATCATTAATCCAGATAATTTGTGCCACTTCTTAGTTTTAATGACACAAAAAGGATCAGATCTATCCATTTACACTTGTATTATATTTTTACGTGTTAAGTGCTCTGCACATGGATGTGTGTGTGTGTGACTTTTTTATGTCTTTGAAAAGTTGTGACTGTCACTTAAATGGTAGAATAAGGGTTTCATATTTTCCTCTGAAATGCAGTGAAGTAGTCTAAACACGACATAAAACATATTTAAGGTCAGTAGTTTTAAAAAAGTGTTTGGACAAGTCCAGACAAAACCAAATATGCTGCCTCAGTCAGTTTCAGTTTTCCTTTTAGTGCTGTTCAGTATTTTTGGTGTTAGGGTGATGACTGTCATCACAGTTTGGATCTGCTTCATGAAACTATGAATACGTGTTTGCAAAATCAAAAAAGGGAAGGTATAAAATGTTATCTTGATATAGCTTTACACTAGTGGGTTTGGGGTATTTCTTCATTTCTGAAGGGCAGGGGTACATCCAGAGGGGGCAGCATGACTGAATCTTACTGATACCCCCCTCCCACCAATGCAATCAGACTACAATACTGTAAAACCCACAGCGTGCACTGGATGAGAGCATGCACAGTTAGTACATTTACTAAAATACTTTACTAAAGTACCGTTTCACAGATCTACTTTATTTTATTTATTTTTTATTTATTTATTGTAGTCACTTGGATGAGTGACAAAACATTTCTCCCACTGAATACGTGGATTGTAACAACATTATGGTGTATCCACAGTTTTCTTCACTTTATTCATTTCTGATAAATATTTTCTGTGGGAAGGGTATTGTTCCTGCTCAGGAATTTTGGGGGAGCAAAGAGGTGACATCTTCTCCATTATTATATCTTTACATTCAAGCAGCTGTAATCGGAATAATTCACAAAATCACAAATATTTCGTATCTTTACACTTGACTTTGTTTTCTGCTTCTCCTTCTTCTTCTTTTAGCGTTTAAACATTTTTAATTTTAATACATTAGCAACTTTAGCACAAAGTTAAACAAAGCATCTGCTTTGTTGTTTGCTTTGTGACACAGGCATTGAAGATGACGGGGTGTGTGCTGCACTGTGTGGCGTTTGAATTGTCAAGGTTACAGACAAGAGGATCATTGTGTCAATACCAGACCCCCCACTCTGCCTTAACCCAGCTCTCCCGCTCACACTCCATTTGCATTTCTATGCTTCTGAGTATTTTCTCTTACAGTACACATTACCATCCCTCCACCCTATAACCCCTGAAACCACACAGGGCCCTGGGGGAGCAGGTACTACCAGATTAAATGTCCTTAAAAAGGCCCAATACAAAAGGACTTACAGGAATAAACATCAAAACTCAAAGTTATTACAGCTTTATTATTATTACAGGGATTTCCCCCCCAAGTTTCTGAGTTTTTCTATTTTCATCAAGTTAGATTTCAGAGTTGGTCTTTTTGTTTAGTTTAGCTTTTAGTAATTTGACTCTTACTTTTAATTTTGTACATTCATTATTATAATTTTAAGAGTATTTGATAGGGGCATGTTTTTCAGAAGTTCTGAATAGATGTTGCAATACAAACAGCACTTCCCAAAGGATGTTGATTTAGTGTGTTAGACATCCCAATGCTCAGTAGACTGTAATAACACGGTAATAACATTGTTCCAGATGGTTTTCCCCCTCAAAAAATCTCTAGCTTTGATTTTATTTCCTTTAATTAAAAAGTTATTTTGTTTTTTTAACAACAGTTTCATTGGACTGTAATGACTTTGGTGAATGCTGACTTAAATTTCTGAATGACTGAAATTTAAACTTACAGGAATAAACAACAAAACACTGATGTGTTGTGACATCATCAGTCATGCTGTCACGCCTGACACCCGTTCACCGACCACTTCATTAGGCACACCTTTTAAGGCAAATGTCTAATCAGCCCCATGAAAGTAATTCAGTTTATTGAGCCACATAGACACGGTCAAGACGACCTGCTGATGTTCAAACGTGGCATCAGAATGGGGAACAAAGGTGATTAAAGTGACTTTGGATGTGGCGACAGAAACTTTTGATCTCTTGGGATTTTCCCTTAAAACCATCTCTAGGATTTAAAAAGAGAAAATATCCAATGAGCAGCACTTCTCTGGGAGAAGATGCCTCATAGATGCCAGAGCTCGGAGGTGAATAACAGGAAGGCAACAGTACCTCCAATAACTACTTGTTCCAACCAAGACATGCAGAAGGAGACAGGAGACACTGCTGTCAGCTAAGATCACTAGGAATTAAAGCAGCTCTAAAGGCGGGGGTCCCGCACAAGCAGGGTGTACTAATAAAGTGGCTGGCGTAAAACCATAGTATTCTAATCTGAAATAAATGAAAGATTTTCATTTCCCAGGAACGAAAAGTTCAGTTTAAACTTATTAATATCTTTGGCGCCCCCTACTGGTGTGACAGGAAATAACTGGTACTGACTTCAGTGAAATTAAACCTTAAAAATCTGTCGGTCTGCGCAATTGTTCATCCTGAATCTCCAAATGCGAACACACCCCCAAACTGTCCGCTCTTCCCCACACGTTAAACAAACGGGACTTCTTCTGCACCGACCTTAAATCACTGATTTCCTGAGCAGATGCCTCTGCGCTTCTCGTTTATTATGTGCATATAAAGGAGAACACGGCCAAACGATTCATCGCCAACATCCTCTTTAAGCACAGAAACCACCGACATCCACAAAGACACGCCCAAGTTTTCAAAAGTCTGAGGAGTTGGAGTTGGAGGGAGATGGTTGCACGTTAAGCCGCGCAGCATCCAACCAAAATTAAACGGAGACTTTTTTCGCAACCCAACCATCAGAGGAGGAGATCGTGACTGCTGTGGAAACAAGAGGCTGAATATAAACACCATCTACACCTACATCATGTCGTGTTTGCTGCAGCTTTAGCAGTGAAAACATCCGCTTCCCTGTCTGATAAACATCTCTCCTCGGCTGCTCGTTCTGCTCACCGTTTTCCTGCCGTCTCTCCATTTCTCCTCTGCGTGGGCTTTTTACACAGCAAAAGCAGGCACGAAGCTCATCCCGGCACTTACAAACGGACCGTCGGCTCCCTGCACGCAGGGTCGCCTTGTTTCGAAATCTTCTCCATGCTTTTTCCGGGGAGGGACTTCCAGTTCATACAGATCAGCGGCGGGTCTATCATATGATCACACCGAGCTCCATAACGCGCTGGCATTTTGAATGAACGCTGTTATTCACTCAAATAAACGAGTATCTTAAAAAAAAGTGTGTGTATGTTTTAGTGTTTTATGTTTTAGTTTTTAGTGTTTTTTTAGTGTTTTATGTTTTAGTGATGCAGATGTTTATCGTTCAAATAATATCTAAAATCCGAGCATATACATTTATCCAAGGTTAAATTAAAGAATTTAACCACTTCATTATTTTATTTCAAAATATCTTATAAATAATCATTTTAAGTGAACAAAATAACACTTTTAACTATCTAAAATCCAGTCATATCATCATATCCAATGCTTAATTTAAAAAATGAATTAAATTAATATTTTTAAATAACCTCTCTTAAATAATCATCTCAAATGAACAAAATAATATGACATTTACTTTTTCAGTTCACATTTTTAATATCTAACATCCAATCATATCCATTTTCCCATATATTTAATAAAAACAATATTATTTTTAAATAAAATATTTTAAAAAAATTCAGTAACCAAAATGAGAGACATTTATCTTTTAAAAGCATCAAAATAATATCTAACATCCAATCCATCCATTCATCGACTTTTTAATAACAAAAATAAATACATATAAAATAACAAGCAGCTGGACAGCGTAGTTACTGCACACCTTTGGAGCAGGAGTTGCAAGTTCGATTCCTGCATGCCGGTGGTATCCAGTAAGGGTCCTGGCTGCCCCCATGCTAAAACCAACCCCTGACATGTGTTGTGCCAAACTGTATTAATGAACTGATATTAGACACCTGTAGTCTAGTAAATAAATCCCGATCACACTTACTTCACAGGAAACGTTAAATGTCTAAATGTTTTTCAGCTGAATCTGTTTCAGTTTGGTGTCTGTAAGGTTTGGTGCATGTTTTTTTTCCCTTCCCATCATTCTGACACAAGTTAATCTTGGCTTCATCCATCTAGTGATTTATCCATTTTCAGCACTGTGCGGGCTCTTTTATGCGTTTTCTGGTAAAGTCTTATCTGTCCTTCCTGCTCTCGAGTGTAAACAGTGGTTTGGAGCTTAATGTAAATCCTCTGTTTACATACATGAAAGCGCTTCTTGATTGTAGACCTTGAAAATTATACAACTATCCCTAACCCTGACAGTGGTCTCGACTTCATCGATAAAGCACCTTCCTACTGTACTTGTTTACCCAAAGCACTTTATACAGCATGTGTCATTCACAGGCTCTGTGACTGGAGCAGCCAGAGACTGAACCACCAACCTTCCTATTTAAAATCAAAAACTCAACACCACTGAAATATATATAGTTTATTTACAAGAAGACATAGGTTTATATTTTATACAATATACTTTTTTCAGGAAGGCACTTAATCAAACAGTCGATGCAATTGCCAACAGGGGTAAGGAAGTTTCAGCTGGGTAAAAGGCACAATTTAAAACGTGAGGTAAAGACACACGGAGGACAAACACACCAACAAGACACATAGACGCTTTGAACGACAGACAGAAATGATTTTTTTTACCCCGACATATGATTAAAAAAAAAATAATAATGAGGGCGTAGGAAAGTTAATGTAAAACTAACTATAAATGTTCAATAAAGCTTCAACAGGTGTACTAAAAGAAGAATCAGAAAGATGGGAGAAGCTATAAGCAGAAAAACAACACATTTTTGTAAACAGCTAAACAAAACAGGGACATTCCAACTATTTTCTCAAATGTCCACCAAAAAACAAAAAACCTTAAGCTAAACGGTGCTGGTGAAATCAGACCATTAAAGGACAGCGCAAGAGCACCTAGGCACAATCAAATCTACTCATAATTATAGACAGATTGAAGATGAAAACATGGGAGCATCTGATTTAAAGCTATAGAGAAACAGCTGATCAAGTTAGTGTGAAGAGACGACCTTTTTGGACACTTCATTTACACTTCAGTGGTTACCCGACTATTTAAAAATATCGATCCTACTGCATAGCAGAGTGTGGGGAAACAGGAGATTGTAAAAATATACACATTTTAACGTTTGTTCTTCCAGAGTGTGCTGTCAGAGGGAGTGAGAGTAAGTGCAGCAAATGAGTCTCCTAACAGTTCCCCTCTTACTTTCTTTTTTGAAAAATTATAAATCTTTCACCACAATCGTCCTGTCCGTGGAATGTTTGGAACCTGAGTGTCTGCACGTTTTCTTACAGCTCAACTAAACTGCACCCATCCTGACTTGACAGCATCTGTACTGGAGCTGTGGATGAGAGGGGTGGGGTAAAGGATGGGAGATTGATGAACACACACAGAAATAAAATAAAGAAATCAAACAAAGATGGATGGATGTAACGCTGAGGCACACAGAGGTGTAGGTGATGTCTTACTTGGAACCCGCGGATGTGAAATCTCCCCACACGTCGGAGCTGGGCTGGGGTGCAGGGACGGGCGAGCCGAAGTCTAGAAGAGGAGCTGGATTTGGAGACAAAAAGAAATCCGTGTTGGTATAAACATCGTTACAGTTAGCACGTATTTGTGTAAAAAGCTGCTGCGGTTGAGAAGCATCGTGATCACCGGTGTTCGTCTGTGCAAGCGGGACTGTCTGTGCTCCTGCCGGAGGTGGCAGGATAACTCCAGCCTTTGCTCCAGGTGGAGGAGGGAGCAGGCCACCAGCCATGGGCCGTGGTTTGGCACCACCTGCGTCCTTCTTCTTGATGTTCTGTAACAGAGAGTCGTATTTTTAAGTATTTGACCTCTTAGGCACTCAGTTGTGCAAGGTTCAAACTTTGATTAACAAAAGTCGTAAAACCATTTTATCTGTTTGGAAACACAGGAGTCTGTGAGGTACAACAAGTACTATTTTTCTTAAAAGACAGAGTTAAATAATCAAGTTTATGATTTTTCATGTAATTGAGCAACTTTGATTCCTAAAGACTGGAAATAATCCAGAAACTACGCTGACAATCAGAGTGGTGACTTTTCCCCTACAGTGCTTTAAAAGCCTGTTTGAATGCTGAGGCATGATACATTCATTAATGTAAACGAGTAACTTTTTTAAATCCCTGGGAAACCTGTCGCGTCATCATTCAATCTGCAATCTTCCGCTGTGTGCTCACCCCGATGCTGATTTTGATGGTCTGTCCCTCTTTGAAGCTCAGGTCCAGTTTAGGGGCTGCGCTCTGAGAAGCTTCCAGTTTTGCGAGCTCACCTTCTTGTTTGACCCACCTTTAAAAATTGAAAGCAGAATAATTATTATTGCTAAATCAATCTGGTTATTGATACACATAAACAAAAATTAGACTAGAAGTTAAGATGCTTAACTTCTAGTTACATTTGAACCATTTCAGTCAATAAGGGTTGACTGAAATGTCAGACATGTCAGAAAGCCTCTTCCCTTTAAAAAGAACTTAGTAACACAGCTTGGGGTTGTAAAGTTGCATCTAAACAAACCCCAATACCTCTGGAACAATGTCTGCTGGAAATAAGAGACACAAGTGGAGCTGTGTGGCAAAAGCCCCAAACACAACAGATCAAACACCTCAGTTGAACTGTGAAGCACGGAGGTAGAGGAGTGATGATGTGGGACTCAAATAAACCTAAAGCTTGGCCCAAACTGGACAATAAAATTAAAATAAAAAGCTAACGTAATAGATGGCGACTTACTTAAAATGGTCTTGTAAAGCGACATTGAAGTCAAATGAGTCTCCACGATCAGCAAAACCCAGACCAATAAAAGCATGACGTCCTTTAAGGGGGGAAAAAAAGGATATTTATACAGTTAGTTCACACGGGTTCAACCTTACATCTATAAATCACAACGCACATACTACAGGGCACACAGTTTACAGGAAACTGGGACTATGAGATTACAAAAGTTAAGTTGTACAAAACAAATACTGAGATTAAGTCAAGCTCAACAAAATGTGGAGCATGCCCTTAACGAAACAAAACATGCCGTTCCAAATACTTTGTCTTACCGTTGCCATCCTCTATCCGGATCACAAAATACCTGCTGGAGTCTGTTACTGCTTCCACGACACAACCTGGATACTGTTCGACTGGAGCTTGTGCAAACAGCTCTCCTGCAAAGAGTAAATTTACACCAAACAAAGCCCCAGGGTTATTTTCTGTTACCAACAAGCTGTCAAGTTGAGATGACTGAATAAAACAAAACAAGACAGCAAGGTTTCTGAAAAGGAGCTTTGATAACCCTGTAAAAATATGTCATGCTGTAATGTAAAAGGTTGACCTGGTAACAATCACCGAAACTGCAAACTGTTTTAATGTATTCCCAAAACCCTTTAAACTATTTTTGCTGGATGTAATTTGTGGTTCTATACGTGCAGCTTTATATCTCAGTGCGCAACAAAGACAAAGGTAATCCAAGTAAAATAGTTCAAAGACACAAGCTAGTTCTTAATAACAGGACCTACTCCTTTGCATTTTTGACACTCATTGGCTACAGGTTGCAAAGCAACCATGAAAGTCAATAACATTTGTTCACACAGCTATGGTCAGAAGGTTGCACACACACTCATTGTGGCCATGAACGTCACAGTAATTATGGCTTTTAATGGTTTATTTGATTTGTTCCGTTTCCAGGGGGTAATGATTGTACAACATAGACCTTTATAGACTCATTGTATTGACCAATACTAAAAATAATGGGAAAGTCCAAAGAACTCAGCAAAGATGTGAGGATTCTAAATTTACACACATTGGGAAGGTCTCTACTAAACAACTGTATGCAAGTGCAATTGAATAGTTTTTTGGATGTGTCACCACTTTGCCAAGGACTGGAAGAAAATCCAAACTTTCACCCTCAGATGAGAAGAAATTGGTGAGGATGTTCAGGAAAAACCCAGAAAGCCCCAATGTTCAAGCGTGCCATGAACTGACATCTGCTGGAACAGCATTGCTGTCCATAGTGAAACCAGTTTTACATCACCACAGAGAGGACGCCGACCAAGAAAGAAGCCCCTGCTCCAAAATCAGCACTTTCAAACTCGACTGAAATTTGCAGCTCCTCACACGGACAAGTAAAATGCCTTCTGGAGAAAAGGTTTGGGGTCAGATGAGATAAAGACTGAGCTGTTTGGCCACAATGACAAGAGTTATGTTTAGAGGAGTAAAGCTGGGACTTTTAAACTGAGAACATTATACCAGCTGTCAAACACTGTAGTGGTAGCATCATTCTCTGGAGCTGTTCTGCCACCAGTGATACCAGTACATTGCACAAAGTAGATGGAACAATGAAGACAGAGGACTACCTCCAAATTCTTCAACTTTATCTCGGATCACTTCAGATCAGATCAAGTTTCCACCCTTCTTTCCGGAGGGTCGAAACGTGAACATAGTTGGGTGTTCCAAAAGGACAATGTTCCCAAACACACATCAAAACTGGTTTTGGAATTGGTAAAGCAGGCTAACATTAAGCTTCTGGAATGATTTTCCCAAAGCCCCGAGGTCAAGCCTATTAGTAGGGGTGCATGTACATATTTAAAAGAATTCTAATTATATTCAAGCTTGCACATCCTAAGGTTGTTTTTTAAAGTAATTAAGGATGTATACTGTGTAATCATTCCACCCTGGAACACGAACAGTTCAAAGAAATCATTAAATGCCCCAGATTACCATGACATTAACACTCATGATTTACGTGAACTTGTGACCACAAGTGTATATCGTCAAATGCAGTTGGATAAATCCACTAAGAGCAGAAGACGTCAGAGCCAAAGCAGGACAGGTCAGCTAATCACAGCCTGTTCGCAATGAAAACAAACCTACAGGACCTCAGCATAGAAAACTATAGTAACTATGAGACTCCTTTCTAGGTGAATCATGCTGTTACACTTTACCAGATCCCCTTTGCCAAATCCCACTTTAAATACTGGTTTTGAACCATATATTTAAACCGTCAACGTATTGTAAGACACAACTATGAAGACACAAACCTAACTGTTAACTAGTTACTACAGTCTAGTTTGGGGTTTACTACCAATTTTTTTCCTTCTTCTTAGTCTTCTTTCTTACTTCTCTAATTAAAGCAGTCCTTTTTCTGCCTACCTGTATTTTTATCCTCTAACTTAATGTAGGCCATCTTTCCTTTGGCAGTTATTTTCAACCTTCCACTCCACGCAGGTTCATCCAGCTTCCAGTCTGCAGCACTAGAAAAACAGGAAACACATATCTACTTGTGAAAGTGGTGTAATCCTCTATGAAAACAGCTGACCCAGTCACTGCCAGCTGCTACTTTTGATGGAGGAAGGGAAATGAAAGCTTCAAGTCAGACTAAAATGAGACATGAGCTCTATCTACTCTTACAGATGTTAAAGCCATTAAAATGTAGTTGTTAACTGTTGTGTCTACGGCATTAAAACTGTGTACTTATACAACTAATTAACTGAGAAAAGAACTTAATGTGTGATTTTCCCTTTTGTAAGAAGACGTTTTCAACAAATTGTTTAGGAGCAAAGACGTGACTCCACTAAAACAAACGACACATTTCAAACTAAGACACTAAAAACAAGAATAATTTTCTACTAGCGTTAAAGTTGAGCATCTGCATCTATCATTGGACAGATACTTAAAATCAACATTTTGGCCGGCCAATCAGACCAAAGCTACAGCGTTACATCTGCGTGTCATCGACGTGAGAAGTAAGCTTTTAAACGCCAACAGGTGCAAGTCGCAGGTAAGACGACAGGATGTTGAAGTCCCATTTCCGTGAGCTGATACAGTTAAAATTATATTTTTATATTAAAAGTATATATTGGCTACCCGTAAAAGCAGTAATCGAATGACAAAAACCTAACAAACTATCCTGACAAACTGCTGTCCGATAATGGGCGCATACCTGCAAAATTAGCCCGCTATCAAAAGTCTGGCTGCTCTCGCCAGTTAAAAACATTAGCACGTACCGATATCCGCGGTTAGAGGCCCGCGGCGGGATCCGGTAAACATGGACCTCTGGCTTTACACAGAGCATTGACTCGTAGCTGTTGTCTTCTGCCATCTTGTCAAGTTTCGCTAACCCAAAACCAACTTCCGACTTTCAATGGACCCTCGGCTCTGTCCTGCTGAACCAGGCTAACCGGACCTTAACAGCGCCACCTCCGGCCAGGATGTATAAGCGCCTAAAGAGTACGTCACAGTCTGTCAATAAGAACTTAGAATAGCCTAGAAAGAACAGTATAATGTATATAAATAAAGAACAGGAAGTTTTCCATAAGAACACTGAAATTATTCTCCTCTTATAAAAAATGATACATATCGTATTTCAATCCTTCTTACTGTGCGAAATGTATTAGAAGCCAGTGAATTCATGTATTTCCTTCCTGATACAATACATTACTACACAGTACTAAATAACACAAAATATGCATTATGTGAGGTTTGTCCTAAAAATCATTTTCATCTCTTCATGCCCAGTACAAATGGGAAATATTACAGCAAACTAAACTTTTTTCAGTGATTGTTTGAAGACAAACTGGTGACCCAATCTTTGAAGTGTTAAGCAAATTTTCCTGCATTCCCTCTAATATTAGATTAATTTGTCACCATGGAGACAGTCATAGTAGCAAATTATTTTCATGTGGGTTGTTTTTCCATTGAGGGTGAAAAGCTAGAGCAGAAAAAGTCACATGTTTGTTGCATGTTTTCCCAAAAGTTCACCGGATGCAGTGGATAGTTATAAACAGATCATGGATCTGATCATGGATTGTTGGTGCCTCCGCACACGCAGACTGATATCCCTGAAGTCCATCTTAGACTGTGCTGATCCAGTGCCCCCTTCATTATTCTGAGCAGCATATGAAAGACTACTGTGTTTTCTAAAATAACAACACATGAAGCAAGTTGTACCGCTGAGTGTGTTTATTAAAGGGTGTTCAAATTTAATGAGCTTTTTCCCCCTAAAGCTTCAAAACAATGATGACATAAAATGAGCTTCACACTAGACAGGTGGCTATGAATGACTTCAGCAAAGCATCATGGGTACATCACACAGGTACAGGATGACTATTTCTCCTTTTCAGTTTAAACTGATTAGAAACTGATTTTGTTACAATAATTGAATAGGATCCCAGGGAACGCTGTATTAGTAGCACATCATCTAGATGTTGTAGGTCCAAACGTCCTCCTTTTCATTGTAGATAATCTCCTAAAACAAAAACTTCTACTTTTTGAAGCAGGAATAAGTGGCACAAATGCAACACTTCCAGCCATGTTGATAAATGTGCTCCTGTGCTGTGCTGCAGTTTACTTGTGACATAAATAACCTTTCACAGAAAGCTCCAAATATGTATGAGCACTACCTGCTGGAGAGCGTGTGATGGAGACCAAGGATTGTTTATCTTTTAAGGCATAACAGCGTAGAAAGGTTGAAAACCTGCCGCAGGCTCATGTACTGTTTACTACAAGTGTCAGCACTGGTTATTCATCAGGATTTGCCTATACTATCATGTTATTGCAGGCAAACTCTTATTTTAAATTGGTCCCAAACAAGCAGACCACACTGTAAGATGATATTAGGTAAAGAACACCATTTTCTTTAAGGTTTCCTGGCCCTGGAAGAATATTTGCCAACACAAAACTTTAGATGATATCCCCATCTAGGCTGAGCTTGAAATAATTATTTCTGAATAATTAATACAACTCTTAACTGTAGGTAATAAATCAGCAAACTGCAGCCGGTACGAAAACCCACCAAAATCATCATCAACTCCAGAGCTGAGCTGCTCCGAAACAGCAAAGGAACAACACAGGAACATTTTTTTTTTTTTAAACACACTTTAAACTTTCAGTTCATGTCTTCTGCCAATTAGATATAACTGAATATGACACGACTATGCAGACTACATCTTCTAGGCTCTTACACACTACAGATCACCTGACTTATACGTACTATGTGTCAGAAATGAAACACATGAACAATATGAAGTGTTTAAAACCATATGTGAACAAAAAGAAACGGCACAGAAAAAGGGCAACATTTTAAAAGAGAAAGAAAAAAAGGGAGTAATTTCATCATTATTGCTTAGATAAGCTTAGATTTAGTGATACTGTCCTTCAGCTCTATTCTTTTTGGCCACAGGCTGTGTGCCCACCGGGCATTTCTTTAAGGGCCACTTGTGCCTTACAGAGGATTGTGGACACTTGTGGCCTGAGCCACTGCCATCGACTACAGTATTAAAAGCACACTGCTAGGCACCAAAAGGCTCCATCAGTACAATTTTTTTTTATTTTTTTTATTGCTGCTCACTCAAGCTGCTGAACACGCAATAAATTTATGGCACCGTCAAGCATTTCATTCCAAATGAACCCGACAAATTAAGGCCAGTACCCCGGTGGATACCCAGCCATGACCCACGCTTCATCAGTGGAAAGGCCACCTCGTGTGCTTGCCTTTTCTGGGGAGGTCCCACAAATCTGCAAGCTCTCCGTATTCTCCCTGAAGAGACAGACACCTGATGTCCTGGCACTCGGCCGGCCAATCAGACCTAAAATCATAGGGCACCTCATGGTACGTCAAAGTAACACAGTGTGTAGGAATGTGAGGCGAAAGCCTGCTCACAGTGTGGAACACAAAGGATTTCGGATCTTTGGCTGATCTCTGCCAGCCCCTTGTAAGCTTCCACAGAGGGAAAAGACAAGGCAAAAGGCAAAGACCACACCAGTAAGCAGAGAAGAGAGAGGGTGGAGAAGTTCATCTAAATCCATGCTACATCTTCAAATGTCTAACGTCTGTCAAATTTTATTTCGTCCCACCGCTCTGCTCTTCATACCACACACAACACTCCTCACTGCACCCTCTGTGCCCTCTCAGGAAGACATCCGTGTCTTGAATCAGGCAGCTCCTGCCTATCTGCACAGTCGGAAGCCTGAGGTGCCATCCGGGCCGTTGGGTTGACGGATCACGTGATTGTTTGAACGAACTGGTTCCAGTGGTTGCTGCACACTCATACAAGCTGGCCTAATAATGGTAAGAGAAAAATTAGAATACATTACAAAACAGTGTTTTTCTCTTTTAGGTGTCTTCTTCAAAACATTTTGTTGTCACAGTTGATTTTGCAGACATTACAACTCACCTGTCCTTGCACTGATTGTCCTGAGGCGTCTCTTCTGAAGAAGCACTACCCAAAATCCTCCTTCGGGCTTCTGCATACTCTGCCTCTCTCTGGGCCAGAGACTTCATCTGCTGAGCGGGACGAGACGAGGCAGCGGGGTTTCCTGTGTTGCCGTTATTTGTAGGGCGCTTTAAAATTCGGATTTGAGGTGGTGGTGCTGCTGGGAGAGAGTCATCTTGGACTACGACAGCAGTTCGTATAGGTGAACTGGCTGATTTCAAATTGGACTTTCTGCAAAGATGAGAAAATCATTAGTGTTTGAAGAGGTCTGGGCATGTTTCAAGTTAATTTCATTTCCTTAGTTTTAGTCTTGCCAATAAAGTTTTAAAAAAATATTCACAAAGATATTGTTGGGGAAAAAAGAAGCAGAAAGCAGTAACTTTGTCTTCTGGTTACTTACTTTGCTTCCTGATTTATTTTCAGCTTTGCCTCAAGTCTTCTCTCAATTTCCTGAAGGAGGAAATATAATACATATATACAATAATTAACTCGATTTCTACTTTTGTCCTCACATCATCCTGTATACCAAACATGTTCACATTGTAGAGATACACCTATCAGGTATTTGGACCGGATATCATTCCAATCCTGGCTCAATTACCCTACTACAATCACTCTTAAGTGACAACCAAACGCAGCAGAGCAGGTAAAACTTTTCTGTGTGTTTCAGACTTTATTAAACCTTCATCACCAAAGACAGCCTCACATGCAATTGATCAAATACCTTATGCTGGGAAAGTCTTTGTTGCTATAGTAAATGTGCAGTGTTTTAGCTTTTTGTTGGCAGTATGATAATTATTATAAACTAACTAAATACACACATAACCAGATGACAAAGTACACAAATGTGAAAGTATCCAAAACATGTTGGTGCACAGGAGATAACTGAAATTTGGATGTGTATTTAACAGTAGAGGAGAACCTAAAGATAGTCTTAATATATGCATATATATGTTGTCTTGCAGTTTTGATTGTGACCTAATTGCCCCCAAAAATGACTGCTGACCAAAAAGAATGCAAAGAGGCTCATCTCACATTTGCCTAAAAATATCTTGACGATACCCAAGACTTTTGGGAAAATATTCTGTGGACTGTAGAGACCAAAGTTCAGTTTTTGGAAGGTTTGAGTCCCGTTACATCTGCCATAAAACTAACAACACTTCCTAAAATCAACATAACACCAACAGTCAAACATGGAAGACTGAAGGAGAATGTCCTGCCATCAGTTCATGCCCCAAAGCTCAAACTCACTTGGATTATGCAGCAAGACAATGATCCAAAATACACAAACAACTCCAGCTCTGAATATGTCTAATATTAAAAATTAATTTCTCAATTACACTCTACGTGAGTGTAACAAATATGCAAAAGTAGGGCAGAAAACTCTTCTAAACAACACATAAAAAGGCTTACCAATAAAGCTGAGATCCATAGGTAGTGTTTAGCTGATAAAAACAAAAAACTTTTTAAAAAAGCTACTAAACTAATTGAAACCCCCTACAGTCACAAACTCAGTGTTTCGAGGACACTTAGGTGCTATTGCAGAGAACCTCAAATTAGATCACAAGTGACACATTACACTTTAGCACAATCAAATCTAGCAGGGTTCATTTTTTTGGGAAACACAGAAAAATGTATGTGTACAAACCAGCGGCTGTTTATAAAACTATTTTCTACAATCAGTGGCACACACTAGACTGCGAAGGTGCTGACACGGTTCATTTCAGGGCACATTGGGGGGGGGGGGGCTGCTGGAAAAAGCTGAACATGTTACGATATTGTTTCTACAATGACGTTACTCAGATTATTTCCACAGTTGGATAAATTAATTGATGTGATGGTGTGCTCAGTCCCGTGTCAGCACGGCCTGCAAGACTCAACCAGGAAGTTCGGCTGGAAAAAAAACGCTAATGTTTTTGGGCGCAGGAAGCCTCTACTCTATCGACAGCTCTTGCACTGTGCCTGGGTGGCTGTCAGACTAAAGCCGGGGTGCTGTTACATCCCTGTTTAGCACAGTATGTTAGCGTCTCTCACCCCGCTGTCCGCCGCCTCTTCCCAGCTTTCTGCAACCTCTTCATCCTCCATGTTTAAACGGGACTGCTGGGTAGCTGGTTGGCTCTCTTCGCTTCACCGGCTAAATGTACCCCACAGTGGGCATGAGACGACGGCAAGCGCTCAAGTACAAACCACAGGGAGCTCCGCCACTGGGTCCCTTTTTATGATGAGATAAAAGCTGGATAAACAAATTCCCAAACCTTTACCCCGGCCTCGTGTTAGCCTGCTAGCTTAAAGCTACACTCGGAGCAAACGCCACCAGCTGTCTGCTGTTTAAAATCCTCAGTAAATGAACCCCGGTCACCGCTGCTGCTCACACGGAAAACAAACACCCTTGAACGTTATGTTTTTATAAACCGCTGTCCCTGCAATGCTTTAATACTTAGCTTCACTACACCTCTCAAGTTTAACCGTCAAATCGAAGAAGGGAAATGACGTCATAACGTAAGCTACAGGTAACGTCAACCACAGGCTGCCTCCAAATGGAGTGGTTTAACAAATGAAGGCGTCTGTACCACTGTTATTATAATTTTGTTATTCATAATTAGTTTTATTTTTTATATCGTTTGGACGTTTTTTTGCTTTTAATTCTGTTTCATTTCAGTTAGTTTCCAGCGTGAGTTTTCTTGTTTTACTTTTTTATCTTTTTGAAAGTGTTTAGTTTTAGTTTAGCTTCTTTTAGTTATAGTCTTGGTTTCAGTCTTTATTAATTAATATTGTACTCTGGGAAAATTTTGGGAAGAAAAGTACATACATAACAATTAAAAGAACGTTATGATAACAGTGACTCGCAGCCTTATAGACATCCAAAGTCTCAATAAATACATCAATCAAAGTCTCATCAGCCAAGTGCAGACTGCTTTTGGTAAAGTTTTGTTTGCTTCTTTGTTTGAACATATGAACTCTTTTCTCTTTTATTAAACATCACCCATCTCCTGTTTCAATCTTCTGAAGAAAACATAACATGATAAAACATTTATTTCCATTACATTCAAGAAAAGGCAGACATTTCTATACCTAATATCTTTAAAATATGCCCCAAATCACCCTGAGACAAGAACAGGCCAATTTCTTTATTCATTGGATGATTCAGTACTTTGCCTTGACAGCAGTACTAATGCTGACCTAAGACAGCATAAGTACTGCTGCATAGTTATGCCTTCACCTTCTACTGACAGAGAATGGTATCAACTGTTTTCTATGACAGATGTTTTACTGTCATTCAGTGACTTTAATTGTACCTTAGATACAGAAGGTTTAATTGTGAATTGTGAAGGATAAAAGTATTCAGGTTACATGTAATGATCACTAATAAGGAAATGTTCGTATTTTGGTGATATAAATGTATTTTTCTAATCACAACAACAGGACACATTTTATCCTTTCACTGTTTTAAATAAATACAAGATACAATAGGTGCTGGAAACCAGTAAGCTTCCCAGATTGCGAAGACTGCCAAACTCTTGCATTGGAGTGAACAGTATAAACCCTGGGGGAGAGGTTTCTTTTTTACAGATGTGTGGGACGAGTTGTTCTTTCCCGAGCCCACGGAAAAATGTCATCCTGTGTGAAGATGCACAGGGGAAAGCTAGACTGAAAAATGGGTCTGTTGAACCTTCAGACCAGCCAGTGGTCACACAAACCACCTGAAACTCAACACTTCAAAGACCAAGGAACTGGTTGTGGATTTCGGGAGGTCCAGACCAGGTCCACTGCCAGTTCAGATAGAGGGAGAGGAGGTGGAGGTGGTCAACACATGCAAGTACCTCGGGCTGTGGGTGGACAACAAACTGGACTGGTCATGCAACACACAGCACCTGTATAAAAATGGCCAAAGCCGACTGTACTTCCTCAGGAGGCTGAGGTCTTTCAACATCTGCAGGAAGCTCCTGAGGATGTTTTACCAGTCGGTGGTCGCAGGAGTACTTTTCTATGGCGTGGTGTGCTGGGGGAGCAGCACAGCAAAGAAGGACTCATCCAGGCTGGAGAAACTAATCAGGAAGGCGGGCTCTGTGGTCGGCATGAAGCTGGACACTCTGGTGACAGTGGCAGAGAAGAGGACCTTAAAGAAACTGATGGACATTATGAACAATGCCGGGCATCCTCTGCACACGGTCGTAAACAATCAGAGGAGCCTATTCAGCGACAGGCTGCTTCTCCCAAAGTCAAAAACCAACAGACTTAAAAACTCCTTTGTCCCACACGCCATCAAACTGTTTAACTCCTCACTGGAGGGGAGAGGGAGGAGAAACAGGGGGACAAGGGAGGGCGGGAACAACTGAGCTGTAGGTGCTTTTCTACACTGTGAAATATTTGTTTTTTGTTTTGTCTTTTTTTCTTATATTCGACTGTGCAATAATCACTGTGCAATATACTCACTCAAATGAGTAATCCTATTTATCCATATTGTATATTCTGTATCTATATATGTGTATATATGGTGTATTTATGCTTATATCCTTACTCTCATTCCCCTTAATGTATCTGTAACATGCAACTTCTTTTGTGCTTTGCTACTGGAAACTGAATTTCCCGGAGGAACCCACCCAGGGGATTAATAAAGTTTCATCTAATCCAATCTAATCTAATCTCTAATCTTTTCATATATTTATATATTTATTTTTCTCTTGAGGAAAATCTCCCCCAGATATGTTTTAATTCAAACTTTATTTTGGGTATCTTCTTACATTATGTTGTGTATCTAATAATGCTGCTGTTATGAATGTCAGGCTTATTTGGTAAGACTTCTGTTCTTGTTTTCTGTTTTTGTTTTGTTTTTTGCTTCAATAAACTATACATATATATACAAAATACATAAATATACAACTATAAAAACCTTAACAGTGGTATGGAAAGGTTTTTCTGCAACTGAACATTCTTTTAGACTAAAGACTACATTTTGAGTTAGCATTTTAAATTTTAGACTTTTGTAGTTATGGCTCTCCATTTTCTTACTTAATTACTCAAAATTTCAACTTAGCTTTTAATTAAAAAAAAAAAGTAATTAATAATTGAATGGCTGAAAAAGGCTTCCATACCACGGTCACACACAGCGTGTTGCCCTGGGCGGCTGTTTGGGGCTGAGGACCCACCCTGGTACCACAGACGGTTAGCGGCTACCGGAGCGTCGCTGAGCTGCGGAGGAGGTCGCTGTTCACAGCGGAAGATGGCGACTGTTTGGAGGCTGCAGAGGAATCTTTGGAGCTGATAACGGGGAGGAGGAGGAGAGGAAAGCTTCACACTCAGAGCCCTGAAAAGAATACGTCTTAAACAACGGTACAAGACAAATCTGGCGTAGTCACCGAGAGAAGCTGACAGCGTATAATAAAGAAGGAAACTGACATTACACATAGCCTGTGGTTGAGCTAGCGTTAGCAAAGATTATTAGCAGAAGACTGAAGGTTTCGACTAGCTCGTCAGTTAGGAGGGTGGTAACACCAAATAAGGCTGCTGACCTGAGAGGATGTCGTGTCGACAAGACAGCTAAGAAGTGAGCGATTTTATGCTGTTTAAAGCAGAGGTGTTGTCGAGAAAATGCACCTTTTCTTTGACACCGCTAGCCAAAAGGTTCTTTTTCTGTTAGCTAACGTTAGCTTGGATGCTCATGACAAGTTGACTAGCGTTAGCCAAAGCTAGCACAAAATATTTTTTCTTGGTCACAATACGGTACCATTAGCCGGTTGGTTAGTTGGATAAATTGCAGTTTGTAGCAAAAATCAAAGCTCATTTAGCCTTATGAAATATGACGTTACTTCCCCTAATATCGTGAGTTAGCTTTAGGCGATAATTAGCACTAGCTACCCAGTATTGCATTATAATGTGATGGCTAACGGCAGCTAATTAGATGTAGCTAATGATATAACTGAAACGTCCGGTGTGGACAGACCAGATACTCAAAGAAAGGACTCCAACCGTTCTAAACAGTGGATATCACACTTAAGGTCGTCAAGCGCTAATTTTATGCTGATTGCAGCTTTGCAGTGTCATTGGGTTTCTTGGCTAGGAGCAGATCTCTTCCAATTTAAAGCCTTCACCCTCTCTATGTTTAGGCTGAGTGAATCAGTCATACAGGCATCTGTAAAATGTGGATTCCAGTAAGAATGTGTAGAGCACAATTAAATCTAGTTGATTCAAAATAGTCCCCTTAGCATCAATAGCCTGTCTCCCAATGTCTCAACAGACAATAATGTCCCGTTCCCCTGACAATGAAGATGGAGGAGGACATGTTGCCATGGATACAGAGGATGAAGGTTCAGAGCCTGCTGGGATAACGGAGGAAGTGGAAGCAAAGATGGGGTCCTCCTGTCAAGAAGGGAACATGGACAGTGGTGCCAAAGGAGAAGGGAGGACAATGGTGGAGCTGCCGGAGGAAGTTCTAGAGTATATTCTGTCCTTCCTCTCACCTTACCAGGAGCACAAGACCGCTGCACTCGTTTGTAAGCAGTGGTACCGTCTCATTAAAGGTACGCCGCTCATGTTTGCATAATATTTAATCATAAGGTGGATGCTTGTTTATCTTTGCTTAGAATCTGCTTTCTCCACTTTTCTGCCTTCTGTTTCTTGAACACTTTCTCTGCTAACTAGGTGTTGCCTATCAGTGTTACCATGGATTTTTGAGAGCTGTCCAGGAGGGTAATATCCAGTGGGAAAGTCGCACATACCCATATCCAGGAACTCCCATCACTCAGCGCTTTTCACACAGTTAGTATATGACCCTTTTACCATGGTTCATGTCAAAAGCATTTTGTCCCACTTATAGGTTGGTGTGTCTATTTCCTACAAGTCAAAATAAAATGCCACTTCATTTTTATGGATCTGAAGCCTCTAAATGTTTGGATGTAATTTAAGGTATGGATCAGATTATAAGTTTAATGTACAGCAATTAAAAAGGGCTTTCAGTCTGTGGTAGATGACTCATGAAAAGAGCAGCATCAGACATTTAATCCACGTATAGACTACTGCTCGTCTTAAAATAGATTATTAGCAACTTCATTTTTTTTCATTTTCTTTCTTCACCAGCTGCATTTGAAGTGAAATGTTCTTTCATCAGTTTTGTTTTGAAATCTTAAAATGCTGATTTGTGCTATGTCACTGTCATAATAGGCCACTTGGAGTAATACAAATATAAACCCTTTTAATTACAGTGGTTTAAATGTAGTGTCAGACAAGCTGTTGGTGCCATCTCATAAAGAACAGGATGATCCTTAAAGCATTGTGTGCAGAGACTTTAACTATACACCCTGGGTATTTATTCTCTCTTCTTGCGGGTTGCAGGTGCATGTTATTATGACTCAAATCAGTCCATGTATGTGTTTGGGGGTTGCACTCAGAGTAGCTGCAATGCTGCCTTCAATGACCTATGGAGACTTGACCTCAACAGCAAGGAGTGGATCCGCCCTTTGGCCTCAGGTAACAATTTCACAGGCTGGTAAGAACAACACAAATCAGAGGTTGTAACCCCTTTTACAACTGTTCTGGAAACAAGTAGCTTCTTATGTAAGGGGAGCTGTGTGGGGACAGTTTCCTTGAAAGGTTGAGTTGGCTCTCTGAGAAAATACTTGTAGGAAGTGGAGTGAGATAGTATAAAGAGAAAAAGTCAGCAACATCTGGGTGAAAATGTGATTGGGTCAGAATTTCAACCTGGGGAACACAAGCTATGATTTTTAGATACATTTGGGTAGTTACAGTTTGGTTTACCTAGATATCCAACATAGTTGTCTGGTTACTGTTGATGTGGGTGGGTGGGGGACGGGGATAGTTCTCCAACCAGTCTCTAAAGTGCAACCTACCTATTTGATGTATTGCTATGGCAACATAATGGTTCTGCCTTGGTTTATAGAGTGTAGTAAACAGTTCAACATGTTTTTAATGGTCATTTAAAGTGTCCCCGCTACAGCACAAAGTTTGACAAAACTGTTAGTCCCATCCATGGTGGCAATTTTCTCATAATTACTGCTCCCATAATTCTCATTATGTTAACATGTTTTTAATCTTAAAACTGATTTTTCATGTTGAGATGCCAGGTAAATTGTTTGGTTTGGATGAGTTTAGGTTACAGATCTGCCTGTTTATATTTGTTTTATTTTCCTAAATGTAATTATTGTATAATTAATGCTACATCCTTGAGGTATAACATCTCATCTCACGGTTTGGGTCAAACTCCACTCTTTCACAATTTTCTGTCAAAAATCTTTGAAGACCAGTCACCCATATTCAGCAGGACATGCTAGAGAGAACAATAGTCAGATGCTTAATAGCAGATTTAATTATACAATGTATGAGTTAAAGCAAAGAGGAAACAGTTTCTGATATGTATGTGTAATTGATGACTTATTTAAAAATCTGGCATACTTATTTTCCAATAATTATTGTTTTATTTCCTTTAAACAGGCTCTTATCCATCTCCTAAAGCTGGAGCGACTCTAGTGATGCACAAAGATCTGTTAGTGCTGTTTGGGGGATGGACTCGCCCCAGCCCTTATCCACTACACCAACCAGAACGTTTTTTTGATGAAATCCACACCTACTCTCCTTCAAAGAACTGGTGAGAAGGAGTGACTGACACATGGTGGCCAAATATGAACTAGTTTAAACATTTCATTATTATTGTCTTCTTTTTCCATATACTTTGTTTTTTCCTCTGTCTCAGGTGGAACTGTATAGTAACGACACATGGACCTCCACCTATGGCAGGCCATTCTTCATCTGTAATAGGAAACAACATGATAGTGTTCGGGGGATCTTTAGGAGCACGTCAGATGTAAGAAGGTTTTATTTGTAATTGACTGCATGCAATTAGAAAGACTAGTCTAAATTTTTGCTTATTTAAACTACAGTGGTGTTAATAGGTTGCCATTGTAAAGGCTTCGCTTGGTTGGTTAACACATGTGAAACAAATTAAATTAGATCTGAAACAATGTGTTGTACAGACTGTGATCTTAGACGGCAGTAATCACTGTTCCCAAGTACAGTAAATCTTCCCACACTTGACTCTCAGGAATTATATTTCAATATAGATTACTAATCCTTTTAGATTTAGATGTTATGAACAGGGATGTATTACTGAATGAAAATTTCCACTGGTCCTCTTTTGGTTATGACAGGAGTAATGAAGTGTGGGTTCTCGACCTGGAGCAGTGGTCCTGGTCCAAACCGCCCATATCTGGACC
Source organism: Rhamphochromis longiceps (assembly GCF_057381845.1). Taxonomy (NCBI): domain Eukaryota; kingdom Metazoa; phylum Chordata; class Actinopteri; order Cichliformes; family Cichlidae; genus Rhamphochromis; species Rhamphochromis longiceps. Next base: position 22,184,350 of record NC_140561.1, read on the forward strand.
ATCACCACACCCACGAGGCGGCCAGTCACAAGTAAGGCTTCAGTATTTAAACAGGGATGCTTAATCATTTTAACAGCCCTGTGGAAGTTTTGACTTTGACTTGTCTCTTTGTGCATTTACTAAAGGTGCCAGAAAAGTCCATCTATGTTTTATATGTGAAATAAATGATGCTCTTCAAATGTTTATTCATTAGATTGTGATAGACGATCAGACGCTGCTCATCTTGGGAGGATGTGGTGGTCCGAATGCAGTAAGTTTTATTCTTTCTTTCCAGTTTTAAAACGGGTCCTTTAAACATGAGAACTGATTTGTTTTTTTTCCCCCTAATCATAGCTTCTTAAAGATGCCTGGCTTCTCCACATGGATGCACTACCATGGAGGTGGCAGCAGCTGCAGGTGGAAAACGAGGACCATGGGGCCCCAGAGTTGTGGTGTCACCCAGCATGTAGGGTGAGTGTGTGTGACTTAGCCATCAATTAAAGGTGTGTGTTACAAAGCACGTAGGTTGCATGTATAATATACACTGCATAATATTATGGTCACTGATGCAGGTTCTGACAAAGTTGTTAGGATACACAGAGGATCACAGTTTTTGCGCATGGGGCTGTATAGCTGCAGACCAGTCAATGTGTTCATGCTGACCCCTGTCCACCCCTGCCACAAAGAAAAAATGGGTCAGGAATGGTTTGAGGAGCTAAAAGGCGAATTTGAGGTGTTAACTTGCTCTCCAAATTCCCCAGATCTCAATCCGATCGAGCATCTGTTCAATGTGTTGGACAAACATGTCCTACACATGGTGGCCCACCTTACAGCTTACAAGACTTAAAGGACGGGTGTAGTCGAGTGCATGCCTGTGGGTGGGTCAGGGCAAAAGTGGGACCAACACAGTATTAGTAGGGGTGGGTTTTTATAATCGATTCATCGATTAAAATCGATTCTGGCTTGGATAACGTAAAATCGATTCATTAAAATCCTGAATCGATTTTTTAATATAAATTTATTTTGTCCGAAATGCCAGAATCTCTGGTGACATCTCACAAAATTTCAAGAACCACCAAACAGTAAATGAGAGCAGGTACAGGGATTCTGCACATAGACTTAAACACACAGCGCGACCCGCGGATCAGAATCAGTTAGATGTCGCCTTTCTCACAGTCGGGGCTGAAAGCCGACAGCTCGCTGATCCGGGTCCGCGCTTTGTGTTCACGCCCTTTATGCGCTGATTCTAAAGCTGTTAGTTTGATCTCTCTCCAAACAATATTGACCGAACCAGCAGCTAAAGAAGATCCAAACGCTTCACATAAACATCGTCATGAATTCACTCTTTTACTGTTTTGCTTCCATTGCGATGCGCAGCTCTCTCTCTCTCTCTCCCTCTCTCCCTCCCACCCTCTCTCTCTCTCTCGAACAGTTTCGCTTTCTTCATTATTCGCTTGCTTGTTATGCACAAGTCTACTGTTGTTTACAGCGCTGTCGGCCGCTGTTTTTTTTCCCTTTTACATTCTTCCGAAAAGAAAACCTCATTTCTGCTGTTCAATACTGAACAAATTTAAACTTTTTAATATTATTCAAAATGCAAAATGCTTAGCCGTGTGTCTAATAAAACCGCTGTAACATCAGAGGTAATGTTCATTAATTAATGGTTTTCTTTCGTTTTTGATGTACTGCAGAATATTTTTATAAAATCCCAGGCCAGGAAAATCACCTTCATGTTTTTCTGTGTTTTATCTTCAGCTACTTTGACACAAAGGCATCTGCTGTGATGCTCACACCTTGGATAAAGTCTTGCGAGTGTCAGCTTCCTTTTTATAGATACAAAAATATGTAAATGTTCTGATCTGAATTATACTTCTGACTGTCAAAATTTCCCAGATTTAAATCGAATCGAATCGAATTAAATCGAATCGTGGATCGAATCGATTTGGGACCTTGTGAATCGGAATTGAATCGATTCTAGAAATCAGTGACGATACCCAGCCCTAAGTATTAGGCAGGTGGTCATAATGTTATGCCTCTGATCGGTGTATGTTTAAGATAATCTATATGGCACTTGGAACAGGTTACCTTGAAAGTAATCTGTAAAGGTTGAGACATTTGAAACTGATTTTTTTTTTTTTGAAAACTCTAAAACAAACGTTCCCTGGTCAGTTCTGCCTTCATCTTAAGGTACTGTTGTGACCAGGTTAAAAACAAAAAACATAAAGTCATTCTTTGACTTTACCTTCAAAATACCTCCTTAACCCAGTATGTCTCTTTATAGTACACTCCTGAGTTTTGTGAATACTTGTAAACAGTGTTCACTAATGCTTCTTCTTCCCAACTTGTTCTTTTTTTACACACAAGGTGGGCCAGTGTGTGGTGGTCTTCTCACAGGCTCCATCTGGGCGGGCACCGCTAAGCCCAAGTCTTAACTCTCGGCCCTCCCCCATAAGTGCCACACCTGCCCCTCTGGGCCCTGAACCTCCTTCCCTGCGCTCTCAGTCTCCCGTTCGGAGCGGTGCTGCCGGTGTTGTTCTGGGAGCTGTTGAAGAGGCTCCGTGTGTAAATGGCCGATGGGGCACTCTGAGACCTCGGCCTTCAGCGAGAGGTGGTGCCAGAGACGGGAGCCCGTCCTCCTCTCAGCAGCCATCTCCTTCACAAGGCCCAGAAAGCCCTCCTCTTCCTCCCTTAATAAATGGATCCTCCCCTTCCCCACGGACCAGCCCAGCCCAGGCTGCATCTCCTCCCTCTCGTCCTCACCTGCCTTCCTCCACTGACTATGGATGGGAGTCTCCCCCCTCTGCTGCTCACCATCCTGAGGTCCCCAGCACCAACGGCCTGCATACACCTCCCTCAGGCTCCCCATGCACCCCACCAGGTGCAGTGTCCCCTGCTGCCTTACGACGAGGGCTGGAGGCAGTGAAAAACAAATCTTCCTCATCTGTACCGTCTTCATCATCATCGTCTTCCCTTCAGACACAGGGGCCTTCTCCTGGAGGTGGAGCAGGTCCTCCAGGAACCCCTCCGTCATCCTCCTCCAGTCCTCCTCAGGTGGCTGGAGCCGATGGACATGCTATCCCGCCTATTGCGAGGCGTCTCGGTCATCATCCGCCGCAGAGCCTGAACGTAGGCAAACCTCTGTACCAGTCTCTCAACTGCAAGCCCATGCAGATGTATGTGCTCGATGTGTCCCGAGCCAAGTCTGCTGGGGTAGTGTCTTGGAGAGTTTATGGGAACGGGACTCCACCTGCAGTCACAGGACCACCGGAGACCAGCCTTCACACTGTGGTACAGGGCAGGGGAGAGCTCATCATCTTTGGAGGCCTCATGGACAAAAAACAGAATGTGAAATACTACCCTAAAACCAACGCCTTGTACTTTGTACGCGCTAAAAGGTAATGCAGCTCCAGACGGGATTGAGAAGATGTTCATCCTGTGACCACACAAGGGAACTGACACACAAGGCCTTTTTCCTGTAGGAAGGATTATGAATAAAGAACATAATCATTGCTAGATATTTCACTTCAGAAATTCACTATTTCCCCCTTCTGCCTACTGCAAGCATTCAAAAGAAAACACTTTAAGTACACTTTGATAAAACCATTTTCTTGAATGAGAATCCTGTGAGTGTGTGAGTATGAGACCACAGTGATGGGAGAAAATTTGACTTCTTTTTTTTTTTTTTTTTTTGTTCCCTAGAAGAACAACCAGAAAATTTTTATTTTTTGTGTCATCATCCTCTGAACTCTTAGAGTACGTCTGGAAGAGCGGACGCTGTTGACAGAAACTGTCTACCTGCTTTTTGTATCACTCTTTAAGCCTGCAATGTTTACATTGAAAACAGTGTGAGTGTGTGTGTGTATGTGTATGTGTGTGCACGATGGTGGTTAAAAGTTGTTGATTAATGTGTGTGACGGGGGCTACAGTGGATGAGAGATGTGGCACTGTACTATGAATATAGTTAAACAATAAAGGCCTCCATGTCTGCTCAGTGACAGTCTCAAAATTCTTGTTTGTCTTTAAACATTGCTGCTGTTGTAGCTTAAACAAGCTCAGCTTGCAGTCATAATTGTGTTGAAGCTTTCGATCATTTCAGCAGTTGTCATCAAACTGGAGAATAAACTTTGAAGTTACACAAACCTAAGGAAACAGCTGAAACCATTAATGTGAAGTTTAATTTTTTTTTTTTCTAATAGTTAAATACTTCTTCACTTTAATTAGAAGTCGAGTCAAAATTAGAATCTTTAACTTTTATTTCCTCTGATAGGCAGGCAACAGTAATTCAAATAGCCACTGATTACACATGATGAATGCACAAACCTTAAAGCAGATGGGCTACAGCAGCATACGACCACACCGAGCATCACTCCCAAGAAGAGGCACAAGTTTGCATGGACTCGCTAAAAATGGACAATAGAAAATTGGGGAAAAAACACTACCTGGCCTGTTGACTGTGGACTTATGCTGGGACATTAAGATTAGTAGGGCTTTAATTTGGTGCAAACAACATAAAAGCATTAATCCATCCTACCTGATATCAAAGATGATAAAGGCACCTTGCTTGTACTGGGCTAGAAAAGGGGGTCTAGCCCAGTACAAGCAAGGTGTACTTGATAAAGTGTCTGTTGGGTGGACAAAAAAACATAGTGGTATACATTTCAACATTGTGAATTCAGTAGTGGTTTCACATCTAAATAAGGTGGGTTTTATATGCTTAGGATTTTCTATGAGTCTGTTGTGGCCAGTGCGATCCTCTATGCTGTTGCATGCTGGGGGAGCAGGCTGAGGGTAGCAGATGCCAACAGACTCAATAAACTAATCCGTAAGGCCAGCAATGTTGTGGGGATGGAGCTGGACTCCCTCAAGGTGGTGTCGGAGAGGCGGATGTTGTCCAAAATAAAGACAATGTTGGATAACACCTCCCACCCACTCCATGACATGCTGGTCAGTCACAGGAGCACGTTCAGTGAGAGACTGAGATTACCAAAAAGCACCACTGAACGACACAGGAAATCTTTCCTGCCTGTGGCCATCTCCCTGTACAACGCATCCACTTAACACACTGTTTACTGCTACAACTTTTTTCAGCTATTTATTAATAAGTGACTTTATGTATATATATATATATATATATATATATATATTGTACTATTCTTAATTAGCGTATTGTCTGTCTTGTTAATGTTTGTTTATAATGGAGCACTGTAACAAAAAAATAATTTCCCCCAGGGATCAATAAAGTATTCTGATTCTGATATCACAACCTCTAAATGTTGGCCCTTCTTAGCCTTTATAAGAAGAAGCCTGCTGCTCTCTGACTGCTACATAAACTAATGTAAACAAAAGGTCCAAAAATTACTAAAGGTGGCAGGTGGTTCATTAAGATGAACAGGGAACTTGGATCCACCTCAGGTGTCTGATCTGAACTTTACAAAAAGTCGGCCTCTAGTGGCTGAGTTTTTGTCATACAGCACAAAAAAGTCGGCAGATAATTGATTTAAAACTTTCTCCAATTAGCACTTACGGCTCATTTTCTTTTCTTTTTCAGAGGGTTCGTCAATTTTAAAGCGATCAACCACATCAGTTTTCCTCTACTGAATAAATCTGAATACTGAAAAACTTTCTAAAACAAATAAAAAGATAAATATAAGATGGAAGAAGCGCAAAAGTAAAAGCAGTGCATATGTCCCTTTGTTTTGCTTCCAAGATTATCCATGTGGGCTTTAGCAGCTTAACCTTGTTTTGATAGCTCACACACAGCATTTGCTCTCCTGGGCCTCAGACGCTTCAGCTCTCCCTCTCTCTGACCAACAATAACCTTTTACCCAGAGAGCTCCTATAGGACCAGAGCAGGGGCAGTTTCACAGCACAGCCAACCCATTCGTGCGCACTCAGGGAAATGGTGAGGTGGCACAAAGGCCTGAAACGTTATTGGCTCTGACCAGAATCAGAAGGAGGGGACTGTGACAATGAATGTGCTGAGACACATGTTTACAAGAATGGAGCAGAGAGGGAGAATGGAACTGCACGGGATCAATGAAAACTGTGAGTGTCATTATCAACTAAGATTTTTATAACCACAGAAAAAGACTCTCAGAAAAGTTTTATATTTCCACGTGGCTGTCTCTGATACTTGTTCTGAGCATTTTTGTGTGCTTGTATGTTTTATGAATGTCAGATTATCTGGTGTGTTTACTCTTAAATCTGTTTCTGGGTCAGTTGTAGTATTGAATGAATGAACTTCAGTGTGCCGAAAGCTCCCAGAGTCAAAGAACAAGAGAGAGGCTTTTACAATGTTTGTCCTGCAAGGAGGAACCTAAATATATCTGACAGCTTTTTCTTTCCTGGAAAAAAAGGAGAGTCACTCTCCTGACTTGCAAGGCTGGATTTGGGTGTCATACCTGAAGCTTGCTTAAAATGTTTGCATGATCTCTTGCAGATGGTGCCTCATTAGAACAGAATGACAGTGAAGAAAGTTAATGAAAGTGAGTCCAGGAGGACACTGTGAGCCTGCGAGTCACAGGACGAACGTGTAAAGCAGATGCTAAATGAGTAATCGCAGGAGTCGGTAGCTTCTGTCTTTGACTTTACTGTACTCTACCAAGTACTTTCCCTGCTCCTATCACACCGAGGCAAGGGGAGGAAAGCCATCATGAGTACTGTTAAGGCAAACTGTGAAGATCACTTCTCAGCGATGAGTAGCACTCAGCTGCTGAACACTTCGCCCGAAGAGTCTGTGTTTGCTCCACAGCCTTCCCAGAGGATTTCACCCACCGTGTTGACGGTCCCCTGTGGGGTCTTTGGCCCCTTGCCGCCGCCTCCTGCAGTCTGGCCTCCACTAGACTTCGCCCTGGGCGCTCTTGCCTGCTGCGCAGCCTGTGTGTTCACCAATCCTCTGGAGGTGGTGAAAACCCGTCTGCAGCTACAGGGGGAGCTTTGTGCTCGGGGATCCTACCAGAGACACTACCGCGGGGTCTTGCAGGCGCTCTGGGTGGTGGGCCGCACGGATGGGCTACGGGGCCTGCAGAAGGGGCTCTCAGCTGGGCTCATCTACCAGGGTGTGATGAACGGTGTGAGGCTGGGCTCGTACTCCTACTGTGAAGCTCTGGGGATCACTTCTTTCCATGGGGGGAGTCTGCTGTCAGGGGCAGGTGCTGGAGCTCTGGGTGCCTTCATAGCTTCTCCTGCCTATCTGGTAAGTTTATTAAAGTTTCTCCTTTTTATAGTTTCTTCTATAGTCATTGTTTCCAGAGGAAGGTATCTCAATAAAACATGAAGCTCCATAGAGATAAACTCCTTTAGTGGTCTGCCACTGATTTGGCTTTTGTGCATCATTAAAATTAATTTAAAATATCTGCTTTGTTTTGGTTAAGTTTTTTTTGTGACTCTTTTAATTCAAATGAAGTGTCTACCTGTGAGCATCCCCATTACAATATGTATTAATGTAAATGAATTGACTTTTTAGGATCTTTTGCATTAATGATTTTTTAAGACAAATCTGTACAGTCTCAACATATGAAAAGAAAAGGCCAAATCCATCTATCCAATGCTGAGGTGGTCTGGGCATCTGACGCCAAATATGAGAGAATTAAGAGAAGAAACAATCATGTTTGCTTCATGTGTGGCACTTTCTTAAATCCTTTTTATTCAGTCCTCTGATATTTTTTCCAGAAAGGTCTTTTTATTCAAAGTGACTGAAAACAGTGTGTTCTAATCACGTTAAAGCAGAAGTAACAGAAGCATTAGATCTCCCACTAGATGTGTGGCCTGGATGACAAACTCTCAGGAACTAACTAGGTCACTCATTGTTAAACTGTGATCCGCAGCAAAAAAACATCAACACACTTCTAAACTTGTATCACAGTGTAACACAAAGGATTTTCCATAAACACGAGTAATATGTTACAACAGGATATTTCTCTCTTTTTTTGATATTCAACAGTTCTTATTCATTATTAGCACAAAAACAAAACAAACAAAAAACGAACAGAATCACATACATTGCAAATGTATGTAATAATTTTAAATTACATATATGGGGAGAGAGGGAGAGAGACAAATATTTACCATCTACTCGCCCATAGATTTAAAAAAGAAGAGACAAAAGTGAACTCCCATCCTTTGTGCTCACTTCCTAATTACGCAACAGGATATTTATACATTAAAGGAATAGTCACATTCAACATTCAAATACATCATGGTCTGTAGGTGTAGATGTGGTTCAGATGACCGAGTGAAGTTCAAACTGATCCTCAGCATTGGGAAGAAAAGTGATTTACATGACTTTGAATGTTGTTATTGGTGTCAGACGAGCTGGTCTGAGTACTGCTGATCTGTTGGGATTTTCCCACATAGCCATCTTTTGACTTTAAAATGAATGGTCTGAAAAAGAAATATCCAGTGAGCTGTAGTTCTCTGTGTGAAAATGGAGACCGGTTTCAGCTGAAAGGAAGGCAACAATAGCTCAAATAACCACCTTTTAAACCCAAAATATGCACAAGAGCATCTCTGGGGATACAATTCACACAAGTTTATCAAAACTGAATCACAGAAGACTGAAAAAACATTGCCTTGTCTTTGAGACTGCATTTCTGCTGCAATGTTCAGATGGTAGGGTCAGAATTTAATGCAAACAACACGAAAGCGTGGATTCATCCTACCTGGTGGTGATGTAACAGTGTGGAGGATATACCAACGGGGCATCATTTAAACACCACAGCCTGCCTGCATGTTGTTGCTTCTCTTGTCCATCCCTTTATGACCACATTGTAGACATGTTCTTATGCCTGCTTCCTGCAGTGCAAGAAGCAAGAATGAAGACACTTCAGAAGGCAAAACAGGTTTGCAGCCCAGTAGTAGCAAGGTGTACTTGAAGTGGCTAGTAAGTCTATATTGGAGCAATTTTCAGTTGCTGTAAAAATTGTTTATTCGAAGAAAATTCTAGGAGCTTGCATTTGAAATGATGTGAAATTCTTCCAAAGAATTGTTTTTCCAGTATTTCCAGTATAAAATCTGCCCCCACCCTCCACCCTTTGTTTCCTTCCTGAATGTCTGCAGCAGAATAATTATACAACTAGGGAATTGTGTTCCAAAAAGACTAACTTTGGAAATTCCCCTGAAATCATGTGGTGGAATCTGGTTAGTGAGAGACCAGCAACGCTTTCAGACTAACTTGACTAAATGGAAAGTTAAAGAGGGGAAAATAAATTTCAGTGGCTTAATGAAAGGACAGTAAAATGAAATGAACTTGAAAGAAAAGAAAAACTAAAATACAGACCCAACTGTCTGCATTTGAACTGAAGGGCAAAGAAAGAGACCCCAGACCATTTTCAAAGACACCTCAAAGGTCTTCAAGCTGTTTTTGCCCAGTGTTTGCTTGATCACATAGATGTTCATAGATCATAGATCTAGGTCATTTAGAAAGTCTTCAAAACGCAGTATGATCTCCAGTTTAAATCAGAGTGTGCATTTTCTTAGCAGTCCGTCTACATGCTCTCCAAAAAACATCACTTTCACACCAGTGTCAAACTTCACCATCACTCGATTTATGTCCTCTGCATTTCTACAACTGTACCACTCTTTTTGTTGTTTTTCTGCCTCAGCTGCCAGTCAATACATCCAAGTCCATTTAAGCTTTCTGGACGGTCATGGAAAGACGATACTGTCTGATGATGTATTTATATCACGGTCACTAAATATATCCTGAATGTTTTTCTTTCCGCCTGCTGCTGCCAAACCTATACAGTATGTTGTGGGTCCTTCTGTGTGCTGCCGGCAGGCAGTAAAGGTTATTTTACTGACACCATATCTGATATCAAGAAGGAAACGATGAAGCTTCTTCTCCTTTTTTATTTAGGCGTTTTTGTTTTACATGAAATGTATCATGATTTCACAAGAAGAAAAAAAACTTCCTTTTCAAGGAAAGTGCGAATGAATCACCGAATCCTGTATTTGACCAGCTCCTGACGATCTGCACGTTGTGTAACTCCTTCCTGTGAATATTAGCAGGGTTATCGGGTATCCTCACACAACTCATTCTAACAAATGACTTGGTGACAAGTCTGGTGCTCTGTGCACTTTGAACTCTGTTTCAGCAAAGCATTAAGTGAAACTCGCTGCTGAACACTAACCATAAGCCTGAATGCATTTTAAAACGTGCTTGCTGTGTTTTCTTCATAGGTGAAAACCCATCTGCAGGCTCAGACTGTGGCAGCCATTGCAGTAGGTCACCAGCATAACCACCTGGTAAGACGGACACATTTCACATAAAACACAAGAATATCTTACCAGCTGTTTCAATGTTTAAAGATGTCAGTACAGGTGTATTAAAGTACAATAACTGGCCAGGATGGTGTAAACTATGTGCTATAGTATAATAATTGTGCTTTTTTTTTATCAGGTGTTCATTTGGTAATTAAAATTTGAAGCCCATAACACTCCCATTAATATGACATACCAAGATAGAAAGCTGATAATGAAAACGTTAATTGTTGGCACCTGAGGAGAAAATGGTCATTATAAGCACTGCGTATCAATAACATTATGTACCTGTGTTTTCAACAAAAAATGGATACAACTTGTATTTGACATGTATTTAATATTTTTCTCTAAAATGCAGTGTGGTGAGAGTATAAAACTAAAAGTATAAGTTAAATTATAGAGAAGCACAGTAAAACTGCAGACGCATGGTGTTTAAACAGTACGTGTCTGCCCTTTAACCATCAGATCATATAATCTGCCTGGCCAAAAGAAAAAGGCTCCACCTATATTTACTTAAGCAAACCAATAAGAGCCTTCCACTGGATATTTACTGCAATAATTAATATGGCTAAGCTGGATACAGGTTATTTAAACCTAACTGATGTAGTGAGCTGCTTCTCATTTCTCAAACAACCATATCAGAAGACGCATCATGTGGTTGTGGAAAAGATGGGTTAAATTATTTGCCTTCATCAAGCAAAGACAACTAAGGTGATTACTGAAACTACCAAAACCTGGATAAAAGCTGTCCGAAATGCCAGAGCTAGCAAATTAAAACTAAAATATGCTAATTGATATTAATTTTTTTATTATTATTCAGAAGGTTCATTAAACACTCAATTTTCAAAAAAGAAAAAGAAAAAAAAACCCCATGCAATTTCAGGCAGTTATTTCCTGGTTCAGGCTGTAAAGGGGCTGAAAGGACCTCGGAGGATAGTGATGAATCATCAAAAAAGGAAGAAATGTGGTTGGAAAAAAGTGATCGTGATTGGAGATCCTTTAAACATCTGGTAAAATCAGATCATAAAAAAAGTCATCAGCACAAGTCATGGATATGTCTAACACTGAAAGTACATTTGCAAACACACATGATGTGAAGCAAACTCGGTGGACTAAAAACAAATCGCTGAATCTTTTTAAGGCTTATCAGAATCAGAAAGGGTTTTATTGCCAAATGTTGAGCAGGTTTACAACATTAGGAAATTGCTGCGGTATTTTGTGCAAACATACTGTCAGACAATGCTTAAATAAACATAAAAATTAAAATTAAAAGTGCTAAGAGTGCTCTCAGGGGAAAAAAGGCAGGAACAATAGAAACAGATCGTGTGGTCTAAATAGTCCAGATTTATCCTCTTCCCCAGTGATGTCTCCATCAACGTAAGAAGAGAGGCAGATGAAGTGATGCACCCATCATGCCTGCTCAGGGCCTGCTGCAAGAACCTGCAGGGGCAGTGTTATAATCTGCAGATGCTTCAGCTGGTCAAGTCTACACCAGTGATATGTGCCCAAAGAATGAGGTCACCTGAATATACTGAATGGCCAGGTTCAGCTATCAGTGGCATGTCCTGTATTCTAAGTTGGCAATGCCAGGATTGATCAGGCTCCAACTGAAAAGCGTATCAAAAACAGTGCCAAAATGAATGCATTATCAAAGGTTAATAAATACAGCTCCATACATACATGTGTATGTTCAAATGTGCAGCTAATTCCTCCTGAAATCAGCTGCAGAATTAACAAAAACAGAAAGTGATGGTCTGACTTAATGTATTCAAGGCAAATTTAAATGGGTTGCATGAAGTTACTTCAGGCTGCCTGAATGTTTTGCCTGAATATTATTACCTTTATTTCTGGCTTTAGACAAATACTTTTACTAAGGTATTCATTTTCGCAAATTCTTGTTCACAAATTTTAGTAAAAGTGTCATGTTTTGGCTGTGTGCAGGCAGGAGAAGGACCCAAACGCAAAACTTACCACACAGGAATTAAACTCAAAAAGCTGCTTTATTGCAGAATGTCACAAAAACTAAACTGGGACATGGCTAACTAAGGGACATGGCTAACTAAGGGACATGGCTAACTAAGGGACATGGCTAACTAAGGGACATGGCTAACTAAGGGACATGGCCACACAGCCATGAGGGAGACTACACCACTGACAAAGCGAAACACAGGGCTTAAATACACTGAGGGATAACGAGGGAATGAGACACAGAAGGAGAGCACAGCTGGGAGTAATCAGGCTGGACGAGACAAGGGAAGCAAAACTAGAAACACTGACATGAGACACGGACCTTCAAAGTAAAACAGGAAACACACTGACTGAACTCCAGACATGTAAACTTAACAGGGACTGGGGAGACAGAACATTGGAACCTGAAACATGGTACAGAAAGGCACAGTAGACATCATGGAACACAGTGAAGCCATATTACTAAACTTAAGAACTAAACTCATGATAACCATAACTGAAACCTAGGGAAATAACAAAGACAGTACAACAAAGGACCAAGAAAAAACACAAGAACTCAAAAAGCTGGGTCAGAAAGACCCAGAACCGTGACAAAAAGAGATTTTAAATAAAGAATAAACTTACAGAATAATTATTTCTTTTTTTCCTGTAAAAACCTGACTTGTTACCCTCTTATTCTAGTGTACCTACCTTTGAATATTTGTAGGTAAATGCAATTAAATGCAATTTAAATCCCATTTAATTACAGGGGAATTACACCCTTAGTTGCAAGCCGTGTTATAAAGTGTTACCTGGTTTTGAGTGTTATTATCTGTAGCCTCTACTCACCAGTGCCTTTGTTTTCTTCTATTTCAGGGAGTGTCTGATGCCTTTGTTACCATCTATCGAAAAGAAGGTTTAATTGGTCTTTGGAGGGGTGTGAATGGGGCTGTGCCTAGAGTCATGGTGGGATCAGCTGCCCAGCTGGCAACCTTCACCTCAGCTAAGGAATGGGTGTCACATTCTCAGGTAATGTTATCTAAAGAGCCGAAGGTTTTATGTCATATGTGACCAAGCTGCTGCCATGCGTTGAAAGTCGGATCATCTTTCTTTGTGTCCTTTCAGTGGTTCAGTCCAAACAGCTGGCTCGCAGTCTTGATGGCAGCTGCAGTCAGTGGAGTTGCTGTGGCCATTACCATGACACCATTTGATGTCATTAGTACTCGGCTCTACAACCAGCCGGTGGATGAGTTGCGTAAGGTGAGTCTGTCTTCAACACAGTTGTCCTCATTTTCATTAGTTTCACAATCTAAAAAAAAAAGCATACCGTCATTAAAAAAAGCAATATGAAATCATTTCATCTATATTATATATTTGTATTGACCTTTATCATCTAATTTATATATTTTTATAGATATATTATTTCATCTTTTTCTCATATTAGGTATGTATTTAAGGAGAAACTGCCTTTGAATCTTATTGTGTTGTGTAGAGTGACTATAAAGGAACTCAGCTTATTTCAGTTCACGAAAGACTTGCTGTGTTTTTTACATCTGTTTTGTAGGGTCGTCTGTATCATGGATTTTCAGACTGCATGCTGAAGGTGTGCAGAGCGGAGGGCCTGCTGGGTTTGTATAAAGGCATGGGCCCCGTGTTCCTGCGACTGGCCCCGCACACGGTGCTAAGCATGCTGTTCTGGGATCTGATGAGGCAACAAGCAGTGAAGGATAAGTAGAGCTGAAGCACCCATACTTGCACACTGAAAGCACAACTGGGCTCTGCTACAGCTGTTAGGGTGCTCTCTCAGTTAATGAAGCACTGAATTTAAAGCAACTGTGTGACATTTTGGGAAGTAAACTTATTTACTTTTCTTTCCGAGAGTGAAATGAGATGGTTCATGGACGTTTTTATGGTTAATATGAAGCTAGCATCTGGTTAACTTATCTTAGCATAAAAAAAGCTAGTTTAGCTCTGGGCAAAGTTAATAAAATAGTTAATGGTAACTCCTTAGAAGCATAATAATTGCATATAAAATAACAAACTGTTGTTTCAACAGTTTTTATTAAACACACAGATATAAAATGCTGGTAAACTTTAGAGGTACTGATAGCTGCTGGTAGCTCTGACAAGCTAGCTGTTGCCTTTCATTTTTAGTCTTTATGCTAAGCTAAGCACATGCCTGCTGGCTGTGGCTTTATATTTAACCAACGGACACTGGGTGCCATATCAAACATCTGATCTTACTCTTTTCCAGAAAGAAACATGAACAAAATGTCAAACTATTTACACTTTAAGTGCAAGCTTTTCTCTCCCATCTAGCACAGAAAATGAACACTTAAAGCACTTAATCAAGACTGGCATGTTACGCACATACTGGAAGACATCTTTCTCTAAAAATATGTCTCGAGTGTATACATTTTTTGATTAGGGTTTTTTTTATACCTCAAGCTTAAGTCTCGCAGGAATTTGCTTGTTAACTCATCAGTGTGTGAATGTGGTCAACTTGAAGAACAAGTCATCATCATTAAAGCAAACAATTGTTTGCCATGTTTATTACACTGTCTAGATGCCTTGTCTGTTGTATTTAAAAAAAACAACCTGATGGGATTTTCTTTTTTTAAATTCACTGACTTGAACTTATGTAACTAAAGCCAAGAATGACATTTGTAATTTCAATTTTTTATGTGCAGAAATTTAACCTACTGGTACTTAAAACTTTAAAAGCAATGAATAGTCCTAATAAAGATTTTTTGTAAGAAACCTGTCTGGTTTGTTTTTGTTCTCTGGATAGGTGGTGAATCTTTTGAATACACTGCTTTAAAACCATTGTAATCTGTGGTGTTTTCTGTTTCTTTGAAATGATTTAATTGACTGGGGTTAAAGGTTTCTTCTTGAGAGGATTTGAAACCCCTTTCATCAAGAATTGATTTGACTAAAAGCTGTAGCCATATCACGTTTCACCTTTGTACCTTTGGGTGGATGGAGCTTACTAAAACCTGATCAGCTCGAAGAAATAAGGGCAAAGTCACTAATTTGTAGCACCACTTTGAGTGTTATTGCTGAAACGTTACAAGAACACCATAAAGATGTTTCTCCCCTTGATCCTGGGAACCACTGGATGGACACCTTTTGATTCAAAACCATTTGATTGCTTTCTTCAAGGTCTGATAACAAGTTTTCTCTGATTATGGTTAAATTCTCAGCACTTTTCAATGTCATGTCTCCTCTTTACTGGCTTATTTTTGGTTGTGTTTTTTTAAAGGGCTCGTAGGTGCATGTGGAATATCAGTGCTGTACAACCTGCTGAGAGTCTACAATTTTGTTCAAAATTCCAAGTGAGTTCACCCTTTGAGAGGAAAAAGGGAAAGCATAGCTTGATTTTCAAGAGCGTTGGAGTTATTCTATTTTGTCTGCACACAGTGATTCTGACTCTGGAAATGGAAGCAAACCCAGGTCATCCTCACTGGGCACGTCTCTGAGAGGGAACTGGAGATCATCCCTCCAGTTCTGGATTCTGACTGTCCTCCTCTCTCTGATGGGCTCGAGGGTTTTCTCCCTGATAGTGCTGGAGTTTTCCCTCAGGGCTGTTTCTACCTGGGCGTCAGCTGGACTGGTGAGCTCCTCCTTAACAAATACTGCAGCTATATTTATGCATTGTTTTATGCTTTTATGTATCTGCTTTAGAGTGTTCTTTCATTACACATTTCTAATCCACGTCTCTTAACGCAGGATGCCAGTGGCAGAGGTCTAGACATGATCCTAATCCAGAGCCAGTTCTCCCTGGGTTGTAGCCTCACCGGCACTCTGATCTTCCTCCAACAGGGGGCTCCACACAGCTCCCTCAGCTTATTTCTGGCAGCTGCTCTCAGCTGGAAACTGGCAAGCTTGAGCCACAGTCTGTGGATCCATGTGGCCAGACTCTACCCGCTGCACAGCACTAAACAGTACTGTGGGAAGTGCATCACTCTCCTAACCTCCGGACACACCATACTGGCTTCACTGCAAAGAGCGGTTGTCTTGGCTTTTGCTGTAGCAAGTGTTGCTTCCACCGCTACGATTTATGACCACTTCCTGTCCCAGAAGGATGCTATGAAGTTCTGGACTCTGCTGACGCTCTGTTACATTATGTTGCTCGTGTATATTCAAGGTGATGGTCAGTGCTGCTGAGAGTGGAACTTAATTAATCCTCAGAGAGGAAAGTACCCACGCAGTGTTAAGTAATAATAAAAATATTTAAATAGATTTAAATAATATTATATGGATTTAAGAAATAAAAGTAGACCATAAGCGATGAAATGAAGCCCTATAAATGTAAAAAGCAACATATATGAATTAAAAACTTAGAATTGATGGCAAAAACACAGCCTATAAAATCAGTAAGCACAAAGCCAAGGCTTTTTGGGATCATTGTGTAACTTTTCTGTCTGTACTTGCAGAGGATGAGCATCGGCAGACAGGCACAGCGGCCCTCCTACACTCTGTAGTTATGCGGCTGGGAGCCTTGCTCGTCCTCATGCTTGCAATGGGATACTGGTCTGATGTGTTTCAAATCCTCATCGCGTTTCTGGGAGAAGCAGTCTGTCTGTTGCCTTCTTGGGATCTTCTGCAGGCTTTGCTGAAGGTCTGGTCTTTGCCTCGTTATGTTTTAGTTGCTGTAGTTGTGAAAATAACACGACAGGAGGTTGAATTCGCATGTTTCCTTTTCAGGAAGAAAAAGAGGAATCAAGCTTGAGCAGACGTGACGAGTGCTCTGGTCACAAAGGAACCACAATTAAAACATCATCACGTGGCAGATAACGGTGCACTCAAACTCCACCACAATGATTATCATTGACTGTCTCACCTGTAAAGATGCACTATTACTTTGTGTTGTAAAATAATATTGTGCTTAAAGGCTTTAATTGACTTCTTGTTGTTTGGGGTCTTATATTAAACAGAAATAATATAAAAAATAAGCTGATTTAGTATTTAATGTCCAGCCTTTTTTTTTTTTTCGCTAATCCAAGTCAGGCTTGTGTGGGAGCTGGAGTCTGTCTCAGCTTTTATGGGGAGAGAGGCGGACAGCTTGCCAGTCTATCACAAAGATAACACAGAGAGACCTACTTGCTTGTCTTTGGACTGTGGGAAGAATCCAGAGAGAACCAACACAGGCACAGAACATGTAAGCTCCACATAAAGAGAGACAACAGTGGTAACCACTGCACCACTGTGCCACCCATAATGTGTTTTAAATGATGGGAGCCAGGTGTGTTCAGAGACTGAAACAATAAAAGTGCTCGCTACTATAACAGAGAAGCTTTTGGCACTTATCTGATCACACGACTTTGGAGAACTGTAGAAGTACTGATTAGTTACAGCTCATTTATTATAATTCAATAGTGTTTCAGTGAAGTTTACTGTGATTTTCTTTCATAAAATATTCAGTTATTTACATTTTATTGTTATATGAACTGAAGAGAAACTGGTGATGTGTTCATTAAAGGATGGCTGTAATCAGGGCATTAACCCAGTGAGGTTAACTAGTTTAAATACTATTCAGTGTGTGCTAGTTAGAACAAATGTGCTAGTTTTGTCCCCTGATTACCAAGACTTTGAAGTACAATTGAAAAAATATATATACATGCAAAACTATTGAGTCACATCTTGTTTCTTTAGATTTTGTTAGGACAATGGAAAATGGGTGCAGCAATTTATTGAAATGTGCAAACAAACATGGAAATACAGTGCTGCTCAATGTAGTTTTTAGACCTGACACTTGACCAGTTTCCTTAGATGTTTCAAGTATACACCACACACAGTGTAGAGATATTCTGAGAGCTCAGCTAATAGCGCTTGAAAATCACCTTATTGGTTGAAATAAAAACAAAGAAACAAACAAAAAAATACTATTTTATGTCTGTCAAACAAGTGTCTAAAGATTTTGTTTTTGCTAAGTTATCTGTTATGTGTAAACACAACACTGCTTTTCAGTATTTGAATGAGTAATAGGTTCAGTGGTTTAAAGATTTTAAAAAATCCTGTGAAGATGGTCAGGTACAAAGATTGGGCTGAAAATGAGTGAAAAAGCAGCCAATGTCCAAAGAAAAGCTTTAAAATACTTTCAGAAATCCTGGCGAGACATTGCTCAAGACCACTAAAAATAAAACTCTAGTTCCTTGGAAGCAAAATATGAACCAAGACTTTTGCTGAGTCTCGGGCCAACGTATTGATTCCATAGGTTTAGGATCACTGTCAGTTATGACTTAGGCCTCAGAAAGTTAAACGAGCACTCCAAACACAAACATCAGATCAGAGTTCTGTTAATCTGGAGTGATTTTTAAAAATCTGGAAACAAAACAATCCTACATTGCAAACTAGAGTTGTCGAAGGACAGAAAGAGAGAGAGAAGAAAAAGACACATAGGAGGTGGTGATAGGAAACTATATCCAACTGGGTTAATGTGAATACTGTAGGAATCAGCTGTTTTGAAGCTTTATCTTTCAGGACTAACAGCCCGATTATGCTGCCGTCTCCTGCTTCGTTTTTTGTCTCTCCCATAACATCATTTAGATTTAATGAAAGTAATCGTTACTGAGTAAAAGCTTGACTTTTCTGCCTTAGCACTTACAAAGTCAGTGTGCGTGTAAAGTGTATTTGTGAGCATGCAATTGTTTTTTCCCATCTGTATGTTTCTTCCTGTTCCTTTGACTTCCTTTCATTCTTTTCAGCTTTTGTTGCTGTTCTGCAAAATCCACCCCTTTGAAATCACATAAACATAAAAATGACACTGTGGTGTTGGTGATTAAATTGAAAAGTCAAGCTGCTGAAAGCAACGAGGAGGTTCAGAGGGTCTAATGAGGATTTGGGCTGTTGGAAGGCGGAGCGTGGAGGTCTGGGGATTGTGTCATCAGTAGGCATGCTCCCTCCTGCAGCCGTGACATCACTGCAGCATTCCTTTCCACAGAGCTGGAACAACAGAGACCCCCATCACTCTCCGCATCGCCATCTCCTGTTAACCCTCTCTGCGCATTCCTCCCTCTCCCTCTCTTCTTCCAGGCTGACCCATATCAATCAGGAAAGTTTTATTCAGCGCTCGGTCTCTTGCTCCATCTTCCTGTTTGACTTTTAGGAGGGACAAGACACGCTTTGGCTCAAGAGAGTAATCATAATATTTGCTGATCAGCACATCTGATATTACTAAGACTGACTGTGATGGGGAACAGCAAACACAACAAAGCACTTCTTCATAGCACCCATAGACATCACTCTGTACTCCCCCTGCCCCCCTTCTCCTAATATACCAACATCTCCTCTTGCACAATGCCCTGATTCACTGCACCGTAATGCCGCTGGTCCTGGAAAGCTGAGCACAAAAGCTCCCGATGAAGTCCAGCACCTATTATCGGACAGTGTTTTCTGCTCTGTGTCCCAAATGGAAGCAGTGCCATGAGACACTGATAGAGAGTCAGGGCTTAAGTGATATAATGTTGTGGGGGAAGGGACGAAGGAAAGAGGGAAAAGAAAAAAGGGAGGCAGACTCAACCAGGGAGGTAGGGAAAATAAAGCTGACAGAACAATGAGGGAGAACTGCACAGGGGAGAAAAAGAGGGCAGTTTGAGATAGAAATTTGCTGGAAAAGGCAGGTACAGTCACATCCTGCTGGCATGCAGAGAGATAAAGAACTGGGAGTTTGCTTGTGTGTGTGTAGGTGTGTGTGTGTCTCTGCCTGCCTGCTTGCTTCTGGGTAAAAACCTTACGAGGAACTTTATGGCACTGTGTATTGCATTTGTTAAAAAAAAGAAAGAAAAAAAGGCTGTGTGATTTTGGTATGAGTGCACACATGTTGCATAACTCAGTGTGGGTGTGTGTCTACGTTCATGCACTCTTGTCTGTGTGTGTGTGTGCAGCCTTCCAAGTTTTCATAGTAGATGAATGTGTCATGTCTTTTACTGCACTTTGTCCGAGATTAACTGTTCACCTTTTACGGTCGGGAGGGAGGCGGTGTTGTCATTCAGCCAGAGAAGGAGGAGGAGGGGTCGACTGACGGAGGGAGGTACAGAAGGAAAAGGAGTGGCCTTCTGCAGATAGCAGCCCCTCTCTACCGGAGTAAAGTCTTCTCTCTGAGGCAGCTCATAGGAGAGAAAATAAACCAGAGATTTGGGAGATACAGAACGGGAAAGAAGAAAGAAGCAAAGAGAAAGCCCATTTTCTTCCAGGTATGTGACACAGCCGGTGTGAGTGGTTTTACAGCATACAGATGATTCACATTTGTGCTTTTTGACTCTAGTACCATTCATTATGGTTAATGAGAGCTGTAAGCGGGTGAATACAGCTGTGCAACTATACCTAGATTAAATTAGATCAACATGATAGGAAATAAATGTCTGTTTTGTCTTCAGTATGAGTTCTTGTAGTTTATTGTTGCCTGATATTATAAACTGAGCCTGTGGTTTATGCTGTGTTTCTCTCTGTCGCAAGCAGTCATGAGTTTATTCTTCTGTCTTCCTTTCAGGCTGCGTGAGACTTTTGTACATTCATGGCATCAGCAGCTCCACCAAAAAGGGTGGTTTCTTCTGTCTTCATCACTCTGGCTTCTCCTCACCGAGCCACCGTGACCCCACAGCAGCAGCCCGCCCTTCAAGCCCACAGTGCCCCGGCTAGAGAGAAACTGCATCCTGCTGTAAGAGTCAGCCCAGGTGACAGCATACCTGCCCTCAGGCACAGCAGAGAGGACAAGTCACCGCCGTCAGAGTCTAATGGCGGCCTAAAGATCAAAGGCTTGACTAATGCGGGGTCCTCGGCCCTGGTTTCAGGCCCACAGAGCCACAATCCCCCCAAACATGAACCAGGCAAAACACAGCTTCAAGAAAAAAATGACCAGAGGAGTTCATCAGGTATTTATTATATACTTGATTTTTTTCTCTTAGTTAAAAAGACTATCTATAAAATATTAGAAAATGGCCCTGCAAGGCCCTTTATTGGGTCCTCCCCAGATCAGAATGATAATTTATGTATTTCCTGACCTGAATTTCAAAATATCTGATCCCAAAATGTAAAATATTGATTTTATACATCTAAAAGACTTTTAAAAGAGCCAAAAAAAATTTCCAGCCCGTTTCCCAGACAGGGATTGAGCCTTGTCCTAGACTTAAAGAAAAAAAAAATCAATGAGGATCTCCTCAGAAAAGTTTCTAGGCTTAATTCATGTCTGGGAAACTGAGCCCATGTGCTTTTCAGTCACTATGAGCCCCCAGAACAGCTGCAGCTCTCCTTGGCATTGATCCTCCAAGTCTTTGACTTCTACTGAAGGAATCAACAGATTCTCCTAAAAGATGTTCCCTATTTGTATCTATTTCTTTTTTTATGATGGTGGTTCTCATGGAGATATGAAATTGGGATGACATAAGGTGAACGTGTAGGCCATAAACCATGATTCATCAAACCGTGTTTTACACCCTCCTGCCCCGTGGATAAGGACAGTTTTTTCCTGGAAGAGACAACTCCCATCAGGACACAAATATTTTATCGTTAGACAAGAGTTACTAAAGCAAGAGTGTCAAACTGACATCAGGTGCTGGAAATATACACTATACAGATACGCTTGAACTTGAGGTAAAATGTATGTCCTACATATCTTCTCTCAAACATGTAACACCTGAACCAGTGAACAAAAAGTCACTGTGCAGACTGCTGTATCAACCAGGAGGGCCAAAGTGCATGGGGAATTTAAAGTGATGAGTGATCCAGAATAAAATCAGTGAAGGGCCATGGGGGTCTCGATTTTAAAACATGTACTCTGAAAGGATAAGTAGACCAAAACTATGTCAGCACAGCGCATCAGTACATGTGATTAAACATTGTTTTTTCATCTAATTTGTCATTAGTCTGTTTTTTTTTTAATCAGCTGTCTATGCTGCTACAAAATCATCTAAAACTGTTCTCATGCCAAACAGAGCTTTTCCCTCCTCCTCCCCCTCCCTCTGATGCACCGCCTCTATGTCCGGGAGAGTTGCCCTCTGAAGAATCAGCACTTCCACCACCTCCTCCAGCCCAAGCGTCTTTCCCCTACCCCGTGACCCCAGGCCAGCAGCCAGTTTACAACCCAGAGGTATGCAGACTTATCTTACAGTGTCACTATAACAAATGACATTTAAAATCTTCCAGTTTGCAGCTTCGAAAACGTGGTGCCAAATTTCCTATAAAAAAAAATGCCTTAAATTATTTTAAACACACGAGTAATTATTTTGTCTGCAATGAAGGATTAGCTTTCCACAGCTTTTCCACAAGCCTTTCACAGTGGCTGTAAAGCGCCATCACCAAAACATAAAGAACAGGGCTCTTATATGACCATCTTACTAAAAGTGTGCACACTTGCTTTCACAAAATCACCAACTTCCAAACTGCTCCCGTAAATAAACAAAAACTTTATTGCTCCATGTCTGTGTAGACAAAGATCAGTTTGGGGGGGGGGACTGCTAAATTACTTTCTTCCTCTCCGGTTTCTGAGAATTTTACTGACTGAATAAAAGCTGAAAGGTTTCCCTTTAAAAACGCTTAAACTCAACAACTCATCCTTGAATCACCAGCAGGTCTTTACACGAAAGAAGGTAAGGTCTTTATGTGACTGGTGAAAAGGGTTAGAAATAATCTGTTAAACTCAATAGAATTGAAATGTTTGAAGTATTAAAAAAATAGTATTCACCACCCATTTTAAACCAAACCTTCAAACCACAGTGAAATTAAAATGTTTGTGTGGCTTGGTCCTGATGATGTGCTGTGGATGACTCTGGTGTTTCTTACGCCTGTCACATTCAGAGCCACTTTTAAACAACTCCCACATGTGTTCAAAATCAAGCGCTGCTAAATTATGCAGTTCGCCTCTGTAGGCCAAACTCAACTTGTCAGTTTAATAATGCGCTTTACATTTAAGGTGAAAGCAAGAACACCATCTAGTGGGTTAAGCTCAGATGACCAAATCCACAGGATCCACCAAAACAGCCAAGACAAAGAGAGCAAAGGTAACCTGATCTCTTTTTATACATTTTGCCACTCTGCGTGCCACATTATTATAACCTGGTTTGACTGTGTGTGTGTGAACAATGCAGATCTGTGCGGCTTCTGTCGAAAGCCAGTGACTCCTTCTGAACCTGCGATAGAGGCCTTAAACAGGACTTACCATGATGGCTGCTTCCAGTGTAGATCTTGTCACATTCCCCTGGCTGGTAAACAGTACTACAACAAGGCCGGGATCCCGCTCTGCGAAGACTGTTACCAGGTAGCGCAATGCAGCGTGTTAACCAAGCTGTGAATATACATGCAAACTTTAACCTCCTGAAACCTGAGCTCTTCTTTGGGTTTAATTTTCCTGTTTCTTCTAGCTTTTTGAGATTAGCTGGACCTGATGAGTCACCGTTGAACAGAAAGGATTTTTTAAAAACTGGTTTATTTTACAGCAATGACACCACTTCTGAACATTTCTGAAGTGTTGAAATACTGAGCAGAATGAAGTACAAGGTGCAGAAAGCCCAAAATGTATCCCCATATGAGGACACAGGGTCTCAGGTGGTTAAAAAAAAAGCTCAAAGCCATGTTTTTTTGTTTTTTTGTTTTTTTTTTTACATGTGTGCATGCATATTTTAAGCTCAATGTAATGTTTCACAGGACTGGTAAATGGTTCTTATACAGCGCCTTTCTACTCTTTATACTACAAGCCTCATTCACCCATTCACACACACACACACACACACATTTTTTTCTAAGCCTGAGCGCTCTCTGTCTAACATTCACACTCTGATGAATGCATCATGAGCCGGGGATCAAACCACCACCACCCTACAGTTAGTAGACAGCCTGCTCTACCTGCTGGACACTGCCGCCCCATTCAAGTAGAATGTCTTTCTCCACTACATTCATTAAAACTATAAGTGAAGACAAATTATTTGCAAGTTCTTCATTGCTGAAGCAACCATTTCCCTGCTCTATTTCCTCTCCAGTCAGCTTGAGATCACTGATTCTCTAATCAACCAGCAGAGTTACTGAGCCTGCATGGTGATACACCTGTACCCTTAGAACAGTGGGTAAGAGAGGGAATCCAGGAAGTCTGTGGAAGTCAAATTAAATCAAAGTTTCTTTCAAACAAAAATGGCTCCAGATTTTCATAAAATCCCATAAAATGCTGGATAAATCTGTCATCGTGATGTGTTACAACAGACTGGAGAACAATAAAAAAGCCATGAAGCATGCAAACGGATATCTGTGTGGCCCCTCATCGTGAGTCCCAAATTGGACCAACAATTCAGATCAGATGGGATTTTCATATTTACAACATGTAAATAAATGCTCAAGCACTTGAAATTATCACATGTGATGAGTAAAATGAGGGCAGGGGGGGTCTGAGAGAAGACAAATAACTAGATCTATGTCCAGGTTCATGTTTTCATAAAAACAACCAAGCTTGGTAAACTTGCACTGTTTGATGCCTCAAACATTTTCAGAAACAGACCCAATGCAAAAAAAAGAAAGAAAAAAAGCAGATTAAAACATAAATTTTTAAGGTAATTAACGATGTATCTTTCTCCATGTCTTAGGCCAGTTTGGAGCTCTGCTGGGCATGTGGAGAGGCTATCACAGATCACATAATCCGCGCACTCGAGCGAGCATACCATCTTTCTTGTTTCACCTGCACAACATGTAAGAGGCAAATTGGAGAGCAAGCTTTTGCCCAGGGAGAAGTTGGAGAAGTTTACTGCCTTCAAGACTATTACAGGTATGAAGGGGAAAAAACTATTTAAAGGGTTTAGGTAAAGGATCAATATATACAGTTGTGTTCCACTTCATTTGACATGTTATTACAATGCTTTTGTTGCATTATAAACCACCCCTTTGTCTACAAGTGTAATCAATTTTTCTTTTTCATCTAACATTGTAAAGGAAATATGCTCCAAAGTGTAGTGCCTGTAACCAGCTTATCATTCCACAAGAAGATGGTACCGACAGCTATACAGTTGAATGTCTGGGGCGTTCCTACCATGAGAACTGCTACAGATGTGAGGTTGGTGTTTTGTGTGTCATCATTTCCCTAGGGATTAATAAAGTATTCTGATTCTGAAACACTTCACTACACAGACACATTCACAAGGATACAAACACACAGACAGATATTATTTCAGTACCAGGAATATGTTGTTTCATATTGTGTGCAGGTCTGCGCCATCCAACTGTCTCCTGAACCGAACGAGCATGGCTGTTATCCTTTAGACGGGAAGATGCTTTGCAAGCCCTGTCACCTGAACCTGGCTTCTGGTCAGCACTAATCCCACGTGAACAGCAAGCAAGACAAGAAAAAACTGAACAAAGAGCTGGGAGACTGCGCATGTGCCTTTATGAATGAATGTGCAAATGCCTTAAATGCTTCCTTCACTAGAGAAAAACTATATTTTTACAGTATATCATGCTTTCTGAAGATTACCTTCTTCTTTTTCATCATTTTGCACTTAATACAATCTACAAAAGCAACAATTATATTCCTGCAACTCACTTTACAAAAAATGTACGAGAATAAATGGAACCCCAGTCAGTATGCTGTTTCTCAGTCATTATACAAACATATAAATAATCAACTTTAACTTGAAAAAAGGATAGAAAAGTAATCTAATATATTTTATCTCTATTCGCCTTCAAACTGCATCTACATCATCAAACCAAGCAGACAAACCACTAACAAGTACGAAGTAATCATCAAGCAGACTGTTTTTACCATTGTCTTCTGCCTTAATAAAACAAAGTTATCCAGCATAGTATCAAAGTCTCAATCGGATTCCAGTGAAATTGCTTTATTTATAGTCACTATCTCAAAAAAAAACTTGGTGTAATTCATATCTCGTACACATGTATTAAATTGTTTTATGAAAAACATATTTGTTATTTTTGTTTCTGTTTATCACTTCACTTTCTTCATTAGTTAATCAGGGGCTGCAATATGTTGCAGGTATCAACAACAGCTCAAAATAGCGCAAAATAACAACAACAGTTGCCTCAATGTGCTTTTTATTGTAAGATAATGCCCGTACTATATTAGAGAGAAAAGCCTAACAATCAGATGTGATGGTGATGGGGGGGAAGGAAAAACACTATTTTAACAGGAAGAGACTTCCAGCAGAAACAGGCTCAGAGAGGGCAGCCATCTGCCACAAGCGGCTGGAAAATAGACCTCAAGGATCTCTTAAGTTTTAAGGCTAGAGAAACCTGTAAGAACCCTTAACTAGGTGCAATATTTTTACACAGTGTTTACCTTTACTGTTTCACAAAAGGTTAAAAATGGAACTTCCACAATTTAGACTTTTTGAATGCAGGATATTTTATTAAAGCAGTTTAGAAGGAGGAAAGCAAAATATGAATCAAATAATAATAATCAAATCATTTGAATTATACTACTTATACTACTAATTAATGTACTCTGAGCTAATGCTGATTTCTAATATTGATCATGGGAGGAATGAGAGAGGAGAATGGGCACACTCTGGCCACTGGCACACTTATTTCTGTCGATATAATTCAATAAGGAAGCAGTCCTCCATACAAAGTCTTCCAATGAAATTTGAAGTACAGCTGAACTTGGCTTATACAGACAAATAAACAGTCATACTACAGTCATACAACAAAAGAATAAAAAGAATATGTTCTACTATCATAAATAAAGAATAGCAGCTTTAACAGTGGTACAGGTACGTGGAGGAATAGACAGACATGACATGAAAGAGGTAAATTAGAGGTATTTTGGCTGTTGCACTTTAGGGGGATATTCCACTTAATGTGGACATGGATCAGCAATGTGCAGTGACTACTCGTGAGTACTATCGTGAGTACCTCCTTCCAGAAGGCTTGCTCCGTGAGTCCCGTGCTGTTGTTTCTCTCTCTCTTTCGGACTTTTCACCCAGATAATTTAAGGCAAAGTTAAAAATCACATCACATGTGAATATACTTTTTATCTTTATGAATGTGTTTGTCAAACACAGCATACTTAATATAATTTATTTTAATCAGAATCATGCACGATGAGGACTTTTACACACTGTTTACATAGTGCTTTCATTCACATAGAGAGAGAGACAAGGACATGCACAGTCATAACAATGCTCCCAGAATCTAGGTGAAATAGTCAGGCATCAAAATCATGTCATTACTCAAACTACATTTTCTTACTCATCATATAGATTTGATTTATTCTTGATTAGAATTTGATTAGAATTAAGGATGATTAACCGTTTAACTCCGTTTTAACATTCTGTATCATTTTTCCCATAAAAAGGCTGGATGTTAAGTCATTTTAGTCCACTTTTGGACAGAGATGAGCTAGGGGATCGCAATCTGTTTGACACCAGAGCATACCTCCACCTCTCCAGGCTCTCTGCCGCCTGCTACCTGCTCTCACTACGGATCACAATGTTGTCTGCAAACATCATAGTCCACTGAGACTCCTACCAAACCTCTCCATTACCACAGCAAACCAGAAGAGCAGACCCCTGATGTAATCCCACCCCCACTTTGAACCCATCTGTCACTCCTACAGCGCACTGTCCCGCTGTCTTCATACATGTCCAGGACCATCCTCGCATATTCCTCGGCCAGTCCTGACTTCCTCATGCAGTACTTCCTCTGTTGGCACCCTCTGGGCCTTTTACGGTCAAAACAGTAGTTTGATTACGATAAGATATAATAGATTCATTTATTTTTAGCGTTGCCCTTGTTTTCACTAAACATTCCAATAATAACTGAAAAACACTGACTGCATGGGACTCACAAGGCGTTGCATTGTAAAGCAGACTATTTTTTTCACTGCCTTTATCTGTCGGTTTGGCAGAGCGATAGAGCGCTGCAAAGAATGAAACTGGTGACTTTCTATTTCACATAGTAGTTATTACAGAATTCGTTTAACTTTAATTCAACAAGTCAACAACTGTTACAAATTTTTAAATAAACGTGTTAAAGTGATTAAAAATTCTACTTTTCGCTGTTTTAATTAATCTTTTCCACGACCTGATCCCCCTGGGAGAAAATCGCCCGCTGCCTGCCGTCTGCTTCACAGGGATCGCGGGGACGCGCGTCTCGCAACCAAAATCATCCAGAGCGAGGTTGATGCGCGTCCACGCAAGACAGATCGAGGACGCAGCAGCTAGAGCTAAACGGTTAGCAGGGCCATCGGGCCCGGGTCGTTCATTTTGTTCAGGCGGACCTCCGACCGGCAGGGATTAGAAACGTGCGAGATCATATGTGTGTGGAGGGGGAAAGAGTAGCGCAAGATGGTTCGGGAAACCAGACACCTCTGGGTGGGAAATTTACCCGAACACGTTCGAGAGGAGAAAATCGTGGAGCATTTTAAACGGTAGGTTACGTGTTTTCCAAACAGCGCGCGCTAGCTGTCTCACTAACATTACGAACGGTAGGCGGTTGCTATCAATGCTAACACAGCTAATGTTAGCATTTTACGTTTTACTAGTATTGCTATTTCTCGTGTGCTGAATGCACATTATTGGCAGCGTGGTGATGGAAATTGAAGTCATATGTGAAGCAGAGCCGCTCGGGCCTCAAGGTGAACGATTTATAACATTCCTCGAACTTTTGTGAACGCCAAGGAGCAATTAGCTGGATTCGCTAGCCACCAAGCTTCCACCCAACCAACCATTTTGTGGGAAGTCGAGACGTTTTCACGATGTGTACAAGCCTAACGGCAGCTATCGTTAACCACAGAGTAGCATTAAATGCATTCGGTTAGTTTAGCCACTGGAAAAACCTCATACTCTGTTGTTTATCTGGTCGTCAGAGTGTTATATACCGATTGCTAATAGAAGGAAATTTACGAGAGCTGCCTCACGCCCGGTCCCATAAGTGTAGCTGCTTAAACTAAGCTAAGTTAGTCAGTGTTGTTGGGGTTCATTTGTGAAATTGTAAACTGCAAACCAGGTTTTGCTACCCTTTAGTGCTTAAATGTAAAACAAACCAACACCACAAACTGCCTTCCGGGGTTCATAAGAGTTATTTGTAGCTTTGTAGCTAACACTAGGTGTCTAATCTCTTGCTACGCGGCGTAAACACTACTTAAGTAGTTGGAAAACAAACATTCCTGCTAATGGGATTTATTGCTGCACACCCCATGTAGTGGTCTGCTGTTTAAACATGGTGCGTTTTTTTTTTTTACATATCCTACGTCCTATAGAAATGTCATCAATACTGCTTAGAACTTCCTCTTTTTCCAAGTATTCCCAAATGTGATCATCCAGTATAATCAATTGCTAGCACTTTTAAGTTCAGAGAGTTCACCTCTGATGTGTGGTCTCTGGTTCGTTATCATAAAGTCCTGCCTTCAAAGTCAGTGCCATTTGCAAGCTTGCTGATTAAAAACTGGCACATTCTATATTCTTGGCCGGTGTATATGTAATTTCCTCTTTGTCTCCATTTCAGGTATGGTCGTGTGGAGAGTGTTAAAGTTCTGCGAAAGCGCGGTTCAGAGGGGGGTGTTGCAGCCTTTGTGGATTTTGTGGATATCAAAAGTGCACAGAAGGCTCACAATGCTGTCAACAAGATGGGGGACAGAGACCTTCGGACTGACTACAATGAACCCGGGTCAGTCCCAAGTGCTGTTCGGGGCCTGGAAGACAGCTCTCCCTCGAGCAGTCGAGATGTTACAGGATTCTCTAGGGGAACGGTTGGTCCAGTGTTTGGGCCACCTGTGTCCCTTCACTCCAGAGAGGGACGTTATGAACGGAGAATAGATGGGTAAGTGGACACGGCGTCCCCTTCGAATCCAGGGAAACATAGGTATCACACAGGTGTTAAACCTAAACACATAGTGGGGGGTATCCGTAAGGGATTGATGCCTCAAGGGGTTACACAAAGGTAATCTAGGGATCGTTCCACTTTTCATCCTATTTGACTTGCCTTGCCCATTGGATCTAAGTAAATTAACTACACATTATCATTTGGTAAGGTAACTATATATTGAGAGTTTGACATCTGATGTGGATATTACATCTGTGTGGAATATCCTGGTGAGTTGTGGATTTATTACATTTTGTGGGAGTCTACCTTGGGGAGCTTGCGGATATTTTTTATAATCAACATGGAATCTATCTTTAATTTAAAAAAAAAAATCTGGAATCACGTGAAGCTGGAAGTACATCACTGTTATGATGGATACACGTATTTTGGAAGTATCTATATAGGTATACACTCACTTGAAGAAATCTTCCATCGTGGGATATCATTTTTTTTTTCTCAAGGCAACGACTAATTGCTGGACTGTTCATTACTTTTCCTTTTTCTTTTTTTGCGCTTTGCACTTGTGGATACAGCCTGTTCTGGATTTAACTTTTGACCGAGTGGATGGAAGAAACCTTACAGTCATCACACATTAGAAGAAAGACTGGTGTAGTTCCAAGGTATCATTGTCATGTTA
This sequence comes from Rhamphochromis longiceps, assembly GCF_057381845.1. Lineage (NCBI taxonomy): Eukaryota > Metazoa > Chordata > Actinopteri > Cichliformes > Cichlidae > Rhamphochromis > Rhamphochromis longiceps. Next base: position 22,214,966 of record NC_140561.1, read on the forward strand.
GGATGAGATTAACTTAATCAAAAACAGGTTTTGTTCCGCATATGGACGCTGCACCGAGAAGATTTCACAAGAACACAGAGGATCCAACCACCTGGCCACCAACAACGTTTGTGGAGCTATTCTTGCTTTTGCCATGAAGACATGAAGAGTGGATAGTTGGGATGTAACCCCCTGGATGTACGCAATATTATACCCTGTGCTGGATGTACTGATGTGGATAGGTGTAGCTGCCATTCATTTGGATTACTCAAGTATGGATGTAGCCGTTTGAGACCTCAATCAGGAAAAAGCACTCCAAGTATCTTAGAGGAAGCTGAAGACATTTTTTTAAGTAACATGACAGTAAACAAAGATGACACCCACTGATTATGGAGTTGTATCCGGCCCACCAGTCCAGGAGGATATTATTTACTCTGATACTTGTCTGGAGTCTACTGACCTGCGTGATGTTAAATAACTTAACATTAACCCATGGAATATTTTTTTCCCCTGCCACTATAAAACTTTTAAAAAATTACAGTGAAATGAGACCGATCCCATTGGATGTATTTTTTCTCTCAGGCTCCAACTTACTGAGTAGTCAACCTGGAATCTGCCGATTACCCTGAAGCTCATCATCTTTTTAAAAAAATATTTTATTCCATATTTATTTATTGAGGTTTTATGTTCCTATGATTTTTTTTTTTTCTACATGTTGCAATACTCATAAAGGTCCATTTCTGTATATTTTTTTTTCTTCCTTTTTCCATCCAGTGAAGAGAATTAAATAAGCCCAACTGTGGATTATACGTCAACAATCTACTGCCCTGGTGCTCAGTACATGAACATAACATGCAATGCGAGAATACGTGAAGCGTTTTTGCCTAGGTCTCTCACATTCTGACCACCTAGATTTTATTTGGATTAGTTTCGGTAACTTCTTTTCTAAAAGGTTGGTATTTCTCTGCCCTCTGCATACTTTCTTTCCTAATCTTCCTTCGTGCTTTGTTTAATCATAGTTTTGCACTGCTTTTAGGGAAAGGGAAAAAAGTAAATTTTATTAAATGTATGTATCTGCTCAGTTTTTTTTTTTTTTTTTTTTTGAGTTTTATGACTTGTTATTTCCAGTTCATGCACTGATCCAAACCCTGCATGGCATTTCTCCATACCACATAGATCATTAGAACAAATGTCCACTTGAATATTTGGGAGAAATGTTTTATGTAGATTTGTATTTTCTCCCCATATTCATAATAATTCATGAACAGTCAACCTCTGAAACCTCAGTGTTTATTGCTGTGCCAGTAAAAACAATTGGAGACTAAGAGCAACATAGCTTAAATCTGAAATAAAGTTCTGAAAGTTTGTGGGCAGCTTGTTTTCCTGTGACTGTTTGTGAATTTACATCATAGATGTATAGGTTATTAGATTTGGAGAAGCGTGACAAATGTAATCTGTTTTGGTTTTTTTTGTTCAGAGTTTTTACAGACAGTGCCAGTATTTGGGCCATTTATTGCTGTAGTGCATTTTTAAGTGAAATGCTTATTTTCTTTTTTTTGTTAAGAGTCTGATTAATACTTTTTATTTTCATGTCTGTCCTGTTCTTAATTTACAGTAGCTCAGAAAGCCGTGAACGTGCATATGATCACAGCCCATATGGACATCATGACCGCAGTGGTACTTTTGACAGACAGCGTCACTACAACGCCGATTATTACCGCGATCGCTCTGTGTTTACTGCTGCTGGCCCAGGCAGCAGTTCTGTTGGGGGAAGCTTTGAGGCGTCAGACCCACACTTTGACTCTAGAATCCGAGACCCTTTTACTCTTACTAACTCTTCACGACGTGACCTGTACCGAGATGACAGAGGACGGCGTGTCGATCGGACTTACCATCACCGTCGGAGTCGATCGTCTCACTCCTCACAGTCAAGGCATCCCTCCCCTCAGCGTACCACGGGGCAACCCCTCAAAACTCCTCATTCCCCTAAAAAAGCACCTTTGTCCCCTGGGAGAGGCCCGAGATCTCGATCTCACAGCAGATCTTCAAGCTCTGATTCAGTCAGCAGCACAAGCAGCACAGGCAGTGGCAGGTGGGAATTTTTTTCGTTTTTTAATCTACAAATGATGGATGAATATTTGTCCATGGACAAAGCATTGGGATTATGCTGGACAATTTGTAAATAATCCGTTTACTCAGACTTGTGTAAACAGAAGTGTCTAATCGTTTTACACTTTCATTGACAGTGATTCAAACAGCAGCTCAAGTGATGGATCGCAGGCTCGTTCTGTTCAGTCATCAGCTACACACGCACCACCTCAGTCCTCTATGGCGCTTGACTCTGAAGAGCCCCGTAGGAGCTTTGGCATTAAAGTGCAAAATCTACCAGTACGCTCAACAGGTGAGTTTTTAATGTTCATCTACCTCTCAGTGGACCAAGTTAAGTCTTTTCTCTGCTCAATAACCTTGCCATATCCTTGAATTTGTTATTGCCTCAATGGCATTAGAAAGTACATTTCCTACAGGCAACATGATCTGAAACATGAGGAGGTAGTTATTTGCAGGTAGGGGACTAGCTGCAGGTAGTTAAATGTAGCCATGTTTAAAAACTTTAATTTTTGGCTCTTGTAAAAGGGAGTTTCTGATGGTAAAGAGTGGTTGTTTAATGAAATAAAATTACTATTTCCTTTACTGTTTGCTGCAGGGCATTGTATAGATTTGTGGTGACAGAGATTGATCACTTTATTAGTTATTGTTTCATTTACATACAGATGTTTTCTAATTTTATTTTTGATTACACATTTAGCATGCTCGTGGTATGCAAACCAAACTAAGCTGTGAAATAAAAATAATTTGAGCCAGATGAAAGCCTCTTCCTGTCAACAGATTAAAGTGGGAGTCATTTCTTCTTTAGGTCGTTGGGAATTCTGTTGTTTTTAGTAGTGTTGTAGTAATTCTGTTTTCCAATGCAGACACGAGTTTGAAAGATGGACTTTTCCATGAATTCAAGAAACATGGGAAAGTGACTTCAGTTCAGATCCATGGAACATCAGAAGACCGCTATGGGTTGGTATTCTTCAGACAGCAAGAGGATCAAGAAAAAGCCCTTAGTGTCTCCAAAGGAAAGCTGTTTTTCGGCATGCTTATTGAAGTCACTGCCTGGAATGGACCAGGTAGGTTGCAACAAAAGTCACAGAAATTTGTATTTTTTCTGATAAATATGGCAGATTTGCAGACACATTAATTCCCTCCACAGGCTTGAACCAAAATTCAAATAGCATGTGAGTAATATTAATGATAAATCCGTTTCTTCCTCCAGAAACAGAAAGTGAAAATGAGTTCAGGCCTTTGGATGGGCGAATAGATGAATTCCATCCAAAGGCCACAAGGACACTGTTTATAGGGAACCTGGAGAAGACCACCAGTTACCAACAGCTTCTCGACATTTTCCAACGCTTTGGTGAAATTGTGGTAAGCATCCATCTGACTTTGAATTACACACGTAAGTTTGTATATTTTACATTTAACATTTTGTATTTGCTCTCTTTTTTGTCTCAAGGACATTGACATCAAGAAAGTAAATGGAGTTCCCCAGTATGCCTTTGTCCAGTATTCTGATATTGCCAGTGTTTGCAAGGCTATAAAGAAGATGGATGGAGAGTATCTGGGAGCCAACAGACTAAAGGTAGTGTTTGTACACTAAGCAATCTTACCATTTCTCATCTGTGTATGTGTATATTTTCAAAATTATAGATTAGAGTGTTTATAATATCTATATTTGTGTCTTGTTTCCTTGCAGCTCGGTTTTGGAAAGAGTATGCCTACAACATGTGTTTGGCTTGATGGGTTATCAGCCAATATTACAGAGCAATACCTCACGCGGCATTTCTGCCGCTACGGACATGTAGTTAAGGTAAGGTGATGTTTTTCTCTTCCTTAAGATTTGATACTTTTGATTTTAGTACTCCCATAAATCTGATTTAATTTTTTTCTTTTTTGAAGGTGGTGTTTGATAGATTGAAGGGGATGGCTCTCATCTTGTACAACAACACCGACTTTGCTCAGACAGCTGTAAGAGAGACCAAAGGTTGGAAGATTGGTGGCAATAAAATAAAGGTAAAAATCAAGTGAAGGTTTAACTAATAAAATGTAATCCTAATGTTTTTTTGGCCCCCTTTTTAAATCTTTTTGTGTTTTATTCACTTATGATAGGTGGATTTTGCAAGTCAAGAGAGTCAGATGGCTTTCTACCGATCCATGCAGGCATCTGGACAAGACATTAGAGACTTCTATGAAATCCCTCCTGAACGACGGTAAACGACCAGTATTGTTATCTGAATACAGTTATTGTTTCTGTTTAATGACTTTATTTGCTTTGCCTTTTTTTAAATTAAGCAGATAGAAAATGTTTGCTGCTAGTGAAAGTGGTGATATTTTGAATCTCTCTTCCATTAGTGACAATATTTCAATTACAAATTAATTATTTAGATTCAATACTTTACACTTTGTGTTCTCTCCTTAACTCTATAGAGAGGATCGCAGAGCTCCGTATCATGAATTTGCAGCAGAAAGGGCTTACTATGAGAATATACGAACCCCTGGCCTCTATACAGAGGACACTCGAAGAGAGTATGCTGCCCGCAGCAGAGACCGGTTTCCTGAACTTGAACATTATCAAGGGGATCATTTTGACCCACGCTATCATGAAGACCCTAGAGACTACAGGGATTACAGAGACCCCTTTGAGCAAGACATCCGGAAGTACACATATATTCAAAGGGAACGAGAAAGGGAGCGAGAACGTTTTGAAGCTGATCGCAGCAGGTGGAGCCCTTCCCATCCAAGGCGACCTATTAGTCCAACAGTATCACCTTCAGCATCTGAGCGGGTTCCTAGAGACTCAGAACGACGAGTTTACAGCCAGTCATCTGAACGAAGTGACAGCGTGAGTTCAGTGTCACCACCACATTTTGATAAATCTGAAAAGACCCTGCTAGAACATCCCTCCAAGAGCGAGAAGAGCAGTCAGTCGGATCGTTTATCTGGAACTGAGAAACCCAAACGTGCAAAACGGAAAGAGAAAGGCGACAAAGCTGAAAAGATCAAATCAAGAAAAGCAAAGGGGCAATCCCCATCAAATCCACTACCTGAAACAGAGCCTGAGACTGGTTTTGATGGAGGGTCTGGAAGGGGAAGAGGATCAGACCAGGATGTCCATGAAAAACAGAAATGTAAAGGGGATGGCGACCTTCTTACTAGTACTCTGTTAGCAAAAAGTGAACGATCTGACATGAGTAAAAGTGATGGTTCAGACTTGGATGGAAGGAATCGACTCAAGAAGCATGTTAAGTCTGAAACTGATGGAAAAGATTCTGCAGTAGATTTGGATCGCCGTGCTGCAAGAAAAAGGCGTTTTGGTGACTCTGGAGCAGGAAGGACTGCTCGTCAGAAGAGAAGCAGGCATGAGGAGGAGGATGGTAATCAGTCTTCTGACTTTGGTGCAGGTACAACATATTTGAAAGAAATGGATACAGACAAACACAAAGATTCCCAGAGGAAAGATTCAAGACCTAAAAATGAAAAAAGTGGAACTCCAAAAGATGGTCAAGAGGACCTTAAAGTACAAAGAGAGAAATCAGAGGGATCTTTGGACCCACTGGAGTCCAAACAACATCTAGGGCACCCTTCCTCCAGACGATTTTCACAAGAGGGTATTGCAGACCAAAACAGTACAAGAGAACCAGACCACCATACTTCTGTAAAAATTGGTCAAAATTCTGAAATTAACAAAAGTGCCAAGAATAAAGAAGACCACATTGACATTGATACCTCTCAAAGTTATCGCAAACAGATGGAGCAAAACAGACGTTTGCATCAGCAGCAGCAACAGCGCGAGTCTGAGAAAACTGACAAACCAGCTAGTCCCCAAGGAACTGAAACAGAGGACTTGGAGCATCGGAGCCTCGTGCATGAAGTTGGTAAACCCCCTGAGGATGTCACAGATAATTTTCCGTCCCACAAATTAAAGAAACCAGACCAGATTGACTCCGAGTCAGGGATAAAGAGAGAGCGTGTGTACAGGAGCTTTAAACAAAAAAGTGAAGATCTAGACTGGACCACCAGCTCCCCTCCAGGACATTTCTCGAATCGTCCAGATGAGGACTTTGCAGATCCTCCTCAGAAAGAGTTGAGCCGAAATGATGAAAAATCTCAATCAGATCTGGAGTTATTAGTCAAAAGGACACATAACACACAAGTTAACAAGACAGGCACTCCTTTACTCATTGTGGAGGACGAGAAACAAAAGAGATGGGAAAGCAGAATTAAACAAGGCTTGTTACCTGATCTGAACTTTTCTCAAAATATAAATAAAAACATTCACAATCGCAAACGTTTGGAGTACGCTATTTGTCATGACTTGGAGCCTGGGGAAGTACGATCCGACTCCGAAGAGGACAGAGAGCCCAAACCCCACTCTCCTGTGCCCTCCACATCTATGCCTTTTTCTGAAAGACCAAGAGCTGACAGATTTTCAGACCCTAAACAAGCACAGCTTGAGAAGAATAAATTCTACTCCTTTGCACTTGACCAGACTATCACACCTGACACAAAGGCTCTGCTTGAGCGTGCAAAATCTCTGTCATCTTCCAGAGAAGATAACTGGTCATTTTTAGACTACGATTCTCATTTTGTAAACTTGCGTAACAGAAAAGACACTGAAAAGGTGGAAGCAGCACCAAGACCAACACCTTCCTGGTATATGAAAAAGAAAAAGACTCGAATTGGATCGGAAGATAAACTTGATGACAGGAAAGAGGAACCTAAGCCAGAGGAACAAGAACGCAGGGAGCTATTTGCCTCCCGATTCCTTCACAGCGCTGTCTTTGAGCTGGACTCGAGACGACTTCAGCACCTGGAACGCAAGCATGAGGAACCTGAGCAAAACAGTCAGCAAGCAGCAGGAGATGGTGAACTTGACTCAGGGCCTGTTGTCCTTTTCCATAGTCGTTTTTTGGAACTAACACGACTACAGCAACAGAAAAATAAAACTCAGCAGCTACAGGAGGCAAAAGAAGACACTATGCCCACAAATGAAAACAAAGTAGAAAAAGCTCCTGTTCAAGAGCAACAACCTCTGCAGTCACCTGAAACAACAGAAACTACCACAGAGGCAGAAATTAAACCAATTACCCCTGCTGAAAATGTAGTTCCTGAACCCAAACTCGAACCAGCGTCTGTCACTCAAACTGTGATCAAAGACGTTCCTCCACCTGATGACATATGTGTTTTACTAAACCCACCCCATGATCCATGTCCCCCTGTGTCTGTCAAAAAGGAACAAGAAACGGATCAGGAACATGTTGTTTCCATGCAGCACCCACCAATTGAGACGTCAGATTCTCTGCCTGTACCCATTACAGCATCTGAATCCAACTATTCAGCGAATAGAGAGAGACATTCTCCGTCTGAGGCAAAGCTGGATATTGTTATTGAGGATGTAAAACCTACATTCACAGAACTTTGCCACGAGTCTCACAATGAGCTTGTTAGCAATTCTGAACCAGAGCTGAATCCTGAGGCAAAACAACCAGAAGTACCTGTAGCCAGTAGTCCAGTACAGCCTAGTCTTGTTGAGCAGTTGGAAGTATTCAAGAAAGAGACTCCATCCACTTGTAAATTAGGATCAGAGAATGAAGGTGACATAAAATCTCAAGCTGGTAAAGTACAGGTACCAGTTGACAGTGAAAGAAATGATGAACCAGTCTTATCTCAGAAAGAAAATAAAACAAAAGAAATAAAAAATAAGAAGTATAAGTCTCTTGCACAAGTTGCTTCTGTTCCTGTAGCGTCTGCACCAGGTACTGAGAAACAAGCAACACGCAAGAGTGAGCGCATTGACAGAGAGAAGCTGAAACGTGGCTCATCCCCGAGAGGTGAGTCGAGGTCCACAGGCAAATCTCCAATCCATGGATCAGATCCCGATACCTCTGAGCACAGCATACCAGTAAGCAGAGCAAGACGAAGAAATGTTAAATCAGTCTATGCCACCCCAGTTGAAGATGATACACCAGTTCGTTCCGGAAAGGATGTTGCAGAGTCGCCACGCTCTGCCCGAAAACGTGGTACAGACAAAGATGCCATACAACAAAATACTGAACCAGATCCACCAACTCCAACACATGCAAATAAACGTGGTCGGCCTCCCAAGAATCGCAGGCAAGGTGATGATACTGCAACTGCTAAAGTAGAAAAATCTAAACTGGATGGTAAAGACACGGATTCAAATGAATCAGAAAGTGGTGAACGTATTCCAAGAATGTCAAAAGGGAGAACGCCACCGTATGACACAAAGGGTTCATCAAATCAGATGCCCACATCACTAGGATCTGGATCAACAAGGAAGGGGGACAAAACTGAGGCAGCTGATGATAATGGTCAGGAAAATGATTTCACGTATGAAGATACCTCGCCTTTGCAAGAGTCATCAGTTTCAGGTAAAGAAGATCCATCGCTGAAAATTGATGAAAAGAAAGAGGAGATGGTCAAACAAGGCATAGAATTGGCCAAAGGTAAAGATGTTCTCCATGAAAAGGTATATGATGACAAATCAAATGGAAAAGAGGCAGATGCCTCCAACCTGGAAGAGAAAACCATGTCAGAAAAAGAGAAAACTCTTAGAGGAAAAGCAGGGAATTCCAAGTCACCAGTCCTCAAGAACCTCAAAATCAGACTGCATGCAACAGAGGTGAAAGACCTTCTTCAGTTAGGAGAAGAAGAGCCTGGGACTCCAGAAGACTCGTCAAAAAGTCTTAGACATGGTGACCACAGTGAACAGGTTTTAAAGTGCACAAATGCTAACAAAGGAGGCTCCAGCAATGAAGACAATGAAAATGCAGCTTCAGACCAAAAGGAGCTCCTGGGAGCATCAAAAAATGTAATTTCACAGGAGCTGGAACTGGAGCAAGCTGTGGAGAACATTGCTAAACTAACAGATCCAACCTTTCCAACAGAACCAACACCGCCTGTCCCTCATACAGATGTAAAAAGTGACCCAGAGGAAGAAAAAACATCTAATCCTGCCAGTGAGTCAGAACTGATGGCTGCTATTGATTCAATAACTCAGGCACCTCCAGCAAATCTAGATGTAGTCTCAGAACCTGAGATTCAAGACTTGGTTCAGCACATCAAGGAAGATGAAACAAATACATCTTCTGTCCAGGAGGAACCCGCTTTCCCAAACACACCCAAAAAGGGCCCCAAGGGAAGACCTAGAACACCTAAACGTTTTCCTAAAGGCCAGAAACAATTAAGAAAGGATTTGAAAGATGGACATTCGTTAACTGAGGAATCGGCAACCCCATTAGCAGATAGTACAGCTTCTGATGCAAAGGTTTTTTCTGAGACACCTGCTGCTGCTGCAACTACTGCAGTTATTACTCCTGCTACTTGGAAGACAGAGCCTGAAACCTCAGCAGTCAAAGCTACAGATGTAAACGCAGAGACAGAGTCATCTTCAGAAGAACACATCCAGCATTTCAAGTCTGTTTACCCGCAATCCAAGAGTCCAATATGCACAAAGCCACAGCACTTGCCATCTGAATGCAACTCTCCTTCTCTGTCACCACGAGCTAACAACCCAAATGTCAGACCCCCTCAAACAAGCAGAAATCCTGTTTCTCCACCAGACTGGCGCCATCATTCTAAAGATACCAGTGCCTCTTCCTTACCAATCATGCCATTACCAACCAAGGAAAACCAGCCTTTACCATCAGAGTCTGAAAACAAGGATATTGATCATGGCACAAGTGACTTGAGACAGATTTTAAAGAAACATACAACTAGTTCACAGACAGGCAGCAGCTCTGTTTCAAGTAATCTGCCAAACCTTCGAGATCAGAACCTATCTGAAAGTAATTCTCAGCTCACAGCCATTGTGTCAAATAAGTCATCACTGTCTGATAGTAAAATATCAGTGCATTCTGCCCCACCTATTGTTAGACCTCCACAAACGACTCCTGAGACAAAGTCTGTGATCTCTGTTATTGCATCCACTGCCACATCTGTTATCAGCCGTATTTGCAATCCTTCTGAGCCTGAGGATAAGGTGAACATGAACATTGTTGACATTCCTATAGCCAAACCAAGTTATAGGCCCAGCAAAGATGATGCTGAGTCATATCCTGTGCTGCCTGCTGGTGATGAAGGAGGAAGTGCCACACGCTTCATTATTGAGAGCCCCACTCTTAGCACTGGATCTTGCCCAGGTCTGAGAGTAAATACATCTGAAGGAGTGGTGGTATTGAGCCATTCTGGTCAAAAAACAGAGGGACCCCAGCGAATTAGTGCAAAGATAAGTCAGATCCCATCAGCAACACCAAGTGAGATGGAATCTCAGCAACTGGTATCCATACCCAAGCAGGATTTGTATTCCCAGCCAGGGCTTCAAAAAGGGCCTTCATCACAGATGGATCATGGGCATCCCAGTAAACACCAGTCAGGATTGTCTTCAATCAAACAAGAAAACACTGGTTTGGAAAAGATGGATTCCGCTTACCAATCTGGACCTCAAGGAGTAGTGAAGCGTCTGCCACCAAGCAACCAGCAGGTAATAGGTTACCATCAAGATTACATGCCTTTAAAACATCCAAAGAAAATGGATAGTGCTGATCCTCATGGTACAGATGGAACCAAACCGCCTTGGACCTCTGCCATAAGCCCTGCAATAAGCCCCCATTTACCCTCTCCACCTGGAAACCACGTAGGTTTTAGTGATAGAACTCCTTCACATCTCGGTGGGGTCAAGCAGGAACCACGGTCCCCACGTAAGTCAGGGCACGCACACTCTCCATTTGTGTCTTCACCCATTGGTTCCTCATCACCCAAGGGTATTCCAGTTATGTTATCCACTAGCCATCCTGCCATGCAACAGTTTATTGCTGGCGTGCATCATCCCGAGCAGTCTGTTATCATGCCACCTCATAGTGTGCCTGGAGGCTTGGGACGAATGTCTCCACATTGTGTTACTCAGTCAATTCAAGTGGGGCATCTGGTCCAGGGAGATGTCAGAGTCAATACTCCACCTCTTTCTGTGATGAGCTACGGCATGCACAGTGAGTCGCTCAGCTCCTCTTGGTCTAGTGCCATGCAGCCACGGCCTACCTCACCTCAGGCTGTTGGCAGAGACAAGGTTCTCAAAGTAAACCCAGGTTCTTTGAGGAGTCATGAGTCATCTCCTGCACAGCTGAAGCTGGACACTCTGCAGCCCGATCCTCGTGGGAGTTTGCGGAGTAGTGGCCATTTGGACAAAACATACATAGCACAGAGAGACATGCGTGTTCTTTTGCATCAACAGGGGGATCGTTCAACCGCAGACTCTCATTCTGGACACATTCAGGAGACCTCTCTATCTCCAAGAGCACATGCTTTGTCTAAAGGTGTGTCCGATAAGGATATAACAAAGTCTTTAGAGGCAAAGAGGCCCCACTCTCCACTTCCTAAGGATGGAATGATGGGAATCAGACAATCCGGACAAGCAATGGCATCTCCCCACAGGGTTCAGCTGATGCCACCTGGACCTAGTGGTTCATTCACAGACTACCCGGGGATGTACTCAAACCCGAGAGGAATCCATTCTCAAATGCCAGAAGCGTCTGCTGTTGGACTTACCCAGCCGCCAATGAATGTCACACCTGCTGCGGTGAGTGCGTGATGTTTAAAAAGACAGTCAACATAATCAGTATTGACAGATCTGTGTTGGTACAAAGGACGTGTATAACTAGCAGTTGGTTTATACAATAAAAGCACAGCTTAATAACAGCAAGTGCCTCATAATGGCTGTGGATTACATGGAGAACCTATCATTTAATATAAGAAAGCAGTTTAACACTGTCATGAACTGCAGGTTTCAGAATAATTATGAATTAAAATAAGAACTGAAGGAAAGAAAACTGAACCTTAAACGAAAACATTTTTAAAGCAAAGATTAGTTGTACTGTTGTTCTTAACTGTTTCTTGAATTTGTAGGGTGCGGACCACCAGGCAAAAGATGGCAAGATGACACAGCCTGTTAATATGGTGCAGTTACTCACGGTAAGGCAAATCTCCCAACAGATTAAACAAGGTGGTTGGTCTGAGCAAGAGCTAGCCTCGTCTCATTCATTTGTTGTTTTTGTTTTTGCCTCATTTAAATAGAAATACCCTATTGTGTGGCAAGGGTTGCTTGCACTTAAAAACGACACCGCTGCAGTCCAGCTGCATTTCGTCTGTGGCAACAAAGCTTTGGCTCATCGATCACTGCCCCTACAAGAAGGAGGTGCACTGCTTAGGATTGTCCAGAGGATGAGACTGGAGGCTTCACAACTGGAGAGTGTAGCCAGAAGAATGACTGTACGTGCGTTTTTTGCTTTACTTCCCTGTTTTAAACAAGTTTCTGTCTGCTAATAACATGAACCTTTTGCTCTCCACAGGGAGACACCGACTACTGTCTCCTCCTTGCTCTGCCTTGTGGACGAGATCAAGATGACGTCCTGAACCAGACCCAAGCTCTTAAGGCAGCGTTCATCAATTACTTGCAGACAAAGTTGGCTGCTGGTATTATCAACATCCCCAACCCAGGTTCCAATCAGGTGAGTCATCACTGTTTTATTAATTGTCTGTCCTATGTGGCTTATACCAGCGGTTCCCAACCTTTTTTGCGCCACGGACCGGTTTATGCCCGACAATATTTTCACGGACCGGCCTTTAAGGTGTCGCAGATAAATACAACAAAATAAAACTAGTACCGGTACCGAAAAAAAAAGATTTATTCATAACACACGTGAAAAGACCCAGGAAAACAGAGTTAACAATAAAAACGATAACAAAATAACGCTGAAAACCGATTTAAAAACCCTGAAAACCATACATTTCACGCTGGCTTATACAACAGTTTAAAGGCTGGTTTAAGTGTATTAAACACACAGAAGGGGCTTCTCAGCTGCATATCAGGCCATTGGTTTGATCTTCCCTAATTTTTTTTTCCTGGAGTATGCAGCACAGAGAAAACAAACATGTTTTGATGCTTATCATCTTCTGATCTTCAATACCATTTGATGGCTTCATTTTAAACACAGAACTGGTTCTACAGGATTGATGGCATACATTTTACTTGGCCAAAGTACTTGTGGAGTCCTTACCATATAGTAAAGGGTTTAGGCTTCTTTGGAAGTGCATTTGTGTATATGCATAACTCACATGGGACTTTCACAGGCCGTGAAACATATTTATTGTAGGGATCCTTGTCAGACAGAAACTGCCCCACACAGTTCATGTGAATGACTGATCACATGACCTGTGCCATACTGTCTTTACCTGGTGCCGTTTGCATATTACCCGTTTTCATATTGTACCCGAAGGAGTTGAAGTGCACAGGTTTTCTTTTCATTTCAATAAAGCAGCATCTCTAGCACACACTTCACAAGTCTGACACCCTGTAGCAGTTTTTTTTTAATCATTGGCTTTTTATTATTTTATTTTTATTTATTTATTTTTTGTACAAAATTTTCCTGAAATGTCCAATAGATTTTTTTCTATTAAAGTTTTAAATGACTTTACTCATTCTCTAAGAATTGTATCCTGTGGATCTCTTTGTTCTTTGTTTAACAGACGCTGTCATATTTGATCAATCTATTGTTAAAAAATAGATATAAATAGATCTTGAAATCCTTACAAGACTGAATAATTTTTGTAAACAAATTTAATTTTAAAAAATAAACTTTTGTGGCCTACCTGGGGACTGAGTCCCACACTCACTCTTTGAGACAGAAAAAATTAAAAACTTTTTGACTTCTTTGTTACTGAATGACACTTTTGAATATTAAAAAGTCATGCCCATCTCAGTATTTCCATGCAACTGATATGTGTCTCTGTACTTCCCAGCCCGCCTATGTGCTTCAGATTTTCCCTCCGTGCGAGTTTTCAGAGAGCCACTTATCCCAGCTCGCCCCCGACCTTCTCAACAGGATTTCAAGCATCTCGCCACATCTCATGATAGTCATCACCTCTGTGTGACGTCCACTGCTGGGAGGATGGATCTTCTCGTTGATGAGCCTCAGGAAGCCAGAGGAATATTTTTTCTTTTTTTTCCTGGACACAGTGGGAATGTGTAGGATAAGTCCTATCAACACATTTTTGTTTTTTCTTTCCCCATCAGTCTTTTTTTTTTCCTCTTTTTATGTTTTTCCCCCTCTCTTGTCACTCCTGTCTGGTATATTTGTCCTTCTCAAAAGAACTCAGGGATGGATCAAACCAGAATGAGTCTTACTTGACCATTTCTCTGCTGTATTTCTATTTATTGGAGTTTTATTTTAATATTCGGAGATGCTCTGAAGAAGGAAGGAAGGAAGAAAAAAAAGTCAGGATGGTTGATGAACGACTCTCTGAGGGGCCTGTTTCTTTCATCTGTCCTGATTGATTGTTAATCATTGGTTCAGAAATTAGGATCTTTGAGGTACCTCAGCACCAGATCAGACATTTCAGCATGTAATTTTAAATAATTCTGTACAGACTTCCTCGCCCAGGCCTTTTCTTTAGAGGAAGGAGGATTAACCCTGTAGAAGACTTTTCGTTTAACTCCACCAGCTCTGCTCATGTTCTCACACTACTGAAGCAGTTTACCCCTCTGTCACCTGCCTTTGCATTGAACAAGCTACAGTTTGATTTGGGAGTTTTTGAACATGGGACTTTGTAAATATTTTAAATATTTAAAAGGAATTTAAAAAAAAAAAAAACACGGACCCAACATGGACAGCTTAACAGAGAGACTGGTACTCTGGGACGTACCAGAACACAGAGTGTGGAAATGTAGATGGACAGATTCTTAATTTTTGGGTGTAAATACTTGTAACAGAAGAAGGTTGGCACGCTCTTGTGAGTGGAGTCTGCTAATGGCACTTCATATTTTGTAACTCAAATAAACTCCAGGAAACATGGATATCTAAGATGTGTATCTTTTTTCCCCCCATGCACTGCCTTGAAGAGGTTCGGTTTGGTTGAAGTGTTTCACTTTCTTCTAATACTGAAGACCTCAAGAGTTTGTTTTTTTTGGGTTCATTTGTACTTCATGACATAAAAACAACCTAAAACTTTAGAAATCGGATGAGTAAATTTGAGGTTTTAATCACAACTCTGAGACTGAAATTATATTTCCTGTGTTTTTTGGCTGCTTGCACAACCCCATTTTAACACTTCATTTGTCAGTGTTGAGTTGGAAGATGCATTCCTGTGCAGAAACAGGTGTATGAGCTAAATGACACGCAGAACATGACACAGCTTAGTAAATTGAATATATCACATAGCAGTACAAAGAAGGCTCAGAAAGATGAAAAATTCAATTGAACAATGAGTCCATTACACAGAAAATACAAAAGGAAAAGAAGAGCTCACTAAATGAAAATCTAACTGCCCTGCAGGAGCTGAAATCTTGAATGCAAGTTTGGAGTATATGAAGAATTAAATAAAGGTTCAGTTTTGTTTTAATTAGAATTATTTTTTTGGCCTGCATCAATCGGAGTAATTGCCTGAAGGCCAAGAAAAATAAGAATTATCGTTTAATCAAATAATTTAAATTTGATTTCACATCATCCCCCGCTATCTCTCCCTATTTTTCTAATATTCACTGTTCAATCCAACAAAGGTGGGAAAAATCCCTCAAAAGTTGTACAGCAAGTTTTTCCACCTGTTAATCAAATAACTTTAGTTAAAACAAAGTGAAGAAGAAGTTTGCCCATCTTTTTAATATTATATTGTGGCATAGCAAATACAGTGTTACTAATAACATCAAGAGTGGTTCAGAAAGCAGTGAGTTTACCTTCAGGTACTTATTTACATGCGTGTCCTGTATGGTCATGTCAATCTGACCAACACAGAGATGATGCACCAGCCAGGCTGCAGTCTGATGGGTTGTTCGTGAGTCAGTTGACTGAATCTTATTTTATGCATCAAATTTTGTTTGGACAAGTATTGACATCATCACACATGAAAAATGGTGAATTTTAAACTTGAACACATTAAAAAAGCAAAACATGACTTCAAATTGAGGCAGCCGTATTTACCTCGAGAGGAAGATAAAAGTATCACATACACTGGTTCTATTTTTGATTTATAAAACACTGGCAACTTTAAATGTGTACTATTGTTTCAAATCATCACTGGAGCCAAACAGCGCCACCAGCTGGTCTTCGTACTGGGAGATGTTTCTCTTCATGATGTCAATGCAGGGACCCAGCAAACGCTCAAAAGCCTGGATGTCAATTACTGGAAGGAAAAAAAGACATTTTGATTCATGTCACAGACATTTTCGTATTTTTGCGTTTTACATGGTACATGTGTCAGGCTGCTGCATCATTCTTCCCACAGTCATGTTTGGAAAAAGTACGTTTTCACAGATCTCAAACCATCACACACTGAAAACTCACTGTTTCCACAGGCATCGAGTAGTAAGTATATAGCAGCCAGGTGCTGCTAAGCACACCATATCAGCGCAAGCACCTCATATCAACTATCAAGCATGGTGGTGGAAGGGCTTGTTTTTTCAGCCACAGGGCCTGAGCACCTTGCAGTCATTCAGTTGACCATGAACTCGTCTGTATACCAAAGTATTGTAAAGTTGCTGTGATGGGACCTTAGGAGAGCTGTGCATAAATAAATGCCTGCTAAACTCAATTAACATTACCAACATCTGTGGGCATTTAATGTACCTAAACATTTGGTTTCTCCCACAGCGTAAACTGTTGCTGCACGAGGTTTGTTGGTGACCAGCGCCAGCTCCCCAAAGTACTGCCCTCTGGAGCAGCGAGCTACCTCCACTTCTGCGTTATCCTGCTGGCTCGCCTTTGTCTGCAATAAAGAAACTTGTCAGTCATTTCATACATCTGAGACATACAGTAAAACAAACATTATTAAAAAAATTAATAGATAAAATGGTTAAGAGGTTTGGCAATAGTAGTGCGCTTACTTTGCTTTTTATCATAATCTTCACTTCTCCTGTTTCCACAATGTAGAAACACTCAGCTTTGTCACCCTGCAAAAAGAAAAAGCAGCAGAAAAGACTAAGTTTAACCAAAGTGTTCTTAATATATAAACTTGAATCTAAAAACAACCCAAGATAAAGCAGGCCTATACCTGTGTAATTATGCGGTCTCCATCTTTGAATGCTCGAGCTCCCAGAACATCAACAATCTTCATTCTCTCAGAAACCTAAAACGAAGCAGGTGAAATAAACGTTGAATAAAAGGTGGCTATGTTCTTATATCCTGTTGTTTTTTTTAAATGCCGTGTGTGTGTCTGCAAACCTCAAGAGACTTCAGAAGAGGAACGCATTCAATGAAGGCCTCATACATCCTTCTCTTCTTTGCATTATTTTTCACAATCAGTCTGTGAAATGTGGCTCGATCCTGAAAGGGAAGCAACCAAAGAACAACCTGTTTCACGCACTCTGTCACATACAGCACAATGCTACGGAGGATGAAGGTCATCTTCTTCTGTCAGACTCACCAGGCCCCACAGGGCTCCGTCCTGTGTCGCCACGATTGTGGCGGCTCGAGGCGTGTTGTACATGAGAGCCAGCTCTCCAAAACTGCCCTTGTTGTCATATTTTCCAACACAAATGCTCACACCGTCCTTCTGTACAAAAATATCGTAGACACCTCTGGAAGTGATTGGACAGAGAAAGAGAGGGAGCAGATGTGAATTGCAAGTCCTCTTTACATACTAGTTAATTATGGAGTTCCACAAGGTTCTATACTAGGACTAATTCTGTTTACATTATGCATATATTATACATTAGGTACTATCATTAGAAGGCATAGCATACATGTTGAATAATCAGGCCCCATCTTATCTTAAAGACCTCATAGTACCGTATCACATCATTCAAGCGCTTCACTCTCAGACTGTTGACTTTCTTGTGGTTCCTATGATATTTAAAAGACGAATGGGAGGCAGAGGCTTCAGCTTTCGCACCCCTCTTCTGTGGAACCAGCTCCCAGTTTGGATTCAGGATTAATCTAATTACTACTAATCTGTGGCTCTCTTCCACAGTGTCTTTTATCCTCTCTTCCTTCCCTCAACCCCAACTGGTTAAAGTAGATGGCTGCCTGTCCCTGAGCCTGGTTCTGCAAGAGGTTTCCTGTTAAAACTGAGTTTTTTCTTCCCACTGTTGCCAAGTGCTTGATGGTTGGGATTTTGTCTGTAATATTGTAAGTTCTTTACCTTATAAAATAAAGTTCTGTCTTGTGACTTGGCATTATAACCTAAATTAAATTGATTTGAGCAGGTTTAGTTTAAATATTGAAAAGAAGGTAAACCTCGCTCACTTCTCTATGACGTAGAAATTGTCCCCATCCTCTCCTTGGTCTATGATGTGATCCTGAGGTTTGACCAACACTTCAAACATGGCGTCTAAAACCTCAGAGAACTGCTCCTGGAGGAAAACATAACGAGACAGGTTTCTTTTTATGAAACAAATTCTAAGAATGCATATTTAAAAAAGGCATTTGAAGCTGATTTAACATATATAAAAGTGGAGCTTAAGCTTAAATATAAGAACAGTTGAGAGAGGATAGTAAAGGGCAGGCACGGTGTAGGATGTGAAGCCAAAATTATAGAGAGCAAAAGCCAAACTTGATTTGAAAGAACTGAAAAATGAAGCAGACTTTTGCATTTTAAAAAAAAAAAAAAAAGTCCCTTTGTCACCTACAGTAAGCCAGTAACATGACATTTAAAACCTGAGTGCTGTGGTCTGCAGCACTTTCTGGTCTTGGACATTGTTCCTGCAGGTCTCTGTCTATGATCATCACAAGGGGAACCACGTCTTCTTTTAAAACCTGATTTAAGCTGCTATACCTGCTCTAATGTCTTGAACAGTAAAATGTCTCTGCATGCGTCCTGAAGCCGGCGACGCTGCTCGTCTGTTTTGGGATTCACAACCCGAGGCTCTGTGTCATCGTCCTCATCATCATCTGGGTTGTACGCCTCTGCACAAACTGCAGCAAGACAAACAAATGAACAAAGTGGAGTCATGTAGCCACATTGACTCACGCCGTTCCACTTACTGACCTGCAGTTCTGCGATTGGTTTTTCCAGAGGGGCGCTCTGCAGAGAGAGAGAGAGGTCAGAGCGTTACACTGAGTGTTTTTAAAGCCAGGGCTTAGCACACTTCACTGTAACAGCTCCAGAAGTGCTCGTAACAGTGTTAATAGTGAGATACTCACTAACGGGGACCGGTTCCTCCTCTTCCTCCTCCTCCTCCTCTTCCTCATGTTTGTTGGGTTCATCTGTGTCTGATTCAAAAGTGACTTCTTTCTGCACAGACTCAGTGTTGGGTTTCTTGTCTTGCTGGTCATTTCTTTGGCTCTCCAGAATACGTGTGAAATGCTGCACAGCAAACTCGGCCAAGTTGGGAGGCCTGCGACGAAGCACTTCCACCGTGTATCCCTGCAGCAGCTCTTTCAAACCAGCTGGTATCTCTACAGTGCTCATCATTCAGGTTCAAAGGTCAGGAGCTTTAATGGAGGAAAAAAAAAGTCTATAAGAGCTTCTTTTCCATTAACCTCAGTTTACGATGGCAGGAATAACAAAATGCAGCAATCAGCATGTGATAAACACACTTTCTGTCTGAAGCATCATCACTGGAGCATAGTGACTCCACCTCCTCCTCCTCCTCTCCCAGTCTGCCTTGTATTGATTCTTTTATTTAGCACAGCCTGTCGGAAAGTATTGACCAGGTCTTTTCACATCACATGTAATTAAAGGCTGTCCACTGGATCAAGCCTCAGAGCACGATGATCTGGCAAAGAAACAACACACGCAGAGTGATTTTAACAGTTTATCCTGGAAGTCAGGCTGGTGTTCACGTCCAAATGTCTTCATTTATATTCATAAATATATAGCACAGTTATGAAAAACGCAGTACTTCGCTGGAAAATAAAAAGTAACTATCACAGTACAAAATAACTTCAATGCAAGTGTCCTCACACACACTGATTAGTCTTTTGTGCTCCTCTGCTCCCCGGGTGATGGGGCTGGGGTGTTTGTGGGGGGTTGGAGGTTGATATCTGATCTTCTGAGGATCTTGTGATCTTCTGCTCCTGTCCTCCTTTTACAACACTGACTATTGTATTCTACAAGATACATGATTCTGATCTTCTGATGATCTTATGATCTTCCTCTTCCTGTCCTCATTTTGTATCACGGTACAAACATAAAACCCTGTTATGGTACAAAATGGTTTTGGTAATATGACTCAAACAAAAGGGAACTTTTTGCATGCATAACTTAAATGGATGAAGGAAGAAGAGAAACTCGAATTTAGAGTTACACTGAGTTTATTTTTGGGAAAAACTGCCTGAGGTTTTTATTTTTATTCTAACCTCTTAAAGGGACTCTGCAGCTGCTGAAGACGATAAGGCAAATCATTGTTTAAATTTCGATCTGGCAATTTGTGCAGCCATTTCTGGCTCAAGGAGTTTCTACTCCAGGAAGAAATACACTTTAAGTTGACGACTGTGATTGTGGGTGTGCATGTCGCAAAAGTCCAAGCTGATATGATTTCAGATGGTGAATCTCACACGTAAAGCAGCAGGTACTGCAAAGAAAAACCTCCAATTACTAATTAAGATGATTTATAATACTTTCATATTTTTTTTACTTGTTTACATTTGTTTCAATGATTATAAGTAATTTATATTTATGCTTTGCTTTTGTTGTAGTTGAAGCAGCACCATGAAGCAAAATTATGAAAAGCAGGGAAACACTTTTTCATACACTGGAGCCTCCCTGCTTTTGAGATTAAGCTTAAACTTGTCTTTGTCAGAAAGTTCACACTTCTGGCTCCATCAGGTGACCCTAAACCTGCCTTTAGTTATTCTGCTGAGGCTGCTCGAACTCTTCTGCCCCCGTCCTCGTGTTTAAATGTTAATGCATACAACTATTTATTGTATCATTATCTCTTCTAAGAAAACAAAGACAACTTTTAGATATAAATGAGCCAAAAAATTGATTTGTATGCATTTATGTATTTTAAGGACATAGAAGTTGCTCCACCCCAGTATGGTTTCCTCAAAAAACTCAAAATATCAAAATTGCTTATTTAGGATTATTTGAAATTGATGATATGCTGCCAGCCTGAATAAAGACATGCAGACAGGAGGAGAGCAGTTGGGGCTTTTCCAACATCTCCAACTACAGTAATCACACACTGAACCGCTAAAAACTGGAAAAAAACTGGAGACATGACAGAAAAAACAACAACAAAAAAACAGCAGGAATTTTTTTGTTGTTTATGGATTCTGATTTATTTATTTATTTTTACAGATGTTGCCATTCATGTGCTGTTTGATCACAGCCATTATGCCTATTCCTATAATTTCACATTAGTCAGACAGAAAGTGAAGGTTGTGTTATCGATCACTGAGTGAAGCGTGACCGTACAGGATGCAGACAGTTCAGAGGTGTGTGTTGCTGAGAGCCCGGCACACAAAGCACGAGAGAATGCACCTTTTCCCTGATATGTCCACCAGCTCGCAGATAAAAGGTAAGGCACATGTTCACTTCACTCCATTTTTTTAAAACATAAAAAACTCAATTTAAAAAAAAAAAAAAAAGTAAAACAAAAGGAGTGAGAACATTCGACTGAGTGTGTGTGTTGTGTGTGTGTTGGCATGGTTACAGCCAAGCCATCACGATTTTCCAATCAACATTTTCCAGTCGACTCTCAGCAGGTCTGAACCATCCACGTGTTGCACTGTACCAAAATGTTTCAGAAACAATCAAAAAGTTGGAAATTCTTTAAAATCTCTTCAGATCCGTGCGTGCGTTTCCCAGGGATCACAAACGAGGTGACGCCGAGCCTCCGTCACAGGTTTGGTGCCAACCAGTTCAGGAACTTCATTGCGAGCTCAAATCCTAAGAAACAAGCCTGGTAACAAAAAGACGAGAAACAAAAACTGTTTAGTCTACGAAGCGGGGAGGAAGTAAAGCTCACCACAGATACGCAGAAATAATCAGCTGGCTTTTATTCGAGTTATTTTTATGTGGAACAGTGAGGCTCGCTGTGCTTCCCCTGTTGAAATTAACACCAGATGCTTACTGTGTACTTTAAAGTGGTGTCACTTTGTTAGCAGTCATCTGCATGTAAGCCGATACTTGTTAGCATTGGAAAATGTGAAGGAGGGTGTAAACTTTAACTCTATTTTCATAACTTTTACAACTTTTCCTGCTGATATCAACCTCCCCAAAGGCTATTCATACTACAAAAAAGTCGTATCCAGACGTAGTTTTTCCATGTATGAGATAAAATGTGCCAATTAATCATCTTTAAAGATGCCAGTAGGCAGATATTTTGCAGATTTGCTGTTTTGGAAATGAATACAGTGAATCTGGGCTTTGTTTATGGTCCAAGAGTTAAACTGTAAACTGTATTTAAAACGATGCAGTGGGCTGATATGTAGAAAAATACTGGCAACCACCTCAGCCTCCCAGTGGACACATCTAGACTATCAATTTCAAATTCCTTTGTCACCTTGTTCTTGAGTTATCACATTCACAGTATTTTCAGAAAATTTGACCTGTGACCTTAAAATTGAAGTCACTGAGATTCAAATTTGTTTATCGCAGTTATCGCATTATCAAACTTGATGTCCTTGACAATACCCCATCAGCCTCTTACAGCTGAGGTAAAAAACATAAATAACAATCAAAAAACGTGTTTATGAATGTGTATGAAGAATGAGGGACTTGCAGCAGATGTGCTTGTGTGCAGTTGTCCTGAAAAACGGCTCCACAGGGAGCCCGAACAGGAAAGGGAGTGATGGAGGAGTTCACCATGATTTACAAAGATCAAACAAGCTGCATGAGAAGCACAAACAGTGGCTGCAGTGAAAACGTCTCATTGCTTTGACTGCTTCAGCTTTTGTTTGCTGTCACTTCGCCTCTACAGAAGGCTGAAGTGCACAAACGGCACGAACAAGAGTAGCACGCACAAACTGGCTGTTCTACATTTTTTTTAAATCACTTTATTCCCATTCCAGTGTAATTTATCTCTTTTTGCATCAATCATGCCTGAAGAATAAGTGAAGCAGACTCACCGCGTTTGCAGGGAAAGCTCGAAGCATGACAGCGTTGAAGCCCTTATACAGAGAGGCCACGCCCTCCTCTCTGATCAGCTCCCGCAGGACATCACGGAAACCGTTGGGATACTTCCCTTCAGGAGCTGAGAGAAAGACACTTTATTAACTTGGTCACAGACAACGTTTTAAAAGACAAAGCTGCTTATACCAGGAGGAGGTCAGGCAGCGGACAGAGAAACAGGACTCATCTTCAGTTTTTCTGACTGATGAAAAATCAGCTTCAAACTTTCCACAGGCTACAGAGCATCCTTACATTTAGCATGAATGTAATTTTTTTTTTTTAAATCACTGAACAAAATTAAACTGAAGATGATCTTAAAATACAAAAAGTGCAAAAATCTTCAAATATAAATCAGCAGAATTGAAAAAAAAAAAAAAACAAACTCCAGGATCTGCAGCACTAAACTAGGATGGATACTGATCACAAACACCAACCTGTCTGGAAACGCGACTTGAGTACGTCGGGGGGAATAGCGACAGCCCAGTTACAGATGCCGGCTATCCCTCCTGCAAACAGCACGCTGGGAATACTGAGCTCGTTATGGCTGCGAAGACAAGAGTACAAGTCCCAATGCTCAGACGGCCTGTTTTATATAAACACACAGCTGCAAATGCTGCAGGGCAGAGCAAATATGAACCTTTTTCCTGCAGGTGTCAGGAGATTCTTCAACCACTCATAAGACATGAAGTACATCCCACTGGCTGGAACATCTGAGTTACAAAACAAACACACACACACACACACACACACACACACACACAGTTTGAACTTCATAATTTTCCACTTTAACACCCCAAACAACTTAAATATGACTACTTTACCCAATGACATTTAATAAAATGGATTAAAGTCATAATTACTTTAATTTAAAGATCAAGTGTTTGACGTTTTCTGAAAGCCTGTAAGAGCTGTTTAACCCTTTCCTTCAGTTTTGAGCCCTCAGATGTGGTTTGACCAAAACTAGAAGAGATCTCGGGTTTTTTGGAGGGTAGCCCTAGTTAGCCGTTCAGGCAGAGATCGCCCTGTGATGGTTTTCATCTTTACACATCAGAGACATGGTGATAATCAGAATGAGTTTCACTGAACTTGAATACAGAAGTATCTTGTTTTTTTGTTTTTTTTTAAATTCCACGTCCTCGGGTGTGCTGGTTTGTTCTTCCTCATGAAAACGTGGTGCCTGTGTCACTCACGGCGAGACTCAGCTGCTGACAGTTTCGTGTGAGTTAGCAGCTAACGTGGCCTCGAGCTGCTTCTCTGCATGCTCCAGAAGTATCTCACGAATAGAGTGTTGGCATTCAAACGCGACCCATCTAAACACTGTCGCAGACCAACACCCAGCAGGACAATGCGCTTCACCACACCATAAACAATGCACAACAGAGAGCCCAAGTCCTGCAAACCGCCTAGACCACAACCCCATCAAGGATCCGTGGGCCGCACCCAAACAATCCTGCCCCACAGATACCCCACCCCTCAACCCACAGGACCCGAAGCATCAAAGGCCTACGCCTCAGTGGAAGACACCACGGGACACCCCCACCCCATTTATACTTTTTAGTTTTACATTATTGTAATCTTTCTGATACGTTTTTACCTTATTGTGCTATAGAATCTTGTTTCTACCAGTACAAAGATCTAGTTTTTTTTGCCAAGTGAAAAACTTACCAACTCAAACTGAGAAAATAACTGCAGAATTTTGAGATAATATCCAGAAAGTTCAACTTTGTATCTCCAAGATTGTGTTGTTGCTTTTTTGAGTGGCATCCACATGAACTCTTTACCCCAGGAAAGCTTATATATAGAAAACCTTGAAGCTCTTTTCTGAACTAGCACTTTCCGTCATGTTTCATGCTTGCTCTTAGAACAAAATGACTGGATTTGCATCAGAAGGAAAAAATGAGTTTCATACCATTCTTCTTATGTTATCCATTTATACTTTTTCATCGGCTCTAACAGAGGAATCTCCCAACTTTGGGATAAATAAAGTCGATCTGATCTTACACAGTACTGGGAAGGTGGTTTTAATGTTGTGTGGATGAGTGGATAGATGCACACAGTGCGACAGAACAACTAAAGCAACTTTGTTCTTGCTGGCAAAGCAAAAACATCAATTTCACTCATTCTATGTCATGTGGTAGGAGTTTTTCTGATGGTGGTGCTGGTCATGAACCAAACACTGCAACAATGTGGCAGCAGACACAGCGACATTAACAATGGAGGACTTAAAATAGCTTTAAAAACATCTTGGGAAAGGTTACATGAGCATGTTTGTCAGGCCTCCAGGGATTTGGTTAGTAAAACTAAATGTAAGCAGAAAGTTTGTGAAGACATGACATGAAGTGTTAATATTTGATCTACTAAGAAATGAAGAGCAAATAATGAATATTTAAGTAAAGCAGCACCTCTCATGAGGGTCAGAGCGGTGCCTTTGTAGACTCCCCTGATTCCAGACTCTCTGTACAGCTGTTTGACGCAGTCCATGGGTCCTGCGTACTTCACCTCCCCCGTGGAAGCTTGAATCTGCAGACACACACGCATAATTTTACACTTACTGAAGATTTGTTCCAAATAATAACTTCTAACCTTTGACAGGAGGGGCTGAAAGAAATACTAGGCGTTTCCACACGTCGAATCAACTACTCAGGTAACAAAGTGAGAGCAATCAGATGCATGTTTAACCTCTGACCTGTAGGAGACATTTGATGCGCTCTCCAGGAGCCATGATGGCTGTGGTGAACACGCCAGACAACATCCCAGCAGCAAACAGCTGTGGATACCTGCAGGAGACAAGAGAACGGGGCTGATATACTCTCAGAAATCGACCACAGAGCGTCTGACAGGATCAACCCAAACTGTCGCCACCCGTGACAAAGCAATGACCTACGTAAGGATATCATCGGGAGTTCTCTGTTGCAGTTTCTTTCCCAGCCCAAACCCAAAGAAACAGACAGCAAACATGGGCGTGACTCCGATTATGGGGGCTGCCATTCCTTTATAGAGTCCTTTAATACCCTGTAAAGGAAGACGAGGAGGAGGAAACATCAGTTTGAGGACTCAAAAACAATATTTTAGTTAATAAATGCCAGAGTTTGCATCAGTGTGCATGCTCACCTCTTTGGCTAAAGTTTTTTTAAAACAGTCTATGGTCCCAGCATACAGGAGGCTCTCGCCAGGTTTGGGTTTTGGTTGAGTTTGTAAACGCACCTGAGAGAGAGGGAGCGAGAAAAGGATGTGAAGTGTGCAAATAACCTGAGGTTTCCATGGAAACGTGCTCTTTTCTTCTTCTTGTGGACTGCGTGCATGATTTAATCCAAACACGACCACCAGATACACAAAGTACACAACAGATTTACATGTAGCTGGTCATTGACTGACTTTACACTTCTCATCGACCTTCTCCTTTCATGTCGTTTCTTCGCTCATGTGTTAAGGTGTGCATCTGCTTTATTTATAAATATTTCTGTAGCCTCCTTTGCAAATCTGAGCACTAGAAAGGACCTCTGTCTTCCTCTGAACCTCCTTATACTGTCTGCTCAAGAGCATGAGTGGAAGAAAAAGGTGGGAATCACAGAGTAACTATCAGTACGACACACTGACCAAGATAACAATGAAATCACTTGTGTAACATGTATCATGATCAGGGCGCACTTCAGAACCTGAAAAGATGATTAACAATCAAAACAGTTTACTTTTCTTTAAAAAAAAAAAATCGATTCATTCATAGTAGTTTCACGTCATATTCTTCACCTGGCTGCAGTTTGACACTGTGCACTCAGCTGGAACAGCGCCCTCTAGTGAAAAAGCCCTGCCTAACTTCAAATCTGATTATTTTAGCTATTTAAAAAGGGTCTGATTAGACTTATCATTTAACTAAAGGCATTTAACACTAAACACCACCAAACCCCAGGTAACTTAGATGTGCTGGTTTACTATCGTGATGATAACGGGAGCTGAAATATTAAAATTGCCTGGTTTACTTTAAAAGGAACTGATGAGGAAGCTGAAAGCTCAGTTGGGTTTCGTTTTAGAAAAAAAGCAGCTGCTCTGGTTTAGCAGCAGGTTTGACCAGTTTTTGAATATGCAAATGTAATCTGCATGCACGCTGCTGCCAGAGCTCTGCTGGGTATCACAATCTCAGGACTTGGATTTAACACTGGAAACAGTTTCAGATCCCATCACTCTATCCTGTACGGGGAGGTCGGGTGGACGCCACCCTGAGAGAAACCCCCCAAAACAACTCCAGTGTCTCCTGTTTACAAAACCATTCTTAATAATCTAAGATGTCATTTATCAAGTGAAACAAGTGAAACCCTGCCTTTGACCTGCCTTTCTACAGAACAGGGAACATGGACCTCATAGTTGGAAGAGACTTCAGAATAGGGCTGTTCATATATCTATCGGAACTCTATTGTTTCATTTTATGCTATGGTTTGTTTCGTGGTGTCGCAAAATAAACTGTTTACGGCAATATTTTTTCATTGTTTTGATGGTCACTGTAGTGGCTATATTAATTTCGTAAAGTTCTTTCTTATATTTTATATAACCACACTATGGACAGACAAGCACCTGTTTTTATGCGTTGTGGTTAGCAACAATCCGCTTGTTTATGGTCCACATAAACCTTTCACAATAAAGCCCAAGATCCTGTTGAGACTTTTCAAAATAAACTGAATCACGTGAAAGAGCAGATTATTTACGGATGAGAATTAAAAAAAAGAGCCGCCAGGTGCTAAAAAATAAACCTTAGACTCAAACATTAGAACAGACTTTTCCCCGCAGCACGCTGTGTAATAAATACAAAGAAAACAGCGGCTGTTACAACTTATGTCTAAAAATGTATCGTTTCATGCATCGGTTAAAACACTCGACTCCAGCTACATGACGCGCAGCTGGAAACACTTCACGCAAGTCGAGCTGCCCAAGATTCACAGAATTTACAGAAAATGTTACATTTTTGTGATTTATATCGTTATCGAACGATAGATGTCTTATATCGGGATATGAGATTTTGGTCATATCGCACAGCCCTACTTCAGAAGGTTATTGACAAATACGTCACCTTCTGCGCGGTGACGGCATATATAATGAAAGGTTTTGCTTTTTAGTGATTGGTTATTTTCATATCTTTACAGAAAGAGGTTATGTGAATTAAGTCTAATTTGTATATTTGTGGCTCTCCTCGACTGCTTGTCAAATTATTCTTGGGCAAGAAGCCCGAATTACCCCTGAGGACTCCATCTCAGTCTGTGTGTGATTGTTTGGTAAAAACACTTGGGACAGGGTAGTGCTGTGGTGTGCACTCTTGAACAAGAGGGGGTGTGGGGTCTTTTCCTCCCCAAAACATGCATGTTTGGTTACCGGGATACTCTAAACTGCCCATAGGTGTGAATGTGTTACCCCTGCGACAACCTGTCCCATGTGTACCCCCCTTCTCTGCCTGCGACAGTGAACGCCTCCAAGCCAAACATGTAAAGCTACCTGCTGTGACGGCCCCTCGTGAATAAAGGAGCAGCCAAAAATAGCATGTTGGAGTAGAAAGGAACTTCCCTAAGGACCCATTTTACCTGAAAACATGTATTTTATGAAAGAGATGATGTACACCCAAAATATTTACAGCATAACAGAGGACATGCAATGGGTGGAATTTTTTTTCTACACACTTTACATACAGGCTGTTTCCACTGAATTTAAATGCAAGTTTAGGGCAGCTTGAGATT
The DNA here is from genome assembly GCF_057381845.1 of Rhamphochromis longiceps. Classification (NCBI taxonomy): domain Eukaryota; kingdom Metazoa; phylum Chordata; class Actinopteri; order Cichliformes; family Cichlidae; genus Rhamphochromis; species Rhamphochromis longiceps. The sequence continues at coordinate 22,243,828 of NC_140561.1, forward strand.
TTTCATTCATATCAGAATCTGAATGTTAGATATGTACGCATTACTTTTTTTGATTTTAACTGATAATCCATTTTGTAATGTAGCGCACTCCCATTTATATAGCGCTTTTCTAGTCTTTAGACTACAAGTCACATGTTAACATCACCTTGTTCTATACACTTTAAGCAATTTATCTACTTCCCCTCCATGGCCAGTGCAGAATCACTAATTAACCTAACATGCATGTCTTCAGGAGCTGAGCTCTTGGAGGAAATTCCACACAGCCAGGCTTCAAACCCAGCACCTTCACCTACTGTGAGGTGACAGCAATACCGTTGCAGGAACCACTTATCCAATTAAAGGGCGCAAGAGTGTTTCTGCAGCTCAGAGATGACCTTTGACCCACTTTCAAGCTGTGAAGTGACTCAGGTCACCTGGAAGCATGCAGGTGGGCTGTTACTGATTTATGGAGATGTTCACGGTTCGCACGCGACATCAGCCCATCATACGAGCTAAAGCTTTATTTATGACGTAGCTTACACCAAAACTTTAACCCTCCACCACCGTGCTGACAGGTGCTATGTGGTGTTTGTGCCTTGTTTGTAACATGGTGTGGTGCATTATAGCCAAACACCACAGGACTTTGTTTCAGCAGTCTTTGCAAGGATAAGCCATGACTTCATGCAGGCTGAAACTGGACAGCACACAGGCTTGATTGAATTATCAGCAGTATTGATCTGATCTTGAGTGTCTGACGCAGTGACAAGCCCTCCTGCATGTATCCAGGTGAGCCGAGTCACTTCACAGCCTGAAAGTGGGTCAAAGGTAATCTCTGAGCTGCAGAAACACTCACACTGAACTCACGGTTGTGTTTCACTAACACCCCCGAGGCCTGCACAAAGTGTCCCATACACCTCACACCCTTGCTGTGTGTCTAATACATGCACAGCACGGTGGCAAATAAACCCACGCAGCTGTTTATTGTTTACTTTGATCGTGTCCAGTGGGTGTCCGGCGAAGACCAGGCAAACCCCTCCAAAGCCTCCAGCGAAGAAGTTCTTCAGCGGGCTGATCGGCTGCGGCTGCTTGGACATGTTTACAGTCTGCAGGAAGGAAAGCGGAATGAATGAAGCGCAGAGGAAACACAGAGGTGCCGGAGCCAGCCGCTAACACCTCACCTGCTCGGGCTTTCCTAAGGGAGAGAGACGGATATCTACGAGAGCTGAAGCCGCTCCGGTCTGCTGGACCTTTGACCCACTTTACCCGGACCGATCTGACTGCAACACTGCTGCACTCCTGTGCGTTTCTGTTTGTTGTCCGGCGGAAATGGTGAGCATTCTTCTTCTACTGGTTTTTATCAGACTGACTACTCGATGCACACAAGTACTCCTGCCCTCTGCCGTTTAGTATTCAAGCTCCTGACATCTTTGTAACCCTTTAAAGAAATAATTGTCAGAACATGGCTTAAAAAGTGTTTAAGGAATCTTCTGACAAAATTTGAGTGTAATGTTTGCTATTTATTCCTTAAAAAATGTATTATAAATGTACACTTTGTTTCATTTTTTTTACATTGATGATGTAGAAGTCTCAAAAACTGATGGATCAAAGATGATACACTTGTCTTGTATTTCAGTGAAGTGAGAAGTGTTGGAGTCTCAAACATGGTAAATGTGTTTTCTAAGTGTACTCACCTGCCACTTCATTAGGTACAAGTGTTCAGATGCTCCGTAATTCAACTATCTAATCAGCCAATCACATGGCTGCAACTCAGTCCATTTATGCCTGTGGGCATGATCAAAATGACCTGCTGAAGTTCAAACAGAGCGTGAGAATGGGGAAGAAACAGAGTGTGGCCACCTCTCGCTCTCTTTTCTTCCAGCGTGTCTTTTGATCTGTCCTACTTAGTTACCTCACCACCAACCGGCCTACAGTTCACACAGGCTGACTAAAACTGGACAATAGAAGATTGGAAAAATGTCTAATGAGTCTAATGAGTTTTGATTTCTGCTGCAACATTCAGACGGTTGGGTCAGAATATAATGAAAGCATAAAAGCTGTAACGGTGTAGGGAAAATGTTCTTTGCACATTTTGGATCCCTTTGTGCCAACTGAGCATCGTTTAAACACCACAGCCTGGCTTGGTATTGTTACTGACCATATCCATCCTTCTGTCACCCCAGTGTTCCCATCATCCAGTGGCTGCTTCTACCACGATCATCATGCCGCAAAGCTCAAATCATCTCAAACTGGTTTCTTGAACATGAATATTTCACTGTTTTCAAATGGCCACCAGATGCATCTAACAGAGCACCTTGAGGATGTGATGGAACGGGAGAGTCTCACCACTGATGTGTAGCTGACAAATCTGCAGCAACTCTGCGATGCCGTCATGTCAGTATGGACCAACATCTCAGAGCAATGTTTCCAACACCTCAGTTGTGCAATAATGTTTAAAATAAATTGAATACAATAAATATAAAACAAATACAATAATTAAATGATTCTGAACTCTGAATAAAACAAACAAACAGCCAAATCTGACTTCAACATTTGTTGTGTCGTTAGTGCAGTGAAGACTGTGAATGAGGATATTCTGCCCCGCAATCACACTCTCAAAAATACAGTTCACTGTTAAAATAGAGCTTTATTAGTTTCATTATAACACAGCCGCAGCACATTTGCAGACAAAGTGAATCATGGAGACGTTCACCACTCGCACGCGCACAAAGGAACGCACATACACCGTAAAGAGACACACACAGTCAACCAGAGAATGAAACACTCACACTAAACGTCTGATATCACCTCTGGATCGTGTCAGGAGAAGCAATGCCAGAGATTAAAAATCAGATAATAATGAACAACATCATCACTACAGTGTTGAGAGGAGGGGAAAAAAAAACAATCAGGGGGAAGGTATGAAAGTATTTAAACCACAGTGAGATCAAATAAATGTCCTGCATTACAGTTCTTCTTCTTGACTTTAAGTATGAACATGAGAAGCTGGAAATCAACAACACTGATAATGTAATAACACTCCTGCCACAGCTCACAAGCCAGTTGTCAGAATTTTGCTTTACTGCAGCACAGAAGCTGTAAACGGTCGATGAGGCGTGATGCTTGAGGAGCTTCGCTTTTGCAGGTACAGAGCGAAAAGCTGTGAGGAAAGTACCAGAGCGAGAAGAGACTCGATAATAAGCAGCGGCAGCTTAATCAGCAAAAAGCTTAGTATCGGCAACGCGCGAGTCAGACTGTGCTTTTCTCGCCAGAGAAGTAAACTTGCTCAAGTTGTTCTACTCGTCTTAAATTAGGATGGAGGATATGAATAAAAGAGGAAGTCAGTTTTAAGAGTGCGGTGACCTGTGGAGAAAATATCGCTGTCAGTAACACACAGTAGTTTGGTCCCACTAAAAGGGAAGCACGTAAAGGTTCAAAGCTTTCTCTCCACGCTGAAGCTGTGGCCTCAAATCATCTAACGTAAGCACTGATTTGCCTTCCTGCTATAAATCTGTAAACTGCAGTCAGTTTGGTTAGAATAGAGTTTACCTGTGGTTATTAGTCAGTTAATTTCAACAATACTTTTAGGTGCATGCAGTTAGTCCACGTAAGCTTCACAAGGACATTATTGCTAAGGATTCGCTTTGAGATGAGCTTCAAGGATTGGCCACTTACTAATTCACCAAATATGGCACAAACCTTTTGTGCATTTGTCAGATTTCTTCCTTCTTAAACACTCACACACTCTCACACACTCATTATTCAAATAACACTCAGCATCCCACGCACGCTGCAGCACTGGAGTAAACACCGGCTTCTCTCAGCACGGGCCGGCGCGGGGTACGAGTCGTCTTCAAATGTCCGCTCTTCCTCTTTTAATCTTTACCGTACCTCGCCGCAGTAGCTGGGAGCAGACTACAGTTTGTGATACTGGCACCGGTTAGTCCTGGTTCTCGCAGATCTGTGGGAACTCCTTGTAGATCTGCTGCACGATCAGCTTATCCATCTGTTTCGCCGTAGCGCTCCCTTCATCCTCGCCGGGATCTTCTTCCTCCCTGAGAATCCTCTGCAGCGTCCCCTGCAGATCCGACAGGCGGTGCCGGTGCTCGAGGTAGTCCGTCGAGCGCATTATGGAGTGCATGAGGGAGAGATACTCCATCCGCAGCTTCACAGGGAGGGACAAGGAGAAAAAATAATCATGTGCCTGACAAATATGGATGCAATGCATCCATGAAATATGATTTCCTCCTTTTGTTTGACAGTTTGACTTAAACGTTTTGCCTTTGAATCCCGTAACCCAAACAAGCAAACAACAGAATCACCCCTCTCTCTCTTTCCAGAGCCACAGTGGCCCACTAAAGCCCACTTCCTTATCAGCAACTTAATTACATCAGCAGCTTTCAGTGTCCCACCTTGTCACCAGGTGAAAGGTCAGATATCTGTCGAACGGCGATGTCGATCATCACCATCATGTCGGTGCGGTAGAAGATGTCGGCAGTCTCTCGGCTGGCGAAAACATCCTGCAGGAACTTGAGCACCGAGTGCGGTGCAGGCGGAGTGTGTTTGAACATGCACACGGGGTCGTCTGGGGGCGGGAAAGGACATGAAAAATGTAAAAAAAAAAGAAGACGCATGAAGAATATTTATGAAGGATAAAGTGAGGACGCTCCCAAAAATAGTTTCTTTTACCGCCTCTGTTCAGGAGCAGCAGCACTTTCTCTGAGAGGATCTTGACGTTTTTCTGCTTCAGTTCGTTCATGATCACGTTGTTGCTGGGAGCTTGACACAATCAAGCAGCACAACTATTAAACTTCTTTCTACGTAAACCCATTTCAAGGTAAAAATGATCCAGAGAACACTGAAATTATGGCCTTGCTCCATTTGTTATAATTACAAATAAAACCAACTCCTTCAGGTTCCTGCTATGATTTGTACAAAAACGCTGATAAGGCATCTGTGGAGGCCGTTCTCACCTGTGTGGTGCAGGTTGAAGGAAAGCACGAGGTTCAGGAAGATGTCAGGCAGCTGCTCTGTGGGATCAGAGGGATGCCCGTCCTCCACCACACCCAGCAGAAACTGAACAAACTCGGCATTCAAGTGTTCTGCAAGCAGGAAGAGTCCAGTGTTTTTTATTAGAGTGATACAACATGAAGTATGGTGACATTCCTGTTGGAATGTCAAAAGAGGGAATGTTGGGATTCAGAGATTCTTTTATTGCTACCATATAATTTGCCTTATGAAGAATGTATTAATAACATGTTTTACAGTATCATTTATCAGTAATATTTCCTACAGGGTTTATATTGCATTGAATATGTCTGTCATCACATTGACCTTTCTATTTTTACAGGTTGAGTTCATTCTATACACAATGCATAAATGTGCTTGGTTAGAGTTGATGTTCCATTCTAGAAGGTTTTAAGCTTCACTGGTGAGAGTGTCCAGATGATACATGCTGAGGGGAGATGAGAACATAGCAGGTTAATTGCATGCACGCTTACGATACACATATTAATCTAGTAGCAGGTCTGAGCGAAGGCCTAAGCGTCTTCTGCTTCTTTAAGACTGGCTGCAAAGTACTCTACTTAGTGATTAATGACGAGGGTCCATTATTAGCTCTCAGAGATGCTGAGACCTGAAGTTATTACCCTAAAAGGCAAGTAATGTAGAAAAGGGAAGTTATATGTCGGTGTATGGTTATTAGAAGTGTACGTGATGTACCCTTGTCTGCACGGGTTGAACTTTTGCCCGTCTGTCACCATGTATTTTTGAACTGTATTGACGTAGGTGTGATATTTTACCCTATAAAACCAGAACCCAGTGTATTCTTGTCAGAGCAAAACAATCCGTATGCTGATGGTTGGTTGTTCTCCTGTGATAATAAAACTCATCGTTTGATTGCACTTTTCCGGAGCCTCCGTCGTTTGTTGTCTGGTCTGAAGTTGATCGATCTCGCAGCACTGCACACAATAGCCTTTAGGCTGAGCTTTTAAATCACACGTGTCAAACTTCTTGATGTGTTTAGCTTGAATAAGCCTCTCATAATGTGCTGGAAATGATGACAAAAGCACAGCCAGGAAGCTGAACTCAAAGCACTGCTTTGTGTCACACAGCAGATTCATCCAATGATGAGAGAGCAGACATACCGTAGTGATGATATGGAACCTGCTCTCCCATTGAGAATATCATAGTTAGCAGCAAAGCTGTGTAGCACATCTTCTGGTGTTCTGAAGGAAAAACATTAAAAAAAAAAAAGAGTGAATCAGACAAACGTGGGTAACTTTTAACTGAACTATAAAACAAGAGGAACTGCAATGAGTGACATTTTCACCTTGTGTGTCAGTCTGAAGATCTCTTGCCAGCTCCATGGGGAGGATGGAGTTGAGAAGGGCGGAGATGAGAGCAGCATCCAGGCTGCACATCGCCCCAAAAACTTTGAGCAGCAACAGCCGCAAAGACACACGGTGCTCCTGCACGAAGGCGACAACGAGACCGGATCACCACACAACATGCACAACAACAGTAAAGCTCTGACTGAGGTCAGCCAGGCTGAACAAGGGCGGCTCTGACAGATGCTTCACACAGATATCCAACTACACAAACACGAACATCGTGCTGATTTTGGGCTTTTAATAGTTTCTTTGAACTGTTTGTCCAGAGTCAGATGATTGTACAGCACAGACCGGACACTTTTGGAAGCCATCAAAAAGCTTCTGGAACAACTCTGGGCTCTTCTTCTTGGAAGAATTGATAAAGTTCATTTAAACTGGTTGGTTCCTGGCATGGGCTCAACTTTTAGGTGCAGCAAATGATTAATAGGGTTATGGTCAGGCCTTTGAGAAGCTTTTCCACATGACTAATTCTAGCCTGTTTTAGCCAAAACCAGCGATCAGTGTCCTGTCCGAAAACCCGGTTGTGTCCAAGTTTCAGTCATCTAGCTGTTGATTTGAGGTGAAGTTGAAGAATTTGGAGGTAGTTGTCCTCCTTCTTCTCGAACTGAAGAAGCTTCTCGGATGAGAGGTGAAACGTCTTCAAGCAACTTAAAGAAGTCCAGACGCTTTTCTTTGCAAGCTCCTTTGACTACGATGACCTGGATGACTGAGAACCTTCACAGACATATTGTCCTCCTTCGTTATTCCATCCACTTTATGCAATGTACCAATACCACTGGAAACAAAACAGTCCAGAGCGTGATGCTACCACCACCATGTTTGACAGCTGATCATCAAACGTTTCTCTAGAAGGTTTTCCCGTTGTTCTGAGTTAATCCAGCGAACGCTGTCAAACGAATCAATTTTTACGCAGGCAAAGAGAAACTACCAGTCGTATCAGTCATGATACAATCACGTTATGAGGCCTTGGTCTTTGCAAGTTAAAAAGCACTGTAGGACCTTCAGCACTACTTATTAAAAGATTACAGATGTGTATCTATACTTTTGACCTTCAGAGAAAATACAAAATAAATCCAAACTTGTTGAACCCAGTTCTTGTTTTTTAAAGCCATTAAAGATGTATGCTGTACAATCATTCCATCCTGGTAAAAGGAGAGTTTAAATAAATAATTAAAAGCCCAAAATGATGACATTCAGTGTAACTTCTTACCAAAAATATGAAAAATATCAAACACACAATATTTGCCGCAGTTCTTTCTGAGGCATCGCGACATTTTACGGTTGATGCTTTATTTTTATTTGAGTCAAACATCAAATCCTTTGTTGTGTTCACATCACATCTCACCATCTGATAATAGGAAACCAGGGACAGCACGTTCTCAAAGTCGTTGGCCTTGCACATCCTCTTACACACCTCTGGATTTGCATCGGTCTGAGGACACAAAGCAAAGGCAGTCACATTACATAACAATGAAACTTCATAATCCCCAAACAATCAGACTCCCACACATCGCAGGAGCGCCATTAACAGCTCATCTGGGCATCCCACTGTGGCTCAGCACAAACTGCCAACAAAGCTCCAGATTCAGTCTTTAAGTGCGTCGCTGGATTTGGGAGCCGTCTGAGCCGCTCTGATCCCATCAGACGCGTCTGGTATTTACTACACAACATCTGGACGCGTCCTGGGTTCGCATCACAGGCTTATCAGAGGAAATGTTCACATCACAATCATAACAACAGATCAGTCCTGTCTACTAGGTATGTAAAAACACATTGAAAAGCTTCCCTCTCCTGACCTAAATCCACTTCCTTCCAGTTTCCTTGGATGTTTGCTCTTCTTCTTCTTCTTGCTTGTTACAGTTTTATAAATGAATCCCGTTGGCATATTTAACAGAAACGCATACCAGTATCTTCAGCAGCTCCTCGAGGTAGCAGGCGATGAGAGCGTGATCTTCATGAAGCGCCCAGCTACGCTGCTGGGAGTCGTCCCGGTGACGGGCCAGGTCGCTGAAGATCACCTCCAGCCGCTGTTCATCGTGACACACCTGGCCCTGCGGCAGCGCCGCACTCAGGTCCTACAGGGACGGATAAGAAACATCAGCACACGCCTGCGTTTGTTTAACCCGTTACAGCGAACACACAGGCTCACACTAAAGGACAGACGAAACAACACTTTTGTTTTCTGTTTAGTGGATGGCTGGAGTTGTATTTCAGGTCACCTGGCTTTCGCTCTCATGTTTCTATGTTCTTGTCTCCATGAAGAGAGAAAAACATTTATTTTCTAATCGTTTCACTGCGTTTGAAACCTTCCAAAGAGAAGCCTCCTTCTTCCTTTTGATCAGAGACACACGAGCAAAGAATTTACTGGAACCCTTTGACTAAAAACACCCAAATAAAAAACTATTCCCCACTGCTGCTGTAACATAAAGAAAACCATCACTATTACGTATCTCCAAACAATTATTAGTTATGTCATCCTTAAATATAAAAACATTTATCAGAGCAGCTTTAAAGGTGAAGACCAGAGTTTTTTCTTGGTGTTTGTGTTAATCATCTTGGATGTGCGCTAACGGAAACACACAGGGCCAAGCTAGAGGTGGCTGAGTTGAAAGATTTTCATTGGAGGTTAAGCGGGATTAGAAACGAGTCCATTGGAGGGACGGCTCAGGTCGAGCGGTTTGGAGGCAAGGCTGAGATGGATACAAAAGACACTGAAGAAAAGAAGAAGACCTCAGAAAAGATTCATGGATGCAGCGAAGGAGGACGTGCAGAGCAGTGGTGTGCCAGAGGAGGATGATAGGAAGGCAGATGACCTGATGTGGTGACCCATAAAGGAAGAATCCAATGAAGTCGATGAAGATCTTGGATGTGTGCGGGCAGCACAGCTGGGCACATTGACGGTTGTTTTATAAAGAGGCTGTCCTCCGCAGTTCATTAAGAAAGCATTAAAGCCAGCATGAACTGATGAGCCACAAAATTAAACTGGTATTTATCTGGATTTTACCAGCACTGACCCCCATCCCCCCGTGGTAATGGCACTGCCGCGAGTCCTGGTCCAGGAAGCAGGTTTAGTGAAATTTGATTTTTTTTAAACACAGTATGAGACTTAACTCTGAGCTAACTCTGAATCTAACCAGCTTTCTGGCAGGTTTGTGTCTGCTCCCTCCCCTCCGTTGCTGAACCTGAAACATCTGTCTGACATTCAGTTTCATTTCCTCACTCACACGGTCCACATCAAAGCTCATATCACAGCTCACAGATGGCAACTTGTTACAATTTATATAAATATTTGAGTCAAGACTGTGCACTGATGCGCTGAGACTCTAAAATGGGAAGAAATGTGGTTTAAAGTGGGACTTTGAATCCAGGCTGCAGGTGGTCTGAACCTTTGTGGCAGCATTTCATCATAAAACAGATGACAGGCTGGAAGAAAAAATTTTAAACGCTGTTGAGAACAATAAAAAAAAATCTAACAATATTTACTTTAAACCCTAAGATCCTTTCCACTACAAATCACCAAAATCAGTCTTCCTGATTTCAAAGGTACATGAGCTGCGTCTCATCTGCCACGTTCTTCGTCCCTCTCAGCTGAATAATGATATCCGAGGCTTTAATACTTCTATCATGAACATTTAAGTTGGGCGTTGACACTGAATCATTTCTCTGCCCCTGCTCTTTCTTCATCACGGTCCGCATCGGCACAAATTAACATTCCACTGGATTCTATTGGACGCTCTTCATCTACCTGTTGCCATGGTGAATCCTGCATGTGCTTAACTCGGGGTGAACATACTCTGAGTTGACTGATAAGATTTTCTGGAAGTGAGAACTCAAGTTTCCCATCTCCGATTTAAATGTTTGATTCAGAGTTTGTTAAACCTGCTTTCTGGAATTCCCAATCAGGATCACAATCAAAGCCATGGAGTAGAACAAACCAGACCCACGAAGGCTCCACCCCCTTGAGTCCAGCTGATCTGCTGCCAAACACCACAGGACAGCACCCTACTCACGTCCTGAGAGTTCGAAGTTGCCATAGCAACACAAGGCAGGCTGTTTAACACTGTGGCTGACTCTAATTTTGATTTTGTTTGAACTTCTTCTTCTAAGTTGAGTGTTTTACATATTAAAACAACCTGATGAGACCGCAGACTATTCGAGCTCTTCGACAGGATGTGTGCACACATGTCAGCGTGTAAACACAGGATGGAGCCACAAGTTGGCATCTACTGGGATTTGGGGTCACATTACCCACTCCACCACAATCTCCACCTGACAGCAGTGGAAACAGAAAAGCGTGACGCTTGTATCTAAAGATGTGTGAGTGATCCTGTGTGAACTGCCCTCGCTGCTAAATGCAGCGGGAGCTGAAACTCTAAACGACTGCGGCGTTCTGCTCTTAAACTGGCTGGGCGCCAGTGTGCTGGAGCCACGCCATGTGATGAAAACAAATCTGACCTTGCTCTCCACCAACGAGACGAGGACTTGCTCCAAAGCGGGGGAGGCCTGCGGCAAAGTGGTCTGCAGATGGGCGACCACCACGCCGACGGCGACCCGCGACAGCTCGTAGCTCAAGCCCGTGTTCTTTCGCACCAGCTCGATCAGTTCAGCTCCAATGGTCATGGGAACCACCTCAGAGGTCGAGGAGCTGCCAGGAGGGTTTTCAGCAACAGACGGGGGGGTGACGGGCCACTCAGGCTCCCGCTGGTCCTCCTCAGCAGCAGGAGCAGCAGGAGCAGCAGGAGAAGCAGGCTGTGGAGGGGTGCTGCGCTGGGAGGGTGGGGTAGGCTGGGGGGGCTGCGGTGCGGGGCTTTTCTTTGCAGGAGCCGGCTGAGGAGACGAGTCAGAGGGCAGCAGGTCCGGAGGCGGCCCGGGGGGCTTGACACGGGACGGCACAGGAGGAGGAGGGGTGCTGGAAATACTTGGCAGACTGACTTCAGAGGAGATCGGAGAGAGGGAGGAGCCCGTGTCTATGGAAGTGGTGCTGATCGAGAGGGAGGGAGCAGGGGACGAGGGAAGAGAGGACACTCTGGAGGGGACCTCTGGCTCTGCTGAGAGAGAGGAAGAGAGCTCCAGTTACAGAAAGGAGAGCGCAAACAGGAATGACTAAGAATAGAGCTGCAGGAGCGAAAACACTGAGAGCGTAATCTGTTTTTAGGTGACGAGTGCAAGGCTTAAAGTCACCTGGACGCCGGTGGTTCCTCTGCTTTTCAGGGGGAGGCGGAGTGATCAGAGCAGCACGCCGGGCCTGAGGTGGCACCTGATGGAAGGGACGGAGACAACAAACATGTCATCTCGCGGTCCAGGAGGAGCACAGCTGGCTGATGGAGATTTAACTTCCACAGCTCAGCATTAACATTGAACTCAGAGAACTAATCTTTTTAAGATAAAATAATCTCATCAAACACTCAAAAATATCCACAGAAAAAATGCATTCGCGTTCCTATTTTTCTATAAAATTAGGTATTAAAAAAATGTGTTTTTTGATGTGGTGATATTTTCTTTTGTGCACAGATTATTCTTATTCTCAAATTAACATTTCATCTTTTCTTCACAGAGGAGAAAGATCCAGATTCACGTTGCTGCTCATCTTTGCTGCCACATGCAGACATGCCTCACAAAAAATGTGTTTACAGCAAAGTTTATCCATGAACAGATGGTGAAGCACTGCGTGAGAAAAGGAGCAGGAATGATAAAAATAAGTAACTAATGCGGTTTATTGGTATTAACGTGTTGTCTATTGTTACAAAATAATTATGGGTCACAGTAATTACCAACTAGTAGCAAAAAAAAAAAAAAAAAAGGGCTCACAAACAAAGCTCCCACATTTCAGGTCCCTTGTGAAACCTGAACAGCACATATTAAAAAAGATTAATGGCACAATCACAAAGACGACCAAGTGTACTTACAATTATACTAACAAAAATAATAAAAAATTGTTGGGTTAAAAAAATGTTGTGTATAAAATCAAGACAGACACTGAAAGCAGGTCACGCTGTGGAGGAACCAATGAGCAGATCAACCTGTTGTCTGAGCTTCATGAAAACTCATTTACACTCCGGCTAATATCATCGCCTTTCACAAATAGATCAGTACTGGGACACGCATTATAATGCAAAAAGTCTTGAGGAACGCCTCATTCGTTATGTGCTTGAAATGCACCTGAAAGTCAATATTTGGTATCATGGTTCTAATACAGCAAGTTTCTCAAACTGCTTTATACAACATGCCTCACAGACCCATTCATACAAGCACTTTTTTCTACAGTTAAGTGCTTTCTGTCTGACATTCACACAAATTCATACTCCCATGAAGGCATTACAGAGCAACTCAGGGTCAGTATCTTGCCCAAGGATATCTGGCATGCAGACTGAACCACCGGCCTTCCTATTAGCACAAGACCTGCTCTACGTCCTGAGCCACAGCCGCCTCTTCAGCACAGCCTGAACTCTCTTAGTCAAACTTTCTTCTAGTTTCTTTAAGCAGTCTTCAGGAATAGTTCTCCAGGCTTCTTGAAGGACATTCAGAGCTCTTTTTGGCTGCCTTTTATTTGATTCTGTCAAAGTGATCGCACACAGCTTCAGTAATTTTGAGTCTGAATTTGGATTCATCGCTCCCTCCGCTGTTGCCACTGATTTTTGATGGATCAACTGCAGAGTCAGATGCATTGTTCAGGTACTGTGCCAGGTCTTTGCTGCATTTCTGTTGGCCATGACTTTCAGATACTGTTCATCAGCTGTAGATAGATTTTTTTAATACCTGACACTTCCTCTTTTATTCTTCACCTGTCCAGTTTCCTCATATTTATTAAGTACACACTAACTGGTTCTTTCCTGTGTTGTCTGTTATATGTAGACACAACGGTGGTTCATCCTGTGAGTTAGGTGCCTTTTGTATGCCTGAATGATTCACAGTCAGGTTACAGGTAAAAGGATTGAACTAAAAATAAGTTAAAAAAAACAGCAAATGTTCAAAGAGAAACTCTAAAAGACCTTTAGAAAGCCTGGAGAACTATTGCTTAAGACCACTTAAAAAAACTTCGTCTGACATCTTGAAAGCAAAATATAAAGAAATGAGGAGTGGCTCAAGACTTTTGCACAGTGCTGCATGATACACAAACACCAGCATGAAACTTTTCTTCATTTTTTTTCAGAACATTGTTTAGAAATGCGACCCGACAGGTACAGAGCGGCTCTGACTCCACTCTTTAAACTCCTTTTTCGCAGCACATGCACCAGAGCAGCATCACAGCTGAGCAGACAATAATAAACAATAATATTTATATGTATATATCAGATTGATTGCCATGCCCTGCACCTCTTGCATGCACCGAGGCTTTTTCATGTTAATAATTCACATTTATATTAACAGATTAATTGGAGCATGAGGTAAGAAAAACTGCACCTGCTTGTTACCTGATAAAAACCCTGTTGTCCTTGCATACTGTCCATGCTTCCTGATAACGGCACGCTTCCCTGTCGCTGATAGTCTCTGCTAAGGCCATTGGGTGGAGGAGGGGTTTGACTGAGCGATATCTCACTGCTGGAAGATGGGAGGCCCTGTTTGTGACTGGCGGAGGACGAACTTCGCCGAGCGAGGGTCTCCTTTCTGTGATGGATGAGCTTTCTGCGACAGAGGAGGGCAGCGATTCAAACACAGCACACAGAGAAACCCTGAGCTGCACCATCTCCATAAAGAGCTTCACTCACTGCAGAACATCCCGCTGCTCCAGATTGTATTTGCCTCCATTCTTTAAGGCCACATTGTGGATTCCTTCGATCGCTCTGTCGATGGACTGCAGTACCTCATCCTGCTCTGGAGCCTGAGAGAGAGAGGCGGGGGATAAACTCAATGAAATATTAAGTGGCATACAAAATGATCAAAACCGGGCAAGCCATATGGCTCTGAGGGTGAGACAAACTGGGACGGTTATCTAACATAAACAGCCTTTTAACCAGAGTCACACATGCTCACTGAGGCTGCACATTCAGGCCAATGTCATTAATTACAGTCAGCGCTCCTCTCCTGTGAGACACTTTTTTTTCTTTTAAATAACATGCTCTGACTAGTTCACTATGAGTCTGGAGACTGCTGAGCTCATCTGGGTGTGACTGAGAGGGAATCAAAGTTATGTGGAAGGAACAGCTACTTTTGAAAACAATGAGAGAGCAGAAAAGGAAAATGATACACAGTCACAGGAGGAGATTAGTTCATCTGAGCAGAAACAATGGCTCTGTGTGGCAGAGGTGGTGGCCTTGAATCTGCTCTATCTCTCATCCTTACTCAGTATTTCCCCTTGTCATCCTCTTATATTGCATCCTTTCCTGACTCTTTTCCTGTCCCATCCTCCTGCAAGCTCCTCTCTGTCGCAGTCAGCAACTGCAGTGCAGGGAGAAAAAAAGCCACCCCGTGTCCCTCCATACTGCAACCTTTGCAATAATTTATGGCTTATTATTTCGCAAGCATGCATTCCCCCACCCTGACACCCTCAACATGGCTTGCACTGCAGCACATATAGCGGTACACTGAATCCGTCTGATCGCATCAATTCAGCCGCTTTACTACGCATTCCCTGGATTTCACGTCACCCCAGGGTGCAGCTCGGTCACTGATGCCATTCACTGAAACCAAAGAGGGAAAGTGAGCATTGCAAACATTGTTTTTACCTGGATTTTTTCGATATACGAGGCGGGGATGTAGCCGGTTTCCCCCGAGCTGCAGTGGGACCCCAGCCACCAGTGTTTGTTGCTCCTCTCCAGGATTAAAAAGCTTTCTCCGGCCGCGAAGTGCAGCGAGTTGGGCTCCGAGGATCGGAAGGCGTACAAAGACCGGTACATACTTTAATGACACTTTAAGACAGCGAAACGACCCGATAACGACAGAGAAGGGTTATCTGGAGATAAGCAGTGCCCGAGTGCCGAAATCTGCTTTGCTGGGGATGATTTAAAGCGGCTACGAAGGCATGTCTATTTACAATGCAGCTCGGATCATCTGACCCGACTGTTACCGTAAACACCGTAGGAGGGCGCTGTCACATCCCACCGAACACGCCCCCCAGACATTTTAATCAAAGACAGAGCTGACTTAGTATTTTATTTTATATCAACTTCATTGAAATTTCAGCTAAATACGGATAACACCCGACATATAGGCGACAAAAACGGAAATAAAAATGACATTAATATTTTAATATCTATACTTTTACGTAAGAGTTACCTCCATGCGTATGTAACCAACTGTTAGCCGTTATCCCGTTAATTTCGCCCTCTCCCCTTTTTTTCCTTCAGTACGTATTATTATTATTATTATTATTGTGCATCTGATTAACTTAAATGCGTGATGTAAACAAGATAACGCGATGTTTTTTTTAAAGAATAAACAAAAAAGGAATAAATGAAAGATGTTCGACTTTGCATTACACAGCACCGGAAACGAGTGCCTGGTGTTACACTGTGTTATGCCCCCCAGCCTGCCACCGGTTGGGTCATTTCTCCATTTCTCTGTTAACATGGCCACTGCTGCGGTTTTTGCCAGATTTCTCCTTCAGAAATCAACCCAGGGCTTTCTGTTCTCCTCCAGAGCGGTGCCCGCTTTCAGGAGGTAGGGCGGTGTTTCGTTTTAAGGCTCACGTTTCATTAACTTACATTGTCAAAGTATTTATGAGCATACAACCTGCTATTGTTTTGACTATTATTAGTTGTTCAACACCAAGTAGTCACCAAGTTTCTTTAAGAAGTTTTTTTTTTTTTTTTTTTATCCCGCAAACCATCTAAATCTAATTTGACTGTGATATATAAGGTAAAAGATCATATCCTTATATTAAAGAAGCTTAGCGGCTTAATGTTTGTCATGCCTAAAATGATTTAAAAAAAAAGGTAATAGAAATTATGCAAGCTTATGTCATGAATGAACTGACTGCTTTATAGGACCCTTTGATATGGTATCACAGGGCAGCATATTTTATAGTTACACAGCATGAAGCCTGAACCTGAGCACTATAATGGCGAGGAAATGTGACTTGGTGTCAGATTGTCAGGCTAGTCTGAATATTTCAGAAACTGCTGGTCTACTGGGATTTTTCCACACAGCCGTTTCTAAGGTTTGCAAAGAACAGTCCAGAAAAAAAAAATCCTCTGACTAGCAGTTCTCTGGATGAAAATCCCTTCTTTTTGTCAGAGGTTGCAGGAGAATTGTAGGAGAATGGCCAACTTTGTGGTTGACAGAAAGGCAGCAGTAAATCAAATAACCACTTACTGCAGCCGAGGCATGCAGAAAGGCATCTGTAAGTACACAGTATGTCGAACCTGGCATACTTTTGGCCACCTAGTACCAGCTGAGCATCATTTAAACATCACAGTTACCAGATCTCAGTCCATTAGAGCACTTTTGGGATGTGATGATGGTGGTATTGCACTGTCTTTGTTTTGTTTTTTTTTGCAATTTTTGCACACTTGCACTTTATGTAATCATGTATTGATTGTCTGTTATATGTACCACCATGGTCTTGGAGGAACGTTGTCTCGCTTCACTGTGTATTGTACCACTACACATGATTGAAATGACAATAAAGCCACTTGACTTGAGTGTAACTATGCAGCTGATGGGGAAATTTAGATCAACCTAAACTGCAGTTCATCCAGGTTTAAATTTGAGATTATTCTTATTTATTTATTGCGTTTGTTCATCATATGGAGGACCAACACTGATGTTTTGTGCAAGAAGGGTACGATCAATTTGTGCAACAGAATGCTGGAGCTCTTCTCTTAGCCTGTTGTCTGCTGGCAGCATTAGTGCCAGATATGCCAGCAGGACCAACAAACAAATTCACAAGGCTGGAACCATCATTGGTCAGAATCTGGAGCTGTCTGAGTCACTGAGCGACAGGAGGTCACTGAAGAAACTGCACGTGGACAACCCACCACACCCGCTCCACTCCACACAACAGAGGCAGCAGACCTCTAATCTACTACTATCTCATACCTACCTGTCATACATGCTGTTTCCCGGGCTTATATTGCCAGTCGCACTGCTAAAAGCTGCTGGTGAGACTCCATCTGACCAGAGAAGCTCAGAATCAAAGAAGTGCTGATCTAGCTCAGTTTTCTGGAATAGCCTGGAAAGAAAGTGTGACAGCAGGCTAACATTTGCTGCAGCTCCTTAGACGAGCAGATATTTTGGCTCCTGGCTTGCAGAACGAGGCCTAAAGCTTTTGGCTCACATCCTTATCAGTGGGTTGGCGTGTAAAGTGGGCCGTTGGGCAGCAGCTCCGTGGTGCAGCCTGTTTTTTGAAATTCAAAGTGCAAAGATTTCTATCTGTTTCACACCCACAGTTTTTCAGTACTATAGAAAACAATTGCTACTGTTTATGGTTCTGGTTCTAACTTACTGTGGGGGTCTTGTTGTCTTTCTTTAGCCCATTTTTGTCCCGAGCTCATAGACTGGAACCCTCCGATGACGAGTTGTACCAGCGCACCACAGTCTCTGTCATGCAGAAGGATGTAGACAATGGGGTCCTCATCCACAGCTACAGCTCTGCAGGATTCAATATCGATGGAAACAGGGTGTATGGGCCTTGTGCCGTGCTGCCTCCTGCTATCCTGCAGTGGAAGGTGAAAGTGCTTTCCAGTCTGTCCTTGCAGTTTGTGAAAGTTTATGAAATTCTCTCTTTTTTTTTCTTTTTTTTTGTAGTTTATTTTAACAACTATATATGTGTGTGTTTTCTCTCTCTGCAGATTGGAAGTTCGAAAGATATCACAGAAGAAAGTGTTTCACTCTTCCACATGCTTGAACCAAAAATAGGTACCAATATACGCACTAAAGCAGACCTTTAAACAGATGACTGATGATTTTGTCAATTCTGCAAACTGAACATTACAATAATCTAACTTGCTTGATATGAAAGTATGGACCGATTTCACAGATTCAGTTAAAGATGAGTTTTTTAAGTGGTACAAAGCAGTTCTGGTAACCTTGATTATCAAAGCTGAGTTCACTGCAAAATGATGCCATGGTTTCTGACTTGTTTGAGGTCTTTCAGAGACAGAGTTGATTCATGTGAACAAATCTTCTGTCTCTGACTTTCTGAACCAACAACAAATATCTGTGTCTGTTCTGCTTAGTTCTAAAATGTTCTAAACATCCAGTAATTTTTCAGAGTAAAATGATCATCAATGTGAAATGATAGGTAGAACCATGTATCATCTGCATAAGAATATATATTCTGTCTTCTTTAAAGATGGAACCATACAGGAACATTTAAAGGTTAAAGAGGTAAAGAACCAAGGGCAGACCCCTGAGGAACCCCTGATTAATTTTTACTTTTGGAGTTTTTTTGGAGGTGTGATTCAGTACAATTCAATTTTATTTCTACAGTCAACAACGACAACAGTTGACTCAGGTCACTTTGTATTGTAAGGTAAGATTCATTATTGTGATGAAAACCAATCGAGGACCGGACCTGTTAAACCATCTGCATCATGAAGGCTTTGAATTAAAATGTTATGACCAACAGTGTCAAAGCAGAACTAGCACATGTTTTCTTTGTTTGTTTGTTTTTTCTAAGCTAGTTTTTAACCAAAACTAAATACTGAGAAAAGTGAGTTGGTCCACAGTTATTAAAAAAACCAAAGCATTTGCTGGGTTATCTGTCATGGTTCCCGTCTTGAAAGTCTGCTCTGGCTCATTAGTCAGCACCACCAACACTCTGTATGTGGACTTGTGAAAGTGTGAGGAACTGAGCAGTGGCAGTGAGAAAGTGCAGCTCCGTTTGTATAATGGCTCCACCACACTGTTGGCACAGTCGCTTGTCTTTTGGCAAACGTCTGTTCATGTGTCTGCCTGTTTTAACAGTCGGGCAGCGAGCGCGCTCAGTCTGTTTCAGCTCAGTCTGTTTCAGCTCAGTCTGTTTCAGCTCAGTCTGTTTCAGCTCAGTCTGTTTCAGCTCAGTCTTTGTACATGAGAATCATTTGTGTTCCACTGAGTGAGGTACATTAATGTCCTTGCCAGAGTGTCCACTCTCTTCTATGTGTCCACTGAAATGTTATTGTTAATGTTATCTGCCTCATTGTCTGTTCTTCCTGGTTTGTGAAGAGATTCTCGTGCTGGGCACAGGCGCACGACTGGAACGAATCAACCCCTCGGTGCTCGCACTTCTGAAGAGTAAAGGCATCTCTGTGGAGGTGCAGGACACGGTAAAATACAAGTGATCCTGTTCTCTTTCTGACAGCATGGCATGAGCTAACAGACACTGGAATACTTCTTATTGTCTTCTTTTATGTCTTTTTTCATTCATTTATTCTGATTTGCAGCCAAACGCGTGTGCAACCTTCAACTTCCTAATGAGCGAGCGAAGAATTGTAGCCGCAGGCCTGATCCCTCCATCACCCAGCACAGCACTTGAAGTCCTTGGGAACAACAACAACATGTAGAAGGTGATCACTACAAATGGTCAGCAGTTCACTGATGATCTGCCTGTGCACAAAACTCCAGTAGTAACAAGCTCCAACACTTTATTACAACACTTATTTCCTTATAGACAAAGTTAAGTGACTCTTTTACGCTTTTCCTGACATTTATAGTGTCGTACCAGAAGATGTTCATTTAAAACTTCTTTTTAAACTTTGTCTCTGGATGATGTCAGTGGGAGCTGATACCTTTAATGTGGTCATCTAAGTAAGGCGCACACCTCTGGCTGTTCAAACCTGTTTGGAAGGATCAGCCAGTCAGGAGAAGCTAGCTCAAGGGTGAGGAGCTAAAATGCTAAAAGCTTAATTCGTACAGCTGAGGGCTGCACAAAGGCCCAGTGTAACATAACTATCTGACAGTCTATAAATACAGAGTTGTAAACGAGCGCAGTAGCAGCCACCTTCACCCAGTGATCTCTGTGAGGTTTGTGTACCAGTGAATGCTGATTTTGGGTTTCCTGTCACACATTTCAGTCAGCATGTGGTTGCACATAAAAATGTCTCACATCACCGTTGTAATTCTGCTTATAGCTGCTTATAGCTCTGTGTGCATGAGTTTAAAAGAAGACTCAAGTCAAGGAATCCAGAATTAGACTGTAATAAAGTGTAAGCATGTTCTTATATATAAACACAAGTTTTGCTTGTATAAAAATATAAATGCTTTACCGCAGCATAAGTGTAATGTATTTTTATTGTTTACAATAAATCAGTTGTAAGATCACCTCAGCATGCAGTGTTTTCATTTTGAATGTGATCTGGGCAGCAGTTAAAGGGGATCGTTTGTTAAAGAAATAATTTTAATGTGGCTACCAGAGGTGCTGGTGTCCTTCATTTGGATAAGCCTCTTTACTCCGTGCGTCTGTCCGTCCTCTGCATCCAGCACGCTGCCACTGACAAGCTGTTTGTGCAGCATCTAATTTATTGGCTTTGTCCTTCTCACACATAAGCCCCACAGATAAGAGAGTCCAGTAATCCTTTACACATCAGTGTGATTCATCGCTAATCATCTGTCTCGGTGAAGATGCCCAGCGTCAGGCTGAACACTTTAAACCCTCATCGCTCACAAGCTGCATGTTGCAGCTCATAAACACTCTCACTGATCAACACTTTAAAAAAAATCTATCTAATTAACTTTAACTTTGGTTAAAGTTACCCATCCCTGTTGCTTGTCACGTGTTCCATAATGTTGTGCTGTGGACATTTATGTGCTTTTTGTGCAGAGGAGGTTTTTTTTCTCCTGTTCTCATGCTGTCCTCCCAGGAGCCCAGTATGAGTAGAGGTCTCTTTTTTTCCCCTCTTGTACTTTCCTATTGTAGTGTATATTTCAGTGTTTTTTTTGTTTTTTTTTTCTGTAACGCTACCGATCTCTGACCTGTATCCCCATGTGATGTCTGTGTTGTGTGTGTGTGTAAGGCCATTTCACTGCAGGGCAACCTGCATGTGGCGAATAAAGCCTTGATTGATTGATTGATTGATTGATTGATTGATTGATTGATTGATTGATTGACTGACATCCAGTTAGGCGACCTCTTTTCCTTATGCAGAAATTATTCAGCCATACATAAGTGAATTTGAAGAGCAAACAAACATTGAATGTGAAGGTAGACACTACATTCAATACTTTCACGACATTTTCTGTTTTTTAGTCAATATAACTTGATAAGTAATATAAAATAAAATAAAAAGTTAAACAACCGATGTAAAAACTATCCAGCAGAAAAGTCATATTGGTGTATTACCTTCTCTCATAACAAAGTAGCAACATCATTATTTAGCAGATTTTCACACGAGAGAGAAATTACAGCAAACAAATTAAGAGGCAAAAGAGACGTCAGGCAGTTACGTAGCACACTCTCTGTTCAGTCTACACCCTACATCACACCCTCTGCTTTACAGCTGTGGCATATAATCATCCATGAATGATGATTATACACCACATACATTTACGGCCTCCCAGCTGCTGACATCAAGCTGTCCTCAGTCGTCATCAGAGTTATGAGACTGGTGCCTGGATCCTGCAAAGCTGAGCTCTGTCCCTGTGAGTCGCTGGTACATGTCTTTGATGTCCTCACACTCAGTCTCAAAGTGGTTTGTTGCATCATACGAGCGGGACACAAATATCTAAAAGGACAGAAGAGATTTTAAAAAAAATTAAGGCCACCATCCTATTTTCAGTCGTGTCATTGCTTTAGTTTTGGGGAAACCCCATCATTACCTGACTCTTTTTTCCATCTTCATTTGGAACTAGCAGATTGCTGACAGACACAAATCTGAATTCAACAAGAAGGAATTGCACTGAATTAAATCACACCACAAAAACACAAACTGTCAGATTTAAGTCTTCAGAGTGTCACTAACTTGTGCACGATGGGTTCGAGAAGCTCGAGTCCTGGCTGCAGTTCTTTCTCTGGGTTGGTGGTTTCTGCAGTTGTGCTGACTGTGGCGATGTACATCCCATCTGATGCCACGTTGTGCGCAAAGGACACTACAGATATATAAATGTCTGCATGGAGGAGGAAGTAGTAGAGGAGCAAATCCAGGAAGAGCAGGTCAGAGGGTTCAACTTTGTACATGTTAGATATTGTGGTAGTATAACTTAGTACCTGACTTCCTGTTAAGCTGAGTTTGAGGGATGATGATCTGACAGGAGCTGACATCATGAGTGTGTTTAACTGGATGATTTAGAAAACAGATCGCCCTAACGACACGCCCCACTTTCCTCACTCGATTGGGAACGTAGCTGGGATCACAGATTAACTGTTTGCAGTGGAACAGCTGTTAGAAGGAGAGAAAAAAAGACCACATCAGTGGGAGTACAAATGCCTCCTGGACAGTGACTGCAGGGCTTAATTTTGTCTACTCCACCTTCCCCTCAGATTTCACAGCTTTCACTTTGCCACTATCCATCACAATTTCATCCACTGCCCTGTTCAGCAGGAACGTTCCTCCATACTCTGCATTCAGTCTGAAACACAAAGAGGACTGGATCTTATAAGTGCAAGCATGAATGTCTGAACGTTTCCTTTAAACAGCTTTTATTATGCTTTTCTTTATGTGTGCTAGAAAGTGCTATAATGGCACATGCTCACATTAAAAATGAGAAAAGTTTAAAAGAAAGACATCAGCATCTCTGAATATTTGGTTTTATAAAGTTTTTCCCACTCTTGGCTCTGAATGTTGTCATTAAGACTGGATTTCCCTAATGTGATCATTTCAGGTACGCAGCTCTAGCTTTGAGAAGATAAGCCCCACCCACCTGCTGCTCAAACCTTTTGTTTGCAGGAGCAACCAATCAGAAGAAAGTTTTCTTAAAGGGACGTGGAAGGAAGCCTTTGTTAAAGGATGAACTGAGGGGCTTGGTATATGATAAATAAGATTAATTTTGAATTGTGAATCATGCTGACTGGCTGACTGATTGACTGACTGATAATATGGAAATTTAAAAAAGGGGCCACTTTTAACTTTCAGTGGAAGAACATCCACTAAAGGTCATGCTTGCTGGAGGCTGATGATGATATACTTGCACTGAATCCTAGAGTGCAAATATCTAGGATTTTTGCACTCGAATTAAAATAGTCGAATTAAACTAATTAAACTGTTGATGAACATAAATCAAAGAACTAGTGAGAACCTGACCTGGCAAAACCCTGTGGTATCTCCCCGAGACCATACAGTGGGTAGAGGTACGGACTGGTGTTTCGACAGGACAGCGAATCGGAGTACAGCCTGATCCGACTGATGGTTTCCACACAGGGCCGGTCCAGGTAACTGCGAGGACGGCAGGTAGACAGGTTTAAATCATGCCTACTAATCTGTTTTCAGTGTTGTTTCACTTAAGTTCCTATAACTGACCTCTCACTGTTGTGCAAGGCTATGGCGTGACCTATAAACTCTATGACATCAAGTCCCAGGTCGTAGCGATGGAACAATTCCCTTGTGGTCGTTTTGTGAGGATCCACATCATGGTGGGTACGAGGGTTTCTTATGTCAAAGTTCAGAGCAAAGAGCAGCAGCTTCTTGAACCTCCTCTTGTCGAACATGCCCATCAGATCTGAAAATATGTTTTTTTCAGCGTTATAAAGCTATGGCCGTCTGAAAACTTGTCTTAAAAAGTGGAATGACTTGATTTGGCACCTGAAGCATCTGCGTCTTTTTCACTGGCGGGGACTTTGTGCACTTTTCCTCCTTTGTATACGTAGCTGCCTTCTACGACTTTAAAGTCCAGATACCGAGTAACCTCGGTGTGCAACAAGATTTTTACCATCTGACCTGCACAAACCACAGCACCCAAAAATTAAAGCATGCTCATTTCTATCAAAACAATCAGCAAGACATTGCACAAACACCTGCCAATAAACAGTAAACTTTCACCGGTGGAAAGAAAAAATTTGGAGATGAGGTCAACATTCCACTCTTTCCCTCTGCCCATCGATTTTGGAGGACCAGGAGTCTTAAACTTCTTGTACAGCTGCAAATAAAGGAAACACCTTATTATCAGCAGTGTTCAAATGAAGGTACGTGCATGCATGCTCATGAGTTTTGTATTTGTTTGCCTGCACCTCCTCAAGGGGAGAAATGGATGCACTCTCTCCTCCATAATAAGGATTCTTATCAATGTGGAGAACCTTTTTCCCACTTAGAGTCATTAAACCAGAGAGGATGCATTCCTGAAAGAGATGAGGAAGAAAACAGAGGGGCAAATGTGTCCGAATCAGCAGCTGGTAGTTTAAGGTATACAGATCAGGACTAGACTAAAGAGGTAATTGCCATAAATCCTCCTTAGCAGCCAGCAAGAGCTTAACAAGTCTGCACGTGGATCATTAGTAAAAGCGAGAAAAACATGGCAGAAAGTCCAGTCACTTACAGACTTTAATCACTTATTGAATCAAGAGCGAAAAGAGGAAATGAAAGAAGTCATGATTGCAAGTGCTCAGTAAAAGGACTGTGCCTCTGCTTGAGAACTGTTTTGGTAAGGTCGCAGTTATTGTGAGGCATCTTTTTTTTTTAGCACTTTGCAGAAAATATATATCTTGCTCACAGCGGGGTTTCTGGTTTTGGTCAGCTCAGAACATTTCCACCTCAGACCACATGACAAAAGATGGCCTGCTCAGTTCACGGGGTTCAAGCTTTGTACTGACAATAAAGTAGGCATAAAATCCTGTTAACCAACAGAATCATATATATAGAGAGATTCAAAAGAGATTATTTCATTTTAGATTTTACAGCAAATATAAATTTCGTACCTTCAGTCCAGTTCCAAGCACGATAATATCATATTCTTGCTCCATCCTCACTGAGTACCAGTGCTTTGTTTCCGCAGCCTGTCACAGTCTATGAGTGTGGGTCTGTGTGTAGTAAGACAGAAACAGGTGTGATGATGATAGGTGACACCAATTGCTTGGTGTTCCCCTTTGCAATAATCCTCTTAAGACCCATCTATGCAGTGTGTGTGTGTGTGTGTGTGTGTGTGTGTGTGTGTGTGTGTGTGTGTGTGTGTGTGTGATAGAGAGAGATTGGCTCTATGAGCTTCTCAGTCACTGCAGATTGAGGTATTATTATACATATAATATATCCCACTGTTGTAATGATACTAAGTCACATTTTCAAATTACTGTGTCTGTTTTTCTGTTTTTTGTTTTTTTATTTTGTTAAAAATTATATTATTGAAGGAAAAAGAGTATGCTGCTTTCTTGTAATATGATTACAATCTGTAAAACAACCAAGCAACAAACAAACAGCTATATTAATGATATGCTATCGTGGTTATAAATTGAAAAGAAACTAAATGCCAGGTGGTGGAGAAAAAGTACAAATGTGCATATTCTTGAGGTACTTCTGTTTATCACCACTAGGTGTCATAATATGAACAACATCCGTCCATAAAGTTTCATGTTCTGTATAAAACTAAAATATAATAAATATTTTTCAATATTTTCCTTTATGTTGTATGTGGGTTTCAGTGAGCCTGCTTGTTTTTCTTTCCAGTAACAGTATAGTACATTCTATATATGTTTACAGTATACTATTTCCTCTGAACTGTTAAAACAAATTAAATATCAATAAATATCTAATACATTTCTAGTATTTTTTTTCTTTCTCACGTCTCTATTGACAACAGTCACCAAAACAACTTCATTTCCCATGAAGCCTCGAGAAAAAAGATTTCCGGGTCGGTGCCGGAACTGTTTTTTTTTTTCCTTAAAGCAATCGCTTAATATCACTTGGGCAACCGACGAGTTGGGCGGGAACCACAGTTTATTATCTCACATAGTCCGCCTCTCTGGGCGAGTTTCGGGATACTCCAGAGTAAAGTGAAAGCTTACTGGCCGTTGGCGTGTCAGTTTGTGGTTGCTAGCATCTTCGTGTTCCTTGAAAGTTGGCGGTCGAGAAAGTAGAGAAATGTCTTCAGCACAGACAGTAGGTGGCTCGAATAATGGTCTTTGGTTCTACTTTATAAATGTAAACTCCTTCCGGATTTATGTGTGCAGTTAACACAACTTTGCTGCAGCGTTAGACCCTCAACTGCCGCCTTTTTTCAGTCAGTTTAATCTGACGAATCATTTCTAATGCTCTAATTTGGTACGTACAATGGCAACAGCGGTGAGTCGTCGTTTAGTCTTAATTTTTTCGCCCAGACATGAAAATTAAATTAGGAAGTGTGAAAGGGGCGTGTCACTTTCACGCCTAAGTCGACTTGGGACCACAGGCTGCATGTAGGGACACATACAATTACTGCCAGAAGTTTACATCCACTCATCGCGGGCATGAACGTCATAATTTTGGGCTTTTAATGATTTCTTTGAACTGTTCTTTTTTTTTTCCAGGGTGGTGACTTTAAAACCAAGAACTAGGTGCACAAGCTTGAAAATAATTTAGATTTTCTACGGGCTCAAGTATAAATATACATTCACTGTATTTTGATACTGAAGAATCTTCAGCGTCTGTTAAATTGATAAACCAAGGCCTATTAACTTTACACTGGTTATCAAGATCAACTACAAATGCTAGTTTCTCAGCATAAAAATGGACAGCGATCCAATGATTGACCAGAAGAAAGGGGAGCTTGATAATGATCTAAGAAGAACTGCAGATTTACACAAGTTAAGAAGGCCTCTTGAACTCATTTCTAAACAACAAATTTTGCTGCAAGCAGTACTGGTTCAAAGTAGATGGAATAGTAAAGGAGGAGGGCTACCTTTACCTCAAAATCAACAGTTAGATGGTTTAAACTTGGACACAGTTGCATGATCTTAAGCAGACACCAAAGACTGTTTGGAATGGATAAAGCAGGCTAACATTAATCTTATCGAATAGCCTCCCCAAAGCCCCAACTTCAACCCTATTGAAAATTTGTGGACTATGCTTAAAACCATGTCCATGCCAGGAAACCGACTGTTTCAAATGAATTCTACCAATTTTGTCAAAACGCATGGTCAAATACCCAGCCAGAATTATAACACAAACTTATTGAGTAATCAAAAGTGTCTGGTTGAGGTGCAACACACCAAGAGACATTTAACCAAATATTGGTGGGGGTTTATGTATATATTTGACCTTGTGTGGATTAGAGAAAATCCCAAATAAATTCCAACTTTGTTCACCCAATCCTTGTTTTTTAAAGTCAGTAAAGATGTATGTTGTACAATGATTACATCCTGAAAGCAGAACAGTTCAAATACGTAGCAAAAAGCTCAAAATTACATTCATGTCCATGATGAGTAGATATAAACTTCTCACCAGAACTGCAGTTGGCTGGTACCGGATTAGTGGTAATAAATCAGAGGAATGTGTGTCTTCGCTTTCTAAGATTCATGTATTTAAACCATCATATGTTTTCAGATAAACACCTGGTGTATAATTATATATATAAACTAAAAAGACAGTTTATTGTTAAGTTACTGGTTATGTCTTGTTACGGTCATGTCATTACTAAAAGATTGAATATAGAAAATAACTAATGAGAAGCCAAAACTTGGTTCTGTCGCCCAATTGTTGATGTCGTGTTTATTCAGGTTTTTCTTATGTTTGTCCAGTTTCCAGACCAACACAAGCGAGTGTCTGCAAAGTCCAACCCTGGATTTCTGGAGCGTTTAAGTGAAACTACAGGAGGAGCAGTTGTTGGTGTGGGACTGTTTTTCCTCTCGATTTATGTTCTCTTCACCAATGAGGTAGGAAACATTTCCTTCTAAGTAGCTCAGATCATCATGGTCACGATGATTTAACAGTAGACTAAAGACAGCACTTTGTATCTGTGATGGTTTCTTCGTGCAGGGACGGACTCTGCAAACAGCAAAGTCCCTGGATGAAGGTCTCTCCCAGGTTGTATCACTGGGGCCGTATATCAGCTTCGACACACAAAACAACGGCCGTTTAGTTCACCTGTCTGCGAAGCTGCATACTGCAGAGGTGAGCTCGCCTGTATTTTGAACAGTGGTCTGCCCTAGCGTGTATGTGTCGGTGTCCCTGATTTGTATATTTTTTATTATGTTTTAGCTTTTTTTTAAATTTTTTTATTGAGTTCAGTTTCTGTTAGTTTACAGAGAAGTTCAAAGGTTCTGTATTAGTTTCAGTCTTTTAATTATTAAGATATGGAGGATATTTGTCTGGAGCCTTTAACCTGACTGTCACAGATTTGCATGACAAAATTTCAGGTGGAGATGCACTTCAAAACTTGTGCCTTCTGTATAGTTTTAGCGTCCCCTACCCCTAAAATTATGGTTTCTGCAGGCCTCCGAAACTGTGCTCAGATATCGAACATCCAGATATTTTAAGAACTTCCATCATTCTGCATTTGCTTGAGCTACACACTCAAGCAAATGCAGTGTGTGTAGCACACTGCATTTGATAAGAAGTGTTTTTTAATCTTTTCATGTAATGAATTAAAATCAGTGTAGGAATTACACAAACACAACTCTTTGTTGACTCACGGTAATGTCATCCAGAGTGTAGCTCAACATGTGTATTCATGCCCCATCAGGCACTCTGTGATAACAGAATTTTACCAAACTGACAAGTACACTAAAAATAAAGGACAACTCTGGAAGATGTTTTATTTTTATTTTAGTTGGCTTTAGTTTTTTTCCAAGTCTAGTTTTCATTGTCATTTCAGTTAACTATTTGTTCCCTACAGCTCAATTTACATATTTGTTTAAATATGTGATAGAAACCTAATAACCTTTGTATGTACATTTGGTAAAAGAACATCCATCCATTGATCCATTGCAGAGAACTGAGCAATGTTGGGGGAATCGGGTCGGAACATACTCCTTTCAGTTTAGGTGAGGAATCAGCTCGGGCGGACGACCGCTTGCTTGCTCTGAACTCTGTGACCGATTATGTATGTTTTTCTCGCATGGATGCAATTGGACATCACGCAGACTTTGTTCCATGGGGCTGGCAGGTTAAAGAGTTTCTGCTCTGGCTGTTTGCCTTCTCACGTGCATCTCTGTTGGGTGATGTCTAAAAAGTTCAGGGCTGCCTTAGTTTGTTTAGATAAACAGGCGGTGGTGCCTGTTATCTGGCTGTGTTTACCCTCATATCTTTGCAGAGGAGGACAAAAGAAGGTAATGTTGAGAGAGACTCAGACAGTGAGAAAGAGTGTTGTATTTATCTATGTTAAATTAATACACAACCTCAGGAGTTGTACAACATGTAAATATTTTTGCTAGTATTTGATTCTATTTTTAATTTATTTTTTGTGGACTTAAATGTGCCACCAGTTGGCTTCCTTGTTTTGATTCTGCTAATGTTTTATTGTTTAATCTGTATACTGAAGCTTCATATAGTTTCACTTGAATTCTTTTGTTTGTGTTTATAGTAATGCATTATTGTACTCATTACATTGTCAGACTTTGACATTGTCGTGTTTAATAATCCAGCATTAAGAATTTTGCATGCACCAATCAGCTGATCATAATTATTAGTAGAGGTGGAAGTGTTGTTGTCTTCAGGTAAGTGTTTTCATCTGGTTTGTTGCTGTTAAATTTTGATGTGTCTGTGCAGCCCCTGTATGACCCCAACTACAAAGTGGTGGTGCATGCAGTGAAGCTGAAGCGGCAGGTGGAGATGTATCAGTGGGTGGAGTACCATGAGAGCAGGTAAGGCTTGTCAGCACTCAGGGTGGGACTGGGTGTGGACATGTTGGCTAGAATGCAGCTGACTGTACGTTTTAATTCAGGGATTACCAGGAGAACGGTGAAACCAAAACAGAAACTACATACACCTACAGTGAGTTTCTTTTTTGCAGTCTGTAATCTTTGGTAACAGCACAGCCTGTGCATAGAGGTTATATTTTATAACTCCTTTTTTGTAGACACTGAGTGGAAGCCAGAGTTGGTGAACAGTCGTAATTTTGATAAGGAGATTGGTCACCAGAACCCGAGGTACTAAAACATATTTAATATGGTCTTCTTGTGTTTGTGTGTGCATCCAGTCCATGCTCACTTCAGTCTTTGTGTTTCAGTGCCATGGCTGTTGAGAGTGTGATGGTGGTGTCTCCTGAAGTCCGAACTGGGCCATTCATTCTGTCTAAAGGTTTGTCTAAGCAAACACACAGCCACTACACATATGCTGTGTTTCATGTGTTTGGATTTTAGTACTCAGTTAATTTCCTGGTTATCATCAGGCCTGGTGGAGCAGATAAATAACTTCCAGACACTGAGTTTGGGGGATTTTCCTGTCTTTAACTTGGACCCTTTTCTCTCTATTCATGATGACTACTTCTATCACACTCCAAATCCACGCAGGCCAGAGGTGAGCATCTAGTCGTGAGTGCTTCACAAATAATCTCAGTGTTGCACTCTGTTATATGTTATGCGTTCCACACTTGTTGACTTTGAATTTGTTTGAATTCATGAGGTGGGTGACGTGCGGGTGAGGTTCTCCTTCGCTGGACTGAGCAGTGACAACTCACGCCACGGCCCTGCTCAGACGGTACAAGCTACAAATGTCTGATTAACACATTCTCTGCCTACATTTGCACTGGGTCTTGACTGTAGTCTGTTTATAGGAGACTGATGTACCTTCAGGATCTGAAAAGTGAATTCAGTGCCTTAAACCTGCATTCTTTCTGATGGCCACCAGGGGGAGACTCCTGGTTAAAAACAAAGTCTGATTGTGTAGAAGTTTATGGAAAAGTGACCCTACTTTTCATTTCACTGTTACCCAGTAAACATTTTCCTAATAAGTTTATGGTCTCAGTTGCTAGCATCAAATCTTCAGTAGAACATAATAGTCATGAGCATGCAATATTCTCAGTAAACTCTAACCCTTATTCCTGAGGTTGACTTCACTACAGCTATGTCCATCTTTTATGTACTGTCTTTGGTCACAACCTACATGATGTTCTTATGTTGCTATTTATAACATTCAATAATAAAATATTTTATCATTAACTTTCATAAAAATCAATTTAAGTAGTGTTTTAAATGATTATTAATACAAATAGAATTTGGATAGTCAAATATATGATCAAGTATTTCAAACATTTACTGTTTATGAGTAGTTATTAGAATATTTTGGTGGAGGTATGGAAACTTAATATTGTTTTTAAGTTTTATCCATAACAGAATGACGTGGGATATTTTCTTGATTGTTTTTATCTATAATGTACCTGTGTACTACTATAAAACTGCACATGAAATAAAAAATTGTATACTGTAAACATATAGAATGTACTATACTGTTAAATGAGTAAATTTACACGGCACCAAATAATCATGGTAAAACTTTTTCACAGCTGTTTTTTTTTTTAAAGTTTAGTAGATCAACATGAGGACAGTTCTGGTCTCCTTTGGCATGCTGCTTACATTTATGGGATTATTAAAAAAAACTTGTTTTGTTGAGGAAAAAGATGTATGTTCTTCAGCCAAATGTGCCGTTTATTATATTCCAACCAAAAGCCCCAAACAAACAAATGTTCAGTTTACCATGAAATATGAGCAGGAACAAATATTGTCAAAAGAGTTGCTCATTTATGTATTTATATTAGATTAAAACTAAGTCTCTAACTCTGCTTCACATGCGGTTTTTCAGGTCAGTATTGTTGCCATGCAGAGAGGGGAGCAGCTGCTGCCATTTAAAACCAGATCAGGAGACACTCTGGAGATCCTTTATCTGGAGGAGCTCTCTGCGGAGGTCAGCGTGGGCTTCATTTCCATTTGTTGGTTTAAATTCTCTTTCTGTGTGTCTATCTGGGTAAAGCGTATTTCTGTGTTATCTGTAGGAGGTGTTTGCGAGGGAGCACCAGTTTAACAGCATGAAGACTTGGGGACTCCGGGCTGCAGGCTGGGCCCTCATGTTCCTTGGTATCCAGCTGAGCATGCAAATCATCTACACGCTGGGTAAATTAACCCTGCTGCTGTACAGTTGTGAGTTTCCTTCCTTGCTTCTATTATTCATACTTCCTGTCTGTTGTGTTCCTGCAGTGGACTGGGTTCCTGTCCTTAGAGAGCTCGTGTCCATTGGACTGAAGATCTTCGCCTTGTGCGTCTCCTGCTCGCTGTCTCTTATCGTTATTGGGTTTGGCTGGCTTTATTACCGACCGTTGGTGGCAGTAGCTCTAGGAGCGCTGGCTGTTCTTCCGATATTTCTCGCCCGCTCAGGACTTCCCGCCAAGAAGAACGCATGACTATTGAACTGATGATTATAGATTTTCTGATGGTGAGCTGCAGATGTTTTGTGTTGCCAGTTTTTTCCCCCAGTTTGTTACAGCCTGCACAAAGGGTTGTTGTTGATTTAAACAAACATTGAGTGTATGGGTTTGTTTTTTGGTTAAATAAATTTAATCCAGCATGCATCAGTTTCACTGGCAATATATAGATTTTTACTTCACCAAAGTTGTTCCTTCCATTATATGTTTGGTTTTTTTTTTAGCTTGAATGTTTTTCACCCAGTTAAAAATAAATGCAGTCGAATCCAACAGTCCTGGACAAAACTAAGTGCTCAACACTCTTCAGAACTTTGCATTATTAAGGTTGGATTTAATACACTGATAAGTGAAACTGCAGTAGTTTTAGCTATGTGCATCCAATGAATTGTTTAACTGTATATTTGTTACATACCTCTGTTTTCACTGTTTATAAAGCTCAGTAGGTTTAATAATTATTATTTGTAATCAAAAATTCAGTTCTTACATGTAAAACAGAAAAGACACCAAAGAAGTGGGGTTCTCAATTGTGTTTGCTTTAAATGTTGAGTAAAAGTTTGAAACTACTTTTGGCTCATGTTTTCATTCAGGAAAAAGATCACCTTCAACTAGAGATGATTACTGATATGTGCTTAGAACAAAAAGTGAAGGTAGAGGCAGTTTGACCCCCAGAAAGTCTGGGCAGGTTTATTTTTCACATTCACTGTCCTGATCAGTAAACATCTCGGCTGTCAGTTTTTTAACAACTATTAATGGGATTCATTGACATGCTTGTGTGCACTCAGGCTCAGCTCACAGGGGAACGGCCAAAGAGTGGCCCGCATTAATCCAAAATGTTCACCATAAACTGAGGAGCCTAAAGCATAGGCTGGCCTTTGATTTTCCTCACCACTGCATAAAGTTGAATTCTGTTCCTAGGCAGGGCTTTAATTCATTAGTTCAGTTTAATTCAGTGTTCAATCAAGTGATGCAAGTTATCCAGATTCTTACAAAGTAATTTATTACACAAAACACTAAGTTTCCATTTGCATTTTAGCAAAAAGATTTTCCAGTCTCGCATTGTGCATGTGATCATAATGCAGATTTGTTTATGAAGAACACAAACAAATTTTGACTTTGTGTGCACGAGTTTGTCAATAATTAAAGGACTACGGGTCACAGTGAGCAGGTACTTCAACCCTAGTTGGCTGTGGAAACATTCCTCTGATCAGCTCGCAGGGCTTTAGCACTTAACTGCAGTTGGCAGGCTGACACTACGGTTCCCCCGCTGACCTTTTTGATTACATAGAACGTGTGGATAAAGGAGGTTTGATTATTATGGCAAATTTACTTATGTTTAAGTACAAAAAAAGTATTTTCCATAACTTCAAAGTTGAATACTGACAGAACCTGACTAGTTTTGCTTAAGACCAAAAAGAAATAAAGAAATAAAAGAAAAGTAAAAGCATTACATCTTTAGTAAAAACTGGGGAGAACAGTCTTTTGGGTGGGTGTGTTGGGGGTAGGTTTGACCTAATTCTCCTTCTTTCCCCCTCCAGGAAGCAGTCCTCATGCCTCCTTTTACAGTAGGACGCATTTATTACTCTTCTTTCCCCGCCTGGCCTGTAGTGCAGCCCTGGTAGCCATCTCGAATACTTCCCTCACACCATCCTTTGTTTTTGCAGAGCACTCCATGTATCCAAAGGCACCAATCCTGTTAGCCATGTCCCGCCCATCCTCAGGTTTAACGGGTTCCTAAAATAAATATAAAGGTCAAGAAGCAATGTTAGGAAAAAATCTTTCACTGACAAAGTTTGTTTGTTTTCTTGCTCAGGGCGTTAAGTTTTACCTGCTTCATTTTGGCAAGTTCCCTCCGAGTGTGCTCATCATTACGCAGATCCTTTTTGTTTCCCACTAGTATAATGGGAACATTAGGGCAGAAGTGTTTCACTTCAGGGGTCCACTTCTCAGGGATGTTCTCTGAATAAGGAGACAAATATAGCAGCATTCAAAGCAGAGACACACGGCTGTTGATTATTTTCCTAATGGATTACCGTACTGTTGCTCTGTAACCCAGCAGGAAAACACTAATGATCACAGACTCCTATAGGCTAAGAGGATGTCATTTAACATGTTTTGCTGTGCAAACTAGGGCTGCTCAATTAATCGAATTTTAATCACGATTACGATCTGGGCTTTCAACGATCATTAAAAATGACTGAGCCGATTATTAGCCCCTCCCTCATTTATCCGCGACACCTTAAAGGCCGTCTGTGAAAATATTGTCGGGCATAAACCGGTCCGTGGCGCAAAAAAGGTTGGAGACCGCTGATTAAGAGGACCCGAGGGAAGCTCGGAAAGCTAAGCAGAAGTTATTTGGAGAGGAGAGTGACTGCCGTTGGTTGAAAAGAGAGTTTAAAAAAAAAAAAAAAAACTTCAGTGGTGTTGCACACTATTTTATATTATTTTTTTAAAGTCATTGTTAACCCTTTAAAGCCGGTCAGAGCAGCACGCTCCGTTTTGCGTAACTATTTTTAAATCCCTGTAGAATCTGAACCGTGTAAGCTAGCGCAATAATTTGTTTTGCATATGAAACCGGAGGAGTTGTACTTACATCTGATGCCATCAGCTTGTCCTCGGTCACGGTTTCGTTCCACATATAGCTTTGCAAAAATTGCATAAAAAGCGCTTGCAGGAACAAAAACATAATATTCCAGAAACACGCTTTGCCGTTCCTATCAGCTGTTCGTAACACTTCCCACAGTGAAATGATGCACATGCTGTTTTCTTTGCAAATTTGCATCATAGGATTGTTTTTTGTTTTTCCTGCAGTATATAAAAATTGCTGTATCTCCAAAATAAAACTATGAAGACACTCAAAATAAATTTCCTGTGGTGGGAAACTATTTTTTTGCAACTTTATTGTATTTAAAGTTTTGAGGGATAAACCTCTTAAATTTCTCCAAGTAGAAATATATGTAAACAAAACAAAAACGATTTTCAATTTTTTTTGTAGTTTATTGCACTTTTTTGCAATTTATGTAATTACTATGGACTTAATGCATACATATTATTAAAATATGGGCTATAACAGTTGTATTGATGTATAGCAACTTGAAATGCTCCCACAAATGGCACTACAGCATGTAAAAAAATAATATAAGCTCTGGTGGACTTGGTTCTATGGTAGGTCTTAAAGGGTTAAATAAATATCGTCAAATAATCGTGATCTCAATTTCAGTGAAAATAATCGTGATTATCATTTTTGCCATAATCGAGCAGCCCTAGTGCAAACAATGCAAAAATAAATAAAATGCTGACATTTGGCAGCAAGCAGAAATTAAACGATTATTTGTCTTAACTTAAAATCACTGCTAGTGACTTTTCTTTTAACTTGTAAAAGTTGCAGCTCTGGGCTGTATGCGAGATAAGGTGGTGTGGACTTGAATCAAGAAGAGCAGATACTTTAGATGGAGAAACTTGAGAACAAGGTGTGCTGTAATGGTACAGATCACATGATAAATGTGCGTCCACTGTGATGTACAGAGGAGAGCAAACTGAGACTCATGGTGGGAGACAGTCATAACATTACTCCGTGTCCAACAGCTGTTTTCTATGTTTCTGATTCTTAATATTAGATTATTCAAGCTATGACCAAATCTCAAGAATTTCCATCGGGTCTGTTTACAGTGAACTCTTTTTTTCTCATTACCAATGGTATTGCAAGTGCTCAAGCCATTATTTACAATAAATATACACATATATTAAAAAAAAAAAAAAGTGGCTCCATAGTGTTATGGTTTACACCAGGGGTGCCCAATCCCGGTCCTCGAGAGCTACCGTCCTGCAGCTTTTAGATGCATCCCTACTCCAACACAGCTGAATCAAATGGTTTGATTACCTCTTCAGCATGCCATCGTGTTTGGCAAAGGCCTGATAACAAGCCATTCATTTGATTCAGCTGTGTTGGAGTAGGGATGCATCTAAAAGCTGCAGGATAGTAGCTCTCGAGGACTGGGATTGGGCAGCCCTGGTTTACACATTCATCAGGAAGGGCATCCGGTGAATCTGCCAAATCAAACATGGGGGGCAACCTACTGTGGTGACACCATGTGAATGAGGGAGCAGCTAAAAGCCAGTATCCTCTAGTACACTTCGTCTTATTCCTGGCAAGATTGCTGTGACATTATTGTCAATACTCCTTCTTACCCAGGTACTGGTTCAAAACGCAGGCGCTACTGTTAAATATATATAGTAATAATATAGCGCGTAACTCCTGCCTCTTCTGTATTACCATCTTATTTTTTCTAATACAGTTTTTTAATGGAAACCCTTGTATTTAAACATTTAGGTTTAACAGAGAAGCTGATCAGGTAAAACAAACAAATGGAAAGTAAAAAACATTTTACTCTGAATTTTCAGGCCAATATTTGAATCCTGAATTTGTCTTTTATGTGCTACACAAGGCAAAGACCTTAAATAGAGTAGGGGTAACTAGGTGGTGGAAGTAACTAGAAGGTGTTCAAAAATCACCTTTAACCACCAATGAAAACACAAAGAACTGGCCCACATAAGAGTTTCAGATTTCAAAACAATCTCCAGAGGTTTTAACTCAAGGAGAGCCTTCTCTGCACCCATTCACTCAGTAAAGCAGTGGGCAGCTATCAATCCAGCGCCCAGGCAGCAGTGTGCAGGGATGGTACCTTACTCAGGTAGCCGTTCGGTGGATTTCAACCCCCGACTTTCTGATCATGGGGCGAACACTCTAACTACTGAGCTATCCCCTCCCTTTTTTAATAGTCTTTTTTCCCCCTCCCACAAAGCCTTTGGTGGTTTAGTCATAATAATTTAAAATTAAAAATGAGCTGCAACATTGCTGAGTCTCCTCTGTTTTTACTTACCAAGACTGTCAGGGCTGTCAATGGAGAAACACATGAGAATGACATCAGTGTCTGGATAGGAGAGCGGGCGCAGTCTGTCATAGTCCTCTTGACCTGCTGTATCCCAGAGTGCTAACTCGACCTGCCAAAAGTGTTTAGAAGCTGAAATATCTTCGAGCAGTGCACAGTCGGTAGCAGGTGGGCAGGTCAGACAATTAATTTTGCCAATAAGCAGAACTCAATCTGCTCAATAATTCAAACTCATGCAGGTTAGACTAGATCTAACATGTAGGTCTCCTGTGAAAATTAACTGCCCACCCTGGTCTATAGGTTTAGCATTACATGAGTGCAGCCACTAGAGTCCTCCAGTTACAAAACACCGATTCTGGGAAGAAATAAATACTGCTTACCTGTTTGCTGTCGACTTCAATGTCAGCAACATAGTTCTCAAACACTGTGGGCACGTAGACTTCTGGAAACTGGTCCTTACTGAACACGATGAGCAAACAGGTCTTCCCACAGGCTCCATCTCCCACTATGACCAGCTTTTTCCTGATTGCTGCCATAGCTTCAGGAAAAAATATAGAAGATTGATTAAAACACGTGAACGTCATCTATATCAGAGTGGGTAATTTTATTTTATTACACTGAAGCATTGTCCAACTTTCTAACACTATGCCTGTGATAAACGATGAACTGCCAGCAACCTTCAGCTGTGCTGTCAAAGTCCAAACAAAATAACACCGGGGCTAACTGTGCAGCTTTCTGCGACAATATCACCACCATCACGGCTTTTCATGGTCCCCTGATCAGCCATACTGTACATACTGTCAAGGGCCCATCGCGACATAGTTGGCTTACAAATTAAGAGTCATACAGTGAAGCCCTCTACTGTGATGTTACGTTTCCGCTCCGGTGTTTCTGACCCTCTCCGGCATCAAGCTCGAACAAAAAAATACACATACATATCCCGTCAAACATTTATTCCATCACTACAACACTGGCCGTATTAACATGCAAATGTATGTCAGCGAAATATAACTTGGACCCCCGCAGTGGTGTTTGACCCAGATTTAGTCTAGGAGGATGTTGTGTTTACTGAAGCTAGCTAATCATCGAGCGTTAGCTTAGCCGGATGTGTGTGTCCTGTAAGCTCAATTTGAATGTTTACAACATAACTCGGGGGTGCTACAGTAAATGCGTACAACACGTGTGATATAATGTACTCAGGTCGTGTTTGTTGTTTATTTCAAGCTGCTGAGCCGGAATCATTGCTTCTCCTTTCAGTAACAAACCGGTACCGGTTTAGCCTGCTAGGCTAGATAGCTAGACTTAGCTTAGCATAACGGAAGTCTATATGACTTTATCGGTCCGTTAGCTCACTAGCTAGGCTAGGCGAAATATTGAAGACACAGATTTATAGTCAGAACAATAGTATAATTACCCACAATAAGTGTTAGAAAATATAACAGCTACAGGATTCTTGAAAATATTTCCAACTCACCAAGTTATTAGTTAAAAATCTACTCAAATGAAGCCCAAGTAGTGCTTTGTTAGCTTCCGCCGCTGCTTCTTTACTGTGCGCCGCTATGAAGGATTAACAGGAGGGAAGTGAGGGGGTGGGGACCGCACAACAATGTACTACAGTACAACACCACTCTTCTCAATAATAACAATAACAATAACAATAACAACAACAACAACAACAACAATAATAATATCACTGTTTTAATCAATACTTGTATACAGCAACATAAAAATAACATATATATTAGCTTTTTTTATATATTAGATTAAACACATATGTTATATATAAGGAGGGACAGAGTACCATATAATTATTGGGGTTTTTTTTTTCGTATTTTACTTTCTGTTATTGAAATTTGCATTTCCTGTATTAAACTTGAATAGAGAGCATCATTATAAAAATTTCAAGCAGGAACTGACACTCACACCTGCAATTATATCTTCAAACTGCAACATCAACATTGTTAATAACATTTTATTACAAAGATCTGCCTGAGTTGTCATTATCATCATCATCGACTCTTTACAATTTTCTTCCAGGTGATACAATTTCTAATATAACTTTGGTCCAATATTTGAAGTTTGGGGAGGA
Organism: Rhamphochromis longiceps; assembly: GCF_057381845.1. Lineage (NCBI taxonomy): Eukaryota > Metazoa > Chordata > Actinopteri > Cichliformes > Cichlidae > Rhamphochromis > Rhamphochromis longiceps. Next base: position 22,283,280 of record NC_140561.1, read on the forward strand.
TGTGTCTTTTCATGCACTAAGAATTCTTCTTGCAACTGTGATTGCCCTTACTTTTATCACCGCTAAATTGTATTTCGATGCTGTGGGTGGGACTGATCAGCCTACCAATACACATAATTTTGGTAATAAGGGTATTATCAAATTTATCCATATCTGAGCTTCTGAGCTCTATACCTGCTTATATTTCCAAGTAGCATGTGCTAATGTTTGCATGTCTAGATTGCATGTCCAACATAGGTCGTTGGATGTTACACTCATACTATGAAGTTTAGAGGGAGTGAAATAAAAACTGTGTATTAGTTTATATTGCATGGATTTTCCCCTCTACCTCTTTTGTGTATTTATGGATGAGCAATATCAGAAAGGAGTACATCAGTGGGTCAGCTGAGATTGAACATTTTGGAAAAAAGTTAGAGGTAAAGCTGAGATACTCTGGACAGGTGTAAAGGGGGGATAGTGAATATATTGGACTCCATAACATAATGAATATGGAAATGCAAGATAGGAAGAACAGAGAGAATGATCACACACACACACACTGTAAAAATTAAAGGACAGACACGAGAAACACCCTTCAACCTGGTTCTGAGTGTTGATGTTTCATAGTTTGTCCACCAGAGGCAACTTCCTGTTGGAAACACCTGTTTTGAAGTCTGCAAACAACGACAACAAAGTGATCCGAGCAGTGGGGCAAAGAGTAAAGGTGGGATTACACTTTCCATGTCCATGAGCCACTAGGGTCAGCGTGACGTAAATTTCCTCATCAGACTGTGAATACGAGAGTCAGTGTGGTTGTCTGTGTACCTGCCTGTTTTTTGTTTATATTACAGCGCATCAACTATGCATGCACCCAAGGTCATGGACTTTAAGTGGACTTCAGAGAAGTATAATAAATAATGGCTAGTTGGCTGTCGGGTTTCCAGCTGTCTGTGTTCATGTCTGCAATGGAGAATAATCAAGGCCTAAATGAGTAAATAATAACTACATGTAAGTGTTGTGGAAATCTGTTTGTCTGAAATGAAAACAATCCCAGCTGATATTTCCGAATATCGTAATTTTAAAATGATCAAATATCGGTATCCTTATCAGTCTTAATTTTTTTTTTTACCTTTGTTGGATTTAGAGTAAAAATCAATTGCTGGCTTTCAGTTTTGTTTCTAGAGTATTACCTGGATTTAGTCTGCTAACTGATTTTTGATAGGTAACGCTGCAACATTTTTAAATAATCCTAAACTATTTTAGGCGTACGCACCATGAAAGTCAATGCATCGACTAAATGTCCTTTTCAATAGGCCACAGGCACGCCTGACAGCGTGAAACTGAAGCAGGAAAAAGGGTGACGTGCCAAAATGTTTTCTGTGATCACTTCTAATAAATCTGATTCACAGCTTTGAGATCCATAGATAAAGTTCAGCCCATCAGTGCTTTCATGTCAGTGGATGAAGTCTCATTTTTCCATGACAGCACTGTGTTCATGCTGTTATACACTTTTGTAAAGACTACAAAAAACATGAGCATCTTATAAAGTCTGATTTAAGAGATTATAGAGTACAGTATAGTAGAAGTCTGATCTTTATTCAATGACAGTAATGTTGCATATAGAAATGACAGAAAAATTACTGTAAAATCAAATTATAGCAACTTTATTGTAAATGCAATTACATCATTTACAGAAGGGTTTTTTTTACTGTAAAAAGTTTTTACTGTCACTTTTTACAGTAACTTTACTGACATCCAGCTGCCAGTAAGAATTTGCTGTAGACTGACTCATGAGTATTAATGGTCTGATCCTTTAAGTTCATTTACTTTAGTCACTACTTAAATAGACTTTTAAATTGTAATGAAGTATTTCTACACTGAGCTGCTGCAACATTTACTTCAACCTGAGCTCTCCTCCTGTATCAGCATATAGCTCTTAAATGGCACATGGCTTCATTTAATATTGCAGTAAATCCCAATGAAGGAGCCTCATTCTGATAAACATCAATGTGATCTCGATAGAGATTTTATTCTGCTTATCCCGATCATTTAACTGTGGCCTGAGAAACGATTTAAGCCTTTCGGCGGCAGGTTGGAGCTGAAAGGCACACAAACAGAGCGTGAGCTGGCAGTGCAGCAGTGTATTAATAACCGCAGCACTTACTCTAATCCTGATAAGAGGCTTTTTCTGTGCTGCTCAGTTCCAACTCGTGGAAACGAGCTCAGATGCGCTTCCATGAAAACAGTAATACCTCACATTTATCTGTGTGCTCAAGTGACCAGTAATTCAGAAGAGGGGAGGGAGGGAAAGACACACACACACACACAACAGCTGGAAAAACAAACATTTCCGAGATTTAATTCTCAGAAATGGTATTTATAATCCTCTTCTACAAGCTACAAACAGGCCCTCTTTGTTGGCTTTTGCATTCGTTGAAGAGCATTTGATTTGTTTATGTTTCCTTTCTGGAAATGAAAGATATCAGATTTCTGTCAGGATTGTGAATACTAAAGAAGTCCACATCACATTATATGCAAACACTGAATTGACAGCAGAACTCTGGGTACAGACTCTGCATGGTTCCTTTATTTGTCTCACATGTTGTTTTGTCTTGTTTTGCAGTTTACACATCTGTTTGTGTGTATTTTGGAGTTTTAATCTCTTCCACTGGAGAAAAACTGTTTTTAAGTTACGAAACCCCAAATTATTACTGTCATCTCTGCTAGAGCAACAAAGCACAGAGTAGATGTTTTCTTCACTGATTTATTATTTATAAGCGGAGGCTGCTTTATTGAAGAACACTCGAAACAGCTGGTTTAGGAGCTGCTTTCTTCTCACTGGGCCACATTATCAAAAAAAGAAGGAAAGAAAACAACTCACATATTGGCATTGCACATTTCACAGTAGCTGGGGTCGGCATGTAAAAATAATTGAATATTTATTGAAGAATACCAGCAGCAGTGCAGTAAGAATAAGCTCATTCATGAGCAGTGAGGTCAAGAGTGGTTTATTATACATAAATATATCAAAGAGTCCCCGATTCACAGTATCCGCTCAACGACGCGACCATATTCCAGTCTGACTGTCCTGTCGCTGAGGGGCAGGTATTATATAGAGAAAGGATAGTCCTGCAAGTAGAAGAGCAGAGGCTTTGGGAGGGGCAGCTGGTTGGGGCAGTTAGTGTGCCTGTTGATGGTGAGGCGTGTCAGGTGCTGCAAAGAAGGGAAAACCTCCAGTTTGTGAAGCGGGTGCTTCAGCTTCAGGGGTACTCCTCTGTCTTTAGCTGCGTGCTGGGAAGGGTCAGGTTCCATTTGGGGGTGAATGTCACTAGATGTCTGGTCCTGTGCTGCGTGGCCTGAGCTGGTGTAGTGCTGTATAAGGCTGAGAACATCTGGGAAGGACTGCAGCTGAGGCAGGCCAGGGGAGACAGAGTCCAGCCAGAAACAGCCCTTGCTGTACTCTATACGCACGCTGGTAGGTCCACAGCGAGTCTTCACTGACAGAGCCAGCATGTACTGTGGATGGCTGCTGTCCCGCACCAGGAATGTGCCTTCAGACTTTGTGAGGAGAGCTTCCCGAGCTTTACTTGCTGAGATGGGACCCCAGTACCAACCTGTGGAAGAAGACAGTTCAGTTATTAGTGTTTTTGTTTTTTGTTTTTTAATAGCCACATGGACACTGACACTAGAAGTGTTTAAATGTGGCTGGCGTACCAGAAGTCTGCAGATACTGGAAGGTGGTGGTGATGCAGCGGAGGTCATCTGCTGGGTCCCAGGATGAAGGGGCAGGATCCGAGCAGGATGACTTTCTTTGTTCCTCATGATGGAAAATGGTCACCGCCTGTACAACCATTGCTGACTGACAGCACACCTGTGGAGACGACGATGACCATGTAGGAACTAAGAGATCATCTGAACTATATTCCCTTAATTAATGCGAATTGAGTTGCTTATGTCAAATATGTCTGTCCCAAATCTCCCCGTAGTGTTAGCTGGTTGGAGATCTGTCGACACTCCACCACCCTACTGATGGAAGCATTATAATCATGAAAGTGACCATTCCCATCAGGACAACGGGAAAAGTGATCAGTCAGAAAACCTTTGTGCTTATTTACAGTGAAGCCTGCCGCTAAGGTTACAAACAGAGTCCCCTCACCACAGGGTTAAAGAGCACCTTTAAAAAGACACCCATCTATATTTACACACACACGCACAACTCAAGTAAATGTGCCAATTCAGTTACGCTGAATCCAGCTTTATTTATACTGCGCCAGTTCATAATAACTCGTCTCTTCACCTTATTTTGTACCTTACTTTGAATCATGCATACTGCAATAAAATACCCATAATTACCCAAATCATATTAGAAATGTTCTTACCTCAAATCAGGAAAAACCACAAGGATTGAAACCAGTGTAAAAACAGCCCTGCAGTGAATATTTATAATATTATTTATAAAATAATAATAAACGGTCCTCCAAAGTTTTCGGTTCAGTCCTTCAAAATGATTCAAATATATATAAGCGTGCTGAGCGCTGGATGTGCGACTGAAGCGCTCCCCTCACTGAGTGAGGCGCAGAGGAGACAGCAGCTCTGTTCAGCCGGACAGAGGTTCCCGGAATCTGTTTCCAAGAAAGGTTTTGTGTTTCAGCGCCCGCAGGGACGCAAGAGCCGCCCGCTGCTGGCAACCTCTGCGTCGGGCTCCGTCAATAAGCACAACTTCCGCCAAACCTTTCAAAATAAGATGTAAAAGACCCTCTCAACTCTTAACTAAACGGGATGAATTGCATCGGAACCGCAACGAGCTGGGCGCTGTTAAATGGCCTCATTGTTTGCTGTCACGTTTGCAGGATTTAGTTTTCGTTTTGATTCTTTTTTTAATGTTATAATTAGTTAGTTTTAATCTTTTAACACTGCAGGTGCAATTTAAAAAAAAAAAGCTAAGAAATAACAGCCATAGAAGTTTGCTTCTGCCACTGACGTTTTCTTTTCTTTATTTAGAAAAACACATATTTGTTTGTATATCTGTCTTTTGTGCCCGTAAGTCAAAATGGACTTAGAATTTCTAAATTTCAAGTTACATAAGGGTTAGGGTTGGTCTGAGACTTCTAACTCAAAATGCTGAGAAGATAACACCACATGTACCATGATAATAATAACTATAAATAAAGTTGTAGATTTTAAATGGAAAATTGATTAATTTGATTATACCCTATAATATTATAAATAATATTTTTTTGTAAATAATAAAAATGTTGAGAATTAAACAAAGTCTGTGGAAGTTATCATATAATACATAGTAACAAAATTATTTTAAAGGTAGCCTTTATTACAACAGATCACTGGTCAGTGTTGGGGGATAATGTGTTTAAAATACAAAATATGAGTAACTGTATTCCGTTACAGTTACCGTTTAAAAATGTGGTATTTAGAATATAGTTACATTGTTGAAATAAATGGATTACACAGCGGTATTTTCCTGTTTTATATTGTCGCGGGTCAGGACTGTTTGGGTTTTGTTTGACAGCTATGTTCTGCGGCAAAGTTATGGTTGCCATGGTTACAGGGTGCCGCTCTCTCTGCGAGTGTGTGTTTCCTGGGTGAGAGAGCGCCTTTTTGTTGTTGTTGTTGTTGTTGTTGTTGTTGTTGTGCTAAGCTAATGGGCAGAGTGTTACAGGTATCGCCCTAAAGAATGTTGCCTCATGGGCAGTGTAGTCCGTGCTGCAGGGAGAATGGACCGCCATACCCGTTATGTGTCTGTGATCGCGAGGAGGGAGAAAAAGGAGAGTGGAAAAGTAACAGTTGTCATTCAGCAGAAACGGGAGCTGGAAGCATGTAAATATAATAATAATCACTGCAGCCAAGAAGAGTGCCTGACAAGCCCAGTTCTAAGTATGCTATTAAGACTCGACTGTAGGCTACACCGTGTTCGTGTTTTCCTCCGAAACAATAAGTTCCGTTGGAGCAGCCTTTCAACGCCTTTCTCTGTCTCTCGCAAGCAAAGTTGACCCAGATAACAAAGTAAAGCTATTTTTCATCTATGAGCCCAACACGGAACCGGACGTATTAGCCAGAGGTCCCTTTACTATGGTTAGGAGCCGCGGACCTCCAGTAATAGTAATAAATCACACAGAAATAGTACATTCATGTAGTTGTAAAAAGCACGATAATATATTAAGTAATCCAAAGTATTCAGAATACGTTACTCTCATTGAGTAACGTAACGGAATACGTTACAAAATACATTTTGGGGCATATATTCTGTAATCTGTAGTGGAATACATTTTAAAAGTAACCTTTCCAACACCCTACACTGGCTGCATTAAAGCGTGTATTGACAAAGTCAACCTCTTATTTTGAAAGCTTCCGGTTATGTTCAGCTTACCATGCTGCTGTTGATAAGTGCTGCTGTTGATAAGTGCTGTTGTCATGCGCGAAGGAAATATTGTTTATTTACAATTATTCTGCGCAAGACTGTGATATTACGCAATACCAACTTTAAGTGTGCAGACTGTAGTTATTATTTTATTGTATGACACTCGGTGAAGATTATGTCCAAACATTGCAGCATGTTAATATTTAATTCTTCAGCTCTTTATTTCTGTACTAAATGTGTTATGTTATCATGAAGAAAATTAGGTGTGACGCCTTCCCTCTTGCAGATGAGCTAATGTGCTTAAAATTAGTATGTCTTCAAACAGGTTCATCCTAATGTACCCCACAGTTTCCATGTGCAGAGATAATGACCTCATGAAAGCTGCTATTCAGCTCTGAACCAGTTTTCCAAGAAAACAAGCTCAAATCAACTCAGTTTCCTATGAGATACAAAAGCAGCAGAACGCACAGCTGAATGCTTCCGAGTAGAGCGCATTCCCGGAAAACACCAACACGCACGCACACACCCACACACACATGCTGCACACATACACATACAACCAGCTGACCTCTGCTGCTGAACTGTGACCCCTGCTGCTGCTTTCCTGCATGACCTTTATCACCAACACATGTGCACAATTAAAGGGAAAGAAATGAGGACACACACACTAGAAAATACAGAAAACATTTTATTGTAGAACCATTGTAAAAGAACAGCCCTCATTTGATCCTAGTCAGAGCTCAATCAGGTCACTGATGAAGGCAACTGTAAATAATGTGGATGAGTTTGTGTCTGCTAAAGCGTGGTCTGTGGGCACAGCACATGCCTGGGTAGTGTATTGTAAAGGATACTCCACCCTGAAGCAAAGAAATTCATGTAACTTCCCCCACAGATCTTGATGAGCTGAACTAATTATTAGTCAGGCGATCAAAGAAGATGGAAATAAAAAGGCAGGAGAAGAGTGGAGAGTAAAAGAAAATTTTAACCCTTAACCCCCCCCCCCCCCCCCCCCCAGCTTTATTCTGGAGACCAGCAGAGCAGTCCAGTTCATACTGTATACAACAACACAGATATGGTTTAACTGGCAGCTCATTATAGTCTGCACTGTTTCCAATGGTCAGCAGGGGGCGACAGAGAGCCGAATGAGAAAATGACCTCACTGCTCTCTTGATCTGCAGCCACTGATGAGATTTTGATCTTGATTGCTAGTTTCCAGTAAGCTTTGAAACTACACGTTGCTCATAGTCACATGCAGAGTAAAACAGTCGATAAAGCAGAATATGCTGTAGGGAGTAGTTACCCTGTGATCGACAAGTTAGTCGATCAGATGAGTGTGGAATATCCTCTCAGACTGACACATCTAGATTTTTTTAAAACCCTACAAAACAAGACGGCAGCAGCTGAGACTTTGAAGTGAAATGACCAATGTCAGAGAGGCTACCCCCAACAGTTACAGTACTATGTAAAAATCTCGAGCCAACCCCCTTTTCTTTATATTTTGCTTGGAAATTGGTGTATCTAAATTTGAAATGTGCAATCATACACGGAAATGGGGTATATAAATGGTAAATGGCCTGTATTTGTATAGCGCTTTACTAGTCCCTAAGGACTCCAAAGCACTTCACACAACCAGTCATCCACACACTGGTGATGGCAAGCTACATTGTAGTCACAGCCACCCTGAGGCGCACTGACAGAGGCAAGGCCGGACACTGGCGCCACCGGGCCCTCTGACCACCACCAGTAGGTGGCGGGTGAAGTGTCTCGCCCAAGGACACAACAACCGAGACTGTCCAAGCCGGGGCTCAAACCAGCAATTTTCCGATTACAAGGCGAACTCCCAACTCTTGAGCCACAATCGCCCCGATACATAAGGCAAAAACAATGTCTGTATGATTATAATGCGCTTGAAAGTCAATAATTTATGTGACCAACTTCGAAAATCTTCAGCACAGTCTAAACTCTAGTATTTTCTTTTCTGTATTTTCTTTAAGTAGTATTCAGAAATAGTTCTGGAGGACATTTAGCTTTTTTCTTTGTTGGTTGCCTTTTGTTCTGTTCTCTATCAACATCATCACACAATGCTTTAATAATTATCAGGTCTGGGCTCTGGAGAGGCCAATCCATGACTGGCAGTGATCCACTGTGTTTTTCTATTGAGGTATGCTTTTACTGCATCTCTGGTGTTTCTGGGATTCATTTTGACAACATCTACAACACCATTGGCTGAAATACACCCCTGAACCATGACAGAGCCTCCACCATGTTTTACAGATGGCTGTAGACCCTTAGCTGTTGTACTTCTCTCCCGACCTCTCTACATCTGTTGCATCCAATTTCATTATGCATGTCCAATAACAATAAACATAATGCTATTCATTACTACGTATCAATAATTTGAACAAAATATTACACTTACATTCATCACTCCATTAGACCTGTTGTCACTGATTTTTGTCCAGTTCTTGTGTAATGTGGCATATGTCAGCCTTTTCTCCCTGTGTCCCTTCCTTAAGAATCCTTTCTTGATGCCCGTCCCTCCACTGAGAGCATTTGTGATGAGGTTTTAGTGAACAGTAGAAGGGTTAGCTGAAGGGCCAGATGCATTTCTCAGGTCATGTTTCAGGTCTTTGTTGGATTTTTTCCCACTTCTTCAGGACATGAATTTCAGAGACTGTTCATCTGCTGTTGATAGTTTTAAAGAAGTTTTTAAGCCACGTTTATCCTCCACTTGTTCCGCTTTATCAGCGTTTTTACAGACACACTGCACACTATGTTGAGATAAGCCAAGATCTTGGCTAAAAGCTATTTGAGCTGACGTCTTTCATAGATTTGAACTAAAGAAATCAGTTCTTTGTTGTTGTAAAACAAAACTGTTTTACTCCTTAAGTTTTTTTTAACTATATATTTGAATGATTCAAATGATTCATAGGTCAGTGTTAAGAGTTTTAACAAATAAGTTAAAAAAAAAAATCTCCTGAAAATGGTCAAGGACTGGACGCAAAATAACTGAAAAAGCATTCAGTGTTGAGAGAAAAAAAACTATAAAAGACCTGCAGAAAGCCTGACTCCTTCCAACCAAAATCTAAAGAAATGACGTGTGGCCCAAGACTTTTACATGTTATTGTATGTTGCTATTGTCTATTTTTAGAGCTTTACACAGAGATGAGGCTGCACAGTGAAAACCTACAATGCAATGTAAGTTTTATAATGTCTGCTGCATGATTTAAAATGACTTTTAACAAGAATTTACAGTTTCATGATGATGATGCATCCCCTTTAAAAAAAAGGATTAGATTAAGAGACATGAATAAATTCAAATCAAATAACAAGTCAATTCTTAGATATCGTGTTGTGTGCTTGTGTTATGCAAATGTGTGTAATGTCTAATTTTCTTCCCCGTTTTCTCCAGCACCCTTGATGAGGCGTTTGTTGCCCCTTTTCCCTCCTGGGCCACGGGGCTTGACAAATGCCTGCTTTAAAGTGTGCTCCATGGGGTGCACCTCCTCATACAGGAAGTCTTCTGTCAGACCATCACCACTGTCTATCTCCATCTAAGCAGGTATGGAGAGTAGACAGTCATTAGACAGTTTACACAGTGACAGTGGTACTACAGATTATTTGTCACCGTCTCTGTGGGAGAGCTGTACCTTTTTAGTGACTTCCAGCTGGTAGTCTCTCTCCACCTCGTCCAGTAGCCTGTTCTTACAGCTGGAGTATAACATCCGCTCCTTGATGCTACAGGTGTACCCAGGCATCGAGTATATAAACACTGAAACATAGATGAAGCTGATCTGTTGATATTTTCTGCCTCACACAATCAGCTTCACTAGCTACTTCACTACTTTCTGTTATAGATGACGTACTGTGCTGATTTCCTCATTTGTACATAAGCATCATTCATGACATGAAAATGCGCAAGACCATAGTGGGTCTTAAGTAAAAAGAGACACAGGCCTAGATAGCTGCAAACGTTACATATTGTAGATCCGACTGGAACATCCTATAATTAAGCACACATGAGGCTAACCCCACACTGCTTTTCAGAGTAACTAACTGAATAATTCCAGCTCATTTGTTCAGTATAAAAATCACTTGTACAAAAGGTTCAAACTAGATTAACAGCTCGGCAGCTGATTATATAAAACAAACAATGTTTTTAAATAGGTTTCGCATGAAAAGGAGACACACAAGCTTATATCTCCTCTGTCACTGTCAATGGTAATTCATTTACATGTGTACTGGAACAAAACAGGCGTTCATTTGCAGCTGTTATGGAGACTGGACTAGTCAAGTCCAAGTTAACACTCAAATCTTTTTAGCATTTTGGCCCAGCCGCTGACAGAAATAGCTGCTATATCTGTAGCTCGGTCATCAATGTTCATAATTCTAACTGTTTGTGTCTGCTTATTGGTGCTGGCTTTATCAGAGCTTCTTCACAGCTGCCTGTTACTTGAAATCAGGCCAGTGAAAGCAGGGAACATAAACAACAGAACCAAACAGCGAGGCGAAAGATGATAAAATCCCCCACAGACCTGAGGAAACTGCAGAGTTCACATTATACAGCAAATGTGATTTGTCAGTATCTATAGAAACACTTATTTGTGAAGTGAATAAGCTGAGCGGTGCAGTGTTCTTGATGGTAATTCAGTGCCCTTTTTATATGTGTATTGTGCACACTTGTTAATTATTTTTGTAATATTTTTGTAATTTTTATTTTCGTGTTTACAATCAATCAATCAATCAATCAATCAATCAATCAATCAATCAATCAATCAATCAAGCAGGCAGGCAGGCAGGCAGGCAGGCATATAGGTAGTAGTTGTAGATGAGTTGGCATGCAAACTATGGGGGACCAAAGCAATAACAAGGACATTTTTGGTGTAGCACCCACTTTGCGACCAGTTTTACCCAGCAACCACTCAGCAGCCACTCAACAACCAACCTGTCGGAGAGTATGCATTTTTTCCCAGCCTCCTGGAGAACTGACCAGTCTCTAGACCTGTGTGACTGAGGCCTAACTAAACTTGCTAGTGTTAGCTAAAAGAAATTCACCTGGATGACCTCAAAGCTTCAAAATAATGGTCCCCAAACCAATTGATGATGTCACAATAGCTAAAGCCAGTCTTTATGTACAGTTTAACTTGTGGTTGGCAAACCACATGGTGTCACTCAACAAGAATTAGAAGAAGTTAGGAGAGACTAACATCCTGAAAAAAGTGGAGGTGATGATAGTTAAAACAATATGTGTGAACTCTGTAAGCTACTTTCATTGCCCTTCACTTTTATAGCACCAAATTAGTGCTTTACAAGTCACAGACAGTGCGTGAGGAACTCAGTGAGTTTTTACTGACCCAGAGCTTCCTCCTGCTGGCCCTGATGGGAATGTTTGAAGATGAAAAAGTGGTATCTAGGTGAATCTGTGGGAATCCTGTAGGGAAGTTCGTGGATTTCTGTAGGTTTAGTGTGAACCAGCTCGATGGTCTCTCTGTCTACATCCAGCCTCTGCAACACAACATACGCAAGCAAATGTAATTACTTTTGAGGGGTCAAGTCACGTGCAGTTAGTTTCACTGGCAAAAACACACCCTTAGATGTTGTTATCAAATATATGTTGTATACTTTTTACTGTATACATGTAAATATTCACTGTTTAATGAGCTATAAATGTTTTCTATGGGGGCTCACCAGCTGGATATAGTTGATGCGTTTATGCTTGAGTTGCTGCAGAGCTCGTTTGGCCTCTTCTTGTAAAGGAAACGCAAGACCCTGAAGAGTCTGTGCCCGTTTGTCCAAGCCAAACTCCATTGTTACCTTCAGGGGAGGGAAAAACATATTTGCACTGCTTCTTCCTCACATGAAATGCAACTAAATCAGCCAAAAAAACAAAATCAAAAAACAATCTATGTCTATGCCGAAGACTTCACAAACCCTTGCTCTCGCTGTCGGAGTCCCAATTCGTCTGCGTTCATCCTGCAGACAAAAGAAACAGTATTGAAATCACTATACAATAAAGTTTTAACATAAACATACTTGAATTCTTTTATCATAATGAAAACAAAATCAACATACCCACACAACTTTATCCTGCAAGGAAAACACACACAGGATGAGCACAGATAACTCACGTACCTATAAGAGTCATATAGCTTTGACAGCCTGTCTGTACCTCTGTGATTTTAATTCGTTGTAACTCCTGCTCAGCTGCTGTGAGAGGAGCTGGGGAGGAGCAGGAGGACCTGTGGCGAAGGTATCCCTGGAAACACACGTCTTCCTAGAAACACAGAGACACCAATGGGTTGGTTGTGAGTGGCAGTCCATCAGTTATTATGCAGGAAGGACCATACTGACCTCCACCGTCCCAAATACTTCGTCTTTGATGTGACCTCCTCCAAACTCTTTCTTCAGTGTGGCACGAGTCGCTGCATACACCATCTTCTGCCTCACCTGGAGAACACCAGGACAGACACAGCGACAAAAAACCTTCACACAGTTTTACTGGTTTTCTGTAGCAGTGGTTCTTTTCAAAAATAAAGTATTTGTGAGCGGGGAAAAACAGCCTGTATAACTGAGTTTGATTACAATTTGTAATTAAACATCCATCCATTCACTTCCGCTTATCCTTTTCAGGGTCGCGGGGGGCGATGGAGCCTATCCCAGCTGTCATAGGGCGAAAGGCAGGGTACACCCTGGACAGGTCACCAGTCTGTCGCAGGGCTAACACATAGGGACAGACAACCATTCACACTCACATTGACACCTAGTGGCAATTTGGATTATCCAATTAACCTATCCCCACAAGCTGCATGTCTTTGGACGGTGGGAGGAAGCCAGAGTACCCGGAGAGAACCCACGCAAACACGGGGAGAACATGCAAACTCCACACAATTGGAATTGAACTCAGGACCTTCTTGCTGTGCGGCAACAGTGCTAACCACCGTGCCACCGTGCTGCCATTCTCACCTGGAGAACACCAGGACAGACACAGCGACAAAAAACCTTCACACAGTTTTACTGGTTTTCTGTAGCAGTGGTTCTTTTCAAAAATAAAGTATTTGTGAACGGGGAAAAACAGCCTGTATAACTGAGTTTGATTACAATTTGTAATTAAAGAAAAAGAAAAAAGAAATCTATTACTAAACGGTGTCATTTTTATTGTCACGTAATAATAATAATAAAATGATATTATAATTGTTTTTTTCTAACAAGTTCTAGTTACATTGTTAGAAAAAGTAGTTTCTTCTTCACTAGCAAGGGCAACTTGAGCGATCAAACTCTTTTCCATTGTTTTGATTTGATCAGAGTTAATGTGGGGGAGAGGTCCTGCACTAGCATGTGGGATTTGTTTTCTGTTTTCAGCTGTTTTTCTTACTGAACTAATTATAGTGTAATTTGTTTAGGAATAATACATGATTTTTATTCTTATTATCATATTATTTTTATTTGATCATTTTATTAGCATTTTATTATTATTTTTATTATGATTAATTTTTAGAAATTAAAAAATGTTAAAAAATTAAGATAAAAGTGAAACATTTCCTGCAGCACTCCAAAGTGATGGTGTGGGCAATATTGCACACATCCTGTCTATGTATGGAAGCTTGTTTCTGCCACTGGAAAAAATCACATCCATAAGACAAAATGTACCAACCTGTTATTATATAATAATTTTGGGATAATAACCTACAAATCTGACATATGTATGGCATTTCAAACAGTTATATTCAGCATGTGCAGAGGCTGTTTTTACATGAATTTGCTACAAAGTCTTTCTGTGCTCAATTTAAATTTGAGATTAAGATGTTGGCTCACAACCACGATCACATTAAATCAGAAACTGTAAATGTAAATAAAATCTAAAGATGATTATTTGTATATATATATTTAAGTAAAAAGTAATAGTTTGATTTTATTCTCTAAAAAGAGAATAAAATCAGACAGCCTTTCTCTTACTTTTTAGATGATCTCTGAGCTGTTTTTTTCCTTTTTAAGACATAAATTGCTGTTAACTATGTTAAATAAAACAGAATTGAAAACAAAATGTAAAAACAAACTAAAAAACATAATATCTCTGATTCTAATATTTTTGGAGAAGGCAACAACACATCAGATATGTTACAGATCTTAAATTATATTTAAAAAAAAAATCTATTTTCAATGTGTGTTCACTAACAATAAGCATAAACTGATTTTAGCCTCAACTTAAACTAATATTAAGACATTTTTGCCACTAAACATGAAGTTATTTTGATTTTTCCACAGGACACTGTCCTACTTTTATGTCAGTCTACAGTGATGGTTTCGTAAATGTGCTGCACACATACTGGTGATTGGTCAGGTGACCATGCGATGAAGATCCACTCATAACCCTGCGCGTTCTTGGAGTCCAGGCGGTAGAGGATGTAGCAAGGCTCTAGAGGCGTGAGCAAAGGAAGCAGGAACTGGTCATAATCCTTGTCCCAGCTCCGGGCTGGCTCTTTGTATGAATGTAGCACCAATTCCTCTGCAGAGAGAAAAGAGTGAACAAAGTCAAGATTTGGAGATGTTTAATGAAAGCTCACTTATATCAAATACTGTAAAATGCCACAAATATTCCATTTTTACCGTTTCTGATAATAATCTTCAGGATTCTGATGGCACCTCCCCTCGCTCGGGCCAAAAAATCTTTCAGCTCAGATGTTGCTTAAGTAACCAGATATAAGGCAGACAAGTCAAAACTGAGGATGGGTGGTTGAAAGCCAGTGAGACAGAGCTGACCAAGTAACAACCTGAAACTCTACTTCAGGGAAAAAATTTGATCCACTGCCAGACGGTCACACCATCACCTGCAGAGACTCAGAGAGCAAACATGTGCCCCCCAAGAATCACTGAAGGATCTGATCGACCATCGTCGATAAATCCCCCAATTTGAAAAGCCTAAGGACAGAGCGTCATCACAGAAAACTCAAACTTTGGCTGTTTGTTATGTACTTTCCTTCTCTCTTGCCATGGTTACCAAACACAGCGCTCTCATTAATGATGCAAGATCAGGTGAGAAAGGTGAGAGAGGTTCGCTTCCGTCAGCCTGCCCACCTTCACGCTCCGATTACCAAAAGCCATAACACACATAAAAAGCAATGTATGCATGAGATTCAACTATAAGAGCCTGAATGTGCTAAACATTGTTAGCACTGACATCACAAAGGTGAAGAGAAATTTTAAATGACTAAGAACAGATTAAAAATGTTAGCACATACTTTTATAATAACAGGATAAATTAGCCTAAAGAAGCTAAGCGATCACTTGAGAACAATCTTTAATTTTTTTTTGCAGAAAAACATCAGAAGATGTGAAGATGTGTTATTAGCAGCAGTGTAGCTCAGAGTCTGTTAATAAAAAAGCATTTAAAAAGCTTTTCAAACTGAGCTCAGGGAAAACTGGGATAAAACTTAAAGGCACAGTTTACATTTAAAAAAATAAACAACTTACCAATAATTCCAGTTTGGTGAGACATCTTTTGGCAGTAAGTTTTCACCGCTTCACACTCCTCTCATCCAACAAGGACCAGGTCCAGGTCACAGTGTGTCCTTGCTCTTCTTGCTCAGCAGGTAGGCTGAGCTGATGGCAGACGGAGGGACCCACGCGCACCAGTGACATAAACGCCTTGAGGGTGACTCAGGAGCTTCCTAACACTTGAAATACAATCTGCGGAACTGTGGCTGATGAGTAATAACGTGCCTGTCAGGGGATATGCCACCCTCACCACTGATCTAAAACTCTTTGCGTATCGATGACCACAACTTTAATAGTCTCGGCGGGGGAGCGTCTCGCAGGTCACATACTGTCCTGTACTGTAACCTGCGGGAGGGCTCTGCAGAAACCCACCACACATGATGTCGGGGGTCAGTGCCACATTTTCAGATGCTGCCACATGTAATGGCAACTGATAACTCGATCAGAGAGTGGCTGATCAGCTGCAGCAGACGCATGATCTCAAATTCCAGCCACCTGGTCACAGAAATGTGACACCAAGCAAGAATCTGACCGCAACACTTCAACATTGTTTCCTGGACTAAAAATTTAGATGGTGGGGGCCTCGAGTGTTCACAGTATATTTTGATCTGCAAGGTTAGCTCCAAAAGCCAATGAAAGGGTGAACAGGGAGAATAGAGCAGCTACATAAAGCAACCTTAAGTGTTAAAACACGAGAATATGAGGTTTCTGATGAGAAGACAGAAGAGGTGTAAACTGAAGAGATCCAAACATTAAGTGTCCCTGAATGGTCTGAACAAAAGGATGTAGGAACTAACAAACTCACCAAAGTAACACACACACACACACACACACACACACACACACACACACACACACACACACACACACACACACACACACACACACACACACAGAGGTGGGTGAGAGAAATATTAGTGTGTACCTGTGAGGTTACCTGTGATAGGATCATCCATTATTCACTCAGTGGTGAGTACAGAACCCAAGCATCTATACATTATTTAACACAGCACCCCCCCCCCCCCCTCCTCGACTTCAGAAAGACACAGTTAATGTGCAAAAAAAAAAAAAAAATGACCCACTTATAAAAACAGAAAAAAGCTGAGTGCACTTCTCTCACAGAATAATAAAGTAACAACACAAATATCTGTTTGCGTCTCTTCTCCCACTGCACTTTATGTACTCATAAAAAGCTCTGTGTATTTTACTGTATATAATAACATTTGTAGATCTTATATAATTTTGCCTTTTTTGTACACAAGTTTTCTTTTTTTTGTTTTATTTTTCGAGTATGTCTCTAAATCTCTTTTTCTTCCTGTCCCTCATGTGGCTGAGTTTCCCCAGTGTGGGATTAATAACATCCAAAATTATTACTATAGTGCTGTATGATCACTGTTAAACTCTCCAATATGAACATCAAATAAACATCGACAGAAGGATTTAAAAAAAAAAAAAAGAAAATTAATTTTTTATGTAATGCAATACTTAATTATAAAACAGCAAGTTTTGGGATCTTATTATTATTTCTATTATTACTCTTTACTTTAGAGAAAGTTTGATCTTACTAGAAGTAAGAATTATTGGTAGTAGTATATAGAATTGTTTATATATCTTTCCAATTATGGTTTGATTATTTCTTGGTTTCATAAAAAAATGGGGGCCAAGGACTCCTTAGAAAGGGAGAAAAGAACCATATCAGAGTTTTCACTGGTCCAAAGACAGTAAGAAAGAGAAGAGCAGACATAATAACTTGGCATGGCTGTTTAACAACTCATTAAAGCAAATAACTAATCAGCTAATTCAATAGCAGCTACTGCATTCAAGCTCTTAGAGATGGTCAAGATGATCGGATCAACTTTTTACAACCAAGAGATGAAGAGAGCATCTCTGAACTCACAACACATTGAACCCTGAAGCAGATGGGCTACAGCACCAGAAGACCACACCAGCTATCACTCTGGGAAGAAAAGAAAACTCTGAATATGGACTGAGGCTTCAATTCACTCAAATTCACCAAAATTGGTCGATAGAAGTTTGAAAAAGTCTTGTCTGGTTTGATTTCTGCTGTAACATTCATGCTACATTGTGTCAGTGGTTCAGGCAGGTGATATAATGGTATGGTAGATATTTTCTGGACACACTTTGGGCTTCTTATTGGCCCTTGTGTAAATGCCAAAGCCTGTGTGAGTATCGTTGCTGACCATGTCCATCTGTTTATGACAATAGTTTACCCATCTCCTTCTTCCAGCAGAATAATGCACCATGTCATAGATCTCAAATATGCCTCAAAGTGGTTTCTTGAATATGACAGTGAGTTCACTGTACTCAGATGGCTTCCATAGTCACCTGATCTCAGTCCATTAGAGCATTGGGATGTGATGAAATGGGAGATTCTCTTCATGTATGTGCAGTTAATACACTGCAGCACCTGTGTGACACCAATATGGACAAAATCTATAAAGAATGTTTGCAGCACCTTCCTGAATCTATGACACAAAGAATGAATGCAGTTCTGAGGAAAAGTTGGTCCAAACTGGTACCAGCAAAGTGTACCTAATAAATTGTCTAATGAGATACATTTGTTCTTGTCAGATGGAGAGTTGTCCCTGCGTCTCTGCTGAGACATGAAGAGATGTATACATAAAAATACAACTAAAACACTGAAACAGACTTCAGTTCAGTCCATCCACCCGTCAGTTATGCACTCTTTCTGATAACATTTCCCCTTTTGAATTCAAATAAATAAAAAACTTTAACTATCACAGTTAACCAAAATACAATTTTTTCAGGGTTAAATTTCATGTTGGACTGCATGCAGCAAATATTACTTTGTATTATTCATTTAAATATTCTCCCAAAATATAATGCTGTGAATGGGGGAATCCTTCAACTACACACACACATGCTTTCCTGACTTACATTAATAAGTTTACTTTGCTTGGAAATGAAGAACATATGTTTTTTAATAGCTTATAAAAAACATTGTTAACTGTTAAGTCACTGTTGATTGTAGTGGTTATTTTTTAGTCCTGTAACTTTCAATCAAGTAACAATACAGGAAACAATGACATTACTTCAGCAGTAGAAGGAGGGAGTCCCCTAAACCAGAGGTCATTTGCACGACTTTGGTACTCAAGGTGAGAGCTGCTTTGGTGCTTCAGGACCTGGATGACTTTTAATGAATGCGAACATAAATTCTGCTCTCTACCAGAAAATCCTGAGGGAGAATGTCTGGCCATCAGTTTGTGCCATGAAGCTGAAGCTCACTTGAGTTACGCAGCAGGACAATGATCCTAAAAGACAATTAAGATAACAACTGTCTAATAATTGATCATATGTTGCTTGTGTTTGGTCTTTGAAAGGCTTCTGAGATTGAGGAGTCCTGGGGTCTGTGTGCTGCACTGAATGGAAATGATGACACTTTGGCCACCTCTCAAAATCCTCTCTACCTTGATTCAGAGTCTACTAACATGATTCTTGATAGAGGTATTTTAATTTTAAGAACCTACCTCAGCTAATTTGCCTCTTGTTTGGGCTGCTAATGTTTTACACTTGGACTACTCTAAAGGTAATAACATGTTCATAATAATATAATCACACACTAACACACACATACACACCCACCCAAGATAATGTGCAATAGTACAGGGCAGGTATGTGCGCCACAAGTTGACTGGCCAACGAATCATCACTGTTATCACCAGTTGGTACCAGACTTACTAGTCGTTTAATCTAATTTATAAAATTTTTATTGATATCCATTGCTGGTAAATTATTGTGTCCTAAATGTGATGCAGCCATCTGTGATCAGTGTTGAAGAACGCCATAAATCTGTTCATCTAGGCCTGATCTTTTTGTTAACACTATTGGATTGGTAAACACAAACAGAAAACCCAGGCAGCTTTCAGATGTGAGTGAGTTTATTAGGGAGGTGAAATAAACAGAAATGCAGTGGGCATGAAACAGAACCTGAGGAAAGCCTAAACTGGAAACAACTAATAACAACAGACTCGAAAGGGAGATGCAGGGAAACTCAAGGAGACCACGCAGGGAAGTACACAGGTTGACGAAGGGAAATAACACAGACAAACCAGCTATTAACAGAGGCAAACACAAGGCTTAAATACACAGAGGGATAATGAGGGAATGAGACACAGAAGGAGGACACAGCTGGGAGTAATTGACAAGACGAGACAGGGGAAGCAAAACTCAATACATTTACATACACAGACTTTCAAAGTAAAACAGGAAACATAACAGATGCAGACTTGACTAGGAGGGAACAGCAATCATGGAACACGGAAAACAGAAACCAAAAGACTAGAAAAGATAAAACAATCAAAGTACAATAATGATACAAAAACACTGGGTCACTGACCCAGGACCGTGACAGAGAGAGAGATGGTGCAAAACAGAAACTCTTAACTTTCAAGAAATATGCAAAAGAATCATAAATAAAGACGACTTTCTGTGTTTTATCTGTATGTGATTATTTTCTATTTGGTGTTTATTTGCGATTTGGCGCTGTATAAATAAAGTTGAATTAAACTGAACTGAATGTTCAACAGGAAATGAGAGTCCAACCAAGTAACACGTTTTCTTCTGTTGTCCATTTTTGGTTGTGCGAACTGTATCCTCGCTGATTAGATATTTACGTTAAAGACCCATTCAACAGGAGTTCCTAATGAAGTCCCCAGTGACTATATATTTTTATATTTCTATGAGCATATTTGGACTAAGAGATTCAGAAAAGTAGAAAGTGAAAATTCTACCCTGGTCTGGTATGGAGCCACTAGGCTTGAAATGCTTACAGTAAATAAATGTATGTATTCAGTAGGTAAGGTTTTTTATATATAGGGTACATACTATGTAGCTGTGTCTGTTTCACTGAATACCACTCTACATGTTTACCATTATGTTCGATAAAGGTTGAGTGTTTGCTTTACTCACCTCTTAGCGTGACCTGGAAAATATTGGACACACTTGCTGTCAGTGAGCGACAGGTATCGGGTGGTATCTAGGAAAAAGAAAATCCTATAATCATATTTCATTTTCCAAAATAGACCACTAATTGTTTTTGAGGTGCTGTGCATGGCAACAAGAGATGACTATCCAGGTTGTTGGAGCTGTAGACCACTGTGTTTGTGTCTCCATTTTGCACATTTTCTATTTAAACCAAATGGTTCCAGTCTGTATACACTTGCTGGCCACTTTGTTAGGCACACCTGTCAAGTAATGCAAAGCATGGTCAAGATGATCTGAACACTTGTTACAATCAAGAGATGCAGAGAGCATCTCTGAAGTCACAACACATTGGATCTTGAAGCAGATGGGCTACAGCTACATGTCAATCCCTTTATGACCACAGTAAAAACAGACCACAGTTTTTAGCAATTCATAAAGTTCAATAAAAAATAAATTTCATTTCTGAAAAGTCCAATAAATTTCCAGGTACAAACACAGGTAAAAAAACACAGGTACAAATTGAATGATCCTGGTGAAATATAATGGTTTTTGGTCATCATGCAAAATATCAATTTGAAAAATATTGGGCATTTCAAAAATAACAAAGTGGTCAACTCACAGGTCACAATACTGTAGGAGTCACTATAACCAGGCTGTAAATTATTTCATAAGATGTTAGGTGGAAGGAACGAAGTATCCTCATTTAAGACAGAATAATCACTGCATAAAATAAAATCTGAGTTCTTTTGTTTTAAGGATCTTTAGGGTGAGTTTATTTTTGAGCAACAAATTCTCTACCTCCAATGTGCACGCTGTGTCATCTCCATCAGAGATGAGCCCAACCACGCTGCTTAAAAAGGTAGGTTTGATGGAATAGCTCCTCTTTCCCACAGGGACAAAAGCTGAAAATTTGAACAAGGACAAAATAATTGAAACAAGGCTCAGAAAGGACATAGAAAATCACAAGGGTATACAAATTGGGCTTGTGTGCCGGCTTCCTCAGTGAGTGTGGCCATGAGTGGGTCCTCACTAGGGAATGATCCTGGATTTTGAACCCATAAATGTCAGGTTTGGACTTTCAGTTGCTGTTTGTTAATCTGTTTTTGACCTGCTCTGTTGTAGTTTCACAAGTTTGGGTTTGTCTAATATTAGGCTTTTGCTTAGTTTGTTTTCATTCGTATTTGACTTTTATAGTTTACTTTTAGTCGATTCCTTGAGGTTGTTTCCCTGTTCTCCTCTGTTACCAGTGTTTCTGTGTTAAATGTTTTGAGTGTTGTGTCCCCATTACTCCCCTCTTTATTTAAGGTCTTAGTTTACATGTGTGTTTTTTGTAGGATCTTTTTGTGTGCCTGGCTATGCAGAAGGTCATGAATTGTTGTGCACAAGTTGTTCACAGGAAAACCACAGGGGGTATCAGTACTTCATCAACACATACAGGTCACAAAGCTGCACAAATAGCAGCTTTTTGAAAGGTCCTGTGTGTGCATTATTAATATCACACACCACACGGGGAGTTAAATTAAGATGACTAGATGAGAATGTTTGTCTACTATTTGCAGACGAGCTGAGGTTAGCAGAATCTGTGGTTTGTTTTAAACGACTACTGAAAACTTATTTTTGTAGGTTAGCTGTTCTTTAATTTTTTGGTTCTCCTACTGTGAAATGTGTGCATATCAGTGTTTATGCAGGAATGAAAGAAAGAGCGCGTGTTTGACTCTGTGTTTGCATGTAGAAATATTTCTGATTTTAATGTGTTTTTATCCAAACTGCGAAGCTCTTTCTTTGCGTTTTAAATAATTATGCATGAGGTGCATGAGAATATTTATATGCTGGCTTTAAAGTGGTACTAAGCTCTCAATAAGAAGGTATATTACCTGGAACAACTGTGGTAGTTTGGTTGTAATAAGCAGGAATCAGAGCAGCACAATGAAAGATTACATACTCTGCTATATTTGAAATTAACATTTCCTACAACGTGAGTCAGTAAATGTAAATGTCAGGTCGTTCCTCTGTTTCTGTGGAATCTGTATTACTTTTTGTCATATATTACCTGATGTATGCTTGACATTAGGTAATATATGAGTGTCTTTAACAGTTCAACCTTGGTTGGATCTAACCAGCTGTACTGTAGCCAAATGTGCCCTGCAAGAAAACTGTAGCAGCTGTGCAACCAGCTACAGTACATTATTCTTCCTGTATTTTTTCACCATCATATTCTTTAAAATGGTCTTGTGAGGTTATCAAAAAACTGCAGCTGGTTGGTGAGGTGGGGTGTAGTTGTATGTTGCATGTTGACTATTTTTACAAGCCTCTGGGCCACACAGCACGTAAAAAAGACTAACTGCTAAAGTTATTAAAGATAAGAGTCAAAGAGCAACATATACACAGGCTGATATATTGTAGTTTTATAGGGGCACAGCCATACACTGCACAAGTATCATCAACAACAATACAATAAATGTATAATGTACAAGGTGTAATGTAGCCTCCTGTAGCCAAGTGTGCCCTGCAAACAAACTGCAGCAGCTGCGAAGTACAAGTAGTAACAGCTACATTATATTTTCTCTGTATCTTTTAATTATGATGTCCTCTAGCCTAAAACGGTCTTCTGTGGTTAGTCATAAAAAGTGTAGTTGGTGAGCCCTATTTTTTTATTGTCACAGCACGTAACAAAAGACTAACAACTAAATTAAAGATAAGAGTCACAGAGCAACATATACACAGGCTTACAAATTGTATATACAGTGGCTTGCAAAATTATTCGGTCCCCTTGAACTTTTCCACATTTTGTCACATTACAGCCACAAACATGAATCAATTTCATTGCAATTCCACGTGAAAGACTAATACAAAGTGGTGTACACGTGAGAAGTGGAACGAAAATCATACATGATTCCAAACATTTTTTACAAATAAATAACTGCAAAGTGGGGTGTGCGTAATTATTCAGCCCCCTTTGGTCTGAGTGCAGTCAGTTGCCCATAGACATTGCCTGATGAGTGCTAATGACTAAATAGAGTGCACCTGTGTGTAATCTAATGTCAGTACAAATACAGCTGCTCTGTGACGGCCTCAGAGGTTGTCTAAGAGAATATTGGGAGCAACGACACCATGAAGTCCAAAGAACACACCAGACAGGTCAGGGATAAAGTTATTGAGAAATTTAAAGCAGGCTTAGGCTACAAAAAGTTTTCCCAAGCCTTGAACATCCCACGGAGCACTGTTCGAGCGATCATTCAGAAATGGAAGGAGTATGGAACAACTGTAAACCTACCAAGACAAGGCCGTCCACCTAAACTCACAGGCTGAACAAGGAGAGCGCTGATCAGAAATGCAGCCAAGAGGCCCATGGTGACTCTGGACGAGCTGCAGAGATCTACAGCTCAGGTGGGGGAATCTGTCCATAGGACAACTATTAGTCGTGCACTGCACAAAGTTGGCCTTTATGGAAGAGTGGCAAGAAGAAAGCCATTGTTAACAGAAAACCATAAGAAGTCCTGTTTGCAGTTTGCCACAAGCCATGTGGGGGACACAGCAAACATGTGGAAGAAGGTGCTCTGGTCAGATGAGACCAAAATGGAACTTTTTGGCCAAAATGCAAAACGCTATGTGTGGAAAACTAACACTGCACATCACTCTGAACACACCATCCCCACTATCGAATATGGTGGTGGCAGCATCAGGGTCTGGGGGTGCTTCTCTTCAGCAGGGACAGGGAAGCTGGTCAGAGTTGATGGGAAGATGGATGGAGCCAAATACAGGGCAATCTTGGAAGAAAACCTCTTGGAGTCTGCAAAAGACTTGAGACTGGGGCGGAGGTTCACCTTCCAGCAGGACGACGGCCCTAAACATAAAGCCAGGGCAACAATGCAATGGTTCAAAATAAAACATATCCATGTGTTAGACTGGCCCAGTCAAAGTCCAGATCTAAATCCAATCGAGATTCTGTGGCAAGATCTGAAAACTGCTGTTCACAAACGCTGTCCATCTAATCTGACTGAGCTGGAGCTGTTTTGCAGAGAAGAATGGGCAAGAATGTCAGTCTCTAGATGTGCAAAGCTGGTAGAGACATACCCTAAAAGACTGGCAGCTGTAACTGCAGCAAAAGGTGGTTCTACAAAGTTTTGACTCAAGGGTCTGAATACATGTTTGGAATCATGTATGATTTTCGTTCCACTTCTCACGTGTACACCACTTTGTGTTGGTCTTTCATATGGAATTCCAATAAAATTGATTCATGTTTGTGGCTGTAATGTGACAAAATGTGGAAAAGTTCAAGGGGGCCAAATACTTTTGCAAGCCACTGTATTCTTATATACTGTAGTTGTATAGGGGCACAATCTATGGTGAAAGTCTCTCTGGCTGTGACAGATGTTTTAAAAGAGGAATTTCAGGCTGCTCATGTAAACATGAAAAGTGATGTGGATTACCTGATTGTCTGGGAAGATTTGTTGTATGTATAATCTCCATCAATAATACAGTAGCAAGTGTTTGTGATACATGTTTAAATATGTAATGAACACAGTATCCATGTGCAGAAAGTTAAAAAATTAAGAAACAACAGGTACTTACTGAGTACAGTTAGTAGGTTTATTTATGTTTTTTAAAAAAATAAATTATATAAACAAAATAAATATTTTTGTTTCACTGAATATGGTTTTCCATTCCAAAGTGTGACATGGCAATAGTACAGGGTTTAAATGGAAGATACATTTTTGGACATTCAAATCCACAATTTCTGAGACCTGCGATTGAAGTCAAGATTGGCTTTTTTAATATTTAGGCAAAATCCTTTACTTCAAAATGTGTCAATATAACTTTAAAAAAACAAAACGGGATTATTTTTTTCATTACCAAGAGAAAACTGAAAAGGACATGCAGTTAAATCCTTTGACCTTTTCCAGGCAGGTTTTGGAAGAACATTTTGTGTTGTCAGTTGACAGTTTGTAGATACACGTTTAATATGTTGTTTTCCCCTTTAGTTTGTATTAACACAAAACAAATACACTCCACCTTAAAAAACAGTTGAATAACACAATTTGAAATGCAAATGACACCATTAAAATAAATACACATTGTCTATTAGCTAATTTTTAAAAGCAGCAATTGTTTAAAAGGTGGACAATTTGGAAAGAAGCATATCTTATTATATGGCAACAGTATCCACAGTTCTAAGTTTGGAAATGACTCAGATGTTATGACTATCATCTTCCAAATTACAGTTACTTAAAACAAAATAATGAAGATCTAAAAGCATTTATTAAAAATGCAAAAGCTGAAAACTGCATGATCATGCCAATTATCCTTAGAAAAAAATAATCTACAACAAAACTATTTGCAAAAAATATCTACTACCTGTAAAACGTTTCTGACTTTTACATGAATTAAAACCCTTTAAATACACTTTACTGACAAAATCACCAAAATGTTTCAGTGTGCATCAGCATGCTCTAAATCGTATCCTGTGAATCTGGTGCATCTGTTTCCTCAGAGATGGTGGCGTACACATGGTAAATGTCAGACTAGAAGATAAAGACAGTAATGTAAGAGTCCTTTAAGTCTGTGGCGATGATTAAGCCAAACAGAAAACATATTTAGTACCAGCTCTCACTTACATTTTCATTTTTCATCTGTTGCACGTTTAGGTTCTCCTCAACTGCAGGTAAGAAAATAACATTCAACAATTATTGCTTTCATTCAGCATTAAACACAAACACACACACACACACACACACACACACACACACACACACACACACACACACACACACACACACACACACACACACACACACACACACACACACACACATTGCTCTTGTAAGTCCGTGTAGGTCAACTGACTGTCAGGTTTTTCTCTGAATTATTCTCTGAGGTGACTTGTTGTGATTTGATATGATGTAAAGAAAATTGAATTGAACTGAATCTTTAAGAATCCAGGGTCTGTCTAGGGTGCTGTTACTCTAGATCTAGATAATACATAGATGCAATTTTGCTACAGAGACATGACATATTCCACATTGGTCATACTCAGAGATAATACAAGAAATTATGTTTAACAAGTTTTGATGATGACACTGGTAGTGGGTGTAAAACCGAGTTGTTTTTTATTTTAATTTTGATGATTCTGAAGCAATCTAATGATATATTTGTTTATTTATTGACATTGCTTGATACGCTGAAGGCAAAATAAAATGGAAAATGCTATAATCGTGCTTCAATATGTGTCACCTGAACACTGAAAAATTGTTTTTCTAAGCACATGAAGTAAGTATTTCTCACCAGTTCTTTTGAGTATAAGAAGCCCCAGTACCAGTAGGATCATGCCCATAATTATTCCATTTCTTGTCACAGCTGCTGCCAAATTCCATAATGACTCTGTTTTGAAAGCCACAAACAAATTTCACTTGTAACTCAAACACAAGATACTTTGCTATCTGACAAAGTTGCAGCAGTAACCATGGACTGAGTGAAAGTATAAGTAATATTATGGAAGTCTACGCAGTGTCTCTTACCTTCGACTTTCCCTGTAGTATCATTCTTGTTTGAATCTGTTTGGAAAAGAAAATTGATTTGGGCCTGTTAGCTTTGTATGTAGAGGTGTATATTTGTGTTCAGTCACTTAAAGCTGCAACAGCATGGTTTCAATTCTTCAGGTTCTGTGCTTCTGCACATTCAGTTTGAAATAATATACAGTGGGTAAAATAACTATTGAACACCAATATTTGAAGGTCTTGAGAGAGCTCGCTGGTTTTACCCACCATGAGATGCTTCTTGTGTGACACCTTACTAAACAAGACACTTTTTCTTTACACACCATCTCTGTTTGGTTTTCTAATTACTGATTAATTTCAGGCATCATGAATTTCCATGCCTTTTTACACCTCCCGTTTTTACCGCGTTCAGTACTTTTTCCCTGTGTCACTTCTCATAATTTAATTGAACTTAATTTATGGAATCTTTGGTTTGATGTTTTCCACGCGGGGCTTTAATGGGTCGTTATTGATGTCTGGCGAGAATTTCATTTTAGTAGCACATTTAGAAATATATTTACTTAGAAAATTGGTGACATGTCTGACACTTATTTTACCCACTGTATATTTTCCATGTCTTAGATAATTTGAGTGGTTTTGCATCTTTTTTGGTATTTGCACAATCACTACAACATATAATTCTAAAACTAAAAACTGTGTTTTCTGTTTAGCAATGCAATCAACACTTCTGTCCTAATGTTGTCATCAGCTGGTCAGTTGACATTACACTGTTGTATTAGTTTTTATTTGGTATGCAATGGTAAACTAGTACTTATTAGGGAATGGAAACAATTATAATAATGAATATTAAACACACAAAAATATCTACAGATAAAATGTATCTGGTCATTTGCATCAATCAGGTTTATAATGAAGTGCCTGCAAAGTTAGTAACTTCCTTTCAACACCAGCTATAGCCCTGCTTACAAAGTACTTTTCTATAATTTAAAGGAGAAGTATGTTAAACATAGTATTGTAACAGCATTTGAACTGTTAGACATCGTTTCACTCTCCAGTCTTCAGAATATTTAGTTTGAAAAATAACATATAACACAAAAATTAAACGTCTCATCTTTCATTTGAGCAGATTTACTTTAATACAGAAAAAATATTTTCTAATTTTACCACGTGAGTAATTTATTTACCTGATAGTGAGTTCACTGAAGTGGTAGAAGTTAAAGTACTGGGTTTGTTGAGACTTGATTCTGTTCCATAAATGTTCAATAAAATGTTAAAGACATTTAAAAGAAGTGATGTGTGATGATGCTCTGGGTTGTTTGTTAAGTGTGTCCTACCTGTAAACATGATAGATGACGGTTTGTTGATCTTTGGTGATTCACTTTCCAGAATAGCTACAGTAAAAGGAAATGGGTTTGTGTATAAATAAAAGTTTTGTTAATACTGCAATCAATTCAAAAGTGATTTAAATTTTTGAAAACACATTTACTATTTTATTAAATGTTAAATCTGTCCCAAAGGGAGTGTCAGACGAGGGACTATTTTTTACCTATACTGAAATATTTGGTAGTGTCTAGGCCTGGGTATCATCACTGATTTCTACAAGTGATCCAATTCTGATTAAACAAGGTCCCGATTCGATTTGATCCCCGATTCCAGTCGATTCGATTCAATTCAATTTTGAATCTGACAGTGAAAAATATTATAATTCTGATCATTTATCAGCAAATATTCATATTTTTATATCTATGTATTAAAACAAAATATTTTGTGTCAGGAAGAGTATCCAGTGTAAAAACCTTTACCCATTTCTACTGTAAGCATGTTATTATGCTGACAATATCATCAAAGCTCAAAGAGACTGCAAGTCTGGACGTACTCTTTTTCACATCAAAGCTCAGTTCTATTTATTTGCACTGAGGGTCCAAATAAACAAAGTGAAACGAAATGAAAACTTTGCGAGTAACAAACGCAGAACATTTTTAGAGAAAAATACTTTGAATGCTTTTATTTTAGTCATTTTCATCATTTTAATGTATTAAAGTAGCATCTGTGCTATAAAGTCTGTTTATCTTTGACTTACCTGTTAAGTTGTATCGATCACTGCGAGGAGACAAAGACCTGGGTTCCCTTTTCAAAGTGTAATCACAGCTGGCATCTTTTTGTTGAACAAAATGTAGATGTCTCAAAAAATCATCAATTGAGACATAAAACTGGCAGAACCGCTGTTTGTTTTTTGTCTTGCTATTCTTCCCGACAGCTACTGTGAGGATTAAACGACTTGCTTCTCCAAAGTACAGATTACATCTTGTATCATCTTTCACAGATCCAGGCAGAGAGCAAACAAACCGAACATGTTCCCCATTAAAATGCTGCACACTCATCTGTGGTGTTTGACCTACATGAAGATTAATCAAGTCCCATTAATATACAAGAATATTGTATGTTTTACCAGCACAACAATAACAATACTGGTGTTCATAAAAGCTGAACTGCAACACATTTTGTAATTAACTGTAACTGGTCATGTTTAGATTCCTGCGTGCTGTCTTTGGTGGTGTAAGAAAATATGTAAGAACAACACTCCTAAAAAAGTTTTGTGAAAGAAAACATGAAGGTTTATAAAGATAATAACGTCTAACACACTGTATGATAACTTATCCAGTCACAGGAAGAGCAGTCTCTCACTTTGTATGGTGATGGAGGATGGTTCACTGTCAGCAGATGTTGAATTAAGGTCTCCAGTGTAAAAACATCTCACTTTAACTTCAGCAGGTGAACTGTGATGTGACATTAACAGCAGTTCTGTTGCAGTGAAATTCTGCAGGCATGAGAAGGCTTTGGAAGTACTTTTGCTCACCGTGTAGAAAAAACACTGATGAACTGAAACAGATGTTGGTGCCTGACAGTGTAACGTGACCGAGTCCGTCTCTGAGATCACCTCTGTGTTCACTGTCAGTGTTGGTGGAAGAAGAGCTGAAAAATCAGAGGTAAAGAAATTTTTGATCTAATAGGTAATTTTTGGTTTAAGTAAAGAACAAATATGCAGTCACAGAAAAATCTGAACACTGGAACATCAGGAACTCACCTTGTGCTTGAATCTCATGAACAAAAGCTGTTGGAAAGAAAATTTGTTAACAACATACTAAATGCACGTATTAATAACCATTATTATAATTATGTATTAATGGCTCATTAATACAAACAAACTGTCTTTTCAAGATCACAGGAATTTGTCCTGCTGAGAAAGTTTTAGTTTGGGACTCCTCACGTGAGTTTATTGATTAAAAATAAAAAAAAATAGAAGCACCACAAAGTTACAAAAGTTGCTGTAAGAACACAACGTAAAATCCACAACCATGAAAAATGTAAAACCTACAGATTTAGCATCTTCAATCGAAAAGCTACAAGAGGTTTAACTTACACATGAGGATGACTGACAGAAGGTGTCCAGCCATGATGAAGAGGATTACTGTGACTGTGCAGAACACATGTGAAAGTCTGACTTTGTAAAGGCTGATGTTCCAGTTTAAGGAACGTCACAGGAAAACCACAGGAACCACTTTAACACAAGCAGAGCAAAAAGCCATGAACGACCCTCTGATACTACTTACTACTGCAGTGGAACCAGGACTTCAACTTCCTGTTCTGTGGCAAAGTCACATTTTACCTGCTCTCAGCAGATTTGACTGGTGATTCTACATTTTCCATTTCTATGATGTGATGATCCCTGAAAATAAATATGCGACCAACCATTAACATGGGTCACAAGATGGCTGGTGAAAAGGGAAACTTGCTTCTTTGTGTTTAAATAACAAGTTAGCTTAGAATTTGTGTGTGTGTGTGTGTGTGTTATATAATAAAATACACTAACAATAAATATACTCATTAAAAATAGTCCCCAACAAACCAATATTTATATATTATAAAACAAATATCTATTTCCATTATTGTTTCAGCAAAACAAACAACCTTCATTTGTCACATACACAATCATACAGAGGACAACATGTAGTGAAATGCTTGTGTACGAGCTGCGGACATAGTTGTGCCATTCCAGGGCTTGGTTTTAGCATGGGGGGTCTAGCCAGGACCCTTACTGGATACCAGGTGGGAATAAAGCTTGAGCCTCCTGCTCCAAGAGTGTGGTAAAGATAAAGATAAAATAGAGATTGAAACTTTACTGGTAATTCTTGTACCTAAATAAAGTAAAATAAAATAGAAAACTACAGAGTCGTTGCATCAAGGTACCAAACTGTCTCAGAGACAACGTCACCCAAGACAAACGGAACACCTCATCACTCCTCCTTGGAGTGAATTTCCAGCCCTCAAAAGAGATTTTAATAATTGTAACAAGGAAAAACAAGACCTTGAAAACAGGATCACAAAAATGCAGGAGGAGAAAAGTCAACTGGAAGAGAAGAACAGTGAAATGCATTGCAAGCTCCAAGATATGGAGGAAAATAATGAAGGCTTGCGAGTAATGTTTGATGAAGCACTTGAAAGAAATACACAACTGGAGAAAGAGTTTAAAAAATGGAAAATCAAACATAGAGAAATGTTTTACGAGGTCTATGACACAGAAGAAAAATACATAGAGATGTAGTGCAAGCTCCAAGACAGAGAAGAGAAATGAAAGCCTCCAAGTGACGTCTGATGAAGCATTGAGAAGAAACACACGAATGCTTAAAGACAAGGAAGAACAGGAGGCAGGTCACCAACAGATGCAGTGCAAACTTGAAGACACAGAGGAAAAAATGGAAGCATTACAAGTAATGATTGATAAAGCGCACAAAGAAAATTCAGACCTGCTAAAAGAGAAGGAACAACTGGAAGAAACCCAAAGAGAGACGCAGCACATTCTCCAAGAGTTTGAAACACAAAATACAGAATTACAAGTATTTTACAATGAAGTGAAGGAAATAAAATTGAACTTGAGAAAATATGCAGAGATATAGAGTGACGAATCCACGAAGTGGTGACCAAAAACAGCCATTTACAAGCACTCTATAACAAAGTCCAGTAAGCCAACACCAAAAAGCAGAAGCAGAAGCAACGGCAGGAGAAAAGTCATAAAGACATACAGTCTTCATTTCAATTACTACAGAAGAGACATGAAGAGTAACAAGCCACCCATCATAAAGAACAACAAAGAAACACATGCATGAGGCAAACAAAGAACTGGAAGAAAAATGTGAAGAAAAGCAGGAAACACTAAAAGAACGAGAGAAAAGGTTCAAGAAACTTGATGTGCAGCATGAAGCACTTTTCAGAGAGATGACAGAGTTCAGAACAAAAATCTACAGGAAATGAGAAAAGTCTGAGAAAGAAGAGAAAGCGGTTCGGGTTATTCTGGAAGAACGACTGTAATAATAATAATAATAATGGATTGCATTTATATAGCGCTTTTCGGGACCCCTCAAAGCGCTTTACAACACTATTCATTCACTCTCACATTCATACACTGGTGAAGGCAAGCTACAGTTGTAGCCACAGCTGCCCTGGGGCAGACTGACAGAAGCG
Organism: Rhamphochromis longiceps; assembly: GCF_057381845.1. NCBI lineage: Eukaryota > Metazoa > Chordata > Actinopteri > Cichliformes > Cichlidae > Rhamphochromis > Rhamphochromis longiceps. The sequence continues at coordinate 22,316,106 of NC_140561.1, forward strand.
AGGCTGCCATATCGCGCCATCGGCCCCTCTGGCCAACACCAGTGTGCTGCTTCTTCAGTTGAGCCTTGACAAGAATAGCCTCATCTTCCTCCGACAGGGGCAAATTATATAATAAAATATGTAAATAAATTCAGTGTGATTCAGAGCATTATTTAATTTGAATGTTGTTAAGATGTAAATCACCATTCAGCTTAAGAAAAGCTTCTTTACTTAAGAAAAGCTGGATAACTTAAACTGAGCTTTGTTTAACATGACTCCCTGTATTTAGATGAGGCAACAGGTTTGAGTTAGATAACAGAGTTCAAGAATAGTTCACCATAACTGAAACATAAAACTTAAGCAAAGTCTCACTTTCAAGATTCAAGAGAATCGTGCATTAGCGTTGACTGATCCTTTTAGGGGTGTGACAAATGGAAAAAGTCTGAAAACTGGAAATGGATCAGTTAGAGCTACACATGTGTGAGGGGGCCTACATTTATGTTTAACTGCTAAGTCATTCAAATATCTAATCAGCCAATCGTATAACAGTTACAGTGGGGCAAAAAAGTATTTAGTCAGCCACTGATTGTGCAAGTTCCCCCACCTAAAATGATGACAGAGGTCAGTAATTTGCACCAGAGGTACACTTCAACTGTGAGAGACAGAATGTGAAAAAAAAAATCCATGAATCCACATGGTAGGATTTGTAAAGAATTTATTCGTAAATCAGGGTGGAAAATAAGTATTTGGTCAATAACAAAAATACAACTCAATACTCTGTAACATAACCTTTGTTGGCAATAACAGAGGTCAAACGTTTACTATAGGTCTTTACCAGGTTTGCACACACAGTAGCTGGTATTTTGGCCCATTCCTCCATGCAGATCTTCTCGAGAGCAGTGATGTTTTGGGGCTGTCGCCGAGCAACACGGACTTTCAACTCCCGCCACAGATTTTCTATGGGGTTGAGGTCTGGAGACTGGCTAGGCCACTCCAGGACTTTCAAATGCTTCTTACGGAGCCACTCCTTTGTTGCCCGGGCGGTGTGTTTTGGATCATTGTCATGTTGGAAGACCCAGCCTCGTTTCATCTTCAAAGTTCTCACTGATGGAAGGAGGTTTTGGCTCAAAATCTCACGATACATGGCCCCATTCATTCTGTCCTTAACACGGATCAGTCGTCCTGTCCCCTTGGCAGAAAAACAGCCCCATAGCATGATGTTTCCACCCCCATGCTTCACAGTAGGTATGGTGTTCTTGGGATGCAACTCCGTATTCTTCTTCCTCCAAACACGACGAGTTGAGTTTATACCAAAAAGTTCTACTTTGGTTTCATCTGACCACATGACATTCTCCCAATCCTCTGCTGTATCATCCATGTGCTCTCTGGCAAACTTCAGACGGGCCTGGACATGCACTGGCTTCAGCAGCGGAACACGTCTGGCACTGCGGGATTTGATTCCCTGCCGTTGTAGTGTGTTACTGATGGTGACCTTTGTTACTTTGGTCCCAGCTCTCTGCAGGTCATTCACCAGCTCCCCCCGTGTGGTTCTGGGATCTTTGCTCACCGTTCTCATGATCATTTTGACCCCACGGGATGAGATCTTGCGTGGAGCCCCAGATCGAGGGAGATTATCAGTGGTCTTGTATGTCTTCCATTTTCTGATGATTGCTCCCACAGTTGGTTTTTCACACCAAGCTACTTGCCTATTGTAGATTCACTCTTCCCAGTCTGGTGCAGGTCTACAATACTTTTCCTGGTGTCCTTCGAAAGCTCTTTGGTCTTGGCCATGGCGGAGTTTGGAGTCTGACTGTTTGAGGCTGTGGACAGGTGTCTTTTATACAGATGATGAGTTCAAACAGGTGCCATTCATACAGGTAACGAGTGGGGGACAGAAAAGCGTCTTACAGAAGACGTTACAGGTCTGTGAGAGCCAGAGATTTTCCATGTTTGAGGTGACCAAATACTTATTTTCCACCCTGATTTACGGTTAAATTCCTTACAAATCCTACCATGTGAATTCATGGATTTTTTTTTCACATTCTGTCTCTCACAGTTGAAGTGTACCTCTGGTGCAAATTACTGACCTCTGTCATCATTTTAAGTGGGGGAACTTGCACAATCGGTGGCTGACTAAATACTTTTTTGCCCCACTGTATTCCAGGCATTTAGACATGTGTACATCATCTACACGATGAAACCGAGCATCAGAATCGGTCAGACAGGCTGAGGAAGTAGACTGGTACTTGCATCGTCATTCATTTCTGACCACGTCCATCTCTTTATCACCACAGTGTAGTGGTCTTCAGATGGCTGCTTCAATCAGGATAATGTGCCGTGACACGAAGCGTAAACCATCTCCAACTGATATCCAACTTCTGTGTCTTCATGTCAATATGGACCAGAATCTCTAAGAAATGTTTCCAGCACCTTGTTGAATTTGCGCCACGAGGATCTAAGCTAGGGTAAAGAAGCACAGGATTTGGAAACACACACACACACACACACACACACACACACACACACACACACACACACACACACACACACACACACACACAGAAAACTCTCACTTGTTAGTGTTTGTCAGTTTACACTTATACTTCTAATATTGTTCGTTAATACAAAGGAAAAATAATAATAATAAAAGCACTTGTTGGAATTCAGATAATTCCTAGCAAACGTTTGAGGAGGGATGAGGGACAACGTTTAAAAAACAAGATTTTTTATTATATAACTTTAAACCAGTTTATTATAAAACCATCAATAAAAGCACAATTATTATTTTTTAAAAACACAGGCAAATAAAAGCTAATGAAACATCTTTTTAAAAAAAGGTAGAAACAACATAACATTTTTCCAAAATATTCCTTGGTCATGATGTTTGTAAAGGAAGGTCCAACTTCACTCCATGATGGTGACCTTTGGTGCCTTTACAAGTCATCAACACACGGGAGCCAAAAAGTCTGTTGAGAAAATAATTTTTAAAAAGTCAAAATGAGAACAATAAGCAGTTTTTCCAGCAGGAGATCAATGACACACTGGTAAGATAGGCTTGCTCTCACCGTGTTAGAGCAGGCACTAACAAACGTCATGAATCTGGGGTTGAACTGGAGCGCACTGATGGGTCCTGGATGCTTCCCATCCAGCACGGCCACTTTCATTCCACTCTCTGTGCTCCAAACGTGAACTCTCCCGTCTTCTGAGCCTGGAAAAACCAGAGTGTTAACAGGAAGCTTAAAGGAAAAGGCTCAAATCTAAAGTTTGAGGGTTTTTTTTAGCTTACCAATCATGACAAACTGCGAGTCAGGTGTGAAGCAGGCCTCCAGTGAGATGCCTTTACTGTTGTTGTAGCCCTTAAAATGAGGAAAGACAGGGATGGCTTCAGCATGTAATCTGAAAATAATTATATTAACATAAAAACAGATGCAATTCCGTATTTTTGTTCCAATATGTCTCTTACGGAAAAAGTGTGCAGAACAGATCCATTGAAAGCATTCAAGACTCCAATAATCCCTTTATTTGTAGATATGAGGATCTGCTTCCCATCACTACTGAATTTGAGTCCAGTCCAGTCACAAACGCGATTAAACCTCGTTTCAAAACAGGCAAACGGGCCCTTCAACGGGAAGATTTTCAGATAATTAAGAATTTCATTTAAGGCTTTTGGAAAGAATGCATGTGAACACAAACAGAAAACCCTTAATGGACTCAGCTGTACCTTGTCAAAAGCACGAAAGTCATAGAGTTTAACTGTCTTTGAATCCACTCCTGCAGCAAATATCAGCCCATCGGGGTCAAACGAACACAGAGGTGTCCCCAGTGGATTTATCAAACCCTGAAAATCAGAGAGATTGTGCAACATAAACTGGTAACTTTCAAGAAATATGCAAAAGAATCCTCAATAATGACCACTTTCTGCATCACATGTTTTCATATTTATGTGTTTATTTCCATTTGGTGTTTATTTACTCCTTATATTTTTGCAAGGTTATGTTTCTGGTATTACCCATAGATTTATTATGTCTGAGCAGATCCAAGAGAGATTTGGAGACCTCTGGTGGTCAAGACTACTCAGGGACTACTAATCAACAGCACTTTAATAGGCAGTATTTTGTGTCACAATATAAAGCACACTATTCTATTACTGTAGCTGTTATTACACATTTGTAAATGTGTACAAATGGCAGAAGAAATGGAACTTTTCAATCAAGTGACAAACTACTTACTTGAGAGTTTTGACAGTGGAGGTCCCAGATCCGGATAGTCTTGTCCAGTGACCCAGAGATAAATGTGTTATCCACCGGAGACAAGGAGAGAGCAGTAACCCTGAAACCCAAACAAACTGGTTTTAACTGATCAGGATTGAGCTAATGTTTTATTGAATGTAAAATTACTTTAAGGAAAGACAGACAGGAACAAGCTTTTCAGGAATGCACACTATATGCACATCCACAATGAGAATCTGAATTCCTCTGCAATCCAAAAGTGCTCTGTTGGACTGAAATCTGTGACTCTGGAGGCCATTTGAGTGCAACGCTTTGTTTCATCCAAATTTTGATCCTAACATCTCAAACTTACAGGAGAAATTGAGAATCATTCAATCAGGCAACGTTTTTCTTCTGTTGTCTAATTGTAGCGATATAAACCGTAACTACTGTTTATTGTTCTTAGCAGACAGGAGTGGCACCCAGTGTGATCTTGTGCTGCTTTAGCACATCTGCTACAGAAATGTCTGGAGAGCATTCAGAGATGCTCTATTGCATAACTTGGTTATAACGAGTGGTTATTTGAGTTACTATTTCTCTCCTTTCAGATCAAAGCAGTCTGACTATTCTCCTCTGTCACCAACGAGGAATTTTCACCCAGAGAAATGCTGCTTACTGGAATTTTTTGCTTTTTCAGATCATTTTCTGTAAATCTTGGAGTTGGTTGTGTGGGAACATCCCAGCAGATCAGCAGTATCAGAAGTACTCAGACCAGCCCGTTTGGCACCAGCAACCACGCCACATTAAAGTCACTGAAATTACCTTTGTTCCCCATCCTGATGCTCAGTTTGAAATTCAGCACATCACCTTCACCATGCCTAAATGTATTGAGTTGCTGCCATGACACTGGCTGATTAGATATTTCCACTAAAATCCAGTTCAACAGGTTTAGCTAATAAAGTCACCATTGAGTGTATATTTCTGTATTTTTATGAGCACACTGGAGAAAGCTCCAGAAAGGTAGAAAATGAGAATTCCACTCAACTACATTTTATTCTATTTAGTCTGGTTACAGTAAATAAAAGCATGTCCATTTACTTAGTAGGCATATAGGGTGCATACTATATAACTGTCTGCTTTCACTGAATACCAGTCTACATGTTTACAGTTGTGGTTGATTAAGGTTGTGTGTTTGCTTTACGCACCTCTTAGTGTGACCTGGGAAATATCGGATGTACTTGTTGTCAGTGAGCGAAAGGTATCTGATGGTATCTGAAAAATATCCCAAAATATATTTCATTTTCCAAAATGGACCACTAACTGTATTCGCATTGCTGTGCATGGCGTCAAGTGTTTACCATCCAGTTTGTTGGAGCTGTAGATCACTGTATTTGTGTCTCCATGCGTGTAGCGGATGAGGTCTACTCCATACTTTTTGCTGAAGAGGTTGCTTTTGCACCTGAGAAAAGCACAAGGACACCATAAGAACACAATGCAGTCACATTAAGGATCTTATTTATCATATACAGTATACTGTCTACAGTGGCTGCCACTTACTTTCCATCTCGCATGTCATACAGCAGTATGCGGTCATCGTCGCTGCTTGTTATCACATTTTCACCATTTGGGCTGTAGTCCACGCAGTTGACCTTCTCTTCGTTTTTCCGATGAGTCCTGGCCACTCTGAAACATCGTAATACACCGTCTGTGATCTTCATAGCTGCAGGCTTTTACCAAGAAAGCATACGTTAGGAGAAAAAACACTCCATCAGCTTCCTGTCTGAGATTTAATGAAGCCTGGTAATTATTTCGGTTTGGTTGAGCTATGCGCATCTGCTGTCCATTAGATCACTAAGGTGCTTGTATTTGCATTATGGCAACAAAAATCCACAGCAGACAACATGCAACTTTGTAACAACCGGAAATTATGATCGACTTAGTTTTATTCATCTACCAGGCGGGCGGTGCTTGCCAGAAGCTATAATATTTTGCAGTTGTGACCTGGCGGGCCGTGTAAGCGTAGTTAACAAATACACCCGTTGAGAGAAAGGCGGAAATTACCGGAATGCTTTTTTACATTTACGCAGTGTGTATTTGTTATGTTTAAGAGCATTTAAACGGATAGTTATATCGTTTGTCGTTTGGTTTTATCTATATAGTGTCTAATATGTCGGAATTATTTTAATTTGAATGAATGGATGAAATTATGCTTTTATTCTGAAAGGCTTGGCCCGGAACTTCTTTAATAACTTCAGAGTTCATGCTTGTGTTTTGAAGCTCGTGTGCGCCGTCTGGTCTGTGAGGTTCACTCAGTGCCGTGATGAACAGCTGTGGGAGACTAGCGCGTGTGTTTGACCGGAGCTCCGGCCTGGATGTGCTCTTCTGTCTGGCCAAACCCCGGACAACCTGCCGCCAGTGTCCGCAGACAACACCGCCCCTCGCCCGGGGTCAGAGCACCGCTGCCAACCACACTCCAGGCTCCGACGCAGATGACAAACCCCGTGTTAGAGCCGTTGACCTGGCCCGTAAGATCCGAGGAGAGAAGTCGAAGACCCGAGAGACAGCGCCTCCCATGTCTGCCCAGCAGAGGAGGGTGATGGAGCTGAAACGGTTCAGTGTACAGTTACAAAATGTGCACCCCAACGTGCTCGCCAAACACCTCCACAGAAGCGTGCTGTACCAGGACAAGGATGTAGTGATCGTCAACAAACCCTACGGCATCCCTGTGGCAGGTAAACCAACACTGGGCTGTCTTCTTTAATCTGATTACACTGACAAGAAGTTTGAAAAAGTTTTTATTTTCAGTTTGAAATAAAAATAAAAATCAACTCATTGTAATGTTAAGAAAAAAAACAATATGAGATCTTTGTAACATGGTGTTTTACAATGGACATGGTCAGCAGCAATATTCAGGTAGACTGTGGTGTTTAAACGATGGTACTAAAGGGCACAGAGTGTGCCAAGAAAACATCGTCTGACATCATCCATTTGTACTGTTCTGTGTGAACCCGAAAGATGATTGGGAAACTTTATAAAATACTCAAACCTGCCTGTCTGACACCAAGAGCCATGCCACATTTAGTCTTTTAAATCACCTTTCTTTCCCATTCTGATCATGGCTCTGAACTATTGACCATTATTGATGCCTGCATGCTAAATTAATGTGATTATCTAATTAGATATTTGTATTAATGAACAGTTAAACATGTGTATGAAAAATTATGTGGTGAGACTATATTTTATTGTTGTACATATTAAGGTGTTCTTAAACAGGCTCAGTATTGTTGTTATTATTATTATTATTATTATTGTTGTTGTTATTGTTAGGAGACATGCAGTATCATTACTGAGAACAGCTGGAATGACCATAAAAATGTCAGCTATCACACTGAAGCTGGGATGTCTAACTGGCACCACAAATGTAATGTTGCTGCTGTCTCCCAGATGACTCCGACGTCACATCCATCACCTCTGTGCTTCCTGTTCTCTCAAAAATGATGGATGGGATGAAGATCAAGTCTGATTCTCAGCTCATTCCCTGTCTGGGTCTAGAAAAGGACTCAACGGGAACTCTCCTGCTGGCCAGGAGGGATGAAGTGGTGGAGCACGTACTCGCTCTGAATAGAAATAACAAAGTGGAGAGGAAGTACTGGTGAGTAGGGGAAACTGATAAGGATTAATTAAATAATGTACATGCTAATATTCCCACTGCATGTTAGTTATGTTGTTCCTTTTCAGGGTTATCACGGTTGGTGTTCCTGTGCCATCTGAAGGTCTGATTGATATTCCCATCATAGAGAGAGAGGTCACAGGTCCTCAGCCACACTACAAGGTGCCTCTTATTCTGTATGATCATTGCTTTAAACATCCTTGTATGTACGGCTTTTAGCTTAGTAGTTAGTATGTTTATTACACATTAAATTAGTTTGGGTTTGTTGTCCAGAGCATTTGAGTAAATTACTAGTTATTGTTTAAATAATGGTGTGCATTTTCCAGTCTCATAACAACTTCTTTGATTTCAGATGGCTCTGAGTCCTCTTTACAGACTGAACGATGAAGGTGATGGTGTAACCAAAGTCCGAAGTCATCGCCAAGCTCATCCAGCATTGACCAAGTACAGAGTCCTGGACAGCAGTAGTGGTTGCAGCCTTGTGGAACTCCAGCCTTTTACAGGTAACAGTGCACATGTGAACAAAAGGAAATCATCCCAAAAACCTGCCTGGGCACATGTTCGGTATTTTTCTGCTTCATTGTGTTCACAGGAGTGAAGCACCAGATGAGGGTTCATATGGCCTTTGCTCTCGGGTGTCCCATTCTTGGTGACCACAAATATTCCCACTGGAGCAAACTGGCACCACAGGTAAGATGTTTACAGTCTCTTTTTTAACATGTATAAGAGTTTGATTTCTATTTTGTCACAAATGATGACTAAATAATACATTTCCTTCCACAGAAATTACCAGAACGTGTGTTGGGAAAACTTGGGATTGAACAGAGCAAGGTTCGGCACCTCCCCCTTCATTTACATGCACGACAGCTGACGCTGCCAGGAAGCAGCCAAGCTGACGTCAACGTGTCCTGCCCGCTACCGAAATACTTCACCCAAACACTGGGCCGACTGCATATAACTCTCCCAGATAAAAAACAAACGTGATCATCTCCTTGCTTTGTTCAGCGTTTAACAGTCCAACCCTGTTAAATGTAATTTAAATGTGGAATAGAACATCAGGATGTGTAACTACAGCGCCGATACGTGTGATAGTGGACAGATGTGGAACAGAATGTGTTAATTATTAAAAACTGATGCTATGGAACTGAATAAGAACCATTCAAATGCGTCATTATTAAAAAGACCCACAGCTCACTTTTTCTTTTTAGAAGACAGTAATCATTATGTTTCAGCTTGACATGACTTACTACAAAGATTCCATCTGCATATATTGTTTAATAACCTACTATACACACATACATGAAGGAATACGTTGGCAAAAATCCTTGATGGGTGTTTCAGATGTTAGTTTTATCCTGAGAAAAATCTGAATGACTACAATATACAGATATAGGTGACAAATTAAAGGGAAAAAAATCCAACAGTATATGGTGTCTCAGTTATGCTGAGGGAGTACGTCTCAGCTCACATTAATCCTATGTTAAAATGCTTCAGTTTTGACACGAGTGGCATCTCCCAGGATGCAGGAAGGGGTTGAAATACTTGAGCTATGAAATTATGAATCAGGCTATGACCTCTGGAGTCACCAGATCTTAAACAAAAAGTGCCCTGCGGGGGAGTTTGGGCCAACATGGCCACTACCATGGTTAAAATACCCATTTAGAGGATATCTTCTAGATAAAGAAAAATTGTGTCCTTCACTACAGCTGAGTTAAAGAGGCAGCACAGGCAACCAAGTTACTGAAACACACTGGTTTTGCCTTCAATTTGTCACCGATCTGTAGCACTTAACCATGTGAATGATTGAGTTTTAACTTATTCCACAAGCAATATCATGTAATTATGTTTTGGAAAAAACAGGCACAAGTATTTCAGATTCAAACTTATCATACATGGTCCAAAATGTATTTTTTAAAAAAAAGTTGTGAGCACTGGTCCCTGTAACTGTCTTAAGATTATTACTAGTGGTACTAGAGAATTAAGACGTGAACAGCCTGTGAGGTTAAGAAAGAAAAGATTACAGTTGTTTAATCATTTATAAGATTGACTTTGTACATGAACGTGTATCATCTCTGCCCAGCTGAGAAGAGACTAAAGTCTTGCTCACTTGCCGGTTCAAAAGTTACAGAGGTGATATCTTACAAAGGCAGCCAAGAGAACGAGAAGTCCAACCCACCGGTCAAAAACAGAGATAATAAGAAGAGAAGAATTTATGGATCTGATGAGCATAATCATGATACTCTCCTCAGAAGTTGTTCCACTTTATTTTAATGGCCATTGATGATAATAGTCAGGATGGATACTGCATAGTCAACAATCTGGAGAACAAGTTCCTGTGAGCCAAGTCCTCAATCTAGCTCACATTTTCTGGAACAACACAGATGATCTCCTGGATCTCTCTGACCACGATGATGCGAGACAGCATTTGTTCCACCTGCTGAATTGTGAGGGGCTGAGAGGAGTACCACATCGGGCTGTTTGGTGCAACGACAGGCTCTGGAGTCATGTAGTACGCATCGTTACGTCCTTTAACGCTCTGTGGGCTGGAAAAGAAAGTTAAGCATGTGTCTGGGGGTGTAAACTGAAGAGTAATCATCACATAAATCCTACTAAGCTGAAGTGCTGCTCACCATTTGAAGAGGTAAAAGTCATAAAGTTTGATGGGACAACGAAGAGGATTCGCAGGATCCTCGATCTGCTCTTCATACATGTCATCGGTTCCTAAATGATGCAGTACACAGCAACAGGTCAACAACGGGCATTTCTGCTATCCAACACTGAGCTAATCACGACCTGAGCAAGAGAGTACCTTTTTGTCCAGCACTGTGTAGGCCTTGCCCTTTGAGAAGGCGAATACTGGTTGCTTTGTCCTTGGCGTTAGTTGGGTTCTTCCTTGAGTGTCTTAAGACTTTAGAGAAAGCTACTTTCATGTGCTGTTCAGGTGTTATCAAGTGGAAATACCTGCAACAAATACGACATTGTACCATATTCGGTATTTGACTCTGAGCGATTAGAGAGAGGATAAAAGACTAAGGGCCATTCAATGGTTACTCACTTAGTGTTGAAATACATTAGAGTTGTGAGCAATGTGGAAGGTGAATGTGCGCCAAGCTGTTTACACTCCCACAGCATCTCCTCTGTCACGTGACTTGGGATGATATAACCTAAGAGGAAAACATACCATGAGTACGGCAGGATTCACATGCATGTGTTTAAGGCTTCAGCGCATCTCCGTCATGTTGAACAGGATGATGTGATCCCGAACTAAATCGTCGATCTGCTGCTTAGCTCGTCCTTGCCAAAAAAAATGCTGTTAACTGCATAAGGTTAGTAAAGTGCAGCTAGCATGGCTAATGCAAACAGGCAACAGAAGCTCTTTTAATCTTGTGAATGACTGATGATTGTTGCTATGACAATCATGCCAGAAAAGATCCCAAATGTCAAAGATGTATGTAAACACTCGACAATGGACATGTAAATGCTGCCTGAATATCGAAAACAATTACAAAATTGTGGATTTTGCCTTACCTAAAGGATGCACAGTGGGTTTCCAGTCGTGCAGGATTTTGTGTAAACTTTCGCAAAATCGAGTGTAATATGGATCATTGAAAATATCATCCACACGTCCATTTTCAGAAAGATACTATAAAAAAGAAAAAAAAAACAACAACACAGAAAAGCAATTTCAGCCTTAGTTTTATTCTTCCTGCCTTTTTGTGGTTGAGTATGGAGATACTAACCTTCTGTATACACAAGAAAACATAATACAGGACATCGGGAGCAAACTGTTCGTCCTCGGATCCTCGTGCCTCCTGAGTCATCAGGGAAAGACCCAAGTTTAACTCCGCCACTGCACTGGATACCAGATCTTCCTGAAAACGCAGGGGCTGACGACCTGAACGCAGAAATACCAGAAAACACTACGTTTGGAGAAGCAGTGTAAAACTGACTTTACTTCTAGGTGACTAAGAATAACAGTACGTACTACAGAGTGCCAACAGCAAAATGTTGTGACTTCCTCTGGTTTCAGCAAGAGCTCACTGTTACTGAGACAACTGTAACAGGCCTACTTACGTCCTATGGGCGCAAGCTTTGTTGTTTCCCGTTTGCTTAGTTCAGCATTTTTTCTCTTCACCCAAAGGCGCCAAACCTCCAGCCCTTCCTCTGGCTTTAGACACACAGGAACCAGAATCTCTGTGGGTGCTTCGCCCTGAGCTTCAGTGGCTACTTGACCCTGCAGTAGAAGAGCAAAGGAAAAAAAAAAAAAAAAAAAAAAAAAGGTTTTTGAGAAAGATGGCAGCAGAGTTAAACACATCTTATTAATTACATGATGGTAATTCATAGTATGATAATACTGTTATGTTGTAACATGGTATTGTTATGATTAGTAGTATTAACTAGTCCTAGTTAAACTAGTTCACATTCTTAATTCAGAAAGGAAAAAAAGGCTAAAAATAAACATGAACTTTTGAAAACACCATCATGATTATGACCAAAGCAACAATTATCAGTTATGTTCTGTTACATTTGCACAGGGCAAATTTAGTTCCAGCCATAATCATCGAGGACCAGAGTACAACTGTAAGACGGAGTCTTTTCTAACCTGCAGATGGAGCTGCTGGTCTTGTCCATCTTCCCCTTGACTCTGCTGTTGATTTGGGTCCCATATTTGCACTGACTGTGTAGTGTTGTATGTCCCTCCTACGGTCTGCACTGCCACGGGGATATGAATGTTGCCGTTCATGAACTGTGCTGGGAAGAGGGTCTGCACGATCTCTTCCTGCGTTGCAGTGGTGGCCGAATGCACGTCGGCAGACCTCGATGTGGAATTTGGGGACATTTTGTCCTTGCCGTTGGCGGTAGTTACTTGCACTGTGCTATACGTCTCCTGTGGTATAGCAATGTGAGTTACACCCTGCTGCTGTGGAGTGGAGTACACAGGGATGGTCCAGGTCTCACCTTGGGGACCTGTGATTGTTCCTGTAGTGCTGTACAGCTGAGCACTGTCAACTGTGAGCAAATCCGGTCGTAGGGACACATAACTTTGCTGCTGGCCTTGAGGGATGGCTAAAACTGTAGCCACCTGCTGCCCCTGTGGAACAGCATACGAAACAGCTAGGGGGACATCCATCTTACGCTTCTTGGCTGGTTGGAGAACAGTGGGGATAGTGCTGGGCCTCCGCTCTGCCTCCCTGGTAGAGTCCTGTTGCTGAGCAGGAGTCATGGTCTCAATGGTCTGGATCTGGATTTGTTGCCCACCCTGTAACTGAATCTGCTGGCCGGCCTGAAGTTGAATTTGCTGTCCCCCAGGCAACTGAATATGCTGCATTCCCTGCAACTGGATTTGTTGGCCACTTGACAGTTGGATTTGTTGTCCTCCAGCTACGGCGGCAACCAACTGAGCCTGAATCTGTGAAACACAGTAAACATGTTTTTTTTGTTTGTTTGTTTAAATGGGGAAACATGGAAAAACCTGATAGACGTAACTGAAGTTAATCCTCTACCTGCTGTTGCTGCTCCTCTGTGAGCTCTCCTGCCTGCACAAGCTGGGCTGTTGAGATTCCCTGTATGTCCTGCTGAGAGGGGTGGGCCACCTGAAGAACCTGACCAACTGTTTGGCCCTGCTGTTCTTGGATCTGAACCTGGCACAGAGGGAGAGTAAGAAAAACAAACAGACTTGTAAGCAACCTTATGAATCATAAACACACTGAAATACTTTTCTTTGACATTTCTGCTATGAACAACACAACAGTCATCAAAGTCATAAGGCGTCTCAAGTTTATACATTTGAAGTCTCAGTAAGATACACCCATGTCTGAGGTGACCGATCCTGTTTTAATTACATTAATGTGAATTGAACAAGCATGAAACAGCAACCATAATCCTGAGAGAAAGTTGATCTTTTTTTTGGCTTGTGATACTTCATAGAACTAACTTCTGCTACTAATCAAACAGATATTTCATTGATTGTGCTACAAGGTCTTTAATTATCTGCACAACAGGCAAACAAAAAGCAAACACCCTCTTTCCAATTACATTAAAAACATTTACATTGCTTTAATTTTTATTGCACAGAAGGACTACAATGTGATGGTACAAATCAGTATAACCAGTCAGAAATGTATCCTCCATTTCCACCTGCACCTTTTCCTACTGAAGAATCATTGTGACCACAACATTTTTCTGTAAAGTGCTCCTTTGCGTGGTTTTCACATTTCCTGTTGGCTCTGTATGCATACTTAAATACTAAGTGAAAGATCTTCTGTTTGTATTCAGTAGGAAAGGGATTCCTTCCAGTGAGCCTGACTGTAGCCTCTCAGAAGGCACTGCTTTGATATTTGGATTGGATATCAGTCCAATACTCGATCCAACTTTTTGGGTCAGTATGGGATCCATTCCTTTGAGTTCTACAATGTTTTCTGTTTGCCAGATAACAGCAGCAGTTAGCGCCACAGCTAACACAGCATGGAGGGAGGTTTGGGGTCATTTCATGCTGCTACACCAACAACTTCTATCTGTACATCTGCAGAAGCATTTATTTAACTGGAAACTTTCCTCCTGTTTACTTTCACTCTCATTATGCTCTGTCCAGTCATGCAAGATGGAAAGTTTTGTGTAACACTTTTTAGGAGTGTTTACTAAACTTATGATATAATTATAATTTAAAATGTGATCAAGTCAGTTAAAGTTAATTTCACTCCAGCTGTCTCATTCTTGATGAAGAAAGTACAACGCCTGTAAATGACACCAGTTTGCAGCCTAATGACTCCAGTCCAGTGCAAATAGATTAAATGAACAAGAATATATTTCTATATCCTCCCTTTTTCAATAATAAATACCATAAATTCTGTAAATTTATAGCCTGTTTTTAACCCTAACCCTTTTCAAAACTTGTGAAAACTTAAGTGGAGTATGACCTCATTTCATACAAATGATTCACATCTATAGCTGATAAAGACAACACCAGTACACATTTTATGTGCTATAAGAGTGTCATATTTTGATGGTTTGGCTACAGCAATGTCTCACATTTACATTTTCAAATGTAGGACTAGGAGAAAAACCCAGGCATGTCTGAGAGGAACAGCAACATGTCAGCCTCTGATAGATTTAGTAAAAAGGGAGCTACCTTTCAAATATTCCAGAAAACCACTCCTGCAAAAGGTGGAGAAACTTTGAGGAGAGCCTCGCAGCTCCTGACATGTAACCCAAAAGTAAACAAATGCCTCAAACTAAGCATTACTACGACAGGAAGAGCCAATGGTGGGTAGAAATTACCAAATCAATCACCTGCAGGTGTTTAAACAGCTCAACCCAAGAAAAAAAAAACAAAAAACAACATAAAACATTCCGGGTAAAAAAAAAAAAAAAAAAAAACGTTTTCAGGTTAATTATATGACAATACTGCGCAGGTGTTTGAGGTTAAGCTACTTTAGTTATTGATAAACTCAAATGTTAAGCAGTTATTTTATATGTTTATACAGACTTACATGGAAACACTACCTCGGCTACTTTTGTGATTACATTTGACGTATGCTGTGTCACTGTATGTAATGCTGTTGCCATCTTGTTTTGACAGATTCACATTTCAAATTTCATTTCAGTAAGAGAGTGCACTTCATGTACTTACACTTACAAAAAAAGCTGCTGTCTGCAAGTGTTTAAAATTTTTGTATTTTTTTTTCTATATCACCAAAATTAGCACAAATTTTCTGATGAAATATCATGATATAAATTTTGAATCTATAATTACCCACCCTTATTTCAATCTCTTCCTCACAGTGAGAAATACAGCTTTCTAATCCAACACTGAGATCAAATCAGTACATCAGCAGAGACTCACAGTCAAAGCAGTGGTGTCAGATCAGAAAGGGAAAAAGCTGGACTGGTACATCCTTAGTAGCCTCAGGTTTTTAATGTCAACATAGATGCATTCTCATATGTGTGACAGTGTATCAGGCTATGCTATGGAGTAATGCAAAAATAACGCACTGCTTTTTAAAACAGTAACTAATAATTTGTAACATATTCTGGTCTCTATGTAATGACACAAACACTAGTGAGTAATTGTGGTGTGCTGAGACTGAGAGGACAATCGGCTATATAAAATTTAAACACACTATGTTTTTGTATGAGGTTAGGCAGGAAGAGTCTCTGTGGACTACGTTTGCAAATGACATCATGTTCGATTAGTTTAAATTTCTAGGATCAACCATGCAAAGCAACAAACAGTGCACAACAGAGGTGAAGAAGAGAGTGCAGGCAGGGTTGAGTGGATGGAGACAAGTGGCAGGGTGATTTGTGACAGAAGGATAGCAACAAGAATTTAAAAGACGGTAGTGAGACCTGCTCTGATCTACGGTTTGGAGACAGTGGCACTGACAGTAAGACAAGGCGGGACTGCAGGTCACAGAGCTGAAGTTGCTCAGATTTGTTTTTGGAGTGACCAGGATGGATATGATTAGAAATGAATACATCATTGGGCCAGGTCAGGTTGAGCAGTGTGGATGCAAACTTTGAGAGTTTGTGTGAAAGAGGAGGATAGGGTGAGATAGGGTGAGATGGAGGCAGATGATCCGACCAATAACAAGAGCAGCTGAAACAAGAAGAAACTAACCTGCACTTGAAGCTGCTGTTCAGATCCTTGATGCAGCTGGGGTGACATCTCTGTTGAGGTCACCTGTACCTGTTATAAAACATTTACATGTAATTGCAAACCACCAAACAACATAATTCAACACCCAATATAAAGTGTCTTACTGGACAGGCCAGCTCCAGGAGAGATCCTGCCACCTCCGTGCTGTCTGTGTAAACACAGTTGGCACCCTGCTGATGGTACACCATGGCTGTACTGGTGGCTGCCCCTTCCTGCTGGCTGAACTCCTGCAGCACCTCTGGGCCCTTGGCAAGAGACTCCAGGAACTCCTTCATCCTGTGCTGAGGCACAGTGCGGGCCTTTTGCCGCACATATTCGTCAAAGGAGACCACCCCACTCTCCTGCTCGTTCATCGTCACTGGACCTGGAAAGGAGATTTTTCTTTTACACTTCTAAGAGCACAGTTACATCCATTACATCCTAAACAAGCTGCATTTGCAATGTTCATGTAAAATGATGAGAGACAGCTTTTCTCTCTTACATACAACTACAATGATGCAGTTTAAATGTTTGTCAGTAAGGTTGGGAACGTTAGGGTTGCTATGTTAAATGCATTTGGCTTGGAGCTAATACAATGACTGTGCTTTGCTTAAATCAACTTTTCCTACAATTAAGAAACACTGCAATCACAGATTAGCTGAAAGGTAAACCTAAATGTTTACTATGAGCGATTAACTGGGTTTAATAGCAATGAAGTAATGAAGCAACGCACCAACAATGGTGCCTGGTTTCATTATATTGACAGTTTATGTGACAGCTAGTTGTTAGCATGCTAGCTTAACAATGTTAGCTAGGCGCTGTTTTGCCACAACCCATATGGATAGTTCACTGAGTAGCAACCGCCGACTGCATTCTACACTGTTGAATACCAATATAATTTATGCCGTAACTTATACAACACGGCTATAGTTTTACTCATAATAGAGGCTATCGAACTGTATTTAACACAGCAACACCTCGCTGGCTAACCACTGTGCTAACGTTAGCTAGCGAGCTAGCTCGGCTGCTCTGGATCCTGTCATGCTACCTTAAATAAAATGAAATCCTCTTGTTTCCGCCAAGGCACGGTGTTTAAAACCAAAAAGCCGATAAACGTCTAACAGCTACCACCAGCATACCATTTACTTGGCTACATAGCACATTTTAGCAGCTGTGCAATACCGCAAAACAATGCCGTGATTACACGGAGATAAAATTTAACCATTGGCCGATTCTCTGACGTCTGCTTATTTCACGCTGAGCTCCGGGTTGTGTTAATAGTTTACCACTTCCAGCAAAGCGCAGGTTTAGTTATGCGGCGAAATCCCACGTCGTATGTCCAAAAAAACACCACTCAGCGACACACGCACAAAACCCCACACACTGTTTACCAAGTGAGACATAAAATGACGGAAGTATAGGCCCCGAAAACAACGCGGCTGCTCTCCACACTGCTCTGCCAACCAACGGGCTGATAACTGCAGCTCCCATCCCGGTAGCAAGAGCAGCACTGTTATGAAAACTTACATGACATTTGGACGAGAAGTGCAACCACATTTGTGTAGTTAAAGGTAGGGCATGTCTCATCTGTAACGGTGGGTCAACCGTAATCTGGCAGTGCAAGATAATCACAGTCTCTCAGATTAAAACAGGGTCATTTGCATTGAAATGATAGAACCTATATACACAGATACCCAGTTTGAATGATCGCAATAAATAGACAGCCTTTTACAATACCACTCCTTTCATTGAGGATTAATTTAAAAATCAGACAAAATAATGACTGATCATTGTCATACTATTAGATATCTGTTCTAATATTACAGAAAAGTAGGATCTGTATAGTTTTAAATTAGATAGATATTGGCCACATTATGTGGTTAATTGGCCTTGGTTATTTATTTTATTTTAAAATATTTTAGTAGGGATTCCTTACTTAAATTATTATTTTCGGTCAAACTGTTTTTATGTTACGATGTCTCTGTTTTTGATTATTAATCATTTTATTTTATTATTAACTGTTTAATTTATTTCCTCTGACTCTGGAAATCAAGATACGTGACTTTAAATGAACACAAACATTTTCTTCCAGGATGGTTCTCCTGAAGCTTGGTAAACATGAATGCATGTGCCTTTAACTTGTTCTAACTTCCCCAGTCTGCCTTAAAGAGCCAGGCATGTGCTACTGAGGGCCTCCCCCTGTTCCCTCCACAACAAACTGCCTCTTGCCCTTCTTAAGGTGGACCTAGACAGATGCGCTGTGTGCATAGGCTGTGTCCTCTACACACTGGATTGGAAAGAGTTAATTCCCACACTCGCTGCAGACTATCTCTGACTCTACAAGGGCTCTCTTATGGCAGCGTTTATGTAGTATGTGTACATTTTTCTTTAACTGCTTAACATCTTCCAGGGTGTTGGCAACACATCTAGGGTTAAGGATAGGTTCTTGTTAAATGTCCACCCCTGTTTATAGACTTTAAAACACCCAAATTCTGAGTCTATTATAATTAACCCCTTGAGGTCTCTCATCACAAGCAATGATCCTAGAAGATGTAATTTAAAAAGAAAATGTCCAAATTCTTTGCAGTAAGGGGACAAAATTATTTTAACATATGCAACAGAACTATTTTTTCCAGTATAATATATACTGGCTTTTCTCCAAAATACAGGGTTACGTTTATGGTTTGAGGCTAAATTGGGGCTGTCAGCAAAGATGACTTGGAACTAAGAGGGTTCATGGAAAAAACGAAAGTCATAATGCGGTGAATCTTCATTTGAAATGTAACATCTTCTAGTTTCTGAAAATCTGCCTGTTTAGCAAAATCTAGCCCGAACACTATCACCATGGTGGACGTTAAGAGGAAAGAAAGCTGATCCATTATTGATAGAGAAAAGACCACAGGATTCATCTGAGTGGTGACTAACACTCTCCTAATTTGATCATAAAGCGTAAGTCTTTCACATGCACACTCTGGAAAAATAATAAGCTAGTAAGTTGGCATGAAACAGCTTACTTGGCTCGTGACTTACTGGCTTATCACTGCAGGTGACTTTATGCCACTGTAAGAATCTTAATGTAATCCTTTTGAGAAGGATTTACCTTTAAACAGCTGCCATTAAAACAAAACAGAAGGCTTGTAGGTTGTTATTAACAGTCGGTCATTTACAACTTTGATTTTCATTTTAAAATCCTTCATTTATGAACACTGCAAACAATAAACAGGAATTATTTATTCAACTTTTTTTCTCCAGAAATGGGCCATGGTAATCAGGTCTTTGTTTTACTAGCGACATAGTGATGGAAAGTTGCCAAGTAACCAGCAGGTGCAATAAGCCGTTAGTTAGTTGTGAGCGCGCCAGTCAGTATGTTCAAGGCTCACTGTGATGCACCTTGTGTATCACCTCAGAAATCAGGCTTTACACATACTTTTACCAGAGATGCAGCACAACCTGTGATGCACTAAAAAGAAAGCAGAAAATAAGACTTGATCGCAGGTAAGTCAATGAGTTAGACTGATTTGACAGCTGAATGATGTGTTGTCATGTGTGTTTTATACTTGTGTTTGCCTGAATCATAACTGAACTATGAAGGGGTAAAATATTTCAGTTTTTCAGAGTTTTTCTGGATTCACAGCATTTTCTAGTCTTTCTAATTGCATTTAGATACCTATTGTTTACACTGCCTGATTTATTACTGAAATGGCTACTTTATATTTTTGGTCCGACTGACTCATATTGTGAACAGTTTTTCCAAAGTTGTGTTGTAATTTTGCTGATTCAAATGTGCATTTATTGTAGAGGGTGCACATCCTCCAGATTACACGTAGAAAATATTGTCATTTAGAACTGAAACATAAAAGTTCGTCTGTGTGAATCTAAATATATTTAATAATCATTTACCTCCCCATTATGGCTGTGAAGAAAGTGTTTCAGTGTTTATTTCAAGGTAAAATCAAGTTTTAGCCATCTTGACATCAATAAATATTTTTAGTACATATGTTTGTGTTTACCAAAGCAGTTTTTGATTATTTAGTTGCTGTGAAAGTGTGGCAACAAAAGAGGAACTTTTTATTAAAAGAGGCTTTTTATTATCTTGGTTGGCTGAAGTTTTGCGTTAGCTTCAGAAAAACTGTAAAGCATATTTTTAGACTGTTAATTTTAGTGCTAGGGACATCAGGAACCTGAATGCATGGAAACGTGTTTCAGTGCTTTCGCTCTGTCTTCTCTACAGATCTTGGCTGTCAAAAATGGGGCGTCTGCTCTTTGTGACACTAACCGTGTCCCTCTCTTCACTTGGAAGCCTTATTCAGTCTTCGCATTCACCATCCAACTCTGGCTCAGTCCAAACAACTCAAAGTGGAGCCAGAAACAACAGCAGCCTGGACAGCTTGGCCAGGGAAGTAATCTTTCAATCAGAAAGCCCTGTAGAAGGCAGCCGGTATAGTGTTGGCAGCATGGAGTTGCAGCAACTCATCAATCAGGCTGTCACTCCATTGAGCAAAGAAACCCACTCTGGGTCTGGAATCATAGTGGGGACAGAACCCAGCCTGCACCACTCAGGGCCTCTGGACCAAAGAGCTGACAAAGCTAATACTTCAATTACAGGAAACACTCACCCCAGTGCACCCGTAATCTCAGAGGGAGCTCTGCTGGAAGGCGGCCACATAACAGCAGAGCGCTTACAAGAGAGTCATACCTCTGCTGTGAAACACAACTTCCCAACTCGTAAGTAAAGCTGTGATATGGAAGTGAAGTAGCGCACATAGTGCATTACTTGACGTTTTTCTTTAACTGCATCAAATTGTCAGGTGGTCACAGTGAGATCTAGTATAAAATTATATCCTTCTTTTCACATTTTTGTATGAAAAATCAAATTTAAATCTATTTAAAAAGCAAATAAAGTAAAAGTGATTGATATTGGATCTTTTGGTTCGATGTAGCTGTCTGTGACACTGCATGCTGTGCAACTATGCTGGTAATCGGGCTAACAGTACAGTATGTAAAAATTCACCATGAAATTATTTTTAATTAAAAATATAAAATCTTCTCTTTCTTTCAGGTGGAGACCGCCCTAAACTTCCTTTCCATACCAGTGCGTTTACTTCCATGATAAATTATAAACCTTCAGAACCTGGAGGCCCCTGCGTGCTGGGTGTTGGGCCGTGTATTGTTCTTAAAAACTTTAATGGCACCAGTCTGCTCTGGGACGACATGAGGCGCACACTGGCGTTTGCCTGGGAATTGCACGTCTTTGGGTCTGCCAGCCTTTTCTTGCTGATGGCTTGCCTGGCAGTTGTGGGGACGGCTGGAGCATGTACGCTTCCTCGGCCCCTCTGTTACACCCTGATCCTGGCAAATAGCTTCCTAATCATGGGTGGTTCTTTGCGTACCATCCTCCTCATACTTGACCCCTATGGTACCCGTCAGATTCTGTCTCATGCCACTCTGGCAGCGCTACATAATGTTCCTCTGCAGCTTCTTCTGTGGGTGCAGCTTGCTCTCGCTCTGGTTACACTGAAAGGGTTAAATTTATTACTTTTCCCACTAAAGCTGCAGCACCCATGGGTGGTTGGAGGGTTTGGTATATTTCATTGCTCTGCATTATTTGTAGCCGATCTATACTCTTTAACTTTAACCCCTGCTGTCCCTCTTTTGCTACAGACCCTTTCCCTCTGCTGGGGCCTCCCATTTTGCTTGGGGATCCTCACAAAGGCCCTTTCCAATCTGCAACCCTTTCTCAGGTCCTCTTTACCACAGTGGGCTCCTTCACAGAGGCCCGAGAGGCGCGGAAAGCGAGTCATAGCAGGGTGCGCTTTCCTTGGGGTGCTATGCTGCAGCCTTCAGATGTATAGTCTCTTCTGGCTTTATGGGCTACTGGGAAACTGGAGGCGCTTTGGCTGGGGCTGGTGGCTGAGTCAGTTCTGGGCGAGACTCCTTGAGTTAGCCTGGGGATTCTCTTTGCTTGTCCTGGGATCTTGGATCTTCTGGACTCCATCTAAGGGTCACACAAGGGGTGATCATGTGCAGAGCAGAGTGGAGGCATTCAAAAGAATGGAGGATAAAAGCTTTTGGGATAGGGTGTTAGCCACTGTGTGGAAAGTCCCACTAAAAAAATCAGATAAAAGCTGGGAAGACCTGATGCCAAATAACTGGTCCAAATATAACCTGTCAAAAGCAGGTATCAGCAACAACATAATGTCCCCATATGATGATCGAACATCCACCCAAATATCAGAGCACAAGTCTGATCCTGGTAGTAGCAGCTCGGACTCTCAGGCAGCATTGCTGTGGCAAAAAGTTGGTGAACGTGAGTGTATTCTTTCACTTATAGAGTTTGACATGCGGCCCCCATCTCCTATTAACCTCAGGCGCAGCATTGACAATGCTTTTCACCACGGACAGCTTGTAGCAGGGAGTCTGTTCACACCTCCGCCTCCCTCATGGACAATGGGCACCAATGATGAAGACGGTGGTCTAAAACCCTTCCCTCCAGCTTTTATCAGCTACGGCTGGATGGACACAGAGTCCATTTCGGCATCTCTAGACCATTTCCAGGCCAAAGAACCAGTACAGTCACCCAGTGCTGCATCTGAAAATAATGGCAGCAGTGAGTCTAAAGCTGCTGCATACATGAGAGAGGAATTCTCTGCAGTGATGCATCAGCATTACTGGTCAGATGACGATGTCACAGACCTCTAAGGACATAAACTTCTTTTACATAAACTATCATATTTCTTTTAGTAAAAACTGTTTACTATGGGTGGGTTTGATAATGCAAAAATACAGTCAGTATGACCTGAAATTTGTCACTTTTTATGTGATCTTTATGTTTTTGAGAAGATGATGGTACTTTCACTTAAATAAATCTGTTGAGTCAGATTTTTTTCTCCTAGTGAATAATATGAGTATTTAATAATAATAAAGGTCTAATATGTTTTGTTCTGTCAGTGTTATTTGTGTATGTAGGACAGATGACCTTTAATTCAGCAGGTTACCATCTCTTATCTGTTGACATCTGATTAGTGTACCAACAGCGACTGGATGTTTTTACTGTCTTGTTTGTAAATCAATTTGAATTTATATGAATAATATGATCAACAATAAATTTAGAAATTGAAAGAATAAATTTTGTGCTAACCATGTTTTACATCATACCAAATTTACTTTTATTGATTTTGCCTCAAATATGTGTGTGTGTGTGTGTGTGTGTGTGTGTGTGTGTGTGTGTGTGTGTGTGTGTTTGTGTTCAAATCATAATAATGGCAGTCAGCATGGAGGTGTAAGGATGTAATCTTTTAGTAGATGTTTAGATCACTGAAAACTGGTTTACGTAAAGCTGAAAAACCGAGAAACAGAAGATTTTGAGAAGAGGTGAAAAAAAGAATAGAATTTAAACATTCGATTTTAGACATGGGTGTGGGTAATTATCCCGAACAAAAGGGAATTAATTAAACTTAGTAGCATTTAGTTGTGTTATTATTCAGCTTGAATTGTTTGATATAACTACCAGTGTTAGAAAAAAGGAATCTATTGGGAAGAACTCAAAATTTTCAAAAAGTCATAAATTGACAAGAAAAAAAATTGTACAGAGACAAAGTGGTAAATTCAGGATTAAATAAAGGCACATTTACAAGAAAAAACCTCAGAAACATTTGAAATTTTCTGAGTTTTCTTTTTCCTGCTGAATTTGGAACTTTTTTAAACCTACATTTTGTTTTTTTTAATCGCAAACTCGATGGTTATTTTTCCCATAAATATTTTAATCTTCTTATTTCTACTTTCAGTAGCCCCAATGCATATGTCGTAATGTCGTATTTCTCAGTGGTGCGCAAACACAAAAAACAGGATAACAGAGCTGATTAGTCCAGTACATGCTTATCATACACAACAAAGACTTCTCCCGCTACAGGTTGACATGGCAATGAATGATTGGTCAACAGTTTGAAAAGGGGGTGGTTCTGGAGATTACCTTTGAAATCATTTTACAAAAGCACCGTTATATAATAATTAAAGGTGTGATGCCTTGCCTCCATTTGCTGTATGTTGCAGTGACAGTTTCTCAATCGTTTTTCAAACTTTGTGATGATTTGTGATGATGATGCAGTGGGTGCTGTGCAAACACCTGCAGCAGTGTGATTGATGTTTAGCCTAAAACTTTGCTGACATTCAAATGTGACCATCAGAGTGACTTAAATTGGTAAGTTTCAATAGCCTAAATACCATCTCACATCTGTCTTATTAAAGGTGGTGTGTCCGGCGACTCACTGTTTACTTTTAAACAAAAGATTTGTTAATGATTAATTTTAAAATGTAAATTATTCATTTGGAATAGATCATAAAAACCCAGCAGACCACATCAATCAAATCAAAAAGTCTGAATATATTTAATATTCTAATTATTCTAAATCAAACACTTTTCATTTAGTGTATGAATATTGAATATGCATTGATAATATTGAATTTAGATTCACTAGATTAAAAAAAAAGATTAATGGTTAATAATCAGATATTAAAACTACTGGAGTGTTTACACGTGTAGCATCTGTGGATCTATTGTTAAACAGTTTTCTGAACAGTTGATATTTACTGCACCTTCTAATTGATGCATGTGCTCACAGATCAAGGTGTGATGGGCCCTCTTGTGGTCAAACATTGTAAACAAACATTTACTCAGTTTATTTCCTTGCAGGATAAAGAATATTCACTCCTTCCTTTATGAGCGGATGGTGAGTTTTTGGTTACTTGCCTTTTGCGACCCAACATTAACCCTACTACAACACCAATCGCACCTCCTGGTGAAAGTGGTCAGGTCCTGCGGCAGACTCAGTACCCTCAGTTCCCAGTGTTTCCACAATACGTAGTTCCCACACTTATCACACATGTTTATGGTATTCCCTACTACATCCGTAGCTTCCCTCAGGTACCGTTGCAAGCTTTGTAAACTAAGAAGTGCCTGCACTTCCCTACCCTGAATTCTCATTTAGGCCTCATGTCTTGTTTCCCAGACGTGAACTGCCTCTCCATAGTATCCACAATATCCATTTCCTCTGTTCTCACAATTCCCTGTGGGACCTGGAATTTTCCATCCCACAACCCCATCTCACCCTCTTGCCCCTCCTCCATGACTGTGGTTTTTGTAACCATACCTGTGGCCACAAATGATCACAAGTCCAATAAGTTCCCCACTTGCCTGTTTCTAGTATTTTCTCAATATACTTTTCTGCCATTCCCTAACAAACTGCTCGTATCTCCAAAGGATCAAACTCAAACTGCCGAGCATCTTAAACCTGTAAATCCAGAAGCCCACACCACAATACCCGAACACTCAGACTAACCAGATGCCTGTGGTGTGTCCATCAACATACTGCTGTTACTATGTCAACAACAGTGTTGCCACCGCTCAGAAGCCTTTGACTCAAACATTTTATCATCCACACCCTTACAAGTAATGACATTATGTTCCTCGTGAGGCTGCCATGCCAGTATTTCCTGATCCTTCAGCCACACCTCTTACCAGCACAGCTCCATCAGCTCAGAGAATTTCAGCCTGTCTGCCGTGTTTCCTCTTTGCCCTTTCCTTTATCATCGGAGGCCAAAACTGGATACACAATCATTGACTGAATTTGTTTAAAACACTCATACTCAACTGTTTTGTCGTGTTTTTCAGTCAGTCCATCACCTATCCTTTGGCATTCCTTAATGTGTACATTTATGCAGGATTGCTTTCTTTCATCTGTACGCTGTGAACAGGTTGCTGTACATTTTACATTAACTCACTGGCAACTGGATGACAGCAAATTATTTTCAGTAACTATGTTGCTGTAGTTTAAGTTGCAGTAAAATTACTGTAAATACTTTTTACATTAACTTAATAGCATACAGCTGCCAATAACTTATTTTATTTTATTATTCAGTCTGTAAGAAAATTATTGTATTTGTTGTTTTTATTTATTTTTTAATTATAGCAACAGAAGTGTCACAAAAGTCACTCTAGTTGAGCACTGCAAACCACATCTAACTTTCCATAAAATAAAATATAAAATCACAATTAGTCACGAAGACCTGTCACTACAAGATGCTTTTTAATTGTTAAACGTACAATTAAAACAAATTACAACAAATAACAATTATACTCATATATGGCGTCTTTTCGCTTGGTCTTAATATTAATAACTAATAAACACGCCTGGCTGTCCTAATATCTGCAACAGTAACACAGTGCTCTTATCATATCAAATCAAACATTCACCTGATGATGGTATGAGATGCAGAAACAGAGATTCACTAAAGTTATTAGTATTAGCTATTAGTTTAGCAGCATCACTAAAATTAAAAACATGTTAAAAAGTTAGGCTTGACTATTGAAACCCTTTATTTCAGGCTGTTCTACAAGCTACCTGAAAAACCTTCAGTTAATCCAAAATAATGCAGAGAAAGTACTAACAAGGGATAGAAAGAGACACAATATTGACCCAATATTGGCTTCTCTTCACTGACTCCTGTTAAATCCAGAGCTGAATTTAAAATCTTTACCCTCACATTCAGGGTACATTCATAGAAACATAATCCCAACAGAAACTGCTCTCAGGCTGCAGGCCTGTTTTTAAAAGTAGAATTCAACGCAAAACTGTCACGGTCTGGCTGGGGCAGACCGTATGTGTTGCAGAGGAGGACTCAAACGCAGACCAAAACGTGGTGTGGATTAACAAAACAAGCCGTTTGAGGTTAGCAACGAGGGTACAAAATAATAGGGCATAGGTGAAAACTAAACAATAACCTAAACTGGGAGAACTAATAACAAAACATGAAAAACCTTAACCATAGTGAACTGACATGGGTACCTGGAGATGAGACATGGATGAGCAGACGACCTGACAAAGAATGGCTGAGAGCACACAGACTAAATGGACACAGGAGGATAATGAGGGAAGTGGCAACACATGGGGAACCAGCTGACACACATGAACATAACGACGTGACAATGGGAGAGTAAAACTGAACACGATGAACACAGACACACCAGACCTCTTCACAATAAGACAGGAAACAGTGAGATATAAACATGACAACCTGGACTGACAACATACGCCACAGACATAAAATACATGAAAGCAGGGGAGACTTAACATAGTGGAAACACGAGGGGAAAATAACTAGTAAAACCTAGGCATGATAATGATAAACTTAGGAAACCTGAAGGCTACATAAACTAAACACAAAACGCTGGGTCAGCAGACCCAGGATCATGACAGAGCCCCCCCTTCAAGGGCGGATTCCAGACGCCCAAAACCCCGAAAAGACAAAACAAAAAGACAACCCACCAAGGGCGGGCGGCGGGGGCCCAGGACGGAGGGCCAGAAACAAGGCCACAAAACCAAAATGTCCACCAAAAGCAAAGGAGTGCAGGGAACAGTTCATGACTCCTCAGGGGGCCGACCCGGAGGGTGACGGTCCAGAAAGTCATAGTCCATGTGATCAGGGGGCCGGCCCGGGGGGTGACGGTCCAGAAAGCCATAGTCCATGTGATCAGGGGGCCGGCCCGGGGGCCGACGGCATAGCAGGTCATAGTTCGAAGGTTCAGGGGGCTGACCCCGATGGTAACGATGTCCAGCTAACGGCCCGGAAAGCGGCCGGCGATTCCAAGGGGCAAAACGCGGCTTGGGCGGCGGCAACACAGCCGCAGGACCAGGCGACGGCGAAGACTCGGAGGCCGGAGCCGAAGCTTGACCAGGCGAAGACGAAGACTCGGAGGCCGGAGCCGCAGCAGGCGACTCGGAGGCCGGAGCCGCAGCAGGCGACTCGGAGGCCGGAGCCGCAGCAGGCGAAGCACGGGCTGGAGCCGCAGCAGGCGAAGCACGGGCTGAAGCTGGACCAGGCGAAACAGAAGCAGAATCTGAAGGTGGCTGGACGGGCGACTCGGGCCCCCCAGCTGACGTGGCTTGAGGCTGAACGGGCTCCTCGGGCCCTCCAGCTGACGTGGCTTGAGGCTGAACGGGCTCCTCGGGCCCTCCAGCTGACGTGGCTTGAGGCTGGTGCGGTTCACCTGAACCCCCAGCTGACGTGGCATGAGGCTGGTGCGGTTCTCCTGAACCCCCAGCTGACGTGGCATGAGGCTGGTGCGGTTCTCCTGAACCCCCAGCTGACGAGGCATGAGGCTGGTGCGGTGCTCCTCGGGCCCTCCAGCAGACGAGGCATGAGGCTGGACGGGCTCCTCGGGCCCTCCAGCAGACGAGGCATGAGGCTGGACGGGCTCCTCGGGCCCTCCAGCAGAAGCAGTGGCAGGACCAGTAGGTGCCGAGACTACTGGCTGAACAAAAGGCTGAGCAGGTGATTGAGCAAATAACTGAGCTGAACAATGGGGAGCTGGCTGAGCAGCACAGTGGGCTAAGGGCTGAGCTAACGGAGGCACAGGAAAGTGAACTGTGGACTGGGCTGCTAACAGAGCTAATGACTGAGCTATAGACTGAAAAGCATGCAGTAGTGATGGTGGTGATGGTTGTGGACTGAACTCTCCTGAGCCTTTAGCAGAAACAGGGACGGGTGCAGGCACGTGCCGGACACTAGCCACTCCCACCCGAGGAGTAGGTACGGGTGCGGAGACGGGCTGTATCCTGGCTGACCTCACCCTGGGGACCGGAACAGGCACCGGCAACGGCTGGGCAACTGCCCTTCCCACCTGAGGAGCTGGTACGGGTGCAGAAAGGGACAGAGCCTCAGCCGGCCTGGAAACCAGAGCAGGGACCAACTGGGCCTCAGCCTCCCCCACCCGAGGAACTGGTACGGGTGCAGAGGTACGCTGGGCCCGAGCTGCCCCGGGAGGAGGAACACGAGCAGGAAAAGGAGCGGGCTCAGAAAAAACAGTCCGAGAAACGGCAGGCTCAGGGTCGACAAAAATAGATCTATCAAAAATGAACCCGCCGTCCACTTCATGTTTTGCAGTCTTAGTATTAGCAGTCCTTGTTTTAATAGTTTTCGAGATCCTTGGGTTAACAGTTGTAGAGTGAGCTGACTTGGGGATGACTGAACCAGACTTAACAAAACCTGAACTGACAGAACCTGAACAGACGGAAGTGGAACTGAGTGTGTTTGTCCTGGTAACGTAATTAACAGTCTGTCCTTTAACCCTATGTGCAGGCTTAGGCGAGCGGGAATTGCTTTTCATCCCTCCCTGTGTAGAGGGAGTAAAACAAAACGGATCCTCCCAGTCCACGTCGTCATCCATAAGGGAAATTCCCCATGGATCGGAAGTGAGCCGATTGTTTTTAATGTCAGACGGGACGTGAGAATAAAAGTCATTTTCACTCACCACCGTGAGCTCGGCATTGTCCAGTTTGTGGCGACGGGCGCGCCGCTTCCTTCGAGCGGAGGAAGCCGGCGGAGCGAGCGACTGAGCCCTTGGTGCACAGAACGGAGACACCGAGGCTGGAGCGTGAGCACCTGAAGCCACACGGAGGACTCCCACCTGAAGCGAGCGAGGCTTAGATGCAGGCAGCGCAACAGGCGGGGACTTTCGGCAGCTCTTGGGACCTCCGAGAGCTAGCCGAGTCCCGTGGAAAATGCGCTCGTAGTCGGGGGTACGCCACGGCTTCCAGCGGAGCTCCTCCTCCAGCTGGGCGAAGGCTGCCTCCCGACGCTCGTAAAGCTCGCGGTCTGCTGAGTCCATAGTGGTCAGGTCGTACTGTCACGGTCTGGCTGGGGCAGACCGTATGTGTTGCAGAGGAGGACTCAAACGCAGACCAAAACGTGGTGTGGATTAACAAAACAAGCCGTTTATTGAGGTTAGCAACGAGGGTACAAAATAATAGGGCATAGGTGAAAACTAAACAATAACCTAAACTGGGAGAACTAATAACAAAACATGAAAAACCTTAACCATAGTGAACTGACATGGGTACCTGGAGATGAGACATGGATGAGCAGACGACCTGACAAAGAATGGCTGAGAGCACACAGACTAAATGGACACAGGAGGATAATGAGGGAAGTGGCAACACATGGGGAACCAGCTGACACACATGAACATAACGACGTGACAATGGGAGAGTAAAACTGAACACGATGAACACAGACACACCAGACCTCTTCACAATAAGACAGGAAACAGTGAGATATAAACATGACAACCTGGACTGACAACATACGCCACAGACATAAAATACATGAAAGCAGGGGAGACTTAACATAGTGGAAACACGAGGGGAAAATAACTAGTAACACCTAGGCATGATAATGATAAACTTAGGAAACCTGAAGGCTACATAAACTAAACACAAAACGCTGGGTCAGCAGACCCAGGATCATGACAAAAGCCTTCAGCTATCAGGCCCGTCTCCCTTCTAACCAGCTCTTAGTTTGAATTTGAAACACAGACACAACCTTTACTTTTAAGATTAGGTTTAAACGTTTCTTTTCGATAAACCATTTAGGATCAGATGACCCTGAACAATTGCTACAATAGGTTTAGGCTGCTGTGAGACCTCTTATGACACTCTGAACACTTCTTCTCCACTCCACTCTCACCTCTCTACACCAGCCTGTGTTTATACACCACTACTGCGTGACATTAAACTGTATTTCTTTTGTCTCCTGTAGTATGTTTTGGCCCTTGTCTCACTTTGTTCTCCTTTATTCTTTTCTCTTTCCCCTCACTCCCCAACTGGCTGCCGCTCCCCTGCCAGAGGTTATGTCTTGGTAAAAGAACGTTTTTCCTTCCCACTCTTGCAAAGAGGTAGCTCTTAGAGATCGTCTGATTCTTGGGGTTTTCTCCGAACAATAGAATCTGTACCTTACAATATAAAGCACCTTCAGACAGCTGTTGCTGTGAATTAGTGATTTATAAATAAAACTTAATTACCTCAGAGCCTGTCAGGGGGACAGCAACCTTAGCAGAGATACCCAGACCTCTCTCTCCCTAGCCACGTCCTCTAGCTCTTCTAGTGGGACCCCATAATATTCTCAAGCCACCTGAGTGACTTAATCCCTCCACCGTTTCTTGGATCTGCCTCTAGGTGCCCTCACAGTAGGATATACACAAGACGCCTTAATTAGGAGGTACCTGAGTGTTTTAACCACCTCATCTGTCTCCTTTGATGTGGAGATATTCCTGTAAACTTAACTTGCATGGTTTCTTTCTCAAGATGAATGTTGTTTGATAACAGAATAATCTTAAATTTATCTTCTAGTTCAACTGATTGATAAACCCAAAACTGAAATTCTGCATCTATGTTGTCATTAACCAGTCACATTTACATATATTTAGCACAAAAGTAAGGAAATATGTGTTTGGTCTTTCTTTGAGAAGAATGCTTCTTGGCAATAAAACTTATGCCACTGGAAAACCTGTTTATTTTACCTGACATGGTGACACATCTGTAAGGAAAATGCATTTGTGAGTTGTGCAGCAGACTTGAGTATGTTGGTTGCATCCATGAAAAACTGGCCGAAAACGTCTGTGCCAGAATCAAACAGCTTAATGTTTTGAGCTTCTGGTCTTTATCAGGACTGGTTGTTGGCAACATGTGCGCTGTACCTGAACATGTGGGTGAACATTATGTTCAGCGTTGAGCCCAGAGTCGGCCTAGCAATTAGATCATAGGGTCAAAGTATGGAGAAGATGCAGAGAGAGAGAGGTAATTGATCTGCGATCAGTGGCAATCACACATTTCCAAGCTGTTTGGCACTGGGAGAGACGTTTTGACAAACTTTTCATGCAACCCACAGACTCAACTCTGCTGCTCTAACCACAAATGTATTTGCCTTACAAATTTGGCTCCATTTAAAGGGATATAAACAGTTTTTTTTTCAATGATGTAAGATTTATTCCCCCCCAAAAAAGAAGCATTGTTAGAACAGATACATAATCGACCAGGTTTCTATACTGTTTTGTGTTACGTTTATATTCAGGGTACAAATACAGACCCTAACATTCCCAAACAAAATACTGAGTTAAATTTAAGAGAAAATATCTGCAGCCACGCCTGAAAACATTTACTTGAACAGTGCAAGGTCAGGGACGTGTGACCCAGCAGTCAACCTGCTCACCTGCGTGGATCACACGCGCGAAGGATGGGCGAGAGCTCGGCACTGCTCTGACGTCGAGCACGCTATTTGACGTCACCGTGGGAGTGTCCACCATCGGGAGAAATGAACGGTCATCAACACAATCCTCTGAGCGCTCATGTAAGTTGATACCCGCAAAACACACATTTTTTTTTTAAATGTGAGAAGCCTCGTATGAATGAAACGTGTTTCCTCGTGCTGTCGCCCGCCGTGCAGGCACTCCAGGGCCGGTGGGTTAATTATCCGGTTGCCGCTGCCGCCTGGCGATGAGCCTGTTTGCTGCCTGTAGCTAACCATGGCTGAAGCGATGTTGGTTAGCTTTGAGAGCCTAGCCAGCCTGCTGCTAACTGACAGCTGCGAGTGGTCAGGCGGCGAATAAGCGCCTGATTTACCAGCCAGGGTGTTCAGGGTGGGCGATGTGGAGTGTATTTACATGTGTGTGCTCACGAAAAGCGAACTGATTGCTCATGTTGTAACTCGTCAGGGTTCAACTTTGGGGACAACACCCAGCTGGATTCAGTGACGATATATGTATGTTTTTTTAACAGTCGGGATATTCGAGGAATATAACATTTAGCTAAAACTAAAGGATTTTGTCCATCAAGCCCTGGTACAAAGAGTATTAGCTAACGCAAAGCTGCTCTGCGAGGACTAAATACGCCACCATGAAATACAAGAAGGTGTGATTAAGAAAGCCTGGTGGGAGTAGGTGACAGATGGCCACCCAATACCTCCAATGTAAACGTGTTCGAGATTTTCACACCTGTCGGGACCGTCCCCGCCTCCCCCTCTCCGGTGCTGATGCTGTCAGTTTATTTCTGCTATTATGGATTTTGATGGTTACATTTCATATGGCAGGAGAGTTTCCAGTGTTCATGACTCAGTATCTTGGTAGCCTATTTGTTGTTTGGGTATGACTGCATAAGGTTTCATTGTCATTATGCAAGCATAATGAAATTATAGCTATACATGGTGCATAAAACATAAATACACCTGTGTGTGTGTGTGTATATGTACACACAATATATATAAAGATATGTAGTTTTGAAGGATGTAAGCAATGAGACTGGGCAAGAATATTGCATGTTAGCACTGAACATGACTTATTTACTTATTAACATTCGAATAATGCACATTAAAGAGTGATTTACAGATTTTGATGCACATAAATTAGATAGAAATATGTAGAAATATTTTATGAGCGGTATGAACGTGTGCAATTGAGCAAAAAAAACATTGCACATCAGTGCTTTACATACTGTACATACTGTTGATTTATATATATATATATATATATATATATATATATATATATATATATATATATATATGTATATATATATATATATACACACAACATATATACACAACATTATATATATATATATATATATATATATATATATATATATATATATATATATATATATAATGTTGTGTATATATGTTGTGTGTATATATATATATATATATATATATATATATATACACACACACCATATATACACAACATTATATATATATATATATATATATATAAATTTAATGCTGTGTATATATGTTGTGTGTATATATATATATATATATATATAATGTTGTGTATATATGTTGTGTATATATGTTGTGTGTGTGTATATATATATATATATATATATATATATATATATATATATATATATATATATATATATATATATATATATATTGTATATATATATATATATATATATATATATATATATATTGTATATATGTGTGTATATATATATATATATGTTGTATATATGTTTGTGGAGTGTGCAGAGCTAGATAAAGTGTATGAGAGGGTGTCAAGAGAGGAACCGTGGTACTGCATGAGGAAGTCATGAGTGGCGCAGAAGTGTGTGAGTGTGGTGCAGGACATGTTCGAGGACAGTGAGTCAGTTGTGAGGTGTGCGGTAAGTTCAAAGTGGGGTTAGGATTACACCAGGGGTCGGCTCAGAGTCCCTTCTTGTTTGTGGTGGTGTTGGACAGGTTGACAGGCGAGGTCAGGCAGGAGTCTCCATGGACTATAATATTTGCAGATGACACTGTGATCTGTAGTGAGAGCAGGGAGTCTGGAGAGCTGGAGGTATGCTCTGAAGAGGAATGAAAGTCAGTAGACGCGAGACAGAATACAGTGTTTGAATGAGAGCAAGGCAGGTGGAATGGTGACATGCAAGGAGTAGAGATAGTGAAGGTGTTAATGTTAATACCTGAGGTCATCCATCCAAAGCACCTGAAAGTGCACAAGACAGATAAAGAAGACGTGTGCAGGCAGGGTGGAGATGAACGTCACGGGTGATCTGAGACAGAAGGATAGCAGCAAGTGAAAGGGAAAGTTTACAAGATATAGATATGCATAAGTTAGTGACAGAGTTCAGCAGTGCTACAGCTTCTGGGAAGAAGTTGTGTTTCAGTTTGTGTTTGTGGGTGTAAGTGTATGACGAGGCTCTTCTAGAATAACCTGTAATAATGACATTAATAGCCATGTAGTGTAATAAACAGCTACTAAATGTGTATTAACGCTTTGTTTTGTTGAAAACGGGGAACTCCTGCAGAACTGCTGCTATCACTGGAGAGCCTGTCATAAACACCTGTCACCTTACACAGCGGTCATCTTCTGGTTTATACATTCAAATCAGGGATGTTGGGTGAACTTTAATATGAAGCCACATTACAAGGCGTGGCAGCAATGAGAGGTGATGCTAGCCTACACTCTGTTCTTTGCAGGATACACACACTGTTAAATCAATCAGGTCTCCTGACAACACAAAAACAACACAAACTGGCTTTAAAGAGTTTCGGCTTCTGTATGTAGGTTGTAAAACATTGACTGCATTTTAAAGAGCTTCACGTGAGCTCCGGTGTGATGTGGGCAGGGGTTTGACACTGCGATATGTGCTGTTATCATGAATTTTAAGCATGACCTCGCTCCGCTTAACACCAACACCGGTGTGCACCGTGGAGTGAAATAAACGCCCTCCGGCTCCTTTACGTTAGCTTGCCCGGTTAGCCACCAGTGGAGAAGCCAAGCCTTCAATTCGGGGAAAGCGATGTTTTCTGACTTTAGCTGGCACAAGGGTTTGTACCACTCTGAAGTAAAGCCGTAGATTTAACGATTGTTTTGTGAAAATGTCCAACAGTAGTTTTTTTAAAGCCCGGACCCACGAATATAAGCTAGCGAGCTGCTAATTCCATCCTCTTCTTATCTCTGGCTAATGTTAAACCGCTGGGCTCGGACTATTTGCAGTAACTCAATAACGGCACTCATACAGACAAGTATGTACATACATAATTTAGTTTATCACAGCATCTCCTTTTCAATTTTTAAGTACAGGCGTTACTACAGTTACGTCACATGTAATGACACCGAATGCACCTGTAACCCCTCGAGTAATGTAATTACCTAGCCGGGGCTGTGTGGTGATGGGTAAACGACGGGCGGCTTACGTGGTTTTGTCAGGGTGTTTTCTTTTCCTACCGTCCTTTATTTCACAAAGAATGAGTGCAGAGAGGAGTTGTTCAGGTGATATGAATCAATCACGAACACGAACAAAAACAACAGAAACATGCCGGGACCATCATTAATTCATGGTAGAGCTTAAACGTACTCAACCACCTCTCTGGTTGAGAAAATGAAAAAAACATTAGCACAGTACAGTTTGATTTAACTCTCTTAACTTCATTGAAGCGAACTGAAGTAAGTGTCAGTGCTATAAATACATTTAGCTGAGCCTTTTTGTCTTGACAGGATCATTTTGGTGCTGTAGTATATTTAAAGGAGACTTTTTTTTATTAGTAGGCACAGATCCTTTTCACTCCTTGTGCTTTGATTGTGGCAGATTATTCTTACAGACAGCGATGTTTACATCTGTGTCAGTGTCGCATTATTTTATTGTAGATTTGCCTCCGTAAACCTGTCCAGCACATAATCCCTCTGGGCTATGCAGCACTATTAATTAACATTACACAGTTAATTAAGCTAAAAGTCCTCAGGGGGGCGGGGGCCCTGCGCTCTACAAAATTAAACTACATGTTTTCATTCCGCCATCCAACGAGTTGTATGAGCTTCCTGACATAGGGGGGATGGCTGTAACCATTTGTTGTGGATTGAATATCGGATATTAAATGGCCTTGGTTTGTTGTGTGTGCTGTTAGGGGCAATCCTTGTGGTTTTTAATTTAAATCCTCATACATCAATTTCAGCAGCACTGCAAGAACACCCTATTACAGCTTTGCTTTATAAGATTGTTAGAATTAATTATTGGTGCCAAATATTGACTCTACTTTTAGTGCAGGAGGATGGCTGCTTGTGGTCTTAATAATACAGATTATGTAACTGCTTGATTATTACCGCACATTAGTACACACTTTTGCATCTCTTTTTAATGCTTGTTTTTCTTGTTCTTCTTTTTCTTTGCAGCATGTGATCTTTCTAAATGTCCACGGAAACAGTTGACTGAAGTTTGACAGCTCTTCTGCCAGTTTTAATTTGGAAAAACGTACCCAGAGGAAGCAGTGCTGGATACTTGCCTGGATTACTTAGTCTTTTTCTGTGGCAATAGAATAGATCTATTGCACATGACCACATTTGAAGGTATGTCTTATCACCAAGTACACTCCTGCTGCAATGAATGCCCTTTTTGTCAGGATTGACATTGTTGGATCTTTTCACTTATCTATCTCTATCCCCAGTTAAATTAAGGAATAAACTAATGCATTCAACCTAGTTTATGGTAATGAGTGTGAATAAGAGTATTCAAGAGTATTTCTGAGGCCTCAAAACAGCTGATCATGCTGGAACTCACAGTGCCCTGGGAAGAGTGGATTGAGGAGGCCAATGAAAGGAAACGACGACTTGGAAGACTTTCTATGAGCCCATAGAAGTGGGTTGTAGGGGTTTGCCAGACGATCACTCTGCAAAGTCCTAGGCCGGCTGGGCGTGGCTGGGGCAGCCAAGAAGAGGGCCATCCAGGCTGTGAGTGAAGCGGCAGAGAAAGCCACAAGGTAGCTGTGGATCAAGAGGGCTGATCCGTGGGTAGCTACGTACCGCAAGTCGGGGCCTGATCACCCCCGGCTGGGTATGATGTTGTGAGACCCGAAACACCTGATGACCCCAGGATACATCACTGAAGATGCGTACCAGTGCATCCAGGAGATGTGTCTTTTATACTAGTAAGACACAGCTCCAAAAGGACTTGCTGACATGCTCCAAACAGGAACGCTGCTTGCATATTTCTGGTGTAGGAACTTGTGGGTCGTTTCAGGGCACCTTGAAACAACAACTGGTTGAAACAACAACAGCTGGTTTCAGTGGTTAAAAAATGAATCATAGCAGCATTGGTTTAAACTCTCTAAAGTCAATTAACCACCTTTTCTTTCCTGAAAAACGCTAATTTAGGAGAAGTGGAACGATGTTCCCTCTGTTGTGGTTTCATTCATCCTCGAGCTGCCTCGTGCCTGCCGCTTGTTCCTGCAGTGAAAACGTACCTCATGTAGATGATGTGCCCATGCAGCACTGTATGTACACAGAGTGATGGGCGAATGTTGGCTGACCCACTTCAAAGAGAACACTTTGCCCTCAGCCTGGAGGACTCAGATGCCTTTGTACTTTTATTGTAGATGTAGGACGTTGTCACATATCTGTGTCAAATATTTGTCTTCACACGAGTCTTGTAAGCGATTCAGAGTAATAATGTGTGGTCAAAGAGCTTCTGTTTCTCATATCAGATGAAATTTATGCTTTAATCTGTTGGATATGTTGTTATTTAGATAAATATAGTATTCAATACCTCTATGAGCAGGTAGCTCCTCTGAACTGAAGCAGCAGATACGAAAACCAAGAGCAACAACAGGAGTGAACCAAGATACTGGTTTAAAACTAAATAGCAGCGTTTTAATGTGTTGTTTCTGCAAGAAGCGGTTAAGGAGCTTCCTTTCGTTACTGAACTGTTCACCACCACCTACTCTTGAACAATGAGCTTTCTTCTCAGATGCTGCAGGTCTAAAAGCTGGACTAGCATGCAGTGAGTCACAGTGTCACTAATGGAGCATTTCAAAGGGTTTTCTGGGCCGGTTTGCTCTGCTGACTTGTTAAATGATACATACATAGCTGTGCTGACTCAAAGGATCATTTTTCTGTTTGTCTGCAAAGTAGCTCGTCCTCAATCACTTTAAGCCTTGGATGTTTTCTTTATGGCTCGATGAAACAGACGGTACATTGTGTCTCGCAAAACAGACTGTCTGACGGCTCATCATAAAGTTACTGCTGCAAAATAAACCGCATCACAGCCTTAGTGACATGCAGCGTCGACTGTAATGTTCCCTTGGTTATCATGCTTTGAAAGATGTATTAAAGGTGTAACGTAGCAAGTGAATATTTGATTTAGAAAACATCAAACCCTCTAATTGGTAATCCTCTGCTGTCCATAAGCACTCTGATTAGGGACAGGCGCGATCTCACATACTTGAAGCATGCAGAAGCACGGCTTGAGACCAGTTAAATTGCCTGTTAGTGATATAAGAAATCAGCATGCTTGAAAATTGTACTTAAAAATAATTGAGTTTAATTATTGTCAAAACATGCCCATGAATTCAAACAAAGAAGACTGTGTAGCGCTAACTCTGCTGTTTGGTTTGGAGCTTGTAGGACAAATGATTTGAAAAGTGTTTAAGTAGGAATCTCTCAGGCTTACATCCTCCCGTCTCGTATGTGTTGCAGATGAGCTGTGCAGTGACAGCTCCTTGGAGCAGTTCTAAGCTGCGTTCATGTTTTCATATTCATGAGCTGTTGTCTTGTCTTGCTGTTGTAGTGTATATCTAGTAGTTGTTATTCAACAGTAACAATGCGTATTAAACATAAACTTAGTGTCAGGGACTAAAGGTTTTAACCAAAGGTCCACTAGGCTGTTGACGCTTTCCGGTGGGCAACATGTTGGATGCTGATAAGTTGTTTATTGCAGTGCTGGTTTACATATCCATCATTCCACTCATTAGTGACTGAGTGGCTTTTGTTCAGCTCTGTTTTTCTCTTTTTCCTGTTATTTGAATATTGTAATTTATGTTTTTTATTTTGTCTGCGCTTCTGCTTCATTTAGCCAGTCCTGATTCGTGAGTCAGAAGAGGAGAGGCTGGGCTGATGGTAAGCTCTCTTACAAACTATCTAACCTTCTCTATTGCTCTCATCCTCACTCTGTCGTTTCATGTTGATAAACCCAAAGAGCTGTGTTCAGCACAAACTGACATTTAAAAGCCGAGCACTTGGAGTGGCCCTCTATATTACAGGATGTAGCCTTCTCATGAAATGAGAAGCAAAGTGGGGAGGCCGCTGTGGATCGTGGAGCACCTTACTCAGTTGAGAAATAGATTGTAGTCACTCTCCATTTAGATCTTCATTTATGTTTATTTTACGTTTAGTTTGTTGTGGTCTCTTTGTTAGCATCTGAACATTCTCAGTTACGTTGATTATTTAGTTCTGTAAGGAACACTTTCTGAAATGTAATAATTCAATGATTTTATACATAAGGGCAAAAATAAAGAATGGACACTATCTGCACATGTGCAGTATATCAGATATGAGCATTTCAGAAACTGTACTTGTTTATTTCGTAGATTTTATGTTTTTGCTTTACTGGGTTGACACAGTCATGACACGAAACACGCAGTATAGCTTTCTGGTGATGATTCTGGTGTTTTTTTTCCCTTACATATCATGTGAGTAATCTACTTTTAGGATCTCTTTGCAAAAATAAAATACTTAAACAAAGTTGATCCTTAACAGGGTGCTGATTGTGCTTTTAGGTTACATATAATGTCCCTTTGTGTTGCATTAATGTTTCCATGGAAGTGTAGTTATGTGCAGCTTTGCCACAGCCTCCATTCAAACTTACTCTTCCAAGTTTTGTGGCACATGCTCTGCTGTCATCAGGAAAAGCCCTCGAATAACAAGTTTGCTTTGCCTTACTGAACACAGAGGAGCTGCATGAGCACAAATTCCAGCAAACTTGTCAATTTTATTTTTAAAACACCAAATATCCAAATAGAACATTCACAGTCTCTCTTGGTCACAAGTTACTTTGATGCGTCTCCAGTTTAGTATTTTCTCGTCCTCTGACCAGTGGCAGATTGCCCTTGCAGCTATCACACACTGTTATTCTACCTGGTTAGCTGTAATTACATTCCATTCAGCTGTTAATGTGAGAAATAGTAAATGATTCACAGATTAGTTGCAGATTATTAATCACAATGTAGTGGTTTACACATTCACATTCACAAAAGGTCACCTGTTCAATTCCAGCTGGAGACACAAATTCCTTTTTTGGTTGAGTCAGGAAGGGCAAACGGTGTAAAGCTGTGCCAAATTAAACATGCGGCGCTGCCTGCTGTGACGAACCCTTTTGACAAGGAAGCAGGGAAACGTAGCTTTAGTTGTAGGTTAATAATATTTGCCTTATATGGCTTTTTACATCAA
This sequence comes from Rhamphochromis longiceps, assembly GCF_057381845.1. Taxonomy (NCBI): domain Eukaryota; kingdom Metazoa; phylum Chordata; class Actinopteri; order Cichliformes; family Cichlidae; genus Rhamphochromis; species Rhamphochromis longiceps. Next base: position 22,357,148 of record NC_140561.1, read on the forward strand.
ATCTTAATTGAATAATCATAGCATCCAGGATGTGTTAACCAATCTAGATGACACTACCTAGTGCACCAGCATCTAAATGTAAATAGCATTTGGGAATTAGTTTTATAACACAAATTCTTGCAAATTATATATATGAAGTTTAGTTGCAGATCTCAAAATGATGAACAAATACAAGAACAATAAATATAAGTTTTAATTATTCAGTTGTTCGGTGTTTTGAACCATTTGCTGTATTTGCCATCTCACCAAATAAGAATAACACGATAGATTAACACGCATGTCTGTGTTTTTGGACAACGAGAACAAGTGCCTCATTGATAATAACTGTGAGGAGGAAGGCTGCTCAGTCACCACAGGTCCCGTCTGAATATTATAACACATTTAAACCCCTTGATGAGCCACAGTGGGTGTTTTGTCTTTTTACTGAAACAGTGGCATTTAAAAAAATTAATATCACGCTAAAAATTACGACTGGTATACCAGCACGTCCAGTACATCTGCCCAGCACGAACCGAAATGGGTACCTATGTCTTTATCCAGATTGTGAACAAAAGTTAACTAAGAATCATGTTGACTGCAAAAAAAAAGGTCATGTCTGTGCCAACCCAGGTTTTTGTTGCTTAGTATTGTTTCCTATTCTTCTGCTGCTTATTATGTTCCTCACTCACTGCTGCATGTCATAATACATTTTATTTTCCTTTTGTGGTAGACAAGCATGACATTGAGCCAAGCCACAGATGCATGCCCACTCAAAAGGCCCAACTGAGCGCCATCCCCTCTGCTTCCCTGCTTTCAACCTGCCTCTCAGAGGGCGGGGTGTCGACGGGGTGTAGCTAGTCTCCTTCACACCCCGAGCAGGACCCTCACTGTGAAACTGGAGGTCTCAGATGGATCAGGGTAGTAGTGAGCAGAGTCCAGAGGAGCCGGACGCAGGAGGGCGAGCGGAGCCAGAGCTCGGCAGGAGGGCGTCGGAGTCAGAGCACGGCTTGTCCAAAATCACCCATAATGCCCTGGAGAACATGGGAGCGTTGGGCCATGGCCTGAAGCAATTCTTCCAGCCACAGCGCCGACGCTCCTCCGTTTCCCCGCATGACTCCGCCTCGTCCTGCGCAAGCGCCCCTCCCTCCGAACCCGCTGACGTAGGGTCAGAAGTAGGGGACACCCCCGCCTCCTCGGCCCTCCCTTTGGATTCTGACACCCCTGCCACTTCCGCCCCTCCTGCAGCTCTGAGCCGTGTCCTGCAGCAGATCCGAGGTCCACCAATGATAAAGCGAGGCACCAGCCTGCAGAGCCGCCGCAGCAAGGCGGGCGGCACTGGGGACCCTCCCCAGAAAGGTAGCCCACAGATCCACCGGCGCAGCACCCATGAAGCCCTGTTGCAGGCTGGACGCCCACGCTCCTCTTCGACCACAGACACACCCAGCAGCCCAGCCTTGGCTGACATGCTGCTGACCTCTGGTTACCACTCCACTGAAGAGCCCGACAAGGTGAGAGTCTTAGTTTTGATTCTTGTTGTAAAATCTGGCGTGTTTGCCCTAAAAAGTCTGAACTGAAACTTGCCAGTAAATAAAAGTGTTTAATGTCAGTAATAGTGTGTTATAGCTGGTTCAGGATCTGCCTCCAGTTAATGTAGTATTACTTGTCAAAATGCTTGTTTTACAAACTGTAATGTCGAAAGACAAAAATAGAACCAGAGTCTTTACTTATACTTAGTTTCTAATTTGAAAATGAGACATTTCCTGATTCACGGATGGAAACTGTAGTTCCAGAAGTCAGAATGACACTCACCTCTAACCACATACAAATATGTGCAGTGTACTGTGAAAGCACAGGATGTGAAGTACAACTCTCACTGCAAATCCTGACATCATTATACTGTATATAGAGATGAGGTCTAAACCTTCAGAATCAAGGTGCAATACTAAGGCTTTGCACTCAGGATTAATTTGTTTGGCTTATTTAAAAATAAACAGTTACATTTTAAAAATAAACACAAACTGACTCGCGCACTAATTTGTGTGCAGGAATGTCAAAACTAAATGAGTTGGACAAACTTGTTAAGAGGCCATTAATGCTTTAGATGCGCAGGGATGAGCTGCTGAATGGGGAGATGAGCTGTCAGCGGTGGAAGGTCAGAGATTGCCTTTGAGTGTTTGGTCACTATGTGCTTTAAGCCTTTCTAAATTTAGCTTTTGCTGTCCGAGTGTACTTCAGGTCAGAGCGGGCTTGCAGGGCTAAACAAACTCAAAACTTGTTTGTTTGACATTTAAGTACAGTTATGAAAGACTGCATGACCTCACAATGGCGGGAAACTCTCTTAAATTGATTATTCGGCAAAACCCCCCAAAACAACCTCAGAAATAAGAAGCGATGGTGGGGGGTATTAGCACGTCTCTAAATAGGTGATACACTTGGAATGTGGTTAATGATGCTGAACTTGTAATCAGCAGCTCTCAGCTAAAGTCTGCTTATGGCTGACAGTAAAAAAAGTCTCTCAATCTCTTTGTTGTTTACTTTTAGAAGAAGTAGACATTAAAAATGAAGCACAAATTCAGGTTAATGGATGAGTTTTCAGTTTGAGATGCACAAGTTTATATAAACAAATTGTAAATTTAAAGCTAGTTTTTGCATGTGGTCAAACATCACATCCATCAGCCTTGCAGTCCTTTACCTTTATAGTCGGCAGGTGTGTTGAATGTGGTTTTTTTTTTTTAGCCGGATACAAACCGACACCAGTCAGGATCACTGATTCAGAAATCATGTAGGAGGAAAATTTCATGATTTCTGAATATAAAAACTTTATTTATGCTGTTACAGAAGATTATTGTGATTATAGGAATAGGGTCACAATCACACATAAAACACGAGCTTTGTAGAAGATGTTACATTATTATGTAGCTGCTCTACGACTCACCCTTGTCGTTTCAAGTATATTCAACCCTGCAGTTGGAATTTGAAGTAGTCTTCCTGTTTTGCAGGTTATTAGATAGCATAACCTTGCATCACCTTTTTGGGTTTACGTCATTTAGTTGGCTGCAGTCGTGTTTTCAGTCATGGGTGTTGGCTCTCGTGTTTGTTGATTTTCTGTTTCAGATTTAATGTTTCTCTCTCCCGCGGCCTCAGGGTGAGGGTGTTCGTTTGTGGAGTCGGGTTACTTGTCCTGGACTTTGTAACTAAAGCACGTCACAGGGGGAACATTTAAATTGCTGTCATAGCAGCACCACAAAAATTAGTTGACTTGCTGCCTTTTGAATGATTTTTCTTTCCTTCTGTTTATCTATTTTATTGTACTTGTACCTTCTGGATTTGGAGCTGGGCAGTGACAGTTAAGGTGGAATTTTGTTGACAGGTGCCCTCTGCTGTTGTGAATATGTAGTTACAGATCACTCTGAAGGGTGCAAACGTGTGTGCATGAGTAGGTGAAAATAGTCATTTGTATACCTTCAGTTAGTGCTGATCAGTGTTGCCAGTTTTTGGCCTAAAAAAATCTTTGCAAATTAAACCTTAAGTTTAAAAGGAGCGATTCACAGGTTACTCAGCGTTTATAGGATGATTAAAACTACAAAATTGGCCCAGCAGGAGCAGTTTGTCATTTTGAATTGGACACAAATGGTGTGATCCAGAGACATTAGAGAAATGTATCAAAAACGATGTTGCCATTTATACAAATTGTGGAGTAGTTGATACTTTTACACTTTCAGTGCAGGACTTACTAAACTGATAAAACACATCTGTTTAGCACACTATATGAAACGAGGAGGTTAGTTTTAACTATGGCACAGTGATTTAAATGTTTTGATTATGTTTTAAGTGGTTAAATACTTTCCTCTTTCCACTTTTCTTGAACAGCTTGATCGTTACGATGCATCGGGCCCTGCTATATCACCCAATGCCCTCCCATACGGCGCAGATGGATATGACGTGGTTGACAGTACCCCAGACCCCCAGCGTACCAAGCAGGCCATTGCCCAACTGCAGCAGAAGATCCTCAAGCTCACAGAACAAATCAAGATAGAACAAACTGCACGTGACGACAATGTGGCCGAATACCTGAAACTCGCCAATAATGCTGACAAACAGCAGAGTGCACGCATCAAACAGGTGTTCGAGAAGAAGAACCAAAAGTCGGCTCAGACTATCCAGCAGCTGCAGAGGAAGCTTGAGCACTACCACCGGAAGCTTCGAGAGGTGGAGCACAACGGCATCCCTCGCCAGCCCAAAGACGTTTTCCGAGACATGCATCAGGGCCTGAAGGACGTCGGAGCCAAGGTCTGTGTTTTTTGTTTTTTTTTTGTTTTTTTTTAAGCGTCATTTAAATTTTTAGGTAATTTTTTTTCATAGCTCTCCAAAGCTTTGAAATCATCCTGTCCAAGTCGTTCTCCTGTAGTGCACTCATGCCTTAAAAAAGTGCCCTGACAACAGAACACTAAAATTCATATTATCTCAACCAAATAAGACAAACCTCTGCATTCTGCTCTCTTGCAAGGTGCTGTGGCATTTACCTGAAATACATCACTGCATGTAAATACTGCATACTTACTGCACATACTGCCAGTCGTTGTTCTCACTGTTGACTTTCTTGAAAAGCAGAACTCTGTTGAATAACTGATAAAATATGTGACTCGATATAGAGGAGTACAGTGGTAGTGGTTACCATTTACCTTCCATACTAATTATTTATGTTAAACCTTTGTGAATTTTCTCAGAGCAGCTCCCAGGTCACATGGAGGACAATGCTCAATGTTAAGACTGAAATGCATAAACATGAATAACAGACTAGTTATTTTTCTGGTGGAATCAATCCTCAAGTTCTCCATCTGATAGTGTTGCAGTAACATATTTGTGGCCTTTTTCCTTCAGTTTACTTGATAACAAACATCATACAATCTTAATCTGTGGCTTCACCGACCATTTGCTGAGTATCTGCTGCAGCACTTCACCTGGTTTAGCCATTTTTGATGATGCCATTGGAAGTGTCAGTGCAGTTGTACAAATCAGCCACGTAGATTAGAGGTGCAGAAGTAAAAAAATAGACTAGTCTTCCGTTTTTTAACTTTTTTTTTTTTTTTTTTTTTATTAAATTGTTGTGCGGAGTCTGCATTCTCCCTGTGGTCGTGTGAGGTTCCTTGGTTACAGCCAATTAATGGGTTAATGGATAATTCAAAATACATCCACAGATTTATCTGTGATTATCTGGACTGCTGAACTGTTCAGGTGTACTCTTATCTTCTAACCAGTGTCAGTTAGGATAGGGTTTATCACCTCTCACCTCAACTTGAAAACATACCAGTAAAAGTTCAAAATGTTGTTTAATTTGTGATTGACCCAGTCATGCACAGATCTGCAGATGTGCCAATTAAAAGTGTGTGCGCTCTGCAAACTGTCTCGATACACTTGGTGTTTAATGTAGCCAGAGCTTTTTTATAGTATATCACAAAAGCATTCTTGAGTATTGACTTGATCCTGTTTCACTACAGGTAACAGGAGGCCTCTCCAGCTTCTCTCAAGCAACTCATTCTGCAGCTGGAGCCGTGGTGTCCAAGCCGAAAGAAATAGCTAACATCATCCGTAACAAGTTTGGCAGCGCTGATAACATCGCAGCTCTGAAGGACTCTCTCGATGAAACCCAAGGAGATGAGGGCATTGGTCCTGGGGGAGCAAGGGCACTTGGAACAGGGGCCTTACCATCCAGCCCAAAGTATCCCAGTGATGATGACTGCTCTAGTGCTACTTCTGGTTCTGCAGGAGCAAACAGCACCCCTGGTGCCCCAGGAGGCCCCCCCAGCTCTAAGGGCAACACGCTTGATCATGCACAAGCCTCAGGCTTTGATGCTATACTCCACGAGATCCAAGAGCTTCGGGAAAACCAAGGTCGACTCGAGGAGTCCTTTGAAAATTTAAAAGCCCACTATCAGCGGGACTACACTATGATCATGGAAGGGCTGCAAGAGGAACGATACAGGTAGATTTGTCATGTGCTCTGCAGTATAGTCTGTTTATGTAGGACTTGTACCATTTTGTGAAATGTGCTGCTTTGCAGGTGTGAACGTTTAGAAGAACAACTGAATGACTTGACAGAACTGCACCAGAATGAAATTTTGAACTTGAAACAAGAACTGGCGAGCATGGAGGAGAAGATCGCCTATCAGTCTTATGAACGAGCGAGAGACATACAGGTAAGCCTCGCTTGGATGAACAGAACACGTGTGCTTCCTTATTAGAGCTCTGTCACCGACTCTTTTGTCTCTCACCTGCAGGAGGCGCTGGAGGCTTGTCAGACACGCATTTCCAAAATGGAGCTGCAACAGCAGCAACAGCAGGTGGTGCAGCTGGAGGGTTTGGAGAATGCCACAGCGCGGACTCTTCTTGGAAAACTAATCAATGTGCTGCTAGCTGTGATGGCAGTCCTTTTGGTGTTTGTGTCCACAGTGGCTAACTGCGTCGTGCCCCTGATGAAAACCCGCAGCCGCACACTTTCTACATTGCTCCTTGTAATTATCCTCGCCATCCTCTGGAGGCACTGGGATGCCATTTCAGAGTATATGCATCGCTTTCTTCTGCACCCCAGATGACCGGCCTGGAGAAGGTGCATTTAAGTAATTTAAACATGAAGGGACCGGAGGTGTGAAAGCGATAATAAAGGAATGACACTGGCCCATGTGGGAAGATGAATCTCAGCAGTCCTCCTTTTTCCAGCAGCTTCTCAAAACAGGAGGATTACAAAGCTGTCTGTCACTTTACTGCTCTATGAAATACGTTTCGAGGAGAATAAAAGTGGATAAGGAGAGAAAAGGCTGGATGTTTGATATGGACTTTCTATATCTGGTGCAATTGTGGCACGAGCATACTGTAAAAGGGTGAACGGGGCATAGTTGAAGGAGCGGGCTGAGAGAACTGCACACTTGATTTCTCTCTTCTGAGTGAATTTGTTTACATGTGGGAAAACATTTCATTGTTTCCCCACAGAAGAAAATATTATTCAGAGTTTTATTACTTTTCAACTGATTCAAGTGGTATTGTTTTGGAGTTACTGCTATTTTTAATACAGCCGATTGATGGATTTTTATGTTCTTTTTAACTGTAATGAGCCTACAGTGTTCTGCAGTCATAGTCGCCCACGCTCTCTTTTTTGTACTTTTTTTTTTCTGGTCTTGTGATTCAATTTTTTTTCCGTCTGCTTTTTTTCCCCTCTTTGCTCTCTTTTCAGATTTCAGCTTTTATGACCAACACTTCTTCTCTCTGCTCACTACACTCTAAAGAACGGGGTGCTTGCACATCAGCTACATTGCTCTGGGTCAGACACATGTGGGTTCTTGTTTCTTACTGGATGTGTGAAGTCAGTAACACTGGTAACGGCACAGCCAGGATATTACTATTATGAAATTTTGTGCTTGGAGTTGCAATCATGCAAACTGGACCCTACTATCCTGGTGGTTTTTCCACTGCAGAGGAATCATCTATGAACTCATTTAACATACTTGAAGAGCAGTTAAAGTGCTCAAAGACTCAGTGCTTCCGTACTGTTTCTATTAGTGACAATGAAATAGTAATACTTTTAGTTGGGGTTTTTCTTGTTTTTTATTTTTTAATTAAAGATAAATAAATTTGCTGTTTAAAAACTGAACTTGAAAGTCTAACTTCTCTCCATCCTCGGTTGTCTATAAAAATCTGTTTTATGGGGTCATACACCTTTAACATTAAAGAGGGTTATAGTCAAAATAATACGAAGGTAAAAAACACAAAAACTTTTGCTCGCTGGCATGATCAACAAACTGGTTTCAGGTGATTTGACCTTTTTGACATGAGAAGATGGGCATGGTCAGCAACATTACTCAGGTAGGCAACAGTGATCAGCCTGCACTAAGGGGGCTGTCAGTGTGCTATCCCTATGTCCCGTGCACCAGGGATGTCAGACTCTGTTTACATCGTGGGCCACGTAGAGCTGTGTTTGACCCTCTGTAGGCTGGATCGGTGAAATTCTCCTGCCAGTGTAAAGAAGTTTAACCACACATGGAATGATTCACATATCTTAGAAGAAGAAAACAGAAGTGCAGCTTCGACAGAACATCTCAGTTCTTCTAAAAAAAATAGATTCCGTAATAAATGGAAGAAATCTGTCAGCATGGCTCTCTGGGCTTAAACTGTAACACATAGATGTGTAAAATTACAGAAAGCTGTTAGCTTATTGCCCAGTAATGAAAAGTTTTTTTTTCTGTAGACCCTCTATAGAAAAAAAGAAAGTTCTATTTTAGATAGTGAAAAATGCAGGAAATGTTCTGTTATTTAAATGCTTATCTGTTACTTAGGTAAATTGATGTAGTATGAGAGGCCATGGAGGAAGTTTGTCACTAGTAAATGTAAAACGTGAAAATGCAGTTAAAAGTCCAAAATCTATACCTTTCTTCACATTTTACAAAGTGGGCCCGTAGGCCAGATTAGAGCCTCTGATGTGTCCCCGGCCCATTTGACACCCCTGCCTACACCACTACGCCATCCCCACCCAGACCCGTAGATACGAAGCAGAATAGAGCCATGCTTTCATGTTGTTTAAGACCAATTCTGACCTGATCATCTGAGTGTTGCAGCAGAAGTTGAGACTCATCAGACCCGGCAACATTTTTAAATCTTCTATTGTCACATTTTGTGTGGAGTTGTAGCCTCAGTTTCTAGTTTCCTCACCGGTGTGGTCTGCTGCTGCTGTAGTTTGGAAAAATCCCAGCAGATCAGCAGTATCTGAAATAATTCTGGCACATGCAATCATGCTACGTTCAAAGTCAGTTTGAGCTTCAGCAGCTCATATGGAGCCTGTCTACATGCCTAAATGCAGTGAGGTGCTGCCATGTGACTGGCTAAGATATTTGCAATGAAGATCATGTCAACAATTATATGTTAACCTTTCTCATCGTCTCATAAAAGGGTCGAGAGTGTACAGAAAAACAAAAAACGTCAAAGCCAACAGATGCTCCACACAATCCATTAAATCTGCTGTCGTTTTAAAAACTTCTTTTTTCTCTGTTCCCCGCGGATGAAGGTGAAATTGAGCTGGGAACTGCCTCCTTCTTCAGACCTTTAGCTACACCCAGCAAAACAACTTCTTTTATTGAACTACCACAGATTTTATTTAACTGCAGAAAACTTACTGAACCTGAAACACCGGATAGCAGATCGTTTACGACATTCACAAACCTGAATCAGCGTGAACGTTTCTGTTTCTGACAGTTTTACATGTTGTTACGCAACATGAACGTTGGGCACCAACGTCGTTTTACTGTTTACAACATTTATCGCTTCGATTGCGCTAAACTTTAACACATGCAAAGTAGTTGGATTTATTTTTTTTTAAGGTAACAAATGTGTCTCAACATATCAACGCCTGAGAGGTCACTGACACCCGACTACGACTCCACGATGTCACTTGAAGCCAGGTGAGCATGAAGCGACCAATATAACCAGGAAGAACTGCACAGTCATCAAAAATGATGTTCTCACTACATTCAAGTGTGAGGTAGGGATCTTTATCGCCGTGTACTGTGTGTTAGGTGTAAGTCTGCAGGCCACACACACGGGGTACAGCAGCAGCAGCCTGACGGACGAAAGCTCCCGGTGAGAGGCGGGCAGATAATACCGATACCAACGCTGGTATCGGATCGATACTAGCGTGATAGGACCGTTACTTTGTTTCTATCCTGTTACGTCCCCCCGAAAGGGTCTAGGCATGCGAGTGAGGGGACCAGTAACAAATGAAAGGAAAACAGAGGTGTTTTCAGTAAATAAAATAGTCTTTATAGATAATCTTAACATAAAGAGCCGGCAACGCCGTTTTACCAATAACACTTGGAAAAAGGAAAAAAGGTTGCAATAACAAAGAACACAACAACCAAACAAAAACGCCACACCAGGAGGAGGCACTTCCAGGGGCCCACAAGCTCACCCTATCACTAGCAGCAGCCCACACTACTCACATAAAGCAGCTATACTATTCCCACAACTCCACACCAAGAACACCCCCCACCCTGCTCACAGCTCATCCCCAGCTTATATGATCTCAGAGAGGTGATTGCTGACTGGGCCCAGGTGGTAAATGAGTCCAATGAGCAGCAGCTGTGTCCTGGGGAGAGAGAAGAGCAAGAGAGAGACAGAGGGGTGGAGCAAGAGAGGAGGAGGCGGAGAAAAACACCACGCCCACACAAGGGCAGTATCAGGAGGCCCAGCTAGGGCCCTAACATATCCTCTGTGGTCTGTATAAGCCCAGGTGTTTCTTGAAATGTAATAAATAAAAATATCTTCGAGAATACTGATTTACACTAGGGTCACAGCAAACATTTACTCAGCCAATCACATGGCAGCAAATTTAACAATGTAAGCATGTTGACATGTTCAAGTCGTGCTCCTGAAGTTCAAACAGTGCATCAGAATGGAGGAGAAAGGTTATTTAGGAACTTGAGATTCCCATCATAAACATGCAGCTGAAACTGCTCAGAGTTTTTGGTCCATGTTGACATGATAACCTCACACAATGTTTCCAACACTGTGCTGAATCTATGCCATGAAGAATTTAGCCCAAAGTGGTCCAACCCATTACTAGAAAAGTGTACCTAATAAAATGGCTGGTGATTGCATATTAACATTTACAACTGTTGGATGTTTCATGCACTCTAGAAATGACATTTAATACAACATTTACTCATGCCCTGGCGTGATGCTGATCGACTGTGATGATGGTTTGGAGTTCTGGGTGAATTTTTATTCTCTCAGTCATTTTTGTAATAGGTTAGTTCCCATTTTATCAGCACAACTTAACAGTGACATAATGGACTTTTTAAATAAAGCATAGATAGATTATAAGCAGCCACCACACTAAAATGAGTGCTTATAAATCGTTTTAAATGAATTTTTGTCCTAATGCAAAAAACCCCATTGAATTTAAAGACTTTAATTAATTTAATCTCACTTTTTTTTTTTAAGAAATTGTTTTATTATTTTAAACAGCAGTAAAAGACAGATTTTATCAGTAAGGACACACTGCTCATTGCTTTTTACTGTAAGTGGAAAAAGCATGCTTATATATGTAGTCACCCCACAGAGGCCCACTTTGAGGCAGACCAATTTTCAGGTTACAGCCGTCATCTGGAAAGCACGCTGTTATCCAAATACCGCTAGTAACAAACAGGAGGCCTCTACATCTTCTTTCAGTCCAATTATTCAGCAACTGTGGTGCAAAATCTGACTAAAATGTCTCTTTCAATATCTTATACAGTAGCTCAAGGCAGTGTACCTGTGACCACAGCGAGGCCTTTGATGATGTACTGAAGTACGTCGGTAAGCTTCAGGAAAGCCACAGCCAACTTGAAGAACACTTTAAAAACTTAAATGCGAGTCACCAACGAGACTACTCTTTGCTCTTTGAGGACCTTAAAGACCTACAGAACAGGTACTATATTACTCTGTACAGCTGTATAGGCTGAAACCATCTGCTGTTTTTATGTAGTGTTGTGTTTTGCAGAAGGGAATCTCTAGAAGAGCGATTCATTGACTTGACAGAACAGTATCAGAATGACGTTTGGAACTTGAAAAAAGAGTTAGCCGCCACAGCGGAGAAGAGTGCTGATCGGTCTTCTGATGCAACACAAGATTTTTATGCAAGTTTCAAATAATGTTTTCCCATGACAAGAGAAGTTGTTCCAGTATGTAACTGATGTGCTGATTCTTCCTTTCTGTACAAAATAAAAAAAAAAAAATCCAGATTTACTCTTTACTATTCCACCTCAGAAAAAACTCCAAAAACAGATTCTGACAGGGCTAAAAAGATGCCAGGCCCTTTTTAACCACTATAAGGGCCTGGCATCTTTTTAGCACTGACTTTGTAACTGTACTTCTCCTTGGGCAGTAGAAAACTTCAATTCTGTCTCTGGCATGCAGGAGGTGCTGGAGGCTTGTGAGAGACGCCAGTTCAAGCTGGAGCAACAGCAGCAGAAAGAAGAGGATGCAGGGCATCCAGAGACATGGGTCAATACCACTGCACAGACAGTACTTGAAAAACTAATTGATGTATCGCTAGCCTTTATAACTGTGCTTTTGGTGCTGATGTCCACAGTGAGCAGCTGGGTGGCCCCATTTTTCAAGACAGCCCTTCTAATGCTTTGCACACCGCTTTTTCTGGTCCTTTTGTCTTTCCTGTGGAGGCACTGGGATGTTATTTTAGAGTATCACCATTTACCCTTCTGCAATTAACATCTTGGAAACAAATAAAATGAATGCAGACACCACTCCGTCATCTTTATTACTGCAGTGTATGGAAACTTAAATCCTAGTGCATGTGTCTTACTACAGAAAGCAATAGCCCATACAGTGAAGTCCGAGTTACACAGGAATGAATCCTTTGTTTATAGGTTCAAGGTTCGTTATTTGTCACATGCATAGTTATACAAGTATAACACACAGTGAAATGTAGCCTGACACGCTCCTCAACATGTGCAAAAATGTTGCACATGTTGGACACGAATCTACAGCTGAGGATGGTCAACATATTCAGGGACATGCACCGATTTATAGAAACAGTGACTCAGTTTGGTGAGGAGCCCACTAGGTCAGCTCGTTTACACAATTGTCTGCTGAGACTTGTGCAAATATGGTTCACTCAGAAAAGCTGCCACCTGAACGTTAAGTTCAGAATGTTTGCAGATGAACAACTTTTTATTTTGAAACCAGGTTACACAGCATTATAGACTTGCTGTCATAAACTCACAATTGCAAAAATCGGTCAGGTTTCTTTCATTGTAGGGCATGTTAGACCTTCAGTAGCACAAATGCAGAAGGTCTGAAGTAAATTAGGTGCCAGATTCAATACATTTGCAATATTTGGGGTTAGTTATTGTATAGTCTAGTATTAAAGGTAATTAGAATATACTGAAATGCACTCGAGCTAAAAACTTAGATTTATTTGATAAACGATATAAAAACAGTCTAGAATTACAAGTTCAATCTTCAGACTTTGTCCCTCATTTTCCGCTTGATTTAGAAGCCACTTTACTGTCCGCTTTGGCAACCTTGGCCTTTCCAGGCTTTGACTCCTTTGTTTTCTTTGCTTTAGTCTTGGTCGAGTCAGCAGTTTCCTCACCATCCCCAGTCGGTTTAGCTTTTTTAGCCTTTGGCTTCTTCGCTGGAGCAACCTTTGATGTAGAAGCCTCTTCATCCTTCAACTTTTTGGGAGGCTTTGAGTCCTAAAAGGCAAAAGGGGAATTTAGGAGACAGCAGTAGATTGAATGTCAGAATTTTATGACCACTGGAGAGAATGTAAACTACTTTACCAGACAAGAGATCCTATGAAAACTGACATGTTCAGGACACTTTACCAAGCGATTAACCCCTTAAAGCTTGAATTGTAACGCAATTGCCAGAAAATTCACTTTAAGATGAATCTGACAAATGATCAAACACACTCCAAATCAAGTCATATGTAAATAAAATACATCAAATTTGCTACATCTGGCTTAAAATAAATGCTCAAGTCTATTGTGCAATTTTGGATTTTTCTCTAGTGAGGCTGTACATTTTGTTGAAATTTATAGTTCTGCAAAAGTAACATTCTGACCATGAATATAGATGTAAATTACCATGAGATTCATCCACATTCTTAAATACATGAAGAGTCAACTTCTCATCTAAAGCCAAACTTGCGTCCGCTCACCTCTTTGGACTTTGTTTGTCCATTTGCAGCGTCTTTCTTCTTTGTGGCACCTGTAAGAAATGACGAGTTGACACCGAGTAACAGCTTAAATTACTGCTCACTCGAGGTTTAACGGTCATTCATACCCGCTTTCCTGGGCTTCTTGGCTCCATCCTTGGCTGCTTTTGGAGACTTCTTCACACTGGGCTCTGCGTTTTCGGCTTTTGGTTTAGGCTTCGGTGCAAGCTTAATAAAGACGAAACCCGTAATTGACATTTGAACTCTTCGTTTGAACCCAGCTGCAGATGTAACCTCTTACCCTAAATCTCCTCGTGGCCGTTGTCGCCCTGGAGTTTCCAGGCTTCACCAGCGTCCCATTTTCCACTCCCTTCTTCAGGTTTTTGCGAACTAAAGTCTTCAGTCTCGCCAAATCCACCGACGGATATTTTTCTGTGATATACTTCAGTATCGCCTGGGATGAAACCCCTTTGCGCGAGTCCAACGCTTGAAGTGCTTCTTTCACCATGATCGCCGTGGATGGATGAGGCGCAGCATCTACGCAGAGTAAATTTACATATAATTTTTAAAGTTCGTTCCATCTTAAAGATTTTCGCCTTTTGTGCACAGACCTGATTTCTTTTCCGGCTTCTCATCCACCGACGCCTCGCTTGTGGATGAATCAGACGGCTCAGTGGAGTATGCTGGTGGCCTTTTGGGAGGCATTTCACTAAAATCTAAATTTAAAAACAGGACACAATAAAGGCAGACAAGTTAAAGTCTTAAAATATGCGTACTCTCCTTTTATTTGGCAACTGTCTCCGTTTTTATGCAGTTGTTTCCGGTATAATGAGACCAGGTGAACCGCATCGCACCAGGTGTGGTAAATTAGGATTTGAAAGCCACCGCGGATTCATCCAACTTCATGTGTTATCACTGAATCCTGTCACCTCATCCGGTGTCAAAACACCCAAGCAGTGCTTCAAATGCACAGATAGCAAGGCGACATTAAAACAACGCTGCCTTTTTATTTGAATCGTCGTTGTGGCTGAGACTGAAATCTCAGACCTAAATAAATGTCGGAACAATGTTAAATAATGATTAAACTTGACAGTATGACGACAGTGACGTATGCTTTAATTGGCTGATCGAGATTTTGGGAATAATATTTAAAAATTACGGATTTATGACCAAGAGACAACCTACCCAGGGACTGAAACGCACTTTATCACATACATATCTTTGCTGACTGTATTTGGCACTTTATGCAACCTTTTGATCTCATCTGTTTTTAATATTCAATAATTGTTGTCATTTCCCAAGAAGGGGTAGTTTACAAAGACATACAGTGGTGTAAAAACCTTCCTGTTTTCCTATTTTTCAAACAAATGTAAATATTAGACAAAGAAAACACAAGTAGTCACAAAATGCAGTTTCTAAATGAATGAGTTTATTATTAAAGACTGCTGTGTATTTTTGTTAATTTCATGTTTTATAGGTGTTTTATGAAAACCTCATCTCTGCAGTCACTTAGTGTATACTCTGGCTCTGAAAAAGATCCTGAATTTCAGGATTTCAATTAATGTCTGTGAAGGTTCTCAGTCATCCAGGTCATCGTAGTCAAAGGAGCTTGCAAAGAAAAGCGTCTGGACTTCTTTCAGTTGCTTGAAGACGTTTCACCTCTCATCCGAGAAGCTTCTTCAGTTCTAAGGTCAAATGGTGGAGAGTCCCAGATTTAAACCTAGTGGGACTCCCCACTAGGTTTAAATCTGGGACTACAAACATTTCGATTAATGTTTGTAGTTCAGTTTAACAAACATGACAGTTCTGTCTGAACAGAGAACTCAAACTGTCCGGAGGGGGAAAGGAGAAAATGCAGTTAAGCGACCTGTAGAAACGGAGCAAAGGAGTTACGAGAGACTGCACAAGGAATAAGTTAGAGAGCTTACTTGCCACACATTTACTAGAGGCTTGGGCGAGGTACTTAAGGCTGGACATTGAAGTGGGGACGACGTGGACCCCAGGCAGCGCAGGTGAGCAGGGAGGTAGCTTGGAGAGTTAGCCAGGATAACTCCAGATTGAGAATGGCTGGGCAGTGAAGCAGAAGAGATGACGATCCGTGAATGTCGTGCAAATCAAAGTACTACATAGAAGCCGGTTGATGATTTACCACTTAAGGCCGAGACAACAATCCGACACCCGAGAGCTGTCACAGTGCTCCTTAAATACCCGGCAGATGACTCCCAATGCACCACAGGCAAACACAAGAAAACCAACCAACAAAATCACCCATCAAAATATAGACACATTCATTTTTATATACATAAACACTTTTTTTTTTTTTAAATTTTTTAGATATTTTGGCAAAAGAATGCACAATGTCACCATGTACCATGACCACAGGTAAGACAGACTATACATCTAAGTAACATACAGAACATTGTGAATGTTTTCTTTAAATTAAAAACAAACAAACCTTTTATGTATTTATGCAGCACAACTGAGTCTCAGCAATCCCAGTGCTTCCAATAATACCACTCCTGTAACCCCACCATCAGGTAACTAAATTACTGATAGGTTATGTGTGACAGTAATTAATCAGAAATAGAAAAGTCTGTTAATCTGAGTCCCACAATTAGTGTGACCTAAGAGCATGACATGAGTAGAGATGACAATGTGTGATTTTGTTATGAGTACATGAAAAATGGAAAAACACAATTTTTTTTTAATGTTTCTGTTTCACTTCAGAAGTTCCAAAACTTCAAAAGCCTGAATCAAACCATACCTCAAACAAGAAAACATCAGGTAAGTAAAAACAATTCAATCATTTTAAATCCATAATATTTTTTTTATTAATAGTTTTAACCAGATTTTTTCTATGTACCATGATACATCAGCTGTGTGTACTTTGTGCATTCATTAAATTCTCACCATGTTAACATATTAAGTTCATTCAGCTCCCAGTGTGTTCATCTGAGTTAAGCATATTAGAAAAAGAAAGTCATCATCAGTTGAACTCCACAACAAGGACACATCCGTGCAATGAGTATATAAAACACTATGTCGCCATTTTAATTCTTTTTTTTTTTTTTTTTTTTTGGCCTGTCCCGTTTGGCTCTTTTGCCATCAGAATTGTTGTCTAAAGGCAAAGAAAGATGCCCAACGGATTTACTTTACCAAATTGACCATCCCAGCCTTGCCGTAATGGTCCATTTGATTCACCTTTTATTGTTTATTTTATTTTCACTTGCTGAATACGGGACAGACTTGACTGGAGGAAAGAAGGGGAGAAAGAAAGAGGGAAAGAGAAACAGCTGAGAAGAGGGACGGGGGAGAAGGGCAAAAAACAAAAACCAACAGAATGGGCAGAAAAAAAAATGCATATATCAATCACCTGGATCACCTGCTGAGAAAGAAAAAAGAGAACAAGCAGAAGAGAACAAGAGTAATAGAATAAACAACATCACAATGATATATGGGAATATGACAGTAAATACTAAATATTACACATTATTGTGCAGCACATAAGATCAACAGAACACAGTGTGCTTTGAGGTAGGAGCCAAAAGGGGTGTAGTTTGTGGGTGTGATCACCCGTGTGTACACCTGTGAGCATGGACGCGCTTGTTTTTTTAAAAGGTTCCTTCATGTAATGATCTGCTAGAGGGTGTGGGGGGGCCACAGCCCCGTCCTCCAGGGCATGAAGCAGGTATGGAGGAGATCAAAACTCCAGACATCCAGAGGCCCCCAGAACACAAGAGACCAAGGAAGACCAACAGAGGGGCAGCCGCGCCACTGTCCCAGAAAGAGCTGAGGAGAGTCCCAGATGAGGGTTCACTCAGCAGCCGCGGAGCAGAAGCCAGGGGGAGTTGCAGTGACGCGCCCATGAGCTCCGCCGGCAGCCAGCTGTGCCTGAGTGACCGAGCCCCAGGCCGAGAGGCCGGGGGCACCCCACCTCTGAAGTGGCCCGACCGAGCCCCAGGCTCCAGGCCCCGATAAGCGGCCGCCAAGGAGTGAGCCGGTGTGTACCTGGATGCCCATCCCCAGACACAAAGAACCACCAACACACCGATGTCTGAGGGAGTCCGCCACTGGCAGTGGCCATTTTAATTCTGATACACCTGGGGAGGATTCATCATTAAATCTGTTTGTAAATAAATACAAAACTACTGTTTTTCATCCTCACTTCTATAGAGTATTTTTTGATTTCTGAAATAAAAATGCTGAATAAGATTAACAGAAAAGCACTGCTTTAATTTTCCAAAGTAAAACCATTAATAACTTGATAAATGAAAAATATCAGCCTTCACTGAGAGATGTTGGCTCTTACACCCATAACAGAAATACTTTACTTTTTTATTGCTAATAAGAGATAAGCAACAGTAACTGCTTTACATATAAAACAACAACAACAATAACAAAAAAAAATAAAAAATACACATCAGCTTTCAGTGTCAAATGTTTCCTGTGCAAAGAAACTGCTCACTGTCCCCAGAGTCACAGTTAGAGAGATTTGCGTTGATAGCTGAGCTGATAATAAATCCACAGTGTCCACTGGCTCTGTCCTTTCTTTGACCACTGAATGATAATAAAAGGTCTCATCTTAGAGACCTTTTATTAATAGAATAACAATAATACCATGATTCCAATAATTTCTCTTCTTGGCTTAATAATTAACTCTGTCCATGTGACTGTTGAGTGCAACACCACAGGCACCAAGCACCAGAGAAATACAAAGACGAGAACGATAAATATTTAACAGACATATAAAACATTTTCAGTAAAGACTCAGAGTAAAGGTGGAGGTAAAAACTAATTTTATATTTTAAAACAGGTCCCCAAATATTTCAGTTTGAAACAAAGTGGGGGATGACTGATTAACTCAACCTTGCATTTAGGGTGGTGTTGAATTTTCCCAATTCTTTGAATCTTTGGGCTGAAGGAGGGACAATACTCGGTGTATATATGCTCAATCAACAATCATTTATTTCGATACAATTCACAATAAGAGCATTACAACGTCCGGACGGGAGAGATGCCTGCAGAGGTTCGACAGCATGTCTCAAAATGGTGGCAACTTTCACAGACTTTTATAGCTAATCCCAGCCCCCCTCTTTGTCATAAAAGCTGCATCTTCACATGTTTTTCTAATTCTTAGTGAGCCTGGCTCCTGACCTTGCCTCCCTGTCTTTCTGTGTGAAATTGGAAGGGGGGTAAAGAATGTGGTTTTATCTCTTCTGCCCAGACACCTAGTCTCCCTCTTACGGCCTTCTTCACATGATTCATCAATAAAACATTCTCAAGAAAACAGTGTCAGACATTCACAGCTGATCAAGGATACAGAGTAATGCACATTTTGTCTGATGAACTACAAATGATTATGTTTCTTTTATTCAAGAGTATAATAGAGACTAAACTACATACATAGCACACCATTAGAACTAAAGGATAATATATGGCCTGCAGCTGTTAAGCTAATTTACTACATTGACTACTGGTCATAAAATGGCATATGTTTAACTACTAGTCTTTAACAACAGTGGAAATGCTGCAGTACTGTGACAGTAAATTTGTTTTTAGTTCCAAAATTGCTTCTTTTAAAATGACTGTGTGAAAGGAAAAAAACGTGTCATGTTGATTTATTTGTCTTCTTTTACTCTGTTGTGAAAAGCAGAATCAAGAGCGACCACCACAAAGTCAACATCTACCACAGCCACAGGTAGGACACAGAGTACATTTAAATATCAATCCAGATCACTTCTTTTTTTCACACCACTTCTTAAAATGATCTTAAACATGTTTGTGGATTTATGCAGCAAAACCGCAGCAAAATACTTCCACCTCTACCACTTCTGTGAACTCACCGTCTAAGTCAGGTAACTGATGTGTTTTGTGTGACAATTGTTGATAGCACATTTAAATAGTTAGCGTCAGCCTTACAGTTAGTGCCACCTCTGTAGTCAAAACATGTGACGATTTTTGAGTGGTAAGATTGTTAGGTATGCATCAAAAATTCAGACATAAGCATAAACATTTGCTAAAATGTGCTTCTGAGCAGCTGAGCCATTAATTTAGCAATGTTTTTTTTTCATCATAAATTTGTAACTTCCTGCAGGTAAAGAAAGAGCCTGTTCGTGTAAAAGTAGAGGAACTAAGTAGAGTGACAACAGTTTTTTTCTTTTTGTGGCTGAAATTACAAAATATTTACTGAAGTAATTCTGTCCTCAGAGTTAGCATCAGTTTTCCAGTTAGACGCACAGTGAACATACTCACACAGTCAGGCACAGAAGTTACATTAACTTGATTTCTATTATAATTACGACTGTCTACTGTCTGGTCTCTACTGCTATTTTGTTCCCCTGAGGTACGGGGATTTCTAAAACTGAAATAACACAGGGAAAATAAAGAAACCAACACATTTTTATCAGAGCAAAACCTACATGATTTCTCTTATCTGTATAACAAAAGTTGTAATCATTAAATTCTCTTAGCTTAATTATTGTTCCTGTGACTGCTGACCAAGAAAACTAGAAGTACTGTTTTGAGTGTAACAACAAAAATAACCACCAGAGGGACACAAAGACAAGAACTATTCAGCATCTCCAGACATTTGCACTCATATTATGTCTGCACTAAATTTACAACAATAAACAAAATATTAGAATTTGGAACAAAGCAGTGGATCGACTGATTAACTAACAATACTGCTGGGAAAGAAATAGTCATTAATGTGATAATACTTTTGATTATTAGTTCAAAATGACTTGATAACTCAATCACACAATCACTATAAATAAAGTCTTTAACATTTTTTGTGTATTTATGCAGCAGAATCAAGTCTCATGACACCCAGGGCTTCCATTTCTACCAGTACTGTGGACGTATCGTCAGGTAACTAAATTACTGAGGTTTTATGCATTGTAGCGTTATTTAATCAGAATTTATTGATTTTTCTTTATTAATGCAATCCTCCTCAAAGCAGAGACATGGAGCTTTGGTGTAATATATTGTTTTGTTTAGTTTTTAAATATGCTTTTATTCTAAACATTGTAGAAGAAGTTTCAAGAAAAACAAACACAAAATCATCATTTACCTTGACCACAGGTACGACATACAATTCACGTGAATATTAACTCTGATCATCACACATCACTTCTTAAATCTTAGATCTTAAACATTTCTGGTGCTTTTACAGCAGAATCGAGTCTCAGCAATTTCAGTGCTTCCACTTCTCCCACTTCTGTCATCTCACCATCAGGTAATTAAATTACTGATGTTTTATTTGTGACAATAGTTAATAATAAATCAGAACACACATTAATCTCTTTTTCAGTTAGAGATGAGATGTGTTTGTGGTTTCCTAAACAGGAATGTGGACACTGACTGTTGTGTTGGTCGTCGTTGGTTCTGGTGTAACTGTGGGTGCCATCTTATTGGTACTGGCAGTTTTCAGATCTAAAAGAAGAACTGGTGAGATCTCAATCAGTTATTATGTAAAATCATGCAGATGTATTTGATAGTTAGAGTGTAATATTAACATTTCACACTCAGTGGATTAATACCGACTACAGTGTCTTCTTCTTAAAAGCAGTTTTGTAGTCAGATTTGTTGTTAGAGGCTCTTCTGTTTCACAGACGTCTCACTGAATCAGAGCTTGTCAGTTTGTAATTAACGGCTGTAAAGCTGATCTGACCCCAGCAGACTAACTGTCACTTCTTTATTGCTGTTTATTCCAGAAGGATATTCTCTAAAGAGGCAAGAAACCTGTTTTCAGCAAGTATTATTTTGTTATCACTTGTATAGACGGAAGTTAAACTTACTGACTTTAGATTTTCTTATTCTGCAACTAAACAGAATTATTGGAAGAGTTGTGGATTAAATGCCTTGCTCAGGGGCAGCGGGGCACTTCAGGGCAGAAAGTCCATTCACTTTCCTGTATCAAAAAACAGTCTTTAAAGTAGTAACCAAACAGAGTAATACGATTGGTCTATGGAGAATATTCAACATTTATATGATTTTTGTTTAATTTTTAAATTAATTTTTCTTTTTTATGTTTAGGACAAGAACCAGCATCCAAGGTACTGAATTCATTCAGTTGCAGCATCAATGTGTTGTTGATTTATACAATATTAGGACAGTATTTATACACTTGTTAACTGAGCTTTATGATTTACCTACTGCTGCAGATGACTTTGTGTGCATGACAAATATTGACCCTGGAAGAATGGTAAATAAACTAAAATGTTTGTCAAATTCTACACTAATATAACAAAACATTCAAAAATTGAAATGCAAGAGGTTTAAGGGTAGTTTAACTTTAATGTATTATTAATGGATTTTCTCATTTAATGTCCTCTTTCCTGCTGCATAAAGTTACCTGAAGGTGATGATGGAGCCTACAGTGTGATCACTTCAATACCTGACGCCAGCTGTGCTACCGGTGAGCTGTTTTTATTTATTCATTTATTTTTATTTTCCTTTTTGTTTTACACCTACTTAAACACTGTAGTGCAGGGTGGAAGACAAATTTCAATATTGTAATTATATTATTATACCACAGCTGTGGGAACATGTTTTATGTGGAGGCAGGGGGTTTTGAAAGGATGACATGTGTGAAAACTGGGGGTACCTCAACAGCAATATGAAAATAGATATTTATTAGGGGTGCAACGATACACAAAATTCACGGTTCGGTTTGGTTCGATACTTTGGTGTCACGGTTCGATATTTTTTCGATACAAAATTTTTTTTTCATGCCTTTTTAATTTGTCATTTATTAAAATTATAAATATATATTTTAACTCAAAAGTACAGTTTTTAAATTTAATGTTGCTGAAACAACAAAGGTATAAAATAATAAATCTATCTGATGGAGAAGTCACTCATCTTTGGAAAAGAGAGTTTATTACAGCGAAATGGCTCTTTCCAAAATAAAAGCTATACTATCCGCTTCTTCTGGGCTATATTCTCAGTAGCATATTAAACAAATCAGGTCCCCATAAGGAGAATCATGTGCTAACGGCTGTCTAAATGACTCGGGTAAAGTTTGTAGCATGCGTGCTTGTTGTTTTTGTCTGCTTCCACTTGTCTTTGCGCTAGGATGATGTCGGAGTAAATGTGCAGTCATATTCGTTGTGTTCCCACTAGTGCTGTCAGTGTTAATCTCGTTGAAATGACGTTAACGCCACAACACGGCAAATCTCCGTTAACGAGCTACCGCGGATCACCCCGTGCGTGGGGCTGGAAGGCCAACACGTTAACGAGCTAACTGCGCTAACACACTAGTTCCCACCAGGGCTGGACTGGCCATCGGGCATACCGGGCATTTGCCCGGTGGGCCACTCGTAATTTTTCATTTTTATGGGCCGATGGGGTTTTATTTCTTTCTTTTTTTTAACGATATAAATGAATGGTGGTGGATTGGCCAGTTGGTCATGATCGACTCTGGGCTTGACCAGTTACAGCAGAGGAGGTCGAAATTTAAAGTTGAGGTGAAAAGGAACACGATTTCATCACTACTTCAGCTAGAAAATTGCTAATTCAGTCATGAAACTGATCAATGATCAGCTGATCGGCTTTTCTCTCCAGAAAGAGGGAACCAGCAGATGTCGCGCTAAACAACAGCAGCACGTTTAAGCTTGATCAGCTGTCGGTAGAATTTATTTAATGTTAATTTCAAGTATCAGCTGATGTTCGTTGGAGCCACAGCTGTAAAGCTGCTGGTCATGATATCGGTTTGGATATGTGGTAAGAGGGAAACATGAAGATGAAACCAGGAGATGTCCTTACTGAATCATCAGAGCTGAACAGGTGATGGAGAAACAGGTTTACATTTTAGGTGACATGAATGAGTTGAAGGGAAGAAACGAACTGTTTCTGAGAGACAAATAACACCAGGATCCATACTTTTCTTTCTTATTCTCATTTAAAATGTCTAGCTTTTAATAAATATTTATCTGAATCTTACAACCAAAGTTTTCATCTGATGTAAAATGTATAGAAATACATTATTGTATTCAGTAAATATTGAGTCTAGTATATACCCTAGTAAGTTATAGTATTCTTTCCTTTGGGAAGGTACCATCTGTGGAGTCTGCAATTCTGTTGAAGAAAGATGTTGAATCTATTTGATTACAGGAGAAAAATAATAGATTTCTGTGCATTTGTTTGATATGTGCATTAAATTAAAATCAGTTTTGTCAATTAAGTATCTTGAAACAGAGGGTGGGGGAGTGATTCCCTTTTTTTTTCTGCTGGGAGTTGGCAACCCTATTAGTTAGGTATATGTAATTATAAATTAGGTTGTTTTATATTTTTGCTAAAGACCGTTTAGAATACCAGAATAGGGAGGGTGGTGTAGGTTTAAGTTTATTATAAAGGCTTTATGGCTTTTCCTATAATACCATGGTGGGCCGGTCACTAGTCAAAATGCCCGGGCTGATTTTTTGTCCCAGTCCAGCCCTGGTTCCCACCCATGTAATTGAGCATTGCGTGGCACATCCGACATACTGTTTTACTTTAGTCCATGACGCGCTTACCTTCAGGGTCATACTTCACATGAAAACCAAATTGGTTCGAAACGCCACATCTGAATGAGGGTGGGGGAGGTTCAATTTGCCATGTTGCAACCAGAGCTTAACTTCTGTCTCGCTAGCTTGCCCTGCACTCAGTGAATCTGCGTTCGACTACTCCGCCTAGGCTGCACTGTCGAGCGCAGATCCACTGAGCGCTCAACACAGACAGCATCGTCAGAAGAAAAGTTGATAAAATAAATTAAAAATTTTGTATTGTTCGATACATATGCGTACCGAACCGAAAGCACTGTATCGAACGGTTCAATATCGATACGAGTATCGTTGCACCTCTAATATTTATATAAATGTTGTAAATTGTACATTGTTATGCATGTTTGATGAAACGTGTTTGAAAAGTAGTTCAATATGGCAGCACTTTATCTGCAAAGACCTTGTAACATAACACACAACTACACAGTTTTTAATTATATTTGTGGACATCCACCATCCACCAGGGGGTGCTGCAGGACCCTCAGTGTCCCTAATCCCTGCAGTCCCTACTGCTATATAGAGAATGTACAATATGGTAAATGGCCTGTATTTATATAGCGCTTTTACTAGTCCCTAAGGACCCCAAAGCGCTTTACACATCCAGTCATCCACCCATTCACACACTGGTGATGGCAAGCTACATTGTAGCCACAGCCACCCTGGGGCGCACTGACAGAGACACTGGCGCCACCGGGCCCTCTGACCACCACCAGTAGGCAACAGGTGAAGTGTCTTGAGACCGAGACAATGACAAGGACACAACGACCGAGACTGTCCGAGCCGGGGCTCGAACCAGCAACCTTCCGATTACAAGGTGAACTCCCAACTCTTCCTCAGTTTATCTGCAGGTTTAGTTGTTTAGTTGCTGTGTTTCTTTCAAAGTATGACAAAGTGAATACTATATCATTTAAAGAGTTGCACCAATGAAAAAGCAAATCTTTCAGTTACATTGTTGCTTTTATCTGTTGCATGAAAAACACCAACAAAAGATCCCAATGTTTCAGGTCCTCTTAAAGAAAAAAAAAATAGTGAAATGACAGTAACATGTGGTGTATGCCCTTCAGTACATGGGGAAGTACACCAGGTCATATTTGTGCAGGAATAGAACAAAACTGTATTACTTCAGTTCTTCTTGCACTTTGTATCTGTCTAAAACAGCAGTTTTAGTTTGTGATTCTTTTAATTGCAGGTGCTGAGAAACTGAATAAACAAGAAAGGAAAGATCAAGATGTAAGTGAGACAAAGGTTCAGTAATTAAGATGTTTGTTATTTGGCTTTGAAGATGCGAGACGTAAATGACTCACACAGCTGTGTTCTTTCTTTTCTAGTTTGATATTTATCATCCATACGCCACCATCGCTGAGAAACCAGCTGTACCAGTCTCACAGGACATGACCTACAGCATGCTGCAGGCACATTGATGATGCTTATTATTTTATTTTCAGTAATGGAACCAAATGCCCACTGTCACTCTGTCAGTACTGGAAATGTTTTTTGTCCCTTGAACAAACTGTATTCTGCAGAAGCTGCAAGTTAAGATTGAAACCGTGTTTTTGTTCTAATCAATGTTAGCACAACATTTTGTAATTGGATATATTCTGCCTGGTTAATGTCAAATTGCTATCTGTGTTTGGCTCAAAATTTTTGCACAGCATTTTTCCTGAAACTATTTTTTTTTGCATATAGTGTATCCAAGTAATGACCCTTTTCCACTTTTGTATTTTATTCTATGAAATATTTGTTAGACACTGGCAGGAGGCTGCTTTTGTATCTGGGTTAGGAACAGTAGGGGTTACTTTTTTGTTTTTGTTGCTTTTGCTTTGACCAGAGCTGAGGGCCTAAAGTGGCTGT
The DNA here is from genome assembly GCF_057381845.1 of Rhamphochromis longiceps. Lineage (NCBI taxonomy): Eukaryota > Metazoa > Chordata > Actinopteri > Cichliformes > Cichlidae > Rhamphochromis > Rhamphochromis longiceps. The sequence continues at coordinate 22,383,227 of NC_140561.1, forward strand.
AGCTGGGCTGTAACGGTGGAGACTTTCTCTTCAGTGGTTAGTGGTTGTCAGTGCAGCCCTGGTTTGAACTGCACTGTAGTAACAGTGTGTGTAAAACTGAGATGTACATTCGAGGTAAAGTAATTCCCTGGACCTCTGCTTACAGGAAAACCACAACACCAAACTGGGATTCAAACATGTGTGAATATTTTTAAAATGAATATTAGAAAAAATAACTTCTTAAGGTCTTAATCAAGTATAACTGTGTGTTATTTGTACTGGTTTGAAATAAATATTCTCTTGGTTAAATTCCCATGATGGTGTCCCTGTTATTAAAACTCTTGAGCTCTTTACTGCCACATGTTGCCACACAGACAGTAGCGGTTTTTGATACGGGCGACACGGGCGGTTCCCCGGGGCGGCATCGTGGTGGGGGGCGGCATCACGGGCATCGGCAAAAAAAAAAAAAAAAATGCTCGTACTCATGCTGCCCCGACGTCAGCCAGCGCATATTGGGAATGGCATAGGCACCGATCGGTTTTCTATCGCCCATTTCCTGGGAGTAAGGGCGCCCTTCGTCTGCGAGGTGCACCTGCTGCTTGTGGCGCAGAGAGGAGAGGGCGGGGCGGCGGGGGATTCTCTGACCGGCTGGAGCAGCATCTAATAACCAACTCGCAAAATAAAACAAAATAAAAACAAACCAACAAACACGAAAACACCAGACAGATACAGACTTATAATTTGCACCGATGTTTTTTCGAAATTCTATACACGAAAAGTGAGCGCGAGAGCCCTCGGTGCGCCTGCTTGCTGCTGAAGTCAAAGTAAACTTTATTCTCATCTCCGCTACATACAGTCCAGTATATAGAGAGACGAGATGACGAGGCTCCAGTTACAGCAGTGCAAGTAAACAAACAATATATATAAGAAGAGTAAGAAAATAAATATACACTTTAGGACTCGGGATAAAGGGATCAATAACAATTTAAAATTTACAGTTTGATGATTTAAAGTCTCATACACAACCCGTCGAAAGGGGAGGGGGGCCGGCTGCTTCCAAATAGAGCGTATTTCATTTATAATGTTGTAAATCCAAGTCCATGATTTGAATCCTGGGTTGTGTGAAATCTCAGAAATGCACCCTAGACAAAGTGAATCTGTGAACTAAGGTTTAGGTGTGTTAGATCATGTTGTGGTGATCCTTGGGTTGAGGGATGGGTGTTCATACTGGAGCGCAAAATTAAAACCAATGGAAGACGGACAAGAAAAGTTCAAAGCCATCAGGTCCTCAGTTTAGAAAAAAAGAGAAAAGAAGAGGAGGAGAAACGAGCAAAAGATGCAGGTAAGCAGATGTGTCATTGGATAATGGCAGGTCATCCTGAAACAATCAGAATCAGAATACTTTATTAATCCCTAAGGAAATTATGTGCGTTACAGTTGTTGCAAGAAGAAATGGTAAAAATAGTAACAGTAACAGACTCAACTTCAAACAATGCATTATGTTACAGATTTTAATATTAATTAGTCCTTGTCAATTGTTGATTTGTCCTGTTCTCATTGTATGACGAATTATGATGGCTGTTTGGTAGCCGTTTGCATACTATGCATACTCTCTCTCTCTTCATATGTGTGTGTGTGTGTGTACAACAGCTTTATGTTAATGTACAATCCTTAAATATGTTTTGTCTGTGTGTGTGTGTGTGTGTGTGGAGGGGGGGGGGGGGGGGGGGGGGGGGGGGGCGCCAGAGGGAGTGTTCGCCCAGGGCGCCAAACAGGCTAGGACCGCCACTGCACACAGACATCTGGGAAACTAAGCCCATAGCAACAGAAATGACACAAATGTACTCATGCTTGTCTTTATTTCACTTCCTTTCTTGTTCTTTGATCTAAATAAAACTCATAAGTAGTTTCAAAGGGCTGTTCACGTTCATTTGCTCCGCTGTGTAAAAGCGTTCATTGTTGCTGTGGTTTTCCTGTGACGTTCCTTAAACTGGAACATCAGCCTTTACAAAGTCAGACTTTCAGATGTGTTCTGCACAGTCACAGTAATCTTCTTCATCATGGCTGGACACCTTCTGTTTGTCATCCTCATGTGTAAGTTAAACCTCTTGTAACCAGTTTTGTGTCTTTTGGTGCTTCCTTGTTTATATTTTTAACTGATAAACTAACGTGTGGAATCAAAAACTAAAACTTCCTCAGCAGGACGATTCCCTGTGATCTTGAAAAGACAGTTTGTTGTATTAATGAGTCATACATGCCTCCAGTACGTTGTTGACAGACTTTCTTTCCAACAGCTTTCGTTCATGAAATTCAAGCACAAGGTGAGTCCCTGATGTTCTACTTTTCACAAAGATTTTCTTTGACTGCATATTTGTTTTTTATTAAAACCAAAAATTACCTATTAGATCAAAAATTTCTTTACCTCTAATTTTTCAGCTCTTCTTCCACCAACACTGACAGTGAACACAGAGGTGATCTCAGAGACGGACTCGGTCACGTTACACTGTCAGGCACCAACATCTGTTTCAGTTCATCAGTGTTTTTTCTACACGGTGAGCAAAAATACTTCCAAAGCCTTCTCATGCCTGCAGAATTTCACTGCAACAGAACTGCTGTTAATGTCAAATCACAGTTCACCTGCTGAAGTTAAAGTGAGATGTTTTTACACTGGAGACCTTAATTCAACATCTGCTGACAGTGAACCATCCTCCATCACCATACAAAGTGAGAGACTGCTCTTCCTGTGACTGGATAAGTTATCATACAGTGTGTTAGACGTTATTATCTTTATAAAGCTTCATGTTTTCTTTCACAAAACTTTTTTAGGAGTGTTGTTCTTACATATTTTCTTAAACCACCAAAGACAGCACGCAGGAATCTAAACATGACCAGTTACAGTTAATTGCAAAATGTGTTGCAGTTCAGCTTTTATGAACACCAGTATTGTTATTGTTGTGCTGGTAAAACATACAATATTCTTGTATATTAATGGGACTTGATTAATCTTCATGTAGGTCAAACACCACAGATGAGTGTGCAGCATTTTAATGGGGAACATGTTCGGTTTGTTTGCTCTCTGCCTGGATCTGTGAAAGATGATACAAGATGTAATCTGTACTTTGGAGAAGCAAGTCGTTTAATCCTCACAGTAGCTGTCGGGAAGAATAGCAAGACAAAAAACAAACAGCGGTTCTGCCAGTTTTATGTCTCAATTGATGATTTTTTGAGACATCTACATTTTGTTCAACAAAAAGATGCCAGCTGTGATTACACTTTGAAAAGGGAACCCAGGTCTTTGTCTCCTCGCAGTGATCGATACAACTTAACAGGTAAGTCGAAGATAAGCAGACTTTATAGCACAGATGCTACTTTGATACATTAAAATGATGAAAATGACTAAAATAAAAGTATACAAAGTATTTTTCTCTAAAAATGTTTTTTAGTTGTTACTCGCAAGATTTCATTTCATTTCACTGGCCACGACCTTAGATGTGAAAAAGAATAGATCCAGGTTAGCAGTCTCTTGGAACGTAGGAAGAGTTGAGCTTTGATGATATTGTCAGTATATTAACATGCTTACAGTAGAAGTGGGTGGCACAGTGGGTAGTTTTTACACTGGATACTCTTCCTGACACATCCTCAAAGGGATTTGTACAGTGGCTTGCAAAAGTATTCGGCCCCCTTGAACTTTCCCACATTTTGTCACATTACAGCCACAAACATGAATCAATTTTATTGCAATTCCACGTGAAAGACTAATACAAAGTGGTGTACACGTGAGAAGTGGAACGAAAATCATACATGATTCCAAACATTTTTTACAAATAAATAACTGCAAAGTGGGGTGTGCGTAATTATTCAGCCCCCTTTGGTCTGAGTGCAGTCAGTTGCCCATAGACATTGCCTGATGAGTGCTAATGACTAAATAGAGTGCACCTGTGTGTAATCTAATGTCAGTACAAATACAGCTGCTCTGTGACGGCCTCAGAGGTTGTCTAAGAGAATATTGGGAGCAACAACACCATGAAGTCCAAAGAACACGCCAGACAGGTCAGGGATAAAGTTATTGAGAAATTTAAAGCAGGCTTAGGCTACAAAAAGATTTCCCAAGCCTTGAACATCCCACGGAGCACTGTTTGAGCGATCATTCAGAAATGGAAGGAGTATGGCACAACTGTAAACCTACCAAGACAAGGCCGTCCACCGAAACTCACAGGCTGAACAAGGAGAGCGCTGATCAGAAATGCAGCCAAGAGGCCCATGGTGACTCTGGACGAGCTGCAGAGATCTACAGCTCAGGTGGGGGAATCTGTCCATAGGACAACTATTAGTCGTGCACTGCACAAAGTTGGCCTTTATGGAAGAGTGGCAAGAAGAAAGCCATTGTTAACAGAAAACCATAAGAAGTCCCGTTTGCAGTTTGCCACAAGCCATGTGGGGGACGCAGCAAACATGTGGAAGAAGGTGCTCTGGTCAGATGAGACCAAAATGGAACTTTTTGGCCAAAATGCAAAACGCTATGTGTGGCGGCAAACTAACACTGCACATCACTCTGAACACACCATCCTCACTGTCGAATATGGTGGTGGCAGCATCAGGCTCTGGGGGTGCTTCTCTTCAGCAGGGACAGGAAAGCTGGTCAGAGTTGATGGATGGAGCCAAATACAGGGCAATCTTGGAAGAAAACCTCTTGGAGTCTGCAAAAGACTTGAGACTGGGGCGGAGGTTCACCTTCCAGCAGGACAACGACCCTAAACATAAAGCCAGGGCAACAATGGAATGGTTTAAAACAAAACATATCCATGTGTTAGAATGGCCCAGTCAAAGTCCAGATCTAAATCCAATCGAGAATCTGTGGCAAGATCTGAAAACTGCTGTTCACAAACGCTGTCCATCTAATCTGACTGAGCTGGAGCTGTTTTGCAACGAAGAATGGGCAAAGATTTCAGTCTCTAGATGTGCAAAGCTGCTAGAGACAAACCCTAAAAGACTGGCAGCTGTAACTGCAGCAAAAGGTGGTTCTACAAAGTATTGACTCAAGGGGCTGAATAATTACGCACCACCCCACTTTGCAGTTATTTATTTGTAAAAAATGTTTGGAATCAAGCATGATTTTCGTTCCACTTCTCACGTGTACACCACTTTGTATTTGTCTTTCACGTGGAATTCCAATAAAATTGAATCACGTTTGTGGCTGTAATGTGACAAAATGTGGAAAAGTTCAAGAGGGCCGAATACTTTTGCAAGCCACTGTATCTTCTCCTGGGAGAGGAGGATATCTGGGCATCTATTCGTAGGTGAATGTGTAAACCACAACAATATACAGCCAGCACTTTCCAGGTTGTTAACATGACATGTTCAAATGTCTTTGTGTGTTAACAATCATTGTGGATTCATTTATTGTTGTCATTATTGTTACATTTATTAAGTACTGAATTTAGGCAATTGGAATTTTTCTGACTACCAAATCACAATAAAATACACCTTATGAGGTTAAAAATAACATTTTTGGTGTGGGATGAATTTCTATAACTGGAAACACTTCCTGATGCAACTCTAGTATCTGAGTGTGGGAGTACACATGACCCTGCTCATGATACTTAGTTTGTTAGGCAAACAAACCAATAAACTTTCAAAATATGCCAACCTTTGAAAGATTTGTTGAAAGGTTACTTTTTCAAAAACTATAATTCTGTCTAAAGAATAAATAAATAAAATAAGAAGGACAGAACTGAAAGACAGCTAAAACATTTCTTTTCCACATTTACAGTTGGTCCAATATTTTTAAACCTAAAATAAATTTGATATTGTATTTAGGTGAACAAAAAAGCAGAAGAGTCTACAGTGTACAAGTATGTTTTCACAATTCATCGGGTTGTCCTTTATAAAATCAAGTGAAAGTTATCAGAACAGGACTTGAAGGGAGCAATTTAAACAGAACACATTTTGTTAGCATTTCACATTTCACTAAACATCTCAAGTAAAATTTTGCCTTAATGCCTAAACTTGTTTGCATTCATTATCTCAGGGCCACCTGACACTGCCATTGGGACAGATGTGACATTTAATAAAATAGTAAATGTGGTTTCAAAACGTTTCGATCACTTTTGAATTGATTGCATAAATAACAAAACCTTTATTTGTACACAAACCCATTTCCTTTTACTGTAGCTATTCTGAAAAGTGAATCACCAAAGATCAACAAACCGTCATCTATCATGACCACAGGTAGGACATGCAGTACACTTAACTAACAACCCAGAGCATCATCACACATCACTTCTTTTAAATGTCTTTAACATTTTATTATCCATTTATGAAACAGAATCAAGTCTCAGCAAACTCAGTGCTTCAACTTCCACTTCAGTGAACTCAATAACAGGTAAATAAATTACTGCTGTGGTGTTAGTAAAGTAGTAAATATTTTTTCTGTGATAAAGTAAATCTGCCCAAATTAAAAATTAGACATTTAATTTTTCTGTTATATATTATTTTGCAAACTAAATATTCTGAAGACTGAAACAATGTGTAACAATTCAAATACTTGACATTTCATTCCCTTTATTTGGGTTGAATAATGTAAAGAAAAAAAAGAAGCAGGAATTTCTTTACAGAGAACAGTAACATATGTGACATTATAGTATTTATTTGATATTTTTCTATATTAAAGGATTGGGTACTCGTAATCTAAACCCTACAACTGGTGTGAACACTCCTGTCAAAACAACTCAGTATATAACCTCACGAGACAGTACAACAGGTGAGACCGAGTGCATCAATAATGTGAAGATAAATTGAAATGTCCTTGTTTTATTTATGTCTGATTCAATTCTAAGAATGTAAAAAAAAAATCTCAACTCTAACTCTAAAATTCTGTTGTTCATCAGGAACAGTAAATATTCACCATGTTCAGCATCTTAAATAAATGGCAGTACTTTGTAACCAGGGCTATAGTTGATGTTGAAATGAAGTTACTAATTTTGCTGGCCCTTGGTCACAAACCCTCCAACACTGATGCAAATGACCAGATATGTTTTATCTGTAGATATTTTGTGTGTTTAATATTCTTTATTTTGAATATTCATGATCATAGTTCATTTTAAAACTGTAGTTATTGTGGGAAGAGAATCAAGAATGACCAGCGCAAAAATGCCATTTAGTCTGGCCACAGGTAGGAAATACAATACATCGAAATATAATCCAGAACATCATCACACACACAACTTCTTTAAAGAAACTCATTTTTGTGCATTTTTTGAAACAGATTCGAGTCTCAGTACTCCTAGTGCTTCCAGTCCTACCACGTCTGTGAATTCTCCTTCAGGTAACTGCAGGGACAGTAGAATTGTAAAATATTGTATACAAATATATTTCTACATTAATGCAAACCAACTCAAAAAAATAAGCTAACACGTGAATCAACTATTGCAGTATATGTTATTTCAAACTAACTGTGCAAATACACTGAACCTAACAACCTCAGTCAGCTTTTTGAAATTTTGATCCAAATATTTTTTTTCTAAAAAGATTCATACAAGACTAATGCTACAGTGACTATTACTACAGTCAAAGGTAAGACAATGTGCAGTTAAACTGTACATATATAAAAATATATTATAAAAGTCATCTGTTTTATCTGTTATTTCAAAAGTAAAAAGTTTTTCACCAGGTCCAACTTTTACTTGGTCTCATACTTCCACCCGTGCCACTGCTACCTCAGGTATCTATTTTTTCTTTTTAAACAAAATGGTAACATACACTATATTATCAAAAGTGAAACTTATCTCACGGCACATTGTTAGTCAGTGGTGCTGTTTTCAGTCATTATACAGGGTCATTTGAATGAGTGATGAAAAGTTTCTCCCACTGAAAACGTTACATCAACATTAACAGAATTAACTTTTTGTGATTACCAAAAGTGCCTTCACATGCATATGAACTGGAGTGCCATCCCATTCTTAATCATTTTAAATCCTGTGGAGTGATTTTTCACACCATAGGGTTTAAAATGAAGTTGGCCCACTGTTTGCAGCCATAACAGCTTTAACTCTTTTAGGAAAGCTTTCTGCAAGGTTTAGGGATGTATTTATGGGAACTTCCATTCTTCCATTAGCACATTTTGAGCTCGGACACTTCTGCTGGACAAGAAGGCCCGGCCTGGAATCTCTACTTTAATTCCTCCAAAAGGTGTTCAGTCAGGTTTAGGTCAAGACTCTGTGCAGGCCAGTCAAGTCATTCCAAACCAAACTCACCCATCCAAATCTTTATGGTCATGGTCATGTTGGAACAGGAAGGGGACATCCACAAACTGTTCTTACAAAGATAGAAGAATGAAAATTTTCAAAATGTATAGTGGACCCAAATGCAAACACAAAGGAACGTGGAACAAAACTTGAATTAGCAAAAAGTGAGCTGTTTAATATGGCTGATGGAAAAATACAAAACAAGGCAAACAAAGACAGGAATAAACCATAACCTAAACTGGGAAACTAAAAATAAACATGAAAAACCCTAAACATGAAACTTGGTCTGGATACAAAGATACCTGGAACATGAGACATGGCACAAAAGCCAACAGATGACATGACCCTGAACAGAGGAAGCCAAAGGACTTAAAATATGGAAGGATAATGAAAGTAAATGGACTGATTCTTATATAGCGCTTCTCTACTCTCCCGGAGTACTCAAAGCGCTCTATACAACATGCCTCATTCACCCATTCATACAAGCACTTCTAAACTAAACTACATTCATACTCCGATGAACGCATCGGAGGGCAACTTGGGGTTAGTGTCTTGGCCAAGGATATTTGGCATGCAGACTGGAGGAGCTGGGAATTGAACCACCAACCTTCCAATCAGTAGCTGATCTGCTCTACCACCTGAGCCACAGCCACACGAGGATGGGGATGGCTGTGGGATGGGGAACAGGTGGGAACACAGCTGGGACAACTCAGACCTAACGAGACAAGGGGAAACAAAACTACACAAACTGCACACAGGACAGGGGGAGCATTTGCTGACCCAAATTTCTGATTTTATGTTACCTACTACTTTGCTGTCATTCCCAGTTGTTTCAATTTTGTTATAATACCACTAACAGACTGTGGAATATTCAGTAGCGAGGAGATATCATGTCTAGATTAGGGGCATCCTATAGAGGTACTCTTGTTGCAATTTAACACAATATAAATAAAACTTTTGGTGATATAGTGTATATAACATTATAATATTTATCATATATTTATATCCTAAAGGATCAGTTATTGCTTATCCTAAACTGCTATTAGTGTGACCTCTGCTTTTAAAAGAACTGAAAGAAAAATGACATTTAAAAGATGTTATCACATGAGTTTCACAACTTCTCAATGTTTCGGTTTCATTTTAGTGGATCAGGCACGCCAGCCTGACAGTAGAGTAAACTCCTCTTCAAAAATATTACAATCATGTAGGTAAACAACAATGTCTTCAACTCTTTCTCTTTGTACATGGCATTATGGTTATTAATAGAATTAATAAAAAAAAAATAATAATGTATTAATGTCTTACAGTTTTTTTAAGCAGTTTGGCTGGACCAACTGTGTCTACTTTTAAGTGTTTTGGTTTTGAGTTAGAAGTGAAACTCTTGTTTGGCTTTCAAAGCAGAAGCATCGATATGGAAGTTGGCAGTAGCTGTGACTGGATTGGGAGTAACCATGGGTGTCATCTTACTGGTGCTGGGGCTTCTCACGTTCAAAAGAAGAAGTGGTGAGGGCACATATGAAAGCATACAACTTTTTATGTTTATGTTTTTTAGAGATAGAATCTGCCTGTCAACCAAAAATAAGATAATATTACCATTGAAAGTTTAACCAAAATATGCATTTTAAAAAAATATCTTTTGAATGATCAGAAAACAGATAAAAAGCCCATGGTACCAATGATTATTTCACTTCATCTATGCCATGAACAAGCAAATGAAAAATTTGCTCTGAAAAAAATCAATGTGGCTATTTCCTGTAGTTATAGTACAACATTGTGAGGGCTCACAGGGATTCACCCCCACTTTGAGAACCTGGAACTCATGAACCTTTTGTAATATAGTGATACATTTTTCATAGCTGCAATAAATATATAATAATAATAATTGTACATTAAAAAGATCATCTTATTCTGAAGAAGAAAAAAAGTTCAAGCAGAAAAAGTTCATCATGCCTACTTTATACACGTGTAAAAAATGTTATCAGTTTCATAGTTATAAATGAACCTGTGACTTTAAAGCTAATCAGATGCTGATCAGACATTTCTTTGCCACTACCTTTTCAGAAACATGTTCTCAAAGCAGGTAAGGAATATTTTCTCAGCAAACCTTAATAAGCTGTTTTCCTGTCATCATTCAGACAACCAGAAGTTGGTCTTATTTACTTCAGACCTTTTCTTATTTATCCAGTGAACAGAATCACTGGAGCAGTGGTGAATCAAATGCCTTGCTTGAGGGCAGAACGCCTAATAAATATGTCTCATAATATTGTTTTCTAATTCTCTACAATAAACACACTTTTTTTTTGTGTAATGTAATGCATACAGCTTTTTCTATTTTTTTTAAACATTTTCTTTATTTATGTGTAGGACAAAGGCAACATCACCAGGTATTGTATACATTTTAGCTGTCAGGCAGCATTACAAAACTATCAATCCATGTATTATGGTTTTTATTTTGTTGAGTTTTTCTTTTGTTACAGGTGATTTTATATCAATGACTAAAATGAACCAGGGAAGAATGGTAAACAAAATGTTTCAGTCAAATAAAAATACTCTTAATTAAAACAATCAATTTAAATACCGAGGACATAAAGTTGATTTTTCCCTGTTGTGTTAAGTTACCTGCAGGTAATGATGGAGGCTCCAGTGTGATCACTTCAGTACCTGATGACAACCGTCTTACTAGTAAGACAGCTTTTGCCTCTAGTAATAAGATGGTGAAATTGTTGTACATGGTAGGGCTGTTCGATATAACGATATATATCGGATAACGATATGAAAACGTCTATCATTGCATATTACACTATCGTTTGTTTCGTGGTGTCGCAAAATAATCTGTTTATGGCAATATTTTTTCATTGTTTTGATGGTCACTGTAGAATTTCTCTCTTTCGCTTATATTTAATATAACCACATTACAGACGATCAAGCGACTGTTTTTATGCGTTGACGTTAGCAACAACGATGGTAAAACCATTGCGTGGTTCTGTCATCTGCTTGTTTATTTTCCACATAAACATTTCACAATAAAGCTCAAGATCCTGTTGAGATTTTTGTGATATATATCTTTGTGTGGACGATAAATATCTTATATCGGGATATGAGATTTTGGTCATATCGCACAGCCCTACTACATGGAGTAATTATTTATGTGTACCATTAGTTGTTTCTGAAAGTAACACAATAAGATGATGACTGTTTAACAGTAATATTGTTAATATGCTCAAATCTTTATTTCATATCTATAGCATATTTAGTTATTACTGCTGATTAACTTTCAGTAATGATTTTTTCCAGTGTCTGACAAGGGAGCTTTGGCTTTTATAACATTTTACTACCTTGTGATAAGGAAAGCTATTTGACCACTAAAGAGCCTTTAAAATGTCCAAATTTAGAAGAACACTATGACATATACAGTTACAAGACAAACTTTGTGAACCCACTGGACTACATGTTGTCTTGCACTTGTGTGTGTGTGTGTTTTAATCCTGACTGAAAGAAATAATTTTTCAATGTTGTTCTCTTTCAGGAGAGAAACTAAACTTGGAACAGACAAAAAATGAAGATGTAAGTTAGACCTGGTGTAGTAATAAATATGTCCGCTTCTCATCTTAATCAATGCTAATGACTAAAAGGGCATTACTCTTTCTCTTCTAGTCTGACATTTACCATGTGTACGCCACCATCTCTGAAGCAACAGATCCACCAGATTCACAGGACACGATATACAGCACGCTGAATGCACACTGAAACATGTTTGGTGACGTTGTTAGTAAAATGCCTAAAATGATCTAAATCATGTCAAAGTGAGAAAAGTGTGACAGGTAATAGATGCAATCTTGCAAAAAATCTTGAGCTTGAATTGTTGTAGATTTTTTTTCTATTTAAAGATAACTGACATGATGATGATTTCAGCTTTAGTATTTCTAATAAGCGGAATCTAGAGGAATCTCTATCTTTACTGAGGGCTATGAAATACATCTCCCCTTAATCTTATCTGTACCCTGTCTGTTATTGCACAACTTAATAAAGCTGTTTAGTACTTCGAATGTATCCATATAATACAACTCCAGTATATAAATTTGTGTAGATGATGCTCTACTACTCTGAGTTGTGACAATAACATTAGCAGTTAGTCTTTTGTTACGTGCTGTGACTGCACACAGGCTTGTAAAAATAGGCAACATACAATTGACCCTCAGCCCACCAACCAGCTGCAGTTTTTAGGTCAGCACACAAGACCATTTTAGGCCAAAGATTATGATGATGAAAAAATACAGGAAGAATAATGTACTGTAGCTGATTACTGCACTACACAGCTGCTACAGTTTGCCTAGTAGTAGTAACATAATCATGTGACATAAAACATTTAGTGATGATGATACTTTGTATCCACACAGGCAACAGAAGTAAAACAACAGGGGGAAGATCTGAAATTTACATTCAGTAAATAGAGATGTATGTTTTTGGTTCTAGGTTTCATTTGTGTGATATATCACTGTGAGATGTATTAGAAATATGTAGTTTTTCATTTTCAGTTTCTGGTTCCTGGTTATTACACATAAACTAACACAGGTAATAAGCCACAGTATTTGTCGCGTGTTTTTTTTCTCTAGGATAAAGAAAGCGCACACACACACACACACACACACACACACACACACACACACACACACACACACACACACACACACACACACACACACACACACACACACACACATTTCCCTGACCCGTTACCCAGTTTCATGCACCTAAAGTTGCATCTATCTATGTGAGCTACTGTCTATGGCCTCGCTCTGTTTACTCCCACACTCCTTTCACTAAGTCTGCACAAACAATTCTCAATCATGTGAATCTATAACTTTTCTACTTATTTTATTCTGAGGGCTCAGTAGCCCAATTTAACTATATTATTTTCAGTGCTCAGAATTTCAGTTAACTGTGAAAGTGATCTAAAATGCATTAAAAGCCTCAAACCATTTGCCAGCACAAGTCTTGTAAACCACTTTTCTAGTCCTCACACATTAAACATCCATCCATCCATTGTCTTCGGCTTATCCAGGGCCGGGTCACGGATAACGACATTAAACATATTTAAATTGTTTTGGTGGGTAAACTTACCATTTTCTTCTCAAAATATTATTATAATATTATTAATTGTTTTTTCTCATAGACTGATGTTTATTTCCACATTATTATCAGCAGTTTCTGGGTGTATGCATATAACCAGAAGAAGGACAATGTGGGCATGCACAGCACATGTCATACTCATGCGAGCGGCCTGAAGTTCCTTTTTCACAACATCTTTTGAGGCCAGTGAGACTTTCAGACACAGAGCCCACTGGTGTATTTATAAACTGTGGTATCTGAATCAGTCACATGATTTGTGAAATTATAATTAATATAAATGAAAATATAGTCTGAAATTTGAACTCTGGAATAATTGTGTTACAATATATACAATTTCTTGATTGTATATATTGTCTAATGCTACATAGTAGCATTAGGAATTAAGACCCCTACTGTACTATCAAGTTTGTGCACTGCACCTTGATTGACCTTCATCTGAGGAACAGCTAAAGCAACAGAAATGATACTGTAGCATATATTTAGTAATCTTAACTTAGCCCCCCTGTGGTGGCTGGTATATATAACACACATATAGGTACTTTTAATTAGCTGCTCTTTATATGTGTAGCTTTGTGGCCTCAATATGTGATGAAGTACTTTTCCTGCCTCTTGTGGTTTTCCTGTGACCAACTGCTACAAAACGATTCATCCCCTTCTGTGTCGTCAGAAATGTGAGAATCTTCTTCTCAACAGAGCCTTTGGTGTGCTGTCCTAATGTGTGAGTTAAACATCCTGCAGATTTTGCAATATTTAATGTGATCTCTCAACATTCGTGTAAGTTCACACTTGAAACATATATTTTGCTAAAGTTATTTCTGACTTATTAATAGATTTATTTATGTCCTTGACATATATTTTCAACAGTGTCCTTCCATGTAATGCAAGTACAAGGTCAGTCTCTGATCTACTGTATTTATTGCTGAGTTGTGTCGTAACTGTATGTTATTCCACGATTAGTCTATGATTGGATTGGATAATGTATAACTGCTTACATGGGAAAATAGGGTGAAAAAAAGGCGCAGGTATATTATGTGACATAACATCTAAGCGTTCAGTATAACATGTCTTGGTCTAAAACTGGCAATGAAACAGCAGTGATCACAGAATTTGTTTTGTAGAAGTTTTGGCTGTTGATCTCACATCAGAGTTCATCTGCCTCTGTCTGTGTCTGCACTTGAGGCCTCTCACCTGGTCTGGCCTCTCGGCCGTAACACAAAGTAGAAGTGAAACTTTGCCTTCTTACAGTTATTGACAAAAAGATGATGAACAAGACAGCAGATGCAAATGTTAATTTATTTACGACCACAATTATCTTTTACGTTAGATGTTGTGAAAAGAGCATCAGGAATGTTCAACATGGTATGACACACAAAACAGCTAAACAGGAACTCATTATTCATTGCTCATTAGTTGTTCTCACAAAGACCTTTTTTGCACATTTTATTCAGAAGAACGGAACCTCAGCAGATGCAGTGTTTACACTCACACCACTCCCAGGAAGTAGAACGATTGTTAATCAGAAATAGACTGATTTGTATATGAATGTTTTTAGTGTTGTTCCTTCTACACATTTATTTACCTGAATATATAGAATTAAGAAAAAAAAAGAAGAAAAAGACTTTACACATTAACCTAAAATATTATGAAAAAACATGTACAGGACAGAGTGAGAAAAACGTATGGCTTACTGTGGCCAGTTAGTGTGATTCACTTCTGATCCTGTGGTTTTCCTGAAAGCAACTTTTGAAAATGTCACTTATTTCAGGCAAAAGTAAAAGCAGTTAGTAGTAGTCTGTTCTGTTCACATGGTTTCATCATGGCGGAACTCCTGCTGCTGTTGGTGGCCTTTGCATATAAGTTAAACTTTTTCTCATATCAGCTGGTACTTGATGTCGGCCATTCAGGTGATTTATCAGTTAGGTATCACTGTTAGCATGTTGCATTTTTACATGAGGATGCTAACACTAGACAGTAAATTTCGTACATTGTTGCTTCTGTGTTGTATTTTTAACTATCAGTAACAAAGTACGGGATCAATCTCTAAGCTTTTATGTTTCTATGGGCTTTTTACTTTGACATTATTTAGTAAATGTTCTAAAGTCAAACTTTTTGTCACATCTAATTTTTATTGTTTCCTATTACTTAAAATCTATTCAGTTATTATGTCAGTTATGATTTCATTTTACAGCTGTATCATCACTTTTTTCTCATATTGCCGTTCTTCACCAGATTCTTTTCATGAAATTAAAGCACAAGGTCAGTCTCTAAGTTTCATGTTTTGTTTTTTGTCACCAATGTGTTGGCTATTTATTTAGACTTTCTTTGCAGTTTCTCTACAAAAATCTTATCACCTTATGATTTCTGACACTGGGAACTAACTATTAGAAATAAAAATCTGTGCATATGAAATTTCAGGCATTCTGCCACCTGAACTGACTGTGACTCCACTTGTGATCATAGAGACAGACTCAGTCACACTGAACTCATGTTTCTGTGTCTCAGTGTTATTTCCTCATTTCAAGAAAAAAAACTGCCAAAAGTTATTCTGTTACACTTGAAGTGACATGTTATTGCTTCTTTTTTTTTCAGAAGTCCCCACTCAGTAACATGTCACCAATCACCATACAAAGTTACCCATTAAAACACTGATTTTGATTTTGCACATTTAACTTTTAATTTATTATTTTATTGTTTTTTTCTGTCATCAGTGTGTCAACTATATACTGACTATTCTTGAACAATATATTATTCTGTTAATGGTGATTTAACACATGAAATTATTATCTATTTAATATAACTTATATTTAGTATCTCTAAATTTCAGCAATTCCTTCATCTGAATCCACCTGTGATCACAGAGACAGACTCAGTCACAGTGAACTGTCAGACTCCGTCATCTTTTAAGTGTTTTTCATACGTTATAAGAAGAAGCAAATATACATCCGTCTCCTGTGAGCAGAATGTAACAGGAACTGAAGTCCTATCTTGGGCAGCAGAGTTTACTGCTGAGGTGGTAGTGACATGTTTTTACATGTCACAGCAATAAAGGAGGACAACATCAGTGTCCTCACAGTAAAATATTTTCCATCAACATAGGAAGTAAGTGACATACTCCTCTTTTTCTTTTACATTATGTGCATATAGCCACACCAAGAGGAAAGTTGAGGTAGTAGTTGATTGTAGTTTATTGCTTTTTGACTTTGAAGATTTGACTTTTCTTTTTGTGAATGCATTAGTTCTGACTACTTGTAGATCACTCTCATCTGCAAGCACTTTGACCTCTGCTCCTACTATGAAAGTCACAACAGGACATGGTCCTGCAGATAAGAATTTTAAAAATGAAATGGTTTTAATTGTTTGAACAAGTACACTTTTTAGGCTTGACTTCTAAAGACTTCAGCTCTAAATAAATTATTTCTCCTGCTGTCCCACTGGAGGCAGCTCCCTTTCTTCTTCTTTTCCTGGTATAACTGACACAGCTGCCAGTAATCTGACCACTGCTAACACTCTTACAGATCCAGCAACCAGTGATGAAATAACAGACTTAATTTTCTTATTTTGAATAAAGTAAAAAAATGTTTTTGCACTTACAGGATATTGTTTAATAGGTTAGTCAGCATCTGCCACAATCTTTGGTCTTTGAACTAACGTTTTGAGTTTTTGGACTGTAATTTAATGTTTTCTGTCTTACTTTGTTTTAGTTTGTTTACTTTACATCCCCAGTGTTTTCCATCCTGTTAGATGTTCCCATGTTTAGTCACTTTTTGTTGTATTTTGTTAGTTTGTCGTCTCATGTGCACTGTTTAGTTTTGCTTCCTTTGTCTCGTTTACCATGATTAGTTTAAGCTGTGTGTGTTTTCCCTTCCCTTGTTATCTCAGTATATTAAAAGCCTCAGTTTACCTTATTTCCTCATTGTTAATGTTTTGTTACTGTTGATTGCTGCGTGTTTGAATGCCTGTATGTTTTAACCCTTTTAATTTATGGACATTGTTTTCTTATTTTTATGAATAAAGGTTCACCTTTTGTTTTTTGTTTTTTTAACTCAAATTTAAAAGTCCACCTTCACACCAACTTATGACACCTTCATAAAATCATAAAGATACCAGTGCACTCTAAAAAACAAAAAACAGAATTTAACCAATGTAGAGCTTTTCTTACACCATGCCCACAATAAGTTTTTTTTTATTACTGTTTTAACATTTTAAACTTAAAATGTGAATTGAACTCCTTTCTTAAAGCTGCAAAAATGATATGGACAATCAGATCATTCGTAATGGTGGATGTCCTCTTGCTTACACTACCTCTTGTGCTTAATCAAAGGAAGACTGGTAAGAAAAATCTCAGCTGCAGTTACTTTACTTCTCAATTTATTACAATTAACTTTCAGATAACATTTTTAGTAATAAAATATACTGTATCTCTGATTTCCTGTGGGTTATGAAAGTATTACTCTTGTTGTTTTCTTTTTTTTTAATCTACAGAAATGTGATTCCAAGACATAAGTAATATTATTTTCAAGCTGGTCATCTTCCTTAAGAACCAGTCTACAGCTTCTTTTCCATTATTGCTTTCAATTATGTTCATTCTGGCCACCACAGTCCTCTCATATCAACTCTTACATACTGTTCAAATTTCAAGCCTTCACAGTATGTAAGAGGTCATTTCTGACCAAGAATTCCTTTGTTTTGTACGGGTGATTCCCGTGCCCACTGAAATGGAAGCTCAGGTGCCTTTATTGGATGAAGCGTTTAAGACTTTTAGCTCCTTAACATATGTCACCCTGTTTTTAAAGGGACGAAAAGTACAATTGACTCAAAGGCTATTTCATGAGCAAGTGTGAGCTATTCCTTTGCTGTATCATTATCAGTTAAGCAGATAAAAGGAGTTGATTTGAGGGGTCGTGCTTGCATTTGGAAGATTTTGCTATGAACAGGCAACATGCGGTCAAAGAGGGTTCACTGCAAGAATCAAGAAGGCTGGATTGGACTTTTCTAAAAACATCTAAAAAAAAAAGTCCAGCACAGTTCTGGAAAAACATTCTTTGGACAGATGAAACCAAGATCAACTTCTACTAGAATGATGGCAAGAAAAAAGTATGGAGAAGAAGTGAAACAGCTCCTGATCCAAAGCATACTACATCATCTATAAAACACAGTGGAGGCAGTGGGATGGCTTGGGTGTGCATGGCTGCCAGTGGAACTTAGACACTAGTGTTTATTGATGATGTGAAACAGGAAAGAAGCAGCCGAATGAATTTTGAGGCGTTCAGAGATATACTGTCTTCACAAATCCACCTAAATGCAGACAGACTGATTGGGCCCCAATCAGTCACAGGCGGTGGCTTCTAGCAACAGCTGTGGAGAAGTGAGGGAGAGAATGAGGAAGGTGAAAGGTTTTAAAGAAAAACTCCCTCTTTCTTTTTTTTGTCACGTATAAATGACGCAACATCACTGGTGACATAAAATGTGTTGCTCATTTGCTTTCACTGCAGTGATATAGTCCATATATATTTGGTCATTTAAGCCATTTTATTGTTTTGTTTTCTATTTTAGATAACTCGAAATCTATGGTAAGTCTCAAAAGTTGAAGAATATTTCAAAAACTTCTGTTTCTACTCATAGATGTTCCACTTTGCAGGAATTATTCTGTCCCTTCCACCTAACGTCTGTTTGAAATAATTTACAGGCTGATAGTGACACCTACAGTACCGTCACCTATGACTGCATCTTTGGTGAGCTGAACACAGGCAGGAACTGACCGATTTCATTTTCAAATTCTACTGAAACTAAAAACAACACTACAGGTAAAATCGTTTTATATGCGACATGGAAAATAAGTTGTTTTGATGTGTCATATATGAAATACTTTACATTTTGCATAATGATGGAAAACAAATATTTTTAACTGAAATCAGTTAATTTGTGCCTCTCTGTTTATTTTCTATAGTATGATGGCTGTACATCACGCCCTCATCCAGCTGTTCCAGGCCTGGGAAATTTATTGATAAACTTTCTTTCTTTTGTTTTAATATTGGTGTTTTGGACTAGAAACTGATTTGTCAAGGTCAGCATGTGTAGGTTGTAACACATGTGAGTGTTTATCCCTCAAACTAGGGCCCATCTTGCTGTATTTAAGATTTACAAAGTAAAAAGAAATATTTGAGGAGCAAAGATCCTTTGCTTTTAATAAACATTTGTAAACTTTTGTAAACATCTTATTATTATGTTGTGATTAAAAAATCTTTCTTACCTAATTAAGGTACATAATAATAATCAAACATATTTAATTCTACACACAGTGACATTTTCTGCAGTGCAACAAAATAATAACGTTTAAGATAAATCAGCACTTTCAGGGCTGATTAATTAATGTACATTAAAAAAAATCACAGTCCTTGTTTTCTGTTGGAATTATTTTGCCCCTTTGTTTATGTCAATTTATGCAAATGACTCAACTGCAAGGCTCACTGGAGAAAGGTCACATGATTTAATGAAAAATAGTAGATGGTGTTAGTCTAATTTGGTTGTATGGTGTCTACATTGACCTTCTGTGTTGTAAGTTATAATGATTGCACAGCCATTAAGAATCAAATCAGCTTCTAAAAAATGTTCTGCTTTTTCTCCCTCTGCTTGCTTCTTACTGTCTTTGAGGCTCGGGAACAGCACTCCTGCTGTTGGACAGAAAGACTTCAACTAAGGTAAGTATTTTGGTTTTCCAATATATCAGCAACTGTCAGTGACATTCAGGCTGAACTTTAATCATACTTTAGATCAGCCTGTTTTACTTATGGTATTGTTTTATTTGTGCTTTGGTTTGGGGAAGTTGTTTCTTTACTGATCTTTTCCTGTCTTCTGTTATTAGACTTGAGATATGACTGCACTATGCTGTTGCTGGTGACTCCAGTTAATTCTACAAGACATGTTGTGTAAGTAAACAAACAACAACAGTTTGGTCTGCATTTCTTGAAAGATCACATCCCCCAAACTTAGTTTAGAGGGTCTACACTGTATATAGTGAAGTCTGCAAGTTTTCTAACAGCAAAGTTTGTTTTGTTCCCAAATCATTTTGCACATCATTAGAATGAAAGTTATTGGCCATGTTTGCATAGCCCTTTTTAAAATGATGCTTTCATGACATTATTGTGTGTCGGGTGGTGGTCACGGCTATCCAGACTGACAAGTGGGACATTGAATGTATTGAATCTCAGGAGGGAGTCTGAGATTGTCTAAAATGGAGTCTGTTCTATACAAAATGCAGAAAAAATGTTTTAAGAAAGCAATTAAGTTTGTGTTCCAAAAAATATGATTGTTTTCTTGCAGGACAACAGGAGAGATGAGTCCTCCGTCACAGATGGTGTGGTCAGTGAAGATGGTCGCCTGCAGGTTCAAGCTCATTGCATCTCCAACCCCCATCCACTGCCACTGTACTTAAGGGAAGTTAAAGACTTTCTTCTGCACCTACATTTGGATCACCTCGATCCATGATAGTCATTCAGGCAGTAATGCCTGGACTGGAAACAAGCCATCCTTAAAATATTACAACATTCCAGCTCATGTGTTGGAATGAAAAACAAATGTGTTGTTTAAATTAGAGACTGCACTTGTGAAGAACAATAAATATATTTTATTTTGATTATATAAGTAATGTAAGTACAAAACAAACTTGTGGTAGGCCTAAACTTATTTTCTTAATAATTAAATCTGAGACTTTGTTTCATTGTAAGATTATAACAGTGATGGCAATATAATTGTTTGTTGTTCAGTAGAACAGTGTCCAGTATGTTGGCTGTTATACTTTGTTGCATTTGAAAATAAAAGTTGGACTGATTTTAACATCATTACAAAAAGTGTTGTTAATTATTTTTAATCATATTCAGGTTACCACACATTGTTTTTTCATTTAGTTGAACTTGAAATGTTTGTCAGTGGGTAAACTTGTACAGTCAGAAATATCAAGTTATTCTTAACACTGCATACTTGCAATTAATAAGTTGTCCTAACAGTCATCTTAAGTAAGCTTTACTTAGTTTTTTTTGGGAACTAACGAGGTTGTACAGTGTACTCAAAATGAGTAAGTTGCCCTAGCTTAATCATCTTAAGTAAAACTTTACTCATTTTTTTTTTGAGGCAACGAGTTTGCATAGTTTTTTGAATTCTGTGAACTAATTAGATTTCACAATGTAGGGTTACAGCTTTGCACACTAAGATTGTTGCAAAAAACAACATCAAAGTCTGAATATTTGGATATTGGTGAATATTGGTTACGAACTTATACATATACACACCAAAATGTTGTGTTTTCGCAAAGACTTCACCCTCAAAAACTGCACTGTGAAAAAAATGAAGCAATGATCAAGCAATGATGCGCACCTCCTGATGTTTCTAAACAAGGAAAGGAAAAAAACAGCGATTTTGACTTCTGCCACTTCCCATGAGAAGGCAGCAACATGGATGTCATGGTTTGATCCAGAAGTTGAAGCTGTATCACGATTGTGTTCGTACATATTTCAGGATGTCAATGGGCAGTTTGAGCTCTTGTTGGCAGAGTTGGATCATATTAAAGCTTATCAAATCTTAACTCGCTGACAGGTCATTCTCGGTTAATTTGGGCAACTTCTTGTCTTTCTCGGTACCTGTACGCTGTGGTGTGCCTCAAGGATCTATATTAGGCCCTATTCTCACTATATCTGCTACCTCTTGGAGTAATTTTTGAGAAGTTTAATATTGCCTTTCATTGCGATGCTGATGATATTCAGATTTATTTTGAGATTACTCACACTCTTGCTATGTCTTTTCACTATTTTCGAATGAATGCATGCGTGAGGTTAAAGACTGGTTCAAGAGTAATTCTCTTGTCCTGAACGAAAAGAACTTGCTAATCTTTGTAGTGATACTCACTCCTTTTTTAAAATTATTTAGACCTGGTTTAATTCTGGTATAGTTTAATATTTGTATATAATCCCCGCAGCTATCAGACTCTATAACAGGGGCCACCAGCCTTTCTTAAAACTGAGAGTTAGATAAAATTGTGAACAGCTTGGTTCATCTTTAATTATATGGTTCTATCTAGCATATTCTATCTTGATAAGCTGTCTTATCAAGATAGAATTTTTGAAAAATATTAACAATGATTTAAGCAAGGAAAGGGCTACATGTCAACATACAACTCTTTATTTCTATTAATGTCTTACTTCATTCCTACCTGATTGACATGTTTAGGAATTATGAGTGATTGGCACACTGTAGTTGTAAAAGTT
This sequence comes from Rhamphochromis longiceps, assembly GCF_057381845.1. NCBI lineage: Eukaryota > Metazoa > Chordata > Actinopteri > Cichliformes > Cichlidae > Rhamphochromis > Rhamphochromis longiceps. The sequence continues at coordinate 22,405,836 of NC_140561.1, forward strand.
GCTACCAATCAAATTATGATATGTTAAAGTTAAAACAAAACACAACTGACTGTTTAATATTATATCTAATATATATTATGTAATTATCCTTATAATTACAAAATGTTTTATGTAAGATTTATGTTTTGTAATTTAAATCTGACATCACAAAAGTATTTTGGAATTTGAATAATATATTTTGTAACTGCAGCACACATAATACTAATTTTGAACAATTTTGTCCAGGTTCCTTGTCACCGGGGACTCCTTCAGGACCAGTTTCAGAGTCAGTGTGTCCACGGTGTGTCAGATCACCTCCCAGGCAGCGATGGCCATCTGGGACTGTCTAGTGGACAACTTTATGGCTGTGCCTTCACCTGGAGACTGGCGGTCCATCACAGAGGGATTCCAGGAGCGCTGGAACTTCCCTCTGTGCTGTGGAGCTCTGGGTGGGAAGCACGTCCAGACAAAGGCACCCATATATCATATAGGAGACACACGCAGATGGAGTGTTCGCCCCGTGCGCCAAACAGGCTAGGACCGCCACTGAACCTGACGCTCTGGTCGCGTCTATCGCGTTTGGTGTGAACACACCGTAATGATGCACTGAGTATTTCTTCTACAGTCACCTTTCTTACCTTTCTGAACTGAATTGAATTTTAATAAGTATGTATAAAATTTTCATTAACACACTCACAAACAATAAACTAATAATTTAATCATGTGTATAAATGTGCATCTAAATACTTAATCATTTATACAGACTTTCTAAACAACTCATTAGTGCTTGATGTCAAGCTTTACTGAGAAACAGTTTATCCATTTATAAATTATAAATATACTGTTATTCTTAGTTATGTATGAATAAACCGAAATAACCGAAATAATGAATGAACATATAAACCACACTGTACCTATTAGCCAACACTGGGCCACAGTTTATCTAAATATATCATAGTTAAATGGATTTCAACAAGTGTGTCACACCAGGTTTGACATTTGTCTTATTGTGGGTACATAATGTTTATTTCTGGCTTTCTGGGAATCAAGTTCTCAAACATGACCAGCTGCTAGCTCTCTGTTGCCCAGAGCCAGATTGATTAACCTGCACTAACTCAATTGTAGATGTTATGTGTGCTTGAGTAGGAGCAAAAGTCAAGGAGAAGTAAATATAAACCTTCTATTCCATCGGTTGCAGGGATTGTGAGCTGCTGATAAGATGCATGAGCTGTGGGTCCTGGTGAGACATCAGAAAGAGTACTGGCACTGCAGCGTGTTATGGATCATGAAGACATGATTGCACCTGGACCAGAGTGACACAGTACCCAGTTTTATGACTGTTCAGGCTGGTGAAGATTCAAAGCTAAATGGTAAGAAGAAAAGTGGAAGGATTGCAGTGTTTGTGAATGAAAGGTGGTGCTATCCCCAACATGCTACCATGAAGGGCTGTCTCTGCTCTCCAGACTGAGCCTTTAGCTGTAGGTATGCTTCCATATTATTTATCATAAGAATTCTCCTCTGCCATACCATTATCAGCTCATGGGGTCGTGGCATGTGACATCACACATTTGACTGTAGTTGACCTATAGTATAAACACCTTAAGACTTTCATCATCTTCAATGGCATTTTTAACCATGTTAATCTGGACTGCACTCTGCCAACTTCTAAGTTGTATGTAAACTGTAAAACATGGGACAGTAAAATCCTGGATTTTCTGTATGCAAACACTGAAGATTTATAAAATACTGGGAAGTCTACCTTTTAAGCTTATAAATTGTATTTTTAATTCATATGTATGTCCTGAATATATATTTTCAACTCAACAGCAGCTTCTGCGTTGACATTAGTGTTACAATGCAGTCATGTTCAGTATAACTTGCTTTGTGCAAACATTAATTTATTTCCTCTGCGGAATCAATTATTTTCTTCCTTTTTCCATTTTGCTGCTTATCAATATCTGTAGTAGTGAACTCATTAAATGCAAATTATAAATAATTAATTAAAAAAGGAAAGTAGTGTTTAACAAAGGTAAAAACAAGGGCAAAACATTTTCTCCCTAGAATTTAATTAAAAACTTCATCCGCAAAATGTTTTAATATTTTGTGTATATTTGGGGGGTTTCCTGTTTTGTTTTCTTCATTTTTTGTTTAAAAAATGGTACAAACTGGATAAAATATACATGTGAGCCAGCTTTCAATTTTGTTCATTTAGCTTTAAAGGAGACCTTTTATACCCATTTTCAGGTCAGTTTTTTTCATTATTGGAGGTTTATAACAGACCTTGGTTAAACCCCTCAGTTCAGCCACAGCCTTTTTTATTTTCCTTTAAGACAAACTTTTTTCTGATTGGTTGAACATCAAAATGACGACATTTTTACAGCAGTTAGAAGGAGCTGCTCTGCTCACAGTCAAAGCTTTCTTACTTTATAAGTCATCCTGATTGTCAACGGTTTGTCATGTTGGTCGCGTTATGTGTTGAAGCCTTTGCTTTGGATTGCTAAATACAAACATGGCATAGACATTCAAGGGTCATGATAATGTTGCTTCTGCTGGAGTCTTTATATTAATTCTGTCTGACACATGTATATTCCAAACTGGATGCTAATCTCACAGATCCCTTGTTAATGAACAGTGAACAAAAATAAATAGATAAATAAATATCAGCTGCGTCAAAGAATTATAAGTTGCAAAGCTTCAGTTTCTCACAGGATATAAACTCTAGTCTCGGTTAGTGTTCTGTGTTTGACCCACTAATGCACCACATCCTCATCCTGTTGGGGCTCATATGACTCTGTAAAGTCATGAAGGGAAACTTCTCTGAGGACATGAAGTGAAATTTTTTAAAATGAGAACTGAGACAAGTATTTTAAAATATGGACATAATATGACTTTAAGGAATGAAGTGAGGCATGACAGACTTTATTATTGTAGTGCCGTTAACATGCAACATTTTCAGTGCAATATGTGATCACTAAATGAATACCCAAACAAAAATGACAGCCAGAAGTGACATTGCTATCTGATTACTGTCAGCATATTACTTTCATTGTAAATGTTTAGATCAGCGCACCAGAGCTTTGCTGAGGTTCACAGAGCTGTGAGAGCTGCAGTTCTGACTGAAGACTTCATGCCTGAGTCTAACATGAGTGTCACAATACAAAAATGTAATGATTATATCACACTGATTGTAAAAACGTATTCATAATATGCCTAATAGAGTACATCATAATGGTGAAACAGCAAAATGCTTATTTATAGTATTTTTAAAGGTTTATTCTTATGTTTCTATAGTAAACATAACTACAGTCAGGACACGAGGTGGAAGGTTTCAATGACCATGTACCAGCATCTTAAAAGTTCATTAATAATTTTTTGTCCTGTCATTCTAGTGATTAAGCACCTCTAAGAAAAAAAAAAAAAGCAGCACAAATGACCAACAAACACTTTAACTATTCTGTACCAACGCTGTAGCTGGCTGTATACACGCTAGTTATATTGGTGAAGGTTTTGAAAAGTGTATCACTGCAGGTCTGTGTGACGTGTGTCTTACTGTGGCCAGCTTGTGTGACACTGTGAACACTGTGGTTTTTCTGAAAGCAACTTCTCCTAATGACATTTAATGTAAAAAAGAGTCAGAGCAGTCAGTCAGACTGTTGTAGTCTGTTCTGCACATTCACATTGTTCTTTTAATCATGGCTGATCTCCTGCTGCTAGTCGTTCTCATGTGTAAGTTACACTTCTTATCAGGTTCATTCTATTAGGTGTTCATGTTAGCATGTTTCTCTTGTTTGCCTCAGACGTCTAACACTAGTTTAAAATTTTCATCTTTTTATTGTTAAATTAATTTTTTATTTTCTTCCTTCCTCCTTCAGATTCTTTTAATGAAATTAAGGCACAAGGTCAGTCTCAGGTTCATGTTTACTTTCTTTTTTGTCTCTGGAGCTTCTCTACAGTTACTCAGCTTTGCTCATCATGAATATTATTTGTGTAACTACATGCACTGTTTATATTATATTTCAATATGTTTCAGTCAACTATGTTTAAGACTTTTTGAATCTATTATTATCTCAGTGCTTACTTTACCATTACATATACATATACAATATGGGGCTAAATCTATTTGATTAATCTAACATACAGTCTAAGGAGCTTGGAAGGAAAGCATCTGGGCTTCTTACATTTCTTTAAGTCTTTTAAGTCCTTCATCTTTAAGTTTTCAAGAAACTCAAAGAAGATGAAAGACTTAAAGAAACTTAAAGCAGTTCAGACACTTTCCTTCCTTAGACTACGATGGGGTGGCTGTAGCTCAGGAGGTAGAGTGGGTCATCTGCTGATTGGAAGGTTGGTTTGATCCCTGGCTCCTCCAGTCTGCATGCCAAATATCTCTGGGCACGACATGAACACCAAGTTTCTCTCCAATGCATCATTCGGAGTATGAATGTTTGTAAATGTTAGTTAGAAAGCCTTTAAAAGCATAGAAGAAAGTACTTGGGTGAATGTGGCATGTTGTATAAAGCATTTTGAGTGCTGACATAAACTTTAATTTTTCAGATCTTCGTCCACCTAAACTGACAGTGAGCCCGCTGATGATCACAGAGACAGACTCAGTTACGCTGAACTGTCAGAATCCTCTTCCTATCTCTGAGTGTTATTTCATCATTTCAGGATATAAAATTGATAAAACAGCTCCTTGTCTGCAGACTCTGACAGGATCTAAATTTCTGTCATGGACACATGAAAGTTCACCTGTTACAGTTGAAGTGACCTGTTATTACCTTTTAGCATATAAATCTCCAATAAGTAACATGTCAGCAATCACCATACAACGTGAGTAAACACTGCTGTAGTGCAATAATATGAGGATGTTTGGCTACAGAGAAAAAAAGAAATCTGCTCTCAGCTTGGGGGTTGTACGAGGCGTGAGCAAAATCTGCATGTGAAGCCGACATAAATATTTAAAATAGTAAAACTCCCGGAGCAGTTTCTATTATCAGATTTTATTGTCAAGTAAATTAAAGATTTGTTTATTTTACTTGAGAAATGTTTATTTTTTTTAGCTCCTCGGCCTGAACTGACAGTGAATCCACGGACGCTCATAGAAACAGACTCAGTCACAGTGAACTGTCAGACTCCATCATCTGTTTCTGTGACTCAGTGTTTTTTGTACTTTGTGAGAGGAAAAAAATCTACGTCCATCTCCTGTCAGCAGAGACTTAATGGAACTGAGCTCCTCTCTATGGCAGAGCAGAGCTCGTCTGGTGAGGTTGAAGTGACATGTTTTTACATGACAGAGCGTAAAGGAAGACAATACCAGTCTCCTCACAGCAACACATCTTCAATCAACATACAAAGTAAGTGATTAAACTGTCTATATTACACCTCAGTATATGATGGACATAAGTTCTTCAGTTTTTCCAAAGAAGGAAGCTAAAATGATGTTAATAAAGCTTTATTTAATTTAGAATTAACTAATAGGGGTGGGTTTTTATAATCGATTTATCGATTAAAATCGATTCTAGCTTGGATAACGTAAAATCGATTCATTAAAATCCTGAATCGATTTTTTAATATTAATTTATTTTGCCCGAAATGCCAGAATCTCAGGTGAAAGATCACAAAATTTCAACAACCACCAAACAGCTAAGACAGTAAATGAGAGCAGGTGCACGGCTTCTGCACAAAGACGTAAACACACAGCGCCGACGGATCAGGATCAGTTAGATGTCGCTTTTCTCAGCTGACGGTCGGGGCTGAAAGCCGACAGCTCGCTGATTCTGATCCGCGGGTCCGCACTGTGTGTTTACGCCCTTTTTGCGCTGATCATATGGCTGTTAGTTTTATCTCTCTCCAAACAATATTGACCGAACCAGCAGCAAAAGAAGATCCAAACCACGCTTCACATAAACATCGTCATGAATTCCCTCTGACTTTTGCTGACTTTTCAGGATAAAAATCACACTTCATGCACAGCTCTCTCTCTCTCTCTCTCTCTCTCTCTCTCTTTTCTGCATTATTCGCTTGCTTGTTACACACAAGTCTACCGTTGTTTACAGCGCTGTCGGCCGACGTTTTTTTTTCCCTTTTACTTACTTCCGAAAAGTAAACCTAATTTCTGCCGTTCAATATTGAACAAATTTAAACTTTTTAAAATTAAGCAAAATGCAAAACGCTTAGCCGTGTCTCTAATAAAACCGCTGTAACTTCAGAGGTGATGTTCATATGTTGATTAATGGTTTTCTTTCGTTTTTGATGTACTGCAGAATATTTTTATAAAATCCCAGAACAGGAAAACCTTCATGTTTTTCTGTGTTTTATCTTCAGCTACTTTGACACAAAGGCATCTGCTGTGACGCTCACACCTTTGATAAAGTCTTGCGTGTGTCAGCTTCCTTTTAATAGATACAAAAATATGTAAATGTACTGATCTGAATTATAATATTTCTGACTGTCAAAATTTCCCAGAATCGAATCGAATCAAATCGAATTAAATCGAATCGTGGATCGAATCGATTCGGGACCTTGTGAATCGGAATTGAATCGATTCTAGAAATCAGTGACGATACCCAGCCCTATTAACTAATCTTAGGAGGGATGTATAAATTCATTCTTAAATAAATTGTCAATTGGTTGAATTGATTTAAGTCTAAATGCATTTAGGACCAAATTTCCAGTGAGTAACATGACAGCAATCATCACGTAAATACTGTAAATACTGCAGTAATGTATTAATATGTGAATGTTAAACTACAATATTAGTACAAAACAACAAAGGTGTTCTCAACTTGTGGGTGTGTGAGAAAAAATTATCATGTGCAACAGACATGATAATTAAAAAAAAAAAAACAACCCTCAGAACAATTTCTATTGTTAGATTTTATTTTCAAATATATGAAACATTTGTAATTTAACAAATGTTTGTTTTTAGCTACTCGACCTGAACTGACAGTGAATCCACGGATGATCACAGAAACAGACTCAGTCGCACTGAATTGTCAGGCTCCATCATCTTTTTCTGCGACTCAGTGTTTTTTGTACTTTACAAGAAGAAGAAACTCTACACCCATCTCCTGTCTGCAGATTTTAAGAGGAACTGAACTGCTCTCTTTGATACAGCAGAGTTCACCTGCTGAGGTGGAAGTCACATGTTTTTACATGTCACAACATAAAGGAGAACAATACCAGTCTCCTCACAGCAACATATATTTCATCAGTATACAAAGTAAGTAATCATACTGTGCTGGTCTATATTATACCTCAGTATAGGATGTGCATAAGCCTTCAGTTTTTTCAAACCAAAGAAGACACATAATCAGATGTTTCTAAGTCTTTAATTACCTTTAAATGTAACAGGTATTAGGAGGACATACATAATTTCATTCTTAAAAAAATGTGCATTTGTTGAATTGATTTAAGTCCATCCAGGGAGCAGAATACTCAGTAATGACAGATGTATTTGCATTTGTATACTGCATTCAGTATTATGCACTGATATCAGATGACAGCAAAACAATATTCTTTTGAATTTATAAGTTAAATTTTAAGTGTAAAACATTGACACTTTGCAGTTGTATGTCAGTATTGCAGTAGTGGAAGGAAAATGCCTTCTGAGGTGAATCCACAAGAAACTCAAATAATGAAACAATCACAACACCATCTTCTGTTATTGCAGCTGAAAAAAACACTTTGACCTCTGCTCCTCCTACTTCTATAAACTTCACAAGTGACACAGTCACGAGGGACACAACTATTGGTAAGAGTATTACAAGTTAATAAAAATGCGTAGGTCAATTGCTGTGGAGTGTTTTGACATTTGGTGATATTTGTTCATTTCAGTAGACTTAACTTCTACAAAGCTCAGCACTAAAAGGACTACTTCTTCTGTCACTACACCAAGGATATCTTCAGGTAAATGAAATTTCCTTAAACTGTATTATTAGTCATACTAAAAGCATCTTGCTTTTGAATTTCAGTATTTATTTCCTATATGACATTCAGGATACTTTGCTTAACAAAAATGGGAAGTGAGACTGAGTCTTGCCTGTGGGCTGTGTTTTTTCTAGTACCTTTTAAACTTCTACCTGTAATTGCAACTGGTTTTGGTGTAGTCGTGGGCGTCATCTCACTGGGAATGGCTCTAGTGTGTGTGAAAAAAAGAAGTGGTAAGGACAGTAACAATTCCTTATTTCATGTAAAGCATCAAACCTTTCTATATGCATGTTTATATGCTTTCCCACAATTTTCAAAAGTGTTTATTCTGCAGAAAATGTTCCCCAACAATTTTATATGGATGAGGATTAGTGCTGCAAATGTTTAACACTGAGCTCATTGTAAATCCTTTCTATGTTTAATCTAAAGTAGAGTTGGATGTCTCGAGACCAGTCTCGAGACCACTTTTACGTGGTCTTGGTCTCGGTCTTGGTCTCGCTGTTTCGGTCTTGCGTTCTCAAATCGACATAGTGTTCGGGAGATTTGGAGTCAACCATCAGCGGAGCGGGGGGGTGGCTTACTGGGCTTAAGCCCGGGTCATTTTTTCAGAAGCATGGGGTCTTTTGGAGTGTAATTTGTTAGTTAGATGCCTGACTGACAACTGTATAAAACAAAAACAACACACGAAGCACAGAGCGCACCGTCGTAAATTCCCCCTAATTTTGGTATGATCCGAGCTCAGGCAGTAGGCGACTGAGCACAGCACCCATGCGAGTTTGCTGCAGACAGAGGAGAGCTTAAGTTTGACCAGGTACCAAAGCAAGTCATTCGTACTGTACAAATAATGTAAATATGACGGTGTATCACAAAAGATTGATATCAAACTGATCACTTGGTTGCGTTACTTGCTCTTCGATTGAATCAACAAATGGATAAATAAAAAGCCGAACAACAATGCTTTGGTAGAATTAAAAAAATAAGTGTAGTGCAGGTCTATGATGATTTTTAGTGCTGCTATCATCTAGTTCTGATTCTGGTTCTGTCTTGGTTAAATCCTAAGTAGTCCTGATTTTGAACTGTTGTTGTCCTGTTTTAATTCTGGATCAGTTCTGGGTCTGGTTGAATTGGGGTTTAGTCCCTGTGTCTTGATACAGCCCCGACTTTGTTCTGCCTTGCTGCTTAATTAAAAAAAAAACTAGTTTAAGGTGTCCTGCATATGTGATATTTATTTTTTTCCTATATGAAGTCATTCTTTTTTTTTTTTAACAAAACTCAAAACAGAGCCTAATAATCTTTCAGTCATTTCTACCCTCACTTAATTTCCTTTCGCTGCTCAGCTCTCACACAGTGGCTCAGCTATGCAGTTTAAAGACTTTTTTTTGTCTCAGTCTTGGGCTCGTCTCGACTTGGTCTTGTCTTGGTCTCAATACCCTCTGGTCTTGGTCTTGTCTTGGTCTCGGATTAGGCGGTCTTGACTACAAGTCTAATCTAAAGTGATACATTGATTCTTTAAAATTATGTTTGTCGAGTTTGTTCAGTAATTACAAAAAAACCCAGTGTTTAATAAGGTTAGAAAATACGCCTAAATTACAAATTTATGTATATTTAAAAAAAAATAATCAGAGCTGAATTAAAACGCACAAGAGCTTTGTTCAGAGTCAGCGTTAGCTTGTCCTGCACACAAAACAACCAGTTGCAAACTGCAGGCCTCTCAGCTTAACAAGCTCCAGTTAACACACCCATGAGAATGTCTATGCCCATATAGATTTCAGTGGGTCCAGTTTCAAGTAGAATTCTGCTTCCAGAGTCAACAGGCAGCTGCTGTCACGAAATGCAGTGTTTTTTCTCATACCTGTTTGCGTCCATCCAAACAGGTATTAGATAAAAACACTGCCATTTTGTGGCTTCATGAAAAGCTAATGACAGATGTTTGACGAAAGCAGAGATATCACTTTACTTTCATATTTATTAACTAACAATCACATGACAATTAATGCTTATCTTTTTGCCCTGATGTAACATCACTGTCACATCAACTATGTGTTGTAGCCAATGTTGTTGTTGGGGCTTTTTCTCTTGTGGTAGTTTTTTATGAGTTTTGCCTTTTGTTGTAGGTGATTTTTCAAGCACAAGAAAAACTGACAGAGGAGGATGGGTACTTTTCTTTTTCTTTTACATTTTGTTAGGTTTTTGTTTGTTTTTTAATAAATTTCCCTGTATCTAATAATAATTCACGTTTTTAATTGCTAGTCATTCTTACTTCTTCTTTTCTCAATTTCCTCTCTTTTTATCAAATAAGATGTCTCCAGATGATACTGAAGCCTTCAATATGACCAATTTAGTCCCTGGTGATGACCCACCTAAAGGTGAGCTGCTGTATTTCCTCTGTTTCCCTCCTGCTGAGGGAAACAGAGGGCTTAAATAGAATAGAATAATCCTTTAATTGTCCCACAAGGGGACATTTGCTTCTAAATACACCAGTTGTTCCCAAAGTTTTCTACCTCATAAAATATATGGCTCTTAAAGTACCACCCTCATGACTAACATTAAAGTACAGTAGTATAGGCCTATTTAACACCATATATAGTTTACACAAGACAATTTTACTTCTTACATGAATGTTATTTATTTTAACTGTCATAAACAGGATGTGACAAGTAATAATAATAACAACTGTACTGCATTAAAACATTTAAAGCAGATGGGATATACGGTCTTTGATTGATGACTTATGAACCCTGCTTCCAGGTCCAACCTACTCTACGTTTATTAAGGCTGTTTTGTTTTTAATATGTTTTAATGCTTTGTATCTTGTTCTATTTACCGTATTTTCTGCACTATAAGGCGCACTTAAAATCCTTTAATTTTCTAAAAAAATCAACAGTGCGCCTTATGTATGAATTCTGGTTGTACTTACTGACCACGGACCGATTGTATGCGCTCAAAAATCTGTCAAAAAATGTTTTAGTACTACTTTGGTAAGCTACAAAGCCGCACCATTTGATGGATTGTCGGAGCATTACGGCTACCGTAGTCCAGAGCCTCACGGAGTAATCTGGATCCAAAACTCTGTTCATTTCAGGTCCCAAAGTCAAACAAACACTGAGAGTTAAAAACTGTCTGAATTCTTTCATCTGTGATAAAATGATCAGAGTTTCTGCTTTACCAGAAGTAACAATTAAGTTTAATGTCCAGGCATCCATGAAAACAGAATTTATTAAATTTAACAGAGTTAGAAGTTAGCAGAAAGTTAGCCTAAATGTGATATGCCATGTTCTGACAGAGAGATTTCTGAAAAAATTAAAAAGGTACAGCTCTGCTATCACTTTCAACATAAATGAAGACAGAAAACTAAACATCAGTGTAACTCCGAAATGACAACACAGGCACGGCTTCTTCAAGACGGGCGCTTCGCTGCATTTATTGAACGCCGTGAAAACTACAAACATAAAACACAAAGGCTTTAAGCGCTTCAGTCTATCTAAAGTAACACTTGTGCTTTAACAACAAAAATTACCTCGTGGCCGCCTGCCACTTCGGAGGTCCTGGAAGAATAGCTTTACAGTCTTGTGCATAGGGATGGGTATCGAAAACCGGTTCTTGTTGAGAACTGGTTCCCACTGTTTCAATTCCAAGGAATCGTTTGCCATTTTTGCAAACGATTCCCTTATCGATTCCAGTCGCCCCGAATGACGTCACCACGTTGCGGAGCGTCATTTACCTGGCAGGAAACATGGCGGCTCAGACGCTAGAAAGTTTGGTTATACTTTACAAGAACGGATGACAACAGGGCAACTTGCAATACTTGCAAAGTAGATACTTCATTTAAGGGAGGAAACACTACGAATATGCAAAAGCATTTGCTCACAAAACACGCGATGACCTTAAATAAATGTCGTGTTTTTAATTCCGCTCCGGACTCGTGAATCTCAACCCAGCAGCAGTGGTAACGTTTGCACGTCCTCTCCCGTTAATGCGGCAGGTAAATAATCAACTAACAGTGCATATTATGTTAGCGCGATCTGCCTTATCTGCCATTACTGTGCGTTTAGGTGACCATGATGAGAGAGACAGAGTCTGGCTGGCGCTCGCTGGCAGTTCTCGCTGCAGTCTACCGGTAGCGTCTCCTTTCAAGCCAGGATAGACTAATGTTACCGAGCAGTGACTAAGTTTGTGGTCAAAGGCTTGCACCCATTTGCCACAGCAGATGCCCCCGATTTTCGGTAAGTGAATGTGTTTAATTGTAGGCAGGGACATTACTGGATATTCTTGTGTAATTGCTGCAGAATAATTTATGTTATACTTTGTTATTGCTACAGAAGAATATTTATTTTATTATTTTACATTTACAATTTTTTTTCCCCCGGGGTCCCTGTGACACCACATTGAAGAGCCATAGGCTGGATCTCTTAAGATCTCACTGCTGGGTTTGTAAGGCCATGTTACTCCTAAATTTCTATCTTGTTCAAAGAGAAAATATAAAACAAAGTTCTAAGCTAATCGACCTTAGTGTTCTCCTTTTTTAAAAAGAATCGATAAGAGAATCGATAAAGAATCGAATCGTTAAACAGAATCGAAAATGGAATCGGAATCGTGAAAATCTTATCAATACCCATCCCTACTTGTGCATTCTAAATTAAAACATAAAATAATTAGAACACCATACATTACAAATTTTCACAATATTACAATACAGTTATGGCAAATGACAAATATCTTGTACAGCTGGTAGACTAACCCGGCCTTTTCAGATAGCTCGCTGAACTCCTTAGCGTGATTATTAAACGTGGGCTCACAGCCTATACTATCACGCCCAAACCTCGCGATAATAGCGGTGTAACAAAACTTGTTCTTTGTGACAAGATAAACACACCCTTACAATATTGACCACAGAAACGTACAAGCAAGAACATTTTAACTGCTGGAACCATCTATTAAACTTCTTTATACACAAGCCATTTCTGTGACACTTACAATCAGTGACTTTTGTAGGGTAACTGAAGTTGGGCTAGCTGGTATATAATGATGTGCTACATGATATCTAGCGACACAGCTATGTTAGCATAACATAACCACAGTTATGTTGGTGAAATTAGTGAAAACATGTCACTTCCAGCCAATTTTAAATCAAAATTTCAAAGAAAGACTGGTCTGGACCAGGTAATGTGTTTAGCAAAGGTTACCATAGCAATGTAGGTGGTAAAAAGAGATCCACTTTTGTGACACTAAAATCTCCGAGTTTAGATTCAAATGACCTTGCTCAGTCAATAACCTTGCTTCATAGAACACTCCTCAGACCTTTTCCTATTTCATACACATTACATTTTCATGTATAGACATACAAAGTGAAAGAAATGTAACTCTGGATCTGTCTTCTGGTTCTGTTGCAGGGTCTGATCATCTAAACAGAAAAGAGTCTCGAACTGAGAATGTAAGTGAAACAAGTGCATCCTCAGTATTGAACTGACTACAGAGATTATTATTTACAACAGAGAAGATACAGATGCAAAAACCTTTTTGCTCTATTTTATTTCTAGTCTTCTGTATACCACTTGTACTCCACCATCCCTGAGGAGCCAGATGAAACACCTACAACGAAAACAGAACTGGCGTACAGCACCCTACAGCCACACTGAAGCATATGAAAAAATACTGAACTGGAAAAAAAACAAAACAAAAGATAAGACTATATGGCCATTACCCACTCAAGCCATATAGATAAGGCAGGAGATGTTTTTCTTTTTTTATGTAGGAATCTCACCCGGATAACTTTTCTACTTCAGCTTTCAAATTGTATTAAAGACAACAATTTTCAAAAGATTAACATACATTTTTTTATTTTGGTGTCAGCCCATAGCTTTGTATTAACAGTGCAATGTGTGTTATTCAAGCAGCATTTGTGTTTTTCTAACCTTTTTTCCCCAAGATTTATTTTTGTTTTTATTTTAATAACAAAAGCTGTTACAGAATACTCATGGCACAAAGTAAATATCTACAACTCATTACAATATAATAAGTTATTGTCACTGCAGAAACAAAAGTGTATATTTTTGTATCCATGCCATTCAAGGATGATTTCAAGCATCAGAAAACCAAACACAAAAAATAATCACAATATTGGTAATTACGACAAAAAAGAATAGGTAGGATAGGAGTAAGACAGTAAGTGAGGCAAAAAATATATATAAATAAAAAACAAATAAATCAGCAAAATCAAAAATTAGAAAACTCATTATGTGGACTTTCCCACCCACCCTCCAGCCTTGTATTGTTCCTAATTTCCTTTCATTTATATATTTATACAGTTTAGTATCACTTGTTTATATCAACTCTTGTGTACAGGAATCAACACACTTCATGGTACAGCTACATCGTTGAGTTAAGCCAGAAAAGCCTAGTAGGGGATTAATTTAAGGCAGACCTGGGAGGTTTTGTATCACCACTATAGTCTGTCAGGTCCAGAAAAAGTAGTGTTGCTAAGAATGGGCTCTAGATTTAAAAGAAGGAAAACCAATAAAGGAATTAAGCTGATCTTAACTGATTAACCATTAATTTGGGCATTCTAAGAACTAAAATCACTAAAATCAGTGAGAACTCTAATCTTTTGACTAAGTTATTAGTTTAATGAGTCTCATAAAATACACTATTGATTTGAAACCAGTTAATGATAATTAAAATCACAGTTGAACCTCAATAGCCAGTGATGTTGAACAATTTTGCATAGCAAAGATTGGCAGCATTCATTCCTATACAACATTAAGAATGAAGAATGTTATGACTGCCATCGTAATCTTGAATGCAAATCTAAGTGTGCAGGTGCCTTTCTGTCATTGGTGGATGTAGACCAGTGGATTTATCCTCGGCGCACCCTAACTAGTGGACCCTTTTGTTACTTGCTCGTTGCTGTTGCTTTATACTAGAGTATGTAGGGGTAGATTGCCTTTTTGTTTCTTTATAGTTTTCTCCAGTTTTTCTTACTTAGGGAGGTAAGTTTTTGTCTTTTGGTTTAATTCTGTTCAGTAGGTAAGTTTGTTCAATCCTGAAGTAGTCTCCCTTTTTTTTTTTTTGGCATTAGGTCCACCCTGAGTTGTAATCACCCATATGGAAAAGAAATAGTAAAAACTTATATGTGATTACTCATGAAAGTGGCCACTTTCTCATTACTTTCATACATTGTTTTAGTAAGTATCCAAAACATACAAGTTTCATTATATAATTTTTCAAGAGATCTTATATCTGTTTTCACTCTTATATGCTTTTCATACAAGTTTCACACAAGACAGATACAAACTTTATAAGATTTATATATATCTTTTCCATATGGGCAGTTCTTCTTTTTGTGTTAAATAACCTCAGGAATCATTCTATTGTAAATAAATCATTATCAAATGCTATCAGTTGTGTGGCGTGCTGCTTGGGGTCTGACGAGGATGGATTTCCTGTGTGTTATGTTCTGGCCACCCCTAGATGTGTTGTAACAAGAATATATGAGTATGTGAGAGAATTTCTTCACTATGTGTGACCATGTATAATAATGTATGTGCTAGGTTAATAGCCCAAGTTGTTAGTTGGCATACAAGACCTTGCATATGTCTAGTATAGACCAATTAAACTAAAATTCAGGAGCAGACCCATTACAAATATCACCATTAAATGAATTAAACAACTTGAGTTCTCCTAAAAGTCCATGTTCTTAGCCGTGTGTTGTGAAAAGCTATGTTTTGCCCAGGTGGTTTACGAGTACGTGTTTCAGCCATTGGTCAGGGCACAGCTTCATGAATACAAAAACTGCCTTGGTGTAAGAAGGAAATAAGTTCTATAGTGACCATGAGAAATGCACCCAGTCCACCAGATACGCATGCAGCATCTGCATGCAGATATTGGAGGGAAGATAATGTATGTATAGTAAAGAAGTTTCTAGTGAATGGGGAAGGTACAGTATGAAGTACACTGGAGGGTGCTTCAATAACACAAACAATTAAGCGACTCTAGGTGGCTAATATGCATTTACATGTAAACATGTTAGTCTTTTTTTTTTTTAAACACTTTCTTGTGATTATTTTCATTTTGGCTTGAAATAAAACACCTCCCTCTGCTGGTGCTGCAGCTTACTGAAACTTCTGCATGTGTGTCCATTTAAAACTCCACATACAGTGGGGCAAAAAAGTATTTAGTCAGCCACCGATTGTGCAAGTTCCCCCACTTAAAATGATGACAGAGGTCAGTAATTTGCACCAGAGGTACACTTCAACTGTGAGAGACAGAATGTGAAAAAAAAATCCATGAATCCACATGGTAGGATTTGTAAATAATTTATTTGTAAATTAGGGTGGAAAATTAGTATTTGGTCACCTCAAACAAGGAAAATCTCTGTCTCTCACAGACCTGTAACGTCTTCTGTAAGAAGCTTTTCTGTCCCCCACTCGTTACCTGTATGAATGGCACCTGTTTGAACTCATCATCTGTATAAAAGACACCTGTCTACAGCCTCAAACAGTCACACTCCAAACTCCGCCATGGCCAAGACCAAAGAGCTTTCGAAGGACACCAGGAAAAGTATTGTAGACCTGCACCAGACTGGGAAGAGTGAATCTACAATAGGCAAGCAGCTTGGTGTGAAAAAATCAACTGTGGGAGCAATCATCAGAAAATGGAAGACATACAAGACCACTGATAATCTCCCTCGATCTGGGGCTCCACGCAAGATCTCATCCCGTGGGGTCAAAATGATCATGAGAACGGTGAGCAAAGATCCCAGAACCACACGGGGGGACCTGGTGAATGACCTGCAGAGAGCTGGGACCAAAGTAACAAAGGTCACCATCAGTAACACACTACAACGGCAGGGAACCAAATCCCGCAGTGCCAGACGTGTTCCGCTGCTGAAGCCAGTGCATGTCCAGGCCCGTCTGAAGTTTGCCAGAGAGCACATGGATGATACAGCAGAGGATTGAGAGAATGTCATGTGGTCAGATGAAACCAAAGTAGAACTTTTTGGTATAAACTCAACTCGTCGTGTTTGGAGGAAGAAGAATACTGAGTTGCATCCCAAGAACACCATACCTACTGTGAAGCATGGGGGTGGAAACATCATGCTATGGGGCTGTTTTTCTGCCAAGGGGACAGGACGACTGATCCGTGTTAAGGACAGAATGAATGGGGCCATGTATCGTGAGATTTTGAGCCAAAACCTCCTTCCATCAGTGAGAACTTTGAAGATGAAACGAGGCTGGGTCTTCCAACATGACAATGATCCAAAACACACCGCCCGGGCAACAAAGGAGTGGCTCCGTAAGAAGCATTTGAAAGTCCTGGAGTGGCCTAGCCAGTCTCCAGACCTCAACCCCATAGAAAATCTGTGGCGGGAGTTGAAAGTCAGTGTTGCTCGGCGACAGCCCCAAAGCATCACTGCTCTCGAGAAGATCTGCATGGAGGAATGGGCCAAAATACCAGCTACTGTGTGTGCAAACCTGGTAAAGACCTATAGTAAACGTTTGACCTCTGTTATTGCCAACAAAGGTTATGTTACAAAGTATTGAGTTGCATTTTTGTTATTGACCAAATACTTATTTTCCACCCTGATTTACGAATAAATTCTTTACAAATCCTACCATGTGGATTCATGGATTTTTTTTTTTCACATTCTGTCTCTCACAGTTGAAGTGTACCTCTGGTGCAAATTACTGACCTCTGTCATCATTTTAGGTGGGGGAACTTGCACAATCGGTGGCTGACTAAATACTTTTTTGCCCCACTGTACATGTAATGAATAAAATGATACTTCTTCCAATAAAAAAAGATTATTGTTAAAAGACAGAACCAGCCAGGCAAGGTAAAAACTAGTTTAGTCTCTGGCTTCAAACAGCTTCTCCTGTGCTCTGTCCCCTTGCTTCCTGTGTATCCACACACAGTTCTCATCCTTTCTGTCTCCAAATTGTTATTCAAAAATTGTGATTATTAATTGGCAAGACTAAGGAAAATGGCGATGAGGTTAATTTCTTTCTCAGTTGCAGATTTTATTTAACAAGATCGAGCAAATACTCAAAATAATAAAGTAAGTCCACTAATAAGATAACATAAAGTTCAGGCATATAGCTTACAATTAGGGATGCGCGTGACTAGTTGACTAGATGATTGATCGTTGTTGTTGTCACTGGTTGGAGATTGCTTCATTATCTTGTTATTCTTTTATTGCAACATGCATCACTCATAATGCACAGCACAACACACTTTTCAGTCTTGATTTAATATTTTTCAGATGTTAGGACATGTTTTGTTCCTCTGGACACAGATACACAAAAGCACACGTGCACGTTCACATACACACACACACACACACACACACACACACAAAACAAATTTTAAATTAGGGAGTTTTTTTCTTAAATATTGCTGGCTTTAAAACAAGAACAATCACAATAAAACCATTTTAAAATCCACATTGTATTTCTGGTAATTTTTGTGATGTCCATCCATCCATCTATTTGCTTCCGCTTATCCTGGAGCCTTTCCCAGCTGTCTTAGGGAAAGAGGCGGGGTACACCCTGGACAGGTGGCCAGTCTGTCACAGAGCTAGCACATAGACACAGACAACCATTCGTGCTCACATTCACAACTATGAGCAATTTAGAGTTTCCAGTTAACCTATCCCCACTAAGCACATGCCTTTGGACTGCACAAATCTATTTTATTCATGTTCTCTAAAAGCATACCATGAATAAAAAGTTGGATTTGTTTGCTTGAACAGATACGTAGGCAGTAGATTATGAAATCTTTCTTTAAAAAATTAACACCTCACATAAAACCTAAACATATGCAGACCACACAAGTGGGAGAACAACTCTGCATAGCTAGCCTCTATTTCTATACTTTGCATTTATACTAAAATGATTTTGTCATCATGTACGTTTGTGAACTTCTGTGGGTTTCTAGGAGAGTTGTTAAGCTACCGAGCGGATTCATTCTTTTTAAGGTTGAGCTTTTCTCTTGAGCTTTTTTCTTTTTGAAGTGAGGAAATAAAATCCTAACAGCACCCCTCTTTTGGTGTCAGAAAGCTACTGTTGTGGTTTTTTAAAAAAAATGTGTTTCTATCTAAGTTTCTAATAAAACTTTATAGGGGTGTAGAGAGGGGTCATTTTAAAAATCCATTAAAATTTGGCTTACACCCACCAAGATCTTCATGGTCACCTTAATGATTTATTGGTCAAAAACTGACAGAAGGCTTAGAAATTATAACTTAGAAATTATGATTCAAACATGTGCTGTGTGTATGGTTAAAAGATGAAAAATATCACGTCAGATTTGACCGTGGTTCAAAGCGATATCAATGTTCTATAGCGCTATTTAAAACTATATTTCTTAAAGTACAATGTTGTACTGACAGCATATAGGGGAATGATGTGGGGATTCTAACTGTCACCTTATTTGTCACGGTTCTGGGTCATGTTGACCCAGCTTTCTGTTTTTCATGCTTTGGTGTTTTTCTAGATTATGATTTGATTTATCAGTGATACTGTTTTGATTATGATTAATATTTAGTAGGCTTTGGTCAGTGTCAAGTCTGTCTCTCTCTGTCTACGTATTGTTTGTTCTGTTCTTATAAGATTCACCTCAGCTTGAAGGTCCACCTTGTGCCTCTTCTTTTTTGGATTCCAGGTTTGTTTTTTTCCCCAGCTTTTAGATTCTGTGTTTCTGTGGTTTTAGATGAAACAGAGGTCTCCTGCATTTGGGCCCTGTCTCTAGTTATCTGTAACAAATGCACACAGAAAACATACACATAGAATAAAACATATATAGAACTTCATGCTCTGTTTAATCTTTTTATTGTTGGACATTATTTAAAATAGGTCTCAGTAAAACCCCTGAGTTCAGCCACAACCTGTTTTAGCATCCTCTTTTTAGACACACTTTCTTCTAATTGGTTGAGCATCACAATGACGAATGGCAGTTCAAAGTTCTGTGAGTTTCTGAGTAATACAATCTCTTCTTAGCTATGCTGCTTGTCAGTCTGTTGTAATGTGTTGACACCTTTGCTATGGTTGGCAAGAAAAAAATAGCATAGATCTTAATGCATGAGGGCCATGTAGCTGCTGCTGAAATAGCATGAACTCTGCCACACACATATGTATATGCCAAATTGTATTTAACCTCCCTTTGGAATAGTTGATGAACAAACAAGGAAACTACACTCAATCACAGATTAAAGAGAAAAAATAGAACTTTTAGGATGGAGATATGACAATACATTTAGACATGGTGAGGGGAAAACTAACAGTAAATACATGTGAGAGGGCAACAGCCAGGTCCACTCGCACATAATCAAGTCTGTTCATTTTGTAAAGATCTGTGAGTACTGGCAACATGTATTAATGAACCTAAAATAAGCCCTGAAGGACATCATGTGAGATAACATGTCAGTTAATTAGAGCGACTGTGAAAAGTTCAATTGAGGAAAACTTTGACATTTTAGTAAAAATGCTTACAGTAGTTATACTCCTGTTAAGTGGTATAAACAGTGGTGTGCTGTGACTTTTACAGAAAGGTAAGCAGCGACTATACCCCTCTAACCCCTGCATAAAATAAAATAAAGCTTCCTTTGCTCTTTAACAAGACAAGCTGGTTCAGATTAAAACAATATTGCTCTGACAGGATCTTGCTTGCTTCCTGGACATCTTCTCCTTTCTCCTGTGGATTTGCAAATTGTATTACTGCTATAGTTATCAAACTTTTTACTACTAGCTGAAAACTATGTTAGTTGTATTAGATGTGACAGAATTTGTTAGAATAAAAGAAAGTTACTATGAAAAAAAAATTACTACACACAAATTGTATTACTGGCAAATTTTAGAAAAGTATCAAAAATGTAAATATTTATTCTGTAGAAAAAAGTTATATGGTTCAGTGTTAGTGCTGCAGATATTCAAGATCTGACATTTAAGAACGCTTATAAACTGTTCAATCTACAGTAAAGGATCATTATCTATAAATTATATGTTTGTAGTGTTTGTGCAGTGAGAACGAGAGTGGAACCTCAGCTCAGAAACATACCTAAATCCTGATTTAAAAACAACAAAAGCAACAACAACAACAACGATAGATTACGTACATTTATAAAAACAACAAACAAAATAAAAATCTAGCACGCTCTATAACAAGCCAGTCCCATCTAAAACCTGAGGTTTATCTACATTGTGGATGCACAAACAACCTGCTGAAAGCTAAAGGCCTCAGCTTTAAAAGTGTCAGCTCACGAGAACGCCTACCCTCATACAGATTTAGTTGGCTCTGTTGTCAAGCTGCATAAATTCAACTTCCAGTGAGAATGGCCGTCTTAGGCCACAAGATGGCAGTGATGTGGATGGATGCAAACATGCGTAAGAGAAGATTTATCACAGAAAGCTTTTTAAGATAAAAGTAGAGCTGTTGGTTGTTTAAATTGATGTCTGTTTTCTGTTTTGTTAGACAAGCAATGCTTGCCTTGCTTGCTCTGATGTGATGCCACTGGGTTTAAAAATAATACCACCCTTGCATTTCTATATAAAGCTACAGCCATTACACTTTTGGGATCTTTGTCTAACAGGTTTCAATAGCTATGCACCAGCAAAAGTTCACTAATAATGTACTCAGGCCAATATAATAGCAAGTCTCTTCAAAAACACTCAAAGTCTGTGAATTATGGAGATTTTGATGTAGATGTTATAAATCTATTATAAAAAACATGATAGCAAAATAATACTTCAAACTACATAATATTAAGCATTAGTATGATATTAATAAATACTTCATCTGTTATAAAGCATTACGCCTCTTTAGCATGACATTTATACAAATGAATATAACATGGAAACAAAGTAAAAGAGAGTGCCGCTGTCCATTCGGTTTTAACAAATGGTGCTGGATGGGGATAAATATAGCATGAGACATGAGTTGTACACACTCAAAGAGGAGATTCAGGGACATTTATGTAAGGAATAATTACATTGAAACCCTTCTTGGGGAGTTTAGCTGTGTTAAGCTAGCGCTAAATAGCCTTATAGCTGTGTTCTCTGTTGATGCGTTGGTATGGCAGACTCTATATTTCAATATTGATGGGTGAACTTGACTTCACATTCCATTTACTGCTCTTTTGGGTTGTTTTAAAGGTTTAATGACTTGGAAATTTTAAAAATTAATAATCACTTTTTTGAGCTTTGGATGCCAGGTTACTTTTTTCTCATGTTAATATAAAGGCCATTGCACGCCAAGCATGTTGTGAAAAAGTAACATGAATTTTGGATCTAAATTTGTCATGTAACGATAATAAACACTTAATTCATCCTTTAAAACCCCAAAAGTTGATTCTGTTTATCTGGACGTAACGCTTTCAGTGGGAGAAACGTTTCGTTAATCATCCAAATGACTTCTTTAGTCTCAGCTGTCTGCAGGTTTCTCCACCCTTATAAAGACTACATTTGCATAATGACTGAAATGTACATGAAATTACATACAAAAGAACATTAAGAACAGGTGAGCCTGTGAAATGATAAAACTTTTGAGACTCCATTGAAATTTTTTCTTTGGGATTCTCCACAATGAAGGAGATGCCAAGCCACCCATGAACCTGATTCACACCAAACCTCCTTATCCTGAGGCAATGGTGCCAACTCCTCACTAAGGAAAATCGCTATTGGCTGTTCTAAAAGTTGCTAGAAGTTGCTAAATGGCATCATCGCCTAATTTGCATAATTGGTCATGCTTATATAATTGTAACAGACATTGTAGGGGAGAGAAATAACATTGTGGAAGGACATAAGTGAGTAAAAAACACTCACTTATATATTTAGAACTACAAATTAAATTTTGCAATTATTGTGTTTTTTTAATGTCACAATGAGGTCACACAAAACACTGAACTAACAACAAGAAACTGCTTGAATTAACCATAAATGACATCATAAAATAAATACTCATGTTTAGAAACTTCTATTAACGCACGCATATGTGTAAATGTGAATCTAAACACTTAAATCATTAACATAGATAGACTTTGGAAACAGTTCCTAAACAATGTATTAGTTCTTGATGTAATACTTTATTCTGAAATAGTTAATCCATCATTTATAAATTATAAAAATGCTGTCATTTATTAGTTCTGTATGAGCTTATTAATCAAGAATAAACCAATGCTCAATAGTGTGTTGTTTTTAATAAAGTGTGACCCAACAGAAATGAATACACATAAACCATGTGTGTGTTAGCCAACACAGGGATAGAGTTTATCTAAATATATCATAGTTAAATGGGTTGAGGCTTTCAGTCTATCAACACAGGTCTATGTGAAGTGGGTCTTACTGTGACCAGTTTGTGTGATAAACTTTTGATCCTGTGATCCTGTGGTTTTCCTGAAAGTGAGTTCTCACATGTCATGTAAGGCAGGTGAAAATCAGATTCATCAGAGAGACTGCTGTAGTCTGTTCTGTACACTCACTTTTTATCATGGCTGAACTTCTGCTGCTAGTCATGCTTGTGTGTAAGTAAATTTTTTTCAAATTGGATATAACTTGATGTTGGCTATTCCATTTATATCTGAGTTATTTGTTGCTAGTTTGTACTTTAAGTTTTATTATCATTGCATATTTTTCTCTTTTTAAATTTCCTCAACAGATTCTTTTCATGACATCAAAGCACAAGGTCAGTCACTATGCTTTTCTGTCACCACTATATCCGCTGTTTACTTTGACTATTTTTGCACATTATATATTTCACCTGTGCATCTGAAGTTTCATGTTTTATGTGAATAATTTTGGATCTTACAAAAACATAACCAAAACATTTGGCTAGTTTTCAAAATGTTATTATATTTAAATGTAACTTAGCTGAACACTTACTTGTCCCTGTACTGATGGTGTTTACAGTGCATTAAATGTCCCACAATGACCTAAGAGAAAAATATATTTTTTGAATTTGAATGTTTAATTTTTATTGTAAAATGTTCTGTTGTGTAACAGTTTGGCTATGAAACAGTTGCCAGAGAGACCAGAGAGAAAAACTTTGATACATTGGTTAAAAAAATGCTTATTTACTTTCTTTTGAATTAAGTTTTACTAATACTTCACTATTGCTAAAGTGTGTTGTTATGAATACACTGGTAAATCGCTCTGTAGCTGTTAGTCAACACTGGGGCAGAGTTGGGCACAGTCTAAATATATTATAGTTAAATAGGTTGAGGTTTTCAAAAAGTCTGTCACAGCAAAGGTCTAATGTTTGTTTTATTGTGGCCACTTGGTGTTTACTTCTGGCTCTCTGGGAATTGAGTTCTGAAAATTAAATCTAATGTAAGTGAAAGTCAAAGGACTTTTAGTTTGCTTTGTATATTCAAATCATCAAGTTTATTATGGCTGAACTTCTATTGCTACTGAGCCTCCTCCTGATTTGTTTTTTTTTTTGTTTCGGCCCTCTGGACAGCATTGTATACTAATGTCACAGTATTAAGCATTATTAAGGAACAGTTTTAGTAAGGTATAAGCAAGTGCTTAATTCATCATTGTGTATTGTGTCTGTGTTTACATAAAAACACGACCAGCTGCTAACTCTCTAAAACACTGTTGCCCAAAGCCCGATTGGCTAGTGAACTGAAATTATCCATCCATCCATCAGGTTGTTTATAGCTTGACTGCAGGATTCTCCAGCATTTTCCACTAAAGGAGTTTGAATCACTGCTTAAATCCTTAATAGAAAAAGGAAGATATGACACAGCAGTATGGTAAATAATAAGTGTTTATTATAAACAGTTTCAACACAAAAAGATGGCAACACCGCTCTATCAGAGACCTGGCCTTATTTATTTTATTTATTTATTATTTATTACCCTTTATTTAACCAGGAAGATCCCATTGAGATTAAAAACCTCTTTTTCAAGGGAGACCTGGCCAAGATAGGCAGCAGCAGGTGTCTCACAGTTACAGAAATTACTCACACACAGGCAGCAACAACACACATGCAACAATAAGTGAAAGAATACAAATAAAATAAAATAAAATTCAATAAAATTCAAATAAAAATAAAAAAGTCAGTTAAAATGACAATCAATCTAATTGAAACAGTTGCATGTTATGGACTTGGCCTCAAGGATTCGTAGTTTAGATTTAAAAGCACTTAATGAAATGAATTCAGTCATTTTCCATTCCTTCTGCAGTTTGTTCCAAGCCAAGGGTGCTAAATGGACAAAAGCTCTTTTACCAAGTTCAGTTCGGGCAAATGGAACAGAAAGCAACAAGTAACCATGCGGACGAAGAGAATAACGACCAGCATGTTTCATTACAAGCAGGGAACATATATAAGAAGGCAGCAATGTGACTAAGGAGACGGAAGAAGAAACAAACAAGACAGAGAAAAAAACCCCAAATAAAATAAAATAAACACACTTCTGCGGCCTACAGGACCAACCTACTCACTGGTAGCAGCAATGAGGCTCGCAAGCCCACACTACTCAATCTGGAGAGAAGGAAGAGAGAAAGAGAGGACAATTGTTTCTGAGACAATCTGGTGTGGTGGGTATATCAACTATATTGAAATCTGATAGACTGTACTCAAAAACATCACTGAAATCATTAGGCAGACACTCACTCACGGTTATGCATGGTTCGGCGATGAAGAATGGGGTTCCGAGTCTCCGTTGTTGCACAAAGGTTGTGGTTTTTCTTGTTGTTGTTGTTCTGGGAGTACAACATTGCGTAAATATTCTAAAAGCATCAAGGGGTCTTCATGGGGTCCATAGTGGGAAGGGGTTGTGTGATTGCTGTGGAAATATACGTGTGTTAAAAACATTTTATATATATATATGTATATATATATATATATATATATATATATATATATATATATATATATATATATATATATATATATATATATATATATATATATATATATATATATATATATATATATATATATACATGGATGACATGAAGCTGTATGCCAAGAGTGAACGAGACATCAATTCACTGATCCACACTACCAGGCTATACAGCAATGACATTGGAATGTCGTTCGGACTGGAGAAGTGTAGTCAGATGGTAACAAAGAGAGGGAAGGTAGTCAGAACTGAAGGGATTGAACTACCAGAAGGCAACATTGCAGACATAGAGTACAGTTAAAAGTACCTGGGGATCCCGCAGGCGAATGGGAACCATGAAGAGGCCGCTAGAAAGGCTGCAACCACCAAGTACCTGCAGAGGGTCAGGCAAGTCCTGAGGAGTCAGCTGAACGGTAAGAACAAGATCCGGGCCATCAACACGTACGCCCTGCCCGTGATCAGGTACCCTGCTGGGGTAATAGGCTGGCCAAAGGAGTAGATAGAAGCCACTGACATAAAGACAAGAAAGCTCCTTATCATGCATGGAGGGTTTCACCCCAAGTCCAGCACCCTGAGTCTGTACGCTAAGCGGAAGGAAGGGGGCCGGGGACTGGTGAGTGTCAGCACCACAGTCCAGGATGAGACAACGAACATCCAAGAATACATTGGGAAGATGGCCCCAACTGACCGAGTGCTCAGTGAATACCTCAGGCAGCAGAAACCCAAGAAAGAGGAGGGAGACGAGGAACCATCATAGAAGGACAGGCCCCTGCACGGTATGTACCACCGGCAGATAGAGGAGGTGGCTGATATCCAGAAATCCTACCAGTGGCTGGACAAAGCCGGACTGAAAGACAGCACAGAGGCACTAATCATGGCAGCACAAGAACAAGCACTGAGTACAAGATCCATAGAGGCTGGGGTCTATCACACCAGGCAAGACCCCAGGTGCAGGCTGTGTAAAGATGCCCCATAGACAATCCAGCACATAACAGCAGGGTGCAAGATGCTAGCAGGCAAGGCATACATGGAACGCCATAACCAAGTGGCCGGCATAGTGTACAGGAACATCTGTGCCGAGTATAATCTGGAAGTCCCGAGGTCAAAATGGGAGATGCCCCCAAGGGTGGAGGAGAATGACCGAGCTAAGATCCTGTGGGACTTCCAGATACAGACGGACAAAATGGTGGTGGCTAACCAACCGGACATAGTGGTGGTAGACAAACAGAAGAAGACGGCCGTAGTGATCGATGTAGCGGTTCCGCATGACAGCAATATCAGGAAGAAGGAACACGAGAAGCTGGAGAAATACCAAGGGCTCAGAGAAGAGCTCGAGAGGATGTGGAGGGTGAAGGTAACGGTGGTCCCCGTGGTAATCGAAGCACTAGGTGCGGTGACTCCCAAGCTAGGCGAGTGGCTCCAGCAGATCCCGGGAACAACATCGGAGATCTCTGTCCTGCGCAGTATCTTAGCTGGGAACAGCTAAGATACTGCGCAGGACCCTCAAGCTCCCAGGCCTCTGGTAGAGGACCCGAGCTTGAAGGATAAACCGCACGCAGGGGCGTGCTGGGTGTGTTATACAGTATATATATATAGTGTATCATTTCAAAAACAGGATATGTTTGGCTCTTTTGATTTATTTATGACTATACTCACACTTTGTTCTGTGTTATTCCAGATGGCCCCGGTTCTTGACACGCTGGGTACTCTGTCTCAGATCTGATGTATTAGAACATTTGTAAATATTTAAACCTTTTTTTTCCCTTTAAATTGGTTGTCATGTATATGTATACAGAGACTTGTATACATACCTAACGTAAGGCTTGGTCTTATTGCATCTGCTTCTGTGGGTTTTTGTGGTCAACTTATTGACCCTGTGCCGGGGGTATAAGCACAGTTAATACACGGTTTAAACAAAACACACTTATATTTAAAACATGTGTAACACTGTATTTACCTTGTGTTTTTTAGAGGTGTAGTTTGACCTATATAGGCCTGTGATCCTGTAAAAAGAGAGAGAAATATACATTTTAAATGTTACTATATGAGAAAACAGGTATGATTGGTTCTAAACAACGAGACATAAACTGTTTTGTGTGAGCGGGTGACTGTTTTTTTTTTTTAAAAAAAGAAGAAGAAGAAACACGAACCTTGTGTATGTGAAATGTATGCTGTCCCGTTGTGCCGAGCTCCTAAAAATCAGGCTTTTGTTTTAGAAAAGAAAACAGATTGAACACACTATGATATACTGCGGTATAAATTTAAAAATACAATAATAGTTTTGTTTTACTTACCAGATATGAAGTCCATGTTAAAAAAAGAACGCTGTTAGTTTTGTTGACCGTGCTGATGAACAAAGTGCTGTGCTCGCTAGTGCCAATATGAAGTAGTGAGGAAAAATACAGGGTGTCTGGTTAGGATGTTTTTATATAGGTGGGGCTAGTTTCAGTTGATCCCTCTGACATGAGATAAGATTAAAAGAGTAGGATGTAAAGAAGAAAGGAGGAAAGCCTATGGTGGTTCGGTTAGTCAGTAGGAAGTGTAATTGTCTGCCTGTAGAGATAAAGGTGTGGGGTGTAAGAAAATGTGGTGAAACTATAGAGGTCCCTAGGATGTGTCATTACCCCCCCGGGGTTGAACATGGTTTCAGTTGACCTCTGACATGATAAGATAAGATAATGGAACTGTTTGTAAAGAAACATGGTGGAAACTACAGTTGGGATGTGAGAGTGCTGGGATGCTCTTGATAAGGGAGCCTCTTTTATTGTTTTATGACTTCTTTTGCTGACTGTTGGGGGCCTAACTGTAACCCCCTATGTGTAATCATCGAGTCTAACTGTTGCAGAGTTAAGAATCTGTAGTTTTTAGAAGTAACACAAGAAAAGTTTATTTCTAAAGGAATACGTGTTGTTTGTGGTGCTCTATTTAAAACTATTAGCCTCTGTGTCTTTTCGGAGCGCTAAAGAAAAAGTAAAATGCTCCTAAAGTAGTTAAATCATCTATGTGTAATCAACAAGTCTTACTGTTGCAGTGTGTTTGTGACTAGTAGATAATTATAGGGCTAGTTGCATTAAAGGAACGTTGGGGGTTGATACAGTGCTAGTGTGACTATGTGTGACTATGTGCTTTTAAAAGTATCACAGTTTATTTCTAAAGGGATACATGTTGTTTGTGGTATTCTGTTTAAAAACTATTAGCCTGTGAAACTATTAGAAAAGTGAAATCTTCCTAAACTAGTTAAATTAAATGCTGTGTGGGAATACAAGGTTTTTAGAAGTATCACTGTTTATTTCTAAAGGGATACCTGTTATTTGTGGCACACTGTTTGAAACTATTAGCCTCTGTGTGTTTCAGAGCACTAAAGAAAAATCAAAATGCTCCAAACTAGTTAAAATACCCCTAAACAAGTTAAATTAAATCATCTATGTCAAAATAACAGAGCTCTGAGACCTATACAATCCTTTAAAAAGAGTTTAATTAAAACACATAATGGTTTCATTAAATAAAACGCTATTAAACACTTGTGAACTCATATGACCCCTGAACTGAAGTGTGTGTGTGTGTGTGGGGGGGGTGCAAAAAAAGTGCAGGTATATTACTACTATTACATTATATGTAGTCAAGTTATATATTTAAGTATTATATATTTAGTAGGACAGACGCTTTTCTCTGTGCGCTGGATGTGAGGAAGAGGGATCGTTTGAAGAAAAAATGACTAAGGGTTTAGGAGTGGTGAGTTCAGGAGAAGCCGGATGGTTTTTTCAGGCGGTTTCCTGCTTGTTTACCTAAGGTTTGGGTGGGAGCCGCGGTGCGCTGAATTTGAGAAAAAAGACTAAGGATTTTTTAAGGGTTTTGGGAATAGAGTGGGAGTGCTTATCGAGTTATTCTAGGGGTTTTTTGTTGTTGTGCGTTTTTTGGAGAAAAACGGAGGGTTTTTCAAGAGGTTTTTGCTGGGAGCCGTGGTGCGCTTATGCTTGGGGTATAGTTTTTTGGGGATCACAAGAGTTTTTTACGACTCAGACTTTGATTCTAAATCTCCTTGTTCGGATTAAACAAATGCAAATAAATTGAAATAAAGTTTTCCAACGAGGCATGCAACCTGTATCTCCCGCCATACTGAACGTTACAAAAGCACAAGTTTAACTAAGCACTTTTACTCTGGTTTAAGACATTTTCACACACACACACACACACACACACACACACACACACACACACACACACACACACACACACACACACACACACACACACACACACACGGGCCCAGACACTGGCGCGCGCGGGCACGCATGGACACACAGGTTTGGGGTGCGCGTTTTTAAGCATAAAAAAAGTAAAAACTTTTTAATGGCTTAAAATTAAAGAATGCTATTTTTTGATATAAAATTTTTTTAATAGTAAAATAATTTATTTTTTTGGAAAAAATTAATGAGTTATGAACTACCATAATTTGATGAATATCATAATTTCATGAATGTCATAATTTTATGAATATCATATTTTTATTACTTACTGGGGTCATTTTTATGAGGGGGGTCATAAATCACTCAGTTTGACATAATGGGGCCTAATATCACTTTCTGGAGGACGGTAGTGAGAAGTACTAGGAGTTGTGTCACAGAGGTCAGCTCCCACGAACCTATACATGGGCAATGTCTAGCCAGACCTTGCCCATGGAGAGCACTTAGCTGTTTGGTCTCCAGATATATCTGTTCCCTAAATGCTTGGAAAATAAAGAGTGTGAAATGAAGTTCTTGTCTCCGCTTGATCTCTACCATCAAAAGAACCTGTCGGTGTACTTCAACAGTACTTTAACCTTTGTACTGTTTTCATCAGTTAACTTTATTACAAAGAGTGAAGATATGTGATGATTTGTCTGTTGTCACCGGGTGGTGCTGATGCCTAAATCTGAGGGCAGGTCATGTAATCAGAAAGAGAAATTTATCATCACAAACTGTGAAATATAAAGTTTATCCCTCAAATCTGAAATAAAGCTGATCCTTCTCTATCCCTACACACTCAGGAACCTCAGTTGAGGTCCTGGTCGTTGTGTCCTTGGGCAAGACACTTTACCCTACCGCCTACTGATGATAACCAGAGGGGCCGATGGCGCAATATGGCAGCCTCGCTTCTGTCAGTCTGCCCCAGGGCAGCTGTAGCTACAACCGTAGCTTGCCTCCACCAGTGTGTGAATGCGAGAGTGAATGAATAGTGGCATTGTAAAGCGCTTTGGGTGCCTTGAAAAGCACTATATAAATCCAATCCATTATTATTATTATTATTATTATTATTAGAATCAAACATATGAGAAAGGAGACCCACTGAACATAAATCAACGTGATGAGAACCACTGATAATGAAAGAAAACATCTTTGGGAAAAATTTATTTGAGGAGAATTTTTTTTTTTTTCAGAATTAGAATTTTAGTCTGACCCCAGTCCCATCTACTAACAGAGGAGGCGGGGTTTATAACCTGTACTGCAGCCAGACACCAGGGGGCGAGAGAGACGTTTTGGCTTCATTGCAAGCTATTAGGTTGTCCATGTTTTCTACAATTATTAGCTCTGTCCCAATTTCTAGGCCGCATCCTTCGGAGGACCCAGCCTTCGCGGTCTATGTGGGCCGGGTCCTTTGAAGACCGAGAAGGCCGGAAGTGCGAGACTGAAATGGGACGGTCGAGCCTTCAGATTTGGTGGAGTTTAATAAACTCTGATGTCTGCTCCTTGCTTACTAAAATCTTAGAAATATGGTATCAAGCCAGATTCTTACTCTGGACGGCATTACCTTGGCCTCCAGTAACACTGTTAGGAACCCAGGATATGTCCTTCAATGCACATATTGAACAAATATGTAGGACTGCTTTCTTCCATTTGCGCAACGTCTCTAAAATTAGAAATATCCTGTCTCAGAGTGATGCTGAAAAACTAGTTCATGCATTTATTACTTCTAGGCTGGACTACTGTAATTCATTATTATCAGGATGTCCTAACAACCCCCTGAAAAGTCTTCAGTTAATCCAAAATGCTGCAGCAAGAGTCCTGACAGGGACTAGAAAGAGAGAGCATATTTCTCCTGTATTGGCTTCCCTTTATTGGCTTCCTGTTAAATCCAGAATTGAATTCAAAATCCTGCTCCTCACATACAAGGTCTTAAATAATCAAGCCCCATATTATCTTAATGACCTTATTGTGCCATATCACCCTATTAGAGCACTTCGCGCTCGCAATGCAGGCCTACTTGTTGTTCCTAGAGTATTGAATTTTCTGTTTGAGGTTTATTCAGCTTTGTGAAAACTTTATCTCAGCCAAACCGATTTACTCAGGAACAAATAAAACACTGAAAAAAAAACAAAAAATAAAATCTTGAAGTTATCCAAGTGACCTATATATCACGTTTAACCTGAGTGCTGGGAGTCCGGTGTTCTTGCCGGCTCTACTGAGCTGGGACACAGCTTCTATTCAGGTTTTTGGTCCTTCCCAGTCACATCATGATGATGATGGGATGATGATATCTGTCTTGTGTAAAACTTGTATGAAAAGCATACAAGAGTGAAAACAGATATAAGATCCCTTTAAAAATTATATAAATGAAACTTGTATGTTTTGGATACTTACTAAAAAAATATATGAAAGTAATGAGAAAGTGGCCACTTTTATGAGTAAATCATATAAGCCTTATATGACTCGCTATATGAAGTCACATCTTATGCAAGTCTTTTATAAGTTTTTACTATTGCTTTTCCATATGGGGTTGCTCTGCCTGGAAGCTAAGGTGGAAACCTGGTCCTGGCCTGGTGGCTGGTCCTGCCGACTGGGCCTGCTGGCTGATGGTGGAGCCTGGTTGTGGCCTGGTCGTTGAAAAAGAACAAAGAAAACAAAATGAATGCTTTTTGTTTTATATCATGTATATGGGATGACAGAGCGTTCTCACTCCCGAGGTGTAACATGTCGACGTTTTGTCACGTCCCGCGGCGTTCCTGAGGAACGCGAAAGGAGACCTTCGGCGTTCTTATGGTACGCGGCGGGTTATGGCTGGAATCCAGTGCAATGACGCTCCCGCGGTAATAGACGTTCCAGCCCTGTATTCCAGCCCTAAACCTAACCTTATCCCTAGCCCTGACCATAACCTTATTCCTGACCTTAACCAGGACTTTAATGATGTTAAATAGCGTGTTTCTAAGCGATTTGAAGAAAAAGAGCGAACATGTGTAGGTTCAGTCCAGACGGTTCTCATATTTCCTCTTTTTCCGAGGTCGTCATTTAGGAACGTGGTGGGTAGCCGAAAACGTAATATGGTGACGATTTGTCACCTAGCGTAAAATGTTACGCTTTGGGAGTGAGAACGGGTTGGGGATGAATGTCCAGTATGTTTATTGTCTCCACTGGTTTCAGTTATGTAAGTTCATTATAAATCAAGCTTATGTATATTGCTGATGATTACTATTATATCTGCAGAAGAACAGCAACCTAATCCAAAAAGAAAAAGCGTTGCTGATATAAAAACCCGATATCAATGACTCCACAAAATTAAAAATCAACTGCAAGAATTTAAAAAGAAAAATCAAATCAGGATTCAAAAGATTCAACAAACACAAACATTTACATTTCAAGCATTAAAAAAAATGTTCACCCATACAAAAACACAAACTCAATGCATTGACCAAGAACCCAAAAGAGAAAACTCAAAGACTATGGCAAGTTTTCACTGGTGAATGCTGAAATGTTTTATTTTTAAAAGATATAAAAAAATATTTCATTGATAACGTAATTTCGAACATAACAAAACACAACACAAGGCCATAAAAATTAAATTAAGTCAGCATGTAGACAATGGAAACAGTGCCTATATGTATTTCTGTAGCCTGTTAAATATGATGTTTTCTGATGCTGCCTGTGGTTTCCTGATAGCAAGTATATCGTGTCTCAAGACCACGTTTCCTTATACTCAGATAGGTGTAGTTTTTATATCTCAGTATTCAGCTTCATCACGGCTGGACATTTGCTATTTGCCATCCTCACCTCTAACTTCAGTTTGTTATCATTGCTTTATATTCGACTTGGTTTTATGTTTAACTCAATCCATATTTAATGTTGATTTTTATAAAATATTAAATGTTTATGTAATTACAGTATTTTACGTAGACTGACAGAATTACACTTAGTGGGAGTTGCAATCTTTTAACATTTCGTTTTTAATAAATTCTCTCTCCAGCAGATTTTTGTTGATGATATCAAAACGAAGTTAGTCAGAAAACCGAGTATTTACTTTCATGGTCACCTGCCTGATGTGGTGATGTTAGCAGCCTTTCCTCCACCAAAACTGACTTTGAGTAAATCCTTGATCACAGTGACAGCCTCAGTCATATTGAGCTGTGAAGTTCTGTCAGTGTAATTTCTACATTGCAAGCCAAGTGTCTACAGGCTCCTCCTGTGTGCAGACACTAACAGGGACTGTGTTGTTGGAGATGGTTAGAAAGATTTTACCTGTTGAAGCTGAAGTTTGGTGTGCTTATGTTACAAAACTTGATACTTTTCTTTTTATGTCCCATCTACTTTATGACCCATCTACTATTGCTATAAACAGTAAGTAACTGTACTGCCATGAACTTCATATATATATATACTGCAATTATAGTCTATAGATGGACTTGAATCATTTACACCTCTATGCTGACTCTGAGAAAGACCTAACTTCCGTTTTTTCAGGCTTTTTTCACCTAAACTGAAAGTGAGACCACAGGTGATCACAGAGACAGACTCAGTCATACTGCACTGTGAGACTCCACCATCTGTTTCTATATCTGATTGTTATTTCTGCACTTCAAGGCAACAACTTGCCAAACGATTTTCTTGTCTGCAGAAGTTGAATGATCTGAAAAGCTATTGTTTGCACATAAAGGTGCAACTATTACAGTAAAACTGGTCTGTTTGTACATTTTTATATATCAGTCTCCGTGTGCAGACAACAATATTACAATATGCAGTAAAACCACTCTATACCTATTTCAGACACATATGTTAAAAGAAAAGTTCTCCTGTCCGACACACCAGACAGCAACTAAACTTCTGGAGATGGCCGGTCTCAGACCACATGGAGAGTGAATTGTTCTTACACACCCCAAACGAGAGGGTCAAACTCTTTGTACAGTGACTCTTCCTCCATCATCATCAAAAGTGAGTCTGCGGCTTTACCACAAAGTACTGATATTATCTTAATGTGTGAAAGCAAAGCATGCTTTCAGTATGTTGGTCAGACACAGATGTGATCCTAACTGCAGTTATTGTTTCAACTCTTCAGCTCCTCTTCCATATTATTACATACTGATACACCACCCTAACAACAGACGTTTGTGCTGTAATGGTAAATGGTAAATGGCCTGCATTTGTAGAGCGCTTTACTCAGTCCCTAAGGACCCCAAAGTGCTTTACACTACATTCAGTCATTAACCCATTCACACACACATTCGCCACCGGGCCCTCTGACCACCACCAGTAGGCAAACATGGGGTTAGTATCTTGCCCAAGGATATTTGGCATGCAGCCAGGAGGCAGCCTGGGATCGAACCACCTTCTGATTAGTGGCTGACCTGCTCTGCCACCTGAGCTACAGCCACCCCTCAATAATATGTCAGTTGTTGTTTATTTAAAGGTTGGAATAAGAACCACAGCTTTAACAACCTTCATACGGGCGATCGTGGCTCAAGAGTTGGGCGTTCGCCTTGTAATCGGAAGGTTGCCGGTTCGAGCCCCGGCTTGGACAGTCTTGGTCGTTGTGTCCTTGGGCAAGACACTTCACCTGTTGCCTACTGGTGGTGGTCAGAGGGCCCGGTGGCGCCAGTGTCCGGCAGCCTCGCCTCTGTCAGTGCGCCCCAGGGTGGCTGTGGCTACAATGTAGCTTGCCATCACCAGTGTGTGAATGGGTGGATGACTGGATATGTAAAGCGCTTTGGGGTCCTTAGGGACTAGTAAAGCGCTATATAAATACAGGCCATTTACCATTTACCATTCCTGGGGACAGACTTGATCAAGGTATTCTTCATCTACAGTAAGCTAACCTCCATTACTGTACAAAGTAAGTGACTGTCACTCTTGTCCTATCATATCTTAAAACGAAATGATATTAATAAAACTTTTTCACTTTTGAGTTTTAAAAACCTTCATTACAAGTAAAATGTTTTCTACAGTAAGATGCAGCTCATTGTTTTTTGCAGGTTTGGTTAACATTTTGTTGTAATCTGTGTGATCCTGAGAAGTCAATATTTTAACTCCATTGATTACATATTGATTACAAAATACACAGATTTATTCTCGTAAGTGTCACAGAGATGAGCTGCCCGTTGACTTGTCAGTTCAAATATTAAAATCCGTTTAAAACTTTAGCAGAATGAGGCCTGTTTGTTCTCCAAGTCTGTCATGCTTCTCGATATTTAGAGGCCTAAATCAATTTTGAGACATTATGGAAAGAGACTTGATGATAACATTAGTACAGCCCCAGGAGAGACATGTATCTACCCAGAGGTCCACATCATTATCACTTAGCAGTTTATATCACTTAAATTTATTGTTTTAAAGGTTTTGTGAACAGGCATTTATTTATTATTTGTACTACTTTTGTCATGTTAAAGCTGCTGCAGGCCTTCTCCTGTTGAGCTGGGTCTTCTCCTGTTGAGCTGGGCCTTCTCCTGAAGTTGCCTGTGTGGGCGTGTCCTACTGTCCTCCTGCCTTAGGTGCCACCGTTTTCTTTGGTACAGCTGACTCCCATCAGCAAATAAAGGTATTAAAGGCCAGAGAAAGGTGAGCTCTAGGGCCAGAAAAAGCAGATGGAATGGCTAAGGAAGTTATTAAAAGAGTAGACGCAGAGGTACAGATACCATTATCTAAATCTGAAGGAAAGTGTATAGTTTGGAGTGAAAGTAAGAAGTTGTGGAAAATGGTGTGGGATAATGAAACTAGAGGGAGACAATTGTATAGGGTACAAAATACAATAGAAGTAAAAGCAATAGAGGACTGAATAGGAGGGAGGAGATTGTTATGAACAGGGCATC
The DNA here is from genome assembly GCF_057381845.1 of Rhamphochromis longiceps. NCBI lineage: Eukaryota > Metazoa > Chordata > Actinopteri > Cichliformes > Cichlidae > Rhamphochromis > Rhamphochromis longiceps. The sequence goes on from NC_140561.1 coordinate 22,442,624, forward strand.
GTTACCTGAATGGCACTCTTTTTAGGATGGGGAAACATTTAAAGGGGCTGTGTAATTGGTGTGGTGTTATGGAAACAATTGAGCTTGTATTTATTAACTGCAGGAGGTATGGTAACTATAGGAGAATGATGAGGGTAGAAACTGGAATGAGGGGGGACTCAGGTTTGAAAAGGTGGTTGAATGGCTAGGATGTCATGAAAGGATAGAAGTGGTTCTTTGGTTTCTGAGAAGTATGGGATTATTTAAGAGGATTTAAAGAGCTAGATGCAGTCTAAGTAACACAAGAGGGTGGCAGTAATGCAACTTCTATGGAAGTGCAAGCTGCCGTTAAAATGGAAGATGAAGAAGAAGAAGAAGAAGAAGAAGAGCAGCTCTAGGGCTCTGTTGATTTGCAGCTAGTGAGCTGTGTGTGTTCTGCTCCTACTCGTGGAGAAGAGTGTGTTTGGCAACTAATCCTCTTTACTTACTTTTCATTTTACTGACCAACGCTTGAGTTTTGTTTTGTTTCTTTAAATGGTGATAACAGCTTGTCTGTCTCTTTTAGTTGAGTTATTAATAGAAACTTTAATAAAACTCTTTAATTGAACCCCTTTTGCCTCCCTGTCTCCTTTTTCTGACCTGGACACTTTTTGTTACTTTCCCTAATCGCCTGGACCCTTTTAAGGGAACGTGACAAAGATTAACAATGACTAACACTGAGCAGTGCTGATTTTCTAACACTGGAAAATAACTAAACATGCTAGTAACTTTACAGTGTTAGAGAATCAACACTGCTAATGTTAGCCATTGTTAATCTTTAACACTGACTAGGTTACTGTTAGCAATATAACACTGTCAAAAATGTTCATTTAACACTCAGAGTGTTAAATTAACATTTTAGCAGGTCTTTAGAGACAATTAGTTCAAAATTACTTTTGATTTTGTCTGGAAACACATGAGAGAGAAACAGCTCATTTATAATACATAATTTAGCTTCCACCAACATATTTCTGAGGAAAAGACTGTTGCTCGCCTATTGAATAAATTCCTTCCTGTTAAGATCACCTCTGTGCTTGTGTCCAGATTTCCATTTAACTTAACAATATCATCATTATATGGGTTGAGGGTTTCAAAAAGTGTGCTACAGCAGGTCTATTTGTGTCTCTCTGAGTTTTTATTACAAAAAAGTATCCAGCATTTAGGAAACAGACAAAGAAAAAAAAAATTAGTGTGCATTGTTGTTTATCTTTTGTCTTTTTCCTGTTTTACTTGGAAGGTTAGTTTTCTCATACTCCTTGCTTTCATTTGACTTCCAGCTTTTGTCTGTAATTAGCTTCTCTGCTCTCATTAGTTTCACTTTAGTTTGCTTTTACCCGTGTTCACTCGCCTATTTGTGTATATGGTCTTGTCTTGTCTTGTCCTCTACAAAAGCCTTGCTTCACCCACAGCCTGTGCTAGCTTCCTTTAAAACAAACAAACACGTCTGTCCTCGAAGTCAAACCTCTTTACTTTATATGGTCTCATTTTAGACAAGTTATTTATAATTCTGTTTGTCCATTTATTGTCATGTATTGAGGTTGTTGCTATGCCTTAGAAGAAAAAATATGGCATAGGCATTCATGGTTTATAGTAATGAGACCTCTGCTGTATAGTTTATATGAACTCTAGCTGTAGCTATACTGTATGCTAAAATGCATTTTTACTTGAAAGGAAGTTTTATGATGGCTGGTGAACAAACACAAAAACTATACTGATAATCAGGTGGAAATGGTATCCCCATCTGTGTCTAAAGATTTCTATAACCATTTTTACCAACATCTCAAAATTTCATTAATAATCCATTTACTAAAAAGCAAATTACTTTTGTTTTGACATACATGATAAAGCATGTATTCACTAATCGTTCTGCCATGTATAAGAAACACAAAAGTGATCAACAGACACTTTAACTGTTATGTGCCTACAAAAAGGTTTACTAAATATATTCTAGTTATATGTGTGAGGGTTTAAAAAGTGTATATTTGCAGGTTCTCAGTATGTGACGTGTGTCTTACTGTGGCCAGTTAGTGTGACACTGTGAAAACTGTGGTTTTCCTGAAAACAAGTTCTAAAATTAACATTTAATGCACATGAGAGTCAGAGCAGTCAGACTGTTGTAGTCTGTTCTGCACGTTCACATTGTTCTTTTAATCATGGCTGATCTCCTGCTGCTAGTCGTTCTCATGTGTAAGTTAAACTTCTTATGATTCATTGTTCATGTCACCTATTACTAAATATAGTCTCACCTATTATTACTGTTAGGTGTTAGCATGTTTACCTCTAACACAAGTTTACATTTTGAATCTTCTTATTGTTGATTCTATTTTGTGTTTTCTTCTTTCCTTCTTCAGATTCCTTTCATGAAATTAAAGCACAAGGTCAGTCGTAGTTTCATGTGTTTATCACTGTATGGGTTTATTAATTTTACTGTTTTGTCTCTAGAGTTTCTCTACAGTAACTCAGCTTTGTTCATCATGAATACTTTTTGTGCATATATAAAATATTTAACATAACATCTGCGTAAATGTAATTTCAGCCAGTCTTCCACCTATACTGAGCGTGAGTCCACCTGCGATCACAGAGACGGACTCAGTCACACTGAGCTGTCAGACTCCATCATCTGTTTCTGTGTCTCAGTGTGATTTCTACACTGCAAGCCAAAAACTGTCCAAAGGTTCCTCCTGTGTGCAGACACTGACAGCGACTGAGCTACTAAAGATCGCACATAAGAGTTTACCTGCTGCGGTTGAAGTGAGATGTTCTTACACTGTACAAATTGATACTTTTAAACTGCCATCTCCTGAAAGCGAGCCATCCACCATCACCATAAACAGTGAGTGACAAAAGTACATGAACAGTTTATAATATGTTTCAATTGTAATTATGGGGTTGATTAGTTATTATCTGAGTACTTGCAATAATTATTCATCTAAATGTAATTATTATAAATCTACAATATAAATAATATAATATAGATGCGAATGTGCTTAATTAATCTAACATGTACCTGAATTTTTCAGATCTCCGTCCACCTAAACTGACAGTAAACCCACAGAAGATCACAGAGACAGACTCAGTCACAGTGAACTGTCAGACTCCATCATCTGTTTCTGTGCCTCAGTGCTATTTCATCATTGCAGGGAATGAAATTGCCAGAACAGCTCCTTGTCTGCAGACTCTGACAGGGTCTGAATTTCTGTCATGGACACGTCAGAGTTCACCTGTAACAGTTGAAATGACCTGTTATTACATTTATATATATAAATCTCCAGTGAGTAACATATCACCAATCACAATACAAAGTGAGTAAATGCTACTGCAACGAACGCAGTAATATGAGGTTTAAATGTGCATCAGATTAAAACTTTCAGAGTAGTTTTTTTAATTTTATTTTCAAATAAATGTAATGTTTTCTCTTTTAACTCAACAAATTTTTAAATTTTTAGCTCCTCGACCTGAACTGACAGTGAACCCAAAGAATATCACAGAAACAGACTCAGTCACAGTGAAATGTCAGACTCCATCATCTGTTTCTGTGACTCAGTGTTTTTTGTACTTTATGAGAGGAAGAAAATCTACATCCATCTCCTGTCAGCAGACACTGACAGCAACTGAGCTCCTCTCTATGACACAGCAGAGTTCACCTGCTGAGGTGGATGTGACATGTTTTTACAGCTCAGAGCATAAAGGAGGACAATACCAGTCTCCTCACAGTAACAGATATTCCATCAGCATACAAAGTAAGTGATCACACTGTGAGTTAAGAGGAAAATTTTCATGTGCATCAGAAAAAAACCTCTCACAACAGTTTCTATTATTAGATTTTATTTTAAATAAAATAAACATTTGCTTATTTAACTCTACAAATGTTTACATTTTTTAGATCCTCGGCCTGAACTGACAGTGAATCCACAGATGATCACAGACACAGACTCAGTCACAGTGAACTGTCAGACTCCATCATCTGTTCCTGTGTCTCAGTGTTATTTCATCATTTCAGGACATAAACCTGATAAAGCAGCTCCTTGTCTGCAGACTCTGACAGGGTCTGAATTTCTGTCATGGACACGTCAAAGTTCACCTCTTACAGCTGAAGTGACCTGTTATTACTTTTATATACAGAAATCTCCAGAGAGCAACATGTCACCCATCAACATACAGAGTGAGTAAATTCTGCTGAAGTGCACTAATGTGAGGATGTTTGTCTACAGTATCAGTACAAAAAACAAAGCTGCTCTCAACTTAAGGGTTGTGGGAATTTATGTTTCATGTGTATTAAACTTGATCATTTTAAAAAGTAAAACTCTCAGTTCAGTTTCACTTAATATATTTTATTTTTAGGTAAATGAAACATTTGCTTATTTAACTAAAAAAAAAATCTTTACATTTTATAGCTCCTCGGCCTGAACTGACAGTGAATCCAATGATGATCACAGAAACAGACTCAGTCACAGTGAAATGTCAGACTCCATCATCTGTTTCTGTGACTCAGTGTTTTTTGCACTTTATGAAAGGAAGAAAATCTACGTCCATCTCCTGTCAGCAGACACTGACAGGAACTGAGCTGCTCTCTATGGCAGAGCAGAGTTTACCTGTTGAGGTCAAAGTGACATGTTTTTACACATTAGAACATAAAGGAGGACCACATAAGTCTCTGCATAGTAACACGTCCTCCATCAGCATACAAAGTAAGTGATCATAACATGCGGCTCTACAGTATACCTCTGTACAGTATGTGCATGAAGTTTTAGCTTTTATAAACCAAAGAATGAAACTAAAAACTGATTTTTATAAAGTTTTTCATTTACATGTAACCGATGTTACATTCTTAAATAAACTGCAATTTGTTTGAATTTAAGAGTCAATTTAAAACAAAATTTCCACTGAGTAACATGTCAGAAATTACAGCTGTTATACAAAGTGAGTAAATACTAATGCAGTTAACTAATATGAGGATGTTTGGCAACGGTATCAGTAGAAAAAAACAACTTCTCTCAACTTGTCGGTTGTTTGGTGTGAGGAAAATGTAAATGTGCATAACATACATATATTTCTCTTATTAGGTTTTATTTTCAAATAAATGAAACATTTCTTTAATTAACTTGAGAAATCTTTACATTTTTTAGCCCCTCGACCTGAACTGACAATGAATCTAATGATGATCACAGAAACAGACTCAGTCACAGTGAAATGTCAGACTCCATCATCTGTTTCTGTGACTCAGTGTTTTTTGTACTTTATGAGAGGAAGAAAATCTACGTCCATCTCCTGTCTGCAGACACTTACAGCAACTGAGCTCCTCTCTTTGGCACAGCAGAGTTCACCTGCTGAGGTGGAAGTGACATGTTTTTACATGTCACAGCATAAAGGGGGACAATACCAGTCTCCTCACAGTAACATATCCTTCATTAACATACAAAGTAAGTGATCACAATGTGCTGCTCTCTATTATACCTCATTACAGGATGTGCATTTATTTCTACAAACCAAAAAGGGAAGCTAAAGCCTGATGTTTATAGGGTTCTGTTTACCTTTAACAATGTAATCACCAGATATTAGGAGGTGATACATATTTCCATCCTTAAATAAACTGCCTATCTCTTGAATTAAATTAACTCCGTCCAGGGAGCAGAATTCTGAGTATTGATGGATGTATTTACAGTGCATTATGTGTTATGTACTGACATCAGATGACAGCAAAACAATATCATAGGGCTTCAGCTACCGATTATTTTTAGTAATTGAGTAAGCTTCCATTTTTCGAAATTATAAAGTTTATTGCATATAAGATATAAGATCTGTCAAAAAAATTGTATTTAAAATTATATGTAAATTATATATATATATATGTATGTGTGTGTGTGTGTGTGTATTTATATAAAATGTATTTTAAGAAAGCTTTATCTTAAATTAAAAAAAAGTATAAATAGTTAAAAATATCGTCAAAGGTCCAATAAAACAAAACAAGATATATGTGTAATCTAAACTATGGCACAAAACAGATGATACGATGGTCTAGATGTTAATAATTAATATTAATAATATTTCAGTGTCCAACCTAATAGCTCTCAGGTCAGCGGATCAGAGTTTAAATGCCCATTTATATTTTATTAGGTTGTTAAAAAAGTTTTTATTCCTATATTTTTAAATATTAATGCAGTTTAATTATCACATTATCTGATATGATTTCACTTTCAGTGTGAAAATGTTACAAGAGTCTTCAAGTTAATACGGTTTAGCCCCTGTTTGCTGCAGATACCACTTCCATGTACAATAAGACTGCTACCGTCAGCCTTCAGCAAGCTGTATGATTTAACCAGTCTGGTGTCAGACTCAGTTAACAGATCATCTGCATATTTTAATAGTATTTCTGGAGGTTTACTGCAGATTTTTTTCTCTGTTTAAAACAAATAGCGGTGGATGGAGCAGCTGCAGAGTTTGTTTTTCTTCACGCCAGAGTTTGTTGATCAGGTGCTTTGATGACGGACTCACTCACTAAAGTAAAGGTTTTAATGGTGATTACAGGAACATCGCTGCTGTTTTGACATTAGAAACATTCTGTTTCACTCACCTTGACCTCACTGTCTCAGTAACGCCTCCACTTCTTTGCTCTTGCGCATAAACAAACTCCGGCTGCATGTTAAACTGTGTCAGCGTCATCATCACTGTTGCTATTGTGTTACCAGTGTGTGTGGGATCAATGTTGTCAAACCTTTTATTCACACACTGCTTCTAAATAGTTTTGTATTGCAGGTCGTTGTGTTTACATCGTTTAATACATCGGAGCACTACAGAGCCGCGTGTTAAAGGAAGCATCGAAGCAAAGACTGTGTCGAGAGTTTTTTATAATCAAAGTATTTGAATCACTCAATCATTATTAAAGCCCTACAACATTGTTTAAGTGTTGTAGGACTAATTGTAAAACATTGACACTGGGCTGTTTTATGACAGTATTGCAGAAGTGGAAGAAAAATGCCTTTTGTGGTGAATCCACAAGAAACTTAAATAATGAAACAATCACTACACAATCTTCTTTTATTGCAGCTGAAAAAACACTTTGACCTTTGCTCCTCCCCCGTCTATGGACTTTACAAGTCACACAATCAGGAAAAACACAATTATTGTTAAGATTTTTATAAGTAAATAAAAATGCCCAGGTCAATTGCTGTGGTGTTTTTTGACATCTAGAGATATTCGTTTCAGTGGGGACGACTTCTTCTGTGACCACACCAAGGACATCTTCAGGTTAGCAAAATTTCTTTAAATTGCATATTCATCACACTAAGAGGATTTTTCTTTGCATATCAGTGAAGTTTCTTCTTTGCCTACATGCCATTCAACATACTTTGCTGTTCTCAGGACCGTAAAATAAGAGATTTGTTGGTTTTTAACCATAGACATTTCAGTAGACCCAATTTCTACAAAGCTCAGCACTACAGGGACGACTTCTTCTGTGACCACACCAAGGACATCTTCAGGTGAGCGAAATTTCCTTGCACTGTGTATTCATCATACTAGGAGGGTTTTGCTTTGCATATCAGTGAAGTTTGTTCTTTGCTACATGTCATTCAGCATACTTTGCTGCTCTCAAGACCATAAAATAAGAGATTTGTTGGTTTTTAACAGTAGATGTCTTTCTTCTTTACTTTCACCAAAATTGGAAGTAAGACTGACACTTGTTTGTGGTCTGTGCTTTTCTAGTACCTTCTGCTCATAAACTTCTACCTGTAGTTGCAACTGGTTTTGGTGTAATTGTGGGCATCATCTCACTGGGAATGGCTCTTGTCTGCGTGAAAAGAAGAAATGGTAAGGACAGTAACAATTCCTTATGTCATGTATAACCCCAAAGCTTTTCTACAGTCTGAGGTATTTGTGATCACACTATATTATAAAAGGTTTATACACAAAATCGACCGACCAGCTCCACCGCCGTTCTGTTCATAAACCGACTGATTTCCTCTGACCTCCATATCTTTTACTTCTCTTACATACTTACACGCTTTCCCACAATTTTCTTATTCCTCTTTAAGACTCAGCATTATGTTTCAGCTGCTCCGCACCAACACTGTACCTCACTGCTTCAACACAACAGTGAATATATTAACTCGCCCAGCTCTTTTAATCTAGCTCTTACTCTATTGATGTCACATCCTAACGGTGTGTGGTGACTTTTAGAGGAAGGAAAGCAGAGACATACCCCTCCTGCCCCCTAATACATTAATTCATTAAAAAAAATAAAAATAATAAAGCCTCCCTTGTCATCTAACAAACCCTATTTTGGCAAATTGCACCAGATTAAAACATACCACTCTTTTGCTGCACTCTCCTTGGTAGTCTTCACCTCTCTGCACTCCCTCCTGCCTATAGAATTGTAAAATGTTATTACTGCTATAGTTATCTAACTATTTACTATTAGCTAAAAATGATCAGTGGTGATGATCCTGATTCTAACATGTATCAAATATATCTATATTAAAAAATAATCTGAGCTGAATTAACAGCACAAGAACTCTGTGACGTGATTAACTGCCAATATGTACAACGACATTAAATATCAATGAAAAAAGTAAGTAAAATAAGTTTTAGCATAAACAGTTAAACTCTGTGCATTTGGTCAACTAAGTGATTACTCCGAGATATTAATCTAAAAGTCTTAATGGAGCCTCCAAATGATCCGCTGGACATGGCAGACATTCCCTTCTCTATCATTAAAACTTTCAACACCTTAAAGGAGTTATTAAAGATTTCTTGCATCATAGGCCAAAGTGGCCAATGAAAGCACAGTCAGTGTTAAGTTGTCTAGCACACTAGTCTTGTCAAGGTCCAGAAGTTTGTCTACAATGACAAAACAACTAGTTGCAAACTGTAGGCAAATTTTGGTATCAATCCGATACCAGGTAAATTAACAGCAGTATTGCCAATACTGATACTTTTAATCTATAAAGAGATCTTATGTAGGGGAGAACAGTGTATCATGATTTATGAGATGCATTATCGTGTTAGGGTACCTGGGTTGTTGACCCAGTGTTTTCTGTTAGAGTTTTGAGTCTTGTTTATTCATTCTTATGTTCTCTGTGTGTCTTATGTTTCACAGTTCAGTTTGCTTGTGCTCAGGTTTATCAGTATTTTAGTTTAGGTTGTCTTGGTTGGTAATTGGTCCCATTCATGTCTTTGTCTTGTCTCTGTGTTCCAGAGACACAGAGATAAGACAAAGACATGAATGGGACCAATTACCAACCAAGGTGGCTGTGTTCTACCTGTGTTTTGTTCCCTCATTTGCCCTCATGTATTTATTGTCCATCTACCACCGTCACGTGTCGCAATCTCCCTCTTGCTATGCCCTTTCCATATGTCCATTTTGTATCTGCCCTTAGCCCTCCCAGTTTTCTTATGTATCTATCAACCAAGCAATAAAACTCTTGTTAAGTTCAGTCTTGCTGAATGAGTGCTCTGACTTTTACTAAACACAATTAAAAAACACAGTAAAAAAATACTTTTAGCTTTTCTAATATATTAAGTGTGTTTTTTAGAGACTTGGGATGTAAATGTGCCAGTCTTTAAAAGACTTTGTGTCAGCTTCTGTTGTTTAAATGTGCTACGGGGTAAAAAGCATTGACATGACAAAACAGAGAAAGGTTTAGATATTTTTCATAGTGCATGTTTGAAGTATATTTTTTAATTTAAAAAATATATAGTAAAAATGTATTTAACAGAGTTCAGTGGGGAGCATACAAACTGGATAGAAGCAACCTTTGATCCAACTGCATTAGTATCTGTCCAATACTGATACCAGCGTTAGTATCGATATTATCGATATTTGGCTCGATCTGCCCACCCTATCACACACCCATGAGAATGCCTGTCCCCACATAGATTTCAAGTAGTATTCTGCTTCCAGAGTCAATTGACAACTGCTGCCACAAAATGACAGGGTTTTTTTTCTCATACCTGTTTGGATGGATGCAAACATGTACGCCAGTGTGTTTGTGAAATGGACTCAAATGCAGAACATGAGAGGAGATGGTAGTGAGCTTTAAACAAAAGGCGAGCCTTTATTAGATAACAAGAAAACAAAACAAAACAACATGAACAGTGGTGAGAGCTAAACTAAAACCTAAACGGGAAAAACTAGGAAAGACTATCATGACTATGAACATGATTTTGAGCAGGAGCATGAAAGAAACTATGAAATACAAACATAAATGAAAACCTGAACTAGAATAAAACTCAACTTAAACCTAACTGGTAATACCAACAAAAGAACATATTTTCAATATAATATAAGAAAGCAAAAATACAAAATGAACTCAAAATGGACAAAAAAGGTATGAGAGAAGCTTAATGACAGATTGCTGTTTGAGATTAAAGCAGAGAACACTTTAGTATGTATTAACTAACAATCACTTGACAATTAATGCTTTTCTTTTTCTCCGTGATGTAACATCGCTGTCAAATCCACTATGACTTTAATTAATTAAATATTTATTCTTTAATCATTTCTGGTATTGTGTTTAATAGGATATCCTTGAGTGTTGTCTTTTTCTCCCCCTGTGTGGTAGTTTTTATACTGATTTTTGTTCTGCCTTTTGTTGTAGATAATTTTTCAAGCGCAAAAAAAACTGGCCGAGGAGGATGGGTACTTTTCTTTTTCTTTTTTGTCTTAATAAAATTCCCTTTATCTACTAATAATTCACGTATTTAATTACAGGTCATTCATGACTTCTCGTCTTACTCCTTTTCTTCTCTTTTTTATCAAACAAGATGTCTCCAAATGATACTGAAGCCTTCAATATGACCAGTTTGGTCCCTGGTGATGACCCACCTAAAGGTTAGCTACTGCTTTTTATTTCCTTTTTTTAAATTTTGGTCTAAGGGTTGTTACAGTTGTATAACAAGTAACATTATTTTGATGAGGAACCAAAATGATATAATTTATTGTGCAAAGCATTTATACAATAAACACCATCTTAGTGCATGAATATCAGAGGGGTATACTACAAACCAAGATCAACGTAGCCAGGCTTTCTTTGCATTAGTGGACTTGAAACTAGGGATGGACCAATCCGATATACAGTATGGGTATCAGTCTGATCCTGATGTAAATTACTGGATCAGATATCGGGGAGAAAAAAAATTTAATCAGATACATTAAATATCACAAAAGTACCTCACAAAACTTGCAACATGGCGCAACCCACAGGGAAAGAGAAATGTTCTGAGGGTGGCATGAGGTTGGTAAGGAAATCAAATGGAGTGGCAAAATCAAAGTTCTTTTTATCAAACACATATGCAGGTGGTCACATATGGTTAAAATGCACTAAGTATACATGATTTTCATATAAATATAGTCTGTAACTTAATTATTTTCTGTAGCCCACATAATTAAACACTTTAGTTACATAAAACATGCAAATTTTAATTTTATGCACTGTATAGCCTGTATAATAAATAAATATGTAGCCCAATAAGTATAAAATCCAGAAAGCTACACAACATGTGGTGGTTGCTTTAAAAACACAAGTCTAACTTTCTAAAGTTTCTAAAGTCCAAAGTTTCACACTTTTTTGGTTTAAAAAAAATCAAATTGTTACATGCTTAAATTTACAAAAAATGTCAGAAATCTGCATTGTCATGAACAAAAATTTAAACCTAGTTTTTCGCTATTTGTTGGGTTAGCACTCTGAGGTCCAAAATATAACTGGCTGCATTTTTGACAACTTTTGATTTTACATTTGTATTTCACGTTCAAACTGCTTCATTTTATTTTTTTTTCTGCCTTGCTTCGTATAGTTCTTTTCAGCTCAACCTCACGTGTCTGAATGTAGTTGTTTTTTCATTTACATACTGTGTTAACACAACTGATCTGAAATCACACAAAAAACATAAAATCCCAGTAGTATTTTTTACTTGTTGAGTAAATTATTTTTACAACTTGAAATGCAAATATAAATTGTACATTTTGAAAACTTAGGCACATATTTTGTAAACATATACAGCTAGTTATCCAAAAATGCAGCCAATACAGCTGTTTTTGTTTTTTAATTTGTACAACCATTTAAAAATATTGCTATAATTAAAATGAGAGAACAATCAGGTGTCACAATAAGATGCCCCACAAAATTATTTGTGCCAGTAAAAAAAAATAGTTTATCCATCACAATACAGAGGAGAACACCACAGGGATAAACCCTGCAGGCCTGACTCACTCCTCTTTTTCACCTAGAGACAGCGTTTACATTGCAATCTGCCTTTGTGACATTCATTAGTACCATCACTCAAACACAATACAAAACAACAACTACACAACAGACTAATTACACAAGACAACTCAACACACAAACTAGATAATCCATGCTAAAAGTCACAAATCTCCCTCATCTCAAAACTCTCTCTCTCACTCACTTGCTCTGTCTCACTGTCTACCTTCACTCCCAGCTGCACCTTATGCACAATCTGTGGTATTCATTTTATTTCTGTCATCCTGTATTTTATGTATATAAGATTTAGATTGGTTATTTATGGTTGGTTTATACACCTTTGTGTATGTATGTGTGCATATGTTCATGGGTGATGAAGGAAACGGTTTCCAGGGCCTAATCCGTGGATCGACTTCCTTCGAGGCGTGGACGTCTATCAGCAGAGAATGTACCTTCACCTATCAGCAGAGAATGTCCCTTAGTCTGTAACACAGTCAAATATATTCTCAAGTAATATTCAAGCATGCCATTCAGCGTGTTAGTACGAGCTCGGGAGCAGCTTGGGAGAACAAGAAAACAGAGACTGCTTTAGATTGTCTTCCCAAAGTGACTCAACTTTATTCACAAGTACAACAGTTTATATAGAGGGTAAAATTCATGAGACAGCAGATTATCAGTTTAAACCAGTACAGACCAAGATAAGGCAGCGTCTTCCTGCCCTTGGGTGAAGATGCATCCTTTGTGTAGTTTATCAGTTCAGCTACAATTGTGATTATCTCAGCGACATATTTTCAAGGCACAAAACAAAGAGTTCTTACATTAGTGAAATCTGAAACAAACCATTTGGCCTTCAACAGGCGTCTCCTAAAAGATTAAGAAACTAATGTAGCTGAGGGAGTGATCTCTGTGGTATTTCAACCTTGTACCAGCCTGTGATTCTCACACATCAATTCTTGGGTCAAAGAGAAAAATAACTAAAACAAAGGGGCCTTATTGAATGACAGAGTTTTCCTGTATAATGTCACTATAAAACAATATCCAGTAAATGCTACCATGGTACTAAAATACCTAACAGGTGATATGGCCCAAAATACATATCTCGGTATTCTTTAGCTGGATGGTGATATACAATAGATATCTTGATATTTTTTTAAAGCCATAAAGTAAGAACAAAAAAAGAATTCCTAATCAAAGCTGTGTCCCAAATCTCACATAGGCACTTTTATTAACATACAGCATAGATATACATGAAAAAATTACTCAGAAATAAATTGTCAGCATTTATTAAATACTAATGCTCCATAAATAAATGTATTACTCTGCGAGGCTCCTGACTACAGTATCCGTAATGCTCCTACAATCCATCAAGCGGTGGGGCTTCGTAGCTTTACCAAAGTCTTACTAAAACATTTTTTGACAGATTGCTGAGCGCCGTGTACCACACAAAATTACAGACTTGGATGCAAATATTCTGATTGGCTGTCACGGTCTCCAATCAGCTGGCTAGCTACTGGATTCTGAAAAGACAGTCCAGAATGTAGCTAAATCCAGTGGAGTGGTTTGGTTTAAACTAGATTAAAACCAACAAGGGTCGTAAGAAATGATATATTTTAAAATAAAATAATTAAACATACTAACCGAAAATGGATTTAGCAAAGTCTCCTTTTGGAATTGGATCCAGCTGACCATGATCATGGTAACCATTCACAAGATCATCACAAGTGTACAGAGCACTAAAATAAACGTGTTAATCTATTTATATTACTGCTCAGTGAAATCTTGGTGTTGCTGTCTATTTCTAAAGTAACAGCTGTAAAAGCTCTAAAGGGTTAGACTGCATGCGATTAAACACAAAAGAGACTTGGAAATTGTAGTTTGTCACCAAATAAATGAGAAATTAATTTTAGTGATCAAATAGATATTCCCTGTGATAAACAATCTACAAATGTAACTGATCACTTTTCTAATCTGTGTTCTAGTAGCTGCAATTACAACAGTTTCAAAACAAAAGTTTGTTAAAAGAATAGGACCAAGCAAAAAAAGATTAGATATTTTCTACTTCGCCATCTGAATGTGAATGCATGCCATGACAATGTGACATGTTTGCTGGGCTTTTTTTTACTTCTGTTTTCTACATGTTGTTTATATAAAATGGTTTCCTTCAGTAGTGAATCGATATTGCACTTACTGGATACTATAAAAACAAGGATTAGTGAAAATGTGTCACTACCAGCCAATTGTAAGCCAAAAGTTCTAACATAGACTGGTCTGGACCAGGTAATGTGTTCATTATAGGTTACCATAGTGATGTAGGTGGTAAAAAGAGATCCACTTTTGTGACACTAAATCTCCTGCTTTACACTCAACGTACCTTGCTAACCCAATAATTTTCCTTTATGGTAAACTCCTCAGACATTTTCCTATTTCATACACATACAAGAAGACATACAAAGTGAAATAAAGGTAACTCTGGTTCTGTGTTACTCACAGGGTCTAATCAACTCAAAAGACAAGAGTCTCAAACTGAGGATGTAAGTGAGACAAGTGCATCCTCAGCATTTAATATATTTACTACAGAAAAAAATACAGATGCAAATAACTTTTGCTCTATTTTTTTTCTAGTCTTCCTTATACCACTTGTACTCCAGCATCCCTGAGGAGCCAGATAAAACACCTACAGTGAAAACCGACCTGGCATACAGCACTCTACAGGCACGCTGAAACACATTAAAAATAATTAACTGGCAGAAAACAGAAGATAAGACTAAATGGCCATTACACACTCAAGCCATATTGATAAGACAGGAAAATATTTTTCTTTCTTTCTTTCTTTCTTTCTTTTATTTTGTAGGAATCTCACCTGGATAATATTTCTACTTAAGACAATAATTTCCAAAAGATTAATAGAGAATTATTGAACCCAATTTAACATTTTGTATGTGCATGGCTTGCTTTCTGGTGTCAGCCCAGAGATTTGTATTACCAGTGCAGTATTATTCAAGTAGCATTTCTATGTTCTACATAATGTGTTCTGTAGAACATTATGGAGTCTTTTTATATACTGTCATTACTGTGTCTCACAAGGGCAGTGCCAGCAAAAATGCTGGAGCTTTCTTTATGTTTATCTACCTTGTTAGGAATGATCTTAATAAGGGCACCACTTTTAAAAGAAGAAAAACCAATAAAGCAATTAAGCTGATCTTTACTGATTAACCATTAATTTAGAGATTCTAATAACTAAATTTGTTAAAATCAGCAGGAAATCTAAATAAGTTTTTAGTTTAATCAGTCTTATAAAATAGACTATTGGTTTGAAACCAGTTTATAATAATTACAATCACAGTTATATGTCAATAGTCAGTGAGGTTGAAGGATTTGAGAATTTTGCAAAGGTTGGCAGCATTCATTCCTATACAACATAGGTGTCAAACTCTGTCCCGCGGGCCAAATTTGGCCCGCAACCTAATTACATTTGGCCCGCGAAGCCATACCAAATTACTATTAAAGCTGGCCTACTGGTATTATACAGCTAATATATATATTGTTTAGTATTAAGCTTTGCTCGTTCCATATTCAGTTTTTCAGCAAAACTTGTTTGAGTCCATAAGAAAAGATTCATTCTTATATCTAGAGGAAATTTTTTTTTTCAATAAATATTAATGTTAGCCCGCGACTTTGTTCCAGTTTTGAATTTTGGCCCACTGTGTATTTGAGTTTGACACCCCTGCTATACAACATTAATTATGCCAACATTTGTATTAAAGAAAAAAATATTTACAACAGCGCTGAGGAAAACCAAACAAAGATCTAACTAAAAACTAAGAGAAGAATATATGTGCATGTGAGAAAATTTCCTCACCATGTGCTTCAATGTTAATAAGAAATGACAAAAAAGAGAGCAAAAACTGCCTTGGTGTAAGAAGGAAAGGAGATCTGATAGTGACCATGAGAAAACCACCTGATCCACCAGACACGTTTGCAGAAAATGCATTACTGCATGCAGACATTGCAGGGGAGATGATATATGTAAAGCCAAGAAGTTTCTATTGACCATGGATGGTACAGTATGAAATACAGTCCTTCTATACCAATACATGGCAGCTGCATTAAACATTGTCTGTATTATGTTCAAGATATTTTTGTAACAGGATATGTTTTATTCTTTTGGACACAGATTCACATGAGTACACACACAGACAAAAAAACAAACTGTAAATCAAGTTTTTTCTTAAATATCATTGGCTTTAAAACAAGAACAAATAGAATAAAGCCATGTTAAAATCTACACTGTCTTTCTGGTAATTTATATTATTTCATCAATGTGAATTTTAAAAAAGTAAACAAAATATGAATGTACTTCAATACTAAAAAGGGAAACCGTCTCATTGTGCAAATTTATATCTGTTCATGTTCTCTAAAAGCAGACCGTGAATAAAATTTTCTTGTGCAGATGCTGATGAAGTACATTTAAAAGTCTTGCCTTGAAAAAGTGAAACCCAAATATATAATTAAATGCAGACCACACGGGTGAGAGAACAACTCTGCATTCTCTAGCCTCTATTTCTATACTTCATATATTTACATCAGCCCCAGCATGAGAACAAATGAATACTTCAACATTACATCGCTATTTACAATTATGGTATTGCATTTTTGACTTGTGTATTTTTTCCAGTTCCATTCTTGATGGTTTAACAAAACACAAAACATGAGCTGGCTTTACTTAGCCATGAACTGGTAATTTATTTAAAAACCAGGTCAACTGTGATAATTGATCTAAATATGAGAATAAATGCTGTGCCTTTGAATTCTAATTGAAATTAGCACTTTAACTAAATAAAGTGCACATTATCAAGTCATTATCAAACTTTAAGTTTTATAATTACTTTTAAAAATAGTTAAGCATTTATGTTGCCAATAAACAAAATATCTTTACAGCTGGGTTTGTTTGTTTTTTGGACAAATTCATTCTTTTTAAGGATGTACCCAGATATCTTTTTGTTTTTTCTTCAAATCATAACAGCACATTTGCATCAGTGTGCATACCACACAGGTATGCACACGGGTGTTCACTGCTCGTAGACCCAAATTACACCTTTCTTGGCCGCTACTTCGAAGCACATCTGTCCTGCGTGCTGCACAACAACATTGAATATTTAGTATTTACTGCTGTTTACACTTAGCTAGATTAATGTGATGGTGTTGTGTTTAGTATGTTGCTTTGTTTTTTTTTGCTTGTTTTCTATTTTTCTCTCAACAGGTGATCCAGGAGATTTTTTTTTTCTCCCCCCCTTTCTCACTGTCCCTCTCCCCTTCTGTTTTTCCTTTCCTTCCTCTTTCTTTCTCCCTTTCCTATCCCTCACTCATGTCTGTCCCGTCTGTAACATCTGAAAATAAAATATAATAAATAATAAAAACAAAGATCCACCAAATGGACCAATACGGCAATGCCACGATGATCCATTTGGCAAAGTAAATCCATTGGGTATCCTTGTTGGTCTTCAGACAACAATTCTGATGGCTAAAGAACCAAATGGGACAGGCAGGGGAAAAAAAAAAGTACCGTATAAAGACTTGAAATGTCATGTCAGATTAGACCTCTGACCTCTCATTCAAGATCAATAGACTGATATGAAGGTCAATGCGATATTACAGTTTTTCTCAAACGCTAAAACACAAAAGCCAATCCTCTAAACCAAATGACCAGTTGTCTAAACACGTTTACTAAATCTAGCCATCATTTACCAATATCATAAACACATGTCACATGAAGACACAATTCACAGAACACAATCCTCCATTGTCATAAATCTAAACACATCTTTCCTTGATAAAACACAAGTTGCAAAAGAACTCTGCTCACATGCTTGCCACAGTCAGCAATATTTGAACACAATGAACACACCTGGCGTCATTCATTACACACAACGACTCAAAATTGAAGACACTTGTTGCTAATGCTGTGACCACATGTATAAAAGCAAGTTCAGAGTGCAGAGTATACTGAAGATTCCAAACAAACACAATGGATGAAGGCAGAGTCAGGGGAAGAGGAATTCGATGCAGAGGAGGGAGAAGAGCTGGCCCTGGAAGAAGAGGAGCAGGCCAACGAGGAAGAGGAGTTCAAATGGGAGGAGGAAGAGGAGCAGGCCAACGAGGAAGAGGAGGAGGCCAACATGGGAGAGGAGAAGGTCCAGGAGGGAGAGCAAGACCACCTCACACCATCATTACGGATGAGATGCGAGCAACAGTCATTGACCATGTCATTGTCCATGGCATGACAATGGCTGAAGCAGGACTAAGAGTCCGTCCAAACCTGAGTAGGTTCACCGTGGCCACCATTATCAGGGCATTCAGACAACACAACAGGTATTGTACTCGATTGCTTTCTTTGTCACAATACAGTTTTACAAACCTGTGAAAGTAGTCAATTGTTTTCAAATCAGTTGTGACTGTATTGGCACTGTATTGTAGTGTCAATTAGCAACACGTTTCTTTCTTTAGAGTTGAAAGAATGCCACATAGAGGTGGGAGGGTTGCCATATTTACAGCGGCACAAGAAACCCTCATTGTGGATATGGTTCGTGGGAACAACCTCATCAGACTCCAGGAGATCAGAGACAAAGTCATTGCCGATAATGTCAACTTTGAGAGCATTGACGATGTCAGCTTGGCCACAATAGACCGAGTTCTCCGGCGCCAAAAGACGCGGATGAAACAGGTCTATAGGGTTCCCTTTTAGCGCAACTCTGCGCGACACAAAGACCTACGTTACGAGTATGTGCAAGTAAGTATAAGATAAGATAACTCTTTATTGTCATTGCACAGTTATACATAGTACAGTAGTATAGTACAATGAAATTGGAAAAACTGTTCTACGTCGGCACTACATATAACACAACACGGCACGATATGACACATCACAACGCAACAAACAACACAACACAGTATATTAACTTAGTATAAAAAAGAAGAATAAGTGTATGTGTATTGCACACTGTTATTATTGCACATTAATTATTATTGCACCTTGTTATAAATATAAATATTATTGTTATCGTTTTAAACATTGTTACCTCCCCCCTAAAAAGTCCAGGGAGGTATCCAGTCAGGTCAACTATTTACATTGATCAGGGCTATTGCCCTGTTGTAAAAGCTGTCCTTGAGTCTATTTGTTCGGGACCTCAGCAGCCTGAACCTCCTGCCAGAGGGCAGCAGCTTAAACACCCGGTGTCCTGGGTGTGTGCAGTCTGGTAGGATGCTGCGTGCCCTCTTGAGACAGTGAGTGCTGTACAGGTCCTTCAGGGAGGGAAGAGGATGTCCAATGATTTTTTGGGCCATGTTGATGACCCTCTGGAGTGCCTTTCTGTGTGCTGTGGTGCAGCTGGAGAACCACACACCGATGCAATATGTCAGCACACTTTCAATGGAGCAGCGGTAGAAGACGGTCAGCAGCTCCTTCTTCAGGTCCATTTTTCTGAGGATTCTCAGAAAGTGGAGACGCTGTTGGGCCTTCTTTAAGACCGCAGAGGTGTTAGAGCTCCATTGGAGGTCTGTGTCTATGTGCACACCCAGAAACTTGAAACTGGAGACCCTTTCCACGCACTCCCCGTTGATGCTGACAGGCTGCAGCTCGGACTTCCTCCTTCTGAAGTCAACTACCAGTTCTTTTGTTTTGGTGGTATTGAGGTCCAGGTTGTTATCTGCACACCAATCTGACAGCCTCTGAACTTCAGCTCTGTATGCAGTCTCATCTCTCCCTGAGATGAGCCCCACCACAGTGGTATCATCTGCAAACTTGATGACTGTGTTGTCTGGGTGGGAACTAACACAGTCATGTGTGTACAGAGTGTACAGTAGGGGACTCAGTACACAGCCTTGTGGAGAGCCGATGTTGAGGCTGAGGGCTGAGGAAAGATGAGGCCCCACTCTAACTCTCTGTACACGGTCTGAGAGGAAGTCTTTGATCCAGCGGCAGGTGGTGGAAGGAAGTCCAATTTCCAGCAGTTTATCTATTAGTCTGTCCGGGAGTATCGTATTGAAAGCAGAGCTAAAGTCAACAAAGAGCAGCCTGGCGTAACGGCCCTGCACTTCCAGGTGAGAGATGGTGGTTTGGAGCGTTGTAGCAATGGCATCTTCAGTTGATCTGTTAGCTCTGTATGCAAACTGGAGCGGGTCGAGTGTGGGTGGCAGGCAGGACATGATGTGACGTCGGACCAGTTTCTCGAAGCACTTCATTAAAACAGGTGTTAGAGCAACTGGTCGGTAGTCGTTGAGGCTGCTAATGTTAGTACGCTTTGGCAGTGGGACAATTGTGGCTGACTTTAGGCACGGCGGGATGCAGGACTGGGACAGTGAAGTGTTGAAGATCTTAGTGAAGACCCCAGCCAGCTGGTCTGCACACTCTTTTAGGACCTTTGCGGTTACCCCATCTGGTCCGGTGGCCTTCCTGGGGTTCACTGCCCTCAGTGTGCGCCTCAACCCCTTATATTCCTGCACTATAAGGCTTGGGCTACTGCTGCTGTCCGATGTTTTTGCTGCTGCTGCCTCTGGTCCCTTCACCTCAAAGCGTGCGAAGAAGTGGTTCAGCTCCTCTGCAAGCTCCGCGTTACCCTCAGTCAACGTGGTATTGCCAGGTTTGTAGTTGGTTAAGTGCTGAACTCCCTGCCATACCTGTCGTGAGTTGTTGGTGGTGAAGTGGTCTTCAATCCTTCTCTTGTACGCTGCCTTGGCCTCTCTGATGCCTCTTTTCAACTCAGATCTGGCTGCACTGTACTGCATACCATCACCGGATCTAAAAGCGGCGTCACATTGCTTCAGCAGGACCTGGACCTCTTTAGTCATCCAGGGTTTCTGGTTGGAATACACCCGGAGAAGTTTGTCCACAGTGACACTGTTGACACAGAAGTTACAGTTTTTCTCAAATGCTAAAACACATTTCACAAACGTTACCACCAGGTCCCCCAATGTCCAAACACAACACCCTTCTCTAAAGCTACACAAACACAACCACACCTTCCCACTGCAAAACTCAAACCCCCACACCAAGAGAGCAGCTCGAAGCTGTCAAAACTGTAAACACCATACACAGCATTACACACTACAGCAAAACAATTGAAAACACAATGCTCAATCTGTGAGAAGGTTCTTTGGTTCATAACTGCCAATGCATATTGTCATAAACTGTACAGTAACGGATAGTCATAGAACCCTGCAGAGGATTAGGCATTTAGATTTGTGAGTTTCACATGCAGACTATAAATCTATAAAAACATCCTGCATGTACGTACACTACTGTAACACAACTCAATGCAAAAACAGAATCTATCGCACACAACAGTACTCTCGGAAACATGATCAGGGTGTGAAGTCTTTTTTATTGTCTACACGGTCTTTTTACAGTATTACACACAGTCACTGTGCGGCATCATGTCGCCGAGCTGCATTGGGCCACATCACCTCATCCACATCACAGGCTATATTGTCCCTTGCTAGGCACCGCGGGAAAAACGCCCTGGAATGGCGAATCCATCCCTGGAAGGCCTCCACTGGGATGTCAGCACAGGCCAGCTCCATTGCCCGTACGAGGTTCTCTCTTGTGTATGGCTGTCTGTCATACACCTTCCATCTCCATGATGAGAAGAACTCCTCTATAGGGTTCAGGAAAGGGGAGTAGGGTGGCAGACAGACGTTTAAAAAGTAGTCACTGTTGGTGGTGAACCACTCTCTGATCTGGTGTGTTTTGTGGAAGCGGACATTGTCCCAAATGATCACATACATGTGATGTGCTAGCCTAGGATGGTGTTGTTGACGGTCCAGGAGGATGTCTTTTAGCTCCTTTAGGAAGGTGAGGAGACGTTGGGTGTTGTAAGACCCAAGGACAGCATGCCGGTGGACAAGCCCCTCCGTACCCATAGCTGCACAAAGAGTAATATTACCCCCCCGTTGGCCAGGAACCTCAGTGATGGCTCTTTGGCCAATGATGTTACAGCCTCTTCGCCTTCGTTTCTGGAGGTTGAAGCCAGCCTCATCCAGGAAGAGGTACTCATGGGGTCTGGCCATCGCGTCCAACTGCATTATCCTCTGTGAACATGGAAAAGCGTACAGGTGTTCAGAACGGTCAATCAGGTAGCACAGTAATGTCCAGAAGTAATGTAGGCCACTAAGCAACACAGTATGTCCACTAACTGTACTGTGGACATGGATGTATACGTACTTGCACATACTCGTAACGTTGTTCTATGTGTCGCGCAGAGTTGCGCTCAAAGGGAACCCTGTAGACCTGTTTCATCCTCATCTGTTGGCGCCGGAGTACTCTGTCTATTGTGGACACGCTGACAGCATCAATGTTCTCGAAGTTGACATTACCTGCAATGACTTTGTCTCTGATCTCTCGGAGTGTAATGCAGTTGTTCTCACGGACCATATCTGCAATGAGGGTTTCTTGTGCCGCTGTGAATATGGCAACCCTCCCACCTCTATGTGGCATTCTTTTAGCTCTAAAGAAAGACACATGTGTTGTCAATTGACCGATTCATATGTAAAACTACATGTAAAGTAACAGACCACTTTCACAGGCCTGTAAAACTGTAGTGTGACAAAGAGAGCAATAGCGTACTATACCTGTTGTGTTGTCTAAATGCCTTGATAATGGTGGCCACGGTGAACCTACTCAGGTTTGGATGTACTCTTCGTCCCGCTTCAGCCATTGTCATGCCATGGACAATGACATGATCAATTACTGTTGCTCGCATATCATCTGTTATTATGGTGCGAGGTTGTCTTCTTCTCCCACCTGGACCTTCTCCTCTCTCTTGTTGGCCTCCTTCTCTTCCTCCTCTACTCCGAACTCCTCTTCTTCTTAGGCCTTCACCTCTTCCTCCTCTGATCTCAACCCCTCTTCCTCTTTGGCCTGCAGCTCTTCTCCTTCCGCACGCTCGTATGCCTTCATCCATTGTGATTGTGTGGCATCTTCACCAAACTATGCTTTCATAGGTGGGGTCACATCATTAGCAACAGGTGTCTTCAATTTTGAGTCGTTGTGTGTAGTGACTGACGCCAGGTGTGTTCCCTGTGTTCAAAGATTGGTGACTGTGGCAAGCATTTTGCATCACATGGGCTTTCATTTGAGAATATGAGCAGAGTTGTTTTGCAACATGTGTTTTAGCAAGGAAAAATGTGTTTAGATTTGTGAGTACAGAGGGTTGTGTTTTGTGAATTGTGTCTTCATGTGACATGTGTTTATGGTACTGGAATATGGTGGCTACATTTCGTAAATGTGTTTAGACTACTGGTCATTTGGGTTACAGGATTGGCTTTTGTGTTTTAACATTTGAGAAAAACTGTAATATATGAGAGCACTGATGTTGTGGCTCTTCAAGGTCCTGATGTTCGAACACGCTCCAGTCCGTGTTTTCCGTGTATACATCCATGTTCACAGTACAGTTAGTGGACATACTGTGTTGCTCACTGGCCTACATTACTTCTGGACAATACTGTGCTACCTGATTGACTGTTGTTCTGAACACCTGTGCACTTTCACATTTTCACAGAGGATATTACAGTTGGACGCGATGGCTAGACCTCATGAGTAAGTCCTTGGGTCTTACAACACCCAACGTCTCCTCACCTTCCTAGAGGAGCTAAAAGACATCCTCCTGGACCGCCAACAACACCATCCTGGGCCCGCACATCACATTTATGTGATCATTTGGGACAATGTCGCTTCCACAGAACAAACCATATCAGAGAGTGGTTCACCACCAACAGTGACCACTTTTTAAACGTCTGTCTGCCACCCTACTCCCCTTTCCTGAACCCTATAGAGGAGTTCTTCTCATCGTGGAGATGGAAGGTTTCTGACAGACAACCATACACAAGAGAGACCCTCCTAAGGGCAATGGAGCTGGCCTGTGTTGACATCCCAGCGGAGGCCTTCCAAGGATGGAATCGCCATTCCAGGGCGTTTTTCCCATGGTGCCTGGCAAGAGACAATATAGCCTGCGATGTGAATGAGGTGATGTGGCCCGACGCAGCTCAATGACATGATGCCGCACAGTGATTGTGGTGTGAATAACGTAAATAAAAAAACTTCACACCCTGATCATGTTTTCAAGAGTACTGTTGTGTGCAATAGATTCTGTTTTTGCATTGAGTTGTGTTACAGTAGTGTACATACATGCAGGATTTTTTTATAGATTTATACTCTTCATATGAAACTCAGAAATCTAAATGCCTAATCCTCTGCAGAGATCTACGACGATCCGTTACTGTATAGTTTCTAAAAATATGCATTGGCAGTTATGAAACAAAGAACCTTCTCACAAATTGAGCATTGTGTTTTCAATTGTTTTGCTGTAGTGTGTAATGATGTGTATAGTGTTTACATTTTTGAAAGCTTCGAGCTGCTCTTTTGGTGTGAAAGTTTGAGTTTTGCAGTGGGAAGGTGTGGTTGTGTTTATGTAGCTTTAGAAAAGGGTGTTGTGTTTAGACATTGGGGAACATGGTGGAAACATTTGTGAAATGTGTTTTAGCATTTGAGAAAAACTGTAATATCACTGCGGTAGGAATTAGAACAAAACTAATGGGAAAGGAGACCCCTTGGACATAAATCAGTGTGATGAGAACTATTGATAACAAAAGAAAGAAGCTTTGGAAAAAATATATCTGTCCCATCCGCTAACATGGAGGAGGCAGGGTTTATGACCTATACTGCAGCCAGATACCAGGGGGCAATAGAGACGTTTTGGCTTCATTTTTGGGGAGCTGTCGCCTTGTCCATGTTTTCTGCAGTCATTGGTACAAACAGACCAGTTTTACTGTAACAGGTGCACTTTCATGTGCAAATGATAGCATTTCAGATCGTTTGGCAAGTTGTTGTGTAAGGACAAGAGAGGCATTGTGGACAAAACAAGAAACCCCCCATAATCTTTAGTTAAAATATTATATTTGGTTAAAATGTTCTGATTGTTCAAATATGTTATTTTCTTTGGTTGTTGTAAAATAATGTGTGCCACAGTCTCCAATAAGACATGGTACGGGAAGGGTAGTTATTCCTCAGTTCCTAAAGATGAGCCCACAGATTGCAGAGAATGTGGGAAAGTTGGCTGTTAATCCCCATTATGTGTCATTAGTATATATTCATTGGTAGCGATAGTCATGAAGCTAACAATTAGCAGCTAGAGCTAATTCTCTAATGCTTGTGGAAACCTTGCGGCGCTGTAGTGGACATATACTGACATATACAGTTGTCCTGAGACAACTGGGGAAGTACAGTCTTCCACAGGAGCTGCTGATCCAGTTCTACACTGCGGTCATTGAGTCTGTCCTGTGCTCCTCCATCACAGTCTGGTATGGAGCAGCCACTAAACAGGACAGGAGCAGACTGCAGCGGACTGTACAGGCAGCAGAAAGGATCATCAGCACGCCCCTGCCCTCCATCCAGGATCTGTACCTCTCAAGAACCAGGAAACGGGCAGGGAAAATCATCACAGACCCCTCACACCCTGGACACAGACTTTTTGATCTGCTGCCCTCTGGCAGACGGTACAGAAGCCTGCAGACCAGGACCACCCGACATAGGAACAGTTTCTTTCCCCTCGCCATCTCCCTTCTTAACAGTTGACCTGTCACACTGCTCCCACTGCCAGACTGCAGCTGCACCTTATGTACATTTTGTAGTATTCATTCCACCTCATTCATTTCTGTATTTTATGTATATAAGTTTAGATTCGTTATTTATAGTTGTGTTACGGGCCCCAAGAATGGTGCCACAATAACAAAGAAGAAATCCCTGCAAACACAGGTAAAGTTCAGGAGCAATGAAGACAGTGCACTCGGTTTGCCTCTCAGATTGCATCTCTTATTCAAGTTTCAATAAACATGAACAGCATTAACAATATCCACGTGTGCATGACTTTTTCAGTCCCAGTGTCCATATCTGTCCATTTCCCCAAAGTCACAAGTAGAAAAATAAATGAATTCACACTCTACACGTTCCACTATTTTACATGTACTTCATGCAATCGCTCAGTCTAAGCAAAACAAAAGTACACACCTGCTCTTACTTAAGCAGTTGGAAGCCACTGTAATCTACAATGAATTTACAGCAATATACGACTGTACAGATTCTGAATACTGGAATTGAGCAGAATTAGACACACATTTACAGCACACTGAGGATGAAATTCACTTTTGCATAACATGGACAACTTCTTTCTACTTCACATGTCATTAACACTCACATATTAAACAGCTATATACTTTTCAAACCTCAATGACACTTAACAATAAAACATCTTTGTATCATAAGCTTTATATAAAATAGTAAAGTGTGCGGGAGTACCAACCTTCATAATGAAAAGAAAATAAATCGATATGAATGACCTTCCTACAAGACAATGCTCTGGGCGCTAACGACCCACAATACAAAACATTACCGCGCCGTTTCTGCTAGCGGCCTGCGCAGCCTGACGCCGCTGTCTCACACTGATGCGAGTCGACTGCGCGGCAGTGCCCATAAGTGTTACAGGTACTGTTCTACTTCTTCACAAGTTAACATGGAGATAAAACATTGTTATGTACAAACAGTGGTAGTATTTCTTTACCAGGTACCAACCTACAAACACAGGTAAAGTTCAGGAGCAATGAAGACAGTGCACTCGGTTTGCCTCTCAGATTGCATCTGACTCGTGGGCGGAAGTCCATCCCCCTAAAGCAACCGGGTTGCACCTGTCTTGGAATAATAGTTCCGCCTGGGGTGTTGCTCCATTTCTTTGTACCTTCTATACAGTTTATGTGACAAAATAATGCACTGGTTAGGTTGGTCATGTTGTCAAAGTCATTTTGGATATTAATAGCCACAGAAAATAACTGATAAACAAATTAAATAAATTAAATTAAATGATTAACACAAAAGTGGCCATGCATTTTGGGTGTGCCACAGTTGGTTTACACAGCTTTGTGTATGTATGTGTAAATATAGACACGTGTGTGTGTGTGTGTGTGTGTGTGTGTGTGTGTGTGTGTGTGTGTGTGTGTGTGTGTGATTTACATTGCTGTGCTTGAGAGCCACCATCTTTTTTTTCTTTTTTTTTTTTTCTTTTTTTTTTTTGCCTGTCCCATTTGGTTCTTTAGCCATCAGAATTGTTGTCTGAAGACCAACAAGGATACCCAATGGATTTACTTTGCCAAATGGATCATCGTGGCATTGCCGTATTGGTCCATTTGGTCGATCTTTGTTTTTATTATTTATTATATTTTATTTTCAGATGTTACAGACGGGACAGACATGAGTGAGGGATAGGAAAGGGAGAAAGAAAGAGGAAGGAAAGGAAAAACAGAAGGGGAGAGGGACAGTGAGAAAGGGGGGGAGAAAAAAAAATAAAAATCTCCTGGATCACCTGTTGAGAGAAAAATAGAAAACAAGCAAAAAAAACCAAAGCAACATACTAAACACAACACCATCGCATTAATCTAGCTAAGTGTAAACAGCAGTAAATACTAAATATTCAATGTTGTTGTGCAGCACGCAGGACAGATGTGCTTCGAAGTAGCGGCCAAGAAAGGTGTAATTTGGGTCTACGAGCAGTGAACACCCGTGTGCATACCTGTGTGGATCAGCGCGCTTGTATTCCAAAGGTTTCTCCATGTAACGATCTGCTAGGGAGTGTGGGGGGGCTGTCACTACCCGATCCGTACCGGAAACCCGATCGGTACCCCGCATGCGCAAATCTTACGTCACTTCCTGTATTTGCCAGCATTGCGACATTTAAATATATTTGAATGATACGTGTCAATACGGTTAGCGCTCAGTTAGCTCCTAGCATTTGTCGACAGCTCTTCCTCCTTTTCGACAGCCCGGGACATTTAAACAATGGATGTATACAAGCAAATTTATGCTTTTCTCCTTGTCACTACCCGATCCGTACCGGAAACCCGATCGGTACCCCGCATGCGCGAAAGGTTTCTACTTCCGGTCGTAGCGTTTTACGATAGTTATGGGTCAGAGTATCTGTTAAAATGTTAAGAATAACAAGTATATCTTAAAATGTTTGCAATAATGAAGCATTTCAGTACAATGTAGACAAAAACGAAAAATAAAAAGAAAGTTACGGATCAGGACTCTCCAATCCTTACTGCGCATGTGTAAAGTCTGACCGGCGCATGTGCAGATGTTTTCTTCTTCTTCTGTTCGTTTAATGGCAGTTTACTCCCCAGTGTACGAGGATACCGCCACCTGCTGACCGAGCGAATAAACCCTATTATAAACTGAATTATCATCATTACAAACGTGTGTTAAATCTGATTTAGCGATAGTCGAGTGTGTTTATGCTCGTCTGTGAGGAGAGGATTGATTAGAATAGTGATGATGACGTCAGCTATCACTGTCAATTGTCAGTAAACACTTCATCTGGCTGATGAATCTACACGTGAGATATTACAAAGTCTGCATTATTAACTCTGTAATTAGGCGCCATTCTCCTTATGTTACGGCGCTGTTGCTCAATCGGGGGACGCTCCTTGTTGAGGAGAAAAGCATGAATTTCTTTGTATACGGATTATCCATTGTTTAAATGTCCCGGTAGTCGAAAAGGAGGCAGAGCTGTTGAGAAATGCTAGGAGCTAACTGGGCGCTAACCGTATCATTCAAATATATTGAATGTCGCAATGTTGGCAAAGAGAGGAAGTGACGTAAGATTTGCGCATGCGGGGTACCGATCGGGTTTCCGGTACGGATCGGGTAGTGACACTGACTATGCTGTCTGTGTTGAGCGCTCAGTGGATCTGCGCTCGACAGTGCAGCCTAGGCGGAGTAGTCGAACACAGATTCACTGAGCGCTCAACACAGACAGCATCGTCAGAAGGAAAATTGATAAAATAAATTACAAATGTTGTATTGTTCGATACATATGCGTACCGAACCAAAAGCACTGTATCGAACGCTTCAATATCGATACGAATATCGTTGCACCCCTAATATATGGGTCATTCCTACTATTCGGTGCCATTTCAGTGTGATCACTCTTCATCAAAAAATACAAAATTTTGAATTATTTTAACATTTCATCTAAAAGAGGGATTTTCAACCTATAAGAAAAATGTATTGGTCCAGCTAAGGATATTATATTATAATATTTTTTAAAATCAAAGTCTTTACCATGACGTGCCAAATGTCCACCCTGTTACAGGACATTCAATTTTCTATTAATAACTGTTTTGAATGCACAGTTATAGTAATATTTACATTTTCTAAAAGCTACAATGTCCCTTTTTAAAATCTGCAAGGAAATTTCAAGGAAGTATTTTAAACAAGCATTATATTGAAAGAAGACAGGTTCAGTTTTAAGACACAGTGTAATTTCAAAAGATTGTTTTTAGATTCAAAGGGAATATTAAAAAAAAATTGGCTCCATTTTTAAGTAACTTAATTTTGCTGATTCATTCCCTCCCAATAACCAAAGAGACATGCATTATGTTTGTTGATTTGATTTAATTAACAAAAGAAACACACAGGTAACAGGGTGGACAGAGGAGAAACAGGGTGGACAGGAGGTAACAGGGTGGACATAACATCAGTGACAAAAAATACCACCTTAAAGAAACTTCAAAAATCTACATGTAGCAGACATTCATCGTTTCTCAGATTTTCTCTCAGTTGTCTGTAGGCTCTATACTGCCATCGGATATTAAAGACGTGCCGCCTAAATCTGAGTAGTCCGTCATGAAATTCCCCTGCAAGTGCATCCTCTGTTGTCATGACAGTTGTCTTCACTGTAATTGTTGACTTTTTACCAGATACCTCTCCATCATTTAATTTTTCATTCTCTTCTAGAGACCACTTGGTAAAGGCCATCTCTGTGTTGTTAGGAGGTCTCAAGAGTGTGTGTGTTGTACTGAAACAGTCTTTGCACTCACCATATGCACAGACTTTGGATTTAGCATCACACATTGTTGCATCTACCATCTCTTCAATGTGTTTTGTTGCTGACAGACCTTGGACATACAGGGCATTGGCCATGAACTGTAAGTTCTCATGTGTCCTGCACTGACAGGTTTCACGATCAGCTTCTGTGGGCACCACAACCCAAAATGGTCTTAAGGTGCAGAAACAAGAATATGAGACCTGATGCTCAGTTTCTGAAAGAAACTTATGGTGCAGATTCTTCAGTGAATCAGTTAGCAAACGTTTCTGTTTTTTTTATTTTCTTTTGAGTTAGTTTGCTTTCGTCCTGTTGTCATCCGACTGACGTCATCTCTTAAGAAGAAGGCCTTTATTTTCTGCTTGCAATCAACTGGTAATCTATTGCTTTCCTTTCTTTCAAAGGTTATGAGCCCTCCATCTTGTCTTTGACCACGCTTTTTTGAAAAGCCTAGAGCTGTCTGTGCAGCCCTCTGTAGCCTGTATTTCTTTATAATTTTTCCTATTGTCGTTTTTGCAATAATTTGCCTCTCTCGTTCCTTTTTGGTGTTTTTGTATTTATTCCTGATTTCCTCAATGATTGATTCCTGCAGTAATAGTCTTTTCCTAATTGTGTTGCTAACTGTTTCATGACGCAGCAGTGCATCCACTTTAGAACGTGGGGATTTTTTTTCCCCACCCAAACGCTGGCACCTCTTCTTGTATTTTTCTTTTTTTCTCTTTTCCTTTTCCAACAAGGCCTTTAGCTCTTTAATTTCATTCTTGAGTCTCCTTCTTCCCTGTCTAATATTCCTTCGTCCAACAATGTATTGCCTACAACACAGGAAATATTGTCACAATTATTATATATATATGTTTAGATAAAGGTTTAGATACAGTATAAGATAGACGTTGGATATTATATGTTTATAATGTATTAGGCAGGTAGACTCACACACACACACACACACACACACACACACACACACACACACACTCTCTCTCTCTCTCTCTCTCTCTCTCTCTCTCTCTCTCTTTTTAGGGCAAAATCACGTTTTATCATTCAAATACAAAATCTACCTAATCAGCAAAGCATTGAACTGTCAACTCTTCTTCTAACCTTGAGGGTCCTGGTTGCGGGGCATTTTCTGGCTCTAGGGAATATTCTGGACTTAGGGGAGGAGTATTCATAGCCCCAAATTCTGTCCTGCCTTTGGCACTAGCCCTCTGCTTTCTTTTCCTTTCTCGCCACTGCTTTCTCTGTGCTCTCTTCTGTCGTTCACTGAGATCTGCCACTTTCTTTTTTTTCCCCTTCCTCTCTGTCCTTTCTCCACTTCTCTTTCTCTTTATTGAGATATATCTGTCTTCTCTCAGGGTCAGCATCACGACGTGCTCGGTAGCGCCGCTGCTTCTCCGCAGCAGACATTGGTGCCATTCCCTGAAAAATGTATACTATTCAAAATCTTCTAAAAGTATATATATACAGGTCAATAATAATTACCAATACACACTTGTATAAATAACCCTAAACACTAAACTTCTATCATCTTACGTCCCCCCTGTTACCATGTGTCCCCCCTGTTACAGTGCATAGCAATAACAGGGGTGACGGTATCAGGGGGGAGATTTTATGCTAAACTTAGCCATTACTACTAGTATGATGAACAACAAGCTAGTACATGGTGACCACTAAGAACCATTTTTAACATGTTTATTAGCCATATTATAAAAATTACAAAAAAAAAATTGTTTCCACTATTAATAAGCGTAACAGGTTGGACGTGTTATGCTTTGCCACATTACAAAATCTTGCTAAAACATTGAAAAAAGGGTTGATTAAAGAGTGGTACTTACTCGTCTTCTTCTTGAAAGTTTTCCCTCCAAAATATGTTACATCCGGGAGTGTCATGTGACTAAAAGAATAATCAGGTGATGTGTTCTATGGAATTCTTATCAGAGTAACAGGGGTGACAGTTGATTCAGGGACACAACATTTTTTAAAGATTTTAAGTATTAAACATGCATTAATAATAAAAAAGAACATTTGATGAGGAACATTAGAAATAAGCCAATCCAGAAATGATGAAAAATCTAGATTTCTTTTTTTTTTTTAAGTTATATTTGTAACTGAAGTCGAGCAAGCATGACTGGGGACATAGTACTTTAGTGACTTGTGCTAAAATAAAAGTAATTTACTTTTAATGTATTTATCCTGTGTATATATCAATGTGTTCTATGGTAGAGGGGGGTTAAACATACAAGAAAATGGTTTAGAAATAAGCATTAGACAAGTTTTACACTAAATATACCATATTATGTCATTAGGACTCAAATGGCACCGAATAGTAAGAATGACCCATATATATATAAAAAAAAACACCCAGCACGCCCCTGCGGGCGGTTTATCCTTCAAGCTCGGGTCCTCTACCAGAGGCCTGGGAGCTTGAGGGTCCTGCGCAGTATCTTAGCTGTTCCCAGGACTGCGCTCTTCTGGACAGAGATCTCCGATGTTATTCCCGGGATCTGCTGGAGCCACTCGCCTAGCTTGGGAGTCACCGCACCTAGTGCTCCGATTACCACGGGGACCACCGTTACCTTCACCCTCCACATCCTCTCGAGCTCTTCTCTGAGCCCTTGGTATTTCTCCAGCTTCTCGTGTTCCTTCTTCCTGATATTGCTGTCATTCGGAACCGCTACATCGATCACTACGGCCGTCTTCTTCTGTTTGTCTACCACCACTATGTCCGGTTGGTTAGCCACCACCATTTTGTCCGTCTGTATCTGGAAGTCCCACAGGATCTTAGCTCGGTCATTCTCCACCACCCTTGGGGGCATCTCCCATTTTGACCTCGGGACTTCTAGGTTATACTCGGCACAGATGTTCCTGTACACTATGCCGGCCACTTGGTTATGGCGTTCCATGTATGCCTTGCCTGCTAGCATCTTGCACCCTGCTGTTATGTGCTGGATTGTCTCTGGGGCATCTTTACACAGCCTGCACCTGGAGTCTTGCCTGGTGTGATAGACCCCAGCCTCTATGGATCTTGTACTCAGAGCTTGTTCTTGTGCTGCCATGATTAGTGCCTCTGTGCTGTCTTTCAGTCCAGCTTTGTCCAGCCACTGGTAGGATTTCTGGATATCAGCCACCTCCTCTATCTGCCGGTGGTACATACCGTGCAGGGGCCTGTCCTTCCATGATGGTTCCTCGTCTCCCTCCTCTTTCTTGGGTTTCTGCTGCCTGAGGTATTCACTGAGCACTCGGTCAGTTGGGGCCATCTTCCCAATGTATTCTTGGATGTTCCTTGTCTCATCCTGGACTGTGGTGCTGACACTCACCAGTCCCCGGCCCCCTTCCTTCCGCTTAGCGTACAGCCTCAGGGTGCTGGACTTGGGGTGAAACCCTCCATGCATGGTCAGGAGCTTTCTTGTCTTTATGTCAGTGGCTTCTATCTCCTCCTTTGGCCAGCCTATTACCCCAGCAGGGTACCTGATCACGGGCAGGGCGTATGTGTTGATGGCCCGGATCTTGTTCTTACCATTCAGCTGACTCCTCAGGACTTGCCTGACCCTCTGCAGGTACTTGGTGGTTGCAGCCTTTCTAGCGGCCTCTTCATGGTTCCCATTTGCCTGCGGGATCCCCAGGTACTTGTAACTGTCCTCTATGTCTGCAATGTTGCCTTCTGGTAGTTCAATCCCCTCAGTTCTGACTACCTTCCCTCTCTTTGTTACCATCCGACTACACTTCTCCAGTCCGAACGACATTCCAATGTCATTGCTGTATAGCCTGGTAGTGTGGATCAGTGAATCGATGTCTCGTTCACTCTTGGCATACAGCTTGATGTCATCCATGTACAGGAGGTGGCTGACAACTGCTCCGTTCCGTAGTCGGTATCCGTAGCCAGTCTTGTTAATGATCTCACTGAGGGGGTTCAGGCCTATGCAGAACAGCAGTGGGGACAGAGCATCTCCTTGGTAGATCCCGCACTTGATGGTAACTTGTGCTATGGGCTTGGAGTTGGCCTCTAGTGTTGTACGCCACATCCCCATTGAGTTCCTGATGAAGGCTCTTAGGGTCCCATTGATCTTGTACAATTCTAGGCATTCCAGTATCCAGCTGTGGGGCATTGAGTCATAGGCCTTCTTGTAATCAATCCAGGCAGTGCACAGGTTGGTCAGTCTGGTCTTGCAGTCTCGGCTGATTGTTCTGTCTACCAGTAGCTGGTGTTTTGCACCTCTGGTATTCTTGCCAATTCCTTTCTGTGTCCCGCTCATGTATTGACCCATGTGCCTGTTCATCTTAGCCGATATGATGCCTGACAGGAGCTTCCATGTAGTACTGAGGCAGGTTATTGGTCGGTAGTTGGAGGGGACCGCTCCCTTCTTGGGGTCCTTGGGGATCAGGACCGTCCGACCTTCGGTTAGCCATTCCGGGTGTCTCTCGTTAACTAGCAGCTGGTTCATTTGTGCTGCCAGACGCTCGTGGAGTGCAGTCGCAAAGGAATGACATCACAAGAAGGTGATTGGTCACTTGCCATGTTGAACCTGGAACAACATTAATTATGATGATGTGGGAACAATGCTGACACGAGGAAATCAGATCGTCCAATCACAGTGGGTGAAAACTGGTGAATCACACTATCTTTGTTTATGTTATTTCATTCATGTTACTGTTAGGAGTATTAGCATTTGAATTTAAAGACTAACCATAAGGCAGTGCGCCTAAAAAGAGCTGTGTGAGACTGTACAAATGTGTAACGACGTGCTATGTCTATATATTTGCAGGCACAGTAAAGTAAAACTAATAAAGCTACACTGGTTGCAATTCCTTTCAATCCAAGTGTGCAACAGTTGACTTGAACTGTGGGAAAAAAACAATCAGATATAGTAGGGTGACCATATTTTGATTTCCAAAAAAGAGGACACTTAGCTCAGTCATGAAGAACTTGCTTAAAGAAACATATTTAACATATTTAAACGATGCCTTCTCTGTGGAGTTAATGAATTGTGAAAGAAAATATGTAATATAGGCTTTTACAAGACAACAAGTGCAAAAAAATAGCTTAAAAGCCTCTGGAATAACAAATAATGGTACAGAAATAATGCCTCATCTGCATAAGAAAAATCATATATATATGTATATATAGTATATATATATATGAAGTTCATGGCAGTTCAAGTACTTACTGTTTATGGCAATAGTAGATGGGTCACTGCCAGGAGACATAAAAAGAAAAGCATCAAGCTTTGCAACATAAGCACACCAACTTCAGCTCCAGCAGGTAAAATCTTTCTAACCATCTCCAACTACACAGTCCCTGTTAGTGTCTGCCCACAGGAGGAGCCTGTAGACACTTGGCTTGCAAAGTAGAAATTACACTAATGAAGCTTCACAGCTCAATATGACTGAGGCTGTCACTGTGATCAAGGATTTCCTCAGAGTCAGTTTTGGTGAAGGAAAGGTTGCTAACATCACCAAATCAGGCAGGTGACCATGAAAGTAAATACTAGGTTCTCTGACTAAATTCGCTATTGATATCATCAACGAAAATCTGCTGGAGAGAGAATTTATTAAAAACTAAATGTTAAAAGATTGCAACTCCCACTAAGTGTAATTCTGTCAGTCTACGGTAAAATACTGTAATTACATAAACATTTAATATTTTATAAAAACCAACATTAAATAGGGCTTGAGTTAAATATAGATACCAGGGGGCGATAGAGACAATTGGCTTCATTTTTGGGGAGCTGTCACGTCGTCCATGTTTTCTACAGTCACTGGTTTTGTACCTTTTAATATATCAAGTCTCCGTGTGTGCAGACAACAATATTACAATATGCAGTAAAACCACTCTATACCTATTTCAGACACATATGTTAAAAGAAAAGTTCTCCTGTCCGACACACCAGACAGCAACTAAACTTCTGGAGATGGCCGGTCTCAGACCACATGGAGAGTGAATTGTTCTTACACGCCCCAGACGGGAGAGTCAAACTCTTTGTACAGTGACTATTCCTCCATCATCATCAAAAGTGAGTCTGCGGCTTTACCACAAAGTACTGATATTATCTTAATGTGTGAAAGCAAAGCATGCTTTCAGTATGTTGGTCAGACACAGATGTGATCCTAACTGCAGTTATTGTTTCAACTCTTCAGCTCCTCTTCCATGTAAACTCATCATTAATCCACCAGTGATCACAGAGACAGACTCAGTCACACTCAGCTGTGAGACTCCTTCATCTGTTTCTGTGCCTGAATGTTATTTACAGTAGCATGTTGACCATTGCAGTACAAATGTCTTTTTTTCTTTTCCATATTATTACATACTGATAAACCACCTTAATAACAGACATTTTGTGCTGCAATATGTCAGTTTTTGTTGATCTAAAGGTTGGATTAAGAGCCACAGATTTAACAACCTTCATTCCTGGGGACAGAATTGATCAAGGTATTCTTCATCTACAGTAACCTAACCTCCATTACTGTACAATGTAAATGACTGTCACTCTTGTCCTATCATATCTTAAAAGAAAATCAATATTAATAAAGCTTTTTCACTTGTGAATTAGTTTTTAGTTAAATGCAGAAATTACTACTACAACTACTAATAATAATAATAATAACAACTGAGTTTTAAAAACTTTCATTACAAGTAAAATGTTTTCTACAGGAAGATGTAGTTTATTGTTTTGACAGGTTTGGTTAACTTTTTGCTGTCATCTGTGTGATTCTGAGAAGTCAATAATATAACTCTATTGATTTGTCTTAGATATTGATCACAAAATACCCACAGATTTATTCTGATAAGCATCACAGAGATGAGCTGCCCTTTGGGCCTTCTCCTGAAGTTACCTGCGTGGGTGTGTCCTACCATCCCTCCTACCTTAGGTGCCACCGTTTTCTTTTGTACAGCTGACTCCCATCAGTAATTAAAGGTATTAAAGGCCAGAGAAAGGTGAGCTCTAGGGCCAGAAAAAGCAGATGGAATGGCTAAGGAAGTTATTAAAAGAGTAGATGCAGAGGTACAGATACCATTATCTAAATCGGAAGGAAAGTGTATAGTTTGGAGTGAAAGTAAGAAGTTATGGAAAATGGTGTGGGATAATGAAACTAGAGGGAGACAATTGTATAGGGTACAAAATACAGTAGAAGTAAAACAAATAGAGGACTGAATAGGAGGGAGGAGATTGTTATGTGTAGAATAAGAACAGGGCATTGTTACCTGAATGGCACTCTTTCTAGGATGGGGAAACATTTAAAGGGGCTGTGTAATTGGTGTGGTGTTATGGAAACAATTGAGCTTGTATTTATTAACTGCAGGAGGTATGGTAACTATAGGAGAATGATGAGGGTAGAAACTGGAATGAGGGGGGACTCAGGTTTGAAAAGGTGGTTGAATGGCTAGGATGTCATGAAAGGATAGAAGTGGTTCTTTGGTTTCTGAGAAGTATGGGATTATTTAAGAGGATTTAAAGAGCTAGATGCAGTCTAAGTAACACAAGAGGGTGGCAGTAATGCAACTTCTATGGAAGTGCAAGCTGCCGTTAAAATGGAAGATGAAGAAGAAGAAGAAGAAGAAGAGCAGCTCTAGGGCTCTGTTGATTTGCAGCTAGTGAGCTGTGTGTTCTGCTCCTACTCGTGGAGAAGAGTGTGTTTGGCAACTAATCCTCTTTACTTACTTTTCATTTTACTGACCAACGCTTGAGTTTTGTTTTGTTTCTTTAAATGGTGATAACAGCTTGTCTGTCTCTTTTAGTTGAGTTATTAATAGAAACTTTAATAAAACTCTTTAATTGAACCCCTTTTGCCTCCCTGTCTCCTTTTTCTGACCTGGACACTTTTTGTTACTTTCCCTAATCGCCTGGACCCTTTTAGGGGAACGTGACAAAGATTAACAATGACTAACACTGAGCAGTGCTGATTTTCTAACACTGGAAAATAACTAAACATGCTAGTAACTTTACAGTGTTAGAGAATCAACACTGCTAATGTTAGCCATTGTTAATCTTTAACACTGACTAGGTTACTGTTAGCAATATAACACTGTCAAAAATGTTCATTTAACACTCAAAAGAGTGTTAAATTAACATTTTAGCAGGTCTTTAGAGACAATTAGTTCAAAATTACTTTTGATTTTGTCTGGAAACACATGAGAAAGAGACAGCTCATTTATAATACATAATTTAGCTTCCACCAACATATTTCTGAGGAAAAGACTGTTGCTCGCCTATTGAATAAATTCCTTCCTGTTAAGATCACCTCTGTGCTTGTGTCCAGATTTCCATTTAACTTAACAATATCATCATTATATGGGTTGAGGGTTTCAAAAAGTGTGCTACAGCAGGTCTATTTGTGTCTCTCTGAGTTTTTATTACAAAAAAGTATCCAGCATTTAGGAAACAGACAAAGAAAAAAAAAATTAGTGTGCATTGTTGTTTATCTTTTGTCTTTTTCCTGTTTTACTTGGAAGGTTAGTTTTCTCATACTCCTTGCTTTCATTTGACTTCCAGCTTTTGTCTGTAATTAGCTTCTCTGCTCTCATTAGTTTCACTTTAGTTTGCTTTTACCCGTGTTCACTCGCCTATTTGTGTATATGGTCTTGTCTTGTCTTGTCCTCTACAAAAGCCTTGCTTCACCCACAGCCTGTGCTAGCTTCCTTTAAAACAGACTTTCTTCTGATTGGCTGAACATCACAATGAGGAGATTTGAACAGCAGTTAGGTGGAGATACGTCTGTCCTCGAAGTCAAACCTCTTTACTTTATATGGTCTCATTTTAGACAAGTTATTTATAATTCTGTTTGTCCATTTATTCTCATATATTGAGGTTGTTGCTATGCCTTAGAAGAAAAAATATGGCATAGGCATTCATGGTTTATAGTAATGAGACCTCTGCTGTATAGTTTATATGAACTCTAGCTGTAGCTATACTGTATGCTAAAATGCATTTTTACTTGAAAGGAAGTTTTATGATGGCTGGTGAACAAACACAAAAACTATACTGATAATCAGGTGGAAATGGTATCCCCATCTGTGTCTAAAGATTTCTATAACCATTTTTACCAACATCTCAAAATTTCATTAATAATCCATTTACTAAAAAGCAAATTACTTTTGTTTTGACATACATGATAAAGCATGTATTCACTAATCGTTCTGCCATGGTAGAAATAAACATGTATAAGAAACACAAAAGTGATCAACAGACACTTTAACTGTTATGTGCCTACAAAAAGGTTTACTAAATATATTCTAGTTATATGTGTGAGGGTTTAAAAAGTGTATATTTGCAGGTTCTCAGTATGTGACGTGTGTCTTACTGTGGCCAGTTAGTGTGACACTGTGAAAACTGTGGTTTTCCTGAAAACAAGTTCTAAAATTAACATTTAATGCACATGAGAGTCAGAGCAGTCAGACTGTTGTAGTCTGTTCTGCACGTTCACATTGTTCTTTTAATCATGGCTGATCTCCTGCTGCTAGTCGTTCTCATGTGTAAGTTAAACTTCTTATGATTCATTGTTCATGTCACCTATTACTAAATATAGTCTCACCTATTATTACTGTTAGGTGTTAGCATGTTTACCTCTAACACAAGTTTACATTTTGAATCTTTTTATTGTTGATTCTATTTTGTGTTTTCTTCTTTCCTTCTTCAGATTCCTTTCATGAAATTAAAGCACAAGGTCAGTCGTAGTTTCATGTGTTTATCACTGTATGGGTTTATTAATTTTACTGTTTTGTCTCTAGAGTTTCTCTACAGTAACTCAGCTTTGCTCATCATGAATACTTTTTGTGCATATATAAAATATTCAACATAACATCTGCGTAAATGTAATTTCAGCCAGTCTTCCACCTATACTGAGCGTGAGTCCACCTGCGATCACAGAGACGGACTCAGTCACACTGAGCTGTCAGACTCCATCATCTGTTTCTGTGTCTCAGTGTGATTTCTACACTGCAAGCCAAAAACTGTCCAAAGGTTCCTCCTGTGTGCAGACACTGACAGCGACTGAGCTACTAAAGATCGCACATAAGAGTTTACCTGCTGAGCTTGAAGTGAGATGTTCTTACACTGTACAAATTGATACTTTTAAACTGCCATCTCCTGAAAGCGAGCCATCCACCATCACCATAAACAGTGAGTGACAAAAGTACATGAACAGTTTATAATATGTTTCAATTGTAATTATGGGGTTGATTAGTTATTATCTGAGTACTTGCAATAATTATTCATCTAAATGTAATTATTATAAATCTACAATATAAATAATATAATATAGATGCGAATGTGCTTAATTAATCTAACATGTACCTGAATTTTTCAGATCTCCGTCCACCTAAACTGACAGTAAACCCACAGAAGATCACAGAGACAGACTCAGTCACAGTGAGCTGTCAGACTGTTCCTGTGTCTCAGTGTTATTTCATCATTTCGGGAGATAAAACTGTCAAATCAGCTCCTTGTCTGCAGACTCTGACAGGGTCTGAATTTCTGTCATGGACACGTCAGAGTTCACCTGTAACAGTTGAAATGACCTGTTATTACATTTATATATATAAATCTCCAGTGAGTAACATGTCACCAATCACAATACAAAGTGAGTAAATGCTACTGCAACGAACGCAGTAATATGAGGTTTAAATGTGCATCAGATTAAAACTTTCAGAGTAGTTTTTTTAATTTTATTTTCAAATAAATGTAATGTTTTCTCTTTTAACTCAACAAATTTTTAAATTTTTAGCTCCTCGACCTGAACTGACAGTGAACCCAAAGAATATCACAGAAACAGACTCAGTCACAGTGAAATGTCAGACTCCATCATCTGTTTCTGTGACTCAGTGTTTTTTGTACTTTATGAGAGGAAGAAAATCTACATCCATCTCCTGTCAGCAGACACTGACAGGAACTGAGCTCCTCTCTATGACACAGCAGAGTTCACCTGCTGAGGTGGAAGTGACATGTTTTTACAGCTCAGAGCATAAAGGAGGACAATACCAGTCTCCTCACAGTAACAGATATTCCATCAGCATACAAAGTAAGTGATCACACTGTGAGTTAAGAGGAAAATTTTCATGTGCATCAGAAAAAAACCTCTCACAACAGTTTCTATTATTAGATTTTATTTTAAATAAAATAAAAATTTGCTTATTTAACTCTACAAATGTTTACATTTTTTAGATCCTCGGCCTGAACTGACAGTGAATCCACAGATGATCACAGACACAGACTCAGTCACAGTGAACTGTCAGACTCCATCATCTGTTCCTGTGTCTCAGTGTTATTTCATCATTTCAGGACATAAACCTGATAAAGCAGCTCCTTGTCTGCAGACTCTGACAGGGTCTGAATTTCTGTCATGGACACGTCAAAGTTCACCTCTTACAGCTGAAGTGACCTGTTATTACTTTTATATACAGAAATCTCCAGAGAGCAACATGTCACCCATCAACATACAGAGTGAGTAAATTCTGCTGAAGTGCACTAATGTGAGGATGTTTGTCTACAGTATCAGTACAAAAAACGAAGCTGCTCTCAACTTAAGGGTTGGGGGAAGAAATTGTGTGAAATGTGTATTAAACTTGATCATTTTAAAAAGTAAAACTCTCAGATTAGTTTCTATTAATATATTTTATTTTTAGGTAAATGAAACATTTGCTTATTTAACTAAAAAAATAATCTTTACCTTTTTTAGCTCCTCGGCCTGAACTGACAGCGAATCCAATGATGATCACAGAAACAGACTCAGTCACAGTGAACTGTCAGACTCCATCATCTGTTTCTGTGACTCAGTGTTTTTTGCACTTTATGAAAGGAAGAAAATCTACGTCCATCTCCTGTCAGCAGACACTGACAGGAACTGAGCTGCTCTCTATGGCAGAGCAGAGTTTACCTGTTGAGGTCAAAGTGACATGTTTTTACACATTAGAACATAAAGGAGGACCACATAAGTCTCTGCATAGTAACACGTCCTCCATCAGCATACAAAGTAAGTGATCATAACATGCGGCTCTAAAGTATACCTCTGTACAGTATGTGCATAAAGTTTTAGCTTTTATAAACCAAAGAATGAGACTAAAAACTGATTTTTATAAAGTTTTATTTACATGTAACTGATGTTACATTCTTAAATAAACTGCAATTTGTTTGAATTTAAGTGTCAATTTAAAACAAAATTTCCATTGAGTAACATGTCAGAAATTACAGCTGTTATACAAAGTGAGTAAATACTAATGCAGTTAACTAATATGAGGATGTTTGGCAACGGTATCAGTAGAAAAAACAACTTCTCTCAACTTGTCGGTTGTTTTGTGTGAGGAAAATGTAAATGTGCATAACATACATAAGCAATTTCTCTTATTAGCTTTTATTTTCAAATAAACGAAACATTTCTTTAATTAACTTGAGAAATCTTTACATTTTTTAGCTCCTCGACCTGAACTGACAATGAATCTAATGATGATCACAGAAACAGACTCAGTCACAGTGAAATGTCAGACTCCATCATCTGTTTCTGTGACTCAGTGTTTTTTGTACTTTATGAGAAGAAGAAAATCTACGTCCATCTCCTGTCTGCAGACACTTACAGCAACTGAGCTCCTCTCTATGGCACAGCAGAGTTCACCTGCTGAGGTGGAAGTGACATGTTTTTACATGTCACAGCATAAAGGAGGACAATACCAGTCTCCTCACAGCAACATATCCTTCATTAACATACAAAGTAAGTGATCACAATGCGCTGCTCAACCTGGATTTAAATAAACTGAGTGTTTCAGCTGATCTGAGGCTTTCTGGGAGTTTGTTCCAGATATAAGGAGCATAAAAGCTGAATGCAGCTTCTCCGTGTCTGGTTTTGACTCTGGGAACTGATAAAAGACCGGATCCAGATGACCTGAGGGATCTGGAAGGTTCATACTGGGTCAGGAGGTCATTGATGTATTTTGGTCCTAAACCATTCAGAGCTTTATAGACATTAGGCAAACAGTTTGTGACCGTTGCGCTGTTATGCTAAGTCGATACGTAAT
The DNA here is from genome assembly GCF_057381845.1 of Rhamphochromis longiceps. NCBI lineage: Eukaryota > Metazoa > Chordata > Actinopteri > Cichliformes > Cichlidae > Rhamphochromis > Rhamphochromis longiceps. The sequence continues at coordinate 22,485,757 of NC_140561.1, forward strand.
AAAGACCAAAAAGGACAAGATACATACTGCTGGATTTATTGGACTGTGAACTTAATTCATGCATACCAGTGACATCGCGTCACCCCCGTTAACGAAGCGTAGGCTTAGCTTCTACATAAGATATATGATCTGTCAAAAAATTGTATAAATAGTCAAAGGCGATCGTGGCTCAAGAGTTTGGAGTTCGCCTTGTAATCAGAAGGTTGCTGGTTCGAGCCCCGGCTTGGACAGTCTCGGTCGTTGTGTCCTTGGGCAAGACACTTCACCCGTTGCCTACTGGTGGTGGTCAGAGGGCCCGGTGGCACCAGTGTCCGGCAGCCTCGCCTCTGTCAGTGCGCCCCAGGGTGGCTGTGGCTACAATGTAGCTTGTCATCACCAGTGTGTGAATGGGTGGATGACTGGATATGTAAAGCGCTATATAAATACAGGCCATTTACCAAAGGTCCAATAAAACAAAACAAGATATATGTGTAATCTAAACAGATGATACGATGGTCTAGATGTTCATAATTAATAATAATTCAGTGTCCAACCTAATACCTCTCAGGTCAGCGGATCAGAGTTTAAATGCCCATTTATATTTTTATTAGGTTGTTAAAAAAGTTTTTATTCCTATATTTTTAAATATTAATGCAGTTTAATTATCACATTATCTGATATGATTTCACTTTCAGTGTGAAAAATGTTACAAGAGTCTTCAAGTTAATACAGTTTAGCCCCTGTTTGCTGCAGATACCACTTCCATGTACAATAAGACTGCTACCGTCAGCCTTCAGCAAGCTGTATGATTTAACCAGTCTGGTGTCAGACTCAGTTAACAGATCATCTGCATATTTTAATAGTATTTCTGGAGGTTTACTGCAGATTTTTTTCTCTGTTTAAAACAAATAGCGGTGGATGGAGCAGCTGCAGAGTTTGCTTCTCTTCACGCCAGAGTTTGTTGATCAGGTGCTTTGATGACGGACTCACTCACTAAAGTAAAGGTTTTAATGGTGATTACAGGAACATCGCTGCTGTTTTGACGTTAGAAACATTCTGTTTCACTCACCTTGACCTCACTGTCTCAGTAACGCCTCCACTTCTTGCGCATAAACAAACTCCGGCTGCATGTTAAACTGTGTCAGCATCATCATCACTGTTGCTATTGTGTTATCAGTGTGTGTGGGATCAATGTTGTCAAACCTTTTATTCACACACTGCTTCTAAATACTTTTGTATTGCAGGTCTTGTTCTAGTTGTGTTTACATCGTTTAATACATCGGAGCACTACAGAGCCGCGTGTTAAAGGAAGCATCGAAGCAAAGACTGTGTCGAGAGTTTTTTATAATCAAAGTATTTGAATCACTCAATCATTATTAAAGCCCTACAACATTGTTTTGAATTTGAATGTTTAATGTTAAGTGTAAAACATTGACACTTTGGTGCTGTATGGCAGTATTGCAGTAGTGGAAGAAAAATGCCTTTTGTGGTGAATCCACAAGAAACTCAAATAGTGAAACAATCACTACACAATCTTCTTTTATTGCAGCTGAAAAAACACTTTGACCTTTGCTCCTCCCCCGACTATGGACTTTACAAGTCACACAATCAGGAAAAACACAATTATTGTTAAGATTTTTATAAGTAAATAAAAATGGTTAGGTCAATTGCTGTGGTGTTTTTTGACATCTAGAGATATTCATTTCAGTGGGGACGACTTCTTCTGTGACCACACCAAGGACATCTTCAGGTTAGCGAAATTTCCTTGCACTGTGTATTCATCATATTAGGAGGGTTTTGCTTTGCATATCAGTGAAGTTTCTTCTTTTCCTACATGTCATTCAACATACTTTGCTGTTCTCAGGATCGTAAAATAAGAGATTTGTTGGTTTTTAACCGTAGACATTTCAGTAGACCCAATTTCTACAAAGCTCAGCACTACAGGGACGACTTCTTCTGTGACCACACCAAGGACATCTTCAGGTGAGTGAAATTTTCTTAAATTGCATATTCATTATACTAGGAGGGTTTTTCTTCAAATATCAGTGAAGTTTGTTCTTTGCTACATGTCATTCGGCATACTTTGCTGCTCTCAAGACCATAAAATAAGAGATTTGTTGGTTTTTAACAGTAGATGTCTTTCTTCTTTACTTTCACCAAAATTGGAAGTAAGACTGACACTTGTTTGCGGTCTGTGCTTTTCTAGTACCTTCTGCTCATAAACTTCTACCTGTAGTTGCAACTGGTTTTGGTGTAATCGTGGGCATCATATCACTGGGAATGGCTCTTGTCTGCATGAAAAGAAGAAATGGTAAGGACAGTAACAATTCCTTATGTCATGTATAACCCCAAAGCTTTTCTACAGTCTGAGGTATTTGTGATCACACTATATTATAAAAAGTTTATACACAAAATTGACCGACCAGCTCCACCGCCGTTCTGTTCATAAACCGACTGATTTCTTACCTCCGTATCTTTTACTTCTCTTCCATACTTACACGCTTTCCCACAATTTTCTTATTCATCTTTAACCCTTTAAAGCCAGTTGGAGCGGGCACGCTCCACTTTGCATAACTATTTTTAAATCCCGGTAGCACTGCAACCACGTGAGCTAGCGCAATAATTTTTTTTGCATAAGAAACTGGAGGAGTTGTACTTACATCTTATGCCATCAGCTTGTCCTAGGTCACAGTTTCCTTCCAAATATAGCTTTGCAAAAACTGCATAAAAAGCACTTGCAGCAACAAAAACTTGACTTAAATTATTTAAATATTTAATCACCTTTGGTATTATGTGTGTAATAAATCCACGGCAGACCCAGCCACGTTTCCATGCTTTTCAGCATACACTTTACTAATGGTTGCTGTACTATATATATATATATATATATATATATATATATATATATATATATATATATATATATATATATATATATATATATATATATATATATATATACATGTGGTGTGACTGCCTCCCTCACAGCCGTGCAGCAGACCACAATGTCCTTGAGTGTTGTTGTTTTTTTGTATGGTAGTTTTATATGCTGACTTTGTTTTGCCTTTTGTTGTAGGTAATTTTTCAAGCACAAAAAAAACTGACCGAGGAGGATGGGTACTTTTCTTTCTTATTTTTGTTGTAATAAAATTCCTTGTATCTACTAATAATTCATGTACTTAGTTGCAAGTCATTCATGACTTCTCCTCTTCTCCATTTCTTCTGTTATCAAACAAGATGTCTCCAAATGATTCTGAAGTCTACAGTATGACCAGTTTAGTCCCTGTTGATGACCCACCTAACGGTGAGTTGCTGCTTTTGTGCTCACAGGTTTCCTTTTTTAATTTTGGTCTGAGGTTTGTTGATTATTTTGATGAGGAACCAAAATGATATAATTGAATGAACAAAGCATTTAAACAACAAAACCATCTTATTGTATGAATATCAGAGGGGTATACTACAAACCAAGATCAACATAGCCAGAATTTATTTGCATTAGTGGACTTAAAAGATTCTAAAACCCCAGCTGGAGATAACAGGTGTCATGACAATGGTTATTGTCATCATGACAACCATTCACAAGATCATCACAAGCGCATGGAGCACTAAAATAAACATGTTAATCTATTTGTATTACTACTCAGTGTATTCTTGGTGCTGCTGTTTATGTAACAGCTGTATGGAAAAGCTCTAGAAGGTTAGACTGCATGACCCTAAACAATAAAGCAGACATGGGGATTACTGTAGTTTGTCACTAAATCAAAGTGACATTCGTTTTATTTATCAAATAGATATGGTGACAGTCTACAAATGTAACTGATCACTTTTCTAATCTGTATTCTTGTCACGGTCCTGGATCAGTCCTGGTCTGATTTCATCAATGTTTATGATTAAATTCAAATTCAAATTTTATTTGTCACGTACACAGTCATACACAGTACGATATGCAGTGAAATGCTTAGACAACTGCTCGTGACCTAAAGAAAAAAAGAAAAGGCTATGAATAAGATAGGAAATAAATATGAAAATTAAAAAGGGTAAATTTAACTAGGAAGGAATAAAATAAAATATAAAAATTAAAGTTGAAAAATAAAATAACTGTACAACAAAATACACAATACACAGTATAGAACTATATAAGAATGTATGAAGAAATATAAATATATATATACATACAATAACAGCAGCTGTACAAGTATTAACTCATTCACTGCCAGCCATTGGCAGTGAATGAGTTAAACCCATTGACTCATTCACTGCAATTGACGGCTATAGACGTCAATGGCAGTGAATGAGTTAACTGGAAATGAAGAATATAATGACCAGTGTTTATTACTAGTGTTTTGGTTTCTGTTTTTTATTCCTAGCGCTCTAGTCCTTCTTTGCTCTGTTAATTCTAGTTCTTAGGTTTAGTTCTGGTGCCCCTATGTTTAGTGTAGGTTTAGTTCTGTCCTTATGTTTGTCTTCTTGTTCCTCAGTCAGTCGTGTCTCTTGTCGCTCCTGTCTCTGTACTCTGTGTTCTTTCTGTTCAGTGTCTAGTCTGGGTGTCTGTCGAGTCAAGTCAAGTCATTTTTATTTATATAGCACATTTAAAATACATCAAGTGTCAGCCAAAGTGCTGAACAGAGGGATAATATGATAAAAAGAATTAAAATAGATAAAATGAAAACACTATAGAAATATTGTAAGACATCTATATATGTTTGTAAAAAGTATATGTGTACATGGAAATATGCAACTACATATACAAAAATGTACACATTCACACACAAGCACACATACGTGAAGATAAAATACATGTATACGTGTATACACATGCAAACATCATCGAATGAGATAAATGACCAGAATAGTTAGAACAGAATAAAAGAGGTGTCAGAGAGATCCGGAAGCCTTAGAAAATAAGCAGGTCTTCAGTTTGATTTGAAGACTTCCAAAGATGAAGAGGATTTTATGAAAGGGAGAAGACTGTTCCAGAGTTTCGGGGCAGCAATGGAGAAAGCCCTGTCACCTCTAGATTTGAACTGGGAGCGTGGAACTAATAACAGCATCTTACTGGAGGAGCGCAGAGTTCGAGTGGGTAAGTGCAGGCTAAGAAGATCTGAAATGTAACCTGGAGCCAAACTATGGAGAGCTTTAAAAACAAATAATTATATCTTAAAATCAATTCTATATTTAACTGGCAGCCAATGTAGAGATGCGAGTATCAGAGTAATACTCTCCCAGCTTGAGGGTAGAATCAAAAATGAAACCAAGATTTTTTACATGGGGTTGTACATTAGCTGATAATGGACCCAGATTGTTTCTTTATAAGACTAATAGAGTCCTGCTTACCGAAAATTATAATGTCGGTTTTGTCGTGATTTAGTTTGAGGAAGTTCAGAGACATCCAGCAATATATGTTGCTAAGACATACACTGAGACTTTCTGCAGTGTACCATTGGCACCTGGTTTTAGAGAGAGGTAGAACTGTGTATCATCTGCACAAGAGTGATAGGAGATATGGTGTTTCTGAAAAATGGAGCCTAAAGGGAGCATGTATAAGGAGAATAAGACAGGGCCCAGAATAGAGCCCTGAGGTGTTCCACAAGTTAGTGAAGCTGGGGAAGAGTATTTGTTACCCAGCATCACAGAGTATGATCTGCTCTCCAGGTAAGAGGCAAACCATTTTAGAGCAGAGCCTTGAATCCCGACACGTCTTTAGCCGGTTTAATAGGATTGTGCAGTCGACAGTGTCAAATGATACACTCAGGTCTAAAAGAATCAAAACTGTACTTTTTCCAGAGTCAACAGCTAAAAGCACATCATTGAACACCTTCAATAGAGCAGACTCTGTGCTGTGGAAGGCTCTGAAACCAGACTGATACAGTGGGGCAAAAAAGTATTTAGTCAGCCACCGATTGTGCAAGTTCCCCCACCTAAAATGATGACAGAGGTCAGTAATTTGCACCAGAGGTACACTTCAACTGTGAGAGACAGAATGTGTATACTTTTTTGCCCCACTGTATTTATCCAGAATATTATGTGTGTCTAAGAATGAGGATAATTCGGAGGACAACGTTTTTGAGAACCTTAGACAAAAATGGCAGCTTAGAGATTGGTCTAAAATTGCCAAGAACTGACAGATCCAAACCAGTTTTTTTTTTAGAAGCGGCTGGACAACAGCTTGTTTAAACAAATGAGGAACAGTTCCATTTGAGATACTGCCATTTACAATAACGAGGATGTTAGGGCTGACTGTCTTCAGCACATCTCTGAGAAATGGTGTAGGTAACACATCCAAGGGGCATGTATTTGGTTTCATGTGCATTATTATATTAGTAAGATGGGATAATGAAACTGGTTTAAATTCGGAGAAAAAGAATGACCATGTAGGTGGTTCAGAAAGGTCTTGGGATGAGAGCGGGATATGTGGTCTGATATGATCAATTTTTTCAGTAAAGAACTTTCGAAAATCCTTAGATGTGTGTGAGGCAGTCTCAGATATGGCTGAAGTGGTGGGATGCAGGACAGAGTTGATTGTGTTGAATAGAACTTTAGGATTACCAGAATTCTTAGTAATGATCTTGGAGAAATAATTTGCTCTTTCTACCTTGATGGTGCGCTGATAGTTATTTAAACAATCTCTAAACACTCGGTAAGAAACGTGGAGCTTATCTTTCTTCCATGTACTTCCTGTTTTATTTTGACAGTCTGGTGTTCGGCCTCTGTTCCCCATGTTGTCTGTGTAGTTAGTACCAGCTGTGTTTCCCTTCTGTCTGCCATTTCCTGGTTACTCCGTCATGTATTTTAGTCCTATGTCATCCCCTGCTTGTTGTCACATCGTACCCTCTCTTTGTGCTGTGTTTCTCCCGTCATGTTTCAAGCCCATGTTCCTTAGTGTCTATTTTCCAATGCCAGTTTAGTTTAGGTTTTAGGTTTTGGTTTCTTTTTGTAAGTGTTAAATTCCATGAAGAGCAATAAAGCTGCGCCCTAAGCTTAACCCTCTGTTTCTGAGTTCTGCATTTGGATCCTCCCTCCTGCCCGCTGCATGGCACTAACCAATTCTAGAAGATGCAATTACAAGAGTGCCAAAGCAAATGTTTGGTAAAAGAATAGGACCAAGCATAAAAAAGGTTATATATTTTCTGCTTCGCCATCTGAATATGAATACATGCCATGACAATATGGCATGCAATTTTCTCGGCTGTATTTACTGCTGTTTTTTACATGTTTATATATAAATTGTAGTAAAACTATATTGCATTTATAGGATACTATTAAAAAAAGAATTAGTGAACATATGTCACTTCCAGCCAATTTTAAGCCAAAATTTCATACAAATACTGGTGTGGACCAGTGATGTGTTCAGCATAGGTTACCATAGCGATGTAGGTGTTAAAAGACATTAAAATCTCCTGTTTATATTCAACTTACATTGCTAACCCAATAATTTTGCTTTATAGCACGGTCCTCAGACCTTTTCCTATTTCATACACATTATATTTTTATGTATAGACATACAAAGTGAAATAAAGATAACTCTGGTTCTGTATTACTCACAGGGTCTAATCAACTCAAAAGACAAGAGTCTCAAACTGAGAGTGTAAGTGAGACAAGTGCATCCTCAGCATTTAATGTATTAAATACAGAGAAAATGCAGATGCAAATAACTTTTGCTCTATTTTTGTTCTAGTCTGCCACATACTACTTTTACTCCAGAATCCCTGAGGAGCCAGATGAAACACCTACAATGAAAACAGACCTGGCATACAGCACTCTACAGGCACGCTGAAACACATTAAAAATATTTAACTGGCAAAAAACAGAAGATAAGACTGACACACTCAAGCCATATCAATAAGACAGGAAAACATTTTTCTTTCTTTCTTTCTTTCTTTCTTTCTTTCTTTCTTTCTTTCTTTCTTTCTTTCTTTCTTTCTTTTATTTTGTAGGAATCTCACTTAGATAATATTTCTACTTAAGACAATAATTTCCAAAAGATTAATAGAGAATTATCAAACCCAATTTAACATTTTGTATGTGCATGGCTTGCTTTCTGGTGTCAGCCCAGAGATTTGTATTACCAGTGCAGTATTATTCAAGTAGCATTTCTATGTTCTACATAATGTGTTCTGGAGTCTTTTTATATACTGTCATTACTGTGTCTCACAAGGGCAGTGCCAGCAAAAATGCTGGAGCTTTCTTTATGTTTATCTACCTTGTTAAGAATGATCTTAATAAGGGCACCACCTTTAAAAGAAGAAAAACCAATAAAGCAATTAGGCTAATTTTAACTGATTAACCATTAATTTGGAGATTCTAATAACTAAAATCATTAAAATCAGTGGGAAATCTAAATAAGTTTTTAGTTTAATCAGTCTTATAAAATAGACTATTGGTTTGAAACCAGTTTATAATAATTACAATCACAGTTATATGTCAATAGTCAGTGAAGTTGAAGGATTTGAGAATTTTGCAAAGGTTGGCAGCATTCATTCCTATACAACATTAATTATGCCAACATTTGTATTAAAGAAAAATTATTTACAACAGCACTGAGGAAAACCAGACAAAGATCTAACTAAAGACTAAGAGAAGAAGAATATATGTGCATGTGAGAAAATTTCCTCATCATGTGCTTCAATGTTAATAAAAAATGACAAAAAAATTGCTGCAAAAATTGCCTGCAACGTCTGCATGCATTACTGACAGTATTACGTTGCAGGGGAGATATGTAAACCTAAGAAGTTTCTAGTGAGCATGGAGGGTACAGCATGAAATACTGTATAGTCCTATACCACAAATGCCAGCTGCATTAAATATTTTCTGTATTATGTTCAAGATGTTTTTGTAACAGGATATGTTTTGTTCTTCTGGACACAGTAGATACACACACACACACACACACACACACACACACACACACACACACACACACACACACACACACACACACACACACACACACAGACAGACAGACAGACAGACAGACAGAACAAAACTGTAAATTAAGAAGTATTTTTCTTAAAGATCATTGGCTTTAAAACAAGAACAAATAAAGCCATGTTACACTGTGTCACGGTTCTGGGTCAGTTTCGAACCAGTATTTTGAGTGAAGGTCTGCGTCTCATGTGAGTGTGTTCAGTTTTACCTCTGTCTCGTCTTGTTGATTATTCCCAGCTGCGTATCCACCATGTTTCATCCGTGTGTTCCCTGCCGTCATCATCATGTACCATCGTCTTCCATCCTTTATGTTCAGGTTCGTGTTCTTGTTCGTGCTCAGTAGTTTAGTTGTCCCAGTATAGTTTAGTTCTCCATTTTGCCGTTTGCCTCTCTTTTTTGTGTTCTATAAATCACCTTCACACCTTCACGACTGCCTGCGTTTGGATCCTCCTTTTCCTTTTCCACACGGCTCTTCTCACTCGCTGTGACACACTGTCTTTCTGGTAATTTATGTGATTTCAGTAAAGTAAAGTAAAAAAAAAAAAATGGATGTACTTCAATACTAAAAAGGGAAACCGTCTCATTGTGCAAATTAATTTCTGTTCATGTTCTCTAAAAGCGTGACCGTGAAAAAAATTTGTTTAAAATTTTATTGTACACATACTGATGAAGTAAATTCTCTAGCCTCTATTTCTATACTTCATATATTTACATCAGCCCCAGCATGTTTGTTTTTTTGTGACAGATTCATTCTTTTTAAGGTTGTGCACAGAGATCGTTTTTTATTTGTTTTTTGAAAGTAAGGTTATAGCTTAGAAATTTTGATTCTTACAAGTGTCGTGTGTATGGTCAGCATATAGAAAGTACCGTATAAAGACTTAAATTGTCATGTCAGATTTGACCTCTGACCTCTCATTCAAGATCAATAGACTGATTCGAAGGTCAACGTGATATTAATGCAATAAAGAGCTATTAAGAACTATGTCCCTTACTGCAATGTTGTACTGAAAACATAAAGGGACTGATAACCCTTTTTCAAGGTCAAGCAAGATCAAACTATAAAGATAAAGACGCGTCAAAATCACATGACCAATTTAAGACTGAACATAAACTATTTTTTTGGACTGGCACAAATAATTTGTGTGACTTCTTATTTGATGCAGCACACCTGATTGTTCTGTAAATAGATTTAAATGGCTATATAAAAAACGCCTGAGGCCTTGGCTGCATTTTTAGGTAAATAGTACCATATAACTTTGTTGTTTGCAAAACTTGTGCATAAGTTTTAGAAATATACAATTTCTATTTGAATTTCAAGTTATGAAAATGATTCGTTAAACATGTTTGTGGGTTTTACAGTAAAAAAATATATAACTTTTCTATTCGGATTTTGATTTTTTGTCTAAATTTAGATCAATTGTGCTAATATTGTATGAAAAAATGAAAAAATAACTCAAATTTCAGATATTTGAGGTTTTGCTGAAAATAATGATACCAAACAAGGCAAGATAAACAGTTTTTAAAGGTAAAATCAAAAGTAGTTAAAAACGGCCAATTATACCCTGGACCCCAGAGGGTTAAAACTATGTTCCTTACTGCAATGTTGTACTGAAAACATAAAGGGAATGATATGAGAATTCTAAATATCACCTTATTTGACATCTGACCTCTTCTTCAAGGTCAAGCAAAGTCAAACTTTAATGAAATGTCTTTTATCTCTAAAACTATGCTTTAAATTCTGCTGCCTTTGTGTGTGTTGGCCACTTTTAGGAAATAATACTGGTATATTGGGATTCTAAATATCACATTATAGTTTGCATTTAAATATCATGTCAAATTTGACCTCTGACCTCACTTTCACATTTGACAGCTGCCTTTCTTTTACACTGACCCCCAAATGTGTTATATCTTTATAAAAGACAGTTTTGTTAAGAGAAAGAGGATAACTGTTAAGTATAATAAAATAAGTTTCAACAGGGCACTTGGCAAAAGTGTGGATTTTACACTTGATTTTATTCCAGTACAAAAAATTTCAAGTACGTTAAAAAAGAACAAAAAAAACAAAATGATTATGATAATGCCCAGAGAGGGGTCTGTCCGTCTTCTTGTTCTACATCACATCTATGGGATGAATAATAAACATAGGTCCAATATGTTTATTGTCTTCATCTTTTTCCTGAAGTCAACAGGCGCAGGATGTGAGTGGGCGTTAAGCCGTCTAGGAAAGGATCTCAAAACTGGATTATAGATGGCAGACAGCTGATGTCGTAAACCACCGCCTCTGTTCACTGCCACTGTGAACGATCATCTTTGAACAGAGGAAATCAAATGATAGGGTGGGGCTAGGTTTCACAGCGGGTTCACGCAAAACCTTGGCTAATTGTGACCTACACCCGTTTTCACAACTTGGCATGTGTGATTAGGTAGAAAATCAACAGGGGGTTCATGACCCCCTTGGGGGACACTCCCCTAGGACTTAAATCTGGGACTCTCCACCATTTGACCTTAGAACTCAAGAAGCTTCTCAGATAAGAGGTGAAATGTCCTCAAGGAACTTAAAGAAGTCCAGATGCTTTTCTTTCCAAGCTCTTTAGACTACACCATGACCTGGATGACTGAGAACCTTCACAGACTTATTTCACACAAACACCACATGAGGCCACAGCATGAAGTTGCTATTGGCAATGGAAACAGTGCCTATATGTATTTTTGTAGACTTTTGAATATGATATATTCTGATGCTGCCTGTGGTTTCCTGACAGTAAATATAACAAGTATGAAAACTACATTTACATATAACTCAGATAGGTGTAGTTTTCACAGTCACAGTATTCAGGTTCTTCATCATGGCTGGACATCTGCTGTTTGTCATCCTCATCTGTAAGTTCAACGTTTTATCATTTCTTTGTATTTGAAATGGTTTTGTATTTAACCCGATACCTTTTTAATGTCTGCTTTTAAACAATATTAAATGTTTATGTAATTACAGTATATTATATTAGACTGACAGAAATACACTTAGTGGGAGAAGCAATCTTTTAACATTTTGTTTTTAATCAGTTCTTTCTCCAACAGATTTCTTTGATGATATCAAAGCACAAGGTCAGTCACTGAGTCTAGTATTATGTTTCTTGGTCACCATCATGGATATTATTTGTATTTCATTCACTTATGTTCGCCTCTAACTTTTCAGCCTTTAATCTGCCAAAAGTGATTCTGAGTAAATCCCTGATCACAGAGACAGACTCAGTCACACTGAGCTGTGAAGCTCCATCATCTATTTCTGTGTCTCAGTGTAATTTCTACATTGCAAGTCAAACAGTGTCTACAGGCTCCTCCTGTGTGCAGACACTAACAGGGACTATGCTGCTGAGGATGGCTCGAAAGACTTTACCTGCTGCGGCTGAAGTTAGATGTGCTTATGTTGCAAAGCGTGATGGGTCTTATTTAACATCTCTTGACAGTGAACCATCTACCATCGCCATAAATGGTACGTAACTTTTCTGACATATATATTGCAATTACAGTATATACATGAACCTGAATCATTTACATCTTGGTGCTGACTCTGATAATTACCTAACTTCAATTTTTCAGCCCTTCTTCCTCCTAAACTGAAAGTGAGACCACAGGTGATCACAGAGACAGACTCAGTCATACTGGACTGTGAGACTCCACCATCTGTTTCTATATCTGATTGTTATTTTCGCACTTCAGGACAACAACTTGCCAAGAAATTTTCTTGTTTGCAGAAACTGAATGGATCTGAAATGCTATCACTTGCACATCAAAGTGCACCTGTTACATTAAAAGTGACCTGTTTTTACCTTTTTATATATCAGTCTCCAATGAGTAATGTGTCTCCACTCACCATAAGATGTGAGTAAATATGACTGTAAAATATTACTTTTAGTTGCAGTATTACAATAAGCAGCAAAACCACCCTATACCTATTCCAGGCACATATGTTATAATCTGTCTCTGCAGCTTTTCTCCAACCTACACTGACAGTGAGTAGATCAGCTATCACAGAGATGGATTCAGTCACACTGAACTGTGAGGCTCCATCTTCGGTTTCAGAGTGTTATTTCTACACTTCGAGTAAAGGAACTGTTAGAAAGTTGTCCTGTCTGACACAACAGACAGCAACTGAACTTCTGGAGATGGCCGGTGTCAGACCACCTGCAGAGATTAAAGTGAGTTGTTCTTACACGCCCCAGACAGGAGGGTCAAACTCTTTTTACAGTGACTCTTCCTCCATCATCATCAAAAGTGAGTGAGCGGCTTTACCACAAAGTACTGATGTTATCTTAATGTGTGAAAGCAAAGAATGCATGATGGTCAGGCATAGATGTGATCCTAACTGTATTTAATGTTTCAACTTTTCAGCTCCCCTTCCACCTAAACTCATCGTTAATCCACTGGTGATCACAGAGACAGAGTCAGTCACACTGAACTGTGAGACTCCTTCATCTGTTTCTGTGCCTGAATGTTATTTCTACACTTTGAGTGGAGGGACGGTGAAAGGGTTTTCCTGTCTAACAACACTGACAGCAACCACGCTGCTGGAGATGGCAAATCTCAGGACACCTGCTGAAATTAAAGTGATCTGTTTTTACACTGCACAACCTGGAGAGTTAAAGTCTCGGAACAGTAGCACATCGACCATTACAGTACAAAGTAAGTGACCTTCTTTTTCATCACATTATATACTGATACAGCATCCTAACAACAGAAGTTTTGTGCTGTAATGTTTCAGCTTTAAATGTGTTTTTAGGGGGAAATATAAAGAATGGAAAAAGAACCATGGATTTAGTAACCATCTTTCCGGGTGACAAAACTGGTATTCCTTATGTTTTTTTATGACACAACCTGGAGGGTCAGGCTCTCCATACAGTAACCTAACCTCCATTACTGTACAAAGTAAGTGTTTGCCACTCTTGTCCCATTATCATTTTGTACTACTTTTGTGTATTTACTACCGTTGCAGGAATGCCCATAACGCCAACTTCAGAGAAACATGTATCAGGTGATGAAACTGTAAACTGATTCTGAGACACTTTACGTAAAGCGATGACACATATGTAGATTTCAGTATGTTTTTTTGCATTTCAGACAGACAGCATGTGTATATACCCATTTCTTCAGATAACACACATCCAATGGATCCATCACCACAAGATGAAAAAACCGGTAGACTGGCTATGTTAACAAGCACAATCGGTCATATATTATACCTGCTGACACACATATCTCCCATTCTACTTTTAAATACTACATATTGTCAATCCTACTTATTTGTTTAATATGTGCATTGAAGGACATATCCTGATCAAAAATGACTCCAAGATTTCTCACAGTGTTACTAGAGGCCAAGGTAATGCTATCTAGAGTAAGAGTCTGGTTAGATACTATATTTCTAAGATTTTCAGGGCTGAGTACAATAACCTCAGTTTAATCTCAATTTAGAAGGAGAAAGTTAGAGGCCATCCAGATTTTTATGTCTTCAAGACCTTCCTGCAGTTTAACTGAATGGTGTGTGTTAACAAAAACTTTCATATGATAGCGTTCTTTGCTAATAAATGTTTCCATTGCAGGGACGCTGCTGATAACTGTAATTGTTGTGAGTTGTTCCGGAGTAGCTGTGGCCTTCATCGTCATGGGATTTTTACTTCTCTACACTCAAAGAAGAGCTGGTGAGAATCTGAGCTTTTTTGTTTTTTGGAGATACTGGATCTCTAGTGGATTTTTAATTAAAAATCAAGATATAATTTCTGCAGATTTTTAAGCTTAGTGAAAGAAGATTAACAAAAGTACTACATTATCTGTTAACATTTACATTCATTTTTATATCTAGGCCATCATTTGCAGACAAATCAAAGTTGGATTCTCCTTTATTTTATTTCCTAGTAATATTTTTTTCCAAATTATGATAATTATAAATTTATGGCTCTGGAATAACATTACAGAAAATTATAGAATATAAAATTCTATTTATATGTGTAAACTGGGCACATATAACTAAGCTTCAATTATTTAAAGCAAATTACCTTCATATTTTATATACAGTAGGGAACAAAAGGGAACAAAAGTATATTAAAGTATAATATAAAAAGTTTCCTCATGAGCAACAAGTTTTTGCATGAACAAGATTTAAAGTACTTCAGCTTGGACATGACGGGATTTATCTGCTAGCAAACTGTATATTTCCCAAAATGTTCAAAAAGTGCTGTCTGTTTTTTCTGTTCATAGAGTGAAGAATACCAACAGAGGCACCTCAGAGAAATTATGGGTGTCATTTCAAAAGAATACAGTGTTGACAATGGGATTAATTATGAAGTTAAACATTTTATTACTGTTAGCTTTTGTGTGTTTTTTTTATAATTTACATTTCATTTAAAGTTTGATCCCCAAATGGTTTCATAGTGTTGACACAGAGATGCAAATTAACTATAAAGAAATAAATAGTGTGTTCAAACAAGATGATAAAACCAATAAAAAGTAAATTATCTATAAATAATAAAATAATAACTATTTTAGAGCTCACTGATGTTGGTTTTGTCCTTAAAAACAAAATAAACATATTGTAAGAACTCCAGCAAGAGAGAGAGTGTAAATTATTGGTCAGATTGTCTGTATACTTCTCTCATTATGTTTTTTTCCTTTGTTTTTGTTTCGTTTGTGGCTGCTATGGACTGGATTGCACAGCCACATCTTTAATTTCAGTTAATATCATCAGTGTAGCATTTGCAGTTGTTTTAAGGTTTCTAATAACAAATAGTTTTTAGATGGTATTTTTGATGTTCTTATGTAGACTCACTCTTTCTCTCTGTAGGCATAAGAAATGAAACAGGAAGGGTAATGTGACATGTACTGTTGCACTAACTTTGAAGCCCTAGCCTAAAAATGACTCCCACAGACCCTAAAACACATTTAATGCAGTTCTTTTCAGCATTTGATGCTAATCTGAATAAACACACATACAGAATTAGACTGCTTAACTGGTAAGACAGAAATGAAACTGATATTGACGTCTGTCTTTTTAGTTTATTTCACTGGTTCTGAATCTGCACCAGTTGGTCTGTACTAAAATGAATAAATCTAAATATACAACATGATGGGGGGTTTACAGAGGAAGACTAAATGTGTTTTTGTGGTTATTGTATTTTGATGCTGTTCTGGTTTCCTGGCATGTATAAAGTGTCGACAAAATGTGTTTGTTAAAGTCAGGTAGATGTAGTGTTTGGAGGTATTCCTCTCAGTTGTAGTAATCTGCTGTTTGCCATCTTCCTCTCTATGCCGAACTCTTCTGTCATATACATTGTTTAATTGTTCATACTGCTACTTAACCTCAATTAAAACACGATGCCTTAATTAATTAACCTTCTAGCAATCGATATTATTATTAGTGGATTTATTTAATTTGTTGACTATTTGTTTCTCCGACAGATTCTTTTTGTGAGAAGTTACATTTGATGAATCTAATATGTGTTTTAATGGTTTTAATGGTTATCTTTATTGACAACTGACATTGTTGGACACCAGCATCTGCCTCAGTATTTCAGTGCTATTTTGATACTGGAGAGAAATAAACTACTAAAGGCTGGCATTAAAGTGTTTTGATGTACATGATATGAAAATGTAAAAGAAAAAGAAATAGCAAACAAACATGTAAACTGTTTTGTACAATTGACAAAGAGTTCATCTAAATATATTTGTCACGTTCCCCCGTGTGCTGTTTGGATGAGTGTGTTTTTTATATTCTAGAGTCTGAGTGTGTCAGAGGTCTCCGCCCGATTGGCCACATGTCAAATCTTTCACCTGAGCCGTTGGATTAGTTCCCATTGGGGTTTAAAAGCTTGGATCTTCTCAGGCACTGCCAGATTGTTGCACTGCATGTTGTGAAGGAAGCCTGGATCCAAACTATTGCTTCTCTGTTGTTGCCTTGTTATCATTGTTCTCGTTACTTTTTCTTTGTCCAGAAACCCACCCCTGAGGAGAAACTGTGCGAGAGGATTTTGTCTGGAAACACACGAGGGAGAGTCAACCACTGAATTATTGATAATTCACCTTTTACCAACATGTTTCTGAGGAAAAGCCTGTTGTCAGCCTATTGAATAATTCCTTCTTTTTAATCTTACCACTGTGCTCTGTGCATGTGTCCAGGTTTCCATACAGCTTGACAATATTATAGTTTTATGAGTTGAGGGTTAAAAAGAGTGTGCCAGAACAGGTCTATTTGAAGAGTGTCTTTCTGTGGCCAGAATAGTCAGAGTAGTTTTAGTTTGTACATTCACATCATTCATTTTAATATGGCTGCTGCTAGTGGTCTTTATGTGTCTCATCTTTTTATTGCCCACTAGTCTCTGTGTTTCTCTGAGTTTTGATTAAAGAAAATTATCCAGCGTTCAGAAAACAGACAAAGAAAAAAAGTTAGTGCATTGTTGTTTATCTTTTGTCTTTTTCCTGTTTTACTTGTGAGGTTAGTTTTGTTGCTTTGCTTTGATTTCCAGCTTTTATCTATAATCATCTTCTCTGCTCTGCTCTCATTGGTTTCACCTCAGTTTATTTTTACCCGAGTTCACTGGGCCTATTTGTGTATCTAGTGTTGTCTTGTCTTGTGTTGTCTTCTACAAGAGCCTTGCTTCACCCACCATCTGTTCTAGCTTTCTTTAAAAACAAGTTTTTTCTGAATGGCTGAACATAGCAATGATGAGATTTGAACAGCAGGTAGGAGGAGCGTCTGTCTTTTAAGGCAAAACTCTTTTACTTTATATGGTCTCATTTTAGACAAGTTATTTATAATTCTATTGGTCCATTTATTGTCATGTATTGAGGTTGTTGCTATGCCTTGCAAGAAAAAAATATGGCATAGGCATTCATGGTTTATAGTAATGAGACCTCTGCTGTATAGTTTACATGAACTCTAGCTCACCTGTAGCTATCTGTATGCTAAAATGCATTTTTACTTGAAAGTAAGTTTTGTAATGGCTGGTGAACAAACACAAAAACTTTTAATATAGGTGAGAGTCAGAGCAGTCCGACTGTTGTAGTCTGTTCTGAACATTCACATTGTGCTTTTTATCATGGCTGATCTCCTGCTGCTAGTCGTTCTGAGTACCAGCAGTGAGTAAATACTACTGCATTAGTATGAGGAAGTTTGGCTACAGTATCAGCACAAAAAAAAAAGCTGCTCTCAACTTTGGTTGTGAGAGGTGTGTGGAAAATATTCATGTGCATGGGGCATTTTTTATAAAATAAAAAAAAGAAAATCCGCTCAGAGCAGTTTCTATTAATACATTTTATTTTCAAGTAAATGATAAATTAGCTTATATTGCTTCTATATATTGACTGTCTCTTTTTTAGCTCCTCAGCCTGAACTGACTGCGGATCCACAGATGATCACAGAGAGAGGTTCAGTCATCGTGAACTGTCAAACTCCATCATCTGTTTCTGTGACTCAGTTTTATTTGTACTTGAGAAATTCTGTCAATCTCCTGTCAGCACACACAGATTTCACCTGTTGATGTTGAAGTGGCATGCTGTTAAACTTCAGCCCACAAAAAGAGATAATATCATTCTCCTCACAGTAACATATCCTTCATTAGCATACAAAGCAGGTGATCATACTGCTTTTCTTGTTGTTGTTTATTCTTTCAGGATCATATATTGTGTTCTCAGTTTTGTCATTTAAGTGAATAAGAACCTCTTACATGTAAAACATCAAAACAAAATAAATAATGAAGGAACATGTATATTATTCTGTGTCAGTTACCCAACACTGTATCAGAGTTTATTTAAATTCATTATAATTTAATGTTCAGCAAATGTTTACACATTTTAGCTTTTTGGCGTGAACTCACAGTGAATCTATGGGTGATCACTGAAAAAGACTGTCAACTGTCAGACTCCATTATTTGTTTCTGTGTCTGAATGCTTTTTGTTTTCTATCATCGTCTCTTTTATCCAGATTGTTTCAAAGCTTTTACTTGTAGTATTAGTAAGCCAATACTACAAAAAAGAGGGGAACAAAGTAGTCTCTTGATATAGTGCAGTATGTCGATATAGTTAGGTGTTATAAACTAACTAAAGAACTAATTTAACAAAATCTCAAAAATATGACGTGTGAGAGCTAATATAAAACTAATTTAGATAATACTTAATGTGCTTATTTTAAGTGACACAGTTGCAGGTTAAATGTAATAAAAAAAATAAGAATTAGATGATTTAGTAGCCACACCTTTGTGAATTTCAGAGATATGGGCAGATCTAGAATGATCTCTTGCCACCCCTAGTTTTGCATATGACAGTGTTGTATATTAAAATAAGATAGAATAAACACTTTGAGCCTAGGTACAGTTCACACTGAAAATAAATTCTAAAACCAAATATATTGCATGGTGTTACCCCCTTCCACCATTAACAAATGGTTCAGCCCATAGCAGAGACAGGCTTTATTTCTTGTTTTCAGTAGCAACTGTTGTGGCAGATTTCTTTTCTGATGTATTGATCATATATTTTTAATCATATCATGTCTGTTAAATTCACACTATTTTAACACTGATGAGAGATAACAAGCTGATCTTCATTGCATGTGTGTTTGTGTTATTAGGCAGGTTTAATCAATGTCTGTGGAGCTGCATCTCCAGCAGAGCATGTTCTTAAAGCTGCCTTTCCTACACACTTCATTTTTTAACTAATGTGCTATGAGTCCACTGGTCTTTGCATCACTTTTCATCACACAAAGTGACTTGGACAAGATGATAAACAGACTCACATGCTCAAGATGCTGTCTAATCTTCATAAGCTCTCTTGTGTTAGTAGGGTTAATACATGTTCTGCTTGTGTGTGTGATTTTATATATGTTTCTTTTTGCAGTGTTTCAGACTCCTTCACAATTTTCCAACTTAAGCAGTCAGTTTTCTTTTTCCCAGGTTTGCTAACCCAAATTTTGATTTCCCACATTAAACAACAGCATTCTCACCTACTCTCAGAGGCGGTCCTAGCCTGTTTGGCGCCCTGGGCGAACACTCCCTCTGGCGCGCCCCTCCCCCCCCCTCCTCCCCCCTCACAAACACACACACACACACAAAACATATTAAGGATTGTACATTAACATAAAACTGTTGTACACACACATATGAAGAGAGAGAGAGAGTATGCATACAGTGGGGCAAAAAAGTATTTAGTCAGCCACTGATTATGCAAGTTCCCCCACCTAAAATGATGACAGTGGTCAGTAATTTGCACCAGAGGTACACTTCAACTGTGAGAGACAGAATGTGAAAAATAAATCCATGAATCCACATGGTAGGATTTGTAAAGAATTTATTCGTAAATCAGGGTGGAAAATAAGTATTTGGTCAATAACAAAAATACAACTCAATACTTTGTAACATAACCTTTGTTGGCAATAACAGAGGTCAAACGTTTACTATAGGTCTTTACCAGGTTTGCACACACAGTAGCTGGTATTTTGGCCCATTCCTCCATGCAGATCTTCTCGAGAGCAGTGATGTTTTGGGGCTGTCGCCGAGCAACACGGACTTTCAACTCCCGCCACAGATTTTCTATGGGGTTGAGGTCTGGAGACTGGCTAGGCCACTCCAGGACTTTCAAATGCTTCTTACAGAGCCACTCCTTTGTTGCCCGGGCGGTGTGTTTTGGATCATTGTCATGTTGGAAGACCCAGCCTCGTTTCATCTTCAAAGTTCTCACTGATGGAAGGAGGTTTTGGCTCAAAACCTCACGATACATGGCCCCATTCATTCTGTCCTTAACACGGATCAGTCGTCCTGTCTCCTTGGCAGAAAAACAGCCCCATAGCATGATGTTTCCACCCCCATGCTTCACAGTAGGTATGGTGTTCTTGGGATGCAACTCAGTATTCTTCTTCCTCCAAACACGACGAGTTGAGTTTATACCAAAAAGTTCTACTTTGGTTTCATCTGACCACATGACATTCTCCCAATCCTCTGCTGTATCATCCATGTGCTCTCTGGCAAACTTCAGACGGGCCTGGACATGCACTGGCTTCAGCAGCGGAACACGTCTGGCACTGCAGGATTTGATTCCCTGCCGTTGTAGTGTGTTACTGATGGTGACCTTTGTTACTTTGGTCCCAGCTCTCTGCAGGTCATTCACCAGGTCCCCCCGTGTGGTTCTGGGATCTTTGCTCACCGTTCTCATGATCATTTTGACCCCACGGGATGAGATCTTGCGTGGAGCCCCAGATCGTGGGAGATTATCAGTGGTTTTGTATGTCTTCCATTTTCTGATGATTGCTCCCACAGTTGATTTTTTCACACCAAGCTGCTTGCCTATTGTAGATTCACTCTTCCCAGTCTGGTGCAGGTCTACAATACTTTTCCTGGTGTCCTTCGAAAGCTCTTTGGTCTTGGCCATGGCGGAGTTTGGAGTTTGGAGTCTGACTGTTTGAGGCTGTGGACAGGTGTCTTTTATACAGATGATGAGTTCAAACAGGTGCCATTCATACAGGTAACGAGTGGGGGACAGAAAAGTGTCTTACAGAAGACGTTACAGGTCTGTGAGAGCCAGAGATTTTCCTTGTTTGAGGTGACCAAATACTTATTTTCCACCCTAATTTACGAATAAATTCTTTACAAATCCTACCATGTGGATTCATGGATTTTTTTTTCACATTCTGTCTCTCACAGTTGAAGTGTACCTCTGGTGCAAATTACTGACCTCTGTCATCATTTTAAGTGGGGGAACTTGCACAATCGGTGGCTGACTAAATACTTTTTTGCCCCACTGTAGTATGCAAATAGCCACCAAACAGCCATCATAATTCGTCATACAATGAGAACAGGACAAATCAACAATTGACAAGGACTAATTAATATTAAAATCTGTAACATAATGTATTGTTTGGAGTTTAGTCTGTTACTGTTGCTATTTTTACCATTTCTTCTTGGAGCAACTGTAACCCACATACCGTATTTCCCGGACTACAAAGCGCACCTGAATATTAGCCGCACAAGCTAAAATCCTGTTTTGTACATACATTAGCTGCACCTGACTAAAGGCCGCAGGTGTTTCAATGTTGACTTATCATATGTAAGAGAATATGCACAAAGCGAATTGTCAGGAAAGAGATACACACCCCTTTTATTAATATTTTGAAAAACAAGTTATGGGTACATATTTGCATAACTTTTTAGGTATATGTACAAGTAGCGGTAATTACAAGTAGGAAACATGTACTGTGCTTCATAAATGAGTAACAAATATAGTACATAACAATAACCTACAGCACACCAGAAAAATAGATTCAGACTACCTTTTAGGCTCAGGTGCAGTGACACGGCTTTAACAAGAAGAAAAGTCAGTCATTCACCACCATCTTCCTGCGCACTAAAACCACCAAAGTCCTCTTCTCCAGTGTCGGAAACGAACAGGCTCAGAGTGGCTTCGTCATCCACTCTCAGCTTCTTTCCTTCGTTGTCACTTACAAAACCAAAGAAATCCTCGTTGTCAGTGTCAGAGTCGAACACCCTCTGAAGGGCCGTGGCGGTGTCCTCCTCTCCATCATGCAGCAGTCCAGCCCTTCGAAATCCGTTGGTGATCGTGGATATTTTCACACTTTTCCACGCTGTCAGATTCCACCGGTGGAGTTGAGCATAACTTGCTTTTCGCAAGTTTATCGCCGCACATCATCCACGACTCCCGCTGAACGCGTAGCGCTACTTTGAAGTTTGTTTTTCGCGCTACTTGTACGGCACTATGTTGCCTTGTGGATGGACACGTGACCAACATACCACTCTTGAACCCCGATACTGTGTGTCTGATCACATGCCCTTCCGCCAGGCAACGTAGTGCCGTACAACAGCGGAACAAACAAAACAAATCGTCTTACGATATCACAAAAATCATGTACAATCCACAGAAAAGCCGCACCTGACTAAAAGCCGCAGGGTTCAAAGCTTGTGGAAAAAGTAGCGGCTTATAGCCCGACAATTACGGTAATTTCCTTAGGGATTAATAAAGTATTCTGATTCTGATTGTTTCAGGATGACCTGCCATTATCCAATGACACATCTGCATACCTGCATCTTTTGCTCGTTTCTCCTCTTCTTTTCTCTTTTTTCTAAACTGAGCACCTGATGGCTTTGAACTTTTCTTGTCCATCTTCCATTGGTTTTAATTTTGCACTCCAGTATGAACACCCATCCCTCAACCCGAGGATCACCACAACATAACCTAATAGACCAACACCTTAGTTCACAGATTCGCTTTGTCTAGGGTGCATTTCTGAGATTTCACACAACCCAGGATTCACATCATGAATACATAACAGGCTTGGATTTACAACATTATAATTGAAATGTGCTCTATTTGGAAGCAGCCGGCCCCCCTCCCCTTTCGACGGGTTGTGTGTGAGACTTTAAATCATCAAACTGTAAATTTTAAATTGTTATTGATCCCTTTACCACGAGTCCTAAAGTGTATATTTATTTTCTTACTCTTCTTATATATATTGTTTGTTTACTTGCACTGCTGTAACTGGAGCCTTGTCGTCTCTCTATATACTGGACTGTATGTAGCGGAGATGACAATAAAGTTGACTTTGACTTCAGCAGCGAGCAGGCGCACCGAGGGCTCTCGCGCTCACTTTTCGTGTATAGAATTTCGAAAAAACATCGGTGCAAATTCTACGTCTGTATTATAATGTCTGGTGTTGTCGTGTTTGTTGGTTTGTTTTTATTTTGTTTTAGTTTGCGAGTTGGTCATTAGACGCTGCTCCAGCCAGTCAGAAAATCCCCCACCGCCCCGCCCTCTCCTCCCTGTGTCACAAGCAGCAGGCGCACCTCGCAAACGAAGGGCGCCCTTACTCCCAGCAAATGGGTGATAGAAAACCGATTGGTGCTTATGTGAGAGATACACATATTGACGGGGCCGGGTTATTTATACTTTGGTGGTCATTGGTTCAAAGGTACCCCACACTTCTTTTTTTGTTTGCTTGTTTGTTCTGGTGTATTTTTCATTTGAACTGTTATTCTGCCAGAGTACTCATAT
This sequence comes from Rhamphochromis longiceps, assembly GCF_057381845.1. Lineage (NCBI taxonomy): Eukaryota > Metazoa > Chordata > Actinopteri > Cichliformes > Cichlidae > Rhamphochromis > Rhamphochromis longiceps. Next base: position 22,509,700 of record NC_140561.1, read on the forward strand.
TTACAAGATGGCATTGAACGCCCCATTGGTGTGTCAGGAAAACTCTTTTGTACGTATGTTCCTTGAAGGGGATTGGAGTCGTTCTTTTTCCACCGCAGTGAAGGGCTAGGAGTTGGAGAGGAGCTGCTGTATGTTTTTGTTATTGATCTGATTGTGAAATAAAGCATATGCAGTGAGAAAGCAACTCTCGGAGTCATCCCAGCCTTAAAGCTGCAACATATCATGGCGAGCCAGCCAGGAGGAAGGTTTGAAGAACTACCAGCACGAGAGTGAAGCAGAAGCCTGGTTAGCGCCATTAGCGGCTAACGTTAGCTACCGCACCACTGAAGAAAAACCTTTCTCCAAGCACCGGACCTGAAATCTGACGGGCTAAAGACAAGCTTGTGAGTACCCACAATGGAGGTAGAAGCCCTATGAGATAAGATCACCGCCACACTCTGCCAGCTAAGTCGTGATCAGTTCATAGAAGTGGGTTATAATGTGAAAGGCTTTGCTACACCGCTAGATGAGCCTACAAAAGACACTTCCAGACGCCACCTGATGAAAGTTATAGAACATAAACTGGACGAGGTGGAAAACAGTTATACACCAGACGATGCTGTACAGTTTGTAAAGGAACTTTTATCATTTTTGGGCGAATATAAAGCTAAAGACAATGCGGCCGAGAGTGATTTTTCCCGCCCTTCAGACGAAAGAGACAAGTATGACGAGCTGCAGGAAGAAATTAGAGCGATAGGGCAGAAACTCAAGATGGCAGACGCTGCCCCGAGCCTCGGCCAGAACCTGCCGTCTTCTCAAGTACCAGAGGTGACAATTCGCAGGGAGTTTCGCATCTGTGGCCAAATAGGTGAGGGAGGGCAGCGCGATCGGCTGTCCTATACCAACCTGCTGCATCAGATGGAAAATGGACTCCGCAAAGGCCACAGTGAGTCAGAAGTTATTGAAGCAGTGATAAGAGCCATCAATCCAGGTCTCAAACTGCGTGATATGCTTGAAATAAAGACTGATTTGACACTCACACAGTTAAAGACAATATTAAAAGGACATTACAGAGAAGATGACACATCTGATTTGTACCAAAAACTGATAAATATTTCCCAATATCCAAAAGAGTCAGCTCAAGACTTTTTATTCAGAGCCATTGAGCTTAAAGATCGCCTCCTGTACGCATCCAAGGACAAAGAAGCAGAACACTACAGTCGGGACCTGGTAAAAAGGAAGTTTTTGAGATCAGTGGGTACTGGGCTGCAAAATGACAACATAAAGTTCCAGATTAAAGCCCTTCTTGACAACCCAGATGTGACTGATGAAATGCTGATTGAGAAACTAAATGAAGCTGCCAATCTCGAGACAGAAAGACTGAACAAGTTAAAGAGGAACAATACAAAACCACCAAGAATCAATGAGCTACATACTAGGGATGAACCACGCAGCAACTCACAGATCCCCGCCACCAAGGAAGACAAGAAAAATCATCCTCCACCCGAAATGCACGACCTGGTGAAAGAGCTGAGGAACAAGGTTGCAGAGGTGAGGCAGATGGTTCTTGCTTCCCTGAACGCTGGCAAGTCGCAGACTACAAAAAGGACATCAGATGCTGCCGCGGACACCCGGAGGAAGAAAGGCTGCAGGACCTGCCAGAGCAATGGAGAGGGAGACAACTGCACCCACTGCTTTAAGTGTGGCCAGCCCGGCCACATCTCCAGAGGATGCCGAGCTCCACTTCAGCTGCAGGGAAACGCCAGAGGGCCACTGCCACGGGACCAGCAGTGACCCCACCGCCACATCAGGAGTCCCGCCGCTGTGGTTGCTGCCACCAGAGAGAGTCGGTCAGCACCCCACTCCAGAGGTGTGCAGGCTGCTCATCTGTCAGTTACTGTTCTAAAGCCTGTCAGGGACAACACTGGCACCATCACAAACATGTATGTAAAGCGGTGAGGCTAGTTGAACAACATTTGAGGGAAAGAGAGAAAAAGGGGTGTTTGTCATACATGGGATATTCTGACCTTCTATCAGATAAGCAAGGACAAAAACTGGTGAAACTGATTGGTAGACGAAAAATGGTGAGATGCACTTTTGACAATGTACCAGTCACCGCATTGTGGGACACGGGTGCACAGGCTACCGTAATAAATGAGAACTGGAGAGTCAAGCACTTACCTCACACCACTATCAGGGGGGTAGATGAACCATTAAATGGGCTCGCAGCTAATCAGACAGAGATACCATTTATGGGGTGGGTCCCTGTAGAGTTTAGACTGACGGGGGTGGAGACGACCAGCTCTAGTCTCCTAGTGCCCGTATTGGTCTCTAGTGACCCAAATGTAGCTCAGGATCCCATTATTGGATACAATGTTATAGAAGAAATCATCAACGAGCAACTTAAACAACAGGGTGTTAAAAACAGTGACTGTGCTGCAAATATTGTGAGTAGTGCTTTTGGTATTGACGTCGGATCTGCTAAGACTTTTATCCAGTTGATAGAGACACATCGAACAGCCGCGGAAGAGATCCAAGTCAAGACAGGGCGGAGTAAAGTTGTTTTAGGCCCTAGTGAAGCTACTACCATTCGCTGTCGCACACGCATACAGGCTGACGAGGACACTGTAATGTTATTTTGTCCTGTTCTGAACCCCAGCCTGCCTGAGGGGCTTCATTTGCAGGAAGTATTGTTTAAAGTAAAAAGGGGCAACTCAGCCATGGTCCCAGTATCTGTCACAAATACCACATGCCATAATATTACTGTAGATCCGTGTGTGGTCCTGGGGCACATTGAGGGCGTAAAAGCAATATACCCAGCTGCCCTAAAACCTGTAGAAACTCCAACAACTAAAACAGCAGACGATGCAGGTGTTGAAGTCCCATTAGCCCCCACAGGTGAGACAAGTGGTGTTTGGGATCCCCCTGTAGTTCTAGACCATCTAATGAGTGGCCAACAGTCGGCGGTGAGGATGATGCTCAGGGAGGAATGCATAGCTTTTGCAAAAGACGAAAATGATGTAGGCTGCATTCCTAGCCTTCGGATGCACATCACTCTCAACGACCAAACACCAGTTCAAAAGACTTACAATAGTGTGCCTAAACCTCTGCATCAGGAAGTAAAAGCTTACCTGCAAGACTTGATCAATAGGGGGTGGGTCACAAAATCCAAGTCGCCTTATTCATCACCGATAGTCTTTACAGTACTAGACCAGGGAAAGGCTTACCATCAAGGATTCCTAGACGAAGACAGTCAGCCACTCACTGCATTCATCACCCCCTGGGGTTTATACCAGTGGGTTAGAATCCCATTTGGACTCAGCTCCGCCCCAGCAGAGTTCCAGAGGAGCATGGAGGAGTGTCTTTGGGGTCTGCGTGATGATATCTGTCTACTGTACCTTGATGACAATTTGGTCCACAGTAAATCTTTTGAGGACCATGTTGAGCATGTAAGAGCCGTGCTACAAAGGTATCAGAGACATGGGGTCAAACTTACTGCTAAGAAATGTGAACTGTTCAAGCCTAAGGTCAGGTTTTTGGGTAGAGTGGTGTCAAAAGATGGCCATAGTATGGATCCAGCAGAGGTCACCTCCGTGATGTCACTTAAAGAGAAACACCCTAGTACAGTGGGGGAAGTGAGACAGATTTTGGGCTTCCTATCTTATTATAGAGCCTATATACAGGACTTTTCACGTATCGCCAAACCTTTGTATGAACTGCTAGCAGCCCAAACAAATGCTAAAAGTAGCCCACAGGACTTAAAAACACAGAACAAGAGAAGGAAGGATGAAAAACAAACAGCCTAAAGGACAGTTGCCTTCATCAGCCCCTGTGAAATGGACAGAGTCACACCATCAGGTTTTGTCTTACTTAGTCAATAAACTGGCCAGTCCTCCGATCCTAGGCTACCCTGATCTAAACCAACCATTTGTGCTTCATACTGATGCTTCTCAAGCAGGGTTAGGAGCAGTGCTCTACCAGCGTAGTAATGGCAAGTTAAGAGTCATAGCTTATGGATCTAGAACGTTAACGCCGCCAGAAAAAAATTACCATATGCATGCTGGCAAACTAGAGTTTTTAGCTCTCAAATGGGCTGTCTGTGAGCGCTTCAGAAATTATTTGCTGCATGCGCCATCTTTTGTGGTTTATACAGATAATAATCCACTCACCTATGTGTTAACGACAGCAAAGTTGAATGCATCAGGTCAGCGTTGGGTGGCTGAGCTCGCAGATTTCAACTTTACGATAAAATACAGGCCAGGAAAAACAAATGCAGATGCAGATTTTTTTATCCAGGATGCCCCTCGATTTTGAGGACTATATGAACTGCTGTATACAGACGGTTAGCCAGGACGTGGTTGCAGCCTCACAGCAGGGCATATTAGTGCAGCAAACAGAAGCTCTAATGTTTAACGCTGTCTCCTTCCACACCCTTCAGCATCAAACACGAGCAGAGGAACTGCTGGACATGATTCAGCCCATACCGAGAGAGGAAATCTGTGCAGCACAGCGGCAAGACCCCGTGATAGGTAAAATGTACGAGTCTGTAGTGCAAAACAAAAGGCCCACCACACAGGAAATTAAAACTGAGAGCACTGAGTTTAAAGCATTGGCTAGAGAGTGGAGCAAACTAAAATTCAGAGAGGATGGAACTATGTTCAGAGAGACTCGACACAAAAAACAACTAGTCCTCCCCTCAGTTTACCACCCACTAGTGCTCAATGAACTACACAAACAGATGGGTCACTTGGGATCAGAAAGGACCCTAAATTTAATTAGGGATCGTTTCTTCTGGCCTAAGATGCAAAGAGACATTGAACACTTCGTCAGTAATGTTTGTGAGTGTCTCAAACAGAGGAAGCCAAACAGACAGGCACGGGCACCTATGTTGAGCATAGAGACCACTCATCCATTTCAGTTGGTTTCAGTTGACTTTTTGCACCTGGAGCAATGCAAGGGGGGGTGTGAATACATACTTGTAGTTATGGACCACTACACCCGCTTCGCTCAGACAGTTCAGGCTCCTACCAGGACTATGTGGACAGATGGAGAAGGAGAATGGCTGAAGCTTACACTGTCGCCTCCAAAAATGCAGCTAAGTCAGCTGACCGAGGTAAAAGGCAGTACAACAAAAGTGTGCATGGTCCACCACTTCAAAAAGGGAGTCGTGTCCTTGTTAGAAATGTTGTGGAGAGGGGTGGGCCAGGTAAAATCCGCTCCTATTGGGAAGACAACATCTACATTATTAAAAGACAAAAGGGAGAGGACAGTCCTGTGTTTGAGTTAGAGCCAGAGAATGGTAAAGGCGGGACAAGGATTTTGCATAGGAATATGTTGTTGCCTTGCGATTTTCTTCCGCTCCTAGCAGATAAGGAGGCAACTGTAACTAGTACTAAAACAAGGAAAAGACATTATAACAAACGGAAACAAACATGCATGACTCCGACACAAGTGGGGAGTGAGGAGGAGGAGGACACAGATGAGTTTTCTGATGCGGTTTTCACCTGGCCTTATCCTGAGCCTCAGTGTTCACCCACATTGGACCCCACAGCAGCAGACTTTATGCCACTAAGGGACAGGGGTGAACCAGATGAGTTTCCTCACATGTCAGGAGATGGCCAGGGGGCCCCCAGCCAAACTGATGAGGGGAAGATGGACAATATGGAACCAGAGGATGTGGCTATTGTGGGTGCGGGGGAGGTGGACAGCAGCTCTGATGTCGAAGAGGCTTTGGAAACAGACCAGCCAAGTCCATACCCAAAGAGAGAAAGGAGGAGACCACAGACTTTGTGTGTGACTTCCCTAAACCTGCTGGTCTGGAAGTCCAGCAGTTCATCTAAACAAAAGGCACTTAGACTAAAACTGACATAGATATGTTTATCCTGCCATAAAACAAGAAAACAAGGTACGACCTCTCCCATGCTCCCAGGATGTGGGTGTGAATGCCAGAACACTCTGGGAGGCACAGAGTCTCCACAGACTACTATGGATCAAACCTCTATCAATCTACAACTAATTATAAAACTCTAAGCATATATGAGTAGATATTTCTAAGCATAAATGACAATCAACAATACAAATCTAACACTAGTGAATAAGGGCCTCTAAGAACACAATAGCAAAGCCACACAAATGACCAAAAAACACTTTAACTGTTCTGTACTAATACTGTGGTTGACTAAATATATTCTAGTTATATGTGTGAGGGTTTGAAAAGTGTATCATTGCAGTTTTACAGTATGTGACGTGTGTCTTACTGTGGCCAGTTAGTGTGACACTTTGAAAACTGTGGTTTTCCTGAAAACAAGTTCTAAAGTTAACATTTAATGTAGATGAGAGTCAGAGCAGTCAGACAGACTGTTGTAGTCTGTTCTGCACATTCACATCATCTTTTAATCATGGCTGATCTCCTGCTGCTAGTGTACCTGCTTCTCATGTGCAGTAGCAGTTTTTGATACGGGCGACACAGGCGGTTGCCCGGGGCGGCATTGTGGTGGGGGCGCCATCACAGGCATCAGCAAAAAAAAGAAATTTGCTCGTACTCATGCTGCCCCAACATCATGCCAGCGCATAGTGGGAATGGCACAGGCACCGATCGGTTTTCTATCGCCCATTTGCTGGGAGTAAGGGGCGGGGCGGCGGGGGATTATCTGGCTGGCTGGAGCAGCATCTAATAACCAACTCTCAAAATAAAACAAAATAAAAACAAAACAAAAAACACGAAAACACCAGACATCATGATACAGACAGGAGTAAAGGGATCAATAACAATTTAAAATTTACAGTTTGATGATTTAAAGTCTCACACACAACCCGTCGAAAGGGGAGGGGGGCGGCTGCTTCCAAATAGAGCACATTTCATTCATAATGTTGTAAATCCAAGCCCATTATGTATTCATGATTTGAATCCTGGGTTGTGTGAAATCCCAGAAACAAACGCCAGAGGGAGTGCTCGCCCAGGGCGCCAAACGGGCTAGGACCGACACTGCTCATGTGTAAGTTAAACTTCTTATCAGGTTCATTCGATGTTCACGTCAGCTATTACTTAACATAGCCTCACTTATAATGACTGTTAGCATGTTTCTCTTGTTTACATCAGAATTTTAATAGTTTATATTTTTTTTGTTGAATTTATTTTGTTTTTTCTCATTTTCTTCTTCAGATTCTTTTCATGAAATCAAAGCACAAGGTCAGTCTTATTTTTCATGTTTTAATCAATGTGTGGTATGTTTTTATTTTTATTTTTTGTAGCTTCTCTACAGTAACTCAGCTTTGCTCATCATGAATACTTTTTGTGCAACTATTAACTATTTAAAACCACAACTGTATGAAATTTCAGCCAGTGTTCCACCTGTACTGAGTGTGAATCCACCTCTGATCACAGAGACAGACTCAGTCACACTGAGCTGTCAGACTCCATCATCTGTTTCTGTGTCTCAGTGTGATTTCTACATTGCAAGCCAAAAACTGCTGACGATTGCACAGAAAAGTTTACCTGCTGAAGTTGAAGTGAGATGTTCTTACACTTTACAGGTTTATACTTTTAAACATGCATCTCCTGACAGCAAGTCATCCACCGTCACCATAAAGAGTGAGTGACGAAAGTACCATGAACAGTTTATAATATGTTTCACTAATGCTTATGAGGTTCATTTCACAGCTTATGCTTCCATTATAAAAATAAATTTAAAATTAATAATATAGATATAAATCTATTTAAATAATATAACATATACTCTATTTTTTCAGATCTTCATCCACCTAAACCGACAGTGAGCCTGCTGATGATCACAGACACAGACTCAGTCACAGTGAACTGTCAGACTCCATCATCTGTTCCTGTGTCTCAGTGTTATTTCATCATTTCAGGAGATAAAACTGTCAAATCAGCTCCTTGTCTGCAGACTCTGACAGGGTCTGAATTTCTGTCATGGACACGTCAAAGTTTACCTGCTACAGTTGAGATGACCTGTTATTACATTTTTAAACATAAATCTCCAGTGAGCAACATGTCAGGTTTCACCATACAAAGTGAGTAAATACTGCTGAAGTGCACTAATACAAGGATGTTTAGCTATGGTATCAATACAAAAAAAAAAAACAGGTTTCTATCAATTTGGGTTTTGAGGGAGGTATAAGAAAAAAATATTTGATCATTTAAAAACTAAAACTCTGAGAGAGGTTTCTATTATTAGATTGAAAGAAAGCAATTAAACATTTGTTCATTTAACTTGAGAAATGTTTACATTTTTAGCTCCTCGGCCTGAACTGACAGTGAATCCACAGATGATCATAGAAACAGAGTCACAGTGAACTGTCAGACACCTCACAGTAACATATCCTTCATCAGTATACAAACTAAGTGATCATTCTGCTTTTCTTGTTGTTTATTCTTTCAGGATCATATATTATGTTCCAAGTTCTGCCATTTTAGTGAATAAGAGCCTCTTACACACAAAAAAAATCAAAGGGATTATGGGATTATGAAGGAACATGTGTGTGTCAGAGTTTATTTAAATGCATTATATTTTAATATTTTTGTGTTTTCAAAGGTGTGTCATGGCACATCCCTATAAATTGTGTTACTGCAGCTAGTTTGTTTGATTCACACAAAATTAATGTGACATTCAGTTATTTAGTTAAACAAATGTTTTACCTTTTTGCTGTGAACTGGCAGTGAATCTATGGGTGATCACCAAAAAGACTCAGTCACAGTCAACTGTCACACTCCTTCATTTGTTTCTGTGTCTGAATGCTTTTTGTTTTCTATCATCAGCTCTTTCATCCAGGTTGTTTGAAGTTTTTATTTATTTTTTAGATCCATCAAGTCTGACTATCTGTACATCGATTCTGAAAGGATCTGAAAGTACTTTGACCTCTGTTGCTTGTATCCTGATGAATTTAAGCAGAGATGCTACTACAGATGAGAGTTTTGCAAGTGAATAAAAGGGTCAATTGTTAATTGAAACAAGCATTTACCTGAATACACTTATCTTACCACTCATGTAGTTGCTTTTACATTATCAGCTTACACAGTAAGCAAGGTAAGCTGATACTACAAAAAAAAAAGAGTGGAACAAATAATTCTCTTGTTATACTATTGTGTATTTAGGTGTTATAAACAAACTGATTTAACTAATTTAACACAATCTCAAAAATATACCTGTATTGGGAGCTGATACGAAACTAATTTAGAAAATACTTAATGTGCTTATTTTAAGTGACAGTTAAAAGCCAAATGTAAAAAAGGATGATTTTGTAGTCACAGCTTTGTGAATTTCAGAGATTCTGGTGAGTAAATGCAGATCTGTGTTTATGACCCAGCATTTTGTGTCACAACATCCTCACAATTTTCATTTGCCTTGTTGATAATTTGAACCTGTGACATGACCTCTCTTGAAGCAGAAAAAAGGATGTGGATGATCGGCGCAGTGCTGATAGTGGATGCCTTTCTGCTTGTGTTGCCTTTTCTGCTTAATCAGTGCTGGACTGGTAAGCATTTAAAAAGTCCAGTTAATACATTTTCACCTTTCATTTCAATTTGATTTCATATTCAGGTTTTATTATTTTATGGTAGTAAAACATGAACAAATGACTGCCTATCCAGCTTCCCTCATTTGTCTTGGACTTCTGAGGCTTCATGAATAATTACTTCTTATTGTTTTTTTAACATTCTGCAGAGAAATGCAGTTTTGGGAGGTAAGAAATGTTATTCTCACATATTAGCATATGTCTTGTGTATCAGTCTACACCTTAACATTGAAGTTCATTCTGTTTTTCTTGTTTTCCATTCAGACAAAAAAGCAAAGTCAATGGTAAATCAAAATGTATGTTACTAATTTTATTTTACTGCAATAATAATTCAGATGCTATCTCAGTAGTTTATATTTAGTCATTAAACACATTTTGTTGCGGTTTCAGTTTTAGATGATTGGAAATCTTTGGTGAGTCTCAACAATTGAAGACTTTTATTTTCAAAACTTCATCTACTCTAGAGATATTCCTTCCTGCAGTGATTATTCTGTGTTGAATAAAGCTGCCGTAATACCTGAAGTAAATTCTTATTAAATGATTTTACAGGGTGGTAATAGTGACACGTACAGTACTGTCACCTATGACTGCAACACTGGTGAGTTTCATTTTCCTTTATTCCTGTTGTTAAATACTCTGATTTTCAAATTTCACTGAAATTGCCACTGCCTTTATCTGATGTCAGTTTGTCTGTTTCCACTCTTTCTCTAGTTTGAAAAAGAAAACAGATCTCCTGTATTTGGGTCGTGTTTCCAGCTGTCCTATAAGAAACATAGAAAAAAAAACACAAATAGAATAAAGAATACATGAGAATGTGTCAGCTTTGACTTAATAACGTTTAATTTAAAGATGATATTTTTACCTCTCTTTAATCTCCATCTTTTCATTGTTGGAAGTTATTTAAAACAGGCCTTGGTTAAACTCCTCAGTTCAGCCACAGCCTATTTTAGCACATTTAAGACAAACTTTCTTCTGAACATCACAATAACACGGTTTGAACAGCAGTTAGGAGGAGCTACTGTGCACATAGTCAAAGCTTTTTGAGTTTCACAGGTGATCTCTCTTTAGCTTTGCTACCTGTCAGTCTGTTTGTATACTTATACTAATAATATACTTGACAAAAGCACAAATAAAAGTTGGAACTTTTAACATGGAGGTAAGTGTATTAAATCATTATATAATATCCACAAAAAGATTACCAATCATGCAAAAGTAGGGTCCATTCCATACTAAGATCTGTGGGTACAAAATGTATGAAGGAACTTAAACCGAGCTTTGACAAATGTCATATGAGATCACATCTCAGACTGATCAGCATGAAATGCTTACTTGTCACTTTAGTAAAAATGCTTAGTTACACTCCTGATAAGTGGTTTGAACAATTCTGTGTGGTGACATCCAGGGGCGGAGCATGGGGGTGGCTTACTGGGCTTAAGCCCGGGTCTTTTTGTCAGAAGCCCGGGGTCTTTTGGAGTGTAATTTTTTCATAGTTAGATGCCTGGCTGACAACTGTATAAAACAAAAAGTGCAAGCAATATTCGAAGCACATAGTGCACACTGTGGGAATTTACGACTGTGCGTGAATCCCCCCTGATATTGGTATGATCCGAGCTCAGGCACTAAGCGACTGAGCGAGAGGGCGGGGCAGCTGCTGCCTGTGAGTGCGTTGTTGGAGAAACGGAGCCAGCCATACTAAGGAGAGCTTAAGTTTGACCAGGTACCAAAGCAAATCATTCGTACCATACAAATAATGTAAATATGACGGTGTATCATGAAAGATTGATATCAAACTGATCACTTGACCAATATTACGTTACTTGCTCTTCAAGTGAATCAACAAATGGCGAAATGAAAAGCCGAACAAATGCTATTTTTTTTAGAGAGTCTTAGCTTACGTGTGTTTATTTCATATTTTCAGTTCTTACCCTCCCCGACTAAATCGGTTTCAGTCATGTACTGAAATATAAGAATGGACATTAGAGGCTTCTTTCAAAGAAAAAACTCAGGTAAATGTTATTTTATATATTATGCTTTGTATGTTGTTCAGTATATTTCTATGCAAAACAAGAGGGATTTCAGTACACAGCAGGATATTCACATTTGTAACCAGATATTTACATACACTTTAGGGAGAAAACATTTTTACTGTACAACATCAATTTAGAGTAAACTTTTGTTTTAGATAAATATTGAAACATCTTTTGAATTAGTTAAATGTCAGAATAAAGAGTGATACTGTTTACCAAAAGTATCACCGTATCATAGGTACTCATGTATCTCGTACCTAGTGTTTCTTTTTAGGTTTGCTATTTTTCAAATTCTACATTTAAGTTATGCAGGCTTTTTTGCACAACAAGGCTAAATAATTATATAAACTTTTCTCAATCTAAATAGTGTACTTTGCTTAGAATTAAAAAAAAAACAAGTGTAGTGCAGGTATATGATGATTTTTAGTGCTACTATCATCTAGTTCTGATTCTGGTTCTGTCTTGGTTAAGTCCTCAGTAGTCCTGATTTTGAACTGTTGTAGTCCTGTTTTAATTCAGGATCAGTTCTGGGTCTGGTTGAATTGGGGTTTAGTCCTCGTGTCTTGATACAGCCCCGACTTTGTTCTGCCTTGCTGCTTAATTAAAAAACTAGTTTAAGGTGTCCTGCACATGTGATATATATTTTTCCCTATATGAAGTCATTCTTTTTTGAACAAAACTCAAAACAGAGCCAATTAATCTTTCAGTCATTTCTAACTCCCCCCCCCCCCCCCCCAAAAAAAAAAAAGAATCCCACATGCATGCATACTACCCTTTAGGGCTAAGCCCCGGGTGTTTCAAATGTCTGGCTCCGCCTCTGGTGGCATCTACAGAAAGACAAGCAGACCCCTAAAAATAAAATAAGATAAAATAAAATAAAGCTTTAACAAAACAAACAGGACAGATTAAAGCATACTCAGCTCAGAAACACATGGCTACATCCTGATTTCAAAAAGTTAAAAGCATTTCTTTTAAAAAATCTGAGCTGATTTAAAAGCCTTGAGCACTGTGGAATTTGGTTAAATGCCAACATATACAGCAGGATGAAAAATGAAAGTGAATCAGCTGGTTAAAATTTGTCAATTAAGTGATTTCTCAGACATTAATCTGAATGTGTTGTAAGGACTGCATCTGGTCCACTTACCTGTAATCTACCTATAGCACTCTACCCAAATCCCAACCCAGAGGCTTAGCTACAGTGTGCATGCACAATGAATCTGCTAACACCTGCATCCATCTCACATGACAAACTCCAGCCCATGAGGTTCTCAGAGGTTTTTTCTCTTCAGCACCCTCTGCAGCACAGTTCTACCGATGTCCCCAAAGGACTGAGTATCATATATTTGGTGATGGTGAACATTGTGTTCAGATATAATCTGTAAAATCTTGTAGTCCATGATGTTTCAGTTGATTTATAGTGGTATTTTCCAATACCACACATGGAGTGTTATGACATGCATAGGTTCTTTCTCTTCAGCACCCTCTGCTGGTCATAGTGGGATTACTCAAAAGCATATATTTTAGTGGAGTTTTTTTATGTTCCTGTTGGTGGACGAAACAGGAAGCTGGCTGCTTGTTAGCCTGCAGATATGTTGTGCGTTGGCTTAGATGCCTTTTAAAACCTTTAAGCCTTGGAAAGTTATTGCTTGTGAGTATTAGTGAGACAACATGTTTACAAGTTTAGTTAGTGCATTTCTATCACAGATTTGTTTAGAAACAAGTTATTTCATCTGTTATGTTCATTCTTGGGAAGCTAAACTTGCTAAGTTGTATTGTCATCACTACTGAGTCGCTGTTGTTATGCATACTATATAACAGTATAGTTTGAAGTGTAAGTTAAGGGGAGGACATCTGGTAAGTGATGAGCCAGTGGGTACCAGTCTGCTTTCAATACTCTATTTTATAATACATATTGCATAATACATACAGTAGATCCCCAAATTATGTGAATCATTTGGGATGTTACAAACCAAAACAGTGAGCTAATTTTTAAAATAATCAACTTCTAGGTTTTTGTTTTAGTTAAATTTAAATGTAACTTGAATGTGTTTCACACTTTAAAAAATGCTGAACTGATTAAAGGCCAAAATTGTTTAGTCCTTCTACTCATGGTGTTTGCAGTGCGTTAAATGTCACACACTGACATTGAGAGTTTCAAAAAGTGTGTCACAGCAGGTCTATCATTTGACATGTGTCTTACTGTGGCCACTTAATGTTTACTTCTGTCTTTCTGAGAATAAAGTTCTGAAAATGACATTTTGGCTACATTCCACACATACTCAGGTGTTTTTGAAAACTGAGATTTTCCGTTTTCGTTTTTTAAAAAACTCCCGTCCACACATAAAAGCCAAAAATGAAGGGAAAAGGAACATGCCAAAGCAACAGGTGGCAATATATTCCTAACTGTGTAGAAATGTTGGCCAATCAGAAGTCTAGAAGCCTGAGTGGGAAAGCGTGAACAAAGATGGCGCATAGAAACAGAACTGAGTCCTATGTTTGGAGGGACAATAACTGTGTGTGTATATGTAAGCATTTAAACACTGCAGAGAGTAAAATTAACAGCAACGGTATTTGGTCTAACGGTGTGTTCACACCGAACGCGACCAGAGCGTCAGGTTTACATGTAAAGTCAAATCGGAAGCAGATTTGCAGCAGTTTTTGTGTTGCATTTTGTGCAACTCCAGCGTCAATTCGCGCCGCGACAACCAATCACGGTGTGTTCACACCGAACGCGATAGATGTGAACAAAGCGTCAGGTTTACATGTAAAGTCAATGGTAAAGCACGATGACACGCGATTGCATTCCCGTGAAAATTCGGAAGCAGATTTGCGTCGCAAAAACGCGAGAAACGCGCGTCAGTGTACCGCGTCTGGCGCGTTTGACTCGCGAATAAAACCACGCACGTCAGTTTTTGTATCGCGTCAACCGCTCGAGTTGGAAAAATCTGAACTCCAGCGTCAAATCGCACCGTGACAACCAATCAGGAGCCTGGTGACGTGGCTCTCAAAGGGGCAGATCAAGCCAAAGCCCTTCATACTTCATTCAATATGGAGGAAAGGCTAATCAACGCCGTAGCAGCTGTATGACACCAGCTGCTTTCTGTACCGAGACAGGAATATAAAGGACCGAGCTTGGAGGAAGATATGTGAAGAGATCGGGCAACCTGGTAAGTTCATTCATTTCTCTTGTGAAATTTGTCACTGACCTGGGGAAGTCGCACAAAAGCTAGCAAGCCATCGCTATTTTCCCACTGATGTACAAATACCGTTCTGCTTTTATGCTTGTTGTCATATAGGAATATATTTTATTGTTTATTAATAAACAGCACACAGTGGTCCCGTTGTTCATCCGTCACTGCCTCGCTTTTTCGCAGATTTTTTATTGCAGTACAGCATTGCATTCTGCAGCCTGATTGACAAATCTCCTCCATGTCGTGTCTCCTGCACAAATTTATCATTTTTTATAATATGGTTTTTTATAACCATCACGTCCAATAGAAAAACAGCACAAAAACACCCATAACTATGACCTTCATTCAGAAATAGACACCTGCACCGCGAGGGAAAAAGGCACACGAAAGTGGCAGGCAGATGAAGACAAAACGCTGCATAATAATACTTTTACGTTTTGCAATCTACAAAGGTTTGTACTTTCAGAATCAACTTGTGAGAACTGTGAGTAATGTTCATGTGTGTGGGGAAAAAAAGTGTATGAAGTGTGTGGCGAGGGGCTAGTTATTCTGAGAACCCCTGCTGCAATAAATGAGGGACCACTGTATATAATTTCACTATGATTATTGTATTCAACCTGTTAACATTTAATATCATCTCGATAGAACCAACTGATTCTGCAGCAGAGCATCCCCTGTTGCTTCTCCTGGCTCCCCAGTCCCTGAGCTCCTGCTGCTGCACCCACAGGTGTGCAATTGTAGCATCAGATGTACAGCAAGCACTGATAGCTTTGTACTCGGTGGGATTCCCTTGTGATCACCTTTACTAAATATCTACAACCAATCTGATTATATCCTGTTTTGTTTTTTTCAATGTTGAAAATGAAAATCTAGTAGCAGCCTTCTCATGTCTTTGTGTTTTGTGCTGTGTTTTACAGGCCCACAGAGGAGGACAGCTCCGAGGCAGATGAGGGACGGGTCCCAGGACGGTCCATCGGTGGTGGAGCTGGCCATCCTTTTTTTTTTTTTTTAATGGTCCATTTGATTCATCTTTTATTGTTTATTTTATTTTCACTTGCTGAATACAGGACAGACTTGACTGGAGGAAAGAAGGGGAGAAAGAAAGAGGGAAAGAGAAACAGCTGAGAAGAGGGACGGGGGAGAAGGGCAAAAAACAAAAACCAACAGAATGGGCAGAAAAAAAAATGCATCTATCGATCAGCTGGATCACCTGTTGAGAAAGAAAAAAGAAAACAAGCAGAAGAGAACAAGAGTAATAGAATAAACAACATCACAATGATATATGGGAATATGACAGTAAATACTAACTAGAAAGCGAAAATTTCTGAAGAAATTTTAAGTGTGCCTATGCCGCCGCTAATCAGTATAGTTTGCCATTCAAACGGCTACAGAGAGCAAAACTCAGCAGAGCAGCCATTCTCCACCATGAACTATGGTAAAAACCAAACACCGCTCGCGCCTCACAGATGACAGCTTACGGTTTTGTGTAAAGATGAGGTGACTTCGTACAGCCCCAATTTGTAGACGCTGTGCGCAGAGGTTCATAAGCAGACCCGACAATGTTTACATGAACACACTTTGAAGCATTACGTTATGGACCACTTTTCACACATAGTTGCTGTACCCACACAGCCGGCTGTAGCTTTTCATCTCATAGCCCGACACATACACAAAAGAAAAAAAAAAAAAAAGAAAAAAAGCAGAGAGAGCACAGACTTTACACCTGTGAGGCGTGGTCTGCAGATGCCGCTGAGGTGGGTCCACCTCCCCTGCAGCGGCACTGCAGACCACGCCCTGCCACACACATCAAACACGTAAAATAAATATTTATGCACTTTTCATTCACTTTTTGTTTTTTGTTATTTTTACACAGTGTTCTGAATGATTAACAATGGTCTACAGCCAATCTTGTGTATTATTATACAAACTTTGGTTGTAAGATTCAGATAACTATTTAATAAAAGCTAAATATTTTATATGAGAGTAAGAAAGAAAAGTATATCTTTGTCTCATACTCTCATCAGACAATACATGAACCTCTCAATAAACAAAATATTTGCTCGGCTTAAATGACAAACCGCTATTTTACACAGTGGAACACTTATTTTTAAACAAAACCAATGCAGTTCGCCACTGACAGTGCTTACCTTTGCACATCACAGTAAACACTGAACCAAGATGGCGCCCACGCGAACGAGAAATCTGAACTACGGTGTCCTGCAGAGGACAAATGGTCAAAATTGCTAAAATTTACAACATATATGCAGCTCAACAGCGACACCTTGTGACTTATTCCAGTCACTACCTTACATATACATAACGTCTTACCTGACATTCAGTTCACCGGACACTCATACTGAATCACCAGCCCATATAAATGAAAAATAAGTCCAGCAGCCAACCAAGAGTCATCACGAAAGACTAGGGGTGACACGACAGCGTGAGCGGGCCTGGGTGTCAGCCAGCCCAGCCTGGGTGTCAGCCAGCCCGACCTGGGTGGCAGCCAAGCCCCGCTAGCCAGCTAGCCGCCATGCGGCGGTGAAACGAGAGCGTGAGCCGGCCTGGGTATCAGTCAGCCCGGCCTAGGTGTCAGCCAAGCCGCCCTAGCCAGCTAGCTGCCATGCGGCGCTAGCAGTAACATCGTGAGAGATATGGGACTTCTTGATAAAATATGGGACTTCTTGATAAAACGAGCAGATATTTGAAGTTTACACCCCTACATTCTCGCCTGAAAATAGGGGAGGCTGTCATAAAGTTCAAAATCAGTAACTTAGCACGCACAGCTGTATAGAAACTCCGTCGTGCTAGCTAGTACGCAGTACAGTTATTGTAACTGACAGCACAACTGTCAGCACAACGAAAATAAACTACACCTAAACTCGGTTTATATCTGACCCAAATAGAGTGCAGTTAATAACGTCTTACCTGAAATTCAGTTCACCAGCCGCCTGCTTCTCCTGCATTGGGTTTCCCTTATCCACGATTGAGCTCCGCGTTAGCCACCACCGGTCGATCGGTGTTTCTTTCCCCGCATACGAGGGGAAGAGACATATACCGGTGGCTAACGCGGAGCTAGCTAGCCACCGGTATATGAACAACTCAGTTATTTTTTCCACATCGACCAGCATCATCGGCCCATATAAACGAAAAATAAGTCCAGCTAAGACAAAGACTGTTTGCGGAGCGATCGGGGGTGAAAGGAGTTAGAGACGCCTCACTGAAAGCCAAGCCTGGGTGCTTTTGAGCGAAGCGGCGCTAGCTAGCCGAGCTAGCTAGCCGGCTAGCCGGCCGGCCGAACTAGCTAGCCGGCTAGCAGCAACATCGTGAGAAATCTGTTGCTAATATGGGATGTTTTGACAAAACGAGCAGATATTTGACGTTTACACACCTACATTCTCACCTGAAAACCGGTCGATCGGCGGCCGCCTCGCATGTTTCTTTCCCCACATATGAGGGGAAAGAGACACATACCGGTGGCTAGCTAGCTCCGCGTTAGCCACCACCAAACAACTCAGTTAGTTTTTCCTCATCGACCAGCATCATCGGCCCATATAAGCGAAAAATAAGTCCAGCTAAGACAAAGACTGTTTGCGGAGCTATCGGGGATGAAAGGAGTTAGAGACGCCTCACTGAAAGCCAAGCCTGGGTGCTTTTGAGTGAAGCGGCGCAACATCGTGAAAAATCTGTTGCCAATATGGGATGTTTTGACAAAACGAGCAGATATTTGACGTTTACACACCCACATTCTCACCTGAAAATATCTTAAAAGTTTACTTTGTGACCTAGAAACACAAATAAGAGGAATATATTAAACCAAGTGGCAGCCGCCATTGTTTGACTGGTAGAGGCGTGCTTTGAATTGTGGGATATGCAGTTTTCCACCAAGCATACACCCTTGCCGTTACCGTAACTATTCAATGCTTCGTGCAACCTTAAGAATTCCAATGGTTCCTGAAAGCACCGACGCTGTGCGCGCCGTTGATATTGTCGTCATTATGGTAATCCAAATACGGGGACATACCACTAGAGTGAGCCAACACACCACAAATTAAGTGAGTGAGCAAACACACCACAAAGTAAGTTAAGTTTCACTTTCGTTCGTTCCCATTCATTCCAATGGGCAAAAACTTGCATTAAAATATTCATATTTAAAAAACTATAGAAGTAATAAACACCAAAAGGCATAGCAACTCATTCCTGATCCAGCCGCACAAAATGATATAACATATATGAAGCTTGTGTCAAAACTGTGGGATGAGTTACGGTCCAAAATTTCAGGCGGAAAAAGAATAATAATAATAATAAATCCGAGCAATAGTAATAAGTGTGCCTTCGCATAGGCACACTTAAATATTAAACATTATTGTGCAGCACATAAGATCAACAGAACACAGTGTGCTTTGAGGTAGGAGCCAAAAAGGGTGTAGGGTGAAAAAGGGTGAACGGATAATTGGAGGTGAGCTTCCCTCCCTCCAAGACATCTACAGGAAGCGGTGCCTGAGGAAAGCGGGGAGGATCATCAAGGACTCCAGTCACCCCAGCCATAAACTGTTCAGACTACTTCCATCAGGAAGGAGGTTCTGCAGCATCCGGTCCCGTACCAGCAGACTGAGAGACAGCTTCTTCCACCAGGCCATCAGACTGCTGAACACTTCATAGACACCTCAGGTTCACTACTGGAACTTTAACATTATGCACTCCATACTGTACAGTAATGCCACTGTTTTGCACATGTCTCACTCTGTATATTTTATTTTATTTATTTTAAATATTCTACTTATTGTTTACTCTATTTAATTTGTAAAATATGTGTACACACACACACACGTAGAAAAATATTTAGTATACACATCCAGAAATGCATATACTATTATATATTGTACATATATTTATTAGTTTCAGATGTAGCCATTCTTGTATTTTGCTTGTTTACATTATTGTATTTTGCACAACTCTGTTGCTTGTGAAGCTCGCACACAAGAATTTCACTCACATGTGCTGTACCAATGTACCTGCACATGTGATGTGACAATAAAAGTGATTTGATTTGATTTGATTTGTGGGTGTGATCACCCGTGTGTACACCTGTGAGCATGGACGCGCTTGTTTTTTTAAAAGGTTCCTTCATGTAATGACCTGCTAGAGGGTGTGGGGGGGCCACAGCCCCGTCCTCCAGGGCATGAAGCAGGTATGGAGGAGATCAAAACTCCAGACATCCAGAGGCCCCCAGAACACAAGAGACCAAGGAAGACCAACAGAGGGGCAGCCGCGCCACTGTCCCAGAAAGAGCTGAGGAGAATCCCAGATGAGGGCTCACTCAGCAGCCGCGTAGCAGAAGCCAGGGGGAGTTGCAGTGGCGCGCCCGTGAGCTCCACCGGCAGTCAGCTGTGCCTGAGTGACCAAGCCCCAGGCCGAGCTGGCCATCCTGGTGTCCCTGAAGAGGCCACACCAGTCTCCAATGGAGCATTTCCTCCTCAGCCTTGTTCCTGCTCTGGAGAGCAGCTGGGTCCTTTTTATTCCTGTCTCTCTGTAAATACTTATATTTTATATATTTATGTTTAATGTTTTTGTGTGTGAGAATTTTAATATTATTTCAAATAAATGTTTATAATGACTAATGTCTCAGTTCTACTACACAGCAAATGTTGGCACACGAATTTATTTCATATTATACTAATGACAAAATATACTAATACAGTGGGATGCAAAAGTTTGGGCAACCTAATTAATAGCCATTATTTTCCTGTATAAATCGTTGGTTGTTACAATAAAAAATGTCAGTTAAATATATCATATAGGAGACACACACAATGATATTTGAGAAGTGAAAAGAAGTTTACTGGATTTACAAAAAGTGTGCAATAATTGTTTAAACAAAATGAAGCAGGTGCATAAATTTGGGCACCACAAAAAAGAAATGGAATAAATATTTAGTGTATATCAATGTGTGTGTCTCCTATATGATATATGGGTGCCTTTGTCTGGACGTGCTTCCCATCCAGAGCTCCACAGCAGAGAGGGAAGTTCCAGCGCTCCTGGAATCCCTCTGTGATGGACCGCCAGTCTCCAGGTGAAGGCACAGCCATGAAGTCGTCCACTAGACAGTCCCAGATGGCCGTCGCTACCTGGGGGTGATCTGGCACACCGTGGACACACCGACTCTGAAACTGTACGCGATGGTCCTGAAGGAGTCCCCGGTGACAAGGAACCTGGACAAAATTGTTCAAAATTAGTATTATGTGTGCTGCAGTTACAAAATACATTATTCAAAATCCAAAATTTTGTGATGTCAGATTTAAATTACAAAACATAAATCTTACCTAAAACATTTTGTAATTATAGGGATAATTACATAATATATATTAGATATAATATAAAACAGTCTGAGGGGATATATTCAACTATACCAGAAGTAAACCAGGTCTAAATAAAAAAGGAGTGAGTATCACTACAAAGATTAACCCACAGTGGTCCTCATACCACAGTTTGATATCAGCAAACACCGAGAGCATACACTGATATGACAACACAGCCATGCTATCATTGCAAACACTGATAACAGCATAAATCGAATTAAATCGGGACTTGATGAGACCTTTTGAGTATCATTAGAAATATTATACACAGTCGTCTCCATACCACAGTTTGCTATCAGTAAACACCGACGGCATTCACTGTTAGCATACCACATCCATGTTAGCAGTCTATAAATGATAGTTTAGCATATATTAGCACAGGTATCAATAAAGGACTACCGTATTAAACACTTTTACTAACCTCAGCCAGATGGACTGGCGCTCTGCAGGTGGGCTTGAGCGCCTGTTGTTGGTTATGGGCTCAAAATGTGGTCATAAATATTTTGTACTTGTAAAAAAGATTTGTGTGTGCGTAAAAAAGATTTGTATGTGTAAAAAAGATTTGTGTGTGCGTAAAAAAGATTTGTATGTGTAAAAAAGATTTGTGTGTGCGTAAAAAAGATTTGTATGTGTAAAAAAGATTTGTGTGTGCGTAAAAAAGATTTGTATGTGTAAAAAGAATTTGTGTGTGCGTAAAAAAGATTTGTATGTGTAAAAAAGATTTGCATGTGTAAAAAGAATTTGTGTGTGCGTAAAAAAGATTTGTATGTGTAAAAAGAATTTGTGTGTGCGTAAAAAAGATTTGTATGTGTAAAAAAGATTTGCATGTGTAAAAAGAATTTGTGTGTGCGTAAAAAAGATTTGTATGTGTAAAAAAGATTTGCATGTGTAAAAAGAATTTGTGTGTGCGTAAAAAAGATTTGTATGTGTAAAAAAGATTTGTATGTGTAAAAAGAATTTGTGTGTGCGTAAAAAAGATTTGTATGTGTAAAAAAGATTTGCATGTGTAAAAAGAATTTGTGTGTGCGTAAAAAAGATTTGTATGTGTAAAAAGAATTTGTGTGTGCGTAAAAAAGATTTGTATGTGTAAAAAAGATTTGCATGTGTAAAAAGAATTTGTGTGTGCGTAAAAAAGATTTGTATGTGTAAAAAAGATTTGCATGTGTAAAAAGAATTTGTGTGTGCGTAAAAAAGATTTGTATGTGTAAAAAAGATTTGTATGTGTAAAAAGAATTTGTGTGTGCGTAAAAAAGATTTGTATGTGTAAAAAAGATTTGTGTGTGCGTAAAAAAGATTTGTGTGTGCGTAAAAAAGATTTGTATGTGTAAAAAAGATTTGTGTGTGCGTAAAAAAGATTTGTATGTGGACTTAGAAAAAAACCCCCTGCAAGTTACAAGTACGGATTTTTGACCCTATTTTTCTTCCCTTCATCTGATTGGTCAATGTCATGTCAATCACAAATGTAACAATCCAATCAGAGAGCAGATGGGTTTGGCTGTCGGAGGGGCGCTTTTTTGAACTGAAGGGTGATACCGTTTGTATGGAACGCCAGGACTGCCATAATGAATTAATTAAATACACCATTAAATAATTAATTAAATGTGGCAATAATTAATTAAAATTGGAATTAATTAATTAAATAAATAGTTATGACACATGTAATTAATTAATTATTGACACATTTAATTAATTATTTATGTATTTCACATTTTAATTAATTATTGACACATTTAATTAATTATTTACGTATTTCACAATTTAATTATTGACACATTTAATTAATTATTGACACATTTAATTAATTATTGACACATTTAATTAATTATTTAATGATATATTTATTTATTTCATTTTGGCAGCCCTGGCGCCTGGCTCTCATCATGAAATAATTTTATCTGTCAGCCTCACCCATCACGGCAAGGAGGCGGGGTTAACACATATCGAGTCAAAAACTATTGCTTTGGTCTGGAGTGGCTCCTTGCAAAACATGGCTACCGTCATGGGGGATTGTCGTGAAATCGCTCTTGAGTTGGTAAGAGATATTTTAGACCTAGCAGATAATGTTGAAGCAGGAATTGCTCAGCCGGAGCATGTGACAAATATAACTGAGGAATTTATTGAAATTCTTGGACTTATTTCCGCACTCTCCAACCAAGACATTGATGGTAGAGTGACTGCAAACTTACATGAAGTACTCCAGCAAAGCATCGCGGAACAGCGTCAAACTCACGGAACGGGACGCCCCGCTTTTGATATACCGATTAACGTTTTAGAGCATCATGTTCTCTGTGGATTGACAGCGAGTGAAATTGCGACGAGGTTCGGAGTGTCTGAAAGGACAATCAGGAGGCGTATGGAACAAAACGGCTTAAGGTATTTACTCACTGAGAACTGAAAAACTGTCTAAATTCTGTAATGAAATTATCAGCGTTGCTCCTTTACCAGGTTCAACAATTAAGTTTAACATCCAGGCATCCATGAAAACAGAATATATGATATTTAACGGAGTTAGAAGTTAGCATTAAGTTAGCTCGCTATTTTCCCTCTAAGTATAATATAGCATGTTCACACCAAGAGTTTTCTAAATCAAATTAAGATGTACAGCTCTGCTATCACTTCCAACATAAATGAAGACAGGAAAGTAAACGTTTTGTGGGGTTAATGAAGTTGGGCTAGCTGGTATATAATGATGTGCTATGTGATCGCTAGCTACACAGCACAGACACAGTGAAGCTGTAGGACGCTAACTTTTCTCGATGTTTAGGGCCAAAATGCAATCGCACTGCAGGATTGTAAATCAGGGGTCTCGAACTCCATGCCTCGAAGGCCGGTGTCCTGCCGGTTTTAGATCTCACCCTGGGTCAACACACCTGAATCAAATAATTAGGTCATTACCAGGCCTCTTAAGAACTTCAAGACATGTTGAGGAGGTAATTTAGCCATTTAAATCAGCTGTGTTGGATCAAGGACACATTTAAAACCTGCAGGACATCGGCCCTCAAGGCCCGGACTTCGACACACCTGCTGTAAATGGACAAAACTTCAGTCAGGAGAACAATCGAGATAATCCACCCAGTCATCAATATAGGTTAGTCATTAATATACTGCTGCATGGTCTGGGCTGCAGTTACACCCAGGTTTTAAAAACTGAGTTTTAAAATCAACAGTGGTAATGAAACCCTAGAGAGGCCGACAGTGATCACTGACTGTTTTTAGGGGCTTGTTGAGATTAGGTAGACCAAGATGCAAAGCATTAAAACGTGTTAAAAGCACAACATTCTTAAAAAACACAGATCAGTTTGAGCGTGGAAGCAGGATTCATCACGTCATCACTTATAGACCTGATTGTCGACCAGTCTAAGATAATCTTTCATAAACTCCAACATTACTCAGTGTTTTTCATCTGTGTAGAAAGACAGACCTCTATTCATCTGTTACTGATGAGGAGTTGGATCGTATTGTAAGTGAAGTCCACAGAAGCCATCCAAACACCGGCTACAAGCTAATGCATGGATTTATGAATGCAAGAGGTGTGCGTGTCCCTGGTGAGTATAACAAGCCTGTTATTGAAATTTATGAATAAGTGATCTGTTAGTGAGCCAAGCTAAAGTTAAGCTCATGATTGTGTATGTATCCTTTACTAAGCACCATGATTTGTTATGCATTTTATTATACTGACACTCTTTCCTCAAAATTGACCATGACAGTATCACTAACTGATGAATATTTGAAATTCTACTGGTAGATATTTTTAAAATATTGGTCAGGTGGTTAATATAGGTATTTCTAATGAAGTGGCCAGTTAGTTTGTGGTTATTTTTGCCCACCTCTCAGTCTCAAGACTGCGGGAGTCTTTACGCAGAGTCGATGCAGAAGGAGTGAACATCAGACGTCTACGGCTGCATGTATTAAGACGACGGCAGTATTCTGTTCCAGGTCCAAACTCCTTATGGCACATTGACGGCAACCATAAGCTAATAAGGTATCAGTGGTATTGACATAGGAATCCTTAACCATATTATAGAAATTTTAATTAATTGTTCTAAAAAAAAGTTTGATTTTTTTTTGTGTTTTACATATTGTCTCACAGATGGAGATTTGTTGTCCATGGTGGCACGGATGGATTCAGTCGACTAATTGTCTACTTGACAGTGGCTGGCAACAACAGAGCTAGAACAGTCTTGGAGAGCTTTATTGCTGCTGTTGAGCAGTACGGACTGCCATCAAGGGTTCGGTCTGATAAAGGTGGGGAGAATGCCGATGTAGCTGAATTCATGATCAGGAGCAGAGGCACCAACAGGAACTCTCACATCACAGGCCGAAGTGTCCACAATCAGCGGTAAATAACATTTTCTGTTGCTGTGTTATAGACTCTACCAGTGTAATGCTTTATGAAAATTACATTACTTAAAAATTTCCAATCTGATTTTAATCACAGAATAGAGAGGATGTGGAGAGATGTCTACGAGCATGCCCTAGACCTTTTCTATCAGATGTTCACTTCACTGGAACATCAGGGAACACTTAATCCAGACAGTGAAATCCATCTGTACGCCTTGCACCGAGTTTTCCGTCCACACATACAGAGCAACCTAGACTCTTTCCGAGATGCATGGAACAGTCATGGTCTTAGAACTGAACGGAATCAGTCACCACAGCAACTCTGGATAAGATACAGAGACCAAGGCCCCGTGGAGGACCCTTCAGAGGTTCGAGAACAACCGCCTTTTAACAAAATTATTAAAACTATCTGACCATAATTTAAAAAAAAAAAAAAAAAAACCCTGCTACATACTGTTTAGTTTTTGACTAGGGGAGAAAAACCATGTGCTAAAAGGTCATAGTCAGCGATTCAAACATAAGCTCTCCAACATTTTCTGAGCTAACATTTCTTTGTCGCATGTACATTTTTCTAGCCTATGCACAATTGTACTGTTTTATCATATTTGATTGTTAACATATTATTTAAATACTTACCAACATGCGGACCAAAAAAAAAACTCACAAATGTGTTGTGCAATGACCTAAAGTATTAAAGTAGTTGTAACTACAACACTAAAGATTATTCCATGTTCAGGTTTCTGAGGACTACGGGATTGACTGGAACGGGCCTCACACTAACCATGGAGGCGTTACATCAGTACCTGACATTCAGCTGGGCCATGAGCTATCAGATGAAGAGCTTGCTACTTTGCCTGTTTCAGGAGTTTCATTGACAGATGCAATCGGATCTTACTTGGAGACCGTCCGAATTCTGTCAAGAACCATAGGAGACTGATATACAACCCAAGCTTTTTATTTAGCATGCTTCAACAAACAGACATGCAATGTAAAACAATTTGCTTCCCTCACATAATCTTACAAGTTCCTTTCTTTCAAGTTTTTCCCATCATGATGTTTGTGTTATTGTAATTGTGGAAAAAAAAAAATAATAAAAACATGGCAGCTTGGGATGCAGAACTGCTGTCTCTCCCATTTTATCTAAAAATGTAAAATTGCTTTTTAGAAAAATGTGAACCACTAAACATGTTTCATTCGCCTTTGATTGCTTTCTATTCGAACTTTGGCAAATTTTTAGCCTGAAAAATCTTAAACCAGTCCAAAACCTGTGTGTGCACTATTTATTGCAGAAATAAGTGCTTCCTCGAAGTCTTGGTATGTCTGGAAACGAGCTGGCAGCTTGAGCGTTTCAAAACAAGTAGACGCTGTCGGAAAGATGCCACCAGAGATCTCCACATTGAGTTCAGGAGGAAGCATCTCCCAGCCAACCCAGAATTTCATCAGTTGGGCCAGTCTACTTGATGAAGCTAGAAAGTCAGAAATGTAGTTCCTTAGAAGATCCTTAGAAATCCAGTGATGCGGCACATGGACTCAACATCAAATTCCTCATCTTCATCACTATCCTGAGCTGGCCATGTGATTTTGTCTATTACCATCTGATAGAACATGGAAGAGGACAACTTAGTCTACAGTACTGGTGAAAAGAATATATATTTTAACTTTTTTATTAATAGCAAACAACAATTTCAGTATATTATATCATGGAAGGTTCGCCAAATACATTTATAAATAAGGTCTCATAAATCAGTGGTCCCCAATCCCTGGGCCACGGAACGGTCGGTGAGTCATTAGGTACAGGGCTGTGAGAGTTGATGGTCAGGTGTGAAATTTATGGTTTTCAGGGTTTTTATCGTTAACACTGTTTCCTTGGGTCTTTACCCGTGTGCTATTAATACATCTTTTTTTGTTAGCGGTACTGGTTTTATTTTGTTGTATTAATCCACTACAGATTTAAGGCTGGTCTCTAAAAAAAAAAAAAAAAATGTCGGACATAAACCATTCCATGGTGCAAAAAAGGTTGGGGACCGCTCTTATCAGTGATGAGAAAGAACAGGTTTACCTGTGGTGTGAACTGCATTTCTCCCATTCGTGGGAAAAGAAGTGGGACAACATCTGGCCTACTCGTTAGCAGGGGCCATACCATGACATCCTTGATTCCCTTTCTCAGCTGTTTGAGTTGGCGCATGGTTCTCCCAATAACCTTCCAGGCAGAGAGACACAAGCCATAGTATAAGAATAAATATCATCCTGAATTCTATACAAGTTGGCACGGTAGAGGAAATTTTCATGAAGACACACTGATGTGCTTTGCCATATCTATTTACACTGTAGTAGACTGTATACACCAAAGACAAATATAATAAATTTGCACAGTTTAGAGTAATATATTCTTCAATTCACACACACATCTTTTATGGGTGCTTTGTTATTTTCCCAACATCAAACCACATTCTGCATTAAAAAAAATGCTAAGGAAACCCTTTTTCATTAACGACAATGTGTCTTTAATGCCTAGTTAAGTGCAAAACGTGGTAATGCAGACTTGAGATAACTGTTCTGCAGAAGGCATAACTGATGGGTGAGTGGGCAGATTCCCTTTCTACATCAAGTAGTGATTTGGAATGTGTTTATTTTAAGAAGGGAATTTTAAAAACACAAACATACATTAAATTTTTTACCTGCTGTCAGTATACTACAGACTGAAGATATTTTATAAAGGGATTTCTGTGTTTGAAGTTTCATCTTGTGTGCGTGCATTTGTGGAATTAGGGTGTGAGTGCCAACACTTCCAGGTATGAAGGAAAAGGTCAGATTTTGGTTATGAAAAACTATGTGCATGATTTAAGAAAAAAAAAAAAAAAAAAAAAGAAGAATTTTAACTTGACTGGGAGAATGGTAAATTTTAGTGGTTAAAAAAAAGAAATATTTACAAAAGTAATTTCGGCATTAATAAAAAGGGTGAAGAAAAGGAAACATGACCATTGCCTGCCAGTGTTGAATAAAAAGCTACTGTATTTTAATCTGTCTGCTTATTAATTTCAACAACTACAACAATGTCTTTGATACTTAACCAGCAAGAACCTACCGCATGCACTAGAAGTTTGTTATGAAGCCATCTCCTATTTGTTTTATTTACTGCAGGGAGATCCCAAGACAGGGTCAGATCAGAGACTGTGTCTTGCTGTTCCTGAGTAAGTTCTTCGAGTTCAAGCTAAAATTAAGATTAAACAAGTTATTATGGTAGTCCACACACTGATTGTAATCCAATTATTTTTTAAATTTTACATACCATTTGTATGATACTCCGGATGTGCAGATCAGGACAGTCTTCTATAACAATTGTTGCCAATTCCGGGTCACCATTGAACAGCACGTGAATTATTGCAGGACTTAATCCTGTGACACGGGGACCATCATGCAAAAAGGTGTGGGCCAACATCCTTCCTGCAACCCGGAAGAGGCTGCTCTCGATAAGTACCTCTGATGTTGCTGGGACAAGATGGTCCGGTTCACCCTCAAATAGCAGTGTTCGACCCATTCCTCCTAGAAGTACCAAGAAAGCAGGGTTTTCTTTATTTTAGTTTTTTAAATTTGCCAGTGCTTTATGTAAAACTGTATTTTAAAAATTATCTCAAGCTTTAAAGCAAGGAGATTAAGGTAATTATAATAATATATACCAATATTATCCTTTTGTTAATTTCTAAAAAAAAAAAAAAAAAAATATCCAGACACAAACACCACATAAGAGTAAAATACATTTAAAAGTGGTGAAATACCGTGTATAGGAATTTCTTTTACTTATGTATTAATCACATTATTTTATCGTATAATGCCTTGGTGCCACTGGATTTTAACAAGTCTCACACTCATACAGCAAGACAAATGGTGGGGGTCTAGTAAGGAAGTTAGGGAAGCAGACAACTCCACAGGAAGAGTCCTTTGTCTCTTCGAGGACTCTGGGAGGTAGCAAGGGAGTGTGAACCTTAAGGTGTAAAACAGCTGTGTACTGCCTTTTTTGCCTGAAAAAGGTATTTAACTGAGAGCCATGCTAGGCTCAGGGAGAACTCTGCTGACCATCTGTCCCGCGGACATGCAGGCTCCACCAAGCTTGGTTGTATGTTCTTTGTGTGTTTTGATTAAAGAATGTTAGCTAACGCTCACCGCTCGTCTGCAGGCTTTATTTAATGGAAAACTTCCACAACAAAAGCATATGAAAATAGTGGTACACTTACCAAGATCTACTCTGAATCCAAACTGGAGTTTGGATATTATTGTTGTCACAAAGTACCGCATCACCCCTTGTCCGACAGCAGCATCACCTGAAATAAAATACAGATGATTACACTGTACAAAAAAAAAAAGATGTCTGAGTGTTATTGCCAAACCTATTTAATTAAAAACATTGCGTTTTATTTAAAGAGAAAGCAATATTATTTTTGTTGGAATCCTAGAATCCTGACCCTGCCAGAAAAAAAATAAAAAAAAGAGGAGTATTGTACAATACACATTTATATTACTAGTGGTCAGGTATATTATTTAGGACCACTGGGCCCATTCACAACAAACTTATTAACCTGTAACAAATTAAATTTATTTAAGTTCAATTCA
Organism: Rhamphochromis longiceps; assembly: GCF_057381845.1. Lineage (NCBI taxonomy): Eukaryota > Metazoa > Chordata > Actinopteri > Cichliformes > Cichlidae > Rhamphochromis > Rhamphochromis longiceps. Next base: position 22,539,733 of record NC_140561.1, read on the forward strand.
GTTTTTCACTGTAACAGGGCTACTTCTGTGTGATAGAGTAAAAACAATATAACTGTCATTGTAGTTAGCACGATTGGCCAACGGAGCTCATCGTATGATGCATTTCAGCCACATGAAATCAGTAAGCCACTAACACAACTCCATTAAAAGACATTTAACTAATTAAATGTATTTAACACAATATATTTATATTACTAACCATGAAGGGTACAATGAAGTGGACATGCCCATTCTTGTTGCTGTTTATAGAATGAGAGAAGTGCCCGGTCTCTGTCCTCCTCAGAGTCCCTCACATCCATCCTCAGCTGAAGTGGTGTCCCAGATGCATGTTCCCGAAGTAGATTTTCTCTGAAAACTTTGGCAGCTTGAGCTGGATCTTTAATCAACACCCAATCTAGACCGCAAACATAAATTAAACAATTACACATAGAAAAAACCGTCTTAACATGTTACATGCAGATATGCATTCCTTTACAGTCAAAGATGTAGAACACCTGAAAAATGTCATTCAGTGCAGCACCAAAAGGAAAATGGCCTAGTACCTACATAGTGTTTTACCACGAACACTAAAAGGCCTTTATACTACAGTCGCATTGACCCAATCAATCGTCTAATACATATTACCAGAAATATTCTAAATATTCCATTTCTGCAAAGAATTAGGTTTGATTCCTGGTTTCAGTTACCCTAGCATCACTTTCAGGGTTTCAAAACAACATTAAGAACCCAAGAAAGTATTTTTACATTAATAGTCATGAATTACATTATTGATTACATGCAGTACTACTTACTTTAAAGTAATTTTATTAAAGGTAATATTTTATTTCTGAATGAATGTGAGTTGTTTGCAAACTTATAGCAGCTCTATGTGTTTACACAGACCATTGTCATGTTCTTTGTGAACAAACTCCTCAGTACCAGTTACTACTGGTACTACTGCACTTTGAGCTGAGGTTTCTGATGTTTCAGGCCTAACTGGCACACTTTCACTGACTGTGGCTGGCTCTCTATCATTTTCTTCTACATGGCCTCCCTCTCGTTCTCTGTGTGATTCCTGCGTGGAGGTCCTTGAAGTTAACAAAATTGACATTGTCATACTCTCTCATTTTCCTAATGTAAAATGAATATGTTGTACACATATGTCTTTGTTAGTACATACCCAGCACAGCTTTCTCTGTGCATTTTTATTTCAGTAAAGGAAAATTCCTTCTGACAAGTGATACAGGAGATGAGTGGACCAGAGGCATGACCTGAGCTCTCCTAAAAGATAGAAAACATCCATTTATAAATGTAAATTCCACAATGCTATTTATTTATATTATTAAGTGTGAAATGAGGACAATATAGATTTATGTACACAATCAAAGTGCAAGTCCTGTTGAAGTGGACGGATGTAGATTGTAGCCTGCCCAATCATTGCAGATGGGTCTTTCAGATACGCAATGGTATATCCAGTGCTGGGACATTGAAGCAATGCAAGATTTCGACTACGAGTAGATCCTGTAATTTTTAGAAACTCAAATCCTCCCCCTTCTTGGAGCTTTGGAAACACTTCCATCAGTTTAGTTCTTACAGTCTCGGGATCATTGTCATTCCCTGTATTTAAAAGAATAAACAGATAATCTCCATTCAATCAAACACCCACATATTTGAAAACAAGCCAGTACTATCTAATAGCCACAAAATAACAATCACACAGTTGAAATTTAAGTCCAATTTAAATTAAATTGACAAAATATTTATCACATTCACGGTAAAAATTATAAAAACAAAAAACAAACAAAAAACCTACAGTGAACCACAATCTAAACTGGGCTCTGGTAAATTTCTACTATCAGACTTACCTGAAAATGTCACTTTTTGCTCTCCAAGTCCTGCAGCATGGAGGTCCGCTTTAAGCTGAATGTTTGGAACTTTGTTAGCCTTGTGATCAGCCAAGCAACAGAACGTATGTGTGTAGCTTCTTCTAGGTACTACGCTCTGTGCTGACCGTCTTATCATATTTCTTCTACTCCCACCATTATACAGAGCAAAGAGCCTTGCTAGCTCGCCTGCAACACAAAGAAAATATCCCAGCGGAACAGACCACCAGTCAGCTACAACAGTCTGAACTTTCAGCTTAGCATCATTTTAAACGTAACTAACGCTACACATCAGCACCAGGCATCGTGCTGCAAAATAAGGGCGTTTTACTGACTATCTAGTTTCATGCCCCATCCACACACAACGAAAGTGAGTCACACACAAAGCATAATTAGCTAACTACCACACATAAACCTAGGTGCACAACCCCCGCCTACTGAAATTTAGATGGTCATATGAATTGCTAAGATTTAACTGTGTGCTAAGTCATCAATTAGTATAACACGTGGCTGACGTTACTTACTTTGGACAGGTGTGTGTAATGGTGCCGCAGGTATCTGCGGTGTCTGAGCTGACGGAGTTGGGGAATTTGTCCTCAGAGCTTCTTCAATTAAATTCGCTGCTTCTCTCAGCAGCTCCGGACAGCTTTTTGACATTTCTCGTACACGTCGTGCAATGTATCAATTGAGGTACATAACTATTGTCAAGTGTCTTGATTTTTATGGCGGCAACTTCTTGCTTCCAACTGCATAGCGCATCCAAGCAAAGTTAAAAATGAATATCACCACCTAAAGGATCGGAGTGAGATTTACTGGGAGTACATCAATCTATTATCAGGGATCGATCTGTGTGGACTTGCTTTACAGTTTAACCAATCAGATGTCAGACAAGCTACAGGGAAAGCGTTAACCCCGCCTCCTTGCCGTGATGGGTGAGGCTGACAGATAAAATTATTTCATGATGAGGAGCCAGGCGCCAGGACTGCCAAAATGAAATAAATAAATATATCATTAAATAATTAATTAAATGTGTCAATAATTAATTAAATGTGTCAATAATTAATTAAATTGTGAAATACGTAAATAATTAATTAAATGTGTCAATAATTAATTAATTAAATGTGTCAATAATTAATTAAAATGTGAAATACATAAATAATTAATTAAATGTGTCAATAATTAATTAATTACATGTGTCATAACTATTTATTTAATTAATTAATTCCAATTTTAATTAATTATTGCCACATTTAATTAATTATTTAATGGTGTATTTAATTAATTCATTATGGCAGTCCTGGCGTTCCATATGTTTGAAGCTGGAGGATCGCTATATAAATATCCGATAGCAGCTAGGTCCCCTAACTTTCAGTAGCTGTTGAAAGGAAAAGGTTGTGGTATATCAGTGGTTAGAAATAACATTATTACTTTAGGATTAGTTTAACACAAAGTCAGGGCTGACCCAGGACCATTGCTGTGAGTCACAGTGCGCAGCATAAAAGTCCTTTCACATCAGATGCAGGATACGCTGCTAATGCTAACTGCTAACTAAAAGCAAAGGATCCAGAATTTGTTACGCTGGCTGCTGAGCTCTGTGGGTTTTTGCAGCAGCTCTACCTGTACTAGATGCACCTGCTCCTTGTCTTTTCTAGCTCTGACTTTATGTCCTCTACAAGAGTTTGTTTTTTTTGCTAGTTCTTCAAATGTTCAATAAAAACATGTATGCTAATTCATAACGAAGAAAGCTTTGTAATGAAGACTGTCATTTCCAAAACACTGCCCGCCCCCACCCCGCGGTCCGCAGCGCTGTTGAAAAGGCTGTGGAAGTCCCTGTATTAAACACGTAGACCTGTGACATAAAAATCACCAAACTCGGACGACCACAGACTGCTTTCCTTCGTGGTGATGAAGGAAAACGCTGGGTTGGCATGTAAAAGGGCATTTATTCCCTTCAAAGACCTGCAGTTCAAAAAAGCGCCCCTCCGACAGCCAAACCCATCTGCTCTCTGATTGGATTGTTACATTTGTGATTGACATGACATTGACCAATCAGATGAAGGGAAGAAAAATAGGGTCAAAAATCCGTACTTGTAACTTGCAGGGGGTTTTTTTCTAAGTCCACATACAAATCTTTTTTACGCACACACAAATCTTTTTTACACATACAAATCTTTTTTACGCACACACAAATCTTTTTTACGCACACACAAATCTTTTTTACACATACAAATCTTTTTTACGCACACACAAATTCTTTTTACACATACAAATCTTTTTTACACATACAAATCTTTTTTACGCACACACAAATTCTTTTTACACATGCAAATCTTTTTTACACATACAAATCTTTTTTACGCACACACAAATTCTTTTTACACATGCAAATCTTTTTTACACATACAAATCTTTTTTACGCACACACAAATTCTTTTTACACATACAAATCTTTTTTACGCACACACAAATTCTTTTTACACATGCAAATCTTTTTTACACATACAAATCTTTTTTACGCACACACAAATTCTTTTTACACATACAAATCTTTTTTACACATACAAATCTTTTTTACGCACACACAAATTCTTTTTACACATGCAAATCTTTTTTACACATACAAATCTTTTTTACGCACACACAAATTCTTTTTACACATGCAAATCTTTTTTACACATACAAATCTTTTTTACGCACACACAAATTCTTTTTACACATACAAATCTTTTTTACGCACACACAAATTCTTTTTACACATGCAAATCTTTTTTACACATACAAATCTTTTTTACGCACACACAAATTCTTTTTACACATACAAATCTTTTTTACGCACACACAAATCTTTTTTACACATACAAATCTTTTTTACAAGTACAAAGTATTTATGACCACATTTTGAGCCCATAGTTGGTGACTAAGCGGGCGATTCTGGGACCGACGCGGGACAGCAGGTCCTCAAACTGGGTGAGTGAAAGACGGTGGTACCGCTGAAATCATCCATGCGCAACTCCTGGAGCAAGTGGTGAAACTCACCAAACTGCTGATGAACCTAGGTACGGCAAGGACGTCCTTAACGCCGCTGCTCTGCTCTCCACAGTAAATATAGAACGGAGACTCTCTCTTCAAGTGCTAGCTCGACAGCTGCCATCTTGCAAAGATACCATCTGGCACAACTTCCTCCCACATTTCCAGTTCACGTGCGTCAAAATTGCATATTTTGATGCGCGATTGATTTGTGTTGGACACGCGTCGAGGTGCGAATGTGCACGCGTCAAATTAGGGGCGTCTGGTGCGTTTTTGTTCGCGTCTATGTGAACACACCGTAAGAGTTTAGGAAACAGAGAAACATGGACCAAAAATTACTGTGAAGAAATGCAAAACAAGTCCATAGAATAACCACATAAAAGTGGAAAACAGAAACCAATGTAAAGAAATACAAAAAGGCCTGTAAACAAGTCAGCTGCTTTCAGTTTGAGTTTCCAGCTACTGCACAGAAGAGATTGAAGCCCTTTTATACAAGAGTGCATGGGGCCCACAATTTTATAAAGTCTTATGACTGTGAATGTTAAAAAGTCAGATTGGGACATTAAATATTGACCTGTATGTGTCTGTAGTTATCAGCTGTTTCAAAATATCTTGCTCAAATGCTTGCAGAAAGGACCATAATTTTTTTTTCATTTTTCACTAATAAACAGTAAGACACATTTGATTTCATGGAAATAAACAAACAGCTTAACAATGGAAGAACTTGTGTGTTATTAAACTATTGTAGCACTTTCTGTTACAGCTCAGTAATAATGAGGTAAAAGTGGGGTAAGATGGTAGAACCAAGAAGGCAATAATATAGAAATTTGGGAATTGGGAATTTGGGAATTTTCGAGTAATATAATGTTAATGGTTACAGGTGAGTAATAATATACTGATTTGACTGGATAATACTGACCAAAAATCAGCTAATAACCTCACGATAATGAGGTAATAGTGGCTGATGTTTTAGCATTATAGGATAGTATTACCATATTATAAAGCTTGAATTGATTTTATCTTAAGTTCTCAGCATTCTGCTTTGCTTAAAATAAGAAGTGATGTAATTGTGTGGTGGTTGGGATCCCCTCACAAATACCTTCACACTACTTACTTCTGTAACTACTATGCAGGAGAAAATGTCTTTATGAAGATGAAGGAGTCATGTGACCTTGTGGTGGATTTTTGTATGATATGTATAACTATGTAACTATATACACTATATGTCTATGTGCACTGAACATATATATTTTAACTTTCATGTAGAGTCTTAAGCACAAGACATTTTGCTTCACCGAGGTTTATTAAGGTGGTACAGTAACAGGGCAGTTAATGTAAGAGGAGAGTTCTCCTGAATAATTTACTCTAACTAACCTTCCCTAATACACACTCAACGTCTTTAATGCAGCACAACCAAAAACAGTAACACTGTAAACGATATAGACACACACACACACATACTATATGTGCCACTTGCTGTGTAAGATTTAGTAATTAGGATTAATGTGTGATGTTTGACCGTGTCATGACCTTTTGTGATAAGCTAGAGCAAGGGGTAGTCAGAGTCCTGACTGGCCTTTGGCCAAGACCTTGGCCTCTACCTGACCCCTGCAGCTGTGTTTGGACGGGTGGGAAAGTTACCCAGCAGCAGGGGGCGTGGATACTGGTCCCTATATATTAGGGGACCAGAGGACACCCCAGCACTTTTCCCCCCTCTGCTGTTACTCTCTGTCCGACTCTGCGTTGCTCTACTCTCTGTGCTTAAGGCTGTACACTAGTGATGTGTCGGTCACGAACGAAATGGCTCTTAGAGCCGGATCTTTGACGTGAACGACGCGAGCTGCCTCCTTATCGCAAGCCGTGTTTTTCTTTTTCTTTCTTTCACCCCTCTCTCTCACACTTTTTTTCCGCTTCACTCCTCACGCGAGCCTTGTGTTTTGCGCTGGGCAGAGGGGGGAGGGGCGGTAGTTACACTTGCAGTAGCACAGGGACAGAGCGGGAGGGAGAGAGAAAGAGAGCCAGGGACAACAACGTCACATCAGAAAGGTATAGTAATCATCCACAACTATTTTCAGTTGCAGATGATAAAGGATTCAGAAAGTTTATTCATGCAGGCCCATATGACAGAGAATATGCATCTTCTTTTTGTTTTCATATTGTAATTTATATTTAATTGTGTTGTGGTTTGCAGTGTTTTGTGTTGTTTCACTTTAAATTTGTTTAAAAGGAAAAAGCTAAAAATTTAAATAGTCAAAAGTTGAAATGTGAATAGTTGGTTTTTTGTATTATATGATTTATTTATTACATTTTATGTGGAGTGAATAAATAAAAGTATATTTACGGTGGCCCCAAGAGACAAAACACGTAAAAACTCCAAAACACGTAAAAACTCAGAAGCACGTAAAAACTCAGAAGTATGTAAAAACTCCAAAACACGTACAAAACACAACAGAAGTGCTCCAGAATGCTACGCCCAGCGTTGAGCTTTTGTTACCTAGAGGCTACACAAGCCAGCAAGTACCAACGACCGGATTTGGTGTGTGGTAGAAACAGGTAAATTAACTTTTTTTTTAAATTATTTGAATATATATGAGTGCTTGTGTAGAAATACACAAACAATTGTTTGTGTATTTATCACTTAAATTACACAATTGAAAGCATATGTGTATTAATACACATATGCTTTCAATTGTGTAATATGTTTAAACATATATAAATAAAACCACTTTTTTTACATTAGTAATTCCTTTTGTGCATAATTTTATATTATTCTTAATAATAAATTAATTAAAGCAACAAAACAACCTGAAGAGCCGGTTCGGATCCGAAAGAGTCGGCTCTTTTTAGTGAGCCGAGCCGAAAGAGCCAGTTCTCTAAAAAGAGCCGGAAATCCCATCATTACTGTACACCCCAGGGATTTGCTTTGCTTGATTTCTGCTATGTAATTCTCTTGCTAAATGTCTGTATGTATTTTTCCTGCTGTTCATATGATTCAGTGTATTAAACTCTGTTCCAAGAATTCTACTCTTTTACAGAGCATCTTTTTGAGTGTCTTGATTTTAATTGGATCTAAAAGGGTTGGATCTCCACATCCTTGGTGGAAGAAGGTTATCAGGATGGCTTCAAAATTTGCGACCACAACCTGTACTGCTGTACTAACTTTGAGCCCTGAACCATACTGACCCAGCAGGAAAACACCTTTAACGGACTTGTTGTGAGTACTTTTGCTAATCTGGCTAAAAACACACAGACAATATTATATTGCAGTATCGTAACACTCATGTTGAACTGAGACTGACATTTATATTTTTAGTTTATTTCACTGGTTCTGATATTTTGCAGCAGTTGGTCTGCACTGATGAAATGCAATCTAAAAATACAACATGCTGTGGGTTTATAGAGGACTATGTGAATGTGTTTCTGTGGCCAGTCAGAAGCTGTTATTTTATATTGATGCTGCTTTGGTTTCCTGACATGTGTGTGACGTGTCAAAGACGAGTGTTTGTTAAAGTCAGGTAGATGTAGTCTCTGGAGGCATTTCTGCCAGTTCAGTTGTGAACTTTTGTCATCCTTCTCTGTAAGTTAAACTTTCTCTCATATATATTGTTTAAATGTGAATACTGCTACTTACACTTAATAGAAATGTAAAGTTGAATTTTTAATCTTTCTAATGTAATATTACTATTGGAACTATTTAATTTATTAACTAATTGTTTCTCCAACAGATTCTTTCTGTGAGATCAAAGGTCAGTCTATGAATTTGATATTGCTTTTGACAGTCACTTTTATCGATATTTAACATAATTCATACACATACAGTTCGCTCCAGAAATAGGTGCGCAGAGACAACAGGGGCTCAAAAGCAATTGGACAACAATTTAAATTAATAACTCAAAATAAGATGTTAATTTCTAATACTTGGTACTCTTTGCTGTCCATAACGGCCTGTAGTCGAACTCATGGACATCAGCAGATACTGGGTTTCCTCCTTTTTAATGCTCTGCCAGGCCTTTTTTGCAGCAGCCTTCAGTTGTTGTTCGTTTGTGGGTCTTTCTGTCCAAAGTTTAGTCTCCAGCAAGTGAAATGCATTCTCAGTTGGACAAAGGTCAGGTGACTGACTCGGCCATTCAAGAATAATCCACTTCTGTGCTTTAATAAACTCCTGGGTTGCTCTGGGTGTATGTTATTGTCCATCTGTATTATGAAATGCCGCCCAATTAATTTTACTGCATATAGCTGGATTTAAGCAGACATTATGTCTCTGAACACCCCAGAAATCATCTGCTGCTTCTGTCCTGTGTCACATCGTCAATAAACACTAGTGTCTCAGTTCCACTTGCAGCCATGCACGCCAAGCCAACCCACTGCCTCTGCCTGTCTTTTACAGATGATATGATATGCTTTGGATCATGAGCTAGCCTTCCTATTCTTGAAGCTTGTTAGCGGCTGGCGCCTTACAGTGAACTTCTCTCTATTTATTTTCATACATTCTTCTCTTTATGTTAGACTTGGACATCGATACACCTTCCTCCTGGAGAGTGTTTTTTCACTTGGTTGGCTGTTGTGAAGGGATTTCTCATCACCATGGAAATTTTTCTGTGATCATCTACCACCGTTGTCCTCCATGAATAGCCAGGTCTTTTTGTGTTGCTGAGTTTACCAGTGCTTTCTCACTTTCTTGGGATGTACTAAACTAAATTTTACAACTCACAATAATGTAGCAATTTCTCAGATGGGTTTTTTTTTCCTGCACAGCTTAAGGATGGCTTGTTTTACCCACATGGTGAGCTGCTTTAACCGCATTTTGTCTGTTCACAGCAAAATCTTCCAAATGCAAGCACCACACCTCAAATCAACTGCAGGCCTTTTATCTATTTAGTTGATAAGGACATAACGGGGGAATTACCCACACCTGCCCATGAAATAGCCTTTGAGTCAATTGTCCGGTTACTTTTAGTTTCTTTAAAAAGAGGGTGGCACATGTTAAGGAGCTGAAACTCTGAAATGCTTCATCCTTTTGGAATCTGCATATCCTCAAATACCCAACACACCTACAGATTTTGTGCAGACTCAGCTCTATGCCCATTATATAACTAAATTGGAATAAACTGGTAAAAATCAACGATTGTGTCCAAATATAAATGGGCCTAAATGTATGTTATTCTCTTACTTTACAGCTCTTCCTGAACCTAAACTGACAGTGAGCAGATCAGAGATCACAGAAACAGATTCAGTCACACTGAAATGCGAGGCTCCATCCTCTGTTCCTATGTCTCAGTGTTCTTTCTACTCTTCCACTGGAGCAACTGTTAAAGAATTGCCCTGCTTAACGACACTGACAGCAACCGAACTGCTGAAGATGGCAAATCTCAAATCACCTGCTACTGTTAAACTGAACTGTTTTTACACAACGCAGCCTGGAGCACCAAACTCTCCATACAGTAACTTTTCCAGCATCATCATTCAAAGTCAGTGGCTTTAGCACTGATTACTGATGGCATCTTAATGCAGCCTCAACACAAGTAACACATACTTTTAGCATGTTGCTCATGTTCACAGATATAATCCTAATGTTAATTAATGCTTCAATTCTTCAGCTCCTCTTCCACCTAAACTCATCGTTAATCCACTGGTGATCACAGAGACAGACTCAGTCACACTCAACTGTGAGACTCCCCCATCTGTTTCTGTGCCTGAATGTGATTTCTACACTTTGAGTGGAGGAATAGTCAACAGGTTTTCCTGTCTAACGACACTGACAGCAACCAAACTGCTGGAGTTGGCACATCTCAGATCACCTGCTGAAATTAAACTGAAATGTTCTTACACTGCACGGTCTGGAGAGTTAACATCTCCATACAGTAACATGTCCACCATTAAAGTACAAAGTAAGTGATTTTCTATTCTACCCTATTATATATTGGACATATACAATAATACATTATATAATACAATATACAACACATTATATATTGTATAATTTTAGGGTCTACCTTAAAATATAAAGTGCCTTAAGGCAACTGTTTTTGTAATTTGGTGCTCTATAAATAAAATTGGAATTGAAATATTCATACAATATCATAACAGCAGATGTTGTGTATCGTAACATTTCAGTTTTAAATGTGACTTCAGTGGAAAATCCAAAGGATGCAAGCACGACAGATTTAACAACCATCATTCCTGATAAAACATCATCATCATAAAACATAATGTGTTTTAAGTTTGTCCACTATTCTAATTTAAAAAACATTAGTGTCACATACAGTAAATATTATTTAATTACACAACAGTAACTGTTCTAATTAAATCTTTGTTTTACAAAACCAAATTTACAGAAGTTCTGATTCTGTATCAAGATGTAAATAAAAAGAAAATGCAAGGATGTAGAAATGGACTTTCTATTCCACCTCATTCACAGTATGCTAATCACAGATGTTTCCTGCTGTAATATTCCAGTCTTAAATTGTGTTTAGGGACAACTTCAAAGGATGGAAGAACCACAGATTTAATCACTGTCAGACCTGGTAAAAAAAACACCTGGGCACAAAGTTCACACACGTATCTATCATGAACATATGTCATTGTTACAGTGTGCCTGCAATATCATTTTCTAGTTTGTCCACTACTGTTCCACATGTTATGTAATCACATAAAATAACAGGTATAAACCTATCTGTTTTCAAATTTACAAAAAAATATAAATAAATCCAGAATGCAATGATTTTTTTTAATCTTATCCACCTGTATTTTATTCACAACCAAATGAATACAGTACAAAGTGAATGACTTTCTTTTCTTTCATTTATACATTTATGCAGTATCCTCATCACAGATATTTTGTGCTATAACATTTCACTTTTAAATGTTTATTTAGGAGCAAATCTCAAGGATAAAAGAACCACAGATTTCACAACCTTCAATCCTGGTACACTATCATCTGGGGAGACAGTTGATAAAGGTATCCTTCATTAAAATATTTTACTGGGACAGCGTGACATTTCTTTTTTCTTTTTTTTTTTTTGGTATTTTTGTTGTTGTTGGTTTTTTTTGTTTGTTTCAAGTTTGTCCACTACTCTGTTTTTAAAATACTGGTGCCACATAAATGTTATCTAATTACAAAACAGTGACAGATCTGAATTTATCTTTGTTTTATGACTCAGAATCCAAAAAAGTTATAATGCTGCGTAAGCTTTAGATAAAAACTAAATGCAAAGATTTAGTTTAGATTTAGGCCATGTAAAACCAGAGTCATGATAAACATTATATAGGCAGCGTTTTTTCCTCAATAGTTTCATCACGTTTACTGTCTAAGGACAGCGCTAGCAAGCACTCTCTGCTTATGAGCAAAACAAACAAACAAACAAACAAACAGAGGGCGTTTTAGGAGTGTTTTAGGAGTGACGGCTAGAGAGAGAGAGAGAGAGAGAGAGAGAGAGCAGGAAAGAGCAGATAGAGAGAGAAAACGAGTTTTGAGATGTGAGAGATTTGTAACGTTTAGCGTGTTTGGAGTGTGTAATTAATGTGTTGTCTTGTGTAGTTAGTGTGTAGTGTTTTGTGTTGTGTGTCAGAACAATGAGGCGACTGCTGTCTCCAGGTAGAAAAAGGAGTGATACACCTGCTGCTGTCAGACCTGCAGGTATCAGGCTGTGATGTTCTCCTTTATAGTGGACAGAAATTATTGTTTTGGAGTGGTACAAATAATTTGTGTGGCATCTTATTGAATGCAGAACAGCTGATTGTTCTGTAAATAGTTTGAAATGGTTATTTAAAAAAATCAAGGTAAAAGGTAAATGGATGCAAATAACTTTATTGTTTGCAAAACTTGTGCATAGGATTTTAAAATTGACAAGTTATGAAATATGATTCATTAAACATATGTGTGGTTGCTACAGTTAAAAATATAACTTTTTCTACTCTGATTTTATGTTTTGTGTCTGATTTTAGATCAATTGTGTTAATACAGTATGTCAAAATGAAAACATGACTGTAAATTTAGACACGTGAGGTTGTGCTGAAAAGAATGAGACCAAATAGTTTTTAAAGGTGAAATGTAGAGTTCAAATCAAAAGTAGTTAAAAATGGCCAAGTATACCCTGGACCCCAGAGGGTTAAACATTTTTTTTAAAGTAAAGCAATAGTTACTTTTCAAGTAATTAATTACTTTTAGAATATTGTAACTCAGTTACTTTTTTGAAGAAGTAACTAGTAACTATAATTAATTACTTTTCAAAGTAACTTGCCCACCACTGCATAGGATACATGTTATATAATCTCATAAAAATAACAGGTATAAGTCTATCTTTGTTTTCAAACTCCAAATTTACAAATAAAAATACATCTCTATGTGATGGTATGTTATTTTGAAAAAACAAATCTCAAAATGTAACCAACATTTTAAATTATCATCTTAGAAATGGTTACTCCATTATCTATGGTAAACAATTTGTTAATGGTTGGTTTCACTGTCTCAGTCTTAGTTTTGTGCAACTGAAAAAGTAAGATTTTCTTGTTTATGACCTCTTGTGCTGCAAAACAGATTTACTGATATGGAAACTGGTGGTTTCAACTGGTTGTGGAGTTGCTGTGGGTGTTGTCTTACTGGGATGTGTACTTGTGAGGAATCTGAAAAGAACTGGTGAGAAATGCTGTAAATTTTTATTTATCTTTTAATGATCTTCAAATACACTTTTTATTTAAATTGAGAATTAGACAAAATTATTTTAAATGCAAATTGTATCAAGGTTTTTCCACTTTTATTTTTACAAAAAAAATTCTAGTTCATTTTCAGGATTTGCATAGACATTTGCATAGAAATAATAAATAAATAAATAAATATATGTGAGCATTTTATCTGCTTCATTTATTTTCTCAATTTAATATAGCTATGATATCATGTGCAGTCGAGTCAGATGGAAAATTGGATTGGGCATGGAAGCTCATAGTTTTGCGTGTTGTAGCATTATAATTCCAAAGTAAATATCTCAAGCCTAAATTACATCTCATGTCATGTGACTTAAAACTTAAGCTTCTGTGTCTACTGATCAGAACTGGTTTGTTTAGTTTTACTTTAGTATTTCTTTTCTCCAATATTTCCTTATGGATCATGAAAGTTGTTTGATCAGCAATTACTTTTATGTTTTCTTTTTTTTTTAATAGTTCCAGTAAATTCTGTTACCAGCAGGTAAGACATGCTTTAACCTTTTCTGCAACTGTTTCCAATGGTTTCTGTATTATGTCCATGAAAATCACTGTCTGGTTGTTTTTTCTTGTAGCTCACAAGCCCACTGCACTGGTATTGTAAACGCTAAGTGACTTTGAGCTCTTTGCAATTCTTATCTATAGTATATACTATGTATATGTTTATACTTTTTTTTTTTTACTTTCAATTGTAGATGGCTTAATGAACACAACGCATCTTGGAGAAGTGGTAATTAAAAACAAAAGCTCTGAGAAACATTCTGAGTTAGTGGCTCTGAAAAGTATCTGGACACTTCGAGCTGTGGCAGATGGGTACTTTTTGAAGTAATTTTAAAAAAAAAATCCTTTAACCCCTTTCAAAATACTGAAATTCACGTAGTGTCAATGGAATGACATGTTTGCACTATTAATAGGCTTTGTGGCTAGAGAAATTTTAAACTGTGAGCAGTCACATGTATTTTCAGATAACATTTATGAGTAGGGATGGGAATCACTTCTTGCAGAGAACTGGTTGTACCTTTGAATTGTTACTCTGCTTGCCTGTAAATTTGATTAAAGGTGCCACTTATACTATAATCAGCTGATTTCAGTCCATGTGTCAGAGGTGGACGATAGTGACAAAGTCTACAATTCAGATTTGGACCTTACTTTTATTTTTGCTGAACAAATGGACAAGGGTGCGATGGTAAAATGCATACTCCATCAAGAATAGAAACAACTGCATTATAGTGCAAATAGAACTTCGGCTCTTTGCAAGTATGCTAATGATAAGCTAGCCAAGAATCCATAGTGACATTAAATCTGAGTGGATGCCAAGTGCAGCAGCAGTGAGACCCTGAACTTCAACAGGTAAAAAAAGCAATGATGAACAGTAAGGCTGGACATCATTTCTACCACCTGTTCATGTTTCTAAAGGAGAATCACTGCTGAAGTCTCTTTGTGCTGGGTTTTGTGTTGTCAGCAGTGTTGCGTTCATACCGATTCATTAACCTCCTAGGACCTGGCGTCCACATATGTGGACATCACATTTTGGGTTATTTAGACCAAAATACTCAATTTTGCTCTACAAGGGCCTGATATCCACTTACAAGGACATTATACTGCTACTGTTCTATCAAAATTTGGTCTGTCCAGTGTCCTCCCTCGCCACCTGATCCAACTCACCACACAGCAAAATCTCCAGTGTTAAATTAAAACACTAGAGAGTGTCTATATGGGTCCACACCTCTGAGTGTTAAATACAACACTGTTGAGTGTTAAATTAACACTTTTGACAGTGTTATATGTTTAAAAGTAACCTAGTCAGTTTTGAAGATTAACAAAGACTAACCCTGAGCAGTGCTGATTTTCTAACACTGGAATATTTCTAACATTTTGAGTTATTTTCCAGTGTTAGAAAATCAGCACTGCTCAGGGTTAGCCATTGTTAATCTTCAAAACTGACTAGGTTACTTTTAAACATATAACACTGTCAAAAGTGCACGATTAATCGTTAGAAAATCGCGATCTCGATTCATACTTATGTGCAATCTTATTTCCAAATGACAACGATTAAAAAAAAAAAAAAAGACGACGACGATTGTACCGCATTTTGATTCGGGATGTAATCTGCATGAAAACAAGCACTCACTCTTCCTGCTCAACAAATGACAAGGGCGGAGCCTTATACCACGTGATACAGAAGCTGTGCCGTGTGATGCTAAAATTAGCAGGGAAAAAACAACGGAGAGCACGTCAGGGATGACGAGAAAGTGACAGGAGAAAATCCGTTCCGGTCAACCACCCAAACATCAATAACGGGAACCTTATACAGCGCTTCCCTATACCCGTCGAACTCCCGCAGGCACAAAGAAATTACGGAGGCTATCACTTATCACCTGACCAAAGATATGGCTCCCATCAACACTGTGCAAAACGAGGGATTTAGGAAAATGATCAACACCCTAGACAAACGCTACACAGTGCCATCCCGCAACTATTTTTCTATTGTTGCACTACCTGCTCTATACACGCAGTGTCGAGCAACGGTGGAGACGGAATTTCAAGCAGTACAACATTTTGCGGCAACAACAAAACGTGAGACATTTGTTGTTTTTATGTTTGTTTATTGTTTTTATGTTCAGTCTCAACTGTTACGAAGTTGATGTGCATTTAATAAGTGCAATAAATATTTATACTGGAAAAGAAAATCGTGAGAGAATCGTGATCTCAATTCTAAGCAAAAAAATCGTGATTCTCATTTTATGCAAAATCGTGCAGCCCTACTCTTATGTTTTGACATGGTGTTCATTATGGCCAAACTGTTGTTTGCACAAAAGCCCAATAACAAAACACCGCTCGGGTTCAGATCCGGGAGGCCGTCCCTCCCAATCACGCCCTTCCAGGTCTCCCAGTAGGACAACAGAGTCCCCAGGAGGAGCACCCTCCAGTGCCACACCTAGGGACTCCAAGAAGGCTGGGTACTCTAAACTGCCGCTTGGCATAAATGTTACCTTCCCTGACCCGAAGGCAAAGGGAACAAACTCTCTCCTCCTCTAGGAGAAACCCCATCATACCAGCACCAAGCCAAGGGGATACCAAGATACCCACCCCAGCCCACCGCCTCTCACCAGGGGCAACTCCAGACTGAGACAGAGTCCAGCCCCTTTCCAGGAGACTGGTTCCAGAGCCCAGGCCATGCGTTGAGGTGAGCCTGACTATATCTAGCCGGTACCTCTCAACCTCACGGACTAGCTCAGGCTCCTTCCCCACCAGATAGGTGACATTCCATGTCCCAATTGCTAGTCTTGGTAGCCGGGGATCGGTGTGCCAGGTCCTTCGCCGCCGCCCGGCTCACATTGCACCCGACCCCTACGGTGCCTCCTGCGGGTGGTGGGCCTGCAGGAAGATGGGCCCATGTCCCTTTTTTGGGCTGTGCCCGGCCGGGCCCCATGGACTAAGGCCCGGCCACCAGATGCTCGCCCTCAGGCACCCTTCCCAGACCTGGCTCCAGGGCGGGGCCCCGGTAACCCTATCCCGGGCAGGGTGAACTGTTCATAGGGGTCTTCTGAATCGCTCTTTGTCTGGTCCCTCACCCAGGACCAATTTCCCATGGGAGACCCTACCAGGGGGCAAAAGCCCCCAGACAACATAGCCCCTGGGATCCCTGGGACACACAAACCCCTCCACCACGATAAGATAGCGATTCGCAGAGGGGATGTAAAGAATAGTTTAATTAATTGTTCTCTCCTTGGAGTAGTTAAAAAAGTACAGCATTGCTTTTAAGAAAACTGTTCAGTGTAATAGTTTTGTTTTGGTTTTTTGAGTCATGACCCCAGCACTAATCATAACAAGGAGGGGAAATACCTCCAGTATGCACAAACAGAGATCAGTGATGTATACTCAGTAATTATTAGAGTCAATCCATAGAAGATCATTTTTGGCATTGTTTGGGTTATTATGTTACATGTTTGATTTGTATAAGATGTTATGAGGGAAATATATTCTGCATGTCAATGTGTCAGGTAGGATGAACCTTGTACGGCACATGTGTGGTAGGACTGTTTTGGCAGTCAGATGGGCACATGTTTATTTATAATTTTGATAAACGCATCATATAATAATTTCCATACCAGCTCTACAACAGTGATGTGGAGGTGATTCTATTCCAGTTATAGTTCCATAAATCACGAGAGAAAGCTTGATCACAGAAATGGTTAAAAGTTCAGTTAAACACTGTTTGTGGTCTTGATTTTGGAGCTTCAATTGTCTAACTGCAGCTACCACACAGTGGCCACTGATATCATTTCCAAACCAGAGTCTCAGTTAAAAATAAATAATTTTCTGGGCATTTAAGATTTGGGTGAGTTTTAGCTGTAAATTAGTGTTAAGTCAAATTGTTGAATGTTGTCATTGTGTTTCTTAAATTCTTAGTTCAAACTATAGGATCAAAGGCATTCCTTTGTCTGACCCCTCCCCAGCCTCTCGAGGTTCTGGGAGGAGGCTGTAGTGTTTTATCACAGACACATCCCATGTGAAGATTCTGTCTGTTGTTTGGTAAACTTCCTGCCCTTTTATGTCTTCACCTGTGTTGTGTATGGTGTACCAATACAGGAATTGAACCATATATTGGGTGTGGGGAGATTACCCCCTTATGACCAAGGATGTTGTGATCAAGAGGACACACACACGCACGCACACACACACGCACATAGACACACATACACACACACACATATACACAGTGCCTTGTCTTAGAACCATTGGAGGGGGGGTTTTCGGTGGGAGGTGCTTGTGTTTTACCGTGTAAACTGTAACTGTCATGGGAATAAAAGGCTACGAGGAGAGCTGCTCTTGGAAGGAGTTGATCTGGAGACAGGTGAGGAGCATTTAGTTTCACAGCCTGGTTCTGACCAAGCCTTTCCTCGCTAGCGAGTAAAAGACCGGTTGAAGATGTTCTGTCTTGTTTTTCGTTCTTCATGAGGAATAAGTCTCTAAACTAGTGGGGCCTGTGGAAACACAGACTCAACAATTAGTTTTGTAGACATAGACTTAAACTCTCTGAGGAACAGAAGGCAACCAGTTAAAATCTCCAGCCGGGAGAATTTCATTAAGTTCCATATGAAACATCACAGAAGTTTGGTGTTGAAGTGTCCAAATTCTTTATGGGGCCAATTTCCAGTATGTGTATTATAAGGGTATCGGGTTAAATGTATTGTTACAAATAATTTTTTTCACGATTCCAATTTTCCCATCATCTCTTCAATAATTATCCTCTCACTTCTGCCTTATTTTGTTTTTTCAAACTAGTCCCCTCCAGGAAACGAGCAATCATACTCTATATTCACCTCAGTACCTGCTGCTGATCCAGGTGAGCTTCTTTGTATCCTTATTTGTAAGAATGTAAACGATACAATTTAATGGCAATTCTATAAAACCTCAAAAACCTTTTTCTATAACATGCTTTGCATTAAAGATTTTCCTTTTCAGTTGCAGATTCTACTCAAGAAGATGGACAGCAACTTCAAAAAAATGAAGTAAGTCTGTCACAAGCAGAGATAGCAAAAGTATGGACATTCTTAAGCAGAAGTGTTAAAGAAATTAACATTGGAGACAGTGGAGAAAAAAAAGAAAACAAGATGTACATTTGTAAAAATTTTGTGAGATCTCGTGTTACCTCTGTGAGGTCCCACAAGTCCATGCACTTCCAGGTCAGTACTGAGACCTTGGAATCAACCATAGCGATGGAAGACAAACACTTGCGGGTTCTTAGTGTAAGCAGGCAGAGTCGTCACAAGGAGTATACTGACCTGGCAGTTTTGGTTGAATTCATTAACAGTGTTGGGACTAACGCGTTATTAAGTAACGCGTTACAGTAACTACGTTATTATTGTGGTAACGAGCACGGTAACTAGTTAACATGCCAAAACCGGGAACGCGTTACTCGTTACTGGGATTTAGATAGGCTCGTTATTCGTTACTTCGTGTGGTGGCTATCGCGGAGCTTCCACAGATTCAATAACATTAGCAAGTGGTGGAAGCCAGCAGGTGGATGAAGGAAAAGGGAGGCAAGAGGAGGAGAGACCCAAAGCGGCCGCTGGTCCGAGTGTCAGGTGAACTGAACTTCAGGTAAGAAGTTATGACCTGCAGTCCATCTGGGTCAGATATGAACCAAGTTTAGGTGGAGTTTATTTTCGTTATGCCGACTTTTTCGTACTGCGTGCTAGCTAGCATGACGAAGTTTCTATACAGCTGGGTGGTGCTATGTTACTGATGTTGAACTTTATTTTGTTCATAAGGTTAATTATTAGAGCTGCCAACCGTCCTGTACAAAATGGAATCGTCTCGTATTCAGAGAAAATATTACGCGTTTCGTATTGAGATGAAAAGGAACAGTTTGTCCCGGACTTCAGCTACAATGAAAAAGGCACAAAGCTGGAGTTATTCTGTGTTTACGCTGCACAGCTGCCTCTTCTTCTCTCATCCTCTCACCTTCCCTCTCCTGTTTCTACTTCAATCATGAAACTGATCAATGATCAGCTGATCGGCTTTTCTCTCTTGCTTGTTTATCGCCCACTTTGCGCCAGAAAGAGGAAACCAGCGGATGTCGCGGTAAACAACAGCAGCACTTTTAAGCTTGATCAGCTGTTGTTAGAATTTATTTAATATTAATTTCTAGTATCAGCTGATGTTTGCTGGAGCCACAGCTGTAAAGCTGCTGGCCATGATATCGGTTTGAATATGTGGTGAGAGGGAAACATGAAGATGAAACCAGGAGATGTCCTTACTGAATCATCAGAGCTGTGATGGAGAAACAGGTTTACCTTTTAGGTGACATGAATGAGTCGAAGGGAAGTTATGAACTGTTTCTGAGCGACCAGGATCCTTTTCTAAGTAGCTGACAGCTGTGCAGGGGCGGGTCTAGCAAAGTGTTGCCAGGGGTCCATGTAGGGCAGTAAAAGGGAAAGGGGGGGCACAAGGAAACACTTTCTTTTTCTCATTTAAAATGTCTCACTTTTAAAAAAAAGAATTATCTGAGTCTTGCAACAAACAATTGATAGATTTATACATATATACCATCAGAACAGTGTACATCGCTGTCACAACAGCGTTTATTTTCATTCAAAGGCTTTATGATTTTTCCTATAATGGTGGGCCGGTCTCTAGTCAAAATGCCCAGGACGATTTTTTTGTCCCAGTCCAGCTCTGTATGCAGCTCATCTGCAGTCTGGTGTTGCCTACATCTTCCTATTCAGAAGGCAGAATTTCCAAGTTCTGAGTACAATCGAAAGCACCACGACTGCAGTTTTTGTGTTGGATGTAAAAGGCGCACATGACGCTGTGACGTAGGCTAGAATCATGGCAGCAGTCAATGACGGTCCAGGCGTGGGATTTCTCTCGTGGAAATATGCACATTATCTTTTCCTTTCTATTGGTAGGTGGCACAGTGCACTTGTGGCAAGTAAGCAAGCTAGAAGACTGGCACTCTTGCTGGGTATCCAGTTACGGAAGGAACACATTAACAAGAGAATTCTGAGTTAAACCAAAGTTACTTTCCCTAGTAACTAGTTACTCTGAAAGTAACGAGTAACTTGAAGTAACTGAGTTACTTTTGATAGAAGTAACTAGTAATGTAACTAAGTTACTAATTTAAAGTAACTTACCCAACACTGTTCATTAACTACCACCTGAAGTACTTTGAAGCTCCAATATCAAGTACAATAAATGCAGGAGGGGGAAGCATTTCTCAATCTCTCGCAAAACTTTTGCAGGATCTTGCAAAAGTACATCTTTTTCTTTTTTTCTCCCATGTCCCTTGCAAGGCTCTGTACATTTGAAATTATCTGCCTCATAAAAATATTATACCCTTATCCTCACTCCTCTTCTATAGCTAGCTAGATGCTGAAGTACCATGATCACAATTTGTGCCCATCTGCACTTGTCCCGGTGTTTTGCCATAAAAAGCACTGGCCCACTTTAATTCCTATGGCGCTATAAATAATGCAAAAATACAGTAAATGTAGTAATGTGAAATAATAACTCCCCTCAAATGTCCTAAAACAAAAGTAACAAGCCTGTTTTGAAAATGTAAGAAGCAGAAAGTGTTAGTTGTGTTAAAATGTAAGGAGTAAAAGTGAAAAGATGTTAGAAAAATAAATGCTTAAGTAAAATACAGATACCTTACAAGTATTTGTACTTTGTTACTTCCCACCTCTAGTCACAAGGGTAACATTAAATCTGCTGGTCATATAAGTTAATAGATAATACAGTTTATTTTCTCCCCCCCCCAGTCTGACATATACCATTTGTACTCAACCATCCCCAAGGAGCTAGCTACATCAGCCCTGAAGAGTATGGTGTATAGCACTGTGAACCCTATGTACACCTCTGTGAACTCCGTGTAAACTGCAAATGAAAATTGTTTTAACTTAACTGCATTAAGACAGTTTGATAGCCTAAATGTTAAATTCCTGATTAAATTAAAATGTTTTTAAAAAGTATTGTTTTCTAATGTGTCTATTTTATGCTTAACACATTTTTTGTACTGTTTTATTTTTTGATATATTTTGTTTTTCCTCCAGGACTGTATATACAGTAAATAGCATCACATTTATATTCAATGTCTGCAATTCAGCTACACAAACTCACCCACACAAAAAAGTATCTTAATGTGTAAATGATGGAAAATATTTATTTGCATTTATTCATCAGCTTTCCTAAACATGTAGTTACGAGTATGTGGTCACCTTGACAAATGGCTGAACACATCAATGCCACATTCTTCAAACACACTGCTCTTTTTCATGCACCTTGT
This sequence comes from Rhamphochromis longiceps, assembly GCF_057381845.1. Taxonomy (NCBI): domain Eukaryota; kingdom Metazoa; phylum Chordata; class Actinopteri; order Cichliformes; family Cichlidae; genus Rhamphochromis; species Rhamphochromis longiceps. The sequence continues at coordinate 22,562,113 of NC_140561.1, forward strand.
ACTTTTCTTAAATATAATTTGCTTAAAAAAACAGAATAAAGCCATTTAATATTTTCCAATGTCTCACTACTATTTTACATGATCCATTACAGACATCAAAGCAAATTTAGTAAAACAAATAAATTTTACTAAATAAATTGTTTTAACAAATCATTACTGTTTGTAATGATTTACTGCCTAAAACAAAGACCACTCTGCATTCTTTTCTCATTTCACAAAAGTGCATTTTACATTCTGCAGACAATAGCTTTCATATTTTTCCTGACACAACAAATAATCAAACATTTAATGTCTTCCTGTGCACAAAGGCTTGTCTTAGACTTTGAGTAAAGCACTCTCACTTGTTCAGAGGCATTCTACGTTTCTTTCTTCTAATAAATTCAGCACATATGTAGAGCAATTTTGCAAACTCTATTTGGTATGCTCTGCTGTGCGCTGATCAAAGTCACCAAGCACTCCTGTTATTCTCATTTTCTTTTGTTCTCTGCATTAATGGATGTGTCTCAGTGCTAAAGATTTTGTCTTTGCAGAGTACTGCCTGTATTAGAGGTATGAGCAAATTCATGTTTTTATGTGTCTATAAGCTTCTTCTCATTGAATTAGTCCTTACTGATTTCCACTGCAGCTGCTATTGGTCACCTGCTGATGGTCGCTGTTATCAGAGGCAGCAGAGCTGCTGCTAGGGGACCGGAGAAGCGTGTTGCTGAACCGCACTCCATGGCATTTTCCTGTAAGGTACACAATCAATTGTCATATTGCAGTACACATGCTCTTTAGTAAACTTACCAGCTGTATTTGGCTATGAGAGTACTGAATATAACTTTAGATAACTTTTTTAATAATGTTAACTTGACCCATATAATGTTATTTATATGTAAAAACAAAGTGAAATAACTATTCAGTGACATGGATGAGAACGATCCCCCTTGGAATTGCAATGTACAAGTGAAAAATACAGATGTGGACAATCAGGATTTAAAAAAAAACCAAAGAAACCAACCCTCTAAAATTGTGGGATGAGTTAACAATTCATAGCTGAAAATTTTAAATATAAGATTTTAAATATGTACATTTTTATTAACAGATTAGTTTTTAGACATTTAATGCTAGAAGAGGATATGCCATCATCACTCCACATTGTGTTTGGACTGGCCTTTCATATACTACTGTAGCCCACATCTTAAAAGAAGCAAGCCAGTGGGTTAAAAATCAAGTACCAGCTCCCTATTACTACTACCACTTTAACTACTATCTCTAAAGATAACTTACTATTATATTATTATAACAATATTATGTTATTCTTACAGAAAGAAAACAGTTTCAGTGATGTTATATGGAATTATATTACCATTATCACATTTTCATAGAGTAGCACATAACCTTATTTGTGTTTCCTTTACTGTCAGCTTTCACTGTATCGATGTTGACCCGCATACATACAGATAGTGTGTGCAGATCAGCACTTTCACATACCTCAGGGTGGAAAGGATGACATGATTCAGGCTTTTTTCTGTCCTTCTGATACTTCAGTCTCTCACATTTTAGTGACTCGTTGTGTTCAAAGGAGTCAAGGGTGTAAGAATAAATCAACAAGATATGGTTCTAAGTTTGAAACCCAACTAGCATGCATTAAACCTCACTTACCCTAAACCACAACTTCAAATTTAACCCTAAGTGTAATCATCTCAATAGTAAACCCCTCAAGATGAAATTCATAATGATCACTTTTTCTCACAGCCAGCTAAACATATTTAGGAAACAATTTTTGTTTAAAAAACAAACAAACCTTTCAACTATTTTGTTTCAGTTCATGAAATGTCTCTGCTTCATACAGAAAGGATATATATGATCTCAATGGGATCCATTGTCACTGGAGGAGCACTGCTGCAGTCACACTTATTATCCACAACAACCATGAACAGGTTGCTGCTGGGAATCTGCTGTATGACAAAAGATCTGCAGCACAAACACAAAGTCTAATTTTAAAAATAAGTTTAATGTTGGTTAAATGTAATCAAATGATACTATTAGATTATTATTTCATGATTAATAGACAGTTCACTTTGCAGCACCTGATGCAGCCGTCGCACTCAATGTTTCCGGTTGTTTCTTTGATGGTCCGTTCAGACACGAATGCGGGGTATTCTGTATCACATGGTACCATCATGGTTTTACCCCGAGATCTCTGAGCTGAACGTGAAACAGAGCAGGTTTAACTGAAACACAGAGGCTTTACAAAATCAGCATTAAGCAGAAGAGGTTTTCTTTCTGCCGCTCATACTTTCCAAATATTCTCCCTCTCTCAGATCTCAAATGCCTATAAATCATCACGAAGTTACGGTTACCTTTAACTGAGAGATCAATATTCCACCAGCTGTACAGGTTAAATTCTAGCAGGAAACTAAGAGAAAAGCAGAAACATAAAACATAATCAGTGTTTGTGATGAAAGTTATAAGAACAGAGTAAACCATACTAAACAAATATTTTATTAAAAATTCTTACATGACAAGTTCAGTCAGAAGCCATTTAACTACAGAAAATGGCTAAAAGACAAAGAAAAGATAAGGTCAGCTTTTTTATTTGCTTTGTTTTGTATTGATTGTTGTAAATGCTGTAGTTCATTTTCCACTTGTTCAACATGCATCAGCCACATGCAAATGATAACCACAAACTGAAATATGTTCGATGGCCAGTGGTTTAGTTTGAGGACATATGCAGCTGTAGATGTTGTGAACCACAGATTATAAATATCCTTTGACTTCTCTTCCTCTAAACGCTGTCTGTTGCACACTTACATCTGACAAAGTGCGTGCACTGTCACTGCTCCCAGCATACTCTCTGCAAAGGGCCTGGTAGTCATAAAGAGTGATCCTGAAACACACACAGCACAGTGAAGGTCTTAATAAACATCCGATCTCATCATCATCATCATCGTTTATTTATATAGCACTTCGAAAACACACCTGGTAGACCAAAGTGCTGTACAATAAAAATATAAATATAGTAATAAAATAGCAAAAACCAAACATAGCAATAAAATTAATAAAAATGTCAGTTACCCACAGAGTTAAAAGCCAGGGAGTAAAAATAGTTTTTTTTTAATCTGGACTTAAAAACTGGCACTGATGTAGCCTGTCTAATATGGAAAGGAAGAGTTTTTCAAAGCATCAAAGCCGAAATAGAGAACGCACAGGCTCCTCTAAGTTTCAGCCGTGACTTAGGGACTGAAAGCAACAGCTGCTCAGCTGACCGAAGCGAACAAATGGGGACATGGGGCTTCAACAAAACAGACAACACAAAAAGTCCAGTTTGAGAGATAAGATTTTAACCACAAAAGTGCCGAACCAGAAATTCCCGCACAGTGCTGTAAGCGGGAGATCAGCAAATCGTGATCCACTGTGACGTATGCAGCGGTCTTGTCCAACAAGACAAGCACTGCATATTTACCACGCTCTGTCGTTATCAGAATGTCATTCATAACTTTTACGAGGGCTGCCTCCATACTGTAAAAGGGCTTACAGCCGGACTGAAAGATTTCACACAATTGAGAGTCATTCAAATAGTCCATCAACTGAGTATAAGCAATCCTTTCCAGGATCTTACTCAGAAAGGGAAGCTTAGAGATGGGTCTAAAATTTGACATGACTGAGCTGTCTAACCCTGGTTTCTTAAGTAAAGGATGTATGACTGCATGCTTAAATTCGTAAGGTACTTGACCAGACAAAATACTAGTATTGTATAGTATACTAGTATGTTCAGAATGTGTGGTCCGATGGTAGGAAATACCTTTTTGAAAAAGCGGGGAGGAACAACATCATTTGGAGAGCCACACGGCTTAGATTTCAACACAGTTTCACTAAAACAGGTAAAACAATTGGTAGAAAAGCAAGAACCATGCATGCCAGATCAGCAATAGTCTCAACATAGCAACCTTGTCCACAAAATAATTAAGAAACTTATTGCACATAACCTGAGAAGAGTGCAAAAGAACATAGCCTTCTGTATTAAGTACACAATTTATAGTGTTATAGAATACACGAGGGTTATGCGAGCTGGCAGCAATAAGTTGAGAAAAATAGGAGTGTTTGGCAGCCTTTGCTGTTCTCTGATAGACGTTCACAACAGTGAAGGAGAGTGGCCCAGTTCGCACGAACAGAGTTCAAAACTGGTGTGGCGTGTTGAAGGGGATAGCTGCTTAAAGTCAAGATGTGCCTTATTCTCATATATAACAACATGCTTTTTAGCCTTTGAGTTTAATTTATTAGGTTAAAGCTCAACCAGTTGTTTAACTGTGTCTCAAACCTTTTGAAGGATCCCATTTGTAGCAGTTTGTTCATAACAGCACCTTCCACCTCTCCAAAGAAAAGCCCTGTCTGAGAGAGAAATTATGTCAAAGCACACCAGAAAGCATGAAAAAAAGGATTTTAATTTGTTTAATTGAGTTTTATTTAAGCAGCATTAAGCATTCACAAAGAAACATGAGATGCAAGCTGGCTTTTTAGGGCATCAGCATGTAAATAGCGTCTACCACAGTGAGGTGGTAACCACTGAGACCTGGTCAGCTAAATGTTGTGTAGCCGGAGCTATTTGTTCTTGGTCTGCAGTTGAAGGTTATGTGAATGCTCTGATGCACACAATGTAGAGCACTTATATTACCAGATGTTACTTAATGTCTTTGGGATTTTCTAAAGTGGTAAATGCATAGTTCACTCTTCCACTTTGATATTTCCTTTTGACACTAATGCATTTCAAGACTCAATGGAAAGCCGTTAAAGGAAGAACTGAATGAATAAATATCATAAAGAAAATTTCTATGCCTAAATATGTAATAGAAAAAGTTGCTAGTTTTTTAAATTTATATCTAAATTTGTGCTTTTCACAGAAATGTTAACCCTGGACAAAGGAAGGTCAAAATCTAAAAAGATGAGTATTTTATTAAAAAGAAACACATTCTTCAAGGCAAAACTGGTCCTTTGATGTAGTTTAGTTGCACACAGTACCTGAGACTGTTCTTCTGTAACAAGAATAAATCCATTGTTGTCAATGAGATAACAGTTGATGTCCTGTTTGAAATGTGGATATAAAGATCATAGTCATATTTTCTTCTAATACCTTTCAGCACTCCTCAAGTCAGAATAAAGAAGCTTTCTTACCTCATTATCGCAGCTAATGCTACATTTTCCATCCAGAGCTGTACACTGAGCATATAAAGGACAGGTTAGTTTCATGCATAATCATGAGGCTCACTTTTGTATGAAAAACTGTTGTGACACTTGGTGTGTTGTTACCTGTCTGCAGGCAGTCCAGAACTTCTTCTGAAAGTATTCAAGCTTCATTTGGATCCCTACAGCTGAGAGCAAGACCAAGCAAAAGTGAGCTTGGACATAAGTGCAGCTAGAAACTAAAGATATGACAGAATATTCAAAGTCATTACCAGCAACAATTGGAGATTTCCTGTCATCGAGGAGCTGAATTGCTGTGCTGGCCAAAACCACACTTTTATTTTCTAAAGCTGGAGGAGAAAAGGAGATAAATACAGCTCAAGTTATAGTTTCTGTTCACTAGATGGCACCCTTTACCCGGCAACCGCACAATAAACCTAGTAATGGAGTTCAGTCTGGTCTTTTTTGCAGCCAGATGACTATAATAATTTGGAAATGGGTTCTGTGACAGAACATTTCAGGTTATGATGGCAAAGCCTGGCTGGATGCAGTCATTATTAACAGGGGAAAGGGGGGCAAATGTCCCGGAGAAGGAAACTGAGATCTCTACCCTCCAGATAGTAGACAGCACGTGAGCCACATTAACGGCAGGAAAGCTGTGAGGGAGATGAGCATCCCACCAGTAAAAACCACAGTCCATAACAGAGAGAGAGACGTAGAAAGACAAGTTAATGCCTACAGCAACCAAATGAATTTGCAAAATGTACAGTGTGCAATGCTGCATTGAGATGAACTTGTATATTAGAAGATACAGGAAAATTTACCAGCATTGTGGAGATAAATTCATGTTTTGTACATTTTTGTACAGGCTCATAGAGCTGATATTTCACACTCCATAATGTTCTGCATACCTGTGCTGAAGGGGATGGAGTAGACAAATGTGCCGGGAACCTGCTCTGCTGCTCTCTTGTACCACAGAGGGAAGTGATCAGCATTAAACACACCCTCCTTGTCCTCTGCTGTCAGGAAATCTCTGAGGAAGCATGCAGAGTGAAACTGAGGTGAAGAGCAAAGGATTAGATTCATCAAGTACAATCACAGCCTCACCTCACGCTGAATGGTTAGAGAAATGTTGAGCGGTGGCACTCACCTGTTGGAGAGCTGATCAACGGGTACAAACAGGTTGGTTCTGGAAAGACCCGTACGTGTTCCCAGAAAAGCAATCTCCACTCCTTTGTCTGAGTTTCTGTTGATCGATTTTAAAGCAGTGAGTGTATGCCACAAAAATATACCTGCGCTTTGATTTTACACACTTTCCCTGAACATTTGTGATTGATTTAATGCAGCATGTAATTTAAATTTCTCTTTGAACACAGTATTTGACAAACTGGGTATTTTTACATAAGAGTTAACTTAACACGGATGTTCTTATTAAGTTCATACTTGATTGCTTTTTAGTTATCCATGTAATTATTCACATATGACTTCTGATGCACTTAGTTTGATATTTTATTGGCAAAATTATTTATTTGTGACAAAAAATATTCAGCAGCTTTATCAAAAGGAAATTATCATCAGTTGCAAACATGCATACACATCTTACACATTATTCCAGAATTCAAAGTGTTGCATCATATCCTGTAACAGTGTAATAGTTGATGAAGAATTAGCTTCAGCTATATCAGCCAAAAACTGAATTATACAGATGTATTAATTTGAGTCTTACAAGGCATATCTTTTTAAGGTATGTATAATTTGAACAAAAGATGTTATTTAGAATTAAATAATTTCATAATGTGTCAGAGATTTATAAATACTAGTAATAATTAACTTCATATTTGGGTAAATGCTTCTAAAGTATTAAAGTGATCAAACCTCAGCTACATCGAAGCACCTCTGTGCATATGGCACTAACACAAACAGCACTTCTGACTTTGCTGGTAAAAGATGGCGACTGGATAATTGCTGCACTCCTACTTGCAACATGGAAAGTTTTGCAATCCATCATATCAGCATAGTCAATTAAAACTTAATTTAGCGTCGTGTACACATGCCACCAGATGGCTGTTTTTAACTCCCTGAGGCAACCACAAATTTTCTTAAATGCACAGTAATATATACCCCTGTGACTGATTAAATGAACACTAAAATCAAATAAATCATATTGTTTTATAATTTAAAAAAAAAAGAAACATATTGCATATCATATTTTTGAGGTTTGGGGGGGCTTTTTTTAACTTCTACAATCTAATCTTATTTTAATGTTCTTTTATTCAACATGTGTGTTGAGCATAATCTTTATGTGTTTAAATGTATTCAATTATGTGGAATGCAATGTTTTTTTTAATCTATGTTTTTAAAAGCAGACCCCAGGAAGACAATCTGTGCCTTCCTAATAAATAAACAAAACAAAAGATGTCAGTATTTACCCAGCAAACCTGCTGGGCTTCTGTAGGAACCCTTCACCCTTCATTTACAGTGACATTTAAGAGTGCAGATGAATTACAAGCAATCTTGTGATAGTTTGGTATATAATGATAATCATATTATTAATGCTTTATTCACAACTATATCTCAGGAATAGGTACCTAAAGTTTCTTACTCTGACTTGTTGAGAGCCAATCCAGTCCAATAGGCCTCGAGCGGAGCAGTGACCACAGCATCAAATAAAACCTCCTGGATCAGCTCTCTGTCACCTGTAACATCAGAGGATAACATGGGTCTGATTAACTGTATATCCATCTCATTCAACATGTTTTTGTCTTGATCACACTTGATAGGATAATTACATTTCAGAAATTATAGGCTGCTTGTACTATGACTTGCTTATGTGTCACTTTATGTCTTACATTTGAGGTGCGGTCTGCGGCCCGTCATGAAGAGTTTAATAGCTTGAATCTGGGTCAGGTGACGATGTTCATGCTCCTCCTCTATGTTGCAGTAGGTCCTGCATCCAAAAGAGCCACACTGTCAGACCACAGGCCTCAGGATCCCTGGTGATCACAAAGGGGTAACCTACATAACGCATGAATGCCCACTCCCATAACCCCTGTGTTACCATTCGTCTGCCAGGGCGACATCTGGCTGTTCCAGATCACGGAGCCCTGAAAAACACAAGTCAGTAACGCTTCAGCAATGCCGGTCTGCAATGACTGAAACACAGAGTAAATTTACATGTGCAAGGATTTTTATCATTAGAGAAATTTGGTTATGTGTTCCTGATGTAAACGTCTTACTTTGTTGTGTTGGTACAAAAACTCATGTATAAATGGATATAAATAACCAGGTTTTATATATTTCCTGTAAATGCCACATTCTCAGGATACTCACTACAGGATACTAACCAAGTAAGATCTTCCTCACAAGCCATTTCTTCATGTATTTGTGAAGTATTCAGACTTAAAAGTGTAAATCAAAGAGTGGAGTACCTGCTTCGAGCGACACATTTCCTCTGAAGAAGTACTTTCCGTGACCTCTTGAGAGAGCTACTCCGACACTAGAGGCACGCACCGAGAAGAACATTAGCCTGAGTCAGTCAACGTTTGAGTAGAAGTGAGACATAAACTGACGGAAAGTCAGTTTATTATGAATGTAATAAAACTTTTCTTCCACCTGAATGGAGTTCCTTTGATGTCAGTGTAGTAATAGTCATTGTGCATCTTTAGCACACGCCTCTGAAAGAATAACAGATTCATTCCCTCAGTTCAGAGACAACAAAGAGAACATTCTCATTTGTTATGGAGACACTAAGCGTCTTTATCTGCAGCCTCACCCCTCTATCCACAGTCTTCTTCACCTCCATAGAGAAGGTCCCTGTCCTCCTGTTCACCATAGCATTGCGTAACTAGAAGATAAAGCAGAGAGGGCAAGGCTGGGTCACTGATCATACTACCAGCCGGATTTCAATGCAATTGCACTGTGTTGCAGAAAACTGAGCAATCCCACCATGGCAATTCGTATGCTAATTTGATCTAATAGAAGCCTTTGCCATTACCGAACAAAGTAATAAATGTGTAATTACAGTGTGTAATGAAGTCACTGATTTGCTTAATATTGCAGATCCAAACACATTTAGTGGTTCATATTCTACTAAACATAAAGGCTTAAAACGATATGAATTTTGGCACATACTATGCCATCTTTGTCTTCCCATTCCACCTCCGAGAGATCCACACTGCTGTAGTTGGGCTTCCTCCTCTTCTGACCCTCCTGATACTGCATAGAGGAACACAGCATGCACAACTTAGTGACCTTTTTAGTGTACACATAAGACATAATTTTCAAATGCATGAGCCAGATATTAAGGAAATAGATCAATTTAGAAATCATTATTTTTCACTGTAATCTGTCTTTCATGTTGCACTTTCAGAATTAAGACCTACTCTTATTTATCAAGTGCAGTTATTGAGGTTTTGCTGAGTAATTATTTAACAAATCGACTGTGAAATGAACACTGTCAGGTAAATTAAAAATAATTAATATGATTGATAGAAAATCCACGCTCAAACAACTCTACATCGATGCATTAAACTTTAACATGTCAAACTTTGCTACTGAATGTAGTCCCGATCCACATGAAACAACAAGTCAATGACTACGACCACAGCACAGTTTTAGCCACAAAGAGACACAAAGAACCAACACAGACCAACACACACACACGCACACACAGTTGCACAGAGAGGAATAGCACTAACACTGGCACACACAGATCCACTAGCACAGCCATAGCTCCCGAGGAACCAACGGTGCCAGGGCGAGCGGCTGTGATCTCTGCCAGCGAGTGTTAAGTTACCTCTGGGAAATCTCAGGCCAGCCAGCCCTATGAATGGCCTTTATCCCTGCATGCATACATCAAAGGAAAAGGTGGGGATTACAGACTATACGAGCCCATGTAGCCTCCTAACCAGATAACACATTTGTCTCTGCGTACCCTCGTGGGAGGTTCATATTTTTGGTTATGCATACAATAGCATGGACAAAAGAAAAAAAGGAAAAATAGGGTCAAGTCAGGGAATGCTGTGAGAATGTTCAGGTGTAAAAATAATGCTAAGAAAGTGAGTTACCAAAGGCCTGAGGTCCGGATGTATCAGGATGTAGCCATTGTTTGTGATGGCAAATACATATCCATGGATCCCTAACTAGAGACAGAAAATGAGATACTTAAGGCAGAATGAAAATATGCATATGAATACATTAATCTAGCCCAAGACAGCTGATTGTACCATATGTTTGGGGATGAGCTTCATCAGCTCCTGCAGAGGGATGTCTGTTCCTACCACCCCCAACAGAATACCCTGGTTCTTCTGCATGAAAAGATTCAAAACACATACACAACTTTAGATAAAAACGGCGTTTAATATTCAGTCACCCAGCAGTGGGAGGATATCATTGCTCTAGTAAAAGGTGTTTAAAGTATGAAAAAGTAAGTTTAGTCTTTGCTTTGCATAATTTAAATGAAAGAGAAGGGGCATTTCACCTTGTCAGTTTGGTAATTCAGTCCACCAGGGGTGTTTTTAAGGTATATACAGAAGATAAAGTCAGAAAGAAAAATACTAAGGTCTGGTGCTCGCACTCTGATTTCAATTTCTCTTTATTGTTCATTTTTTTCAAAAGTTTAGATACAAAAGTGTCTTTTTGTCAGAATTTTTACACCAAAGAAGCCATAGTTTGACAAATTTCTTGTATTCATATAGATTTAAAGTGGACCTATTATGTTCATCAGCCCTACATTTATATGCCTGAAACCAATTAGAATAGCTTTTTCAAAATTTCCATATTAAAAACAATCTTTAGTTATCAATACCAGAGCTTTACAAAGCCTATAAGTTTATCCATGACCCTAAAACAAGCAGTTTGAGCACCCCTTGATCATTTTTAAAACAACTTTCTTCTGACTGGCTGTTCTTTAAAAAAGAAGATTTGAACATCAGGGGAGTTTTTGCGCCCACATCCACATATAGTGATTGATCTCACCCACAGAGACGCGACACACAGCCGTTATGTGAAATTTAATCATCAAAACACCTAGTAACTAGCTAATAAATGCTATAATTGACTCACAGTTTCATTCTTTGTGCTGAAGACAGGCATGGCCACTGTAGTTGTCAAAGTTGGGCCCGATTTGTCGTTCAACTGAAAAAAAAAAAAGACACAGAAAAAAGCAAAAGAGGACTTTATTATTTATAATAATAAAGCAAGGGAAGAAAAATTGTATTGAAAAAAACACTCTCTCCCCTAGATAGGCTCTGATAATCAAACATAATTAAAATAACTTTTCGTTTTTTAATTAAAAGCTCTGAAACTGACAGGAGCCAACAATGCATTCATCCACAGAACATAAAACTTTCATTAAACTTTCTTCACCATCACATTTGATACATTTTAAGACAAGTTACATACAAAGCATGCTGCCTATGTTTATGTTGACACATTTTGTTTATCATCAGTACCTAAAGTCCTGCAAAATTATATTAATGATATAGATTATGTAAAAACAATAAATCTGAACCACCCAATAAAGTAGTTAATTGGTAATAACGATACAGCCTAAGTTACATATAAGTGTGTTATTAATGTATTTATTAAATGTGTAAAAATTGATCCCATAACACAAGACTGATGTGAAAGGCAGGGGCGGAATTTATTCCCTTCACATAATATATAACTGTAGCATCCAAACGGTCCTGAAGAATTACATGTAAAATGAACTGAGACTGGTTAAAGCCTTTAACTTGTCAGACCTGAACCATGTGCGGCTCATGTGCTCAGGAGGATGAAGGCTGACATCAGCGCATGAGCACCATTAAAATAGGTCTGCCTTTCCCTCACATTGTGAAATGGTACAGCTGAGCATGCCTGTGTCCGTGTTTGTGCATGAGCGTGGTTGATGTTCAGGTTGTGTGTGTGTGTGTGTGTGTGTGTGTGTGTGTGTGCGTGTATATATGAAGCCAACGAGCTGTGAACTGCTGTGTGTACAAGCTGGCTTGACAAAATGAAGAATGGAGGCTCCTTAAATTCATCACAGCACACAATGGAAGAGAAAACTGGCCTGCTTTAGTCCTTACAACCATACGCACACAGGTACAGCAATGGACACCTCCATCGCTCTCGCTCTCTACCTTCTTTCCTTCTTTCCTTCTTTCTTGGTCTCTCCTCCAGTGTCAGTTTTATTATGGGCTTTAGGAGATAAAGTGCAATGATCCACAGAATGATGAATGGTGTGTCTGAGGCTGAGATACAAGAGCACACACTGCAGAGGACAATCTCCCAACCCTTTCTGTATGTGTGTGTAAATGTATATGTGCGTGTGAGAGGGAGAGTGTGTGTGTTTTAGTGTGTGCATGCTTATTGCCTCCATATTGGAAAGAAAGACAATAAATGCTCCTCTGCTGTTTGTGCCCCTCAGAGCAACCCCCCGACTGAAGCATGATGTCGAAAGGCGAGAAACAATGGGCAGGTATTTAACCTCTCAAGTCACTTCTGCTTCATATAATATGACTTGTACTGGCTGATACTGAATAAAAAATTTTTTTATATCCTGCCCATGATGCCTTTTCTGGTCCTACTTCAGAACCAGATCCACAGCACAAGGCCAGTTCTTGCACAAGAAAACGAAAACTTTGCTGACGTACCTTGTGGGCCAGGGAAAGCTGATGGGGAAGAAGAGATACACAAGGATTGAATCATCAGTGAAATAAAATCTGCATATTCTGCATCGACTTTGTGGACACAGATGCACACTGGGGGGAAAAATCCATGCAGATTAATGAAGCTCATAATGAGGAATCATTCCAGCAGCATGAGGAGTAATGATGAGAGAGCAGACCCACACATGTGAATACTCATTGTACAGTACAAGAGATGGACAACACAGCATGAAAACCTCATATCATGTAGAACAGCAACAGGATACAGCATTTAAATGTCTCTGAAACAGACAGTTCGACAAATCTGTTGCTTTATTTCTGATGCTCAGGTATTTTATGAACAACGCTTTCACACCAGAAAACTATTGTATACTTGAATAATGAACCAGTAATATTAATTAATGTACAATACTTAAGATATACTTACAGCACTGTCCACGTAAGCCTCAGTCCACACTGTGTCGTGCTCATGATCGATAACCTTTGGGCGGCTCATGACATGAAGATATCTCATGACGTTCTCCTGAACATCAGCTAAGGTTGAGATCTGACTAAAATATCCTGCAATGACACACACACACACACACACACACACACACACACACACACACACACACACACACACACACACACACACACACACACACACACATTAACCCACAATCACAGCAAACACACTTCTGCAAGAGGAAGGATGTGATCCATAAACTCATTAAAGAACAGCCCAACATGTGGAGTATTTAACACATCAAACACAAAATTTACATCTAGTGGTTGGAACAACAGTTCCTTTACTGAGGTAAAGTTAAAAAAAAAATACAAGTAAAAACTCCAAGTTCGCCAAACGCATCAATGAACAATCATTCATAAAATGGATCTACAGGAATTTTCATCTTAAGTACAGACAAAACGATGTAGAAAATCACAGCTTACTAAGCGGAGCATCTATGTGTAAACTATGCCGTTAGGGAGGGTCCTTCACACTCCCGTATCTAATGTATTCATATGTGTTATTCTTTTAAACTTAATTATTAACATTTTGCATAAGTGCATTAGAGACTTCCTGATGCTTTTTTTAATCAACTATCATGACCATAGTATTAAATTCCTGCTTATTACACAGAAACCACCACAGGTGTTTCCTGGTAGTCATTACTATTCTTTAAGTGTGTTTTAAAAGTCTATTACCTGGCTATTAATATGTTATTAAGTAGAAACAAGCTGGTTTGCATTTTACAGCTATGTTTTCTGCTTATTATGCAGAAACTACCCAAGATATTTCCAGGTAATAGCCTCACAAACACACAAGTTTGCTTTAATGGGATATTCGTATGTTATTAAATAGAAACAGGCAGTTTTGCATTTTGCAGCTCTGTTTCCTGCTTATTACACAGAAACTACCCTGGCTAATTGAGTGGTTATAACTTAGAAATGACCACCTTATCTCTTTCTTGTTACCCTACAATTACCACTTTATCACAGAGCTATATGTCCACATTGTTACCCCAGTTTTGGGGCCCTTATTATCCTGTTACATAAATTTCAGAGTACTATTACTCAACTCTAACCACTGTTGCTACCATGCTGGTACTTGGATATTATGTAGTTATTACTTTAGTAATTGCATAGTAATAACTTAGAAATTACTATATTATTACGCTCTTGTTTCCGCTTTGTTACCCTACTATTTCCCCTTTATTACCGAGCTGTGATAGAAAGTGGTACCGAGTTTCCTGATGGTTATGTGGGAGTGTTTGAGTTATATGTGCGTCCAAGCCTGAGATAAACTTTGCAGTTTTTCCCTCTGCCCCACTTCATTCACTGCAGCAGCAACACATTCCTCCCACACAGCGTGTTTGGCTTTGTTTGTCAACCCTTTACCATTCGTTTAATTTCTAACAATTTAGCCCTACTCTTTTAGTGTGAGGCTAAATCCAACCTTTGCTAACATGATCTAGGTAAGAGGAGAGATAAGTTTAAAAGATATTACAGATCGCTGGTGTGTAAACTCCTCAGCATCCTTAGACAAATCAAATGTAAGGACACCACTGGGGATGGTCTTCAGTCTAAGTCCATTTATGAATGCAAAAAATAATATTTTAAATTTAAACTTTACATTAAAACTTTTTAAACTATTATATGTTTTTGCATGTTTTTATTCACACAATTAATAAATTCTATTAGATTTATTAAGGTGATGTGGTGCACTAAAAAAAAAGAATTCTGAATCCTAAAGCTAATACAATTTCAACATGCTGCACATTTAAATCAGCTCATAATACCCACCGTGTGTAGTTTTTAATGACTTAACAACCCAACATATATCCATCAATCCATCCATTATTTCAATAGCTACTTATAAAATTCAGGGTCATGGGGAGGCTGAACCCAGCTGTCACATTTCAACATTTCCAGGAAAAATGACCCAGCTTTGAACTCACTGTCTTCACTGATGTCAACAGAAATGTCAGCAAAGTATAAGATTGCACAAAACAGTATCTCTCAAATATTTTGTGTATATATTCCATGTTATTTGACTATTATTGGTGTGTTTTAAAACTTCTACTGATTATATTAAAATTAAGTCTAAAATAGCTTTTAATTCAAATATGGTTCCAAACCAAAAGAAAGTACCTCAAAACTGTGTTAAAGTACACTACTGCCCTCCTGCTGATGTCTCTGCTGGATTGCACAGAGCCAGTGTTTCTGTTTAAACTGAGTGTCACCTCCTGCTGTTGCTGACAATGTTTTATATCAGACATGTTGGGTTATAACGCAGCAGTGGCCTGTATGGGAAGGAGGTTTGTGGCTTGTCATTCCACAATCCCTCTGTGATCTGTTTTCCTGGCTGTGACTTTCCCTTCCAGAGGGCACTCATCTGGAGCGTTGACGCGAGGGAGCCATCAGTAGTGAGCAGCCAAGAGGAAGACACTGACAGGAAGAGGGATTAGAGCAAATTGACCTCTGACCCTCCCGAGTGCCACTTCATTGCCTCTTGGCAGAAAGAGTCTGAGCAAGCACATGCATATGCGTGCACACACACACAAAACACACAAAGCTACACATACATGTCCAAACCACACAGACCCCAAAAATCCTTAATCTATCATATTATTGCACACAAGCGCAGCATCAGACCCTGTTTGACACTCTGATACGAAGCTGTCTTGGAAAGTGTTTATCAAAAGGTCTCCAACCTTTGTTGGCACAAGCCATCCATTTAAGGTTATCAGCAAATGCAGACTCTCGTCCAATCAGGTAAGGGAATAACCGGACCTGTTTAAAGGACACATAGATGACAAGAGTTTTTGAGAAAGAAGGATTAAAAAACATGCAAAGTGATGTATCTCCTCAGTGCTTCATCTTCCTGTCCTGATTCTATCTGGTTCTGGAGAAGGAGGAAGCTATATGTTCTTTTAAATTCTCAGGAGGAAAGTGTGTCTTTGCACTTTTCTTTTTTAGGCCAATCCTTTTTAGTTTATTTCACTTTTTTCATCTTTTTTTGAGTTTATGTATTCAAATTAAATTAATTTTCCTTTGTTATTGTTTGGGCATGGGGGCATGTACAACTGTCCTTCTGAAGAACGCTGCGTGACACTTTGCCAGACCTGTACGGCTCATTGGCTCCAGATGCTTTGCTAAGCAGAAAGCATATAGAAAACACTGAAAAGCTGCCATATAGCAGCCCTCAGGGTGTATTTGCGGGGTGGGTGGGTAGGATGAAGGGGGGGTGCCCTGCCAAACACTGCCCGGTGCTCTGCCAAAAGCCCCACACATATGCTTCACAGGACTGAACAAAAGCCCTTTAGCTGTTGTTTTTATGGCTCTGTGAGCTGCACAGCAGTTCATTTCATTTTAACTGCATTTAGGTCTTACTGAGAAAGACCAACAAAAGATTTTAAACCCAGTATTGAATCCACGAAGAAGTGTGGGGAGAGCACAGCAGAGGGGTAAGAGTCCTTTGAGCCTGAGCTGCTTGTACATGCAGTGCCCTTGAAAATAATTAATTTCCCATGCTTTATTCCCTGAGCTGTAATTCATCAACACACTGAAAAACATCATATTGACAACGATTTTTACACGAGTGATAATGAATTAAGAAACCAATTCCTCAAAACATCAGACCGGAGCTCCGGCTGGGATAATGTAAAATGTACATTTGATGCAAGAAAACTGCAGTGCAAGCAAAAAACTGTGATGCTTACAATTTAAAATTAGACAGAAAAGACAGTGTGATGGAGAAAAATAGAAGGGGAGAGAGACAGCGGTTAAGACTCACTTTTCTTTCTGGCCAGTTGTATTTTTCAAAAACATCGTCATACATCTCAGTTGCCCCATCAGTGACGAGCATTATGGCCTGACTGCACACGCTGCCACGACCAGTCTGATTGAACTAAAGTACAAGGGGGAAAATGCATGAGAGTAACATAGCATAACAGAAAAATCAAACAATATCTATGATGTTATTTACACATGAAATAAATAGAACTAGCATTATGTTGAAGTAAATAAACCTGAAAAATGTGGCACACTTGACTCAGATGCAAGAAGATGCAGTGCAGTAATTAAGTGGCTTATTGACTTGTAGCAGTGTAAATGTGAAGAACCACAGGAGTGTGAAGAGACAAGATCACAGGACAAATCCTGCTGAGCACACCTGTTCTTAACATATAATATGCATCTTTTCATTTCTGTTGTCATTGGAGGACAACAAACAGAGACTGTGGCTGTATGTGTGAGGTCAGCATGACTCAGTGTCAGGAAAAACAAGGAAAAGGATGAAACCCTTGGCAGGTGCAGGTATTAAAAATTAGTTAGAAACATACAGCAAACTCTTCTGATTGGGTAACTTTGGGTAAGGTTTCATCTAATATTAGAAAACGGAAAGAATGAAAGCAGTGACTAATGTGATCATCCACCACATCTGAATGTTAAAAAATGGTTTTAGTTCATCGTGTGTTTTGCTGACAGGAGATCTTTTAAACTGTCAAAAGTAAAACATGAGAGTGGCGACAGTGAATCAGTATAAACATTATCAGGAACACCAATTTTTTACTTTGATTAGTTAGACCTGTGCCTTTTCTGACAAATGCCAGCAGAAAGCTCAGTTGAGATGTTGCGGGATGCCTTTCCAGCTGTGGTTGTTCCTCATTTCAGGCTGTTGACTTGCTCTTGTTTTCTGACAAGCATCCATTCTTTCTTATAAATTCTAAACTCTTGCTGTTAAAGAGTTAAATCCATATTATTTTTTTCAGAAAATATATTATAAATTAGTATTGGCAGAATGTTTTTTGTGTTTGCTGTTTTATGGTACTTTTATATCACTAGCTTTGTAAAGCAGTTTGTGTGTGTGCTTCTCAGCTTTACTCTCATCCATCTCACCAGGCCTCGGTTTAAATGCTGCAGAGCTTGTCAAGTGCAAAGAGTTTCTCTGTGATTCGGTCTATGATAGGATGCATTGTGACTTTATTCACTGTGCAGCGGTGTAACAGTGAATTTCGATGGTAAGCTACGGGCTACCTGATTACCATATTCATTGCAGAGCTTTAATTAATCTGACAAATGCAGAGGTAAAAGCTGCGCTCCCTCAGCTTCAGCAGCACTGCCAAAGCTTGCCTGAAAACAGGGAGATAAAAGCAGTGCGGCGTGGCTCCTGGCCTTATCTTCTTTGTGTTCCAATCACACGTTATTAATCATTGACGTTAATTAGAGCCATTAATCACAGTTCAGAATAGATGTGTCTGTGTTTGGAGGGTGGAACGGGGATTGCAATGGAGCATTTCGATGGGCGGCACACCTCCCAAATGCTCGAATATATTTGACTAGAGTGTGCTACTTTTTATGATTAGCTCTGTGTTGTACTTGGAGCACATTCTGACAGTGAAAACAAATGTGGCTTGTAAAATGAAAGTTTCCCTTGTGTTCGGGTCAAATGGAGCACTTGAATTAAATGAGAACGAAGAAGCATTTGTCTTATGTGGGCACGTGCAAAAATTCATTATTTTTATGTCAAATTAATCAATAAATGAATTAAACTTTTTATAATAAAATTACAAATGCTAATAATCCAACATTAAAATGCAATCAGAAAATCAGAAGCTGTTTCACCTCCTTTGTAATAAGTTAATTTATTAGAGTATAGACTGAGAGGATGTTTGAAAGATTTGTCATTAAATGTCAGTCACAGTTTTTTTTTTACTGGAACTTACATCACTCAGGATCATGAAAGCTTCAGTCAGAGCTTCACCAAGCAGTCCGATCCCTTTGGCAAACAGCTTGTCCAGATGTTCACGGAAATGCTGACACATAACCACAAAAGTGGAAGAAGAAGTTTTTCAACTTTAGCTGCGTGAATTCGACCTGCTGCGAGACATATATTCATTAGTTTTAATAGGGACTCACGTCTTTATTGGTTCTGTCGGCCCGGACCAGCGTACCATTCAAACAAGGCTCCACATAGTGGATCTCCTGATTATACTGTGGGAGTATAACAACCATTTAAACAGAAGAGATTTAAATAACCAATCTTTGTTTTTCATGGATGACTGCGCTCCAGTTATGCCGAATACAAGAACATTGTAGAAACATCTAAAAATGTGTTCATTAAAGTAACAGAGAGGGCCTGAGATTACGCAGGAATGTGAGAATCATTAATTTAAAGAAGTAAATAGTTTGTTTCGACTTTAACTTACAGCAATTATGTTGAAGAAGTCATCATCTCCCAGTGTGTCTAATATGGAGGAAACAGTCTGTCTGGCAATGGTAAGCCTCAGCCCCTTCATACTTCCACTAACATCAACTAAGATCACAACATCCTTGGGAGACGTAGCGGCCTGAATGTACCTGTGAGACAGAGTTCACTTAAAGCAGGGGCGTCAAATATTTTAATTTATGGACCTTGTCTAGTTCAATTTAATCCAAAGGGACTAGGAAAAACCATCTATTATAAACAAAGTGTCTTTTTTTTTCTTTTTAGTGCAAAAAAAAGTGAAGGTACATTTTGGAAAAGTGTCAGTTGTGAGTGTGAGTGTCTTTAAAAATTGAATGCAATTAGTGTCTTCGATTTCCCACATCTAGTCCGTCTGCTGTAATTGCATTCATTGTGCATTACAAATAATAGCGGTTGAGCTACAAAGGCACAAAACCTTCACATGTAATTGCAGCTAAAAAAACCTTTCAGATGATGCCAAGATCTAAAAATTAACTTTTGAAATGTCTTCCTTTGTTTATGTAATTTTGACCTCCTCACACCAGGGATAGTAGGAATATATATAAGATGACTTACACACTTCCTTGGACAAATAGACTAATGACTTCTAGAATCTAGAAGCTGTGTGATGTACAAAACTTCTCAGGTACATGCAGGCTTACCACTTCCGATTTCTGCAGTCGAAGCCAATGACGCCATGCTCATCTGGATGCCACTTAACTCCTGGGGGGCAGATTCAGACAAATCAGAATTGGCAGAATTTTAAAGTAATAAAATAACATTGCTTCACAGAGAGCAAACACAAGCACACTGACAAGATATATTAACATGTAACAGTAATCAAAATATAAGTTCTTCATCTGTCAAGCCCTTCAGTAAGACACAGCATACTACATTGTTCCAGTTACAGATCATAAAGAGTCACACTATAGTGCGCTGGGTAATAAGCTACATATTGGGAGGTTTGTTAAATACGGTGTTCACCTTGCATGAATCTACATAAAAGACTGATAATGCACTATATTTTTAAAGCCACCAGATTTGTGGGGGGGAAAAAAACAAAGCTCTCCCACTATCAAATTTAGCCTGTGGGTGAATTTCTCTGAGCCACTGAGTGCTACTGTTGCCAAAAAACTATTAAAAAGACATTACAAGCCGCATTGTTGCAGTGGGCAACATGTTCCCTCGTTATGATGAACACACTCAGTGTGGCTTATCTTGAGTCAGTCCCACATTAACCATCCTGATGCAGTAGACTCACGAGGCTCATCAAATCTGGTTTAATCTAAGGATAAAAACACTCACCACAAAATAGCTGTTGAGACCTATTTATTTAAAGTTTAAAAGCTGCAGTGCTTGAAAAACCAATGACACTAAAAGACTCGACATCTCTGCAAAAACTGAAAGCTCTAAAAGGATATCTGGGTCTGAATTAATTAAATTTTAATTTGTGAAGATATGAAAAGACATGAAAAACACACAGATGTTTGGCCATGAACAACGGCCACACACAAATATATTTGTCTTCTCAGTTAGTTTCTTTAACAGAAACCAAAAACACAACAAAAAATGAACAATCAGGCTGAAAATATTAAAAGTTAATATCTGTTTATGTAAATTTCTTTCCTCATTTAATGCAACGTGTTCCCAAAACAAAGAGCAGTATTGTGGAGTGAGTAATAAAAACATGAATACATATATTAGCAAAAGACTGATGAGAAACATTTGGCCTTTAAAGATTCCCCGTTATGCATTAATCACATAAAGCCTACATCTGTTAACAATCTCAAAAGCCATTTCTCATCACTGCAGCTTCTCTACAGTGAACAGGCAGCCTGTTTTACATCAGCGTAACCGTCTGAATAACATCGTCTGGATCTAAGAGATGTTACTGAGTGTGGCTGCAGACCAACTCTGGCAAATTCAGATTAATTGCAGTCTGTATATATGCATCCTCTCTGATGGTCTGTAAAATTACAACATTAGCCAAATTACCCCTTTAGTAATTCAAAATCATTTGTTCTGATCAGTTTTTTTTTCACTGACAGTTGAGAGCTCCCATGGGATGCTCTCTCTCTCTCTCACACACGCACGCACACACACACACACACACACACACACACACACACACACACACACACACACACACACACACACACACACACACACACACATGCAGACTGACAGACAGATTGGCAGCACTCACCAGGGTACTGTCTGAAGAAACCTTTGGCACTCCCAAAGTACTGCCAGATAAGCGTTGGATCTCTTTCATAATTATCTACAAACACTTTATTCAGGGCCTCAGACCAGTAAACCCCGTTCACTATATCAGGATCTGCAAATGGCGGCCACAGGGACACACACACAGGCATGGTGAAAGAAAGGAGAAAAAGAGAGAAAAGTAAATTAAATGGTGATAATGGTAACCATTCTGGTCACCATTACCGAGTGCATGGTTGACCTTTGTCCCTTATTGACCCCCCTGAAAGAGATACAATGCCTGTGACTAAATCATCCCTCCCTTCCTCCTGCTGGGTGACTCCCCTTTTGTGCTGTAAACAGAGAGTTATGGGGAGTCCATTAATGCTGAACAAAAGCCACACAGGCAATACACGGGAAGAGGTGAGAACAAGAAGCGACAGAGCAGCTACCATATGGGCAGCATCTTTCCAGAGCAGACTGCTGCTGCTTTCTTGTTATGTCTGGGCTCATATCGATCACCTATCTCCACTTCGCCCAGCCTGTCACACTGATACAGCTTCAGCTACCATTTCTCACTTTCACCACTTACTTTCCTCCCTCCCTCTCTCCTCCCCATTCATCAGCTTCCTGTAGGTGAATATCACTCACATAATCCTGAATTTAAGGCAGCCGCAGAGAAGAGGAATACACACCTTTGTTGTACATGTTGGTGGGCACCTGGACAACACTGAGGCTGAGGTTGACTGAGAGGTTATTGAAATGGTAATTGGGCTCCAGGAGGAACTCTCCTCCTAGCTCCACATTATTGCCCTCCTCATCCACTTCATTGATCAGCACAGCATTGAAGTATTCATACTGCAAAAAGAGCAGACACAACAGATATTAGACATACAGATATGTTAACCAAAGCCCGCAAAAACAAAGACAGAACAGTTACTGCACACACACGACAATAATAACAATATTTATGTTCATATTTAAAATATGTAGTGGGGGAAATAATTATTTTATCCACTGCTGAATTTGTAAGTTTGTTCACAAAGTAATGAAGAGTCTAGAAGTTTTATGGTAGTTTCATTTTAATCATGAGAGACAGAAAATCAACCACAAATCCAGAAAAAATGCATTTGCATGTCATTTAGTTAAATACGTACCTGATCCCCGTCGAGCCAATCAGAAATTTGGCTGACACCGATTAGCTATTTGCCCATGTGGCACACAGATTACAATCAACCAATTACAGATACACCTGATCTCAACTCATTATGTATATAAAGCAAACTTGTACACAGAATTTCAACCTCTTGACCACTATGGGCAAGACCAAAGAGCTGTCAAAGGATGTCAGAGACAAGCTTGTAGACCTCTACAAACTAGCTACAAGACTATCAGCAAAAAACTTGGTGAGAAGGTGACAGCAGCTGGTGTGATTATTTAGAAATGGAAAAGATCTAACATGACCATAAATCGCCTTCTGTCTTGTGCTCCATGTAAGATTTTGCCTCATGGGGTGAGGATGATCATGAGAAAGATGGTGGATCAGCCCAAACTGCAAGGAGCTCATTAATGACCTGAAGGTAAATGAGACCACATTTACCAAGAACACAATTGCTAGCACACTAGGAAGTAATGGATCAAAATCTTGCATCACCTGTAAGGTTTTCCTGCTCAAAAAAAAAAAAATGTTCAGGCCCATATTAAGTTTGCCAGTGGACACTTAATTTGTGTCAGAGAAGACTTGGGAGAAAAAGCTATGATCAGATTCGGCTTAATTCAGTTTAGTTTTATTTATACAGCGCCTAATCACAACAACAGTCACCTCAAGACACTTTATAATGTAAGGTGGAAATGCTGCAATAGAAAACAGAAAATCCCAACAATCATATAACACCCTATGAGCAAGTGCTTTGGTGACAGTAGGAAGGAAAAACTCCCTTTTAACAGGAAGAAACCTCCAGCAGAACCAGGCTCAGGGTGGGGCGGGGCCATCTGCTGCGACCGGTTGGGGGTGAGGGGAGGCAGACAGGACAAAAGACATGCTGTGGAAGAGAACCAGAGTTTAATAATAACTACTGACTAAATGCAGAAAGGTGTGTATATACACAGGATTCAGGATCACCTGGTCCAGCCCTAACTATATGCTTTAGCAAAAAGGAAAGTTTTAAGCCTAATCTTAAAATTAGAGAGGGTGTCTGTGTCCTGAATCCAAACTGAAAGATGATTCTATAGAAGAGAGGCCTGAAAACTGAAGGCTCTCCCTCCCATTCTACTTTTAAAAATTCTAGGAACAACAAGTAGGCCTGCAGTGTGAGAGCGAAGTGCTCTAATGGAAGAATATGGTACCATAAGGTCATTAAGATAAGATGGGGGCTGATTATTTAAGACCTTGTATGTGAGGAGCAGGATTTTGAATTCTGGATTTAACAGGGAGCCAATGAAGGGAAGCCAATACAGGAGAAATCTGATCTCTCTTTCTAGTCCCTGTCAGCACTCTTGCTCCAGCATTTTGGATTAATTGAAGGCTTTTCCAGGGGTTTTTAGGACATCCTGATAATAATGAATTACAGTCATCCAACCTAGACGTAATAGATGCACAAAGTAGTTTTTTTAGCGTCACTCTGAGACAGAATGTTTCTAATTTTAGAGATGTTGCGCAAATGGAAGAAAGCAGTCCTACATATTTGTTTCATATGTACATTGAAGGATATATCCTGGTCAAGAACGACTCCAGGATTCCTCACAGTGTTACTGGAGGCCAGTGTTATGCCATCCAGAGTAAGAATCTGATGAAATCCAAATCTAGCTCTTTGGCATCAACTCAACCTGCCATGTTTGGAGGAAAGAGAAATGCTTTGGATCTATTTTCTGCTAAGGGTACCAAACTGACGGACCAACGGATAATATCTTGAATGAGAACTCTTTTAGCCAAAACACTGAATCACGGATGGGTCTTCCAGCATCTTATCCAGAAAAATTAAGCATCTTAGACCCTAAACCCCAACCAAAATGACCTTTACAAATGTTAACACTCATGTGTGCTCTGTCTACATCTGCAGGTTCCAAACCATGAAACCAAAAGAAAAAATAAACAATGGACACAAATGGCATCAAAAACAGACCTTTCTAAAGCAGATTACAGTTAGCACAGTTGTTGTTTTTTTCTTTATATATATTTCTCAGTTTGTCAAAAAAATTGGCACTGGATGTGCAAACAAGGACTATGAGTAGAAAGTGAAACCCAACAATTTTTCTGTCCTGTCCTTCACTGCCTGCTGCTGCAGTAGAAAGACTACCTCATCCCGTGTGAGCGGCCTCTCTGTGGCCTCTAGTCCTCATTGTCTGCACTAAGAAAGAGAGTGTGAGAGATGGGGGAGGCAGGGAGGGAGGTGAGATGGGTGATGGACTCTCAACCATCCCTCCTAGGAAGAGGGGGAGCAAGTGGGCATCGTCATCAAGCAGCCTCTGACAGCTCATACCACGCCTGAGCAGCTCTCTGACGAGCTGTGGTGGTGGTGGGGCGGGAGGAGGCGGGGCGGCTGTGGAGGAGGAGAGAAACGTGCATCCTCAGCAGAATTGAGTGCTGTAGAGAGGCACGTTAACCACCAGGGTTATTACTGTAGAGCAGGCCATGGGACACTGCAGCTCTCCGAGACAGCCCGCTGACTCTTACACCACTGCAGTTAGCTGTAGGCCTTACTGCAGAGATCTGCCCTCCATTACAAACAGCTAGGCCTTACTGTATAAGCAGGCTCGACAGCTGCAGCTATCAGGTCTCACTAAACTTTGCTGGATTTAACAGCCCTTAATCTCCACACTATCTTATCATATCGAAGTTAAAACTTGTTAGTTTCAAAGCTTTTGCTTTGTGTGATGTGATGAGTCAGATTGTTCATGGGGGAAGTGCTGCTTACAACATGAAGTCAAACAATGAAACACTGTGATAAATTCATTTATAGTAAGTATTTATAGTATAGCATCTTTAGAGATACACATCACAAAATGGTTCACAATGAAATGCCAGAACAGAAAAACAAAAGCATGACTAGAGAATTAGCATAATTGTATATGAGTGTGATTATACAAACTTAAATCTTTGTGGTGTCTATAAAGACCTTTGTTGTTGTTGTTGTTTAAATGAAGTGATTCAGATTCAAACATAGTTTTTTAAACCAGTTTTTTAAAACATCTGAAGTAGAAATAAAGGAATTCTCACAAAGCCTTAAAAGTATTTTTAAAAACATGCACAAAGTCAGACTTTATGTTGTTTTAATGTTTAGAGAAATTTAGAGCCTGTATGAAACAATTTTATTGATGTGTCTTGTTATGCATTTGTATTAGGAGACAGAATAATTCTAAAGGAATGATCTTATGAACAACAACTTTATATTGCTCATATTTTAATATTTAATACTTTCTTTTAGGCCTACTGAAAGGAACACTGACCCCCCCCCCCAAAAAAAAAAAAAAAGAAACTAAATAAGGCTCTACTGTACAAATGTTTCGTTTACACCATCAGACTGGATCCACACACCCTTGAATTGCACTCAGGTCAGCACAAAACATCCGAGTGTCCTGAGACAAAGCAGCTGAGATAAGAGCAGCCAGCTTATCTCACTGTGGTCAGTGAAATGGTGCGTGAAAAATGTGTGGTGTCAGAGGAGGCGAGGTTGGCTGAATGATGCCAAGAGGAGTACTATAATGACATCACATCATTACCGCAGGTGGATATTGAATTTTCCTTATTATTTTTTATGGCCTTTAAGCTGAAATGGCTGTGTGATAGGCCTGTGTGATAACTGTCAAGGGCTTGGATGAGAACTTTTCTTATCTAAGAGTGTGCAACAATTTATGTGTACCAATGCAGCCACGGGAGGATCACGAAAAACTGAAAAATAAAAAACAAAAAAATGAAATAAGATCTTCAGATATTTCAGGAAATAATGTTTTTGACAAAAATATAAAGAATGTAATATTTGTGTTTCTTTGAAGGGACTCATAAATACATAAATGCATAAAAGATATAGTTTGGTTTGTGGATTATTGCTTTGAGTCTGATAAATCTTCACATTTCCTACAGATCTTATTTCTTAAATATAAAATAGAGGAGGTTGGGGGTATTTAAGTATAAGCCAAACCGTTTCAAATAGGTTAAAGACAAAAATACTTCTTTATTTCACTGGTCATATATTTCTTTTAAGGTAGCATCTCTCCCTCTTGTCCCTCTTGTTCTGTGGATGTGAACAGCAAAGAAATGGACAGGAGAACAAGGTGACAGAATGTATTCATATGATGTAAATGCTTCTATTAACTGTAAAGTGCTCCAGTTATTTCAGTGTTTTGTTGCTCGAGTGGTTTTCCAATCTGCAGCCATGGAAGTGAAACAATGCGCCACGCAAAAGAGTTTCATTTATCTCTGTCCAGTGGACGGAGAGAGAGCGAGGGAGAGCGGTAACAAACGCCAGAAATACTGCATTCCCTCTGCAGAGACCAGGGAAGCTCTCAGCGCGCACTGGAAATCTGCAATGAGAGCCGCTAAATAATGTCCCCAACAAAGCCCGAGCGCATGAGCAGATCCTGTGAAGTATAATTAAATTTAGAATGACTTGTCTCCCTTCCCTTTTCTTTCTGGTTAACCTACAGACCGCCCTCTAATAGACTACCTTACCTGAGGGGGAAAATTGGTGGTTCTACAAAATATAATACCATGCACAACAACCCGAAGCCCATACTTGTGCTCGCAGAGGGTGAGATAGATCTTAATCTCCACTGTGTTCTAGTTAGTGTTAATTACAGTATGTAAAAGCTTAAAGGCTATGCAGCCTAATTAAAAAAAAAAAAACATGGTTATGAGTTATGGCAGTATTGGCGCCGCAGCCTTCACTGTGTGAGGCTTGACTTATCAAAGAAACATTATGTATCAAACCGCTGGCAGGACGTCAGAGTGAAGGGCGCTGCCAACGCAATTAAAGACTTTTAGGGCCTATTACCCTTCTCTCACCTTGCAGCCGCTCCTCCCCTCACCAACTAAAAGATGATTCATCGTGATCTATGACAGTGACACGCCACTTTAAAAAAAATCACGTCTTTCCTTTCCTTTTCTTTTGCAGCCTCACCTGCAGGTCGGGATTTTCCTCATGCTGATGATGCGCTTCTTCGGCCGCCTCCACGAGTCGCTGAGAGGAGAGAAGTGTTGCTTAATAAGAGCAAAACTTTTAAAAAAAAAATGCATGTTTAAAATATACAAACTCTTCCGTTCATACATGGTGACTGTACAGAAACTGTTAAGACACTGCGTAAAACTTGGCGTAGCTTCGAGACTCCCACAAATTTCCCCCGAGGCGTTAACACTCTGCTGCTTTTTTTTTCTGTTTCTCAGACTTGCTGTTTGGACATTGCTCTGCTCCTCGATAATTTCCAAAGCGCAGCGAATGACATTTCACCAAAGAGGAACGTGATCGAGGACCGTAGCACTGCTTTAAATTAAATCTTAGAATGAAATCGGCAGCATGTGAAGATTTCTGTCAGCGCTCTCCAGAACTTACGAAAATGATATGTTCTCAAAATTCAGTCGATTAATTCTTGACTGTCCTCGCAGCATTTTAAAGGGGAAAATGTACATAAAATATAGGCAACTGCTGCAGAGAGCAGGAGCGGAATGATTGATGGAGGCAGGTTGGAACGGGATTTTGATGCCTTTCACCAAAGCAGAGCTAACTTCTGGAATAGATTGATTCAGAGAAATATGCTTGACTCCGGGTTTCCCGGGAAACCGCAGGTAAGCAGGTAATTAACATCTGTCACGCGTGTCAAAACAAACTGCTATATAAACACAACTGCGGCTTTTTCCGCCGACTCCTGAGGATAAATTCAATTGACCCCAAAGTGAGTTCTAGTGGTGTCAGCAGTTGTCGAATAAAAGCAGCAGGAAATAGGTTAAATCTATTTTATTTTATTATTTTTTTATTTTTTTGTGGTAGGCTTGTGTATGAATGTCTTTTTTTCACCCTTAACACTTGAGAACAGCGTCGATTTTCAATTTGGAGCAAAGCGACGACGCAGTCAGACTGAGATAAACCTGAAACTGATTTTGTTTTTGCACGTGTCCGTTTATTTATATATTTAATGTGTATTATTCAGCCGCACTTCAAACTGATTCCAGCCGGGTTTTTTTTATTAAATTAAATCTGTTTATCCGGTGTCATTTGTGGCCCGAGTTGCCATGAATTATCGCGCACATGGGACAAGGCGCAGGGAGATAAACGTTATCATTTCCCAGCAGTTCGTGCGAGGCGTAGCATTAAAATGGTTACAAGCTCCTGTGCGCTGAGGTCGCAGACAGGCTGCTGCTGTGAGGCTTGACTTCACCTCAGGCCCAGACTGTAACAGACTACATTCACGACTACACTTCAGATCCACGTAATCTCTCAAAGTTTCTCAGATCGGTGACTACTCTTTTTATTTTCTTCCTGGTATTCACGAAGTTACGTATTATTGTTACCAAAAAAAAATGCACATAAAAAAAGCAAAGCCAGCAAAAGTCATTGTGGTCACTGTTACTGAGGATAACTCCTGCAAATTTTCATACTCCCTTTATGAGAAACAAAATAAGCATAAATTGTTGACTTGATCAGACTCCAGATTGTTTCTCAAAGCTAAACTCGCACTGACACAGTTAGAGCTGCTTTTAATTGTCAGGTGCGTCAGAAAACATTAAACATTGAAGCTCAAGTTAAGTAAATGAGAAGGGAAGAATTTGAAAAAAAACAAAAAAACAAAAAAACCCAAAAACCTTATTTCAGCAAAAAAAAAAAAAAGGAAAGGAAAAAGACTGATTTCACCCCTATCCCATACATGCCCTTACCCTGACAAATTGAAATGAATATATTGTACTATAAATGTATTTTTCTGATAAATAAAAATTCAGTAACACGGCCTACCCTTGTTGCTTCGGCTTTTCTCCGGAACATTTCCTCCATCTTCACAGCCAAGTTCTTGACCACTTTCATACCATCAATCTCTTCCACTCTGACTGACTTTTCGAATTCTTTATATTTCTGAAAATAACCAGAAGAATCATAAAGTGTGGTGCTGACAGGGGCAACAGCTGTGTGTCCTGTAACATGGAGAGCATAGTTTAAACGTAATGAGATCTCAAGACTGATTAACCCATTCCTTAGATCTTACTCAGCATGACAGGGAAAGAAACAGATAATTAACATCTTCTGCGTGTATATTTGTATGCATATTTAAGCCTTATTGTTTCACTGTATCCACTATAGAAATGAGTAAATTGTTAAACAAGGTTTAAAAGCTTTCACAGGTTGGCTGACGGGCTGCATGCAGCTAGTCTCAGGTGAACATAAAATCCATGCTGGGACACAAAATGACTGATGGTCTTTATCTGGTCTCAGTTACTGGCTGCACATGCCGCATCTTCCTCGCTGATTGGCTGGAGAAGGCCATGTTGGGTGGCCGGGGAGGGGGTGGAGCTGGATCTGAAGGCTATGCATGGCAAGAGGGTAATTGAAATGGAGTCAAAGCACAGAAGAAAGATAATAACGTGTCAAGCTTGGGCGACTCTGGGTAATGAACTACACCTCACATAATGCTGATTCTGCTGGATGCACAGGACCTCCAGTGATACAGAACAAAGCCCGTCACAGCTCGAAGGAATATAGCATTACATAATCCCACACCTGCCTGCCACACACACACACACACACACACACACACACACACACACACACACACACACACACACACACACACATGCCAAGTAAAAACAAAAAGCTTGATCCTCCCACACTCTCCAGTCAGCCACTTCATGCACACATCCAGAAATTGTATCTAAAAATAAACACAAGCCACTAAAGGCTCGTAGCACGTCCAATATTACATGTTACGGGGACAGGATATACAAAAAACACACACAAACCAGTACATGAGGCGACAAATTACCTACTGAAAGGAAGAGTGTGGACTTTCAGTGGAGCAGAACAGTTCATTTCACGCCTGTCCTCCTCGCCCCAGCACCCTGAGTCCCCAGTCCCACCCCAGACCCCCACCTTCCTACCTCCCACCCCTCCAAGTCATCAAGTGGAGGTTAAGCCCCATCCATCAAAAACACTCATCACTATTATTGATTAGAGTAATGACCAATGCTTGAGTGCTGGGAGCCGGAAGAGCCAGTCTTTTCCCCCTTCTTTGTGAAATCGGGTAAATCACCATAAAAAGCATCTAATGATCAGCCTTAATGACCAGCCCCTAACGACCCGTCAGTTCCCTCACAGCTCACTGCTTTGTGCTGACTGGTTCAGTACAGCTCTCTCCAGATATGCCTCCATGAACCGCAACATAAGCAAAGTGCTTACATACAGACAAAGAAAAAAAAGTATATATTTGCAGGGCATCATGAAAAAGTCTTTTTTGTTCCAATTTGATAAAAAGAAAAATAGAAGGGGAGCTTTATATACAGCTGTGTTTCACTTTCAACCACACATCTTAGCTTAAATTCAAAAGAAGTCACCTCAGAACAAGAAGATCCTAGGCTGGGACCCTGAAGACGTCTTCTAATTGCAGTTTGAACACTCTCTCCATGCTTGCGTGGACTTCCTCTGGGAAGTCCGCCTTCTTCCCACCCTCCAAGACAGGCGGGATTCTTAATCCTGCTGCTGCCCTTGACTGAGGTGGTGCCCTCAGAGCTGGAGTTGACACCTGGACGTGGCGCTGTGATTGCCCACAGCTCCTAAAATAGCAATGTGGATCAATGCATTAGTATTAGCAAGAGTCATGCACAGATTCATGTACTTAACAAGAGGAAAGTAAAGGTTATAAACAGCAGACAGGGAAGATGACAGTGTTCTGACAAGAAAAATGGAAACACTGTAATACAGTCCTCTATACCAGTTTTGTAATTAAAGCCTCACATAAATTTAAAGATTTCCCTATTTTTATTGCCACACATATGAAAGGATAACTCGAATATGACACCACCACAAAGAACAGCTTTACGATACAGTGAAAAAGAACCTGAATATTTAACTGTAGCTATACAGCACTGCCGAGCTCCTGCACTGCACCGCATTACATCACACTTAAGTGAGAAGGTCAGGAGAAGGAGTATGCACACTCAAAAACTTACTCAGTAAAAGTTGCTTTTCAGTTTAGAGACACGCGGCATGCTTACAGCATTCATCTCTTCAAGCTAAGCTGAAATTGCTTGTACAACCTTTCAACATACAAAGTTTTTTTTAAACTTTTTTCACTTCAAAATTAGATGATTCCGCAGTTTGAAGTTAGACTAAATACGTGGGAGAATCTACAAGATTTCCAGAGACACAGCCATTAAAACAGAGAATGTCCACTTTGACTTGTTAGCAGCAATAAAACATGACTGCATGTTATTTTCCCAAACGCTGGGATTCATAACTGTCATCCTAACATTCATGCAGGGTCTTTACCTAACATCATAAAGCACTTGGTGACTGTTGTAATTTGGTGCTTTATAAATACAATTGAAAAACCCTCACTTGGGTTACTGCAAATAATTTGGTGTTTTTTTCTTTTAAATCTTTTTACCTGAACCCTGTAAAAAAATAATAATTCGAAGTCTTTGCACACAGTGCTATAAGCCTGCACAGCTATTCTGTATTCATGCACAGCTCCTACAGCTGTTTGCTTTGCAGTCCCTGGTTTGGTCACTTTTGAGGGAAACCTGCAGTTTACCATTCATCCCGAATGAACACTGACCACCTTTTTACACCTCAGGCCTGTGACTACAGCGCACACCTCTGCCATCATGTGGTCAGAAAGTTAAATCTACTGCATTGGACCGTCGCTCATTCTCCCGAGGTTTCACTTGTTCATCTTGTCACTCCCCTACACCCTCTATCAAACTCCACCACACTTATTTAATTTGTCCCCTTGTCACAATCATATCCAGAGGTTGAAACTCTTGACTCCAGAGAGTTAACTGGAGACATAAGATGAGAGAGGAATCAGAGCCATGGTTAATGGGCCGTATCATGAACAAATACACACACACACACACAAATGTGTGCATGCGCACAAAAACACATGCACACACATATACACAGAGTGCTCTACCAAGCACACCTGAGTCTCCTCCAGAATAACGCATCAGCATTCAGCTGAGACACGGAAATGTCTCTGCAGTCATTAGATAGCACTACAGCATACAATGGATGTAACTGCATGGCATTCAGACAAAGGAAAAATCCATCCATGTTAAAAAATAACATAAAGGAAATCTACCTTTTGCAGTAGCTGGGAACCAGAATATTTAGCAGATATTGATTTAATTTCTCCCCCAAATGCAGAGGCCCAAAGCTTTACGCTAAGAAAAAAGACAGAAAACGACAAGGCAATTTATCCAACAGTTCTCTACATAAAAGAGAAGAAGCAAAATTTAACAAGACAAGACAATAGAGTAGAGAGTATTTTGAGTATTTAAAATATAAAATCCTTTTGATCTATCATTTTAAGCTTCCTTTATGAAATGATCAGTGAGATTATTGAAGAAGATTATCATAAACCTTCACTTTCCTGATAAAAGTTTATAATCTGATGATCTAAACTACAGTTATTGAACCCTCTTATATTAAACTGTAAATAACGTCTACGTGGCATCAAAATTTTGCACTGTGAATATTAAATTAACATCATTTCAGCTGACAAACTTGCCTTTTTATTCCTAAATGGGAAGTAGATTTATTTAATGATATGCTAATTTTAAAAAGCCCATGAAACACTGAATACATGTTTTCAAAAATAATGTGTTGCAGGTCAACTGTCTCCATGTGCAAAACAAACTTTGGTAAAAAGATAATCCTTCTAGCGCTTCCCAAATGGTTTCTCAAATATCCAAAGGGGGAGATTTTTTTTTCCTTTGCACAGTTTTTATTTGTTTTCAAAATCTGTCCATTTCACATTAAATTGCACCTTAAATGAACTTGCTAGGAGAAAAAAAGTATTTTTAAAATATTTTACAGATAGATGCACAGCACTAACTTCCATATAAGTGAGCGTTAACTGCAGTGGAAACTAGATTTATTTACACCTTACACATTATTTTAGATTTTACAGTCTTTCATTTAGACATTTTCAGAACAAATGAAGCTTGGTAAAAACTTATTTCATTAAATTATACAGCATTGAAATAGGTGTCTACAATCTGCTACAAATAGGCCTACAAATAGTTATAACAAAGAAAATGTAAATCACTTGCAGCTAAACAGTTATGTGGGCATTAAATTATTAGATTACACTTGTATAGGACTGGGTGGGGATTCCAGCTATAACACTTCACACTTATGTGTGTTATTATAATGAAGACTGTGTCTTCTTTATTGCAACTCTTAAAAAATAAAATGATAAAAAAATTTCCCTTTAAGAAAAAGATGCTGTAGTCCATCATATTAAAATGTCTTGTTTTATGAAAAATGAATAGGAGCGTCATGCTTACATTTATGACAGCAAATGCAGGTATAACTGTAGATAAACAGGTAGCATTCACTGCAAAGAACGTTTAGGTCTGCAGTTTAGTTTCCAGATATATCTAAATTCCTCAACCTTATTTTAATTTTTACAACGTTTTTTGACATACATCCAAGAGGCAAGCGGTATTTTATGAGATGCAAAATACGTTTGTTACTAGATACATTTATTTAAATCTAGAACATAATGCATGATTTGAAACGCGGACGTTGTGGTAGTTTAATTATCTGTAAGTCACAAATCGACACGTTCAATGCGAATCAAAGTTGCACAGCAGTTTCTCACTCACACTGACAGAGGGATCCCTTGCTGGGACCCTACCACCTCTACCACATTCAAGCCGACGAAGATCCAGAGCAGAAGAAAGCTGGTGCTGCACACGTGGGAGAACAGGATCCTCCAGTTTCCCTCCATCTCCAACTCTCTTTATAAAATGTGGGTACAGTAAAATCCAGTCCCGGCACCGTGCTGGACCGCTCGACCCCAGTGCACCTTCTCAAACCCGCGCTTCTGCCAGCACGTATCCTACTGTACACCGCTGTATGGACGAGAGAGAGAGAGAGAGAGAGAGAGAGAGAGAGAGAGAGAGAGAGAGAGAGAGGAGAGAGAGAGAGAGAGAGAGAGAGAGAGAGTATTACACTCCAGCTTGTCTCTCCAACCTCTCTGCTCCATTGCCTTATCTGAAAATGGGGGGAAAGCCCTTACTCGGCTCTCCGGTGCAGGAATCGCGATTTCTGTGTGTGAGAAAGCCTGAAAAGCTCGGAGAGGCAGGAGATCACTTATATCTAGCAAGACTTCATGCGTTTTCATTTCCACCTCAGCAGAGCAGCACACAGGTGTATGAGACTCTGAGCTGCAGAAGCACAATGCTTTACTTCTGTACTTGTCTTCTGTCAGGTCGAAGGAAACTGGCACTGAATTGTCCTAAAGTTGTAGCATTAACGCTGACGCAGCAGTATAACTGTACACGGCCGCTGGACCGTGCTGCCTCCAGTGTCCAATCTTTTGCCGGTATAAAGGTAATCAGGTGGTGCAAAACGTACTTCCTCTTTTTAAACACATATAAATGGTTAAATATGAATTCTGCTTGGCGTTTGAAGGGGGCATTGTTCACATAAATTGTGGCTCTGCGGGTAATAATGAGACTGCAGATGTGATGAAAGCTTCCGCACTGGCTGCACAACAAAGGAAGAAGAAAACATTCAGTTATTTGGTTTAGCGAAGATGCGGGTAGTCAACCAGAATGAAAGAGAAGAAACACTAATGGGTAACCGTAGAGGGGGGGAAAGAAGCTCGTCTATGATTGGATGAAATCCTGCCGAATGAATCAATCATGGTCACTCAGTGCAACTTTATTTTAAAAACGTCAGTCCCGCGAATTATTTGGGGAGTTGTGAATAAGCTCCTCTCTTGTGGAAACAGTGAAGGTGCAACTAAATGGCTTGCAATAAAAGTGTTGGATTGTGCGCAGTTTTCACTCTCTGGTATTCAGTCAGGCCGAAAGATGTCCCCATCGTCCTGCACCTTAAAGGCTGATTAGGAGGCGATAATGATGTCAAGGCAGCAGACGGGTTGATGCAGCACGCCTCCCCCCCCCCCCTCCGTGCCACCATCACCTCACCGGGAATCCTGTTTCGACTTGAAGCTTTTATTAGTTTAGTAATTGCATCATACATCAAAGTTGTGAGGAGCCTCTGCTGCCTGCGACGTGTCGATAAGGCGCCCGCATGTTGGATGACGGACAGTATCATCCAATGTCTTCTCTCTGACCGCCCGCTCTGTTCAGCGGCTCCCAGAAAGCTTTAATTAAGTAAATAAAAGCAACTCGCTCTTATTATCCTTAAGGTCCTTTGCTTTTATCGAGCTAGTTCAAGACGCTTACTGTAGCTCAAGGTGTGCTGTCCTTGTGCAAGCAGTGGCATGGTTTGAGGTTTTCATGTATTAGGATACAGAGTTCATTGACTACATTTCTTATGATCTCCACCCACAGAATGCAGCTTGGGTATATTTCAATATATCTTGTTCTCGTCGCTGCAGTGTTTTATGTAAAGCAGCCTATAGAGAACCCGAGTTATTCCAGGGTCTCTTTTTAAGCATAAATCTGTGTTTTCAGGTAAAAATTTATTTACTGATCTGTAAATTTTACTGCCCCTATCAGCTGAAAGTAGAGTCTGATTAGCTTAAGTCATAATTCAGCTAATCAGGTGCTGAGTTTGATTTACAGCAGCATGAGATCAAATATGATCAATTGAGGTTTGTCTAAGCAACTCTGTTTATAGTGTATCAGAAAAAAACGTGATTCTAGGGGAAAGCAATCTATTTCCTTGATCATTCTCTGATCCCTGACACTTTTCCTCCTGAACTCCAGCTTGATTGCTTTTACTTCCAGTCTATATTGGTCCTCATGGACCCTCTGGTCCCACCCCAGAAAACGTTCACCAAAAGACAGACTTCCAAGCAGTAAAACGTAGTCAAGGTGTAGTCATAATAATATTGTGAGGGGGATGGATTTGGTCCATGCCCTTTGACCTCTATTGTCATGATATGGATCTATGTTGCCTGATATCTGAACAAGTTGCCTAAATGCAGGCTTGTTTTTTTGTTCTTGTTTTTTTTTAAACAGACTTAGTTTAGTTTAGAGTGGCTTGAACTTGATTCTTCTGTAGTTGAAAAGACCCTGGAGTATTTGTGCTTTGTTGACCTCTTGGACTGTCTGGGCTTTTCTGAAGTCTGTTCATTTACTGTCCAGCCTTGAGCTAAAGGTATACCTGAGACTACATGCTTGTTAGGGCAGTTGGTGTTTATATGCATTACTTTTAGGTAGGTGTGTAAATGTTGAACTGGGCTGAATGATAACCATTAAGAAAGTAATGGTTGAGACACCTTCATGAATGGGGAAAAACAGAGGGCTGCAAACACTGAATACACTCAAGAACAAAAAGGCCAGGTTAGACTCTGTAAAAAACAAACAAACAAACAAACAAACATCTAAAATAATCCTCAAGTCCACAATTCTGTTTGGAGATATGATACCATGATTGACTGGCACCAGAAAGATGGGAAGAGAAAATTAAGGAGAAGGAGAGAATCAGCTATCTAAAGCATGCCAAATATCTGATGAACATGATGGAGACCATGTTATCACACAGGCATGTACGGCTACCAGTGGAACTAAGCTATTAGTGTTTGTTGATGATGTGACTTGAGATACAAGTACAGAGGCTGAAGTGTGCAGGCCTATACTCTGTTTAGATTCAGCCAAATAATGTTAAACAGACCAGACAGCACTTGGATAGTGAGTTTCTTAAGACAAAAAAATGGGATGTTCTTTATTAGCAAAGTAAGTCACCTGATCTCAGCTGCTTATTATCTCAGATAACAAGCAGCAACTAAACGTGGCTGCAGTAAAGATCTGGCAAAGCATCTCAAGAGAGGAAACACAGCAACTGACATCAAAGTATTAAAATTAAATATTACAAATATTATCTTTGAAATTAAGTTAGATCATCAAATTACCGTTGTGCCTCTGAAAATGAACATAGAGTAAATGGTTAACTGAAAGCAGTGTGAGTATCTGTATTTACTGTCATCAACTAAAAGTAAATATTTCCAAATTTATTTCGCAGAATTTATAATATATATATTTATTTATCGTACATTGTTTTGTTAAACACAGATCTACCCACCAAAGTCATGTTATACCATGCATAAATACAATATTACATGCAAGCTAAATAACAGCTGTTAATTTTACTGTGTGCATACTTTATTAGCAGGGTAACAATAGCATCAAGGTAAAAACAGAAAAGTCAGAAAAGTCAAACAAGGGCACTGAAGGAACATGGAGTGAGGAGTAGTGACACAGTAACACACTGTGTAGCACAAAGTGCTCTCTAGTTACACAAGTAAGATTAGTACAATAGCTTTCCTAAGAGCTGTCAACAACAAGAGCTGTCAACAACAACACGGTCTTTATGAGCAGATAGATTTACCCAGGAGATGTTCTGGATGTGTTCAAATCTGTCAAAAATATTTTGGGGAAGTAATTTGGAACAACAACATTTCAATATCAAAGTGCTTTCAGTGATCTGAAAACAGTTTTAACATTCTCATGAAGGTATGAAAAGTAAAGTTTTCCTGGATGAGACAATTTCCAAGAATTCAAGTAAATGTTAACCGACAACAGTACGGCCTCTGATAGTGGGATGGGCTTCTTTTTTTACCACTTAGGTAAGATTTTGTTTCAAAATGAAAGAGAAGTGCTATCATCTGAATTAAAAAAAGAAAAAAAAATCTTTTCATCAGTGCTCTGGAACCCACGACCCAAACAGTTGTAATCTGTGTCTTGACTTGATTGAAAATAAGCCTCTTAAAGGGTTAAACATCGGACACCTGTTCTCTTGATAATCTTGAGGATTAACCTCACCTTGCAACAACAGCAGCTGCGGATAACTTAATTCAGGCCACTTCCAATGGTCATTCAGTCTTATGTATTCAGCAAAGGCCATGACTGAGTGAACTGTTCTGGCTTGCTGTGCCATATGTTATTAAGTCTAACATATAAATACAGATCACATTTCATCATCAAAAATTGGTTGTGTTTTTTTCTTTACTTTTTAATCACTGCTGTGAATTTGTGTAACACATTAATTAGTAATCCAGCTAGCAGTGAAATAGTAATATAATAGTAATATTACACTTGTAACGTGTTGTTATAAATAAATATAGATCAAATAAAAATATTTATTTTTACTTGATGATTAGGTTCAAACCTAACCTTTGCACTTGTTAAAGTGTTTGCATCTTGTTGTTGTTTGTCTGAGTTCTGGGTTTAGGTGGAACTTTAATACAGAGTTATTAATAGCACATCACCGTAATCCTGAGTCCAAACAGCCTGTTACATGAGTTTGTAGCTAAAACGTAACCGGTTACTTCATCGCTTGTTTAATCGAATCTCTCTTTAAGAACTAGTCTTAAGCCAGCCTTCAGAATAAACTTTGTTGCACACAGAGAGACAAAATTGTTCACATCAAACTAATTCCACATAATATAATTAATGCAATGATATATTTACCATTGTCATTATCCTACACAACAAGCACTTCATGGCTTTGTCACCCTGAAGTAAATATTTTATTCATATAGACTATAAAAATACTCAATATATATGTTTTGCTTTCTGACAGAAATCTGTTATTAGTAATATAGTTTCAAAATTAAGTTTGTTGAAGACATTTTTATGCCAACATTCAAGAGAAAAATATTTTAAATCCTCGGACCCTTCCTTCCCCAACTCACTCAAATCCTAAAGATAAAACTACTCTTGAAGAAAAAAGGATAATTTAATCACATTTGAACTAATTTGTTACACTATTACTGTCATTTTATTGATCTAAAAAATAATTTCCAAGAAAGATGATCATGTTTCTTACGCTACTGTATTCAAAATTAGCAACTTAGAGAGTTTAATTATGCCTATGCTTTTTCTATACAGAGCAGTAGCACTAAAAGATGCATATTTGAAAAAGTTACAGTTTGATTTTTTTAAATATATATATATGTCCTCATCTCAAGAAGTCACTAGGATGAGTGAGAAAATGTTTCTCCCACAGAAAACGCAACGTCTAGATGAACAGAATCAACTTTTTGGGGCACACAGTCCTAATTACAGTAGTTAGCACATGTTGTGAAACACCTCTCTCTAAGCATTTCACAGACAACTAAATCAGCAGTCTGATTTAGTTGTCCTCTGTGAGGGGGAGCAGTCACAAATAATCTTATATTATTGTATTTTTATTTTTGTTGTATTGTCTTGCTTTTCTTCTGTACTTGCTCAGTGGGTTGAGCGCAGCAACAAGCACTGCCTGTTTAAATCCTTTTACAATTAAGAAAAGGGTGGGGGATCAAGGACCATCATTTTGGAGGAATTACTCTTTGGTAAGTCCAGATCTGGAGGATTTATTCTTAGACTCGAGTCGTCTAATCTCCACTGTCACACTCGAGTAGTGAGATATTGAACTCTGAGCACCTCCAGGGAAGAAAAGACGACCATACCACTTTTTTTCCTATAGTTTTGCATCCATGCAGCACTCTGGATCTTTGCAAAATGCTTCTTTTTACCTGGGTCCGCAGGGGGAACCCTCTCTTCCACGGGCTGGCTTCATCATTCTGTCCATCATTATGGCCATTTTTACTGGTCCGGCCATCACCCTCAACGCTACAGTGATTATTGTGTCCCTCATGTACAAGCAGCTGAGGCAGCCGCTCAACTATGCTCTAATGAACATGGCTGTGGCTGATCTGGGCACAGCCATGACCGGAGGAGTGCTTTCTGTGGTCAACAACGCCCAAGGGTACTTTTCCCTGGGCAGAACAGGCTGTGTGATGGAAGGTTTTGCTGTGTCCTTGTTTGGTAAGTTCAAAGAATACCACATGGAGTACAGTGTCATTAAAAGTACTTTCACCTCCACTAGCGTTCGTGAAAATTCAAATTTTATTTTATTTACTTATTTATTTATTTTAGGTATCACATCTCTGTGCACCGTTGCTCTGATCGCAGTGGAGAGGATGTTTGTGGTGTGTAAGCCACTGGGACAAATTACCTTCCAAAAGAAGCATGCAGTTGGAG
The DNA here is from genome assembly GCF_057381845.1 of Rhamphochromis longiceps. Taxonomy (NCBI): domain Eukaryota; kingdom Metazoa; phylum Chordata; class Actinopteri; order Cichliformes; family Cichlidae; genus Rhamphochromis; species Rhamphochromis longiceps. Next base: position 22,602,983 of record NC_140561.1, read on the forward strand.
GTGTTATATTATCTTGGCTGTGGTCCCTGACATGGAACCTGCCTCCATTGTTTGGATGGGGAAGGTATGAGTTGGAGGGTGTTGGGACATCCTGTGCGCCAGACTGGCACAACAGAGACCCTCAAAATGTCTCCTACATCGTGGTTTACTTTGCGGTGTGCTTTGCTGTTCCTTTTGCCATCATCCTGGTATCCTACACCAAGCTAATGTGGACGTTACACCGGGTGAGCTATTATAGATCAGCGTTGTAAAAATAACACGCATACTTTTAAGTTATGGTGTTAAAGTCATCTGCGGGATTTGTAGCGCAATGGAAGTATGTGTTTGAATTTACATTATAACTCTGATCACTAGTAAAATCTCTTATTTTTAAATTTATCATATTTAACTGACAGCTTTAGGCTACACATACTACTCACAATAAAGACAATATACTATAAGAAGTGTGTAAACTTTATGATACTGTGTTTTATTTTTCTGTTTTTTAAAGGTTAAATCAGTTCTTACCAGCTTTTTTAAAATTCTAATCCTGTTCAGTAAAGTGTTTAGTGTCTAGCTGGGGCTTCTTGTCACTTTCAGTTCAGTCTTGAATCTTACTGCAGAGATGTTTCCTCTCTAAATGTCTTTAGTGACCCTATCAGTAACACACCATTTTACAGGTATCAAAGATGGCTTGTGTGGAAGGTGGCGCAGTGGCTAAAGGGGAGATGAAGGTGGCGTCCATGGTGATCCTGATGGTCCTGACATTTCTGATCAGCTGGATGCCGTATGCCACCCTGGCCATGCTTGTGGTGTACAACCCAGATGTGAAGATTCATCCTCTGGTGGGCACAGTGCCTGTTTATCTGGCCAAGAGCAGCACTGTGTACAATCCCATCATCTATATCTACCTCAATAAGCAGGTAATAATTGTATTCAGCCAGATATGGTAAACACATTGAGGGGAACTAGTGAATCAACTTTTTTCCGTCACATGAGCACCACCCAGTGGGGATAAAATGTATTACACAGCTATTCAGGAAATACAGGAATAAATACAACACTGTTTCTGTTGGTATTATATAACTTACAGATTTGATATATTTTACGTTGAATATTCCAGTTTTAATGAGAAAATTTTAAATTTGTCTACAGTAAATAAACCATTTCACCCCAGTTTAAAACGAGCAAAGGGTTTAGAGTCTATTTTTGTTTATTTTTAATTTTACAGTTACCTTCACATATGATCAATTCTCCCATAAAGCCAGTAAAACATATTTTCAATAGACACAATAGACACACAGGAGGGGTTGTAGTTACAGACATGTATGTTTTTCTTAAATGCATATTTCTGTCCTGGTTGGTGTGTTGCCGGGGTTGTGGGCGGGTGGGTGCATGGGGGCCCAGCCCTGGAGCAGGGTGCCGCCGGTGCGTCGAGCCACCTGGGGGGCTCTTCAACTGGTGGGGGAGATTGTCACATCTTGCAGGAGCTTTCCTCTCCTCAGGAGCTCCCTCTGCAGGAGGGGGAGATACAGGAGAGGTGGAGGAAGATCTCAGCCTGGGTGTTTATTGTCTTATGTAGTCTGGAAGATGAGTGGATGGTGGGGTGGGTGCAGTTTTCTCTGTGGTGGGGTTGGGTGGACTGTCCCGGGCTCTGTGGGGCCGGGCGGCGCTGCTGCACTGGGCCCGGTCTGGATGGGCCTGGGCCCCCTTTCCCTGGCGGGTCGCGGAGTATGGGGGTGCCTACTGGGGTCAGCGGGGGAGCTGGCCCCAGGGAGGGGTCACTTGCCCCTCCCTTCCTTCCCTCCCCATCTCCAGCTGCCTCCCTCTTCCCGCTCCACCACAACCACCCACACATGCAGGGCCTTGGAGTAGGGGTATGTCACCAGGGTGCAGAGGAGGCTACCCCCCCTCTGTCCCCTTCTGGCTGCCTCTGCCTCAATTTTATCCCACAACTTAGACATTCACATTACTCACACTCTCATTACACATACATATAGGATCTTGGGGGTGGGCACGATACACGGAGTCCAAAGTACCATCAGGGTGTACACCCCACCCCTGGCATCGTTGCCCACCTCTCAATTTTAAATACACGTAGACATTGAGGGCTAGCAGGAGGGACCATGCGCTTACCTGCTGCTCTCTGGCAGGTAGCTCCATGCCCTCCTGGGTTTTAAATGCACCTTAGAACACACATGCATCAACATTACAATGAGCGGGTGGAGGGAGGTTTGGAGTCTTCTCTCACCCCCGTTCTCTGCGACCTGCTGGAGCAGGGGGGCTAGGAGGAGGAGTTGGCCGTCCGACTGCGGTCTGGAGTGTGGAGCCTTCCTGCTGCTGCGGAGTCGGGGCGGTCTGCCTCCCCCCACCGCAGGGAAAAGGGAAACACCACCTGGGTCTGGGTGCAGTTCCCCCCTCCAGGGGCGAGGGCACCTAGACCCGGTTTGTAGAGTACGCTTGGGAAGTGTGATCGTGTGTACAGCGTCTCTTTATGTCTGTCTCCACGTTGGTTGAGTGTGGAGTAAGTGCATATGAGAGCATGAGGGTGGGAATGGATGTTTGTATCTGTGTGTGCCTGTATGTCTGTGTCTATATGTCAGGTTGGGTGTCAGGCGCCACCTCTCTGGGGACATCTCAGGCCCTCCAAGGTTTGGAGGCCTATCTCCCCCTACCACCACTTCCCCTGCCAGTGGCGGACCCCCTCAGACATTGGTGCGTTGGTGGTTCTTTGTGTCCGGGGATGGGCGTCCAGGTACACACCGGCTCACTCCTTGGCGGCCGCTTATCGGGGCCTGGAGCCTGGGGCTCGCTCGGGCCACTTTGGAGGTGGGGTGCCCCCGGCCTCTCGGCCTGGGGCTCGGTCACTCAGGCGCAGCTGGCTGCCGGCGGAGCTCACGGGCGCGTCACTGCAACTCCCCCTGGCTTCTGCTCCGCGGCTGCTGAGTGAGCCCTCATCTGGGACTCTCCTCAGCTCTTTCCGGGACAGTGGCGCAGCTGCCCCTCTGTTGGTCTTCCTTGGTCTCTTGTGTTCTGGGGGCCTCTGGATGTCTGGAGTTTTGATCTCCTCCACACCTGCTTCACGCCCTGGAGGACGGGGCTGTGGCCCCCCCACACCCTCTAGCAGATTATTACATGAAGGAACCTTTTAAAAAACAAAAAACAAGCGCGTCCATGCTCACAGGTGTACACACGGGTGATCACACCCACAAACTACACCCTTTTTGGCTCCTACCTCAAAGCACACTGTGTTCTGTTGATCTTATGTGCTGCACAATAATGTTTAACATTTAGTATTTACTGTCATATTCCCATATATCATTGTGATGTTGTTTATTCTATTACTCTTGTTCTCTTCTGCTTGCTTTCTTTTTTCTTTCTCAGCAGGTGATCCAGGTGATTGATATATGCATTTTTTTTCTCTGCCCGTTCTGTTGGTTTTTGTCTTTTGCCCTTCTCCCCCGTCCCTCTTCTCAGCTGTTTCTCTTTCCCTCTTTCTTTCTCCCCTTCTTTCCCCCAGTCAAGTCTGTCCCGTATTCAGTAAGTGAAAATAAAATAAACAATAAAAGGTGAATCAAATGGACCATTACGGCAAGGCTGGGATGGTCAGTTTGGTAAAGTAAATCCGTTGGGAATCTTTCTTTGCCTTTAGACAACAATTCTGATGGCAAAAGAGCCAAACGGGACAGGCCAAAAAAAAAAAAAAAAAAAAAAAAAAAAAAAAAAAAAAGCATATTTCTGTGCTTACAAAAGCCTTATTATATGTTTATACTCTCTTTTTAAAGCATATGTGTAGGGTTGGCAATGAGTTACATTTTAAAAGTTATTTTTATTTTGTCACACTTTAATATCACTGTTAGTGTTTGTTTTGTTGTATATGATATAACCTACAATCTAAAAGCCTATCTAATGTACATAGTTTCTACTGTATATGCTGATAAATCAGAAATGTTATTATTGACTTACAATAATAGACTGTGATATATGTTTCCTTTAGTTCCGTAAATACGCTGTACCCTTCCTGATGTGCGGGAAAGAGCCATGGGAGGACGATGAGGCATCGGAGGCGACAACAACTGTGGAGATAAACAAAGTGTCTCCTTCCTGAAATGTGCAAATGCAACATGCTTGTAAAAATTCATTTTGCAGACGTCTTCTGTCACATTACACAAACGTCAGTGAAGTTATGCGTTTGAATTATTTGTTTTTATTTGCGAGGCGACACTCACAGCAACTGTCTGTCTGCTAAAAAGTGTAGAATGCAAAGAGATTAGAACAGCATTTCAGCATAAGTTTATTCAATGATGATCAATAGAAAATAAAATATCAGTATCGATTCAAAGAAAATCAAGGCCAAAATAAAATAAAATAAAAAATACAAAAAATGTATTGATACAAAACCTAGAGGGTTATAGTAAAGCATTTGCTACTAAGAGAAAAGATGTTTACTCAATAAAAACATTAAGGAGCAGATATCAAGACTTTCAAGTAGAGAACATTACCATGGGTCTTTCCATATTGTACATATATTACATTATCTTCTATTTTAATACAGCTTTCTGAACATTAATAGTAGTAATAGTAATTATAATCATAACAAGATGAAGAAAACTAATAGAAACGTTCAAATCAACATGTGTTTCTCTGTAAACTGGTACTTGATCATTTTATTTTATTTTTTCTCCTACCTGCAAAACAGAGGAACAGTGCACCTTGAAAAATGTTTTTAATACTCTTTCATTCCCAGCATTATGAGGTGAGGTGTAAATGACAAATATAGATTCCACTAAACCATACACACAGTCACAAAAAGTACAAAATTGTCTCACCTTAATACACAAATCTGTTTAGAAAAGGGAGAAACAAAAAGCACTATACAGTTACTTGTGCAAAGACAAACAGCTATGTGCTAATATTTAAATACCATTGGTAGACTGAACCAAATCATTATATTCTTTTTTTCTTTTTTCAGGAATCCCTGACATGAGGTAAAAGTAAGTTCTTTTAATCTTTAGTTTAACACAACTTTTAAAAGTGTTTACAAAATAATGCATATCTTCAGTTCATCAGTACTGTAATTGCTACGAATAGTACAATGTGCCTTTTATGTGCATTGGTCCTTTTTATGACAGTTATCAACAAAAGGACTACAACACTTTTTTTTTTTTTTACTCACAAACAATTCAAAGAGCCCTTTCAATGTGCACACAAAATGGAAAACCTACATTTTCATGACAGTATTCGGTTGAATTAGAGTACAGTATGCACTCGCCTACAACAGCAGGTCACATTAACCCTTAAACGCTCTATGGTAACGCCTGAAATAGCCCACCTCAATTTATTTAGTCCAGTATCTTTATGCAAGAGAAAAACGGATGATGAATGGTTAAAAGATATTTTGTTGCCTTGTGTTTTTAAACTTGTGGGCTCCAGCTACTCCTTTATTTAAACGTACCCAGTGTGGGGTTTGCCATTCATTTTCATACAGTCACACTAAAATCCACGTTCAGCCCTAGTTAATCTCAACGAATCCACTGTGGGATACTGGGACAAACAGATAAGCTGTGACAATGATATGTCTTCACCAATGCCTAACGAGGTATACTATACGCAGGAACCAGGGAGGCTGAGAAAGAAAGGTTGGGGGTGTGGGGGTTAGTATTGCTTTGCCTCTCTGCAGCATCCTGACACCAGGACACCCTCAGTACTTTCACCTAGAACACATGTTGGGGCTGTTTCCGGCCCTTGGATGTGTGCATGTGTCTTATGCCACCTAAGCCCTCTCCACATACAGCATGAAGGCTAAGATGTGATAGCTAAGATTCGGTACAAAGGTCTAACGAAACCCTGCCATGACCAACAAAGAGTGAAATTCCCAGCATGAGCTTTGAAAGTGTTAATTTATCCCTGTTATTACCATCTATCAGTTTTCGTTCTTTCAGCAGCAAAAAGGCATTTCAGTAGGGGCTGACAAAAACCTAGGTTTGACTCCGAAGCCAACTGAAAAAAAGCAGCATTGTTAATGCACTACGCATTTTAAAATACTGTGCACAAAATATGCAAACAAATGTGTTCGTCACATCTGTGAGAAATTTCAGCACTGGATCCTTGAGGCTTGCCTTCTAAAAATGCTCCATTGTCGGTTTGATGAAGTAACAAGTGTACTCCTATGCTAAGGAAACAAAGCATATCTTGTGCGGTAGTGTCGCCACATAAGCAGAACCTCTAAAGAATGCTGTCGTCATAGGCAAAATAAAAGGTGCATATTGGCAAAAAAAAAAAAAAGCAAATAAATATCCGAACAGTTTACCTAATAAAATAATGCAAGTCTGCTTTTATAGTATAACATGAGTCACAAGGGTCCATATTGCTGATCTTTTAAATGATACATAATTACAAAATATAGAATATCTCTTTACAAAGTTTCTTTTGTTATATAATACAATTTACAGCATATCAACTATGAAATATTAATCAGGCTATTCTAAAGTGTTAAAATAACCTGCCTGCTAGTGCATTTATCACAAATGCTTTAGTTGCTTGAAAAGTACATATCTCAAGTTGAATGATGCTATAAGTAGGACTGTTAGTTCCTGCATAATCTGGTGCAACTCAGCTCTCTATCTCACTATTTCACTCAGCTCTAGCGATCTTTAAACGATCTGCGCTAACGACGAAGGGGTCGAGTTATTCTAAAAACTATGTGAGGAGATATGCCTTTCTATGCTTGCATTGAAAACTTGCATGATATGCCAAACCTTAAAAAAGTGACTGAGGTAATGACATCGAACATCTGATTGTCATCACCCTTAGAGACCCACCCTCTAGAGCATCTCACACCTTTGCCAGTTGGTCCATCTCTTTCACTGGCATCAGCGTTATTGTCTTTGACTGGCTGCAGGCAGAACCTGTATATTACCATCAGGTCAAAGCCTTTGGAAGGAAGATCCAGTCTGTCCCTCTGTGCTCAACAGGAATGGTAACTGGCTCTGTGCTGTGACCTCCACGGCTGGCAGGTGGAGAACAATTAAACGAACAGGACTTGTGTGTCTCTCATCCCTATGCCTTTTCTCTTCACTTTAAAGGCACTTCTTTGGGTCAGAGCCAACAGATGCATTTCTTTTAAATTTTCGCAAATCTATAAGGGTCCTAATGTGTAGAATCCTCCAGCCTCTGCTATAAAGTTGTGATGCAGATCATCTCGTCTGCCAGGTCCTCCTCGTAAGGACCTCTGGGTTCTGTCTCTGGCTCTTCATCACTGTAGCTGGCTGCGGTGTCCGGCAGTTCATAATCCCTTGGAGTCAGAAGGGGAAACACATTTACCCCATTGATACCCGGGGACATTCCTCCATTCAGCAGGTGGCTGGCTGCACTCTCCATCTCATCTATCGTCATCTCACATGCATCTGCTATCTCGTGCTTTGTGGCAGCGACAAACTTGGGATCCTTGGCATATCTCCCAAGTCCTTCTGATATCAAAACCTGTTCGGAGGAATTTGAAGAAAAATATCTCAGTGTGGATTTTTTTAGGACTGTGTTTTGTGTTTTGTTCAGATGACACAATAAATCTGAAAATGTGCTTGTGAGATCAAAGCCCAGGTCATGCAAAATTTCCAGTAACTATTCCACCAAACAGCCTTAAACTCACCGCTTCCACAAGGCTTGTTGCACTGCCTCTTTTCTGGTGGTACTGGTTATGGTACTCCGGAGGAACCTGCAGGTGCACAGGTGAGTACGTTCTCTGGGAGAACTCGGGATCGTCTGTGTACCAGGAGCTCTTGCGCACAGACACTTGGCTACCAACAACACTCTCCCTGTGTGGGTGTTCCACACGTATGAGAGGGGTGTAGTATGGTGACTGGTCTTTACTGGCCGGTGTGGCAGGGGGTGTGGCCCAAGAACGGGTGGAGCGGGTTGGGGAGAGGCGATGGGCTCTGCTAGAGTCCAGCCCTGCTACAGCCATAACCTGATGGGTGAAGAAGGAGGATTTTGACGGTGGAACACAAAAGTGACTTGAAGTATAGTTAAACTGTGCCACCCACTTGGGAAGCAGTTCTGTTTGCTGCTATTTCATAGCTGTGTAGTATCTCGATTCAACAGTTTTCTGTGATATTTAGCAATTAATTTAAGAAAGCTGATGCAATCTGCAACTTACTAACAAATGTCACTCCACCCAAGGCCAAAAATGTAACTTAAAGAATGTCTGTGTTACCTGGTGCTGCATAAGGTGCAGTGGTAGAGCAGTACGCTGATGTGGAAGCTCATCATGGCTACTTTGTCTGCGCAGACACTCAAAGTTGAAGGATGGCCTTCTATTACCTGAATTAATCCAGAGTAGAGCAGTGAGCATTAACTTAGAAACAATGAGAGAAATTCAAACTTACGAGTAATACAATACAATAAAACGAACAAAAAGCAAAGTTTGTGTACATGTACAACCTTTAAAAGAAAACTACAGCTTTGTGAGGTTTGTCCACAAGCACACAAAAAACCCCACACAGCTATTTTATGTTGCTCATCTATTAAAATCACCTTAACTGGATAGAGGATTAACATTTGCCACTTTAATAATTTCAGATATTAAGAAAATCTATGCTCTGATCAATGTACTAATGTACAATGTAATAACAAGCTATGAAGAAATGAAAAGCAAAGAGGGGTGTGCCTCACGTAAAAGCTTTCTACAATATTTAACATTGACACATGGCACCAGGTCAAGGAGGACGACAATCACAGGCTGTTTTTATAGGATGAACAATTTTAATATTTTAGCCACCTTACTTTTTTGGAACCAGAGCCCACATGAAAGGGAAGGATCTGACCAAAAACCAAGGACACTATTACTGTAGCGACAATCACACAATAAGAATACCCTAAAGCATACCCTTCTTTCCTGTCTGCTTACTCTATATCAAACCATAACTGACTAAATGAACATCAGGCCGTGTTAAATAAAGTCATTACTGAGAGTGTAGACTGATTGAGAAAGATTTTTTTGAGCATAATGCTTATTTTTCTAATTGACTCCTTTTTGCCCCCTACTGGCCATTAGAAAGAATGCATTCAAATATCAGCCTCCACTTTCAGAGAAGAAAGCCATGTCTATCTTTTATATATAAATGATGGTCATAATATACCTTGAGGTGTTGCAGGAAGCAATCTTCTCTTTGGTGACCTCCGTGAGTCGCGGTAGAGAGGCTGCTCATCATCATCGTAGTAACTGTCAGGATGATGGTAGCCTTTGGGAGTCTCATACTCCGTGTCGCTGTTCTGATACCTGGTGAACATTACATTATGGGATCCATTATCCAAAACACCTTTGGAATAAATTTCTAGCCAAGTCAGAATGAAATTGCAACTGCAAACTGCAAAACTGTGAAAAGACTGTTACCTGTCCCCTGACAGCATACTGTCATCTTCATAAAACTCCTCCCCGCTGTAATACTCCCCGGAGAAATGGTCTTCATCAAACTCCTCCTCCCTTCGGATGGTGGGATGGCGACCATCCCCTCTGTGGGACCTGTGAAAGAGCCAGGGCAGAGGGGTTAGAGCATGCACACTGTTACTGTCGTTATGGGGGTTACTGCTATACTGCCATGCACTGCCATGCAGACACAAGCCTACAGGGGGCAGCAATTCAAGAGACCACCCTTTTACAACCAAACCAAGACAAACAGAAGTCGTGGGTTATCTCTGCCATGTAAACACCCCATCCACTTTGACATTCACTACTTTAATTAAAACACATCTCTTTCTAGTAAGTCATGACGTTAACTATATGCAGTGTTGCGGGAAATGTGCACTAAACAGAAGAAGTGGACACAAGTAGTGATTTTCACTCACTTCATTTCAAACATTCTCATACACTCCCCTGTCTTCAAGCATCTGGGTAGTCCTTTAAAGCAAGCGCATCACTTTTACACATGCATTAAGCAGGGCTGCTCTCAGCACAATGCTGACCACTCACATTCATTTCTCTATTATTTATCCAACAATGCATAAACACAACTGTGCCATAACAACTAGGAAAGCAAAATGACTGGCCAGCATGTAATGTGAAACACTGACTTAGCAAGGATGCAACAATTTCCAAAACCAAGTCAAAATGAAACAAAAGTCCTTCTTTTGCTGTTGAGACACATTGCTGGAACCAAACCTAGAAAAACAACATACCTAACATAGGTCTCATAGTAGCGCCTTCTGTCCAAGAAAGCACAGGGATGGCCAAGAGAAAGAATTTAGTTAGGAAGGAGAAAGGGAGAAGGAGAGAACACAGGAAACTGGGTGAAGAAAGTGTGACATATATATCATACAGTATATGAAGCATATACAGCATTCTCATATATATGTACAAGAAGAACAGAGAGTGACGGCGATGACTCCACTGTCGGCTGACAATTCCATTATCTATCTTTAAGATAAGAAACAATCTGAGAATCATTTCTTTTTCATAAAGAGGAAGCAATGAAATTGTCCCCCAAACTTCTTGGGCACTAAGGAAAAACAGGCCCAATACTGGAGAATGTAGTTTAAACAGAAGATGGGAAATCAGAAGAAAAATGTGCTACTGGTCACAAATTAAGTGTCAGTACAAGAGTAGGCTTTTGATGCATGGTGGAATGAAGTTTCCAGTAGAGGCTAATGTAATGGAAAAGTCTGATAAGAATCTGCCTGTGGAAAAACACAGTAGCAGTATTGTCCACCGATGTCTGACAACAGCAAGCACTCACACAGTGAATAACCACAGTGATGTTTTTAAAAATAAATCCTCTTATGTGTTGTTGTACACCATAAGAAGTCTCTTCGTGACTATCACTGGGCAGAAATGAAGACAAGGACACCTCTTAATATGTGTTAGTGCTATATGTTCTTCCATAATTATCAAATTCATTGTAACATACACTTGTAATTACATTCATACAAACGTGGTATCTGACTTTTCTACAAAGATTTTCTTACAGATGAGTTAGTTCAGACAGTATTGAAATTCCTGCTGCAACAGTCCATGTTGAGCACGTCTTGATGTGACGTAATATTTTACATGTTTAGTCCACATGTAATTGCAACATTTGACGCGTAATGGGAGTAAGTACACACTGCCAAAGAAAATGTGCCAGAGACAAAGGATACAACAACAGGGTGTGAATGGAGCTTCAGGTTTATATAAATTTATATAAATCCACTTTCACTCTATATTGTTTGATCTAATTCTGCAACATGACATAATGATCACTGTGTGGATACCTTTGACCCTGGGGTGTCCGTGGCTTGTCGTAATCATAATAGGAGCTGCGTAGACCTGGATAGCCATTGGGAGGTGCGTGTTCGTAGTAGCGATGGTGTCCTCCGTTGGGAAGACTGGACACGTTGGCATTGTTGAGGTTTATGTTGGTAGATTTGGGAGACTTTCCGTAGGAGTTGTGGTGGCGGTGGTGATGATGGTGGTGGTGGTGATGATGGTGGTTGGGATGGGACATTGCATTGGCTCTAGACAGGCGTCCTACTGGCTGCTCCATGTGGGCGTAGTGAGGTGGAGGCTGCACTTGCAGAGGGCGCTGAGTGGCATTGGTTTGATGCCCATTGGATCGCCGATGACCACCATTCATGAGATGGTTACCAAAGAGTCCACCATTACGCTGTGAAGGAACACTCACAGTAAAACCACCAGCATTTCTCCTTCTTACAAGACAAATGCTATTGATGTTAAGTCTGAGGGCTGATATTGTTTAAGAAAAATATATGTGCAAAAGTAAGTTAGGAAGCTGGTACATGGCATGATGTGCGAGCAAAACAAAACACTGTTTAGATTGTTGGAACTGAAATGGAGAAGAAACATAATAAAGCAAAATGAACTCATTAGAAGAAAAAAAACTTACATATTGCAGATATAAAATCTGAAGCTAATGCTTCTGCTACAGATTTAGCTGCTAAATGCTTCCTACTCCATTTCCATCTACAGCTAGCTTTTTCACACGTACCTTTCCATGAACAAGAATTAATATTTACAAGCACAAACATTTCCCTTTGTGTAAATTTGAATCAGTTACCCTATAAATTTCCTCGTCTTCCTCTGGAATAAAGTCTATTAGTTCGTCATCCTGCAGATCACATGATATCGCCCGGCGAATTTCAGGCCCAATATCATGCAGCGTACGAAGGCCAGCCTGGAACCATGACAACAACAAGGCTAAGAGCTATGGTTGTGACCTTCATCTTAAAACTCACAGTGCGAACTCTGACATCATACAGGCACAACCACCACACATACTGAACATACACGCACCTGTGCTGTACAACACCTGACACTTACAGTACTTTCAGACTGTGAGAGATGAGAACACAGAGACAGGCAGATGTGCTCTCCTGAATGTAGCCTTCGGTAGATTCCAGATATGCTTCTGTCACATACTGGGAATACTTTGAGTACTGCAGGAAGTAATTTAATATGAATAAAAAAATGTGATTCATGGCTATTTCTTGAGTTAAATATAGAAAAATGTATGTTCAATCACCCATATGTTGTGTTTAGTATTCGATTTTCACTGCAATGATTGCAATTTGTCAAATAAAACTTGACAGAAAGAGAAATCAACAACTCAAAGAATTTGATTGCTGCAGTTGCCTTCCTATCACCAAGAACGGGAGATTATGTTGACTGTGTGGTGCCTAAAATGACTGGATTCCAATTTCTTAAACATCTTATTAATTTGGAAAAAGAGAGCAATTTACATTTCAGGTGAAAGCATTGCATGTAATTATATAATTGATTCGTTTTACTTTTTTATTTATCTTCATTTTTATTCTGCTATTAACTTACCTTCCCATTTTTATGTTTTTTCTTTAAATTAAATCATTTTTGTATGTACTCATTACTGCACTACTTTACTTTACTTTTACACTTCCAAATTACTTAACATTACTCCAAAAAAGTATTTATTCGTATATTTCGCTTTTACTTTTGCTGATGTTGTTTTGTAGCCCTTTCAGTCCCTTTTTTTCCCTCTGAAATATTTTCCACTAGTTGGATGAAAAAAATAAAATGTAAATAATGTAAAAATATAATTTTCTTCTCACTCTTTTCTTTGTAGATCTATATAATAGCAGAATACATAGAAAAAGTTAAATATAAAGAAACTAGTTGGTCATGTTTTTGTCTGACAGTGATATATGGGACTATACTGACGCCATATATCATACGATATAAGGTAACAGAAACTGCAACAAGCTTTGCATGTGAAATTCATGAGTCGTGGACTGTGATGCACAGAAAATACATGCAATGGTGGCTGAAGACAGTGATGTGCACTTAACATCAACATCTAGCTATTTTTTTGAGACACAGAAGACACAAGTACTAAATTCACACAAGAGAAACATAAATCACAGAATCATACTGTACACCAAGATCATGAACGTCCTGCTGGATCACAAACCATAACATCAGCACTCTTGATGAGTTTTGAATGAAATGCACAGAGATGTATATCAGATTTAACAAAGTTCATTCATTCATCCATTTTAACAAAGGTCTCAACAGCCCGTCTCACGTTGTCAGAAACACACTTGAGTGTCGTAAGACTCACCTGTAAAGCAATGGCTGTGTTGTTCTGGGAAGGGTGTGCACCCACCAGGCCTTCCTCTTTACGTTTCTTGAATTTCCTAAAGTAGTCCTGTATCAGGAAGGTGGCATAGAACTTCCCCACGGTTACCTCATCATCTGAGTGAACAGACCACACAAATGCTTCCTATGTCAGCAACACACAGTACCCTGGGAGAGAGAGGGAAAGACTCTTCTCTTCCCTCGTCTATGGGTGGTGGGGGTTCACCACCTTAGAACTTAAGAATAGCGAGGCACTTTTTAACCTCCACCAACCAAATGATTTCTAACCAAATGTTATAAATCCATTTTGATGGTGTATATACTTTACCTCATTATGTACCAAATAGGATCATTTGCTGTGTATCAGAAAGGACAGAGAATGAACATATCCCAACATGTCTTCATGTGTGTATTTCTGTGAGATTACATGTATGTAAGTATGTCTGACTTGTGGATGATTTAATTGGAGGAATTTGTGTTCAAACACCTGCAACATTAAAAGGACTGATAAAACTTTAAATGATTACTATTGCTCTGCAGAAAGTCTTTTCTTCTTCAAGAGAAGATCAACAAGAGCATTTGAGCTCATTGGAAATTAATGAACAATTTTAATTCTGTTCAGTTAATCATGACAGGAAAACAGAAAGGCTTTTCAATTTTTAAATGTGTATCAAAAACAATTTTTCCATTTAGGCCACTTGATTAATTTGTTCAAATTTTTCTTAAATTTTCTTTTCTAAATCTTTCTTGGATGTCAAAGGATGCTATTGAATGTTTTTTAACTGCTTTAGCACATGCAAGCAAGCAAAACTACAGTATGCATCATACATGTCGGTGTGTAATTTCATATGCTTGTGCTCATGTATGCCCCTACATAATATTATGTATGCTTTTTTTTCTAAATACTGTACTCAAAGCTTGTGTTCTTGCATGTATATTCTGCCATTTTTTGAATTTAAAAAGCATGTACGAGTGTGTGAGAATCATTCTGAAGCAGGGGTCTGAATCACTTTGAACAAGCACGCTGGGGACAGAGATCAGAGAGAGAGGCAACACTAGTTCCATGCCACCACCCTAAAACAGAACTGCTTCAGAATATTCTGAAGTGTTTTCAAAGTTTTGGACACAGAGATACAAAAGTATGAGAAGAAAAAAAGCTCAGGCAGTAAAAAAAAAAAAGACAGAAGAGAGAGAGTAGAGACAAGAAACAGATAAAGAAGGAAGGACAGAGATGTTGGAGAGAAAGACGAAGCATGCTCTTGCACAGTGGTCTATAAGGCCATGCAAGCCCAAAGCCCAGCAGATAGTCAGTGGCCTCCATCAGCATCCAGGGCAGGCGGGAGGGAGCAGTGTGTACTGAATACACACAGACTAAAAAAGACATACTGCTGAGGGGACAACAGGGAGAAGATGAACAAAGCAGAAACAGCACAATATAGCCTTATTTATATGTGACACTGTCTCAGTGTGAGCGTGAGTGTTAGGTTTATTTAAGGACTTGGTTACAAAATACCTGTTTGGAGTAATTATATGTGAACAGCATGGAAGCATATGGTTTGTGTGTGTGTGTTTTCTGCAGGCTGCTTTAGGCTGATTTGTGTGTCAAACAGAGGACATGAAGGTGTCTGTGATGTTAATTCCACTAACCACCAGCAGGAGGCACCACTTGATCCAGCAGCTTCATGCTGGTTCTCTTCCAAATTTTCTTGATGACAGCTCGCAGCTCTTCATTGGCCTGCTCTAGATTACCTGCACCACAGGGAAACAAGCATCCCTGAGAACCCAGCCCTCCACTTTACAGCCATTTAAACTGAAGTTGAGAACAATTAATGCAGTGTGTGCGTGAGCTGAATTTTGGGGGAATATTTTTCTTTGTTCTCTTAGCAGCAATTTAATGAAATGTCATTCATGTTTGATTTATACCTTCTGTTTTTATCTTTAGGGCTGTCCGCACCAGTGCAAACAAAGTGGCATTAAACATAACAGTACCATCACTGTTCAGAGGCATGTTCATGGCTACCAGCCTCTGAAAGAAGAGAACAAGCCTTTAATATTGTTGTAAAATAATCATCATTTCTACCTGAAATTATTAATCAAAATGACAGGAGAGAAGAGAAGAGAAGAGGAGAGGAGAGGAGAGGAGAGGAGAGGAGAGGAGAGGAGAGGAGACCTTGCAAGCCACTCTGTGAGGACACAGCTTGCCAAAACCCAGTGGAGGCTGGATGCGACGAAGAAGGGTTACAACATCCAGATGTTTAATTCTGCCTCTATATGAGAAAAATACATAGAAAGTAATGGACATAGTTAAAAAATGAACATGAACATGAATATTCAGATGAGGAATAAAGCACATACTTTGCCTCAGGGTCATACTCTGACCAAATTCTTTTGAATTCATCAAGGTGGTGAGGACCAAGAATGGACCAATCACGTGTCAGATAGTCAAAGTTGTCCATAATGACGGCCACAAACAAATTAATAATCTACGAAAATAAAAGAAAAAGGTCTTAATATATTTACAAAGTATTTTTTTCAAAATAACAGACATACAGTATACATAGGGTTCTAGGAACACATTGTATTTTATAGAAAGGACATTTTTATTTTGACACTATTGTGCTATGATGCACATAACTTGGACCTGTTGTTTTATGTTATGATGATTTTAAAGATTATTCATTTTTGCCCCATTTCATATTAGCTCTAGGTGTAAGAATGATCAAATGTTATATGTATAGTAATATGTTACACATATTAAACCTGCGATGTGAAAACTGATATCTTTAAGAAACAGAACTCCCACTACTGATGCTGCAAATGATAAGGTAGTGCAATACACACCACGCAAGTATAACTGATAATGAATCCTTAGATAAACACAGTTTCATTTTTGTGTACCAAGAAAGCACAGAGCATGTAGAAAGTGATGAAGTAAACTATTGCAAATCCACTGCCACACGTCATCTCCTCCCCGGGGTTGTAGTCAGACTCTGGGTCGCACAGTTTCCCTGGCATACAGGCCAACATGATCTCTTGCCACGCTTCACCTGTGGCACACCTGGAGAAAACGCAGGCATGGCGCACACAAATTAATCACCTAGAAAACAAATTTGATTTTCCTGATGGCCTGACATCAGTTATCCACAGACCTGAAGAGAAGCAGCACGGCCTGTGGGAAGGTCTGGAAGTTGTTGTTTCTGTTAATGTGAGTGCCATCAACCATTGCAATCTTTCCAAACACCTGTTAGAGAAACATTGCCAAATGAATACAACTGCACTCTTACTGTTGTGGTTAAAAATTTGTGGAAAAAGTATTTTCTGTCCAGTTTACCAACCTGCATGCCAATGACAGCGTAGATGAAGAACAGCATGGCTATCAGAAGAGCAACATATGGCAGAGCCTTAAGGCAAAAAACAGGGGAAAAGTAGAAAAAGATTCATATGAGCAACTTCCATTTTTCCCTTAGACATTGATTAAACATTTGTGCTGCATCTCACCTGAAAGGATTTAATAAAAGTCCAAAGCAGGGTGCGAATACCCTCTCCTCTGCTGAGAAGTTTGACCAGCCGCATGACTCGAAACAGACGAAAAAAAGTGATGGAGATTCGAGCGCTGTCCTCTGTGTTCTGTGGAGGAAACGTTCAGTGTTATGCAGCAGAAGAGCAACAGAGCACGTTTATAGTGAACACAGAGCACCCGGCTGTGCTTTATGGGATGATGAAGTCTTATCCAAGACGTCTGTACCAGCTACATATGAGCTGAGAAAGCAGCACTGCATCTTTTCATAGTGAAAAACTGAAACTGGATCTTTAAATCAAAGCAGAGTTTTGCTTTTATTTGAGCAGAGATTTTCTGGTTTGACCGCTATGCCTTTCAGATATGATTGCAGCTCTCAAAAACAAATGTAAAGACTTCAAAAAACACAATCTAGAGAAGTCTGTTAGGCAGTCTGCGGCAGCTGATATGTGTCTGTTTCTGCCTGTGTATAAAGCACTGTCAGGTTCCCTGTCACTGTAAAGACCTACAGGGAAGGAAGCAAGGAGGCAAGCATGCTGGAGAAAACCTTGCCATACTTGACAGGACACATCTGCACAAGCATGGCACCCTCAGTCCAGAGTCACTGCATGCGGAGTCACAGTGGGACCAACCCGAACGGGTCGGCCAGGAGGTTCACAGGTCAGAGCTGGGTGACCTGATCCCAGGGGTCATCCATGGGTCACTACCCCACCCAAGAATGGTGGCAGAGACCATGTAGCAGTGTCAACAATACAAACGTGAAGAGCGGCTTAAAAACCGCTCCCACCTAACAGGATACAAACGTCACGTTTGAGAGACACACTCTCCTTCGAAATAACTCCAAACAAAAGGAAAAATTAAAAGCAAATGTTTTGAGGATTTATGCGAAGGCGCTAACAAAAGCAAAATGAGGAAAAGAAGAAAAGAAATATAACGAGAAAGGAAACCTGAATGTGAAAACGTAATAGTACATAACATGGACTTGAAATAAGCAACAGATCATAGAAAGTGTAACTGACAACAGAAGACTAAACAGAGAAATGCAAATCCAAACATGGCATGGCCCTGACAGAGTTAAAGGTGTGGGGGGTGGAGCATCTTACCCCCATCTCATCCAACTGAGGAGTCTCCGTTGGCTTTAAAATCAAAGACCTGTATTAATGACTTGTACAGAGGCCACAGGTCTAACACACAATGGGCCAAAAACGTGGAACAACACATTTGATAGTTTTTGTTTTGTTTTGTTTTTAAAATCACACGACACCAGCACACGTCAGCAAAGACGCAGACAGAACACAGTCACTACTCTTCTCACTGACAGGACAAACTGTCTTATAGTTTCACTGTGACAAAGACACACATGTATTTACCATTAAATCTTATCTTAACACTTTAAAAGACTGCCAAACAACAAGTTCACATTACTTAACATTTCTATGTGGGGTTGACTGACATACAACATAAAATTACTTAAATACGAATCAACATTTAAGACTGACACACAACTTTATCACTCCCCCGGTGTAATGGTTTTTATTGATGAGACTAAATGATGATGAGATCCTCTTAGACGATGTTAATGAGTTGTTACGTCTAACTGACAAATGCAATGAATCGATGTTGCTATAAAAGCATCATGTGCTGTTCTTACAGAGTCCTGCTGTATCTCGACATATACCCTGCAGGCTTCAGATTCAGACAGGTACACATCAACATATGACTGCACAAAAATCATATATTGTGCGCTTGAAGCATTATCTATGGCACAAATAGACACAAGAGAGTACAAGTAGGATGTTCACAATCTAATAGTTTGTCATTTTAAGTGACTGAAAATTTGCTGACCAAAAGAGCTTGAGTATGATCAATTATGTACACACAGTCGCTCGCACAGATTCATACCCATACACAACTTTTGTTTGCAATTCATGTCAATTGACAAATAAATCATTTGATATCATCAGCTGTAATCAGCGAGCATTTATCCCCAAACAAAATCCAGATGCAAAACTTTTAAAAAAAGAAAAGAAACATCAGTCATAGTGATGGTGGTTAGGCTGAGCCTGTATCATGATAATGTGATTTTACAGCAAAAAAAAGCATTTAGCTCCATGTGGAAAATATCAGAAAGGCTCAGCACTGACAACATAAGATAATCAGACAGATGTGGCTTGAGTCAATATTTTGCAAACTGTCGTTATGAGGTGCAGCATGAGCAGAAATGATTAAAAAAAATAGAATTAGCCTGAGGAGGTTCTTTAG
Source organism: Rhamphochromis longiceps (assembly GCF_057381845.1). Lineage (NCBI taxonomy): Eukaryota > Metazoa > Chordata > Actinopteri > Cichliformes > Cichlidae > Rhamphochromis > Rhamphochromis longiceps. Next base: position 22,622,341 of record NC_140561.1, read on the forward strand.
GTAATCCTGGCCACAGCGCCGATGGAGCATGCGTTCAGCATTGCCACGTTGCTGGGGAAGCACTGCACGCACACGCAAGACCTTTGAATGATGTGAACTCATAGCAATGCAGCAACTCATGCATGTCAGTAGTGCCCTGCAACAAAACTGCCATAGCAGGGCGCTCTCACAGTCCGGTGCAGAAGGATATGAATAAACATCAGAGAAGGAAAAGAGAGAGAGAGAAAGACACAGACAAAGAGGCAGGAGGAGGGAAACAGCAATAGAGACCAAGACTGGGACAGAAAAGAAAACCAGAGAGACTGAGCCATACTGAAACAGGGAGAAGAAGAAGAAAGGCAGAAAGGTAGAAAGAAGGAAAAAGTAGAGAGTTGCTGTGGGAGTGTTCATGCACCTGACTGGAGTCTACACACCTGCGCTACATATGAGCTCCATTCTGAGCTTTAAGAGCTCACTACAGGAAGACAGAACAAAACACAGAGACAATCACTCACAGAGACACAAACACAAGATCATCAAAGAACCTCAGACTCAGCTGCATTAAACCACCATCATTGTAAGTGTACAAAATCACACTAAATTCGTGCCTACTGAACTCCTGGGAAATTTTCAGACCTTACCTGAATTTTTACTTTGATGTGAACACTACAACTGAGGCCTAACTTTTAGTATCGTTTCCTTTTAGGTCACTCTGTGACTTGATCTGTTCCCTGATTGATGCATTACAGCAGCTACATGTGAAGCCACAGTGGCCTCTACACAACTTTAAGGACATTAAATGGTGACATTAGGAAACACAAGTAAACCTTTGTTAGGAATTCCCAAACACGCTGAGCTTCATAGGTTCATCGGTTTAATTCCCAACATTATTGCCCTTAATGTTGTGTAGAATTTCCAAGCTCTGAGCACCAGGGCCATTCTGTCTGGAAGTAAAGAGGAGTGTAGCAAGCGAACAAGGACAAACTGCACAAGGCTCTATGGAAAAAACTGACCGGAGGGGAATGGAGCGGGTGGCCAAGCGCCATCTGCGAGAGGCGGGACATGGAAAGGATGTTAAGGGGATGAGGTGAGTGTCTGACACCCCAGCATGCATTTGGAGAGGTCACGGTAGTCTGGTAAGAATCTGAGCAATGACACGAGTCATGACTGACACAGCAAGCAAGTAGAAAAAAAAATATTACTGACTCAAAACACATCCTCATAACAGATCTCCTGTTATGAATAAATGCAAAACTAGAATATCTGAACATTTACATGCAGTGCAAATAAGAAAGAAATGCCATGAAAAAGCATGTCATAGAACCACAATGTGAAATAAACATCACGTCTCCAACACACACACACTAACACACTCCTCTGCATACACTCGCACATACAACCGAAAGCACACGCTGAACACACATTAAACACACATGCATAACAATAAAAAACCTGAAAACACACCACTGTGTCTTATGCTTCAAACAAAGTTAATGTTTTGTTGTGCACTCATGCAGACACACATTTTGGAACACAAACTAAGAAGACATGAAAAATTACTCCAGAAAAACAGCACTGCAGCTCAGACATGAGAGCACTCAGGAGGCGGGAGGAGGGTCAGTTTGGGTGATAAGCCTTTGGTATGCTACCCCTATAGTAAGCACCATATTCACCATAGTTATTATCTGGAAATGCAACATTTGGGTGTTTGTTGGAACTTTCTTTTACTATTTTTGTCCTAGCTAAGCTCAAAGCAAAAAAAGCACAAAAGCAGACGTCCAGTCTTTGTTTTTAGACGTTTCTTTTATCAAGGGAAAGCTATAAAGAGAAGCAATCATCTACTATTTTAATGAGCTTCGATATTAATTTTTTAAAGTACTGCGAAATTACAAAAATCTCTTTGTCTTTGTCATTAGTCCATAGCAAAGGGGTCCCAAAGATAAAGTTGTCATCAACAAAAGGTTACACACAAACAACATTTTTTCATTGCCATACTTGCCTCTACAAGTTTCTATGGAAACAAAATAAACAAGAGTAAGAGTTAGACAACTACATCAGAAACCATCCTGCTCTGGACCAAATTCTGGCCACAGTTCACAAAGAAATGTGAGGTTTTGACATTGCTATGTCCAAGAATAAACAGAATAATCAACACGTTCATCAACAAGTTTGTCGCGATGTCCTGTCAAAAACTGCAACAAAAGTTACAGCAGCACAGACAGAAGCAGAACTCCAACAGGAGAGATCTGAGTTAGGTCAATTTAGCATGAAAGAAAAGCTTCATGAAAATCAAACTGAAGTTTTACAAACAAAGCCAACAGCCAGCTTTAAATCATACTTTTTAAATTCTTTTATTAGGGATGCATTTTCAACATTTCTATTATATTTTATAACGGAAGCTAGATAAGATTCACAGTAAATTTAAGCTAATAACACTAAAACTTGCCAGGTGGCTTTCTTATAAGGCTTCAGTTCAACTTACAAATCAGAAAGAAGAAGTACTTACGTTAACTTCTGTGATAGCGATATCGACGACACTACCGACAACAATTAAGGCATCAAATGTGTTCCAAGCATCAGCAAAATAGTGCTGTTAGTGCACGAAGGTACATGTAAGGGGAAATGATGGGGATGAAAGTGAGAGACCAAGGGAAGGGATAGGGGAAGACAATCAGACAAGAGTGGAAATTTAAAGGAAGTCGTTGTAATGAAATAGAAGGGTTGGAGAGAGAAAGAAAGGAGGAAAAAGTTAGACAAAGCAGCAGAAATCAGAGTCCTGCCCCTAAAACCTGCTGTGGAGGTGGTCTGAAAGGAAAGAAGTCAAAGAGCAGCGGGGTGCTTCAAGCTGAGCTTACTTACATCAATCTCACTGAGAACAATGTCTACTATGCTGCCAATCACAACCAGGGCGTCGAACACATTCCAGGCATCCCCAAAATATCCCTGAGTGAGGTTGAGCGTGTGGTGGGGCGAGTCAAATGTGATATCAGCACAAGAACAAGAAGGCTTTACTCTCACACTGAAATTTAAATCAACAAACTGCTTATTTAAGGACACACGGAAACCCCTGCTAGCTACTTAACCTGAAGGGCTCGTGATTATACAGACTGTGACTGATTGCAGAACACTAAATATGCACAAATTCCATGCTAACAATAAAATTACACATGAACACTCTGTGACTAAAAAATTGGTTAAAAAAAAAAGATTATTTTTAGCTTAAAAATGGAAGCACGGCACCCCACACGTGTTTGTCTTACTAGCATCCTGTCCTTCTTCTCAACACAGAGCTGTCAGCAGGCAGGGACGCCAAAGGGGAAATGGAAACAAATATTTACATGTCCACATGCTGCTTCTTTAATAAACATAACTGAACATTTTACAAATCGCAGTTTTAGAAACATGCTGAAGAGATGGATACCACTCGTTGCTTTACCTAACAGTCATACTGAAATGTTATTTTCTGCAAGCTCGTACACTCAAAAAAATGAAATTGGGTGGTTGTTACATGTACAAGATTCAAACTTGTAATTTGCACTAAATAATTTCATGTTTCTATGGTGAACGTAATTAAATCATGTAGCATCTGCATGAAATTCAGCAACTTAATTTGTTCTTGTTGAGATGACATGATACAATCTAGTAAGAGTGGTTAGTTGCCTGGACTCACGAAATTCACAAGATCGCATTAAATGTCAAACTGCAGGGAAATCGCTGGAGTTTTAAGAGGCAGACAACTACACCCACACCACGTGTATGCTATAGCTATTTATTGTGGTTTAACCTGTCAAGGACAAAAACATACAGAAAATTCTGCATCAAGCCTTGTAATCATAGCTTTCCTAGTTTTGTTAAGCCTGGATTGACAGCATAGTGTGATGGTTAGTGCTGTTGCCTCACAGCAAGAAGGGCCTGGGTTCAAATCCACAATCTGGCTGGTTTGCAGTGTGTAATTAGGGTTAAGTTAATTGGTGATTCTAGATTACCCATGAATGTAAGTGCAAATGGTTGTTTGTCTCTATGAAATAATCAACCCCCATATTGGTTCATTAAGAAAGACTAGCAGTAATTGCCTTGATTAACAAAGTAGTTGTTCAAACAACAAGATTTCATTATTTTTTCCTAAAGTTTTTAACTTGTGTAAAAAGAATTAAAACAAATTTCACTTTACATACTTAAATGAATCACTTCAAGTCAATGTAAGTATACTACGTTGATCCAGAGTAATCAGATTACATTAAACCATCAAATGCCAAATGTGTTGGTTTGACATGGTCAAAAATGGGTTATTGTACTTGGTTAAATCACGTGGAAAAAGGTGCTGTGATTAAATTGTGTTCATCGAACAACAGATTTTTTTGAGTGTATAAAGAAACTGAATATAACCATAGACTGTACATAAAAGCTGGATAACCATCATTATGAACGGGTTTGTGATGTTCTGTAAAGTAATGGTTTAGTATTCTAGATGCTACCACCAAATCTCTTTCTATAGCAGGCTGCAAACATGTTTATTTCTGCTGTAAGGCTGGACATGTGAACTGAGGTGTCTAAGGGGACTGACCTACCATTCAAAGTCAGCTCTTGGGTTTGCCAGTTGTGTATGGCACATTTTGCCCCCTTCATATTTTTATGATTAGCTAAGCTAACTGACTACTAGTTAGTGTATATACATCTGAGCGGTATTGTCCTTCTAACTCATCTCATAATGTTGAAAAGTTACTCTAATAAGCAAAAGCATTTCACAGCAAATGCATCCGTTTAATAGCTGGACTTAATTTGATGCTTCATGTCAGCTCACCCTGGGTTTGAAAGCGATGAGTTTGAGAACCATTTCCACAGTGAATACAGCAGTGAAGACCATATTGAGAATATCCATCACGTAGTTAAAGAGTGCAGACTGGCCGTAGTGCTGCAGACAGAGATGGGGATGTTCGGTTAACATAAAGATTCAATGTATTCAATATACAATGGGAAAGTAATGCGATGTGTCTGAACAAACAGTCTGTTTGCATTTTTTATGTTTTTCTGTGACTCTAGTACTTTTGCATGCACTTATGTTCACCACATTGCTTCTTATAATTCTGTCAAGAAAAAATAGCAAAACCTGAGCAACTGAAAATGACATTTTACAGGCTGACACATCCATACTAATGAAAAGACTTACAGCAACTTACGAGATACTCTAATGATTTAAGTCTGCACATTTACAGTCTTGTGGACTCCATGCAGTAGTGGGAAAAAACTAAAAACACCTTTATTGCTTCCATTAGCATTCAGAGGGTAAGGAGCAGCCATGTTCTGGGGTTGGTTAAATGATTATCAGCAAGTACCTCTATAAAATAACAGAGGCTTTGGCAGTTTGCCGGTTTGAAGCATTCAGGTGTGTGTTAACGCAATGCCACAATCTTTAACAGACGTCCCAGAAAATTCAAACCGAGGTCACTCATGTGGCACAAGTGTATGCTTCAACAAAAGTTTCTCCAAGTAGAAAAATCCATAACTTCAAAGACTCTTTGATGACTGGTTGTCTGGCAGGTAAATACTTGACTTCTTACCTGTACAGCCAGGCAGAGTGTGTTGAGCATGATGAGCACAAACATGATGTACTCAAACCCAGTGGAGTTCACCACATACCAGAACTTGTACTGGTATGGGTTCTTTGGGATGTATCTCCTCAGAGGACGGGCTTTAAGAGCGTATTCCACGCACTGACGCTGCACACAAATACACAAAATATTTAACATCATCATTTAAGAACAATCTTAACGTTCCCTTTTAAATGAGACACAATATTAAAAATGTAAAGGAGGTCATCAGCATTAGAACTTCATCTGTCTTGCTACTTTGTTGATGTTTTGTTTTTCTTGACACAAAGTGAGAGGAACCCCAGAGAAAAGCCTTCAAAACTAATCGTCATACTTTACACATAATGTTTTGTGCTTCTAATGACTCTGACCTGGTTCTTGTCGAGTTCACAGTTTTTATACTCCTTCTCTCCCTGTTCCTGAAATGTGACGATCACAAAACCTACAAAGATGTTCATCATGAAAAAGGCGATGATGATGATGTAGATGATGAAGAAGATGGAAATCTCCACACGGTAGTTGTAAATGGGACCAAGGTTTTCCCTGTTGGAGTCAATGGCCTTGTACAATAACCTAAAGAAAGATGAGAACAAGCCAACACGTGATTCAGATTCACAAATTCAGGCTTTCTCCGTACATTATCTAAAACGTAATCAGCTCAGTGATGATATCTTTCAATCTTACGCAGGCCAGCCTTCAAAGGTGGACACAGTGAACAGAGCCATCATGGCCATGAGGACGTTGTCAAAGTTAAAGTCACTGTTGTGCCACACCCGTTTGTGGACAGTTGGCTGGTTCACGTCTCCATCTTTGTACAGGATGTAGGTGCCCCTGTGACAAAACATGTTGCATGGAGGTTTAAGTCCAACATGTGATGTTAAACCAGGACATCTGCAGTTCAGGAGCAAGATGGGATGAAACTCACTTGCACTCTTCTGGGCTGGACTTAGCTTCATCTGTGCAGCGATAGAATTTTCCCTGGAAAAAGGAAAAGGAAACGTTTTTGCTGTTATTACACATTTTGAACTTCTTTGGATTGATGTGTATTATTGATGTTTTTCAAACTCAGAGATGCTCACCTTGAACAGCTGCACGCCTATACAGGCAAACATGAACTGAAGCAGCGTGGTGACGATCATGATGTTACCGATAGTTCTGATGGCCACAAACACACACTGCACAACGTGCTGTAAGACACAGATAAAAATGTTTAAAGCTAAGGTTTCAGATAGTGGCTATTGTAGACATGCTAGAAAAGGTCTCGAGTAGCACCCACCTTCAGGCCTTTGGCTCTATTGATGGCCCTCAGGGGTCGAAGTACTCGAAGGACCCTAAGAATCTTCACCACAGAGATGGCAGAAGACCTGAGTGTAAACAAATAATAATAACAGTTTGTAAAAAAGAAGAATCAGAGAAATATGAGCTTTTTTAGGGGTCAAGAACCACTTCAGGAGGAGTAACTGCTGCACTCTGCTTGTATGGCCTGCTTCAACCAAAAGATCAAAAATGACATAAAGTGCTCAGATGATTGAACTTCTTTTCACCTCTATATTATTGCTCAAAGGGGATTTTAGTTTATTTCCTAACTTTCTTCCTTTAACTATTTTTCTTATGAATGAAACCTTTTTGTTTGTGCAAAAAGCTTAATGCAAATATGTTCTGGTTTTTCTGTACTCACTGAATGCCAAAGGAAACGAGGGAGACTCCCACCACCAGCAGGTCCAGAAGGTTGAAGTAATTCCTGCAGAATGCTCCTTTATGAAGAAAAGCTCCATATGTCGTCATCTAAGGAGAGGACAGAGGAAGTTAAAAGAGCAAATGACCAAAAAAAACAAAAAAACATGTAGCATCCAGAAACAAATACAGTGTTGCACTCCTCACACTCCAACAGAAACAAACAAACACACTGAGCTAACAGTTTAAATAGGAAAAACTCATTCTCAGCACTCATTCCCATTATCTCACAGTCAAACACACACGCCCGCACACGTCTCCACACTCTTATAGATCACTCTGATTCGGGGTGGCGAGTTCAGAGCAGTGAAACAGGAGGCTAAAATCTACCATCGCCACCCCCACGGCCCTTAGCTACATGAATGTAGTAGTAAGTCATTCATTTCGCAATCTACTATGGGAGGCAATAAAACATGCATTTTGTTGCCATGACGTCAGGGATATTTACTACCTGCAAGAGCTCTAGTTATAGAGATTGGAAAATAGAAATGGCCTTACTGTCACATTCATGTGGACCGTCGGCTTAAAGCACATTCCATTATGTTCTTTAATAGTTCAGCGTAAGGGGAAGCAGCTCCCAATTAAAACTCCAGAGATCAGCAGGCAGAGAAGAAAAACCAGCCAAAATAACTCTTCTTCAAATAATAAAAGTAAAGGATTCCTTCCAAGAGTGCATGTAAATGTGGAGACCTGCAGACAAGGACTGGATGAAGTTGCTCACTAAGAGCAGTGGACGATTTAGAGTCAAACAGCACTGGGTTGGCAAGTGTTTGCCCACTCCCACTGAAAAAAGAAAGAAAAAAGCTGCAGAGAAAACTCCACATTTCTATGCACTCAGTCGGGGAAAGCAGACTGAACCATGCTCGGCAGGAGCATGGTTGATTTTGCCCCCTCTTTTATGGGTAATCTGAGGAGCAGTCAGTACGAGAGGCATGGAGTTAGCTTTGACTGGAGTTGATTTTCGACTTTCAATCACCGCCACTCTGAAGATGACCTCAAACTCAACTTCAGCCAATGCTCTGATATGTCTGAGCAGCCCGTTAAAAAATTGTGTTGCATCGCACGGGAGGGGGTTGCATTACGTATTACATATCTGCATCATCAAAATCATTTCAGCAATGACTGCCCGAATGAAGTGACACCCATGTGAGTATAATGTAAATGTTCATGATGTTTCCTTCCCCTAACAGTTCTTTCATCAGTGCAATTTGAGCAAATCTTGTGTTTGTGTTCGTGTGTTCAAAATAGTGACTAACAATTCCAAAATTCGCTTCATCTTCTTCTTCTTTTTTTTTTTGCTGTTTTTTTTTTGCTTTTTAAAAGAGGTGCCATGAAGAAAAAAGTAAATAAGAGAAAGGAAACAAACAAGCCAGGTTGTACTGAGTGGCGGGTGACACACAAGGAGAGAATGCAGCAAGGCTCTCGTTGTCATTTAAGGGGTTACCTTCAATACGATCTCAAATGTAAACATACTAGTGAAGACATAATCTGCATAGCCTAGGACCTGGAAGGCAACGAGACGTTTGGAATGTTAATGGGGTGTGGTTAGTTACAGCACGCACAGGGGACACAGGGAATTTACCTTCAAAACGATCTCAACAGTAAAGATAGCCGTGAAAGCATAGTCAAAGTAACCAAGTATCTGTAAGAAGCAACGTAGATGTTTAACAAAGACAGTTCATTGTGCAGCGTCATACATTACATGTTAACAAGATGAAAGGGGAAAAAAATGAAAGCATTTTCTGGAAAGGATTTGTTAGAGTGAAGAACTCACAGCAAAGTTACTTACTGACCTTACAGCTGTTTTTGCCTGTTTTAGCTCATAAAAAACGAGTCTGCACCTTGAAGCAGACAAGGAGCTTCAATCTGCTTTTAAATGGAAGTGCAAATCGAGGAACAGAAACCAGGAACTAGTCTGATGGACTACTGTGTTTCTTATTTTCTTGTAAAGCACATGCATGCCCAACTAATTAATCAAAAGCTCTACTAAATGTACTGCAATCACATGCAAAACAATAAAAGACAAACAATACTATAAAAGGACAATGTGAACTTGAAGTGTCTTAGATTTAAAAGGCTGCCATTAAGGACTTGATCTCTATATCTTGGAAAGGACCAGAAGGAACAGAGCGATCAGATGTCCGCTTTCAATATAGACACTAGATTTTCAAGTACTTATCCCGGTGTCCTGACAGGACAATTACACTGAATATATGTTTTAGAAAATAAACTGTATCTAATGCTTTCTTCTCTAGGTTAAAGAGAGAATAAATCACATGGCTCAAGATAAAGAAATTGTGAAGTGCAGAAATAACAGACATGAATTTAATACATACCATTTTCACTGCAGTAAAAAGAGTATTGAATGTCATCCTATTACTGATTACTATGGAAAATAAGTGATTTATATTAAAAGTAAAATGCATCTTTTGTTTTGTTACTTTTTTATGTTTTTACAAAAGTGTATAAACTCATGTAGAGTATGCTTTGCAAAATCATCCATATAAAGTACAAAGATCAGCTATAGCAGGGATGCCAAGCACAAGGCTCAGGTGACAAAGACTCCAATCCAGCTCACTGGGGGACACAAATTTCGAATTTCTAACCGTATTTTCAAAGGTTTTACAGCTTTTTCTACTGATAAAAAGCTCACCTACCGCCATTCATACTGCACTTAAGTCAAGTAATAGATAAACAGAAAAATTCTTGTTTTTCACTATCTATAGAATTGTGCATTTTTTATAGTGGGTCCACAGTCTTAACAAATTGGAAAAAATTACATTTTCTGGGAATGACCAAAAACCTTTTTTCATGATTGCAGAACAGGCCATGAGCTCCCAGAACTTTATCTGTACATGTCAATTTTGACTAATTTAAGCCCAAAGAGTTGTGCTGACAGACTTCCTATGTGGCCCACAATGTAAAAAGAGTCTGAGATCCCTGATTGTAGTAATTACAATAAATGGGCTAAAACATGCAAAACCAAGAGTACGGTCATTTATAGAAGCATCACAAACTGTTACGCAAAGGCAAACATGAGAAAAGTTATTTTTAAATTATTTTACTTCATTTATGTGACTTTATTAATCTGTTCATTTGAAGTTCAAAAATTTTATGACAGGGTTTATAAACTTACAATATTGCGAGCTGAGAAGTTTCGGATTGGATCCTCAGCAGCGAGGGAGACGGAGCTGAGCATGATGAACACCAGGATGAGGTTGGTGAAAATGTGATGATTAATGAGTCTGTGGCAAAACACACGAACCCTGAAGAAAAACAACAACAAAAACACAGCAGACATCAGTGTGATATGAATAGCGACCTGTTTGTGTCTGCACAAACATAATTTCAGCTTACGGGTTTGTGTTGCTGAAGATGAAGAAGGCACTTCCCTCTGGGATAGGAGTGATCTTCTCCTTCTTTACCAGGTCGGAGATGACCGGCCGAGGCCCCGATGGGACTTCAGGATCCTCCTCCTCCGCTGCAGTGTCGTCATTGTCCTCCTCCTCCTCCTTAAACGAAAGCAGGAAATATGTAATGTGTAACACGCGTAACTTTTCAAACTGTAAACATGTTTTCTGACTTAATAAAATTAAAAAAAGAATACCTTGTCATCTTTATCATCATCTTTTTTGTCCCTGTAATGAACACAGATATTTTTATAAATGCAGACTGGAGTTTGACCAATTATCCAAGCAAATATTTGAAGTAATTCGTTGTCAGAGAGAGACATATTGGACGGTCACCCTTTTTTGTCTCCTTCATCTGTGTTGAGAGATTCTGCATCTGCCAAGTTGTCCACAGCGATAGCCAAGAAGACATTCAAGAGGATATCTGAGTAAAGTGTTAAGTCGAGAACAACTCTCCCACTACGAATAAAGTAAAATTCTAGTGACTAATCAATAACACATGTCTGCAGTGGATACAAAGAATTATTGTTTTCTTTGTAACAGCTACACCTTTGTCAGTGTGAGCGAGGATACAGTTTCCACAGATGAATAGGATGATGAAGTAAAAGCACACAATCATTCCAGAGGAGGACGGGCCACCATACGCCATGATCCCATCATACATTACAGCATTCCAGTCTTCTCCAGTCAGAATCTGAATAGTTCACAATATTTATTATGTGAGAAACACAACAACTGAAAAACATCAAGCATAATAAGTGGCAGCTGCTTTATACGATGCAGGGTGGCTACAATGAACATGTTAGAGCTGCAGTAAATTTGCAGTGATTGTGGGTATGATGTGGATGTTGAAACAAGTTTACTGGCATTCATATGCATTTTGACGTTGTGGTCTTATGCCGAATTGTTTTAGGAATTGACACTCACGGCCACTTTTTTAGGTACACCTTGGTATTTCCCTTAGCCTTCAGAACTGCTTTAATTCTTCATGACACAGGTTCAACACGGTGCCACAAATAGTCCTCAGAGATTTGGTGCCATACTGACATGACAGCATCACAGCGTTGCTGCTGATTGATCGGCTGCATGATGTAAATCTCCCATTCCACCACATCCCAGGTGTTAAACTGGATTCAGATCTGCCAAATGCCAAATTCAGACCCCATCATCTGAATTTCGCAGCAGAATTCAAGACTAATGAGATCAGGCAACATTTTCCCAGTCTTCTATTATTCAATTTTGGTGACCCAGTGTGAACTGCCTCTGTTTCCTATTCTTAGCTGCTGTAGCTCATCTGCTCATTTGACCTTTGATATCAACAAGGCATTTTTGCCAGAGAACTGCTGGTGACTGGATAACTTCTTCTGTTCAGACCATTCTCTGTAAATAATAAAGATGGTTGTGTTGTAAAATCCCGGCAGATCAGCACTTTCTGAAATACTCAGAGCATCCTATCTGGAACCAACCACTATGCCACATTCAAAGTCACTTAAATCACCTTTCTTCTCCATTCTGATGGTTCAGTTTGAGTTTCAGCAGGTTGTCTTGATCACGCCTACTTACCCTAATGTCGTGAGTTGTTGCCACATGATTACATATTTGTATTAACCAGCAGTTGAACATGTATTCCTAATAGTGGCTACCTAAAAGTAGTAATAGTAGTAATATTTCAGGCTGTGCTTTTCCTGACTAAAATCCAATCTCCAGTCCAGCCCCTCCTGCATGTATGCCCTGGTTGTACATCACCTCTCTCCAGAGGTTTACTAGCAGCACTTCAATTCTGTGTTTTTGCTAACCTGTGTCTCCTCATGTGTGGTGTCTGTCTGCTCATTCATCTGTGGTACAATTCTCCCGTCTACAGTGTCTCACTTTAGTCCGCTGTGCTCAATCTGCCACAACCTTTCAGCCTGCCGCTCACAAACCATGCCATATAAAGAGATCAAAATGTTCTTTTGAAAAACTTCTCTCAACAATTCACATTTGGGTTTTCAATAAAGCGTCTGAGTTCAGCCTTCAGGCACACTCACGATCCTTGAATGTTTAGTTGTTTTTATAAATCTGTTCTACAACTTCTTGTTACTTCTGAACTGACATATACACCAAAATCTCTAAAATGGGCAAATACTGACTCATATAATGGCTTGTTCACAGAATCTGTTTAGTCTGCCACAAATTCTTCTACATCTGTATGAAACACACCCTTCACCAATTTTATTTACATTTTCAGCCTATTTCACTTGCTGCGTATTTGTATTTAACAGTCAGATTTTACTGTATGACATTATCTGAACTCTGTTAATACCTGAAACACAGTGAGGAGGGCCTGGGGAAAGTTGTCGAAGGTGCTCCTTTTTGTCTGGGTTTCGTCAAAGTTGAATTTTCCACCAAACACCTGCATGCCGAGCAGGGAGAAGATGATGATGAAGAGGAAGAGCAGCAGAAGCAGGGAAGCAATGGACTTCATGGAGTTGAGCAGCGATGCCACCAGGTTACTCAGAGACTGCCAGTGTCTAAACAGAAGGTCGACCAAGAGAGAGGAGGACGGACGGGATTTTAATCGAACTCCACAGGCACGAGACTGTGAACACACGAGCACGAACGCACAGCATGTTGACAGTCTTACCGTGTGACCTTGAAAATCCTCAGCAGGCGCACGCAGCGGAACACAGAGATACCGAGTGGAGACATGATTTCCAGCTCCACCAGAATGGTTTCAGTGATTCCTCCGCACACAACAAAGCAGTCAAAGCGGTTGAAGAGTGACACAAAATAAGCCTGCAGCCCAAGACTGTACATCTTTACCAACATTTCACATGTGAACAGGGCCAGCAGCACCTTGTTGGCCACATCTGAAAAGCAGAGGAAAAGATATTAAATCAGATGAATAAATAGTGAAAGAGAGTGATGCATTATGTATTGGAGGGGTTTTCTGTCTTTTAATGCAACATATAGTAGATCAAACCTCTGGTTGCACAAATATTTTATATTACACCTTCTTGCAGCTTCTTGTAGCTTTTTCTTTGTGTGCACTTCATTTAATTATTACTCTTTTTTACTTCAACCTCATTTCTATTTTTTATTTCTATTTCTTTATTTTTTTATCACAGTTAGACAAAATCTTGCTATGAATCTACACAATTCACATTAATGAAACACATTATTTGCATAAAAATCATGACATTTAAAACAATTTAGCCTTAGTCATCCACAAAATACATACAGTAATAGAGAAGATGGGAAAAAAATCAAATTAGTAAAAATATTCTGATATTTCATGAGAACATCATGACAACATGTTACATTAAGTAATCCTTTAAAAAACACTAATTAATAGAAGATAACCCATTTAAACAAATTCATTCATTTTATTTCAAAATGAGACGTTTGTAATTCGTACCTTGCACCTGTGTCAGCCACAAAGGCTGGTTGTAATGTTCTGATGATATGGTCAGGGTGTTGAGGAACACAAGGATGATGACCAGCCAATAGAAAGGCACTGACTTGACAGCCAAACGGCACTTCCTGCGGCAGAATCTGTTCCATCGGCGCCAGCGCCGACTGCAATGGCAAAGGACACTTTCAGCACATAGAGGCTCAGTTTGCACATAAAGAACACAAGACGCAGTCACACAGATTATGAAGTCAAAACAATGGAACAAACTCATCACTGCAGTGTTTTTAAGAAAATCTCGAAAGTGTGTGCCTCGAAAGTGTGTGTAATAAGAAGAACGCAGTGAAGTATGGGTGAATGCCCACAGGGGACTGCATCAATGCGTTTCTGCAAGTCATACAGTACAGTAAATGAGCTGAAAAGTACTGTGTAAGCCTATTCTCTAAAAATACCTTATAGCACATGCTGACTATATAAAAGTTGTTGATTTATCATTCCCTGTAACATCTCATTAAAAATACAGTAAAAAAGAAGCCAAGCAAAATAAAAATCAGTGTAATTGAATGCAGGCAAAAACCATATATTAACAGCTACATGCACTATGTAGACACGCCTACCTACAAATATACTGACCTGAACTTTGACTTTGAAATCTTTTGACTGAAAAGAAGAACAAGTGAAAGTTGATGAATGCATCTTGTAACAGAAATGAGTTGTTAGCATGTAGTTAACTGACATCAACCCCAAAAAAGTGCAGCTGCAATGTTTGCAGCATGAAGTTTACCAGTTTTTTTAAACACATATGACGAGATAAAGCAGGCACTGACACAGCAAAATGGCTGTGCTGACTGAAATTAGTGACACCGAAAGAAATCCTGTGTACAGGTTCATGGTGCAAAGTTCTCACCACAGAGGTCCACAGCATGGCGTCTTTTCATCCTCCCCGTTCTGATTCTCAGTGTTCACAGACTCTGTTTCACTGGCTGGAACGCTTGCTGTGGCATCAAATAAGGGAGCATATTTAAAATATATATATAAACAAAATCTATGCACTTTGCAATGGTAGAAGATTCTTCAGAAAGGCACAACGCATGCTTCCCATCAGGAGCAAGTGTAAAGAATGTTCCCATTGTATCAACAAGAACGTAGATGCACAAGAAACATATAAACAAAGAGAATTCAGAAACTCTTTTCAGGTGAACAAGAACTGTATGACAGTGATTTTAATCTCCAAAGCCACAGTGCAATCACAAAGCTACCTCAATGAAAGGAACGTGCTAAGTTCCACAGCTCTGCATCACTGTCATCATCAGTATCATTTACCAAGTGCTGAGAGTGAGCTGACGTGGGTCAGGCGAGTGGACAGCTGCTACGTGAGAGCTGTCTGATGCAGACAACGAGGAGCGGAGAGAAGACGGGAGCCGAGAGAGGAAGACAGAGCTCTTTAAACTGTCTCTGAAATGCTACACTCAAACTACTGCCAGCACTTTGGAAAGACTGTGTGTGTGCAGACTGATGATGATTAACTGTGTGAAATGTCTCGGTGCTTTAACTCATGTGAGCGAGCGTGGTGTGCTCTCCTGCTTAGCTTACGCAGACGTGCCGGCTTTGATTCCTAAGTGGTCGGACAGCTCTCAGCTCTGAAAATAGTGCTGACTGCTGGAGTAGTCATCTGGGTTTAACCCTGTTTCCTACATTCATACTGAGCTCCTGCATTTGAAGTGGAACACGGGAGGGAAACAGGGTGTGGTTGCTATCAAGCACAGCTGTACGGCTCTTCCATATCGGACTAGTTTAATAGGTAAGAGACAAGGGGTTTTTATTCAGGACGAGGACATAAGGAGAAACGTAAGAAGGCTGTGATGTTTGGACACAACAGGTAAAAAACAATTGTAAAGCACAATGTGATGGTATATTTTGTCAGGTTTCACACACACACCCACAAAGCAACAGACTTATTAATCTATCCTGGTCAGTAATATGACACTGACTGGTAATATTGCAGTAATGACAATGTACATTTCAGTCTAGTCTTAATAGTTTGAGAAAATATGAGCTAAATTTTCTGTATCAGATCAGTTTGATCTTAAAACACTAACACACACACACACACACACACACACACACACACACACACACACACACACACACACACACACACACAAAAGCTAAAGAACACTGGAGGGAAACCACAGGATTTACCATGAGTGTCGGACGACTGGCTGAACCACCCAAACCTTCCTTTCTTCTTCTCAGTAAGGTCAGCCAGAGTCACCCCTTCATGTGTAATGCATGCAAGCCAATGCATTCAGACACAACGGCACAGCAGAGGGACATGGAGGGGAGGGGGGCGAGAATGGGCTGCTATCAAAATGGGTCAGAGCAGACAAGCACCACAGGACAACAACAGTTTTCAAAATATCAATATTCAACCACGACAAGAGCAGCAGGAGCCACACCGCAGACACTGAGGAGGGCAGAAGAACGACACAGAGAGCTGTTAGTCAAAGGAAGCGTCTGGAGGTGGCAGCGCCCTGTACTAACATGTGACCATGCGAATTAAAGCATTTACCTTTGAACATGTTAGTAGGGGTTCATGTTTCGTGGACACACACTATAAAGCCAGCATGGATGTTTTAGAAAAGCAGTATGGACTCCCTTCTTCTAACACGGCACAATTAACGGCGATTTTCCTGCTTTCTGGTAAACTTACAGAGCACCGCTGTTCTGAAAAATTGGAGCAATAGACTGGTGGAAGAGGCAGGAATATACACAAGGAGTACATAACAGACGTGGGGAAATCATAATGAGTTGACAAAAGGCAAAAAATAGAAAACCCAAGCTCAAACTCTAGGATGAAGCAGTTGCAGGTTTTCTTTTCTGGATCATGTGTGCCGCTTATATAAAGAGGATTTGGATCACTTTTTTTCTACTGCTTGAGTAACATGTTTCTTTTTTTTTCCTTTCCTTTCCTTCCTTTCCTTCCTTTCACTGGTGCTTACAGAGTGCTCCACTTCCATCACCGACATACATGGAGGCTGGAAACAAAACTAGTCTGATCATTTCGTTTCAAACACCTTTCACATATCCACATATGGATGTCAATACTGGCCTCTGTGTCGATATTTGTGCATCTACGCATTTGTCAGTATGTGTACTCTGCTTCTCTATAACCAAAAGGTAGACTATTCAGAAGCACAGTGGATCATCACTAAATCCCAGGAGTCCTTCTGAAATCACTATAGTCCTGTTTTGTTTTGTTTTTCTTTAACTGTGGTGATCAGCTGGCACAATTGATCAACTTGCCTTGTCTAGCTCCATTATAGCATCCATTTTTGCAAATTTGCATGAGAAAACTGAATATTTCAGGGCTCAATCAGACCTAATTAAGATTTCCATGATGCTGGTTTCAAATCTCTGGTGGCCCTCTTCCTGCTTGATTCAAGCAGAATTATTGGGCTAAAAGCAAAGAGGACTTAAATGATGTGTTAGATTATTAAGATTTTTTTCTAATTAATACCCCCTCTATCTGTTCTCAATATGTCTCAGCGTAATTGACCAGTTATCTGGGGCAATATGAAAAATGGAGCACTTTAGACCCAATAAGTCAGGACACAGCACCAATTCTGATTTAAGCAATGTCACGTTCTTTCTCCAGAGTGATTTTTGGTTTGAAGATACTGCTTTTAACCAAGAAAAAAGAAACTCTCTCAAACCAGTAATGATGTACACTACTTGATATTTATCCTTGACATGGCAAGAGTAGCTTCAACCAGTTATTTGCATTGAAGCTCTCTTGTGATGGTAGCGTAGCGTTAACGGCCGGAAAAAGGAAGCGGGTCAGACGGCGCTTACGGTTACGCTTGCTCTCCTCATCTGCCTCGTCCTCATTGTCAGGGTCAATGTCCTCAGCCTGAGTGATCCAGTCCAGGTAACCCTTCAGATCCTCCTCCAGCTGTTGCTTTTCACGCAGCTTCTGGAAGTCTCCGCGAGCTTTGGCCTTTTCCCTCTCCTTGGAGAACTCTCTGTATTTGGAGGAAGAACCCCCAAAACAAAACAAAACAAACAAAAAAAAACAAACAAACAGAAACACCAACAAATACACAGTAATGCACGAATTAAAGACAAACATGGGACGTTTCACAGCAAACAAGAAACAAATTGTTTCACACAAAATGGAAAGCAACAAACATGTTGTTCTGTTCTAGATCATTTTCCCGACAAAATAAAGACATTCTGTGTATGAGTTTCTGTATATCCTCTTTTCTACATTCTTTAGTCACAGCCTTTTAATTTCTTGTGTGTTTTTCAGAAATGTAGCCACTGGAGGGAGATGTACGCCTTTAAGAGACGACACAGAGCTATATTTAGAGCCCGGCAGTACAGTAGTGTATCTGTCAGGTGGGCATCTTCATCTTACAGAAAAGGCAATTCAGGTAGACAGATTGTTTCAAGAGAACTGCAGCATTTGCACAGTATCCAAACTTATAGTTTATATAAGACAATGAACTTGAAAACAACGAGATTCGACTGTATCTACCCACAGTGCATTGTGAGATAGTCTTATTAGAATAACCTGTATTTAAGCTGGTATACTAAAAAATTAAGATGAATGAAAAAGTCACATGTGTGACAAAAAAGTGAAGACGTCCAGTGTCAAGAAGCCAGCAACAGGTAAAGCTGTATCAAGGTAACTGGTGCTGACAGGTCATGCCAGTCTAAAGACGCCAACATGCACTGTAGGAATGCTTGACTCGATTGTCATGTTAATCTTGTTTTCTTTAAAAAAAAAAAAACACAGGTTTTCTTCGCTGGTCAACCAGCCAGAGTTAGTTGTACTGTAATACCCCACCCCCCACTCCACAGAGCAGGGAAAGCAAACTGGGGTTTGAGAGAGCTTAGGCGTGCAGAGGGAGTGAAGGGCGAGGAATAAGATTAATTTCTTTCACAGGAGGTTGGGTGAGCTGTCGAGGGGGTGGGGGAAGAAACGCTCACTTTGCAGTTGCCGTGGAAAGGATGTAATAGTTTGACATCAACAGAGGTCAGAGAGGAGCGCTTAAGAAACAAAATAGACTCTAATGTAGACTGGCCACTTACTGCTTTATTACTTGTAATGATTTTTGCATTTCTGGCGCACAATTTCCCAAATACACATACTAATTCAATTTCAAGTCAACTCTATTTTATTTATGTAGCGCCAAATCACAGCACCAGTTGCGTCAAGGTGCCTTATATGTTTATAGGTAATAAAGTGAAAACCCCAATAATCAACGGCCCTCTTTGAGCAAGCACTAGGTGACAGTGGGAAAGAAAAACTTCCACTTAACAGGAAGAAACCTCCAGGATCAGGGAGGAGCAGCCATCTGCTGCAATCACCTGGGGATGATGTTGTGAGTGTCAAGGAGCACAGCAAACCCAAAGTGCATGCACTTTGCACACTACAGACCAAACCCACCGCAAAAGTTGCCTCTTACCCACTTAGCACACCTAATACAAGGTTTAACACGAAAAAGGATCCCAGTATAATCAGACTGACAAAATAAATCCACGGTGTTTCCCATCCAATGGCGTCATTGACCTACAGAAGCCAAAAGTAGCCCGTCAACAAACATGGACACATACAAAGACAGAAACCTTCTGCCTCAAAGGAGCAGAAAGTCTCTGTTTTGAAAGAGAAGATGGTGCTTACCCGCTCAACACACCCAAAACCAGGTTAAGAACGAAAAAGGAGCCGAAGATCACAAGACTGACAAAGTACACCCATGGAAGTTCAAAGCCCATGGCATCGTTCATCTGCAGGAGTGGATCGGTCACCGCAGAGAAAGGAGAGCAGGGGGAAAAGGAAGGAAGGATGCACAGACAGAAAAAGGGTGTTAAACTGTTAGAAAGGAGGAAGAGAGAGCAAGTCTTAGGAGTGCTGATGACTGTCAGGACAGTATCGTTTTATTTGATGAGTTGTTGATTGAATTCAATCATTTAGCCAATCAATCATATCAGAGTGGTAAGAGCCGCCCCAGGAAATTATCAGCAGCTTCATCATCAGACTGTCAGTCGCATTGGTGTTGTGTGTTTGATTTGAGCAGACATTAAAGCTGAAAGAATGTGACAGTCACAGGTTATTGAACTGGGTGCACAGAGCGAGAGACTCACCCAGTACAGCACATCAGTCCAGCCCTCCATGGTGATACACTGAAACACCGTCAGCATGGCAAACAGAAAGTTGTCAAAGTTGGTGATGCCACCGTTGGGACCTTGCCAGCCTTCCCTGCACTCCGTGCCGTTGATGGGGCACTGGCGCCCATGCCCTGAGATCGCACATGGAGCTGGCTCCTCTTCTGCTATCATATCTACAGAAAGAGAGTTTTAAATAATCTGACACTTAACATAAGTGCTGCAAATAAAGTTGCTTTTTAGACTGCCTAGTCTTAACTGCAGGATTTCCTACTATAAACAGTGTTATGACTAAGAGCACTCTGATTCACTGCATCTTATACCAAATACTCTCTTTAGCAGCTGTCTTATTCTTCTCATTTACAGTTGTTCAGCAGTAGAAAAGTCTACTTTAGACTTTTAAATAACTTTGACAATAACATATCTATATATCTTAGAGACGAACCACTTTTCAATTTACAGTTTCACAATATACAAACATATTATACAAAACATTATTGGAACGATTAACTAACATTTGTGGTTAGGTTTTATGTTTCAGTGAGTTCCATCAAAGAGGTATTTCCATCTCTGAAGATTTAGTTCACAAACTATTAAAATGATTATATTTCTGTGAAATATTGCTCCATCTCACAACCCCTCACATGGACTTGTTCCCCTTGGGAAATTCCTGACGTTTGAAGTAAACTACTTAGAGAATAACTTCTGTCACGTAATCCAATATATCAGTCATGCAGTACATACTTTTATGTTTTTGTCTAAGTTAAGAGTTATATTTCAGTTTAAGGAGAAAACAAGCCAGTCGAGATTGAGTTTGGCATGCCTGATTTGATTTGACTTGCCACATTAATTTATGAAAATTCATCATCCCTCTCAGAGCTAACTGTGTCAGTGTTCATAGAGCACTACATATTGTTTTGTTTGCCATTAGAGGTTATATGAAATAAATAACATAATTTGAGTTCTAACTGGAAAAAGCATGTCTGGGACTCATCTTTGTCTGCTTCATTTTGTCAAATATGAGGCATAATCATAAACTTCTCTAACGATACCCATAAAAACAATCAAACTAGCTTACTATATCACCTTTAATCTTGGCCAGTCTTCCCTGACCAGCGCAGGAACTGTTTGACGAATGCTTCTATAGGTCGATTGCTACCTAAGATCCATTATAACTACTTGTACTTTGCGTCCGCAATGAATGCTGAATTTTCTCCAGTGTGTCAAAATCCTGAACTTTAAACTCGAACAGTATGAAGCAGCGCTGAGCTAAATGTGACTAAAAAACAAGCTGTGCGCTGGCACACAATGACGTGCACCACAGTTCAGGTCGTTTCAGCTGCCTCGCTCTGAGACACCTCAGGATGCTACAGTAGAACTCTGGGTTGGCAGTCTGGCCCAGGGGGGACAAATTGACAGTGCACAACCCCGTGAATGACGAAAAAATGGCGCACACGTTCCTGACCAATGTGCCGCCTTGAGGCTTGGACACTGTAGACTGTTTTACTGAAAACTGCTGCGTGATGTCTGCATCATAGCAACAGACCCTGCTCTCTTCAGCATGAAAGTTGTGTCAGTTTGACACAGAGCAAGAAGGGAGGTCAGGTATGGTTTTTGATAGTCACTGACAGAGGCAAAGAAGATTATGACCACACCCAATAAGTAATTAAAGCACAGGAACTATTACTGTATCTGATAAAGCTATTACCTGTCCTGATAAAAATCCCTTGTACTCATTTGTCTGGGTAAGCAAATCACCAGACTAAGCATTATCCTGATTATACCTTTAATCTGTTGTTGTTAATGGAAAATCACAGCTGACATACAATAACCTCAACTCCTTGTTACTTTATTTTAAAAAAACAATTTGATTTTATATATAAAAGTCAAAGTGCTCACCTGTACTGGGGAAATAGCAGGTTGCATGCATTTTACCAATGAACAGCTCCAGGCCGATAATAGCATAGATGATAATGACAAACAAGACCAGGAGGGCAATGTGCAGGAGAGGGACCATGGCTTTAATGATGGAGTTCAACACCACCTGTAAACCTAAGCAAAGAAAAACAAACACTTTACACAAAGCCCGGCCGTACTTTGTAGTACCAAATGGAAAACACAAACTACAAATTCTACCAGTCTTTGTACCTGTTCTTAACACAAAAATTAGATTCCTGGCTCCAGATGGTGAAGTGGCTAATTCTGTTTGCTCTTGATCTTACTTAGCTTAAATTGCATAAATACATAAAACGTAATCACAACTGTATAATCATTTCACAGACTGCTAACATAAACAAACGGAAGTATTTATGGTTTTCAAGTATATAAATATAAATAACAATGTAGAAAGAATGTAGATACTCCTTTCAGTATATACAGTGGGGCAAAAAAGTATTTAGTCAGCCACCGATTGTGCAAGTTCCCCCACTTAAAATGATGACAGAGGTCAGTAATTTGCACCAGAGGTACACTTCAACTGTGAGAGACAGAATGTGAAAAAAAAAAATCCATGAATCCACATGGTAGGATTTGTAAAGAATTTATTCGTAAATTAGGGTGGAAAATAAGTATTTGGTCACCTCAAACAAGGAAAATCTCTGGCTCTCACAGACTTGTAACGTCTTCTGTAAGAAGCTTTTCTGTCCCCCACTCATTACCTGTATGAATGGCACCTGTTTGAACTCATCATCTGTATAAAAGACACCTGTCCACAGCCTCAAACAGTCAGACTCCAAACTCCGCCATGGCCAAGACCAAAGAGCTTTCGAAGGACACCAGGAAAAGTATTGTAGACCTGCACCAGACTGGGAAGAGTGAATCTACAATAGGCAAGCAGCTTGGTGTGAAAAAATCAACTGTGGGAGCAATCATCAGAAAATGGAAGACATACAAGACCACTGATAATCTCCCTCGATTGATTGATTGATTGATTGAATCTTTATTTTGAACATGTTGAAAAAGTATTAAAAAAAATAGAATTAAAAGAGACAAATGAACAAAGCAAACAAAAGGAAAACGAGCAACCACAACTCCAAATAACGTCCATGTTCAAAAAGGAGCAGGAAGAAGCATAAGCTTATTTAATCCCACCCCTTTTCCACTATCTAGTATCAATAGACTACAGAAATACCTCCTTGCAATTACATTATATGTTATGTGTAATTTTTTTTTTATTTATTTATTTATTTATTTTTAATATATACACATATATGTTTCTATCTATCCATACATACGTATATACACACATACGCACATATACACATTTTCAATAACCCCATTAACACCTCAAGGATACACAGCCTACAATTATATATATATATCCATACCAACAAACCCGTGCATGCACACACACATGAAAATATTAGACAAGAACACCCTATCAAATCTCTACCTTTTCCCTGTACCCTGTAAAAACCATATCCTTAAACCGCTTTTTAAACTGCGCCATGCTTGGACATTGCTTCATATCTTTACTTAGTCTGTTCCACAGCTTCACTCCACACACAGAGATGCAAAAACTTTTTAATGTTGTACGGATACGAGGATCGTTCGATCTGGGGCTCCACGCAAGATCTCATCCCGTGGGGTCAAAATGATCATGAGAACGGTGAGCAAAGATCCCAGAACCACACGGGGGGACCTGGTGAATGACCTGCAGAGAGCTGGGACCAAAGTAACAAAGGTCACCATCAGTAACACACTACAACGGCAGGGAATCAAATCCCGCAGTGCCAGACGTGTTCCGCTGCTGAAGCCAGTGCATGTCCAGGCCCGTCTGAAGTTTGCCAGAGAGCACATGGATGATACAGCAGAGGATTGGGAGAATGTCATGTGGTCAGATGAAACCAAAGTAGAACTTTTTGGTATAAACTCAACTCGTCGTGTTTGGAGGAAGAAGAATACTGAGTTGCATCCCAAGAACACCATACCTACTGTGAAGCATGGGGGTGGAAACATCATGCTATGGGGCTGTTTTTCTGTCAAGGGGACAGGACGACTGATCCGTGTTAAGGACAGAATGAATGGGGCCATGTATCGTGAGATTTTGAGCCAAAACCTCCTTCCATCAGTGAGAACTTTGAAGATGAAACGAGGCTGGGTCTTCCAACATGACAATGATCCAAAACACACCGCCCGGGCAACAAAGGAGTGGCTCCGTAAGAAGCATTTGAAAGTCCTGGAGTGGCCTAGCCAGTCTCCAGACCTCAACCCCATAGAAAATCTGTGGCGGGAGTTGGAAGTCTGTGTTGCTCGGCGACAGCCCCAAAACATCACTGCTCTCGAGAAGATCTGCATGGAGGAATGGGCCAAAATACCAGCTACTGTGTGTGCAAACCTGGTGAAGACCTATAGTAAACGTTTGACCTCTGTTATTGCCAACAAAGGTTATGTTACAGAGTATTGAGTTGTATTTTTGTTATTGACCAAATACTTATTTTCCACCCTGATTTACGAATAAATTCTTTACAA
Organism: Rhamphochromis longiceps; assembly: GCF_057381845.1. Lineage (NCBI taxonomy): Eukaryota > Metazoa > Chordata > Actinopteri > Cichliformes > Cichlidae > Rhamphochromis > Rhamphochromis longiceps. Next base: position 22,647,084 of record NC_140561.1, read on the forward strand.
ATCCTACCATGTGAATTCATGGATTTTTTTTTCACATTCTGTCTCTCACAGTTGAAGTGTACCTCTGGTGCAAATTACTGACCTCTGTCATCATTTTAGGTGGGGGAACTTGCACAATCGGTGGCTGACTAAATACTTTTTTGCCCCACTGTA